>NC_049205.1:37645415-39052915 GCF_013347855.1 Anguilla anguilla
GGCAACAGAGATTGGTTTCTGTTACATACAAAAAGTGATTTAATGCAATTTAATCAAGTTACACAGGCAGGGAAACCACATTAGAGACAATCAAGCGGAAAAGGAATCAGCTGGTGATGGGTGGTTTTTATTTAAATGAGCACGGTTGTTAATTATGCAAAAACAGGTTTTCGTCTGCCATATCTGTGGCTTTCCCTTTGCCAAGATGGATCAAGTGCGTTTTATCATTTCTAATGTATGTCAACAGCCTCTCCTTCTCACCATATGGAAACAACTGAGATCAAATTAAGATTTTGTTAATGATGGCATCGTATCTTCATCTGGTGACCTTAACTTATGATAAATGTTGCACTGCACTTCCAGTCTAGCAGTCTAAATGGCAACGCAGGATGAACATGTTCCAATTCATTTCATCCTCATGCAGTTAATTTAAAATGAATGGTAATCCTGTGTGTGGGAGGAGTCATTCAGAAATCAAAGGCTTGACACATCTAATGAGAACTATTCAATACTCCATTAGCAGTGGTATTCAGGTTAAGTACAGTATAACTGTCATCGGTAATATGACACATATTATACAGGATTTACGACTGTATTATCACACAAAACATACGGTACGTGGGATTTAGTACAACTATATTTTCCAATAAAACACAGTTCATGTGCTTCAGAATTAGGACATTTGTATGTGTGTGTGTGTGTGTATGAGAGAGAGAGAAAGAGAGATGGGGGGGTGGATCTTTTCTAATGGGCGCAGTCAGATAAACCTCTGGACAAAAGCTGAAGTAACAATGAGCTAATTTATTTACTCTTTAAGACATTTGCCCAACACTGTCACAAAAAAAGAAAAACAAATAAGCAAGCATCTCTGCAATGTCATAGCTAACGACTGTCTCACTAAGAAAGTCCCGGAACCTTTTAGCATAGACGTTCCTGGTCTGAAAAAATAATATATCAATTCATTCATTGATTTATGCAATGATGAAATATATGTACAATCAAAATTTCTGTTACTGGGCATGTATTAAAAGATGTTCTATTCTGATGTTCATGTTTTGATGCACATTTATGTTCCAAATATTTGCTTAGTTGCTATTCACAAGCAAACCAGCAAAATTTGCCAGTCAGCTTGGCAGTATTGGGTCTCATAGAGGAAATCTGGCAAATTCAAAACTACAGCAACTGAACTATGCCCTATGTTGCAAGTTTCAATAATTATGATATTTTTTTGCTCAGTGAAATAAGAAAGGACTGTGTTAGAAATATTAATTTAATTACTTTAGGAAGTCAAGAATTGTGAATGTCAGGATGCAATGAAAAATATCCAGTGAAAATCCTGCATCCTAGTAAGGAATGAGTGGTCTGATGACCGCCCATCTCATACTAGTGTTAATTCTAATTTCTTGTGATGGCTTTGACTGACTCCACTGACTCCATGGGAGGTATCAGAATAGGTTATTGTGAAGGAGAAAAATAATGCCCACTTTCAGTTCCAGGAAGGAACACAGACTTTCCAATCTCTCACCTGTAATACCCAGGGTAAAGACCTTCTTGGTTGGTTTGGTTGAACCAGGTTCAAGTGAGAGTTCTCACCAGCCTCTGACTGCGATAATATGTCTCATTTGTTATCCCTTTCAGTCAGTCTAGGTAAACAGAGGGAGCTTCCTGGTAAACACAGAGCGGCTGTGCGAAATGCTGTGGTTTTCCTGGCAGGGGAGCCATCACACTCCCGGGTTCCTCTCCCCTGGACTTTGTTCAGTGCCATAAGCAGCAGGAGCCACAGATCTCTGCCTCCTGAACCGGAATGGGGCTGATCTGAGCAAAAAGCCGATTATCTTTTTTTGAAAGAGAGTCTGATTCCACACTTGGATTTTTTTAACCCTCCTCTGCCCTTAAAATTGTTTCCTCGCCAAAATCCAAAGTGTACAACACTGTAATATGCGGGAAAAAAAGGTCCTACAAATTGTTATGCATTTAAAAAAAAAAAAAAAAAATTCCATTCTGTATAATAGAATTACATATTGCATGCAGTAAGCTATTAAATAACCCATTGAATACCCAAAAAGTGATATCTGGGTTATGATGAGTTATGACTGAAGAGATAAAAGGACAAGCCATTTGTTATATAAAATCAAAAGAATGCATCAAAAATATTTCAAGGTATATAAATTTGATATACATATCATTTTCAGAATTGTTACTGCACAATTCAGTTTCAGAGACCATGCCTAAGCATATTACCTCAGGCGTACTATGACATTCCTTACTGTAAAATTGTTTTAGGTTTGTGGAAATATGATCAGTATTAGGCATATGGCAATATGATCTATTGCCTGCTTTCTATTGTTCAAAGTTTTGACAACTTACCATCTTCAACTCAAATAAATCAGTGAGGGCCTGTGGTGTCCCTCAAATGTTAACATTTTGGGTGTGAGCAGAGTAGTTCGGAAATCAATTAAGTCCTTTGATGATAATCAGGTTGACGATTGATTTATTTGTGTTGCTATGAGAAACAGGACCACATAATATGTTTATCTGCATACAGATATTTCAGATTTAGATGTTTACTGTCATCAACCACACTTGCCTGTAAGATGCAATTGCTTGTGAATCACAATATAATTAAGTTACGTTTTCAAGTGAGATATACCTGAGAGGCTGCCGGTGTTGAAAGTATTGAAAGGAAAACCATTTTTAGTGGTGCACAACTTCAGATTGTTTCTGTAGCTGTCAAAATTTAATGGCGAAAATACAAAGGTGAAAGGAAATGGCATCTAAGAGACCTAAGAGTGATCTAAGAGATCCTATTCATTCAAAATTGAAAAGAGTCCAGATAGGTTTCTCTGTACTGCAATAAATTATAAGCACATGTGAAATTAAAATCACTTTTCATGTTGCCTACTCAGTGGGTTGCATAAAAATAATTTAAACTCAATTTACTGTTAAAGAACACCACCAGATACAAAACAAATGTTGAATCCTGGCAAGCGTATCATTACAATGCTATGCTCAGCAGGGAATATGTTGCAATAGATAACCAAAGACTGATAGTCTGGGTCTGAATTCTCCTTTATTCATATCCCATTGCCTCATCTTGAAATCTGATATAAAATCCAGTCAGGTGTAGGGATGGTAAAATTATGGTCAAATATTGTATATATTTAGATATTATTTTTCAAAAACATATTTTGCTAAGAAAAAGATGAACGAAAAGAAGGTACAGCAATGTGTAACGGACGTAGGCCGATATAAATCTCAGCAGCTATCTCTGACATGCCTGGAATGACTGAAAGGAAAGCCAATCTGAATAGTTCGGTTAGGAATAAAGTTCACTTTGAGAGAGTATATTTGAACCAGATTTAATTTACATGAACTTTGTTGAATTAGTTGAATTAACAGCAAACATTTTACTGTGTATGTGGGAGTCTACCTCAGTTGTGTCAACTTCTTTCCCATTATGGTTGCCTGATTCAGGGGTCTTGGCACTCTGAGCCCAAACTTTCTGACCCACCTTTTATGAAAGTGTAACCTAGCATATGTTCAACTAATGCAACCGCAATGCTCAACATGGAAACCTCTCAACATGGCACAAGCTAAATGCAGATGGTTCATTTAAATACAATGTACTGTGACATTGTTTCAGCTAGTGTTTTGAGTAGTGAATCAGAATTTGAAACACCTGGTTGCAATAATTGAATGGTTTATTCAAGGCTTAATCTAACAATTCTGTTTTCTTTTTCAGCCAGTGTTGAAATGGTAAGCCTCAGCAGTCGACTCAATGACTCATTCTTTTCTATTGCCAAACTTTCACAGAAGTGCTTTAGATGGTAGAAAATGAAACGGAAATTGAAAAATATACAAGATGAAGCCTTTCTCCAACTGCAAAGGTAAACGGCTTAGGAGTCAGGTAGTGTGGTTAGTGCTCTGCTGAACTGGTTTGTTTCAACATCCCTCAAATCTAAATGGCTTGCTACTGCCAGGAAGCATGAAAAAAAGGCCAAAGGAAGTATACATTTTCAGGCCCCTTTTTTGTTCTCCTCTGATGATTTTACCTCTCTGGTTTTGACACATTGCAGATGCCCATTTCACAACCCGCATGTATGTTCAGAAATCAGCTGTTCACTTTGCCTTTAGAGGAAATTTACATTTTACAAAAGGATTGAAAGAAGGTCCCTTTAAATGAGAAGGCAGTATCTAGATAAAAGATCAGGTGAAGATAACACCCACGTCAATCTCGACACTACCCAATTGAAATTTTTTTGAAAAAAGACAGTGGTTTGGCAATTGTAGGAACAAGAGACCAAGTTGTTTTGTCTTACCTCTCTGCTCAGTTTGGTAAACAGTGCCCACATTAACGTTGGGGTTCTCCAGTGCGGAGTTGGGAGAGATGGGGTTCCTGCCTGATGGGGCTGGCATCAAGACAGGTGGCTGTACTCTCGCAAAGGGGGGGAACTGCTCATACTGTGGGCTGCGCAAGGGCGTCTGATTGTCTGTACTGCTCCTGTCCACTGCTGGGGCGTTGGGATTGGCTTCAGGGGCAATGTTGGCGTCAGGAATGGCAGGGGACCCTTCATTGTACAGGCTCAGGGAATAGGTGTGGTCTAGGCCACCCGAGACAGGTGGCTGAGCCGGCTGGCTTGGCAAAGCTAGGTTGGGGGCCGACTGGTAGTAGCGGTAACCGTTCTCGCTGTAGTCAGTGGGCGAGTTTGGCTGCACTGGCAACAGACTTCCCCCGGTGTGTGGCGCACGGGCATAGCTCCTGCTGGTACCAGCTGAATATCTGGCCCCCCCGGCTCGGGGCTCTGTGATGATGGCATCATATGGTGCAGAGTAGGAGGGCTGGCGAGGAAGGAGGTACTGAGGGTAAGATGGCCCATTGAAAGATGATGAAGAAGATGATGATGATGATGAAGAAGAAGAAGATGACGAAGAACCTGTCAAAGGCCTGACTCGGGAGCTTGAGGAAGACTGGTACCGTCCAGCACCGTTAGCCACACTCGCCGCCCCCTGGCGCCAGTTATCCGGCACCCGACCGAACCCAAAAGACGGTCTGGTCTGGCTCCTGGTCATCTCAGAGCCGGCCCGGGATGGGGCCTGTCTGCGCACGTTGCTGCCCTGGGGCCGGCGGGCCCCGTGAGGCGACGCGTCTGCCAGCAGCACCCTGTGGCTCCTCTGACGGTCCTGGCCCCTGGCGGGGACATACTCGGCCCCGCTGTTGAGCAGGCTGAACACCCTTCCGTTGTTCTCCCACTGGATCCTCTGTCTCCAGGGGTTAGTGCGGGCATCCTGCCTCTGTGCCTCCACCTGCACCCAACCGACGAGCAACAGCACCCACAGCGAACAAGCCACAACGGCAACTGCCATCATTCGAGCCACACCTCGCTGGGCTCAAGGATCAATGAGAAAGAAAACAGTTGTTCTGAGTATTCTGTATAGCCGTAGACCAAATCTGCGTCCCTCGTAAATCCTCGTTGGCTGGTGAGCAGGAATGGCTTGAGGTGAGAAGATTCCAGGAGGTTGTGTCCATCCACAGCCCTACAGCCGAGAGTCGCAGGAGCTTAAAGTCGGACTCGTCTCCCCAGCAGACATGCCCGAATGGCTGAGAACGCGTTCCAGGGGAGGGGAGAGCGCTAGCCTCTCCACGTTGGAGCTGAGTGCAAATCCCTGGTCTTCCTGGCTGCCTTGATGTGGCGGCTGTGGATCTCGCATTGCTCTCAGACCTCTGCATAGGAGCTGCCCTGCTCCACTCAGCTTTGGCGCTGGTCTCTATTTGCTTCTCTGATTGCTTACAACAGGCTGTGAAAAAACTCTCAAAGTTTTTTTTTTTTTTTCTTTTTTCTTTTTTCTTGAGAGACATCCCACATGGCCCTAGTGCTAGAATGGTTTCTTGGACTGCAACAGCTATGCCGCCTGTAAAGATTCCAGAGTCAACATTACTGTCTGCAAAGGCATTCAGTTACATTGTTTCTCATTGACTAGTCTTCTGATTCTCATTTCTTAGCATTTAGAACAAGAAAATACATGGAGACTGTGACTATGTTTCATCACAAAAAGAAGAGCATGAACACATTTTACTGTGTGTACGTGTGTGCGTGTGTGTGTGTGTCTGTATGTTTGTATATTTATAGTCTTTGAGTTTTTGAACATCGGCCCAATTCTTGTTGTTTTGGCTCTCTACTCCAGCACATTTGATTTGAAATGAAATAAAACAATGAATATGCTGTTGAAATGCAGACTGACAGCTTGGTATTTACATCCATATTGTGTAAACCATGTCAGAATTTCAGCCCTTTCATATATACCCCCCCATTTTGGGGGCCTAAAAGTAATTGGATAATTGGCTGCCCAGCTGTTCCTTGGCCAGTTGTATGTTGTTGCAACATTATTTCATACACAAGAAAGCTAAGAAAAGGTCTAGAGTTGATTCTAGGTGTTGACTTTACATTTGAATCTGTTGTTGTCTCTCAACATGAGGAATAAAAAAGAGGGGATATCGGCAGCAAAGCAGGCGGGGAGAATGGAATCTGAATAAATCAGAGACATAACCAAAATATTGGGTGTGTCAAAATCAACTGTTTGGTACATTGTTAAGGAGCAAGAATGCACTGTTGAACTCAACAATAGCAAACAGCCTGGTAGATCATGGAAGACAACTGTAGTAGATGCCCAAAGAATACTTTCAATTGTGATGAAAAACTAATTTTCAACTGTCAATCAGATCAAGAACATTCTCAAGGATGTAGGTATAGATGTGTCATAATAAAAGGAAGACTACACCAGCATAACCTCAGAGGGTTCACAGCAAGATGCAAACCACTGGTAAGCCTCAAGCAGAACTCAAGCAGAACTGCCAGATTAGAGTTTGGGGAAAAGTACATTAAAAAACTGTAGAGTTTCTTATGGGCAGATGAGATCAGTATTAACTTGTTCCAAAGTAATGGAAAGAGAATGGTGTGGAGAAAGAAAGGAACTGCTCATGATCCCCCTCACCTTGAGTGGAGGCAGTGTTATGTAAGGGCATTGGCATGTATGGATGCCACTGGAACTGACTGACTTCATTCACTGACTGATGATTCAAAATGAATTCCATAGTGTACAGAAACATGTTATCTGCTCAGATCCAACCAAATGCCTCAAAATTCATTGGACAGTACTTCACCTTCCCGCAGGACAATGATCAATAGTATACGGCTAAAGCAACCAAGAGGTTTTTCAAAAAGTGGAATATTGAACTGAAGACAAAACACGCTAGAAACAAAAAGGTCTGAAGCTGGCTGCAGTACAGGCCTGACAGAGCATCACCAGGGAACATACCTCACATCTGGTTATGTCTATGGATTGCAGACTTCAGGCAGTCATCAAATGCAAAGGATTTTCAGTGTACTAAATTGCATGGTTTTATTTCATTACTTTTGCCCCCATAAAATTGAGGGACTATACAATTCCTACACAGATCATCTGATATGGATGGAAATACCCATAGTGAATGGTTTTATTTCAAACCCAGTGTATAAGTCCCAGTTCTTTTGCATTCAACTGTATAACTAATATGGTAGTCTGGGTTATGATTATCAAGGTTTGAGCAGCATTGACTGTCTCAGACTTATTTTAGCAGCAAGGCTACAAGGGTCTCAAGGTCACTTCTCACAACTGTGCTCCTTGGTAACTGTGAGGGCAAGTACAGAAGGAGAAGGGTGCATCACGTGGAGAAATCCCATCTAGCCATGCTCAAACTATCACTACAGGCAATGTCTTCACACAGTTCCCTTTGTAAAATAGCAGATGAGTACCATATCTCTTTGGAATAGAGAAAGAAAAAAGATGCACTGCCACAGAGAAGATCAAACTCAAATCAAAATCAAGATAACTTGTGAGATGTCAGGCACACAAAACACAACAAACACAGAAGACACATGGATCTCTTGGTCAAGGTATTCGAACAGCATTGCAAAATATGATACATAAGTTAGTTGTAAAAGAAAAAGTATTAATATAAATGTTGCACTTACTGTGAGGCAGCCTTGATGGGTGCCAACTTGAAGGAAACACCTGAATAAATGAGTGGATAAAACTAACAAATTCAGATGCTTTCATACAGGTATACTACATGATACAATCAAGCAATTAACATCCCATCATGCTTAGTTCAGAGGTGCAAAAACCATAGACACTGGTCTACAGAGAGGTGGCTTGGGTCCACTTGTCCCCTGAGAATGAAGAGTCACTTCAAATCAATGCAAAGCTATTCTGAGTGATCACCTTTATCCTATGATGAAACATTTATATCCTGATGGGAGTGGTCTCTCCCAGGATGACAATGCCCCTATGTGTGTGTGTGTGTGTGTGTGTGTGTGTATATATATATATATATATATATATATATATATATATATATATATATATATATACATTCAGTGAGAACCATAATGTTTGGGACAAATGTATATTTTGTTACTGATTTGGCTCTGTACTTCACAATTTTATAGGTGTAATCAAACAATTCACATGTGGTTAAAGTACACATTCTCAGTTTTATTTAAAGGTATTTTATACGTTTTGGTTTCACCATGTAGAAATCTTTATAAAACACTTTTTATAAATAGTCTCCCCATTTCAGGGCTTCATAATGCTTAGGATAAAATCCCATCATAGGTGTTTTGTTAATCAGGTGTGTTCAATTGCTTCCTTAGTGCATGTATAAGAGAGCGTACAGTATCTAGTTTTGATTCTAGCCTTTTGACTGCCTGGAGTCTGTTATTGGCATTTGTCAACATGAGGACCAGAGTTGTGCCAATGAAGGTCAAAGAAACCATTATGAGGCTGAGAAATTAGGAAAAGAACAAACATCCAGAGACACACCCAACCCATAGGCTTACCAAAATCAACTGTTTGTAACATTATTAAGAACAAAGAGAGCACTGGTGAGCTCAGAAATCACAAAGAGCCTGGTAAGCCAAGGATGACCTCATTGATGGTCGAAGAGTTCTCACCATAATGTAGAAAAACCCCCAAACAGATGTCCAACAGATACGAAACACAGGAGGCAGGTGTGGATCTGTCAGTGACTACTGTCCACAGAAGACTTCACAAACAGAAATACAGAGGGTACACTGCAAGATGCCAATCACTAGTTTGTCACAAAAACACGTAAATGAGCCTGCAGAGTTCTGTAAAAAGGTCTTGTGGGTAAATGACCACCCAATTTCCCTCTATGCACAGTACTCGCTATGATGTACTTTGTGCTGTCCCAGCTGGTGAAGCACAGATTCACATGGTGGCCACCAATTTTGGAGAGATCTTTTTTTGTGTATGAACAATAATCAACGTATGCAGTTGAAACTATTATTAATATCATATTTTATACAGGGTGGGTAGTCTCTGCTTTGTTTATTTTATGTTTGGACAATTTGATGTTGCCTGTGTTATTCAATTAAAATTCAGCTTGTGTGGCTATTTTATCAAAGTATTCACATTCAATTGGCAAGCCTAGCAGACAAGGAATCTGAATTGTCAGGGGTTGCATTGATATTGTACCTAAACAAAACCAAGCAACAGGGGTGCGTGCCAACTGCTTATTTTTCCTCATCTCTTTTCCTAGTATGGAAGGCCAAAAATATGTGAAATTGACGTCTGGAATGAACGTCAACATTGTCAACATTCCATCTGTGTATTTTATCTCCTTGCTTCCTTTCCTTGCTCCCAGCTCCACCCATCAGAGGACACAAAAAAAGGACAGGGGGACAGAGGAATCGAGGAAGCGTGTATAAGGCAATTGGAACGTCCTTGCTCTTTCAAGCATCAGTTTGAAGCCATGACAACTACAGACTTGGCAGAAGGGGAGAGGTGGATCCACAGGACTGCCCTTCAGAGTTCACATGCACTTCGAAGCCTGAATACATTACATTACAATACAAACAAACAACATTACACAAATAATTATTAGTACCATAGGACCTATGCACACATTTACGTTACTGCAGTAATTACTTTTAGCTAGCAACTTAATATGAGTAAAATTCAGTTTTTAAATATTCAATTCCTTTAGAATTGCATTTGTCAGCCCATTTTTGTTGATCTGGTCTGCAATTAAACATTCACTCCACATTTCTCGGCCTGCTAAATACTTCCCCAAAAGACAAAGTAACATCTTATTACTGCATGTTTTAGGATGGAAGAAGCAGGAGGGCGTGAAAATATCAGATTTCTCTTGTTATCAGGCTCTGCAGTTCCCACTGTGTTTGTACTGGCCATGTCCCCCGTAAGAGACAGCCAAAATGTACCACAGACCAGAGAAATGACAACATTCCACTCATGAACCACATGTTTAAATTGCCCTGTTGTAAACACACAGGTTGGATTTGTTTTTTTGAAATGTGACCTATGAAAATGTGGAAACAGACAAAACACAGTTTTCACAAGACATCCTTTCCCCAACAGAGCCAATGTTTCTTCGCAGGAATCCTGCATTTTTCGTATAGGGTGAATTTGGCCGAAACCTTGGACTAAACGAACCGAACAATGAAGTGGTAGAAAACACAAAAAAGGAAAAGAGAGAAATATTGAATGCATGCAAGAGTTTAGATTACACAATCCATATAGATTCATAAGGGTGGTCCATAGCACTGGCCTGTGGACACAGTCCCCAAAGTAATATGGCGAATCGTAATGAAAAGATTTCTTTTTGAGTTTGCCGGCTCTTCTTAGCAATTACATGGTAAAAACTTTCCTCATGGCCGAGCAGCTTCCTGAAGAAAAGGTGGCATCTACTGTGGAAATGAAACAAAAACTGCCAGAGGGAATTCTCCTTGTATGCTCCTTCTGAAAATGGGCCTTCAAAAAGCATGCTGAGGGCGAATGCATCAATGTGAGTGTTAAAAGAGGTCTGGGTTCCTAATTTTGGAAACATGCCTCTCTTTTTTGGTCGAAATCACATCCAGGTGCAGATTGACAGCTCCAGACATCCCAGCTGGGAGGAATGTGAGCAAACCCCAGAGGGAGGGCAGCAAAAATAGGGGTCACGTTCCTCCTGGGCCCTTACATGGTGCCTCTTAACAACAATGAGTAAGAAACTACTGGAAATGCAGAAATTGAACATTTTCAAGGGCAGCCCAGATGTGCCCTAGACCATTGAATACACAAATAGGTTCAATTTCTGTACACAGAAAAACAAGAATAGATCCAAGATAGACATCCAGATATTTTGTACTGCGGCAAAAAAATTTCATTCATTTCTTCAGAAAATACAGATACATTGTTAAACAGTGGCTATACCACAGTTAGTGTAAATACAGAATTAATCGGCCTCTTACTGTTATGTATGCATAGATGTAACATGAATTGAATGGATCTGTTTCAACTTATCTTCACAAACAAAATTGCAAAGACAAACCAAAAGATATTTTAATACTCCTGATCTCTACTTATTAAATCTTTCTTGACAGCTCATTCCATAACTGGAGAAATAAATGCTTGGGATGCCATCTCAAGGTCTAACTTCCTATTCAGACACTCTCTTCCTCTGCATGCTCAACATTGCTTACATGTCTGAGGTCTGGGCTAGCTCTGCCCATAAAAACATCTCTATTTATTATCAAATGGAAAACTTAATTTCTGGATTTGACTCAGGTTGCCTTCCTAACAGTGCCAATATTCATTATATAGTCTGGCTAAAAATATTTACTTTTTTACATATACACCCATCAGCCACAACATTAAAACCACCTGCCTAATATTGTGTAGATTTTGGCAGCATGAACAGGACCTACACAATATTAGGTAGGTGGTTTTAATGTTGTGGCTGATCAGTGTACATTTTGTTGTCATTGCACCTCCTACTCACATAAGCTTTCTAAATATGAAAATGTTCTAAGTTTCCGACAATAATAAAAGAAAATGAGACTTTTGACCTCTTAAGTGTCCTTGACTCAAAGTACAGAATTTGAAATCGGGATTGTCAATGTGGGACCAAATCTTATCTGTTAAGAGTTGAATTAACACTGTTAGAGTTGACACTGGACATTTTTCTGTGTAGGAAGATAAGACAGGTTGATAGAAGGAGAAATAAACATGTGCTAGTAAGGAAGAAAGTGGAAGACTTCAATCCCTCATTCCCCTCATAGTGCTTGAAGATATACCTTAAGGGAACCCGCACTTTAATCGAGTCAGTGGCTGCTTGGTGATGGCAGTCAGTTAAAGTAAAAGATTTGACAGAAATAATGCTCTCAGTTTTTGTTTTACTGTATGCAGTCTGGATCTTTTGAGGAATAAAAAAACGATCAATTTCTGAACACTGAATTAATTTTTTTATTGTGTGGCAACAAACAAATATAAAGTATATATATATATATATATATATATATATATATATATATATATATAAGCCTTGTGATACTTTGTTGGTTTTGATCTATTTCAAGGGATAAACACAAGGAGGTAGACATAAGCAATGGTTCTCCTTTTTTGGCAAATAGAGGAAAAGTGAAAAATAGACCATTGGCTCTCTTTCTGTCCAAATTTCCCAATATTTCCTGACCTTATATGGCTATAGGGATTCACGCAAACATCGTACAATATATCAACAGTGAATAAACTCCTGGGGATGGGGATGGATGGGAAAATGACTGGACTTTCTGAGCGGGAAGGTGAGATTAATTTGGGTCCACTTTTAGAGAACAGGTGTATTTGTCTGCATTCCCATGATTACTTCACCTTGGATGTCTTTCTTCCCCTCTAACAAAGGCAGTTACCTACTCACTAAAAGTATACCCGAGAGAGAGAGAGAGAGAGAGAGAGAGAATTTTCCATTGGAGATTTGTGATCTGTCATTTATTCAGTCTACACCTTGACAGCATAAGTATATTCCTGTCACGCCAGTAATGGCAGCTGAACCTAACTGAGGTTAGCATCATCAGTGTTTTCATTATTATGTACCAATGGGGAAAATGCCTGTGTTGACACAAATACTATTTTACTTTAGCAGCAGAATGCTTCTGCTGTTACATTTACTTAATAAATTCAATCTACCTGCCACATTAGCACCCATTATTTTTCATTGTAGGATGTCATGTTCCATGACCCACCGTTTTAAACAAACAAAGAAAAAATAATATGATTTTTAAATATTCCACTATAGGACACATAAAACAGCAGAGTAAGTTATGCTCTTACAGAATATTTTGGCCTTGAAATTTCTTTTGGTTTAACTAGAAATTGTTTGTGGCACAATAATTTAATTATTGAAATCCATGCATAAAATATTCTAAATCAAATTCTCTGGGAATATTTCCTCAGTTTTTCAATCTATTGATTGGTGTGAGTCACTGATCCATATGCTTATGTGAAGGCTATTGGTAGGCCATGAGCTTTGTGAAGACTGATGAAAGAAGGCTTTGACCTAAAAGGGCACACCCGTTACATTACATTACACCCAAAGGAAGGCTGCTGCTAGCAAAGGATCTAAAGCACATTCAGCTGTTTCCAGGCTTCAGCTTTATGCTATGATGATCCCTCAGCTGTGTATTATGGGCTTGGAACCTTGCACAACTCTATTTTACGGACCTGACACTACCTCAGCTGCGTGTTATGGACCTAATCCTCTTGCAGTTTGGTATTAGGGGTCTGACACCAGCACAACTGGGTGTTGTGGGGCCTAACCCTAGCTCAACTCCATGTTCGGGACCTGAAACAAGCTCAACTATGTGTTGTGGGCTTGACCCTAGTTCAACTCTATGTTGAGGACCTGATACAAGCTCAGTTATGTGTTGTGGATCTAACCCTAGTTCAACTCTGTATAGGGAAATAAAGATCCATACTTACTTACTCACTCCACTGCCCAAATATATCCACTCGCCATTCCCACATCTGTGTAATCTGCATTGTAGTACATAAATACCGGTTGTTAATCTGGTTTAACCTGTGACATGTGTTCATTCTTTCCTTTCCAGTCTTTACAGCATCTTCTTCGGGATAACTTTGGTGACGTTTACAAAGAAAGATTGCATCATGAAAACCAAAGAATTTCATAAAACCTTTTTTTAATCCGAAACATTCCATTTTCATGGGGTTGGTGGCTCTAAAATGGGTTGTTGAGAATGAAGATGATACTATGGCTACCACTGAAAAACGGCACAGCTGACCAACTGCAGTTGGCTTCAAAGCTTCTGTGCTTAACATTTTATTTTATCTGTCACTGAAAGAAACGCTTCCTTTGGATGTATGACCATTCCGTGTTCAATGTTTCATGTAATGGGAGGATGTTTGATCAGTTGTCTGTCCACTCACTTTCGTCCAGCACCCATTGTCCTTGACTTCAAATGGAACAATCTAAAAGAGGCAGCCTTTCAGAATGGAGCAGTAATGAGCACATGATTTGTTTCAGGCTCAGAAGCAATTAACTGCTTAAAGGCTACACGAGCAGACATGATTGGAAGTCATTCTTTTCAGTGGGTTTTTTTTTGTACTGATAAAAGGAACAGGGAGAGACAACAGTCTTGTAATGATCGGAACATTGCCTACTGTACTTTGTTCTGTTAGAACTTCTTTTGTTTTATTTTAGTTTGTGTATTCACTCATATTCATTTTTTAAAAATTAGGTGGAAAACTAAGAAAAAAGGCACAGCACTACTAAATTATTTGAGCAAACAAAACAGTTGAGGCATTTCAGGCAGTGTTTCAAACAGTAGGGAATCTTAAGTGGATAAAAACTTAATTTGAAAGTACATTTAACCTATTAATAAGTTCTCTAATTAAAAAATGACAACTGCTACTCAGATATCTACAAGTAACGATATTCAGGATTTGCTTGAAATAAAATGACCAAAACGAGAAAGAAAAGTATGGTCTCCCCAACTGCTCCAAGTCCTCACCCCACCAAAGTAAATGTAAGTGGCACTGTTCACTCCAGATGTTTTTTGCTTCAGTATTCTTGAGGGTAATTTTTTATCAGAATACATTCACCCAAAGCATTATCAGTCAATGGTTTTCACTTTTAGAAACTTTAACACATCGGCTGAATCCTAATGTCCACACTTCCTTGGACTTGTAGACTGGCCAACTTAATGGGCGAGTTCACATGAAGTCCAGAGCGGCTAGGGCTGCCCAATTCATCAAGTCTGCAAGGGGCCCAATGTGGACTTTCATGAAGACTTCCAGAGAGTCTGCTTGGGTCCAGACTTTGCCAGTGGAATTGCCCAAAATTCATAGCAATAAGGATGTATTGATATAAAAGGTATCAAGGTAGCAATGCCAAAAAAAAGAAAGAAAATAGCAATTAAAGCCAGACAGAAAGACAAACAAAGGTCTGCCAACACAATTCATATAGCCAAATGTATACTTATTTTCAGACACCAATCTTAAATTTAAATTTTATAAAGTGGTCATATCCACGGAAACAAGTCCAGTCTCATTAGCACATGTTATATCCTCACAGTCCTGCACACAGTTCGCAAGGCTGAAGTCCGCCAGGGCCGGAGTGCAGACATTTATCTTCACTAATTTTCCATGTAGGAGAATCCTGCCATTACAATCAGACCAATTGCATAAAGGTGAGCTAATTGTGAGGGTATGACCTATTGAAATGATGAGGTGTGGTCAGATCCACCTGCTTAGAAATTGTGGGTTGATGTATATTACACACGTTGACACCCTCTTACTAAAAATTTTAAAAATGCTGTCAAAATGCTAGTTTTGAAATATGGCCATCTCTCACTGCTGTTCTTACTAATGACCAATGCTGTCAGGTTACAAGCAAAGTGCACATTTTTCTGAAAAATGGATGCGATGCTGGTGCGAGCGATGCTTTTTCATTTTAAAAAAATGCAACATCCAAAAATTATGATGAAAGCTTGACAACAACTGCTCGGCTACTGAGGCGTGTGCGAGAGCTCCCCGCAGGCTTGGTCGGCTAATCTGTCAGGTCCGCACGACCCACGGTCATCACGCGTGAATGCGTAGAGCGCGAAGAGGCCCGCGTCTCTGCCGCTGCCACCGACATGGAATGAATGGCAGCCATTTTCCAGCCTCCCTTGGACGAATGCCAGGGAGCTTGTCTAAAGGGTGACCGAAAACAAACAACTAAGTTTTTAGCTTGCATTCACGCCGAGGCAACAAAATGGCAGGGCGGTGTAAAAATGCCGGAATTCACTGGAAAGCTTGAATGAAAGGAAATGACCATGCACCTCTATATTTGTGGTGCCTTCGCCTCATTTTGACAAGTTTTGGCTGCCATTTTCGCTGGAGTTGCTTGCACGGATGGCAGATTTTGCAAGAGTAACAGAACTCTTTTTCCTCTTCCACTTCACCGCACTAAATAGGCTATAGCTTGCTCAATGTCCTGCTTTTCCAACAGCACAGATCATTTGTCTCTAAGTCTCTGAACAGGGAGCTGGGTTTGGCTGGGCTAGATGTCTGAGGGTTGAATTACATTACAGGCACAGAGCAGACATTCTTATCCAGAGCGACTTACACAACTTTTACATAGCATCCATTTATACGGCTGGATACTGAAGCAATGCAGGTTAAGTACTTTGGTCAAGGGTACAACGGCAGTGTCCTACCTGGGAATTGATCCGGTGACCTTTAGATTACAAGCCCAGTTCCTTACCCATTATACTACACTAGGATAGGCAATAAGAAGCAAATCCCTTTTTATGGGATCAGACCCCATATACTCCCTTTCTCAGTTGGAACTGTGGGGGTGTTTTCCACGCCTTGCATGTGAAGTTCACATCTACCATTGAAAGAGTCCAAAATGGGTCTCTCCATCTGTTTGGAATAGAAATGTCGTTAAAGTTGAGTGTTTGACAAACAATCAAATACACCAATGGACTTTACCCCTCTGCAAATAAATCCAATAAAAGACCAATCAGATCAACACACAAAGCTCCTTCGGTTTCTTCTTTAGGGAAGATTCAAAACTCATTGCCCAGTAATGCCTGGTGCCATTACTGAGACCACAGCTGAAAGACTGCTTCAATGTAGCCTGACCATGTGACAACAAGGAACATGCATTAAATAATAAAACTATATTAACCAATAAAAATAAATAAATGAAACAATTTTCAACAATCTATATTTAAAAATAGTTTTTTTTTACATCTACCCCACAAAGAGGAATGCACAGCAGCAACTTACATTAAACTTAAAATAAATAATAAATAATAATACATTAAACTTAAAATAAATAATAAATAAATGATATTTTATTGCACACTAGCGATAAGATGAGAAGTCAATGATCAACAACAGACAAATCAATGAAAAGGCAAACAAGATGACAATGATTTGAATATAATGTTTACACAAAAAATTAGAACATCAACAGAGGAGCAGAGCACTGCTTCACTGGCACATGTTTTTGAAAACCATTTAGCAGTTCTCTGGACACATCAGGGATTACATGGAAGAGTTGTTCCTTCTTTATTCTTTGATATCTTTAGGGCTAACGCTCTTTGGTCATTGACTCTACACTTCCAGAATGGATAGTGGCAAATAAACAAAAGAACCAGACACCTTGTCCAGCGCACTTAATTTCTCTGCACTTCCCAAAGCGAAGCCAGTAAAAACCAATGAAGCGGCCCATTCAATTAGCTGCAGACATGCACAGCTGTTCTCCTGAGAGCGATCCCCACAGATGTTTGGTGTGCTGTCATCCCCAGACCCCCAAGGAGTTAGCGGCTCCCCTCATCCAATCCTGCCACAAACAGGCTGGCTGGGGAGGTGAACGGGCGAACAGAGAGTCTTGGGACACCTGTCTTTATTTGGAAACCTCTCAAATCTCACTTGGGAATTCAGGCCAGCACCTCTGGAAGCCTGTTCTCTGGGCCTCTATGAACTTGGAACATCTATGAACTCCATCAATGAACTGGAACGGAAAGGACTAGACTAGTGTTCCTCTTAAAAATGCTACCTGGTGATACATCTAGTAGATGGAAGAATCCACATGAAATATATTTGGGCCCATTGCATTTTTTTTGCTCAATTGGAAATTTTTTAAGTAGCAACCACAAACACACACACACACACGTTAGATTACCCCAGGCAAAGCTGTAATAATGCAGTCGATGGCTTACCGAGGCCAGACTTTGTAGGCTTGACTTTTTTTGGGCAGGCGAGCTGCTGCATGCCTGGGTCACGTTGACTGGCAGGGTGATTGATGCGGTGTCCGTCCCAGATGCCTACTTCATTACTCACTTTCCATAGATAAGAACCTCGGTGATACTACAGTTTTCTTTGTCTTTATCTGCCTAGAAACTGCTGCTTTGTTCCAATAGAAAGATCTGTGCTTGTGAACTGAAAAGTAATTTATAAGCTTGCAAAAAAAAAAAAAAAAATAGTGCTTTGGCCATAATCACAAATATTGCTGCACACATTGCTGCCAAGGCACGCGCACGGAAAGTACTCAAACACAGTTCGAACCTCTTTTGCACTGCCATATAATCCATGCATTCATTTTGCTGATGCATACGGGTTCATGTTTGCCGATAAAAATAAAAAAAACCTCATGAATTATAAACCCATCATCGTAGTGTGATTCTGACCTCATTTCCTTCTGAGAAACCTTTTCACCCCGAGCTTTTATGAAACCCAGAGTATCTGGCAGTTCCCTGCCCTCTCCCCGTTAAAATGTTTTATTCATTCCGGTTCGATGTTGAATGTAGAGCCTGTCCCTGAAATTCACACCCGGGAGCCAGTCTCCTTAAGGGTCACAGGGTTAGTGGAGGGAGCCGGGAGGGGCTCTCCCATCCCACCTATAGATCCGTGCTGGAGGACTGATGGGAAGGGGGGTTGGGGGAGGCGCACTGTCTGACGCAAGATGGAAACCAAAACTTTCTGAGTACCCCCTCAAGCTCCAGGTTACTAGAGAACGCAAACTCACAAATCTGTCTGACACTTTCATTGGCAGGGATGAACATCTTCTTATCTGCTTGTGATAAATGCACCCTGTTCATATGCACGTAGACCTTCGTGTGGATGCTGTACGGATGGGGCAATGAATCAGGATGGCAGTACGAAGCATGTCATGGTTTAACATTCTATTCCACCCACATCCTCCACCCCAGTCTCCTAGGAGTACACATCTGTCAACTTTATTAACATGCAGATGTGCTGTTTTCAGATGACTATGGCAGTCTAGATACTCATATAATAGATGTCTTTGGTCAATGACAGTTATACTGAAATTTGCATTACTTGCGTATGATTTAGGTAAATGTTATTTTTTTCATGTAAATTTTTTAATTGTCACCATTTTTTTTCCAAAAGGCGTTGTGATAATTGTTTAATGGTGGGTTCAACCCCAGACTAACTCTTGGAAAGTTACAGTTTTCTAAAATTTGATTGGCTGTATGTTTAATTCAGTGTTTTCTTTGATGATTGAGTTGGCTTTAATTGCTGGCTCCAGTTGGGGCCCCACCATTCACTAGTTCATGGTGTATATGAGTAAGCAATTGACCATTAGTTTACTAGCAAAACACATCCTCATAATTTGGCCTGTCAGGGTCATAGTACCATAAGTATGTATTAGTTTACACATAAATACAGTTCAATATGGACTCCCTGTTTTTGGTTCTTTCTACCAAAGAGGCCCTATAGCAGTACATTCCTAGTCCCAGTCTGGGCCATGTCATTAACTGACCTGCTGATTCTGCTGAGGTGGGACACAATTGGCACCAACATGTTAGGGTAGCACACATTTACCTCAGTCAAGGGGGTATTGCTGTGCCGATAACTACTCATCTTCAGTAGGAATCGCCAAATTTCTGATCTGTACTGGCTCTCCTGGTACACTGTGTGGCTTTGTAATGTGGTAGAGTCACAGGCTCGTGGGAGAGTGTAATGGAGGAGAGCACACACTTCAGCTGCAGCGCGGTCTGCCTGGGTCTGGATGGCCCTGGGGGCCAGCAATACTGCCTGCTCTCATTGTTTTCTATAGCCTCTATAGGGACTGATTTAGTCTTGGGACTGCAGGTGAATAGATATAGCTCAGGAGCTATTCTGGTTTCCATCACTGTCGAAGAACTGTTGTCTGTATTCCTGCACTACTGAACTGCGATGCGTCTGGGTTCAGCCTGTCTCCAGCGATGGTTAACACTGACATTAATGTGCGTGCACTCAGGATGCGAACTGCAGTTCACGTCCAACAGCATTCAAAATCTGACACGTTGCTGTATGCCACAACCTGTTTTTCTCTTTTCCTGCAATTTGGAATTCTGCTCGTAGTACCTGTAAGCATATGCCTTCACCGCAACATCCCCCAGCGCTCCCAAGGATGCGGACCAGACGGTCTGGATCAGCGCGTTATCCGAAGCGTGCAACATGTTGGATGCATGTGGTCCCCGGACGGATCTTCTGACGTGTTCTCTGACCTTTCGTGATTAAGCCGGGAATGTTAAAATGCAGCCAAGGGGTTTTCTTATGGACTTCTGCCTTCATTACTCACTGTCCCGTCTAGCTCCGTAAAAAAAGGTCTCACGCCCCATTCTCGCTCCAACCAAAGGGGTTTTGTGGCCATCTATTTTACTGCAGTCGCTTTTCACAGTCGAGCAGACCAGTAAATACAAAACGGATAGTCTCCGATCATTAACTTTCGGTGCTTAAACTGCAGTACAACTCGCAACATGAAAACATGCCGACTAGCTTTAATAAAACATTCCAAGTTTTTACAACATTGCAATAAGGTTTTTGCAAGTTTGTGGTTTATCGCAATGTTCTAGGCACCCGTTCACCATTTTACACTCCCAAACCGCAGCTTTCCAGTTCTGCTGTAAATAGGCTGGTGGAAGGAGCTCTGGCTGTCTGACAAAACCTGTCACTTCCTCTGGTACCGTGCCTCAGTGAACAAGTGACATTCACACTCTTGGTCTGCTGAGACTTATGGCACATTAACTCCAGACACTGGCACAAAGACACCATTAATTTTTCTGTGCCATGAAAGAGAAATTCCCCAGACTTCTCGCGGAAGTTCACGGAAAGGGACGCATTATTCAAATGCATGTCAGCTTTAGTAAAAAGAAAATGGCCCTAATCATTTCAAAACCCATCTAAAAATGTATATAGGTTGCTTTATAATCTATATATTTTATAATTCACTTGCATCTTGAGACATTTAAATAAACTAAATGTCGCAACGGAAAAACACTGGGGCATGGCCGTAAAACAGACTCTGCTTTTCACATAGCAGTTTTTATGAAAGGTCTTTGTCTCCTATTCCATACCCCAGAGTGGCAGCCATGTTGGATCTCCATGCTGCTGCCATTGGCACACAGCGCTTCTGACCGCAGGGATGGCCGGGGAGCCTAGCGACTGAGGGAACAGACTACGCAACCAGATGGTTGTAGGTTCGATTCCCAGGCGCCAGACGGTCCATCACACCCTTGGGTGAAGTAGCTGAATTGCTGCAGGCTGTATAGTATCTGGTGATATAAATGAAAAATATGCAAAAACATAAGCTGTGCATGTTAGCCCAAATGAAGGCACCTGCCAAGCTGGAAAACAATAATAAATAATGATAAAATCACCCAGGTTACGCAATTGTGTCCACCCATCTCAGTAAAACTGTAGCAATCACATGGCAAATTCACAGATCAATTTTAGGATTCGTCTGCAATCTGCAACCAGAAACAAAATGCACCAGCACCCGTCGTGTTGAGTTGTACAAGCTTTAGAGTATGTGCTTTTAAACATTAATGAATCCATTACCATACTCTAGGTCAACATGGAGATAATATATACTGTGTCAGATATGAATCGCCCCTCAGTAAAGGGGTCTGGCTACAGAATTACTTCATAATTCATGAGCTCTCCGGAAATGATCTTTTCAGTTGCATTGAATTGCGTTCTAAAATTGATTGGAAAACTGCTAAGGAATGAAGTGATAAGGAAGACAAGGGTCGGGGTGTGGGTTTGTGTGAGTACCATCTACTGTACATGAATGTATGCCTTTCAAAGAGGTTTTCAATGGACCAATTATTCATTTTTTATTCTTTATGTAAGCATGGGTTGTCCTCATTCTTCTAACCCTTGCAAGAAATAAATGCAATACTTCTGAAGGCATGAAAACTATGCAGTGTTGCCATCTAGCGGCACTATTTGACACTGCCAGCACGCTCTCCCAGAAGGTTTACAGGACTTGCACAGGGTGTAACACATTATCCAAAAGCCAAATAGAGTCTCCACCACCAGATAACCAAATGAGACACCACCAACACCAGGATTGGCAAAATACCAAGATTCAGCAATGCACTATGATGGTCAGTTGTCTGTCAAGGAACAGTGAGTCTAGTTTATTTACAACCATTTCGCAAAACAAAAACAAACAAAAAAACATATTTTACGTGTAGTTACAATATACTAGTGTTCTTGAGTTGCTATTTTTATGTCAATGGACAGTTCAGATAATAGCATTTAATTAAACACACCACACAGTAAAATGTCCAGTGTTTATTCAATTCTAATGGAACACTATAAGTCCATATGTACTCTGTAAGATTTGATTTAACACTGAATATTTTACTATGCGGTGATATTAAAAAAATAACACTAACTTATTTTTTTTACACAAAACTTGTCGCTAAAAACGTATAATATATTTATATTTGTACTGAGTATTACAATTAATATAGGAGTCTATTTCAAAATATACTACTTATTGCTGCTTTGGTCACAGCAGAATATGAATAACAGAATGTAAAAAGTAAACATACTGCCATGTCATTATATTCACTGTATTACAGTATATCCTTCAGCATATGGCAAAATATATTTGTTAAATTATGATTGCTTATATATAAATAATATTAATAATATTATAAATATAATTAAATAATATAAATGAAGCACTGTAATTATTAACTTGTTTTTACTTGGATTTATAATTATCTATACATGTTGGTTTTATACTTCACAGAGAACACAAAGCATGCAAATGTATATTTAATTAATAAATACAATAATTTAATGTTCTACCTTGACTAAAAATGTATGCTGGTGCTCCACACATTTAGCAAGCCGATTAAAGTCTTGAGTCAGCATTTTTGCAAAAAAAAAAAAAAGGTAAAATAAATAAATAAGGATAGTCGGTGCATAAAGATGCTTTCTATATGCAAATACGAGCTACATTACAGAAGACTGCATCACAGCACCTTCCTGACACGGACTGGCTTGAAACTAAAGACAGCTCAGAATAATGCAATCTTTGATCAGCTTCCCGATTGCTACTGCTATGGCAGAAGGAGGGCAAAATAACTCTCCAATTACGGGCTTGGCAGCTGATGTACGATAAAACAAAAGGAAAGAAAGGAAGAAAGTTTTTTGTTCAGCTCGCTTGCCTTTTCAATGTGCCCTTCAAGAAAAAATACGCGAAGGAAATAAATATAAAAGTGAATCAATAAGGGGAAGGACATATTCTTCTTCTAGTGTCGCGCTTCGCGGGGTCTTTATCAAATCCCTCTATTACCTATTACTATTCACACGCAACCCCTTCAGGTGAGAGCGTTTGGATTTTCTTCTCCGAGAGATAAGACGTGCGACCTTTATTTACTGCCGGATTGCCGGAATATGAATGCGACGCGCGTCCCCGCCTCCGGGAAGAAAAATAGAAGAAAAAAAAGGCACGGAGCTTCGGCTCCTCGCCCTCTCAGCCGAAATGTCACCCGGGCCCCGCAATAAATCAGAGAGTCCTCTGATGTGTTTACTTATTACGGCGAGCTGCGCAGCTGTCATCTTCCCGCTTATTTATGTCTGTGGCCCGGCGTCCTTCGCCATGCCGCGGTGGGCTCCCTCGCCTGGCTGGTGCGATTGAGTCATCGAGGAATCTTCTGCCTTACAGCGATGCCCGCCAGAGCTGGATGCTGACCTGAGGTAATTGCCCTGTAATTATATAGGTCGAATATGCATTTCAAATGCTTATTGTTATGTACACTTTTGCCGATTCCCAAAGATATTTCCCAATTCCCAGTATTTTATGTGTTATTTTTTTCAAGAGACATTTCTATTGAATTGTCAGGTTTGAAGTGCTAATTAATTGATCCAGGTCAGGAAAACAATTAACACAGCCTCCCTGTTTGAGTATAGTTTCATTTAGAGCAAAGCGTTGGCCCTATCTTAACAAAATACATTTAAATGATGGGTAGACCTACACAAAACCTACACAAAGAGGTCAGTAAATAATAATTATTCATCATAAATAATAATGCTGCAGTCTTCAATAAGACAAACAGTTACCATTCATCAATACAGATTTACAGTGAGCTACTAAACACCCAACACAAACAATGAATCAACTGACACAGGTATATTCACACTCCTATATTCTAAAGATAGTCATACCGTCTTGAGACCTCCAACACTAAAAAACAACACAACTTTTACCTTCACACCAAGGCTGGCTTACCTTGGGCAAAGTACAATATACTTTGTTTCACTACCTTAACTCTTGGGGCAAAAGGAAGGTTCAAATGGTGGGCAAAGATCTTTCTCATAACGCACAGGAAGCAGAGCAAGCGAAAGAGAAAGAGATACGAGACAAATTGTTAATGCCAGCTCCACTGAATTACAGTACAGCAGCTCAGGCTGAGAAACAAAGGGCATGGCCTTAAGTGGCCATTATAAAGCTGGGTGAGATGGAAAAATAAAGTGTGCCTATGTGACTACCCACAACATTGTTATTTTCGTATGTGTTATACCCAATAACTCACTCTATTTTGGAGTGACACACAAATGGTCCCATAATTGTTAGTATATAAAGCATAAAAAATTGAATTTTTTTTAAATGGGGGAGTGGGGAGTTGTGCAGGAGCAAAGATCAGAACGGCTTCCATTCACAGTCGATGCTTTAGAAAAGGAGCAATCTATCACTTTAAACTGCCGTTCCTTCTGACGCGTAGTGGTAAGGAACACGGCATTCACGTGACTGAGACTGGGGTCCCGTCAAGGAGCGATTTTAAATGTTTAAACGGAAGCTCTGTTGAGGGCGATGGGCTTCATTAGGAGCCTTGAGTGGGGTCATTCCCAGTCTCAGCTACAGCATGTATGAGAGAAGCGGCTCTGAGCGCTCAACAGGAGCCATTATCAAGTAATTATCATCCGGGAAGGCGTGCTGGAGGATATGCTAAAAGCCTTGGCCGTGGAATGTGGCTTTGGGGAGGGGGGAGTGAAAAAAAAAAAAGAGTGAGGTGCATTCTGGGAAATATAAGTCCACAGTACCAGGGGCCTGATGGGTGGGGGCCAAGAAGAAGGTGTCTGTTTCTATGCCATTTCACCAATCCAACACCGATAACGTAGAAACAATTTCTGCCATTAGGATAAAACCGTACTAAGCAACACCAAATGTGTAAATCCCAGTTGTATTCATTTTCTACATTTTTTTTTCGTTTGTTACTTTCGTTCAACCTGTGTGCCAGAAGGAAGCCGAAACGGTGGCACGGACGGCAAAATGCGAAGGTGACGGTTTTCCCGAGGACGGCCGGGCTGGCGAGGCCTGGCGCTAACGGGCTCGGTAATCACCGCGCTCGTCCCCCGCGAACCCCGCCCCCCCCCCCACGGCCCCCGAGCCCGTCGTCGCAGCCGAGCGGAGCGAACCGCAGGTGCTCCTGGGAGGGCGGAGCCGCCGGTTCCGAGGGCCGCGTTTGTTCGGAAGTACGCTCGCGCTTCGTTAGCCGCCTCTTCCAAGCCGCACCTCCAACAGGCCTTTCTGTTTCTGCTCTCCTCTCAAGAGACGAAAGGGCGACGGCACGCCATTTTCACATCAGGCCGGCTTCATGGGCTTTTTTATTTCATTTGCAAGTGTTGACGGTGTGTACGCTTTTAGCTCTTTAGCCTACTGGACACCAACAGCAGCAACGGTTGCGCGGCTCTTTCTACCCGAAATACGCCTCACCCGTAAACGCGAATCGATCTGTCTGAAATTTGTTCTCATGGGGCACATCTCGTATTCTCGCGCCAATGATTTAGTGATGATCGCAATGACAGTTTATTCAATGGCTGGTTTGCATAAAAAAATCAAAAGCAATATTGATTTGACAAGGTCCAATATTTACGCGGCGTGTTTTTTTTAGAGACATCAAACAAAATTGGCTCTTCCTTTGAATAAAAAACCAAGACACCGTCTGTGACAAAATCTTAGCAAACTGATAAATAAAATATCAAGAATCACCTATTTTCAGTAGGGGATGAAAGACTAGCAAGGCTGTCTGAAATATCTGTCAAAACCCTTTGAACCTAATTAGACGTCACCCAGGGTGATAATCAAAATGGAATCCAGTTGGTTTTTGGTTGGATGTGCCAAGCATTTGTAAATCAGCCCGCCAAATTGATGTGTCCTTGGTGCAGCATGCCCAGCCAAGGCTCATTATTGACTTTTTACAGAAAAGTTCAATTGCATTTCAGGATCCAATTAGAATTAGCTACATGCTAAATGATCCCTGTAAGGCAAAGGACTGACCATTTTGTTCAGAGAACAGCCCTGAGTGCCCTTTAAAGCTCAAAGAGAAATGGTGATTTTCGTTTTTTTCTCCCCTTTGCATTTCTTTGACGTTAGCAAGTGTTGTTGATCAATAAAAGTGCGACTTAATAAAGTACCGATAATTCGCGACTCCCGTGCGCATCAAAATCCGCGCTTCTCCCTGACAGATTGGTTTTGTTCGCAGATTAATCACCTTTCGCTGCCGGGGAATGTTTGTATCTTTAGATGGCTCCCCCGTCCCCCCCCCGGGGTTGGCCTCCTACCCGGGGAACTCTCTGGATCGATGGTGATTAATTGTGATTCTGCCGGCACGAGCTCCCTCCAGGAACTGGCCTCTTCCCTGAATGTTCTCTGAAGGCGGGCCTCATTCCAAAATGTACAGGACGTGGTCGCGGTGCGCAAAAAAAACGGGAACCTGAGGTTAACGTTGAGCAAGAGGCAAATGCAAAGGAGAGGCAACCAGGGGGCTCATCTGATAATTAAGGAAATAACGTCCCGGCATGCATAAGATCGTGTTTAATATAAAGGCTGGAAAAGCCTTGTTGCCTATATTTATGGCTAGCATGGCTGCGCAAGGAGACCTCAGTGACCCTGGGAGAGGAAGTGAGTGTGATTGTTGGGAGTGTATTTGGCAGCGCATTCAGTAATCAGGGCAGCTCAACTCGCTGATCTTTCACAGGAAGTGGGAAACGGTGTCTATGGCGATGTCAGCATGGAACGAAAGAGGGAAAGATATCATCTGCAAAACGCAACAGCGGGCAGAAGTGCAAACGCCAGGATCGCTGTGCCGCGGACTCTTTTGAAGCGCCGGGCAAAACAGAGGAGCTACCGCAGAGCAGCCGGCTGCAAATTACAAGCCGGGGCGAACGACGGAGCGTCCAGCTTAATCAGAAACAGTGGTGGCCAAACACTCAGTTAAGCTTTACATTGATGTGTGAATCTATTTGTTCTCCGCCTGAAGCATACTAGAACACAGGTGCATACTAGACCAAGGGTGTATAAAAATGCGGGGGAAATGTAACGAAAGGGTGTCCTTCCCCCTTCAGAAAAACGGCCCATTGGTCATTGGTAATTGCAACGTAATTTCCCGCATTTCGAGGGGGTGAATAAAGAAACGTTTCTCATTGCATTGCGCACGGTTGCCAGTGCATTACACTTGATAATATGCAAATTAAAGTCGAATTCAACACGCGGTGCGGGACCGTGGCATATTGTGTGGAGCCGACTGCACGCGATTTTTTAATTGAGGTCAGCGCAAAGTACAATTGGGAACGGAGCCCAGTCTGGCTAATTGCCTGTGGATGTGGGTTTTTAAGTGAACGGGGGGCTTCCCGAAACGAGTGCTTACCGCCCCGTTCCAGCGTGGAGCTGCAGGTATGCGTTTGTTTTTTCTCTCGTCGTTACGCTCGCCTGTTTATAAGCGGAGGCAATTAAGGATGACGAGACGCGCGGACGGATAACGGTTACCGACGCTCAGGAACGAGCGCTCCGAGGAACCCGGAATGGACCGCGTTTAGGAAAACGGAGCCTTCGTTTCGAGGCGAGAGTGAAAAGCGCGTGCGACGGAGGGCCTCCCGACTGTAACTGAGAAATGCAGTCGATGCAGCGATAAAACGGGAAGAAAGAGTTTGTATTCCGGTGCGCCGCCGCCCATTAAATCATCAAAGCTTGTGAGCTACAGAGGAAAACAGATGGTCAGCTCATTATATTCTGTTTTGCTTCGCGTGCTCTCTGTGGCTAACTCGGCGCTGGTGCATTTCAGGTGAAGCCCGCGCCGAGGAGCGAGCCCGCGCCCCGTCCGCAAACGCGCCTCTAGCTCCGTCGGCAGGCTCGCACCAGCCCCCCGAACGCGCTTCTGTCCTCCATCTTGCAGCCGGGACGTGGAAAATCTCTCGATTTTCCGTAGGCCCCTCGTGCCAAAAAAAAAAAAAGGAAAAAAGTGGGCCGGCGTGCGCGTGCGACAGCGCGGGTTTCAGAGCCTCGCACGAGCCGCCGCCGCCGCGATCGCCCGCCTGCCGTTACCGCCGTCCCACGCTTCGTCCGCCGGGGGACGGAGTCGGCGACGCTCAGAACGCAGAGCTTGTATTTCAGGCTCCTCCGCTTCCTCGGCTCTCCCCCGGGCATTCATTAGCGGGTATAAACTGATTAGAGCGCATTTTTATTCCGGCCAGTAGATGGCAGGGGCGTTTCACCCCTGCTGCTAGCATTGGAGCGGCCGGCGAATGGAAATTTTTGTATTTGAATCCTTTTTTTTTTTTTTTTTTTACTCTCAGACCCTCAGTGTTTATAATGATGTTTCTGAATTACATAAGAGTGCAGTATCGCTCGCCACGAGCCCTGGGAGAAATCACACACTGGATCTAGCGCAAAATCTGTCAGAGAGAAACGCTGGGCCAAATCCCCCCCCCCCCCCCCCCCCCCCCCCCCGCCGCCACAACCGATGCGAGGCTTTGATCACCGTCCTGATTAGTGAACCGATCGATGAAAGCAAATATCAAATCTGTTATGTAAATATTGACACGGAATGCTCTTTCCCTGTTAGTCGACTTCGGAAAGCCTTTTGAAAGGAGAAGTACGGAAAAGGCAACATCTTTTTCAGGACACACTTTTATAAAAGAAGGCAGAGATAAAAGAAGAACTGAATGGGGAGATGGGGGGTGTCTTCGGTCGAGACGGGGGAGATGCTGAAGGCCGAGGGGGCTGTGTTCGATGGGTGGGGTGGGGTGGGGTGGAGGGGCAGGAGTTTGGAGGGGGTTGAGGATGGGGGGGGGGGATGTGGCAGACTGAGTGATGACCTCACGGAGGAGGGCCGTGGTGAAAAAAATAATGAACAAATTTCAGAGAAGCTTAAAAAATAGCCGCTTTTCTAAAATTACCTGATTTTCCGAGAGCCTGCGCCATGTGCTAATAAGGCTCAGCCCTGCTCCATATGCTGCCCGCGTGTGTTTCTGCACTATAGGGTCCAAGGATTAAGCTGCTGGCCTCGGAAATGAAGCCAACTGGTAAGAGGCTCATTGGCCCGGATAGACAGGAGGGCAGTTCACTGGCAAATTCACATTTGGGCAGAACCGACAGGCACCAACAGTTGCTGATTGCTGGTACACATGCATGTTATTTCATCCCATCAATGCTCTCAGTGTATCATTTCCAATACAATGTAGCGGAGTGGAGTGATAAATGACACGCTTGCCACTGTAGCACTAGAGGTCCTGCCTTCTCCCACAGTCGTGCTCATAATTGACTGTGATGCACTAAACCTTGGGGCGCGTCTTCTGAATTCACATCTGATCCAATACCGCCACACGTCAAAGATCTCTGCTTGGTCGCAAACACTGCATATATGGTGCGATTCCAATGAAAAATATTGCCTTTTTTTTTTTTCCAAATGCTTTTTGATAGATTTTATTTTAAGGAGGGGCTGGGGTTTTATGTTTTCTTCAGGCAGAGGAGGATGGTTATATATTTTTAAAAAAGAGAGGGTGCACGAGAGAAGGCATTTAAATTTCTACTATAATTCAAAACAGTCGGACAGAGGACATCACTCCCGGCAGCGTAGGAGCCCCTTAGCGTTCATCGAGCCGCCGCTGAAAATTTAGCCCCTCGGGTCTGGTTCCCCTGACGTTTATAGGGCAGCCAACCAGGCAGGAGGGAAAGGGGCACGGGAGCACGCAGCGACTCTTTTCTCCTTCTCACTTCTCAGGGTGCTTCCCCACAAAATGAACAGGAATGACTATCAAGTAGTCTAATTATTTTAGAGGTAGAATAAAAAAAAAAACACTAACATTGTTGGGTTTCTTGTGCTTAACAAAAGGAATACCTTTGGAAACCTTACCCTAACTTTCAGGGAATGTTCTGAGAACCAAATATTGGCCACTGGGCAGCTAATTGGATGGTTTAAATATGCAAAGGATCGGGAAAAGAATTATTTGCAGGTGTGAAGGATTATTGTGAGAGATTTCCTTCTGAGATTTTACCTCAGTTGGATAAGGATGCAAGTATGAACACTTCCTTGTTTTGCTATTACATGGCCGTATACTAGACGTATGTGAACAAAGTTATATATAAAATGAACATGATTATTCAGTAATATTATAAAAGGCATTCAACAGAATTTATAGTGAATCATGTTGCTGTCAAGATAGGTGTTCGAATAGTTTTAAAATAATAAATAGTGCTGTTATGTGTTTGCAAGTAAGATCTCCTTGAAACTATTTTTTTTTTCTTTCGGGGGAAGAAAAGGGACCTTGAACAACCCGAAACCTTTAAAACTGGATGAACGGTTCCACAGAATCCAACGTTGCCGTGGCGAGCAGCTCTTAAGCTCCTGTTCCGATATTAAATATGAAAAATGAGGGCTTCCAGTCAACCATTCCAAAGTCGATACTGGCTTATGAGTTTAATTGACTCAATCAGCAGTGGACCAGACTTAATTAAACCTTGGGAAGAGAGGCACAGACTGCGGTGGCTGTGATTGCCACTTCAAAATGTCTCACTCTCAAAAAACAACAAATCCCCCCCCCCCTCCTCACTCATGTCCTCCTTCAGTACTAATACTGTCTGGATTCAATCAACATTTCCTTAAAAACATAAAACCATAAAAACATTAACACTTGCATTAAACTTTGAGCCAAAGTTTAAGACCACCATTGATTGAATTCAGGCCAGCATTTCCAGACTGGGCAGTATGAGGACCAAACTGAATAGACCAAACTTATTGTTTTCAGTGCATTTGTTTTCCTACTCCACTTGGTCTTATACATTTTTTTTATTTTCGCTTTTTCTCCAATTTTTTGAATTCCCACTTGTATTTGTAACCTGGGCTGTTCTCTGTAACCTCCTCTGCCAATTTGCGAGTGCACAAATACATCCCCACCTCTGAGCACTGTCCTGTGGGCTGATTACTATTACATTATGTACATTCAGACTTTTAGCAGATGTTCTACAACTTACAGTGTCTATTCTATTCTATAGCTGGAAGTTCATTGAAGACATTCAGGTTAAATATATTGCTCATTCCTGCAACAGAAGTGTCCCAGCAGGGAATCAAACCTGCAAGTGAAGTGCCAGTTCCCTATACACCATTATGTTATGCTGAGACCCACGACACGGTCACGTTCCATTCTGCAGTCTGCCAGTGGAGCTCACACACACATTGAGCTGGAGGAGGACCCTTTGTTTCCAGCTTGCACAAGCAGACCGGGTGCCCGGCTGTCCGGAGAGGTCAGCGATGCTCAATGAGATACGGTCCGTGGATGATGCTATGGCAATTAGCCACCACGCCACAAGGCTGCTGGCCACTGTCCTAGTCTGGATTTGAAACCAGTCTGTTAGGTCTATCCACACACTGCAAGTGTCTTAAGAGGACGAGCCACCCAGCAGCCTTTCATTATAGAGCACAGTTCAATTTAATGACTTCCTTATGTCTCATCTAACACCCACAGTGTTGCTACTGCTCATCTGTTCCACTGCATCCATTCGCACTGAAAGATCACCACTCTCCCGTTAACTTCCACCAGATGGTCCAGTACAGCCTTAGGAACTTGAGGACTAGTGAACGTGTGAACGTTTATTGGGCTCAGAAGGTAATATAATTTCAACATAACTCCTGGCTATGCTAAAGCTTTAAAAGAGACACTTCATCACAACGGATGATAAAATGTTCTCTCCATGTTGAAACTTGCCAGTATCGCACTGGGCACGCACTGTGAAACAGTAAAACCCAGTAAGAACTTAATTAAAAGAAGCAAGCAGCTGCTTTCTGGGCAATTAAAAATGGGAGATATTAGTGCATTGTATTTAAATCTAATTTTGCTGGTATAGGTTCTTTAACAGATGAATTAGCCACCAGCTGTTTCGTTTTAAACAAACAGGGGCTCTTCTCAGTATAAGTCTGCCAAACTCCTTTGTAAAGACAGTGCTTTTCCACAGTCTGTAGATCTTTGTGATTTGAGCCTTGCTTTACTGCACAGTGCAGGAGAAATCAAACGACCAGACTTTATCACATGGGATTATTTACAGTTACTGTTTGACTTACAGTACCAAACTTTCAAATCCAGCCATGACTCCTTTGTTTGATCAAAAAACACCAACATTGTTTGGACACCGCAATGTCAAAATGATTCAGGCCAAGTTGTCAGTTTGGCATCATTAATCTTTTCACGAGCATATAAAACATCAGCTCTTCTGCTACTACACAGGTTTAGTTTTCAGAGGCAAGACTAAATAAGCTGTACTGGTAATCTTGCGATGTGTTTCTCAGTGGGCATTGAAACAGATCACACCCTGCTATTAAGATGGTAAATATATGTACGGCATACATACAATGCCATGAAAAAGTATTTGCCCCCTTCCAGATTTCCTGTATTATTGCATATTTGTTATGGTGAATGGTTTCCGATCTTTAGACAAAACGTAATATTTGACAACGGGAACCTGGGTAAAGCAAACTGTTTTAATTATTATTTCATTTATTTAATGAAAAAAAGTTATCAAACACCCATATAACCCACGTGAAAAAGTAATTGCCCCCTTAAACTTAAATAAATGGTTGCACTACCTTTTGCAGCAATAACTGCAACCAGACGCTTTCTCTACTGTAATTTGAGTCAGGCTTTCACATCACATTAGAGGAATTTTATAGCCCACTTTGCAGAACTGCTTTAATTCAGACAAATTGGTAGGTTTTCAAGCACAAACTGCTCATTTTAGGTCCTACCACAGCTCTCTATTGGGTTCAAGTCAGGACTTTGACTGGGCCGCTCCATAGCATTTTGTTTCTTTTCAGCCATTCAGATGTGAACTTGCTTTTGTGTTTTGCATTATTGTCTTGCTGCATAACCCAATTACGCTTCAGCTAACGGACATTCCCCTTACTGAGCAGTATTCATGGATTCTTCAAGTCATTCAGGTCCACCACACCATCACTCTAAAAGCACCATGTTTGACTTTTGGTATGAAGTTCTTACTGTAAAATGCATTATTTTAGACATAATGAGACCCATCTTGTCCAAAAAGTTCCACTTTTCACTCATCTGTCCATAGAACATTGTCGCAAAAGGCTTGGGGGATCATCCAGGTGCTTTTTTTTTTTTTTACACATGTGAGACAAGTACTGATGCTTATCTTGGTTAGCAGTGGTTCTCACCTTGCTACTCTCCAATGAATCCCATTTTTGTCCAGTCTCTTTCTTATTGCTGTCATCTTATTGCTCTCTAGCCTCAGCTAAGGTCATGAACACTGACCTTTGCTGAGGCTAGAGAGGCCTGCAGTTCTTTGGGTGTTATTCTGGGATCTATTATGACTTCCTGATGAGTTGTCGTTTTACCCTTGGAGAAACTTTGTCAGGTCGGCCACTCCTGGGAAGATCCGCCACTCTTCCATTTGGAGATAATGGCTCTCACAGAGGTTTGGTGGAGTCCCAGAGCCTTAGAAAGGGCTTTGTAATCATTTCCAGAAAAATATATTTCAACAGAGGATCTTTTTCCTCATCTCTTCTAGAATTTCCTCTGATTGTGGCATAGTGTGCTTGTGCTTGTGGTGACTACTTATTTATGACTACTATTTAACCACTCTGACGGTAAGGTTAAATATGAGTGAGGTTTAGATTCAACAGGGCTGGCTACAATTAAGCCTGGCTGTGTTCAATCAGCTGAATCTAATTATCAATTATATTTGGTTAATTGGTTGATTACTGAGCAACTGATGGGGCAATTACTTTTCCACATGAGTGATATGGGTGTTTGATAACCTTTTTCATTAAATAAATGAAGTTATTAAAAAAATGTGCTAACAATACATTTTGTCTAAAGATCTGAAACCATTCAGTGTGACAAATATGCAATGATAGAGGACATCAAGAAGGGAGAAAATAATTTTTCATGGCACTGTCCATCCATACAACCAAGGCTCACAACCAAATGATTTGTATGCTGAAACAGAAAGAATCAATGACTTCTCTAAGGCCATTACTACCATAAAACAGCAGCTTGTGTACAACCCTGACAAGTCTTGTTTTTAAATTCATCCTCATGTGTGTAAGGCTGAGTGTTTTTCTTTAAGTAAGAGAGGAATGTTATTCTGTGTCTGTATGCATTTCTCTGTAAGTATGAGTATGTTAAGAATGAAGCGGACAGAAAGAGGGACAGAGGAGTGTGGGTGTGGGGAGGACGGTGTGCATCTGATTGTGTCGTTGCTTCTGCTGTACCCCGCAATTCAGATAAGCGTATCTTAACTTGATTTGTTTCTGCTGTAATTGTACCTTATTGAACCCGTGTTCAGCAGTTGTCTACGATCATGAAATGCACTTTTTTTTGTACGTCGCTTTGGATAAAAGCGTCTGCCAAATGAATGTAATGTAAATGTAAATGTGTGTATGACTGTGTGAGTTAAACTTTGAATATGAGAGTTAGTATGTGCATATGACAGAAAAGGTATATGGTATGTATATATATAGGACGGAGTGTAGCACAGTGGGTAGGGAACTAGACTTGTAACCGAAAGGTCGCAGGTTTGATTCCCGGGTAGGACACTGCCGTTGTACCCTTGAGCAAGGTACTTAACCAAAATTGCTTCAGTATATATCCAGCTGTATAAATGGATACAATGTAAAATGCTATGTAAAAGTTGTGTAAGTCGCTCTGGATAAGAGCGTCTGCTAAATGCCTGTAATGTAATGTAATGTATGTGTGTGACTGTATCTGCATGAGAGAAAGGGTTCTTTGTGTGTGTTCATGCATTTTTGTATGTGCGAGTGTGTGTATGTGTGCGTGTTTGCAGTTCCAACTGCTCTGACGCACATCCCAGTGAAAACAAGGCTCCCCTGATATTCAGACTCAGGCTTTGACTCATTTCCATTAATTCCTCCTGTCAGCCCCCATCTTACCAGTCCAAGCAGAACAGCATGTGGAGGCTTGTGCCTCCCCACCATGCCCACCCCACCTCCCTCCCTGTGGCAGGCAAGCTGGCCGTCCAAACAGCGTCTCAGTGGAGTGCCATGGACTGGTTCAACGGCAAATCTCCCCAGTTCATTAAAAAAACATAAGACTTCAATACAAATTCTCTTTAATATGGTCCACCATCAGAAAACTGAGATGCACTGCGGGGTGGGTTCGATTCCCACCGTACTGCGTTAGTAATATATTTCCATTGCATTCAGTAACACTTCAGAGTGGTTTCAAAAGCATTCCTTTAATACCGTGGTGATAATGAGACACTTGTTTGAGATTCAGTTAAGAGATGCCACGATCCTTTGAGGTCCAAGTTAGTAGATGGGGGCCAAACGTAATTAAACTATGCAATACAGTGATGACGGGTGGCAGCGACAGCTAACAAACTGTCATTAGAAGGAACAGGGCCCCGCGGCAGGAATCGGAACTCTCCGTTCAGCTGAGTACTTCCGAACATCTGGGTTACTGAGCCAAACGGGCCTCGGCAAAGGTAACATCAGCCTCAACACATTAAATATGCAAGCAAGCAAGCGCTTCGATATTAACTAGTCACAGCACACGCTGTGTATTCACCAAATTCGTTTAATTTATAATCTGTGAAAGTATTTGTATAGCTGCCATGTGTTTTATTTGTGTAAATGAGAAAAAATACTTCCTTGGTAATTTGTAAAGTAACTGCCTTTTTGATGTCTCAACCAATGCATCTTACAGAGAACTGATCAGGAAGATCTGCAATAATTAGATATTGCAACATCAAAACAGACGAGTAACTAACAGTTTAAAATATCTGGCATGTTTTCTGGATTAACTAGGAACATTTCAACCCAATTATTTTTTATTTATCAAGAGTCCAATCATCTATTACATTTAAAGCCAATTAATGGCATACAATTGTATTGCCTTTTGATGGGTCTACCAGAATGAGGGAGAGTATGGTAAATGTTTTTTCTCCCACGTTCAGTTGGGAAGAGTGAGAAGAGTAAATAATATTTGATTCATCAAACCAGCTGTAATTCAGGCAGTTGTTCATTCTCATTGCAGATGATAGATATGTTTATGTCGCCGTACAGATGGCTAATGGTACACCAGAAGAAAACACCACTCATTGATTGAGTCAACATCTGCTGTCTGAATGAATTCTTTTTATTTATTTTTTTTGGTGTAGAAAATGTCAGATCCTGGACACTGTCCCCTGCCCATTGGTGAGAAAGAATATACCTGGGATACCCCAGCAGAAATTTAACCCCTCCAAACACTGGACACTCCATACCCGTATGCAGAACTCAAACAAACAGGAATGGCTGCTTCAGTGCAATTGTTCACCTAATGGTTGACAAAAAATAGATTTGTTGTGCAGACAGCTATTACAGTAAATACTTCTGACTCACACATGTATGAAACTACTTTTTGTCAGCCTAAATGTATTAGAAAAACAGGCAAAAAAAAAACCCACCCACACTAAAGGTTTCTTGGATACGGAACAAGAAAAACATTAAATTACCGGCAATCAGGTGCTCTGGAACAGATGTTTTTTGAGGCTAGCTCAAAAGCATTTGGCAGGCTCCTGACCCCGCTCCGCTAACGACGGAACCTCGGCCTCGTTTCTCGTTAGCAACCGCGGCGACGCTCGTTTCCGAGTCCGCCCGGCTGCAATGTCACCTCTAGGCGGTGCCGTAAAAAAACCCCCGTCGTTGGCAAACTTCCGCATCTGTTGGGGCGTGCTTCCTCCATCACCCGACAAAGCTGCCATCTATCATAATGGCCTCTGAAGAGGAGCCGGTCTTTACCCAATATTTTGCTTCCTTTGAAGCTAAATCAAATCCGAAGGAAATGGCCACAACTATCACAGCACCCAAACACACCTCTTGCATTAATACAGATAATCTTCTGGTGATGTCATGCAGGAAAAAAAAAGTGCTGCGTTCAGAGTAGCTGTGCAGGTTATTTTATGGCCAGTTAATCTATTTGCTTTGGTCTTAACCTTTGATTCTAATCAGATGATCCTCATTGGCAAAAACTGTCATGTGCAGTTTGGACTTAGAAGCTGATCCTCCGGCACTTTCAGACCAGTTGACACCCCCCCTCCCCGCCATCAATTACAGCTGTGAGCAATAAACTGAACAACTGTGCGGCCTTGATATGACCATTGCCGTAATATGACAAATAACACACAGATTAGGAAGGCAATTTTCCCCCTCTAATGTCGCTCGGGGTCTCATTTGGAGATATCTCTAATCTTCACTGTCCTCTCAGTCTCTGTCACAACACTTCTTATAAGGCCCTCATAGATATCTGGTTTCTCCTCTATTGACAAATCCATTAGAGCAATCCTACTGATAAATGCCACACAGATTACAAAAAAAAAAAGGAAAAAAAGGGCCATGCTCGTTTTGACGTCTTCCCGGGCCTGAGCTGAAGACAGCGGTAATCTTTGCTTTCCGCCTTTAAATTATGACTTGTTCCTCTGCATGGCAAACTGGGAGAAACAGGACATGAATAATTCATGAACGTAATCATGGCCCTTCCACTGGACATTGCAGGGAAAGAAAGAAAAATATTGATAAATACTGCTGTGGTTTGGGTGCGAAATTCATATTTAATACTCGTCTCCATCATGTTTAAATGCGTTTGTAATCTATGCAGCTGGATGCATCTAAGCATTCTCTTGTTTTGTGTTATTTGTGGTCCCGTGGCTATAATATACACACAAATGCCATTAGCAAATTTCTATTCATTATTCACTGAACATCTGGTCATTGACACCACCATCAGAACGTGGCAGTCGATAAATGGGTCACAGATCAATATTATTCCACAGATAATGGTTGATAATTAGACGCGGGTCAAACTACCACACTTAAACAAAAAAAAAGAAGAAAAAAGCTCCTTAAAGATCCCTGAAAATTTTCATTGAAACATCGGCCAAATTCACAACATAATTTTTTTTGTGAATTATTATAATGTTTTGGTATCTGAAGGGTTAAAGTGTTTCAAATAAAGCATTTTTTTCCCAGGTCATAAAGAGAGAGAGAGAGAGAGAGAGAGAGAGAGTGCATGAGAGGGAGAGAGAGTGAGAGTACATTGGAGGGAGAGCATGAGAGAGAAAGAGCGAAGAAAAGAAAATGCAGCTCTAACTATCTGATTGCATGGACCATTGCACTGACCATTAGCCCAAGTTTTGCCGATGTTCCCGAGGTGGCGCCCTTGTTATCTCAGCGGGGCGATCCATTACACGCACTCACAAAAGTTCTACTGGTAGTCAGAGACCAGACTGATCAATCAGAGAGGGAGCGGGAGAGAGAGCGGGGAGATGTAAAAAAAAAAAAAAACATCACCAAAACTAAGAATGGGACACTTTGAACTTGGGTGCTCTAGTAGGGGAAGACGGTGTTGCATTGTCTGATTGGGTATCTCTTAATAAAGGCAGCTTTCCCTGTTCAAGTCTGAACTGAACTGGTTCTATGAAACATGCTTTCTTCACTTTAAGCAATTTTGTTAAGATTAACAATTCAAGGTTAACAAATAGTGCAAGTTGAGACAACCCATTCAAAAATGAACCTTGCCACAAAATGTAGTCTGCACACTAAAGTGTTCTCACCATTAGGCCAAAGGGGCAATAAATATTTTGCAACTCTACAGATATTTATATGACTAAAGAGTGTCTATACTATGCAGAGAAGGTATTGTGAACATATACTGCATGCTAATGTGGAAACATACAAAATGTACCGTAATAGTCTTGTTTTTGCTGTATGTTCATTAGCTTGGTGATGCCTACTGAGCCTAGCCTGACTGCAAGACCCTCCTGCTCTTAACCTGCAGCAATCAATATCAAATAAAACACAGGTGGGTGAGGAGTCATTTAACAAAATGAATTTCCTGTATCCTGAAATAACCAGAAATTTTTGCCAGCTTTGGCTTTTTCAGCCAAATTGGCTGAATTTTCTGATTTTGCACCGACTTGTAAGATAGAAAAGTTGACTGGCATTTTGGGGATTCTGGATTTTTCCCCCCTTAAATAGTGTCAACTTGATAGTGTCAAAGCAGTCAGAGTTAAAATAGATGGATAAAGAAACTCCTTATCCGGGAAACTTCTCCAAGGGACAATACAGGAGTTCAGAAAAGAAAGAGCTGGAGCACTCAACTGTCATTGTACATGGAGTACAATTTTAATGAAAGGATGGGGAAAACTGTCAGATGGACGTTTTGATGCTGCAAGTGCCTCCTTCAGAGTCCACTCAGAAAACATAGGAAGGGCAAACTCCTTCGTATTCATCATTGATTGGTGACAAGCATGCCTGTTAACAAAGAAAAAGCACAAACAATTGATGCAGAGCTTGAGTTCTCAGTATTGGTTCTTCATTATCGATTATTAGCAGAAATGTGGGAAACAAATGTAATGCGAGCTCATAAACAATCACATGTCATTAAACTGAGGGCTGGGGAATTAGCGAATTTGGTCCCTTAGGCTCAACTGTTTCCGGTCAGGGAAACCAGAATGCGTCAGGAGTACCTTCATGGATCACAGTCCTAGCTGTTTTGAGAACTTTAATCCCCTCCACCCGCCCACCACCCTCCATCCCCTTATTTGAATAGCTGGGTAGCTCAATTCTGAGCTAAAATGGCTATATTTGTATTTTTTTCATGTAATAAGTGCAAAGCCAGTTGGCATTTGTTTTATTTTTATTTGTTGGGCCTTTCCCAGAGTGAAAAATGTTGCAGGGACAGGCCTCTTTGGCAGACAGATTGTGTAACTTTGGCTTAGGGTTTGTGGAAGCAGCTTGGCAGCCCTACTGGATAACCACGCCTCTCACAGACTCAAATTGCTTACAAACTGCATGGCGCGTAACCATATCAGTCTGTAAGTTTGTATGGCCTGCTAGACAACTCTAAGAGCAATTTACACACACACAGGAAGATTTATTTTTGTTATTGTACCATAAACTAGAGTCTGGACTGTAATAGCTTTCAGAGAAAAAAAAAGTAACATTGTTGGAAGCTCTGCAACACCCTCCCTCACTGCATGACACTGCCATTTCACCCTGTATTTTTTTGGTAAATACAGTGGAAGAAAAAACAAATGCAAGGCAGAAAAGGAAATAGAATATTTGCATGACACTATGACACACACGTTTTAATTCAAATACACATACTGAATGAAAAACATCCAGTTTCACTTACAATAAATTTCAATAGTCATTTTCAAGTTGGAGACACACTAAGAATGAAAACCTGATTTGTGTATGTACTATGTGTAAATGCACAGGTGCAAGAATATGATTAGGTCCCACTGAATTCAAGACGGACTGCTCCAGAAATATGGTTCATTGTTAAGTACATTCACTGTATATTCTATATTGTATATGCACAAAAGTATTCCTTTCAAAATATCCCCAATTTATCCATAAATACACTATGAACCCCTTGCCTTGTTGACTATCTTGTCTGTTAAATTCACCACCTAGCTTGGCAGCTACGTGAGCCTGCTCCAGAATTTGAATGCTACTCAAATGGCTGATTCAACTGATTATGCATTGTTGCTTTCACTTCTATGGGTATCCTCAGGTTACATACAGAATTTCTTAGTGTACAAATTATGATGCCCAGTTCAATGTCTAAATAGTTCCAAAGTCTGTGGCCCAATTCAATTTCGAAATTGACTTTGCTTACAATATGTACTCTAAGGAATCCCCATTAAGTTCTGAATGCCTTTGTTTTATTTTTGCAAAAGTAGAGCTGACATTGTTTTGTTCTTGTCCTCACTTTCACACCCTCCAATGAAGCCTGCTCATTTGTAGACTGCAGCAGACTGACTTCATAATATCTCCCACAGTTTGCAAAAATTAGGGATAAAATGCTCATACATCAATGGGGAAAACAGTACAGGAATTACAACAGGGTGCTGCCGACACCCACTATGTGTTTATAAATGTGATTTCAATAATGACAACTGTTACCATGCTGTAGCCAAGCATAGTACCAGTAGCATGTGACTAGAATATTACTGTCCATTTTCAGTTCATACAACACTGGAATATTACCTTGAAACTAAATTATATGTATGTGGTGTATTTGCCATTGTGCTTTTCCAATAAGTAATAGCACGTGTGGTTCTTACAAGGTAATTCAATTGTCCCATTAACTGTGATATATCATTCAAGGGTCAAACGAAGAGACTTAACCTATCCGCATGTGGCTAATGATGATTTATTCAGGAACAAATAAAATACTGGGAGGAGATGTTTATAAAATGTATAGCAATGAAGACAGTTATGAGTTCTATGGCAGCAGAAAGGAGCGTCCCTTGCTGGCTGTGAGGCAGTTTAATTTATAAACAGTATCAATCCTCCATCTCCTTTGACTTGAAAAGTGTTTCTCACTAGTACAATGTAGACACAAATGGAATCTCACTCATAAGATGTAGACAACAGTGCTGTATGCAGTCTCACTCATGCAATACAAACAGCCGTGTTGTATGGAGTCTCACTCTTATGATGTAGACAACAGTGCTGTATGGTGTCTCTCTCATATGATGTCACGACAGTGCTGTATGGAGTCTCACTCATATGACGCAGACAACAGTGCTGTATGGAGTCTCACTCATATAATGTAGACAACAGTGCTGTATGGAGTCTCACAAATATGATGCAGACAACAGTGCTGTATGGAGTCTCTCTCATATGATGTCACAACAGTGCTGTATGGAGTCTCTTTCATATGATGCAGACAACAGTGCTGTATGGAGTCTCACTCATATAATGTAGACAACAGTGCTGAATGGAGTCTCACTAATATGATGCAGACAACAGTGCTGTATGGAGTCTCTCTCATATGATGTCACAACAGTGCTGTATGGAGTCTCTCTCATATGATGTAGACAACAGTGCTGTATGGTGTCTCTCTCACATGATGTCATGACAGTGCTGTATGGAGTCTCACTCATATGACGCAGACAACAGTGCTGTATGGAGTCTCTCATATAATGTAGACAACAGTGCTGTATGGAGTCTCACAAATATGATGCAGACAACAGTGCTGTATGGAGTCTCTCTCATATGATGTCACAACAGTGCTGTATGGAGTCTCTTTCATATGATGTAGACAACAGTGTTGTATGGAGTTTAACTAATATGATGCAGACAACAGTGCTGTATGGAGTCTCACTCATACGATGTAAACAACAGTGCTGTATGGAGTTTGCCTCACATGAGAAGGAACATAGTGGAGGGAGAAATTACAATAAAGGAATTCGCCCTGTGAATTGTACCTGCAAGCAAAGCTTGCCCTTCTCCAAGTCCCACCCATGAAGCAATGAATCAGTACGTGATTTCTACAGCCGTCAATCAACCGGCAATGTGCCCTAATTCAAACAGAGGAAGTTTTTTTTTAGTCAAAAAAGATGAATAAAGAAAAAGAAAGAGTTTTACCACAGTCCGCAGGGCAGCCGACTCTCAACCCGTATGCAAATCTCCTTGTGTGGCCGGGGGCTTGATTCCCCGTCATGGTATCTTCTGTGCCTGGTTCCCTTCTCTATCTGTTACCCTCAGCTTTCCCTGCCTGAATAAAGCAAAAGAGAAAATATCCACTCTCCTTTAAAAACAAAGAGAGAGGAAAAATTTGTCCTCCCTCTGTGTTTCACTCAATTCAGACAGGGAAAAATGCAGAGAGGGCTACGGAGATAGGCACACATCGCCACAGCAAACACCGGACCAAACCCCTGTCCGCATGAGGGGGCCCGTACTTGGGTGGAGAGTCCGCTGTCATGAATGTACTCAGGAGGTCTCAGGCTATCGAAAGGGAGGTGTCGCAAATGTTCACACGAAGGAAAAAATGGACATCTGCAGATACAAAATAACAGGAAGTTAAGAACGGCAAACTTCCACTCAAACCCCTTAGGAGACGCAACCAAAGCTTGCGAAGACAGGACAGCTCAGGTGTTCCAGTAAGTACCGCAACGACCAATAAAAACGGCTCCGATCGGCAAAGCTAATACAATCAAGAGCGTCCCCTATATAATGAGGGCACTTAAGGTGTCTCGGCTCTTCGTACAGGCCTTTAGATAAAGGTCCGGGGAATACAACGTGAAGCTTGTCTCTTTCTCTCACGCCGGCTCCTCGAACACCCTGAGCTCTCCAAGCGCATTATTATCTGAGAGTCCTTGTGAACTGTTAGCGCGGCCTCATCTCTTCATTAAACGCGCAGCACCGCTATTAAAATATAGATAAGGCGCGTTATTCAACTGCCGAGCTTAACAGCAGTCCATCAGCAAAGCCCCAGGACAGGGAGTACCGACTTACAATGTACTATAGGAGATTTGCGGGGGGGGGGAGAGGGGCGGAACAAAAATGGTGTAGGGGCTTGTTCATATTTATCAGGAAAACCCGCTCACCCCTCCCCGCCCTCATAAAAAAAAAGTAAAAAAACAGCAGGGGGGTATTCTTTGCACTGAATGTGGAAATAACACACATCACATACCGTGTCATGCAGCTAAACTAGAGCAGATACATGCAGTGCTCTTTCTTAAAATGGCTTCCAGTGAGCAATTTTCTTTGTGCTGCGCGGTGCTCCTTTAACATTGTTCCATCCACCATAACAACATAACTACAAGGACAAAAGGGGAAAGAAGAGCATCAAGAACACCCACTACAGGATCAGCACAGCACTTCCGCAAGCCAAAACAGACAACGGCCTGGATTGAATCTGCATTTGCCCTTGACTTAAACATTTGTTCTTAATCGAATGCAAATGTTTTTTGTTTTTCTTGTATGTTTTTTTTTTTTTTGTTGTTGTCAGCAAACGTTCAGTGCAAACAGTGGTTTTGATTTGAATTAGGCAAACTGTGCCCGAGAAGAAAAATACAAACATGGTCATTTAATAGTGAGTCAAGCTTAAGGACAAGTATTGACTGAACGCAAGCAAAAATAACAGTGCAGAAATCAAGATGCAAGCCGATTGAGAATCATCAGAAAACTAATGCGGTCCAATTTTTTGCATGTCATCGGCTTGCGAGCGTTATTAAACACATCATTATTATATTCATCATTATTATTGCAGATTGCTTTCTGATTATTTTGCTCATTATCGCTGCATTAGCAGGAGCCGGTCAGCTCTTTTGAGTCTCGGTTTAATGCCTCAGGCGAGGGGGCTCGGAAGAAAAACAGGACCTGTGGAGGAGGGAGAATGAGGACAGGAAGAAGGGCAGCCCAAAACCCATTCAATGCCAGGGAGAGGTCCCATTACCAAAGCAATACAATACACTGAGCCTCAGAGGCTGCTATTTTACAAAAAAGGGCCAGAAAAATTTCCATACCGATAACAGCCATTCCAAATACCCATATTCAGGGACTCCCGAATGCGTTTCTGTCTTTTTCTTAGCCTTAACCGTTTTTTCCACCACTGACGCCACTTATGTTTTTGGGTTCGCTCCGTGGTGAAACGCGTGCCCCGCGGCACGGCGACAGCGCGACGTCGCCCACGGAACGCCTCGTCCTTGCGCTTCGCCAGGATAAAGATGGCTCAGATAGCGGTCACATTTGGCCCGCTCGAGCGCTGATGGCATGCCAGGCGATAGGAAAACACCATTAATCTCTCTTATCGGCTCCTCGGTAGGAGACCGAGCGCCTGGTATTACACACTTTGCATCGAGCCCTCTTCATCCAGGCAGGTGGACCAAAGCGCTAGCATTAGCTTAGCTGTTCCTGAAAAAAGGGGAAAAAACGTTTCTCTCTCTTCTCTCGACCGCTTCTTTACTATTATTTCCAGTGTAGTGTTTCTGGACCTCCTGCACATCAGGCTTGACAATTTTGTAATTGAGTTTTGTGATAAAAAAAAGCTAATTAACTTAGTTAGATCGCTTATCTCTGTGTTTTCCTTCTCCCCAAAAACTAAACAAAGGATAGCATTGATAACGGAGGATTAACCAGGAGCCCTGTTACGGCTTATTTGTGCTAATTTAAGGGCCTGATATTAAATGTGGAGTGAAATAAAAAAAACGTGTTAATGAATGTAAGCAAAGTGCACAAAGAGATTAACTAGACTGTATCTAGCAGAGAATCTAAATGCTTAATACTAGCAATCCCGGAGTCTTCTATAAAGCATTAAGTTGTACATTGCATAAGGAGCAGTACTTGATTTGAGAAGGGATTTCTTAAATTAAAAGGGCCCCATAGAACAACCACAATTATTTTATATCTAAATTGTATGCATTACAGGAAGTGTTTAATGAGATCAGCCAAAGCTTATATCCCAAGACACTCTCCACAGGGCGGTTGACAATCCTTAGACACTGCTAGGATGCATAAAATCACTGGATTTTTTAAAGTTACTGTAAACAGCAGAGACTTGTGAGCTACAAATGAGGGAGCCACAGAAAATACCTTTAATAAGCTTTTAGCAATGACTACCCAGAGGCTGCTTCCTCTTAATTGTGCCTAATGTGATAGCATTACCTTTGGGAACTCCATGTCTCCATAATTTTAACCGTAAGAAAGATGAGTTAGTTATTAAATCAGTTTTGACAATAAAATATATTTTTTTCCAATTCTAGGAAAAAAATATAAATCGCATGAGTAAAGTGTAAAGGCAAATATATTACATAAAATTCAACCAACGATTAAGGAGCTAGGATATTACAGTAGAGCATCCTTTAAATTAGCTTGCTTGTACAAAAAAATCATCAGTAATAAGCACAACGTTGCATTTATAACTATACTCTCTGTACTGTATAATGGCACACACAAGGAGGTCAGACATTGAATTAAGAACCATTGAAAACAGATTTGGATTAGGACAAATGGTCACATTAAGTTTGATCTCTTCTCCTCGTAAAATGGTATAATTGTTAGGGATTCAATAGTTTGTGTAAAAAATCAAACAATTCAGTTCGCCGCCCATATAACATTGAAAATAAGGAATGCAAAGATCAGTATACTTTCTCTACTTTAATTTAAATCCAAAACTCAGCAGAACTACTTGCACAGGTGAAGTTGCAGCAATTGCAGCTTATAGTTGAAGCACTAAAGTGTCTATGAAAACCCATAATAAGATAATATCGATTAAGATTGCTATTTGGACTATAGTGGATTTAGTGTTAATAATGGTAGTGATGGGAAGAAGTTTGTGGACTAAACAATGTCTGTGTGCAAACATTGATTTGTGAGTGAGCCGTATGCTAATGGTAATTTTGGCGACTCATTGAACATTACGGCTCATTTACATCGACATCGCCCTGGTGTGTCCGTTACAAGCACATGTAGCATAAATTTGAAGGTAGACCCTGGGATATGACATTGAAGAAAAACGAGTGGGGCGAAGCAGAGACCGTAAGAAAAAATGTGGGTTACTGTCCACAAGTAGCTGTATTTTATTTTGTTTTGTCCATGACAAAGCTTGCCATCAGCTGCCCCACAGTCAGGTTTGTTTACTTTAGGTAATTCACCAGACAAAGCAAGGCCTGATTCTGTCAGACTAAGGAGTATGGAATGCCAAAGGGTCCAGGACGCCTTATGTGTCATATGTAAAAAAAAAAACAAAAAAACAAAAAACATGATAACACTTTGTAAATGCCAACATCCAATCACGGTGCAGAAATATGAATAAATTTGCATTGCAAGGAGACATACCTATGGTTTGGTCACACCTATGTCAAACCTGACAGTTCATGAGATGATGACCTAGTGCTTAGTGCGTATGACAGGATAAGGCAGTGCCAGGGTAAGCAGTGGTAAGCAGCGATTACAGCTTGTGAGGCGGGGTGTACTTACAAACTGGATGTCATGGATTATTTTTCATACCAAGAGACCGCAAAGCAATTCATTTAATCGTAGTTGCTCACACTGTAGGTATTATAGGCAAGTGTTGTTTTCTTGCACAGACAGAAAATGAGTATCTTGCAAAAAAAAATTACCAAAGGCATTTTGAAAATAATAATGCTATCCGCATTATTTATTTCTAACCTGTTTTATACTACAATAGAACCTCTACAATTCGACTTTCTACTCTCTGGAATTTTCCACTACCTGGAATTTAAACCTGGCTGAGGATTTATTTATTTATTTATTGGAGTTTCCTTCTTCCCTCCTTTTTCCTTGCCCAATGTAATCGGCCCACCACAAAACCTCCCACAGACTCACAGGGGAGGGTGAGGGAATAATTCATAGGTTAGTGTGCAATTGAAAGACAACCTGTGGAAAACTTGTTTGTTCTCTAGCCTTTGATAATGATTTGACTACATTTTGATAACCATTTTTAGTAACACTTTTCCTCAAATAAATGAAAATCAGATTGGCAATTGGCGTACCATGAACCACAAGCGTGAACCGAACCGAAATGTGAGTTTTGCTGACTGTTGCTCCCTTAATATTTGTCCATATAATTTGCTGGCCTTACTGCTGCACATTATGAAGCCAACACGTATTAATCTCAAACAGTCATTCCACATGATGCGTACGGAATGGAATGCAAATTACTGCCTGAGAAACGTGTAAATTGGATGAGCAGGAGGGGTGGTTCATTTCTGCGTCCTGCAAATATAAAAATGGTGATCTGGCCTCTCGGTTACAAGAACCCCAATTTCACATGACATGTCGCATTTGCTCAGCAGATGCTCTCATTATTTTTTACACTGTTCATTTATGCAGCTGGAAGCACAGCACAGTCAGTACAACCACAGCATCTATCCCTTTAAACAGGATACCTGACTGGTTTTTAAATCGTCAAATTTCTTCATACTAGTAACAGTAGTTGCATTGCTTTGCATGTTGTCCAACACCTCGACTAAGGACCTATTCAAAGACTTTACACTACAGCACTGAACTGCGCCCAACCTGAGATTTTAAACTGCGGCCTTCTGGTTATAAGCCTGCTCCCTGACCAAGGTGCCAAACTGCCACCCACCTGGACGGATCCAGCTCCTGTAATTGCCCTTCCAGGTGTCAATATGGGCTTGGCTTTTAATGAAGCAGTAAAAAGGCCTTCTGTCAGGTGCCTGCATGCAGCAAAGGCAAGATACGCTACGCACAACTGCACAATTTCCACAGGCTCGCTACATTATTTATCTTCTCAGCAGACACCTGCATAGTACACACGTACTACTTTTTTTTTTTTTACTTTTACACATATATTACATTTACAGTACCACCGTACTCCATGTTAAAGCTTGCACTTTGCACATTGGAGTCACATTGGTGATCTTCTGGTTCCATGCGCAGCTCTATATGAATTAACCTTAGAAGAACCTTTGGCAGGTTTTTAAAACTTTATGTTAGGGCTGCGTTCCAAGGTAGAAATGCGTAGTTATAGCCAAAATAGTGCTGCTTCAATGGCACAACTGTTCATTTAGAATAATGTACTGTCTCCTCGCAGACAAACTGTACAGATAAGATGAGCCCAGAGAAGCTCAAGAGTATCTGTCTCCTGTCACTTGACTTTGTGGAATGAAATAAATGATGATTGCGCTGCATGTATGGGAAATGCATCTTGCGCCCCGGACCTCTGGTGCCCGTCACAACCCGATGCCCTGTTTACAGGCCAGAGCTAGAAATAAGCCAGAAATAAAGCGCCATTTGTTTTCGTTAGAGATGTCGAGCTGAGCAAATGTGGCAAGGGCCCGGGATGAAATGGCTTTTCGGTGCGAGACAGACATCTGGCATTTATCCTTCTTGACCAGTGACGACTTTATTTCCTGTGAGAAAGAAAAAAAAAAAAAAGATTGTCCTCACACCTAAAAACCAAAGGAACAGGTATTGCACATGAGGGAAACCATCTTCTGCTCCTTTTTCTGCCCTTTCACGCTTATTACAGCAGCTACAAAGTGTCCGCAAGCCCCCATTTGGACACTACTGTTAATGTGATTTGGGGGCATTCTTATGGGGTACTTGACAAGGGGTGCAGCGGCGCATTGCCTAAAGTAACTATTATTTGGGCGAGTTTTCTGGTCCTTTGCTGGGCATTAATAATGCACGGATAACCCTCTAACAGACTTTAAAGTGATGCATTCCATGCCCGCAGCAACTCACACTACTGTGTTCTCTGCAGAGGAGCTCTATATCAATTTCCAAATGCTCGAGGGTTCGCTGAGCATCTGCGACACGGCTATATGGCAACAAAGGATGATTTCACAAGGAAGCACCTCCACTGCACAATGCCGAGAGAAGGAACTGCAACACCAACATTATTATGAAGATGGGATTTCAGAGAGGTGAAATAAAATAAAGGTATTGGATCTGCTTCTTCAATCTACCAGTAAGCTTAATATGATTTGTCCTCAACTGTTACGCTGTAACAGCATGATATTTAGTTGTTTTGCACACAACAATATGAGTTTAGCAATTTTCTCGTATGAACAACAATAAAAGAAATGAATAAAAACAAATGTAACACTTGTTAAGGTTCATTACGAAATGTACAACTGACAGTTCTAATCTTTAAATTTTCAACTGCCTGTAACTAAAAGATATCATTCACTCATTAAAAAACTAAGAGTAACCAATGTATTAATATATCCTTGAGAATCAGAAAATAAGCTCAGGTGAAAAGCATGATTAAAATATTATTTTTGAAATCAATTGTAATTTGTCAGCTATTTATGTATGATATGTCACTCATATTCTTGTTCTCATCCATTGAAAATGCACTATACATACCCGCACAGTGGTCCGGACAGGTTGAACTCCAGAAATTTTCTGGACCAATTCCACGGACCCGTTCCAAGGTTTTGGAATTGGTCCGTACCTGTTCAGTGCCTGGGATGTATTCTGACAGGATCCACAAACGTTATTGCTCCACAGGTCTCCTCACCTAGGGGGCAGAGAGGGCAGTTCGGTCCCAGGGGTCTATGTCCACCGATGGGTGGAGACGGAGCAAGATGGAGAGAGAACCCTGTGTGTGACTGATGCCATATGGCAATCTGTCTCCATCTGTGTTTACAGAGGAAGCACAGCCAGGTGCCAAGATAAAATACAGACAACATGTGGTCATTTAAGGACGATTTTGCAAAGAACTGTGAGTTCTCAGAAATCGTTAGCTGCGCTCCAGACAGAACGCTAGTAGAATTCAAGCCCATCTGTTAGAATCGAATACGCAGGCGGTGTTAATGGAGACACCTTGCGTGGTGATGTTTAAAAGTTGAAAGGTGATGGCTGCAGGGAATTATGTTTCCACCACATCCTAACCGACACATTTGGGGGAAAAAATAGCAATATTATAGCCCACAGCACTGAAGAAGCTGAGGCTGAAATGCAGGCTCTTCATTGGTTGGTTTCATCTTTAGAAAGTCTTACCGGAGGCTACAGGCAACCTCATAAGCTCTTCAAAGGAAGGCAACCAGAGAAAGTATGTATGACTGGGCGATATTAAAGGACATAACACTTAAAGGTCCCATATCTCCCATATCTGAGTTTACCTAGTTTTTATTTGATTGTACAGTGTGGCATGACAGTTATGTGCCAGTAAAATATGAACTCTAGTTCTAGTTCACATTTTTGTTGTTGTATCAGACCAGAATAAAAGGTGAGAGATGCGGAATTCTTTGCTACGATGATGATGCTTGTTGTTGTTTAAGAAGAAATTGATGCTCTTTTCAAAAGTTTTTATTTTTTTACCAAAATAACCACAAAAAAGATGGCACTGGTAGTGATATAATGTTGATATGTGTACCAGATCATTGTGCTTATGAAATTCCTTCATGATTAAAATCAATTCATTTTCAATCCTGATTACAGACCATATCTTGATGCAATCATCACCATATCTTGATGTAATACAATCTTTGAACACAAGCAAGATGAGCAATGTTTCACAACTATAGGCCATAGGAAAATAATCTTGCACACTGAGGTTCTGTTCCATCCCCAAAACTATTATGTATTAAAAAGCTTTGTGTTTTTTAAACAGGGCAGTAGTTTGCAACAGTGTGACTTTTCTGTTGGAACACTGAACCAGAACAGTGAACTCTGGTGGGAAAAGACTATGTCACATTCAAGTAGACATTACATAGACATTACAACAATAAAACATATTTATCATTTTAACATGCTAAGCTAAGGTTGATATCCATTTCCACAAAGTGACTGTGTACATATCTCCATCAAATGATGAACAGCTGAAAAAAATATATCCCAACATATGATTTTCTTCTGTTCAAGCTGTATCACCAGAATACATTCATAGCCATAATTTTGCATAGATGACTTGTTTTAGGTATAGTATGGTTAACGTATATTGGTTGCCCTTGTAATCTTATGCCTTATTTTTATCCCTATTTTCCCCAGAGATACAGATGCTTGGAAATGCTGCTTCAGTAAAAGGTGGCAATTTTGTATGATCCTTGATAATTTATTTCTCAATAATTATTTGGTGTCTGGACATCTGGCTTCGGTTTTAGTCTATACAGAAAGGTAAAGAATGTGTTTATGTGAAATGAAGGTATTCTGAGGAACAGGCCCAGCAGCCTAGCCCATTTCCTGAGGAATGACTAAAAAAAAGTGTGACTAAATAAAGCAAAACAAACTGTACTGCCAAGAAACTGGCTTATTTATTCATTCATTCATTTTCCTGAAAGTGAGGTTGGTCGATATTGGTCCAAAAGTCCATGAAATCAAACCAGGAATAAGTGTTTGCAGCGGAACAAACATTAACCATTCAGAAAGGAAGACATGGGATAAATGCTTCTAAAGAAGTATTCTTACCTCTATCAGAAAAGGGCAGGACGTGTGAACAATTTAATATCTGAAATACACATAATTCTGGAGCGCCAAAGAAAGTTTTCCAATATGGACACACCATTCTAATATGAAACATATTAACTCCCCAGGATTCCTTTTGTAGCACTAAACCGTAAATAGAATCAGTTCTCCGATGTTAAATAATATTTCCTTCATAGCGTATTCGTCTGTTCATAGTTATGCCCCAGTGTGTGGTTGTTAATAGCAATGCTATTTCAGCACAGATGGAAAATGCATTGTGTGTGAAACCCTGGTCCCCATTCACATTCAGCAGAGAGCATTCTCATTCATGCACTCGTGTACTTCGCTATTTCTTCATCTGCATTGCCGCTGCACACGGCAGCTCTTTTTCCTGAAGCCGCTTAAACGAGTTTCATGCACGGTCGTTTGTAAACGGAGCGCGCCTCGTGATAGCGCTCGCGCGCTCGCTTGCTTGTATCGTTCTCCGCGGCTTCGGGGGACCATCGGAACGGCATTTCCGGCTTATCTCCTCCACGCCGTGCCGCGGGCGTGTTGACAGGGCCCCTCTCCCCCGGCTTATAAATGGGAGTTGATTCTGGTGACGCGCTGGGTCATTACGCAGACGTCCTCCTTCGGGAAAGGAGGGAGGGGACAGATCGCACGAGATGCACGAGTTGTAGCAATTATGCCTCTCCCTCGCCCTCCCCCCCCCCATTCCCCCACAGGCTTTAAGAACGCACAAATGATAATGCATTATCCTGTCAAAACCGTGGGGTAACGCAAATGCCGTCAAAAATGAAAAGAACTAACCGCAGTCCTGAGCGTATTCCTGATCCGGTAGCCTATCCCAGCCCCACCCCCTTTCTCTCTCTCTCTCTCTCTCGCTCGCTCTTTCTCTCACTTACTCTCTCTATTAGTGGCTAATTCCGCTGGATGATTGGACTGAGGTCAGTGCTGAACTGTATGGGCCTTTGACGCCTGAAGCTTTTCATTACAAAGCCACAGGCCTGGATCTGCACACTGGAGCACAACACAATAATCCTACATCCTTCCACTCTTAGAACCCCACACCGTTATAATAATTCGCACAAGGCACATAAAGCATTCACAATGTGCAGTCCTATAGCGCTCTCTTCTTTTTAAAGAAATTTATGCCTTATTTTCTTGTCTTATTTTGATGACCAGTCCTTTTTAATTTTTTAAATTTTATTTAACAGTAGAAAACCTGCAGTGATCCCTATCCCAACCTCTTACCCCAATCCTAAACTCCATTAATAATCAATAACCATTACCTAAACTTTATAATCATAACCCTAACCATAACCAAAACCCCCAACCCTTAAATAAGCCTGCTTGTGTGAGCAGGGTAGTAAACATATAAAGCCAAAAATGACTGGTGTGAAAGGGGCATCATATTAATAAAATGCTGAAAGAATTGTTCAAATGGTATACAGTTCCAGTTGTTAACATCCACCAGATGGAATGGTATTTCCTCTGATTTACATTTTGGTCAATGGTTATTGCTAAACCTTCACCCGTTTTTAACGGATGCTATAATAATTCAGGTTTTTGTTCAAATAAAACGAGCTTGTGACAGCTGGAATACCTTCCCCAAAAAAGAAGAAAAGTTGATGCCACCTAACTCAAAATTCTACGTTCTTTCCCTTTTAACATCAATCACCAGAGCAGTGGCACAATGCTGCAATGAAAGATTAGAATTCACTAATGAGAGATTATTGTCTTCATTCCCTCCTCTCCAATTAGCCACAGCTAATGAAAAAAAGCGGGGTTGTGGTTATAAGGTTGGCTGAGACCTGGCTCAGATACTCTCCTCCAACGGTAGAACAGATTGGTTCTACTGTAGACCACTCACTCATCATTTTATAGATAAAGAGCGTGCCATTTAATATTGAAAATTCTAACACATTCTAATAAAAAAAACCTTTATTTCTACTCAATCAGCAATCAGTGTGTTAATTGATTTGAGCCTCTGCGGCCTTGATGGACAGTTTCGATCTAAATCGTGGCATGTTATGGAGTATGATACGTGACTCATTGGCATTAGGCCAGATATGTCATTTCTATATGCAAATTAGTTTGATATTAAGCTCACAATTATGCAGGTTTTAAGCATAATATTAGGCCTGCATGCTAATTAGACTGACACCGAGCTAATGAGCATGTACACGTTGAGAAGAGGGACTAGCTGGAAAGCTCTTGTATAGTCAGTACATTTGGAGTCATGTGCACTGCATTCAGATTGAACCTGATACTTAGCAGTAGTGAATATCAGCCACTGTGGCCCAGCACAGTAGCACAATGTATTATCAGCTATGGAGCTGGAAGTTGAATGCGACTTTCCAAAATAAACTGTGTGGAAGCTCCAGTTGTACGTGTAAACAGATACTGTCCTATACTGGATCAACCCATTAGGGTCACTATAGAAGAGCTTGCAGTTACACGTGGCCTCAGGCCAGTCCATGTTGCTCGGTCTTTAATCTTCAGTCCTCTTTTACAAAGTAACCTTGTGCTTAAACTGCTGACTATGCAAACTGCTTCAGGGACATCTGTTAATCTAACGCTGATAAGAATGAATCATAACGGAGCGTAATGCGAAATGAAAAAAGATGGTTAATTTATGGATTATATATACATACACATCACAGAAGATTAATGGTGGTGCTCAACGCCTAATTTAATTTAACACATGAACAAAAGTATTTGACTAAGCACAAATGCAGTTTATTAATGTCAGATTGGGAGGTGGGAGGATTTGTTTGCAAGTGGAGCGTAAACAGGTTTATGCGGAGGCAGATTTCCAGAAAACTCCTGGAAATAACCCCCTCACACAACTATAAGCAAAACATGAAAATGCACTATCTGAGTTTCTGGTGATACAAATTGGATTTATCTTTCCTTAAATTGTGATTTCAGCATGTGAGAACATGCCGTAGGAATGTTTTTCTTTCAATTTTTGATATCTCCATTTGGAATGCATGGCAGCGCAATGTAGGCCTGTGTCATCACTGAAACATTCTCCGTCTGGACAGCGAAAGCAAGCCTTACACGCGTTAAAAATCCTTCCTCGCCAGCCATTTTATAACAGAGCAGCTGAAGTGTGAAATAATTGTACGCTTCTTATGTGGCTGGTGCAGACTGATCAGTCAGAGGGTCTCTGCCAACCCTGATAAATGCCCTCCCACCCTGGGTGATGACGCTGCGGCCAATTTTAAGGAAGCACCGAGGGTCAGGCTGGCTGTAGACTTCACTGTCGTGGTCACAACAGGATCTTGGGTTGTGGGGCAATGTAAAATTCTTTAACTGGAAAAAAAAAACAAAAAACACAGTATCATATCACTGTGATTATACTCCACATCCAAAAAGCATTTTTTTCAAAGATATGATAGACCTGGATTTACGAGAGATCCGGATCTTCCTTGGCATTGAAGCACAAAAGAAGGTACCTTGTGACAAGTATGCAAGATACATGCATGCACATGTGTCAAGGAGGCTGGGACAGGTGGTGAAGCTTGCACACGGGTGTACAGATGTGTGTGTGTGATTTAAAAGGTGCTCTACAGAATATTTCTGTTAGCTCCATGTGCCTGATGACTGATGTCACATTAGGCACCGGGCCAGGGTATTTACATAACCAGAGTAATCAAAGTCAGTTGGGCAGAAACGGTACCAGAAATATACTCTGCAATAAAACAGGTTTATTAAATATGCAATTATAGGGAATTGTAGGGGGTATTAAGCTCCTTTGGTTTTAAACACAATAAAAATACTTTACAAGCTCCAGCAGTATATAGGGCTCTAACATGCAAACATCCCTGGGAGCTTTATAACAGGATTAAAAACAAAGTCGAAATCAACTGCACGTCCAAACTAAGACGAACAGGAGCGCAAGGACAAATGAGTCTCATTTTACTCGCAGTGCTGGCATTTTTAAAAATTGAATTCCAAACACAAGGTGCGCAATGGCTGGAAGCTCTCCCCTCGCCTGTTTTTTAGGCGATTGCGGAGGAACAGAGAGAAATGAGTATTTGCTGAACACAAAGTTTGACTCAGAATGCCAGGTTCGGCCGTATCCTTGTACTACAAAGGCAAAGTTCATGAAGGGCTTGGAGGGGTACGCACGGTGCTGTGTTTGAGGGTGAGCGCAGTGCATTTCAGACAAATTAGAGAGGCTGAAATGCATAACCCAGGAGAACAACAAAGAGAAAGAGGCATTAGATAGTAAAGCCTGGGCATCCGGGAACATGAAAACATCTTTATCAGACTCGACTGGTCTCAATTTGGCTATTTTGCTCTCATGGAAACATAGCTAATGTTGGCATGCAGGCATGCCTCGCTATCCGTTATTCCTCTGTTTTTACACTCTTTGAGAGAAGGCTTCGTCCAGGGACGGCCTCCCCTACCGGCACGCACACCCAATATTGATTAGGTTTTTCATTATTATTTAAAAGCCACACAAACACACATATAGTGAGAACAAACTGCCAAACAGAGGTACATATCAACACTTACTGAGGTAAACAAAGATGAAGTAGAGTGTTTTGGGGGATAGAGCCTAATGAAACATTCAAATAATGTAAAGTGGACTTTACGCAAACTTACAGACAAAAACAAGCAATCTGGATTTGAGAAGGCAAGTTATATAACATAATTTGGGGGACATGAATGGGATAAAGAAGCTAGCTTATTAAAACTAGCTTGATTTTGACGCTCCCTGTCAATTTGGACACTTGAGGCGGGCCTTGTCTGTGAACTACCTTCCGTTTTTCAGTCAGACGCCCTCACACAGACCATCATTCTCTCTCACACAGACTATCATTCGCTCGTACGTACTTCAATTATTTCTTGCACATACTACTATTCTCTCTCGAACATACTACTATTCTCTCGCGCACATACTTTTATTCTCTATCGCATATACTGCTATTCTCTCTCACACATACGATCATTCTCCCTCACAGACTGTCATTCTCTCACACATACTTCTATTCTCCATGATGGAGTGTGTGAGAGAGTATAATGGCGTGTGAGAGAGCATAATGGTGCATGTGAGAGAGTGCGATGGTGTGTCTGAGAGTATAATGGTGTGCGTGAAAGGATGTATGGTCTAAACGGCCTCTCATGCAAACCCATGAACACACACATACACTCACAGGTAGACATGTAGACACACACAAGCACGCACACACACACACACACACACACAAACAGTTGTGCCTCAGAGAAGTCCTGCACACTAATACCTGGACCACAGTTCAGCACCACTAAGACCACAAAACTCCAATTTGAGGTTAGCTGGGATTGTGTGAGAAGAGAGAAAAAAAGGTGGGGTGTGAGGCAGGGAGGGGGTGGCATTAAAAAGAAAAGGGGGTGGTCGATCATATTGTCTTTCTTATTGCGAGTGGATAATGGATAGCTGTTTTTTTGTGGTTGCCAATGAGGCTCTTGTTTTGTTATCATGTAGGTTTGTGTTACTGTGGGAGGATGTGTACGGCGTGATTTAGCACTCAGGCAAAAAAAGGGGTTATGAGTCTAGAACGTTGATGACTGGGGTTCAGATGTGATCAAATTCAGCAAGCGTTTTTCGGGTGGGTTTTTTCCATTGCTGTGTGGTCAATGAAGAGTTTCTCCTGTGAGTCATTGTTATTTCTTTTCTTGATTTCCAATGCACAGGGATTGTTTTCTTGGCATTAGTTAAAGTGGTGAGTGCAATATTTGTCCATTTGCAAGGTAGTTTGATTTGTGAGAGATCTTCTTATACCACAGGGATGGGGATATTGGAATAGGGCAGCCAAAGAAAAGAGATAATGTATCGGTGATTTTGTGCCAAAAGTGTTGTATTGAAGGGCAAAGACAGGTGGCATGGAGGTAGTTGTCTGGGTGTGAAGACTGCATTGTGAACATAATTTTGAATCAATCAATCCCATTTTGGAGATCCTTTGCTGAGTGAAATGAGTTCTATGAATCACCTTGCATTTGAATGATTTGAATATTAGTCTTATTAGTCATGGCATTTTTGGTCCAGAGGTTGGAATTGGGAGTTATTGATAAATCTTCTTCCCATTTTGTAGCTGTAAGGGATATTGCTGTGTATGCATAGTTAAGTGTGCTATATGTCTAGAACTATTCTAGAAGATGTGTGATGCCTTTTTGTTTCCAAGTAGAGGACTATACTAATGTTTTGCTGGCAGGAAGTCAGTGTTGTGCCAAATTGGAGGGAATCTGCAAGAATGGAGTTAGCAATTTGTGGGCTTTCCACCAAGCTGTCAGAGTTGTTGTGATTGTTAGGTTTTTAAAGCAGTTGTGATGTTTAATGGTAGAACTGATGAATGGTAGCTCTGATATTAAGATTTCATTGCAATCTGTTCTAATTCAATCCATGAAGTGTCTTGGTTGGTTAATCTATTTTATGATATATTGTAGTTGGGTTGCCAGGAGGTAATTATAAAAGTAGGGTACTTCCAGGCCTCCTTGAGCTATGCACTTTTGTAAAGTAGTCAGCTTCGTTTGGTATTTTATTTTTCCAATAAAATGTATATTTGAACTGAGTGATTTAAACTAGGTATGGTTGGGTTGAATGGGGGCAATTGCAAAGAGGTAATTCATTTTTGATAAGTCTGTCATTTTAATTGTAGCGATTCTGCCCATGCATGAGAGTGGTAGATTCATTCATTGGTTTACATTGCTTTCTAATGATTGAAACAGGGGGCTGTAATTCAACTGGAACAAATCTGACAGCTTGTGGGGGAAACATTAATGCCAAGCTATCTAATGTTTCCAGTTCATAAGAGGATAGTGGCTGGTTGGTTTGCCATATTCCCTTTGTCCATCCGCAGTATTTCAATTGTTGATCTGGCTCAGTTAGAATAGAATGGCTTGAAATTCTGGAGAATCATTTAATGAGTTTGATGGTCTCTCGTACGGAAGTGAGGGGCGTTTTGCAGGATCAGCAACACATAGTGAAGATGGCTGATCAGTAATCAGCTCAGGCCTTGTTCATTGCCTTCATCAGGTCTGCTGTAAAGGTATGGCTTCTATGGTGTGAGCCCCAGACAAGCACAGCTGGTGCGTGGTCCCATGCCAAGACCGTGATGGTCTGTTTTCAATCCTTTCTTTCAGCTTGAGTTTACTGCTTGTTCTGCTATTGTTCGGCCTAACGTTTCTTTTTATTTTTTCCATCAGTACAGAGAAATAAAGGCCATGGTCCATTGTGCACTTACAGGTTTTGTGTATATCCTTGCTTAACCTCGTGGTTACACTACATAGACATTATATTTAAGTGTATTTAATAGTAAATGGTGTGATTTATTTGCTTAACGTTTAAGGATTTGATGATCAATGATTACCGCCCTTCAGCATGTAATCCTTTCATTTTAAATATATTGTGTTTGTCCTCAGATTTTTTTTTGTTTTTAATTATCAAATGATAGAATGTATGTAAACTGACAATTGATCTGGCTACTTAACATTAGTGAATGCCACAATGCCACATCACCTTTATCCATGTCTTTGCAGAATATTGGTGCTGCACTAAAAGTGCATACTGTACTCTTCAATTTAATAGGACAGAGTACAGTATACTGGCAAGTATCCAAAAGAGAACATGCAATCACTTCTCAAGTTCAGTAGGCGGTCATACAGGCCTAGGTGGCATTCTACATTGATGAGGTGAAGGACATACCAGCAAAGATACTGATGTATAACCAATGAGAGGATGAAGGCTTACCACCACACACGCACACACACACACACACATACACACAACCCATCCAATCATGAAAAGCATATGCTGCAATGAAATATTAAGAGCCAGCCCAGAGCTGACGAAAATCTGTGTCCATGACCACGGAGGCGAATGCCTACTTAATCTGGGTCGTAAGACTGCCAACGTGCTTTTGATGTGCCACGTCCCTGCTCCCCCAGGGAATATTCGCCACTCGGAACTGCTGAATAAGTAAAAACTCATTTCAGGCACATTCAGGGCAAGTGGAAATGAAGTACCTGCTACCCTGACGCCAACCGCTGACCTGATTCTTGCCTTGCCGCTCCCTGCACCCAGCCTGAGAAGCATGCTGCCGAAAGAATACATGTTCAAATGGTGCCTTAATTGCTACAAACAGTCCACAGTGCACACAATATTAATATTTGTAATACATTCAAATACCAAAAAAATTCTGCTGCTTTTTTAAAATTAAATGAGCAATGTGCTTAGGTTACTGCTCGATTTCAAATCAGACACTGACTCGTATGATATTCTGAAAGTATCCATAAACATGCTTTTCCGTGCAGTGATTAAAATCATTCCATTAACACAGTCTTACACACAACATTCTGCGTGTACTATAGTTGTGATTGGTAGTATTGAAACTGCTTTAGAGGCAACAGACACTTTGTTTTGGCGGAAAAATCATAACGGAAAAAAATATTTGCTTAGTATGTACAAATAAGTTACAGTACACGTATGTTCTTTAACAGAGACCAGTAGCAGACTGATCACAGCAGACTCCGATTTAACACAGCATACATATCAGATTTACAAGGTCTAGAATATACTGTCAATAAAACTTGCATTTCCATGCATCTTGATTACACAAAACATCCCCAGTAATGCAGAAACAGGAGATAAGTTATTTTTTAAATTACACTGTCGACACTCTGTCTATGTTTATGTCTATGTGTAGTCTCGTGATAAGCAGATCAGACGTGTTCTTTCATGAAGCTCTTGCTAATGCACTCAAATGCGCGCGTGCATGTATATTCCCGTTACTATCAAACCCATGCAGCTACAGTACGCTCTGACCATATTCAGTATGCATGGAGAAGCTGAAGCAGCAAGACACTGTACACAGCACTCTTTTGGGTCACTCTTTTGAATTTCACCTCTACATATACATTATAATCTACAGTCTCAATGATCAGCAGTTGTGTAATGAGTACAATGCATACTAGACACAACTGATATTTGCAAGAATGGGGGGGAAACCCCAGTGAATTAGATGAGTACAGTTTCTGGAGCACAATGTGCATTGGACAGTTCTGGACTGCACATCCTGTTCTTTTTAGCAAGAAATTGTATTGTCTTTTTACATCCATGCTTATTATATCCTGTATACCCTAAATGATTAAAATCAGGTTTGCCCCAAAAGTAGGCCCTCCATCCTCACAAAGAAATAAACAGAATTATAGTTCTTGAAAACATATTTACAGAGGCTGAAAGAAAATATTGGATTTTTGCTGAGAACCGAAAAAATAGGTTATAGTAATATGAGCAATTGGGAATAACAGTGACAGAGGAGAAACAAATCAAGATAAAGAGAGAAATGCAAAGGGAAAAATGTTTGTTGAGCAGTGTAGAGAAAAATAAGCAGCTGCAGATTTTTAAAGTGTACAGGGGCTGTGGATCTGCAAAGTGTGAATTTTTATAAATATAAATAATAAGCCAAAGGAAAGAGACTATGCTCTGGTCATCCCTCTGGTACACCATTGCCAACAGAAATATTCTGGGATAACATGGGAAAAAATAGGAAATTAATGACTAAAATGCACATTGTGACTTGATGAACTATAGAATTGGGCAGCCCTAGCCTCTTCAGACTTCACAGGAAGGAGTCTGTTCAGTACACCAGTCTGCGGGGAAGTCTGGACATTTTTTTTTAGTCAGTCGTACTCAAGCTATAACTAGACCAGCTACTTTCTACAGTCATTCATGGATATCAAGCTGACTTTGCATGTTGGTTTTATCGAGTCAGATTGTTCATGTGCATTAAATTAGAATTGTGATTAAACATTTGCCAGTGCAACTTCATAGCTGGGCGTATATGAAAAAATAATGCACACCTCCCAACCAATCAGAATTGAGTATTCGGGCGAGTCATTTGTATAAATAAGGTGACAAACACAACTCATATCAAGGTGAACACACAACATTAAATGAGACAAAAGGGTATAGACCTTAATAAAAAAGTCAATGTCTACAAAAAACCTAGACATCTGAAAATATCTATTTTGACTATTACCATAATAATTATGACATTTAAAACAACAAGAGTGGTGTAGTGAATCTGCCTTGTAGACAACAGAAGTGTATTTTGCCCCCATGCCCAGTGAGAAGGATGGTTCAAGAACCAAAATATTCCCAAATACGTGAGCACAGTTGGGGAATTGCAAAAGCTGGTCTCCAAGTCTCTACAACTACAATTAAATGTTATCTCCATGCCAAAAAAGTATTTGGAAGGCTTGCCAGACGAAAGCCTCTACTATCTTAGAACCACAAACATAAGCACCTGGAGTTTGTAAATATCTTTGGAAACTTGGCAATCTATTGCCAGATGAGACAAAAATAGAGACTTTTGGATGCAAACTCAAGAGGTGGTTTTGGCTTAAAAATAGAGATGGCCAGGCAGAAAAGGACCTAATCTCCACTGTGATGTATGGTAGCGGATATGTGATGCTATGGGGCTGCTGGGATGTTGCAAATGATTTCTTGTCACACACCAACAAAACATTTTAACAAACGCACTACAAGCAGGGGATACTGCAGCAGTTTGTCATCTGTAAGGAATCAAAACATGTTGCATAACAGTCCAGGCCAGGCCCATTTTAAAACAAAATAGTTAGGCCTACATTCGATTGCAAATCTGTGTATATGCGTAGATGTCAGTATGAACAAGTACGGATAATGAACAAAAAATAGAAATACAAATTTAGGCACAAAATCGTCGGTCTGCTATCATTTTTGATGGAACTGGCCATCTTTTTTGATTGAACTCTCATCTCTGGATGAAATTTGCAGTCAACTGCTCTGAAATTGCCTCTTGCTTTAAATTAACACACGGACATCACAATCCTGGGGTTTGTGTCATCCTCTTGCTCATGGTATCTTTTCCCCCTGAGTTCCCAGCTGACATCCCCTTTAGACATGGCTGCTCCTGAAACAGCACGTTTAGCTGCCTTGGTCTTTGAAGTTGCCAACAAATGTGATCCAACCAACCCTCCTCTTTAACTCACTGAACCTTGCAGCCCTTCTAACTCCGATTATCGGCAACCAGGGGGGTATTTCACAAAGCAGGATAACTGCACTGAGTAAAACCCGTAACAGCTCTTTTTACTTCAGTCCATGTTCCAGATTTGGGAGGATTGTGGGTTTTAGTCAGTGCAGTTATCCAGCTAATACAGTAATCCTGCTTCATGAAATACCTCCCAGGGCTGTTCAGCATTTATTTACATGACCATATGCATGCTGGGATATTATCAGCTTAATTAATGGATGAGCCACCTGTGTGCAAGTCTCTGTTTTGCACATGCTTGCTATCCCTCATATATCAAGGGTTTAAAATTTTTGCTCACTACCATTTCTCTCTGCAGTTATAATTGTGACTCATCCACATATATTTTGTGTGCAAAAAAAGTGTTACAATCATTTCCATCATATTTATGAACTGAGAAAACCTTCCCAATTAACTGTGGTTCCTTATGCCACGGACAGCTTATGTAACGGGTGAGTCTGCTATGATCAGAAACATGTTACTTCTGTTACTGGTAGATCATTTTACATCCACACTGCCACAGATTGGTACTACAGAACTACAATTTCCATAGTTACCGTGAGAAGTTAAGCATTTTTCTTAATGAATATTCTTAATGAATATTGTACACAGTTTCTGCTTTGATTTCTGTTTGCACCCCACCCCAAACCTCCCCAACTCAAAAGCATATTCAAGACACATTTATTGTTTTTATACCAGTGACAGGCAGTGGAATTTGTGACATTCAAAAAGAAACCGCTACCATCAGGGGTCACCAGAAACAGGGAGGTTTCTCACCAGTATGCTGGCACAGGAATGTGGAATGTTCTGCATAAACAGAGATAATAAAGAGAAACAAACAATCAAAAAATAAAATGTAGAAAAACAATTCTCCTGCCCCAAGTACTGAAAATGTATTTTAGGATACTGCAGTCAATCCGCTCAGCTTGATTCTCTCTCCATTTTGGCAGTTAGATGGGGAGGGGAGGGGGGCAACACTCCCCATTAAGCTGATCTCATGCCAGCCATTTAAAAAAATGTTCCTCCACTGAAAACTTGCCCTGCGGCAGATTGCAGAAATGACAAGCCAAGCAGGTACAGCCAATGACGGGGTAGGGGGCATTTCTTGGTTTGAGAGGGAGTGCAGAGGGTGTGGAACGGGTGGGAAGGAGGTGGGGAGGAGGTGGGAGGGTGGGCGATTGCAGTGTTGTTGTTCCCAGCCTCACAAGCACAGGGCTATTGGGAGAGGGTGGTAAATAATAGATGACAGTTCCAAGGCTCCCAATTGTGACTCTAACAAGCTGGAGGTGCTCCACTTTTCTGTAATTTCAGCACTGTCTAAATTACATTTATTCCCTTTTGCTCTGGCAAGCTGTCTTTAAAAAAAAAAAAAAGAAAAGAAAAAAATTCCCATAGTAGGCCGACTACAATTTCCAGATAATGGCCAAAAATGGACAAGCAAATGACAGTGACAGTAACATCCATCTTTACAATATCGCTCCCTGTGACCTCATCAGACCCAAACTTTCCTCTTACTTGAAATATTCATGGACAGGTTGAACATAATGACACATATAGTGATGGGAGCTTTCAAATTCCCTATTTTGCAGTCTGAATGGCATGCTCAGTGCAGTAGTGTGAAATGTTGAAAATACATATTTTTAGAGCAGGAATTATAAATGTTTAATGGGGATTTAGTTTAAATGTATATTAAATCACAAAAGTAAATACATTGCAGTAACCCAGATGCTAGCATTATATTTTATTCACATATTAAACATACTGAACACAGCGAAGAAAATTGACCTGACAGGTCATAAAAGAAACTAAGAAAAACTTTGAGTGGAATATATTTTGAGAAAAAAGTTTTTGTATCAAACTGGTTAAGTATTCGGACCACTGAAGTATAAAGCCTGATAAATCTCTGGTGAAGGAATAAAATAATTTGTATAGCATTCATTGTGTTTCTCATTTATTTATATTAAAATATATTAAATCTGTTCTCAAAAGATAGTAGTTAACCTTTCAGTTTTAAATCTCTCAACTTTAAATGTGTTTAATTGAAAATAATGATATTTGTAGTACACAGAAATACTAGTAAGTCACGTAGCTTAACTGAAATGTCAGATGCAATATGAAATATTAACTTCCATTAATATTTGAGCTATTTCATCATTACTAAACTACAAAATACTAAAAACAGCATTGATAAGTCCGAACAACTGAGAACAAAATTTGCTTCCTCACATATTTTCCTCAATACGTATTCCTATTATGTTAAATGTTAGAGACAACGCAATCATTGGTACAATTGCAGTTACTCTGGATATGGATAGCACAAAAAAAAACTCCAACATTAGCAGAGAATGGCAGACATTTCCCAAATTCTTTCAAAGACTGACTTTGTTAGTTGTACTACTGCTCTGAGATTAAAAAAAAAAAAAAAAAAAAAAAAAACAACTTTATTAACAATGTCTCAGACACATGAGTTGATTGCTCTTCTTGGCAGGAGAAAGTATTCTGCATGCTATCTCTTAATTCAAAAGTGAACACAATGCTGATGCTATACAGGTGCTCAGTTATCATTATTGTACTTGATTGTTGCCAGGAGGAAGGTGACAGTGGGAACTATAGAAACTCAAATACTGGCACTTGCTCTAGCCTTAAGACCTCGGATTCCTTTTGTGGCATTATCAATAACTTGGCCCTATGAATGATTTAATTTCTTAGTGCAGTTCTGGTAAATTAATATTACTCAAGTAATGTGATCAGATTTTTCTTTCTATTCATACACCATCACCTCTGTTATGGATCATGTTGCTGTGTTTCACGTGAAGGGTTGTCACTCAGTTCAGCTGAACCAATGAACCACAACCAATGAATTCATGCCATTCTCTCACCTGTGTCATTAAAAAAAAAAAGCCATCAGCTATTTCAAGCCGCTACATTCAGCCAGATTCCCACAGCTTGAGCATAATTCCTGTGCTGTGCAGATCTAAATCGGTGTCAGTGTATCGCGTCCCTCTTAAATGAGCCCCCCCCCCCCCCCCCCCAGGGCCCACCTCTGTGTTTCAAGACTCAGCAAGTGTCACACCTCTCTGAGAGAAAGCCCGCTGGAATCATTAGCAGGGAATTACCTATCCCTCTCTCCCCATTTGCTGTTGTCTTTCTCCTCCTGTGTGTCGATTCACGCGGAGCCTCGTCGCAGACGGCGGTGGCGGTTGACGGGTGATGGCCGAAGTGACTGGGGCTCTCTCGTGACATACTGCTAACTGCACGCGCGCAAGGCCAAACAAGTGCATTCTAATCAGTGCAAGCCCATTCATTAGGAGGAAAGTTAGTCGACATTGATTTGAGATTTAGGTCGACTTAATTTCAGCTGAATCGCCAAAATGCGGTTTATGGATGGGTTAAGGACTACAATTTAACATCATTTGCACACACATGTATACAGTACACACGCGCATGCACGCACACACACGCGCAAACACACACACACACACACACACACACACACACACACACAATGAATCTCAAGGCAAAGGCCTGTGCATTCATTTATCTGATGGCAGGCCTACATATTCTGATTTACCTCCAGGAGTGAAATTCCAAAGTGGGATATTTTTATCAATCTCACAGGCACTAAGGAATATCAACGAAGTGCTGCATTTGCTGGATTTCCCCAACACTCTGCAATCTGGTCTTATCTAGCGGCATGAAAGATAGCAATTATATAACACGATAGATCATTCAGCTTTAAAGCAGACCCAAATCGTATTTCTATTCCACTGACTGACAGAGATATGGCACTCTTCGGGTTATGCGAGGATGCCAAAAGAAGTTTGCTTCGAGCATCCTGAACGGAAGCCCATGGAGAATCCAAGGCGATTCTCCCACAGGCAACTCATTTTGGGCATTGTTTAGGTGGGATCAATTGGTGATTGATTTTTTATTGGACAACCTGCAATGCAGATGGCAATTCCTCCCTTCCTTCTCCCTTTTGTACTTTAACGGACAGCAAAATCACACTGGCTGAAATATTTTCCATTACCGCACAGCTCAGAATAATGTATTCTCAAGAACTAGGCCAATCCCTGTCATTGCTGCTAATGACCACATTGCCATCCACTCATCTAATGCCGACAGACTGATTCAAGTGACATCGATGTCAGATTAAAAAATAATTAAATAAATAATTAAGTAACTTAGTGAAGAACGTGTTTTGATTTTGAATATTTCTAAGCCGTTAATGTTGTAAATGAAGCTTCTCCTGTCAAAGCATTGCGCTTGCATTTCTGTAAATCTGAATAAATGAGGCTGTTTAGCTACCGAGAGGCTAGAGAAGGAAGGTTACTACGATGACCCTAAAGCATAGTGACATGTTTATGACATGACGTCAGCACAAATTCCTCCTAAAAACACGCTCTATTTAATGACCAAGCAATACGAAAATCAGCGATGATTTATAGATTTAGCATGTAACGATCACACATTTGACAGCACAAATGATTTATTATTTAAATCTTTTGGCACAATCTGTTTTAAACAGCTGCATGAGCTCCTAAGAACCGAAAGCAACGATCAAACCGTGTGTTGAGACAGCACCATTGCAGAAGAGTTCTGTTATGTGGTTCTGGCAGACGCTGGATCAGGGCCAGCGTCTGTTAATTCACAGGATTCACATGCACTCCATGGGAAAATCTCCTCAGCTGGGTTTCTTTCCCCTGTTAGACATAGAATGTCATGCCACAAAGAGGAGCTTTCAGACTTTCTTTGATGTTACATTAGTTTTAAAATCCAAGTGGTGAGCAGACATTAAAAGGGAGGCCTGCTCTTTTACCCCAAGGAATGGGAAAGGACAGCTTCTGAGACTCCCTAAAATGGGTCATTTTCCACAGCTGCAGCACACACTATTTTCCTCTTAATCTCCTCTCCGCTGCTGTATTGCCATGTGCCTCAGCGTGACCAAGCCGGTTGGAAAAGGTTGGTTCGTTCCTATCAAAACACACGCTGTGCATTTTGCAAATGACCGGTAATCCATTCTTGGAACAATGGAATGACCGGTAATCCATTATGGAACAATTCATTCTGATGTGTGGCTTGGTGGGGCCATAGTTAATATCAGGAGTGACTGTGAGGAACAGCCTTTTAGGGCTAGTATAAAGGTTCTGTAAATGGTCTTACCTTAGACCTGGACAGCTGACCTTTATGCGGGAGACTTTATGAAACACTTTCAACAGGATTAGGTCCATTGAATAAATGCAGACCATGTGACATACACTATATGGCCAATGGTATGTGGACACCTGACATCCAACATCTCATCCAAAATTATGGCCATTAATATGGAGCTGGTCCACCCTTTTCTGCTATAACAACATCCACTATGCTGAGAAGGATTTATACTTGATGTTCAGTGTTTCCCGCAGGTTGAATATGTATTTGTCGCGGTTGGCTCCTTGTATGTGTTCCAGGAGGGGGAATTGTTTGTATTATTTATTAAACAGTATAACCATTAAGATCTTATTAGATTTTGCTGCTCAGACAGAGTTCACATTTTGTGTTTGGACAGTTTATGTATTAATATTTTCTGCCAGGGAAATTTTATTTATTTATTTATTTTTACTGTGGCACATAAAAATCTGTACGGCACTTTTCACGTCAAATTGTACCAGCAACATAAAGAATGAACTGAATGCAGAAGGAAACATTCGTTACATGCATCATCAAACATTATGCTATATGTTTTACATATGCCAGCTATGAGACGGAGGGGGGAGGGCCAGCTCACGCATAGAAAGAGTCATCTGTATGTTACTGACATTTAAAAGAAAAAATAACGAATATAAAATTATAGTGTTTTGCTTAGAAAAATAAGCAGCTAAGTACCAAAAAATCTTTTTGGATGGAGAGAAATCTATTTGGTCAGGCCGCCCAAATAAATTCATTGTATGGGAAACACTGAGATGTTGGAGCATTACTGCAGGGATTTGCTTCCATTCAGCCAGAAAAGCATTAGTGAGATCGGGCACTGATTGGGCGATTAGGCCTGGCTCGCACTTTGCTTTCCAGTTGATCCCAAAGGTTTTGGATGGGGTTGTCAGGGCTCCATGCAGGCCAGTCAAGTTCTTACACACCGTTCTTGACAAAACCACCTCTATATGGACCTCGCTCTGCACCTGGGGGCATTGTCATGCTGAAACAGAAAGGGTGTCCTCAAACAATATACCTTTGGCTATATTGTGTACTTTGTTTTATACTTGATAAAACAAATTATTTAGCTTATTCACAGAATCATGGCTTAGGAATGACTCACTGAATCAGACTCCTGAGATGTCATAGGACCATGTAGTTACTGGTGTTACTTGTGTGCCATCACAAATGACAAACTGAATCTAAACCAACCACAATGTCCAGAAGCGGACAACAGATAATTTCTGATTGGTTTTAACAAGGCTGTGAATGGCAGAACACAGTAGCCCCACCCCTGAACTCTTCCTTCACTACTGTAACCATAAGCATAACCATATGTGTTCTGCTCCACATAGGTGCTAGGCTGTGATGAACTGGGTGGTGTTGCCCTCCAGTTCTGCCTTCCCATGAGCATCTCCTTCCCAAAACCCATCTGCAAGGCAAGCCTTTTTCCCATCTGTGGCCATTTGCAAGGCAAAGTTTCCTGTGCTGAGCTCCCCATCCCCCCCAATGCCAGGGGAAACAGGAGCCAGATCTTGGCACCTCTGTTGACCACCAGAAAAGTCACAATCCTGCAATCCTCTGATATAACCCCAGCCATTCGCATGAGCATATCACAATGATGCCGGCCCCCTGGTGTGGGGACGAGTGAAACTTCCCTGAGCTGTTTGGCACCATCAGCTCATTCCTTCCCTGGAAGCGACATGGCTGAGGCCGTTTGCATATGCGGCAGTGATGGCGCACTGCGGGCGACAAGCAGGTGGGAATGGACGCGGAAGCTAACAGAAGTTGTCTCTGTATTCGCACAAGCCTTTGGACACAGTGCTTGCAGCAGAGACTGAGAGACAGTGGCACTTTTGCCATGATCCTCTTATGATGTTCTGGCCTCAATTTCCCACAGTCACAGTTTCCCTCTCCAGGCTGTCAGCTATCTCCTGTGTCCTTTTGTGAGGACAGTTAAAAGAGAGGAAGTAAGGGGGGGATGCTGGGTGGCTTGTCTTGCTAAAGCATATATTTTCAATGCAGAGATGTGCCCCATGGTCTGGCGTTAACTCCTGACAGTGCCAGGGCTGACTGTGGCGGGCAGCCCCAGGGAAGAACGGTTTCATCCGGGAGGCTGGCCACACACGAGCAACTCATCGCGGCTGATATGGGGCATATCCTTGTGCTCCGCTGAACTGACAGGAGGATACTGAAGTGACAGGACAGGCCTAAATGTACAGTTGCCCATTCTAAATCGGGAGTACAAAAAAAAAATAAAACGGGGAAAAAAGACGTGTCATAAAAGAGGCTTTGCAGTCGTCTTTTTAAAGCGCACGCGATCTGCACAGCACTGCTGTCGGATTTCCCGTTAATCACGTGGGCTTAAATGGCGGGGGAGTGAGCCGGCTCCTTGTGTCTCTGGATCTTTGGCTATGCTGGAAACCTGGGGTGGTCGGCACACGCTTATCTCTGGGAAATCAAAGATTAGAGCCTACGAGGGGTTTGTTCCTGATGCAAACATTGCTGACTCAGACCCTGCAATGAGCAAACTTTCAATTGCAAATTTTCATTTTCAAATGAGGTGACTGACCTGCTGCTCTCTATCCTATCCTATCCTATCCTATCCTATCCTATCCTTAATACAATAAAACTTTGTTCTGACATTCATCTAAGCTGAGCTGATGGGGCCTCAAAGTATTTTATAGTAGCGACATGAAATATGAACGATTGTTTTACAAATAGCCTTCATAAAATTCCATAATCACATCCGGTTACTTTGTGTGATATTCGTGGAACATATACAGGGCTGGATTACATGGGCCCTGTGGCCATGAAAGCCAACCCAAATAAATAAATAAATAAATAAATAAATAAATGAATAAATTGCTAGTACAGAAAAGCATAACTGCTCGGTTTAGGCCTGCTGCCTAAGTCAAGTCGGGAAGAGGTCCAACTCATTTACATGTTTTATGGTCAGACAATTGAATAAGAATGCAAATACTACAGGGAATTGAATGCTGCAGTACTATAGCTATCAAAGAATGTCTTCGTGTTTTAAATTTGTGGCTGTGGTTCACCTATGGCATTTGAAATTCCTTACAGTTCAAGCAGGACGTTTTTTCTGTCATGTTAGCAAGAGCGATTAAATCACAACTTTGAGTTGCATCTAGAATCACGATTTTCCCGACTTGATCATCCAACATAAAGTGTTAATGTGTACCTTACTGGTGAGAAACTGGTGTAGATCGTAAATATGACAGCATTAGCTAAGTAGTTATGGGTAACGTAGGAAACTAACACACTGGAGCAGGTCTGTACGTAGCCTGACATGATAGCAAGCCTGGAATGATATACGCATCACTGCTACACGTGTACTAAGAATTTAAGTGTCTTAGCTTGGAGTTTTCCTTTGGAATCAGGTCTCAGCGACAGTCTCAAGGGTGTTTGTGCTATTAAGCGAAAGCTTGAGGAATCTGCTTGGCAGGCACTTGTTGAGTGCTCTTAAGATTTATTTTGTTCTGATGGAATTGTATTTTTCATGTTGATGGCTTTAATAAAAGGAAAGTTTGCTTCAGAAATCAAGATTTAAGATTTAAGGTTTACATGATTTACCTGAAAAGGCTTTTTGGTAGCAGGTTCAGTAAATACCTCTACCGGTGAGTCTGTCAGTTCTTTGCGGCATGGGTTTTCATGAGGATCCTGTGGAGATACCCCACAGGGAGGTGCGACCCTAGGAATAGCTGAGCTTGCGCAGAGACAGAATCATGCCCGAGGGAATTACAGAGTGCTAATTGGTAGACACGTGGGCCACGCCCACAAGCTTTAATCTGAGGTATATACGTGTGTGCAAAAATGTTCTTTGCTACTTATGTATTTACTTCTTGTTTGGTCAACCTCAAATGGGGGGCCCAGTGAAATAAATAACTTGCTAGACAGCGATGGCATGTATATATAAGGTTGGTGGATCTGCAGAGGGTTTCTAACCGTACTCTTCACTGACTGCACAGTGCAACAAGCGGTATGATTAACTTGTCAGCTAAAGTACTAATATTTCCCAGCAATGAGAAATAATAACACTTTAGTCTCTGAACTCTGTCGCACAAGGGCATTCCCGGGTAACTAATCCAGGGCAGAAGCTATGTACTATGGAAGTGTCAATGTGTCTGACTGTTTTCCTCCCTGAAACGTATCCACCCTGAAATTTTGGCCTTAATTTAAATCATACTGGGTCTAAATCATGAGTGCTTTAGGTATGATGACAGTACTCACTGAAAGTGGAGTCATTGAGTCATTTAAAGACTTGTTTCTCAACCAAGTCCTTGAGGGCTGCATTGTCTAAAGGTGTTTTGTTCAAGCCAACCACTTACCCTGATTCTCAACTGATCGTTGTCTTGATTGAACCATTTTATTCTCCCCTCTCAATTCTGATAGCTCATAGAAAACAAGAAATCCTGATGGATCTCAGCATGCCAGATCCAGATTTATGTAGTCCTGTTTCAAGAGAGTGAAAATGATTATTTAATGCAAGAGATGTATCTTGGTTTTCAGTCCACTGACTGTGTGAGGTCAGTTGTTCACTTTCAAAACTTCTTATAAAACAGAAGCTCAACCTGATGCTTTTAGATATCTGAGGATTCGGTCCAGTGTTTTCTTTCGTGAATAATTGATAGGCCAGGTGAGCGAGATCTGTTTTATTTAAGATAGATCGGCCAATGGAACTCAATTCATTCAATTCACGTATATCATTTTTTTGTTTTCACATAGAGTTTTTTTTTATTTTTTATATATCATTAGAAATGTACATCTATCAAAAATGTGTGGTGCATTCTTTTTGACAAATCTACAGAGTATATGCATCAGCTCCATAATATTTGGGACAAAATGTATCTTTTTATTGATTTGATTGTGTACAATTTTAGATTTGTAATAAAAGATGGTTTCATTGGGGCGATATAGCTCAGGATGTAAGAGTGGTTGTCTGGCAGTCGGAGGGTTGCCAGTTCGATCCCCGCCCTGGGTGTGTTGAAGTGTCCCTGAGCAAGATATCTAACCCCTAACTGCTCTGGTGAATGAGAGGCATCAATTGTAGAGTTCTATATAAATGCAGTCCATTTACCATGGTGAAAGAGCAGATTTTCAGCTTTTATTTAAGGGTATTTTTATACACTTTGATTTCATGTACATGTACAAATTACACAATGTTCATTGTAGACCTAAGATTCTTCACAAATATTCTCCAAATTTCAGGGCACAATCATGTTTGGTCAATGTGATGTAAATTAAAGTAGCCATGTTCTGTTCTTTGTCACACATCCTTTGCTGCTTGAAGTCTGTGACCCATAGACATCACCAGTGAAGTCTTGTGAAGTCTTCTGTGGACAGTAGTCAGTGACACAACCACAGCTGCATTCTGAAGAGTGTTTCTGACCCGTGACAGGTGTTTCGTGGTTTTTCTTCATTATGGTGAGAATTATTCAGTCATCAACTGTGGAGAACCTACTTAGCCTACTAGACACTTTGTGATTACTGAGCTCAGCAGTGTTCTCTTTCTTCTTAGTAATGTTCAAAACAGTTGATTTTGGTAAACCTGAGGGTTAGCCTATGTCTCTGCCTGTTTTTTCTTATTTCTCAGCCTCAAAAAGGCTTCCTTGACTTTCATTGGCACTCTGGTCCTCATGTTGACAAACGCCAATAACAGACTCCAAAGACAATCAAAAGCCTAGAATCAAGAATAGATACTGAAAGCTCTCATATACCTGCACTAAGGAAGCAATTGAGCACACTTAACTAAACTTTTGTGAATTAATTTTTTTACATTACATTTATTTGGCAGATGCTTTTATCCGACGTACAATAAGTGCATGCCAAAGGCCATTGGAACAACTACAAAACACAGGTTCGATAAGGTACAGTACTCATTTTGTACAGTTTGTACAGTTGTTCCAAGCATTATGGAACCCTGAAATGGAGGTTGGGGGAACTATGTATGAAAAGTGTTGCGATTTCTACATGGTGAAAATCTGCACTTTACCCACATGTGCATTCCTTGATTACAAATCTAAAATTGTTAATTACAGAGCCAAATCAAAAAATACACCTTTGTCACAAATATTATGGCGATCACTGTATATTGTGTATTTTTCATTATTATTAATTTATAAATTTTTTTCCTGTGGTGTATGTTACCTGTATCTAGGTGTAACTGGTATTAAATGCTAAATATTAAAACACGTTTTGTTAAGTCTGTTTTTAAATACACATTTTTGAAGAGTCACATTGTCAGGGTGAATCACAAACATTTTCTGAACAGGTGCTGGGGATCATGATGGTCAATACTAATTTTCCATGACAAAATTAGAGAAATTTAACAACAATGAAAAAGTCTGATTTTGAACTCAATTGCACATAATGACAGTACTTTAGGCACTGCTCAACATGAAGCAGATGTAAAGAAATTATGGAATGTCACAATTGAATCTTACAATGGCATTACTAAGCACCAATCTAAATTAGCACCTTGGAAAATTCTATTGCCACTGGCTTTGAGGTAGGGGTTAGGGTCGAAAACATGCCCTGCATGTTTTAGATGTTTCCCTGCTCCAACACACCTGATTCAAATGAATGGGTCATCATCAAGCTCTGCAGAAGCCTGATAACGACCCATTCATTTGAATCAGGTGTGTTGGAGCAGGGAGGCATCTAAAACATGCAGGGCAGTGGGTCCCCAGGAACAGGGTTGAGACACAGGGTTCATTACACTGTTCCTGGGGAAATTTTAACTGACCTTTTACAACGACCAGATTTTAGAGGAATAAGTGGTGCAACATCCCTCACAAAGTGAAGTGCAAAAATATGTTATTTTGCAAGTCGTGAAACAAGATGTTTCATCAATCAGCTCAGTCATAAAAAAATAATAAATTCAGTGAATGTTTCCTCTATGCTGCATTAGTTCACATATGAAGCTGTGCCTCATCTCAGTTTTATTTTTTCAAAAAAAAAAAAAAACTAATGCACAGATACAGTAAAGGGTTACATTTTGGTCATGCCTATTATTAAAGTTGAGCAAGTACTTATTCAATAAAATTGATTGGGAACTTGCTTGTGATTCTGCAAGGGATTCATTTTAATTTGGTCACAAATAATGCTGCAGGAATAACAATAATAGTGACTAAAAAAAAAGGAACATTGAGCCACAGATGAGATCAGCTGAATAACTGGCAAATGGACCTTTTCAATATTGCTTGGAACAGCTTTCTGTCTCAATTCACAGAATTTGTCTCCATAAAGGGAAATAGACTGCTTAATTATACCAGAAAACAGATTACAGGTGGCAGGTATAATGTCATCTTTCTCATCAGGCAATTCTATTATTGAATGACTCAGCCTGTTACAACAAACAATTTCTGTGTCTGTTGAACCAAAAAGGGATGCCATTGTATGGAAAAACCACTCTTTTGCATGCTTAACAACTTATACTCTCACAGCTATGGCAGCTGCCATGGTCACTAACAAGTTCACACACTGTGTGGCTTTTAAACAGACTGTCACAGTACTTCCAGGTTTCAGGTCTTAGAAGATCTTTAAAAACCCATGCTTATTGTAAGTGTTGATTTTCATTCATCTTTGTGAATTGGACACACCCTGTATTGAGGACCATTTGCATAATAATTAGTCATTTTGGCACTGAAATGAACAAAGATAACAGAATCTTCATATGCATGACCCAGATGGCATCTCCCTGGTAGTGCAATTGCATGTGCCTTCCAACAGCTGCAGGTGTTTTGTGAATTGTATGTAATGTTTTCCTGGTTCTTGCAATGGTTTAACAGGCACAAAGGCATTGAAATCTTTTTGTGGAGTCCCCACTGAGATTTGTGTCAGATTCACACTTAATCAACAGGACTACCCACAGTTTTTGTTGCAGTCTCGCTGGGACCACAAACAGAAATAAGTAGGAATAATAAAAAGCACAAGAATTAGGATTTCTCCTTCCCTCCTAATGTAGCAAACAACCATACATATTTGACTTGCTTGCTCCTTCAAAAAAGTGTTTTGGAGTCAGACTTACATTAGCTGTGGGTGTCAATTAGTTGGTACACATGCAGCCCACCTTATTGGTTATCATGTTAATGTCATGAACTTAGATAAGGTCAGTATGTATGCATGCTGGCACCTGTACTTGCACACATGCGATCCTCGCCGCGTGGCTACAATAAAATGTGTGAGGAAGAGTAGCCGGTTTGCAGTGCAATCAGGAATGTGCTGACTGCTGTGTGCCTGTGCCTCAGGCAGGTTTTCACACAATCCAAGAGCTAATTACTTTAAAACTCTTTTCTTGCTATCTTATTCTGCACATTACAGAGTTCACGGACCCCGGGGACACGGCAAGACAAGACCTCCAAAAGTAGCGGAGAGATTTCCAAACAGAGCTCCAGCCGCCTTTCTCTTAGCCACTCTGACAGAGCAGTGGAGAGAGAATCTGAAGTAGGCTGAGGGGGAGATTTCATTATGAGGAGAGGGAAGAGATGTATGTCCTTGTCTCCAGGGATGACAAGGGAAGGCTGGTGGTTTTTCATTCTATGTGAGGTTGACAGCATTGGGTCAGAACATCTCACAACTGCAGACACTCCAGTAATTAAGTCCCGACTTGGTTTTAGAGACTTAATTGATGAGATAATTGGGAGGAGGAAGGTTCTCGAGCTAATTACTTCTTGTGCTGGGTTTTTCAGATGAGGTCAAACTGTCCAAAGGAACAGTTGCACAGATACCATGGCGACCAACAAAAAAATCAATTGATTGATAACAAAATATATGTATACATCACGAGTGTGAGCATGTCACCAAGTGGAAAGTATTGGGTGTCACTAACAGTCAATTGAAGCAAGGAGTCTTCATTGAGTTACAGTACATTTCCTCTAACGTGCATCTCTTGCATTGACAGCTCTTCAATTCTAAGGTCTAAATGATGCATTACTTTTCAAGGCAATTTACATAGGAAAGAGCACAGGGAAATGATCTCACGAGACTTTGAGTCAATTTAAGCCATCGTAATTGACTTATTGGTTATTCATTGCAGAAAAATCTGGGGCCTAGTGGGTCTACCGTGAAAAACTGCAGAGGGGGCCATTTTGCTAAATCACGGTTATCAAACTTTCACTTTAGAAAACAAGTGAATTTTTTGGATATCTTGAGCCCTTTTAATTTGGGCATTGTGCTGTAAAATCTGTGTTCCTCATAGATTAACTTGTTTTTTATAGCTCAGATGGAAAACTATCAGAATGTGCTCTGAGCATATATTTCTGCATAAATTACAAAAATGACATTAAAGAAGGAACGCAGGCCCTTACGTAAACAACAAGGTTCTGCTTCTTATCTTTTAGAAGTTTAGATTCCCGTGCTTTATTCAATGAAGAAATCCTACAAATCACAATCAATAATTTGACAAGAATGTAATAATTATTTAAACTGTCTACATTTGTTAGCTACACTGTTCACTAGCCACAAAAGACTGGCAAGAGGCAATGTCTGTGAGACGTTTTGATTCTTATAAAATCTTCATCCTGTGAGGGGAAGATGTTTTGTATTCCTCAGGACCATTTTAGAAAGCGCTACTTTTGTGTGACCTGGCTGACAAGCGCAGATAGAACATGAAGTTTTCAGCATGCATTCTCCATGATTGCTCAAACTCCATATCTGCTTTTTATTGATGCTATGTTTTATTTATTTATTTATTTATTTTCCAGTCTGCAGGAATTATTTTTTATGCCTATCAATGTTTACAGATAAAAATCTAATCATAGCAAGCCCATTCATGACGAGAGATTTTATCACATGAGAGATGCAGTAAAGACTTGCCATGCATCTTGCTTGAAAAACATCTGAGCACTTTGGAGATATACACATGATGAATATAAAGCTCTTTTCTTTTCAAAGGTTTGACGTGTTTATCCGGAATTTCGATTTGTTTATTTCGGTTGTACACAGCCAGCGAGCCACTTCTTGCTTGCGCTTTCCCTATAATCTGTCAGTATCTGAGAGTTGAACAAAACCTATTTTAACCAAGTTTGAAATGGTAGAACATGACATAAAAGCCTGGATAAAAAAAGGCTGCTTTGAAGTCACTCCTACCTTAAGACATCACCCCAAAGTGTTAGATAGGCAGGATTATAAAGGTGCAGTTTGGATCTATGGGCCCAATCTCTTTGAGCAATGACACGTAGATGCCTAAAGCATGGTTTTCCAAACTGGACCCCTGGCCACTGGACGGTTGTGAGAAGTGTTGGAGGACAGATAGTTCTTGCATATTAGGCATGATCCACAAGCATTCGCACTAGTAAAATTCAACTCTGAACTTACATGCACACGCATAGCACCAGTTACAATGTATACGCAATTTTCTGGCTAAATACATTTGGTAATTGTAAATAACTGAATATTTTTTTAGCACGTAATACGGAATGGTGCGTTTTATGTATTTAAAAGCGCAGTGTGTACTTTAGCAGTGTGTCCGGTAACGGTGTGGCCTGCAGTGTAAGCTGTAACATATAGCATTGTGCGTTGACTACCACCACACAGGCCTCTCCTCTTAATTATTAGCAGCTTCGATGTGCATTTAGATGGGAGGTAATGCATTTACTCTTTGGTCCTGTTATAGATCAAATTTCCTAAAAGAAGAGTTGGGTTTTTTTTTTTTTCGATGTCAGACATTATGGCCCATCTGTCATGTAGAGGTATTTAAATGTCTTTGGTATAAATAATAACTTTTGGAACATGTGATATTGTGTAGTGCACTTTTGATTAACAGTTAAATTAAGAACATAAAAGGCATTAAAAAGTATAAAATCAATAAAAATAAAATGAAATTAAAATAAATAAAATAAATGAAATATGATATTAAAACATAAAAACCATTAAAAAAGAACCAGTAAAGATTCATGTAAAGGCAATGCTGAAAAGGCATTTTTAAGTTCCTTTTTTAAAATCATCTAAGGGCTGAACAGCCCTCAGACTTAGAAGGGTAATCCTGAGGTGCTGCTTTTCTCCCAACTGTTTGGAATGTTGTGATTCAATGTGTGCAGTGTTAATCTTTTCTAAGCTGTTGCAATTACACAAGAATATCCCTCTGGCAATTGGCCCTTACTCTGGGGTGTATGAAAGCATGAACCGTACTAAAGTATACACTGTTGTGCCCCCCCCCCCCCCCCCCCCAGGGTTGGAGTATAGTAATGCACCACCCACTAAGTCCAGATTACCCTGAGTTTCCCAGTGCTATCTCACAACCCTTCATTTGGGGCTTGGTTTGTTGTTTCGGTTTTGGCATTTGGGTCTGCTAATTGTTTGCACATACATTATCATTGGAAAACTAAACTCTCCAAAAAATTTTTTAAAGAGCTGAAGCTGTATTGCCATCTGAATTTATCCATTTGGTTCCAGCCAGATAAAAGCAGCACAGAACTCCTTCAAATGCCTTGATTTTATTCAAAGGGGATCTCAACAGCTGCACTCACAATAGATTTTACATTCCCTGAGGAGGATGACTGTCTCAATCACAATCTTCTTTCTTCCCCAAAAGGTGTTGGAAGTGCTTCGCATCTAAAGAGCTGCAGGAAGTAACTTTGTTCCCTTGCTTTAAATGAACCCACATGTATTTATTATATATATATATATATATTTGGTTTCTTTTGCACAAAATAATTGCATAAAAACACATATCCATCAATGTGAAATGGAATATTGACAATATTGAAAACACAGAACAGAGCACATTTAAAGTTTCTCAGATTACAAGCGAAATGTACGTCTAGTAAGGCGACATTTTTTGTCATTGGTATCATAAGGATTTAAAAAGCACTGAATAAGTCAGAATTGGAATTTCACATTTGGTACAGAAAGATAACAAATATTTACTGTATAAATTTAAGCCAAGTTTGCAAGTTGCCACTCATAAATTGTGAATTCCTGAACAATTACTTAATACATCTATGGTTGGCTTTCAAGGGCAGAAAAGTGTGCAGTGAAAACCTACAGACACACATGGAATGAATAATAAAAAAAACATACTGACTTCAAGACACACGAAAAAGAAAACACAATACTCCGGGAATGTAAGATTGAGAATGTCAATAAGTTTGATTTAATATCATACACACACATGGGTATGAAAGTCATTTCCTGCCAGTGAGCTCAATATCCTCCACACACACATGCCTGTGCAAACACACCTGACCTTAAAAATCAACCAGTGGCATTTGAAAATCAGTACGAGTCCATATAAAGTTAAGGAAGCGGATGAACATTATCTGTAGCGTTAAGGCCTTACAAAGACAATGCAGTCATTGGCAGTGTAACTGAACTCTAATTCAATGAAGGCTGTGATATTATTAGAACCTTTATATATGGATCATGTCATCATGCAGTTAGAAGGAACGGGAGGTGGCCACAGTATTAGCATGTAGCATGCACTGGAACGTTTCACTTTCGCAGGCAGCGGTATCTAATTACACAGTCGCGGATTCTATGAAAAGGCAATAACACAAAACTAAATCAGCCTTACTCAAGCCTCTCTGATGCAATATGAGACCAGCACTGGAGAGCCTCACTAGGTGGCACGCGCTTCTGATTTTCCTCTCCCGCTCTAAATCTTCCCCTCTCCCCTTGCCCGCCCCCTCTACCGCCCCGCCCCCCCCCAACCGTCCAGATCCATCTCCCTAATTCTGCCGCGCTCGGCGTTAGTTGCTCCCAGGTTTCAGTGGGTTCGCTTCCCGTTGTGTGGAAATGCAAATGGTCTACAGTGCCTTGTTACCTGAGGCTCTGCAGATTCTGCTATCTCAATATTACCACCCAGCCACTCACAGCTCATCCCCTGCCGGAGCAGTGCAAGGATGTGGCAGGAGTGTGGCTCAGCAATCTTCCACTTTCTGAAAGCATTTGGAAAACATCACACACCCTTCCGCTGCTGTGCAAATTCTCATGCACCGCATCACAGTTTCTAGAATTGCTTTTTATTGGCATTGGTTCCATATGGTGTCCCATCAGTGATGCATTCTATTACAACTCTTCATTCACAACAAGGTTATACTAAGGACCTGCTGGGAAATCTTCATGCACCGATTCTGCGTGTGTGTGTGTTCGTGTGTGTGTGTGTGTGTGTGTGCGCGCGCATGTGTGTGCGTGTGCGTGCATGTCTTTTTGCATGGTTTTATTTTTAAAAAGTAACCACTGCACTACCAGGGAAATGTTTATGTGTCCTTTAATCTCTCTCTGCGTCATTAACTTGAAATGAGGAAATTCAATTAAATTGTAGGTAACACTTTATTTTAAGGTCCAGTTAATTAACCATTAATTCATACATTAATAAAACATTATTACCTTATTTCCTAGTGTTGTTTTTCAGTGCCTGTCCAAAAGAAGACTCCTTTGAGTCTCACTCCTTACTCACTCCTAAGGAAAAATGACTAATAAAGGATCATAAAACATAAATAATTGATTCTTTATTAATGCGCCAAGGCATAGGATAGCTTGTTCTTTTACAGCCTGTTCCAGAGAGCAGTGAACTTTCTCTACTTTAAGGATTAAAGCATACTATAAATGTACTTTTTTTGGTCAATATATAATGAATAATAAACATAATCATCATTTGTAGCTTATCTGTCTCCGTGTGACTTCCAACTCACACCTTGGCCTCCTATATATGGGAAGATACCAGAATAGTTATGTTTTGGAAAATGAATTAATGATATAGCTGAAAAAAGGCGCACAGCCTAATGTAGCATACAGCGCTGTGTCTATAAGTGCAGTGCACATTATCATGTGAAATCAAAAATAAAAAGGACCAGGTACCTCCACAAAGAAAATAATGTGCTCACCCCATTCGTAGGAAACCTCAGCCAGCCAGCTCTTCACAATGTTACTATTGTATAAATGCATAACAGATAATAATAATAATCTTTGCAGTACACAGAAGCGACAGTACATGTATAATGATACACTGTAAATCCAGGTGTAATTAGTTCAAAGGAAAGAGATTGCGGGTCTCATTTTGAGTGCTCATTTCGCTGATAAAGGCCCTGTTTGCTCTGCCTGTCCTCTGGTCCTGAAGCTCTCTCCCAATGAGGAGCAGACAGTGCCATTAAAGCTCTCTCTCTCGCTCGCTCTCTCTCATTGAGAGCAGATGCTGCTTCATGAATGACATGGTTTCCTTTAATGTCTACGGTCTCGCATTGTCTCCTACAAATCCAAGCCACTGAGCATGTCAGTCTAACCTTAAACATTTCCTTCTAATGTTAGTGTACTGAGACACTGATGATTACATATTCAGGTGTTTATTATGTGTGCTCTCATATTAATACTGATATGCCTCTAAGGCCTGTAAACAGAGGAGGCATTTTCCATTGGTGCAGAATGGGACAAAGCGGCTGTCTGAAACCCACTGTCTATAGGGCTGTTGGCGTGGTCAGAATACAATACCAGCGACAGTGACTGAACAGGATGATCCACCCAGCAGCTCCCATAAGGATAAGTTTGCAGAAAAGCTAACTTAGGATTCTGAAGGCTTCCACACAGTTGACAGTTTGTAACCCCCTTGTCTTTCTAAGGTGCTTCTCAGAAATGCAATGCAATCACAAACTACAGTCCAGCGTTCGCTTGTGCATCATGTGAACTAAACCTGAAATTACAGCACAGTACATGCACAGCAGATCAGAGGCTGATGCAGTCAGACCTGAAAAGCCACAGGTCCGTGCCTAAGGACAGCATTAAGATTCTGTGGGGTGCATTTTTTTCCTCTGGGCCTTCTGTGGGGTAAACTCTAGATGTGTGGGAGGAATGGCGGCCCAGGTGAGAGGAACGTGGTGGTCAAGGTCGCTAACCGGTGCTATACTCAAATCTCTAGATGCCCGAAACATAAATATAAACAAGGTTGCAGCTAAGGAACAGGACAGAGGGCTGAGCTAAGGATGAGCAGCAGTACCGGCAAAAAAAGCCAGAAAATGCATTAAAAATTTTACAAAATGGCAACATAATGCAACACGTCTGTCTGATGTTAGCCTTGGATACTGAGCTCTGCTGCATCAAATGAGTCTGCATTTGCCCCCATTTCATTCAAGCAATCTGCTTAATGCTGTTTCTAGTCAGCTTAAAGCTAGATATTGCTGCTGGTTTTCTCTCTGCTTCCTTACAAACCATTACTTACAAGTCCCAAATGAGGCCAGTGGATGAATAATTCAGCAGCTCTTGCTCACTACGAGCAACTGGTTAAAGCATTGACACTTAATATCGAAACTAGAAGCACAGCGCACATGTGAAGCTTTTTTTTCTTCTTTTTTTTGCAAAAGGGAGGAGAGCTCTCTGAGCAGTTGAAACACATTGTGCAGCGTTTTGAACTTTTGGCTCATCACGATTTGATAGAAAAATCACAACAATCTACCAAATCCCTCTTTCCTCTCAGACCTACAGGGAGACTGAGCCAGCAGGAGGGTTCCACACAGTGCTCTCCACAAGGGGGGGCGCTGGGGGGGGGGGGGGGGGGCAGAATAAGGGCCTTGTCATAAAGTGAATTATATAAAGATCAAATGCAATAAGAGTTGCACTACACACACGTACATGCACACACACTGCTTATCATAGACTTTCTGGTCGCAAGCATAAAAATCAATGGAAATATATAGCCAGTTTGGCAATGAGATCTACAAGGCCGGCCGCATCATAATGCATAAATCATAAGTGGACAAGACTCAGGGGAATTTATCAGCACGGGGGTTTGTGGGTGCAGCTTTCGAAAATGTTGCCATCCCTTGCTTTCCCCTCTTTCAATCCTATTTTCAAACAGCAAGTCTTTCCACTTGGCATTGAAAAGTGTGACACTGGAGTTGTATCAGAAGCGTCACGGTTAATGGTGTGTTTCCAGTTGCCCAATAGAACCACTCAGCGACATCACCTGCAGGGCTAATGAGCACCAGGATCTGTGCCAAGGAAGCCAAGCAATTAGCAAGGATTGGATATGAGGGAAGAGGCCGATCCGCACCATTCCCATCCCCTTTCCTGGGAGTTCATTAGATAACCATGGCCAGACATTCAGCAAGAGCAACATACGAGACGGGTCTGTGTTCATTAACTGAATTGGCTATGGCAAGCCATTTTAACCTTTATTTCAGAAAACGGACTACTCAGTATTTAAAAACGAATAATACTTGTTTTGGTTACTAGTCACAAGTTTAGTTTTACTAGTCAAAATACACTAAATTTACAAAAGTGTGTGGACATACCTTCTAATGAGTAGTTTTGGCGATTTTAGGGTTCATTGCTAACAGGTGCATAAAATCAAGCATACAGCCACGCAATCTCCATTGACAATCATTGACAGTAGAATAGGTTGTACTGAAGAGCTCAGTGACTCTCAACGTGGCAATCAATTTGTCAAATTTATGCCATGCTAGAGCTGGCCCAGTCAACTGTAAGTGCTGCTATTGTGAAGTGGAAATGTATAGAAGCAACAACAGCTCAGCCGCGAAGTGGTAGGTCAGGCAAGCACACAGAACGGGACAGTGGAGTGCTGAAGCATGTAGCGTGTACAAATAATCTGTTCTCGGTTGCAACACTCAGTAAAGAGTTCCAAACTATCCCTGGAAACAACGCCAGAGCAAGAACTGTTCATCAAGAGTGTCACGGGATGAGCCCGTAAGTAATGTTATTCCTTTTCGTTTTCCCAAAACGCCGACTTTTTCCATATGGGGGGGGAAATAGCGTTTGTGTTATGTATTCGCGTGGCAATATCTCTTCTGATAATGTGATTAGGCTATTTATTTTACTTGTATCAGATAAGGACTGCTGGTGCAAGTTTGTAATGTTGCGATTGTATTTGTTTTAATTGTTTGTGTCAAATGTCTAACGTGTAAATGTTTAAATGTTTTGTTTGAATAACACAAATATCACCGCTATTTTCATTGACCGTTAAAACCATGTTAATCGTACTAACTTCCGCGTCTCAGCTCCATGCACTGCCAAACGGAACAAGAGAACAAACCAACTTAATATAGAGGGGGGTAGATGGCAGCTACCACTGCAGTCTCAGTTTACAGGGGGAATTTTTGTATTTATTTATAATTTGCGTGCAGATCATTTCATGTGCCTTTTTCTTTTCTTAGGTTATATATTATTTATGTAATTGGTTTCATGCTTTGTTTATTGTTCATTTATTGTTGTTTGCCTGTTCTAAGCTAATTGATTTTATTTATGGTTGTTCATGCCAGGGGAGGAGCTACTTGTATAAAGCACAGAGTTTAGAGTTCCTCCAGGCGGTCCTGACTCAACATGCATTGCAGACTTTGGGCCGCAAGGTCTAGCCAAATTTTTGTAAAGTACAGCATTTCTTCTGATTTCTTTATTTTTCCTTTTGTTAGGTACAGTTTTTATTTTCTTGTATTTTTATTCACCATATATTACACTTTGGGAACTTTCACGTACACTTATACTTACACAATTACACTTATTTGGGAACTGGCACTGTGAAAAAAAATAAAATAAAATTGTTTCCCTCTGGCTATCGGCGTTACCCTTAAAAATGGCTTCATGAAGTGGGTTTCCATGGCCGAGCAGCCATACACAAACCTAAGATCACCATACGCAATGCCAAGCTTCGGCTAGAGTGATGTAAAGCACACCACTGGACACCAATGAACTCTGGAGCTGCGGAAACGCGTTCTCTGAAGTGATGAATCACGATTCACTATCTGGCAGTCTGATGGACCAATATGTGTTGGGAGAAATGCATAGTGCACAACTGTACTGGCCCGAATAGAGTCAGTAAAGTTTGGTGGAAGGGGGGAATAATTGTCTGGGAATGTTTTTCATGGCTTGGCCTTGGGCCCTTAGTTATATTGGTGGGAAATTGTAATGCTACAGCATGTAATGACATTCTAGAGAATTGTGTTCTTCCAACTTTGTGGCAAGAGTTTGGGGAAGGCCCTTACCTGTTTCAGCATGGCAATGACCTGTGCACAAAGAAAGGTTCATAAAGACTACTATGGCAGGTTTCAAAATACAATTGTGAAATGAAAATGTTCTGGCTTCTAGCAAGCTGACTGTCATAAAAACTTTCGCTGCTTGTCCACTGAAATGTTTTGCATGATAGTGCTTTCCAACTGTTCTAACCGCATCAGTGGTGCGAAATGTTGCGAGTGAAAGAAGACATGGTCAAATGTACTGGCTCCATGTTGACGAGGCACGAACGAACGCCACCACTGCTGCTACAGAAGCTAACCAGTAAGGATTCTGCCACAGAACCACAAACCTGTAGGTTAAGGGAGTCTGTCTCATATTTATGCATTCATTTGTTTGAATATGTTTCTACTAGTGGAATTTCAAAATCAGTCATCTCCAACTACGTGCTTACTAGTTCAATTCAAATTGAGGATATGTACAATTTTATTATAACTAATACTTACTCCAGTGTTTGACATCATTTAGTCTCCTCTTACTGGTCTATTTTTTTTCCTATACTATAAGACTTTGGCATTTTCAGCAACTGTAAAAACATTCATTTTGCAACATTAGTCTGAATCTTGCTGAGCCACATAGAACTCTGGGGAATTTGGTGGCGCCTACTCTAGAACAGCACCAGACATCTGCTAATTTTTCTTAAGCTGTTCTTCAGGATGAATAATCCTGATTTGGAATGATCAATAATTTAAAATTCTTAAACTAAATCGTATACCTGTTCTATCCTTAACAGTTTAAGTAAATTACAAAATGTACAACAGTATTTAAGCAATATGATTTGTTGATCAAATCACCATTTGTTTTCATGAAATAAACTTAAAGTAAATTTCTGACAAAATTACATGTTGGACTTATAGCCATTTATTTAGGAAGGGCCAACTCAAATAACCAGTCATTTTTTAAAAATTATTGTCACATTTTAGTTTAGTAACCAAAAAATAAGTACTAGTTGAATTTTAGGGAATAAATGTTAAAATGCATGGCAACCTCTTTTCTAAAAACTAGAGTGCAAAAACATGGATTCACAAAATAAATAAAAAAATTGAATAAACCTTTGGCACCACACAGAGTGGTGAGAGAGAGAGGTCCCTGTGCACAGAATGAAAATACATTAATGAATGTATTAATAAATAAATAATACATTTCTAGCTTGACTGAGGCATGATTAAACCTGACACTCCAGGATGAAAGGGAACGAAGAGCTCTTGAAAAGAATATTCTGCCAACCATAGACATAAATTTTACGGAAGGTAGGGTTACATTATGGTTCATGAAAGCATCGGTCAGTAACGCCAGGGCCCTGTTCCTGGTTGAAGGCGACCACTGCGGAAGGCTCAACAACTGAGCACAAGAAAAGCAATCGTGCACAGCTTTGACCACTGTCCTTTCAATAGCACAGTTTGAAAGACATGCACAATCAGGAGCCTGGTTCTCCTGCCAAAAAACTGTTAAAAAGAATACATATGAAGAAATGGAAAAAAAACATTAGAGTGAACAGAACTATTTATCCAAAGTGAATATTCAGGTTTTATGGGGGGGAAGGAAACGATGTCAGATGACATAAATGGTATGATTTTAACATAATTCAGTTCATTTTTTTCCAGCTCTGTACTTTGCCAAAATAACTGCTGTTTCTAATAGCTTCTGTTTCTACAGCTACCCCCACCCTCCCCCCCCCCAGTACCCACTTACCAGGGAACAGAGTTATAGCTCCTGGGGGAATCCATTTGTTGCAAGGTATTTTGTATAACTAAATCAGGTGTGTGATTAAGAGGAATGTCTTACTGCAACATATGAAAATAGGCTAACAGAGGAAATTGCTTTCTCCGCTCATATCAGCAAAGCCCTGCAATATTGCTACACGCAAATTTACATGCATGCGCTCCCAGGTTGACAACAATCTTTTGTTTAATGTGAAATGGCCTCTGAACACACTGCACAAATACAAGACAGTGTTTTTATTTTCCTCGCATAGTAAATACGTTTTCCCCTCATTAGCTTCCAATATGGCAAAGTCATATGCCCCCGCAGGAAAACTGTATGGCTGACAAGTACGGATGGGCCCAATCAGTGTGAATTATAATGAGTGCAACTTCAATCATGGGCTAAAAAAACAGAACCTTGTCTTAATGCATGACCCTGGTTTTGTAATTAAATTTTAGAAGAGAAAGGAATTGCTGTATTTTACCACTTGCACCTAATAGCCTAATGCAATCTAATCACTTTCAATTTATGGCATCGTATGGTCCAGTGAGCACATACATTATACATTTAACATGCACCCTTTTCCCAGTTGTTTTTGAGCCGCCCTTAAAATCTATTCAACAAAATGGCCGTAACAGACCAATTCCATTTTACTTGTGAGTTGTGGGGAAACTGATCACGCGTGCATGCGGGCCGCGTTCATGGAAACCAGGAAGCATGCTCCACCACCTGCAGGAACATCTTCCGCATAATCTGCCGTTTGCTGCACCGCCAGCATCTATGGATTTCCTTCAGCGGTGCAAGTTCCCGTCTTTACGCCGCTGCAAATCCAAAGTTAATATAGAGAAATTTGTTCCACAGCGCATTAAAGCCCTTTGATCCAGGAGGGTGTTATCTGCGGGATATGAGTGGGATATGCGGAGCTTTTTGCTGTGGAGAGAGGACAATCAGTTTCTCCCATTTTTTCCCCATGGAAAAGCCGCTGAGCCAGAGTACAGATGGGTTATGGAGAAACGGGGAGCTTCGCAGCTGGGGACTGGAATATAAGACAGGACCCTGGGGATGCGGAAGAGCCCCCGCTGGTGTAGATCAGAAAATTAAACCCTAAAATGCGCAAAATGAGTATGAATGAATGTATGTCTAATTACAGACTGGGAAAGATAAAGCAACTGGTCCCCCTCTGTTAACAGAAGTATGTAGCAGCTGCAGCTTGATTCTTAAAGATTCCTAATTTTCTTAAAGATTCTTAATATCTTTAAAATGACAAAAAAATTACTTCAGAAGATAGTTTACTCATATATGGGAATAAAAAATGAAAAAAATGAAAAACTGCACTGCAGTTTTATGCAAATTTTACATATTTGTGGGTTCATGGATAAATCCATTAAATAAATCCATAATGTGTAATTTCACACTGTGAACACCCACAGCAATGCCAGGAGCACTGCATCCTAAGAACATGTACTCCAATGATACTCTTAATGCCAAGCCAGTGACCGGGTTACAAGATACTGGAGAGCTAAGGGGAGCTTAGGTCCTCTCAATAAGACATGAGATCCCCTGAATACATAATTAGTGAAATTTTGGGGGGTCTGTAGAATATTAATGGGCAGTATTTACTATTTTTACCATGAGCATTTAATTTTAATTTTAATCTAATCTGTGAACTATGTTATAATGGCAATAGAAACTACATAAAAATATCTATAAATAGTGTGTGCACCTTCAAGTTCTTGCATAGAGTAGTTCAAAAATCTATAAACCCAAGTATGCTGTCCCGTCTATGACTATTCCGACATGGCAGTGCTATGTTACGCAAGCTTGCATGTTTTTCTTCATTTCAAGTGATATTCACAGAACAAATTAATTTTCTAGTTAATCATTCAAGGGACGTGTCATCAGCAAAAGATCGTTGCTTGGCATGCGCTCCCCTGAACGTCACACTATAGACACTATAATATCACACTGCCGATGGGACATTACACATTGTGGAACCCCCACAGCTACAGGATAGCTGGCACCTATTGTGGAAGGTGGCATGTGAGTATCTTTTCATACAGTGAGCCTCATTTATCAAAACTTTCATAAAACTGTGTATATATTTACACTGTGTATATATTTACATTGGGAAATTGGAATTTTGTTTTTTACATATTACACTATAACAAATTCTGCTCGATTTCTCAAATGAAAAGTGAATTCACAGAACATGTTATTAGCATAATTCCATGCCCCTAAAATACCATATAAGCTTGGCATGCCATTGCAGGCAATTTAAAGAGATGGTCGAGAAAACAAGAACAAAAAACTTCTCTGAAGCGAAGACTGTACTGCTGTTAATGGAAGTACAAGTCAACATATTTTATTCAGTAGTGTAAGCGGTGGTGTGCCAGGGCCGGGGAAAACTAAAGCCTGGTTAGAAATAGCTGTGTTGTAACCTGTGTGTCTCAAGTTTTGCGCACTCTGCAACAGGTACAACAAAGTTGTTTGACATGAAACTGGAGGCAACAAAGAAAAGAAGAAAATCCTAGGCTGAAAACAAAACACGTAAGCCACAGGCGGAATACTGACTTTTTGCCCAGTTGTCTACACTGGATGGACACATTGGGCAAATTATAGGAGAGACGTTGCTGTCTGGAATTACCTGGGAGGGTGACGTCATTGCGTTTTCCCTGTCCTGTACCAGTCGCCAAGAAGCTGAGGACTAAAACACCTTCATCATGCATGTCTGATTCTGAACAGCAGGGACCTAATAAAATAAAAATAACACACCTGTTAAGAGTTAAAGTCAAAATAGTGGTGATTATTATAGACTGATAATTAGTCAATTTGTGAAATTGTTAAAATAAGCATTTGCCTTATTTAATTCTAATTCTGAAGTATTTTTTATTAATTCTAAAGTAATCAGACGTATTTGCTTCAGGTAGACTGTAATGAAACATTCACTGAATTGAACATTTAGTTAATCATTGCTGGCCTTTCTTTACTTTCAAAAATTATCTCTCCACTCACTCTTACAACATTAGAAATGTCTTATAATACATATAATAATAATCAGTTTAGCACACTGGATACATTCAATTATTATTAGTTATTATTATTATTATTATTATTATTATTATTATTATCAATGACTTGTGATGGACAACCATTACAATCTCCTTACAAATCCGTTATTGTTCTTTTTAGTAAAGGGGCCTGTAATTTGCAGGAATGCTCAAGAGATTCAGGGTCTCTTCCAGAACATTCTGTGCAAGTTTGAACCAGCAGCCAATAAGCTAGAGGGAGAGCAGGTTGAGTGGGAAGGCCATGCATAACCGTGAATACACATCTTGGCTTTCACAGATCTTCTGTGTTTCTCTCACACCCATCAATTACCAACGCACAGTGTATCACCTTCTTCCTCATCTCGGATTGATGTCTTTTACATGGCATACGCTGGAAATGGATTGATGTGTACAGGACCAGGCTGTTTACTGCGTTGCAAGGTTCATTGCAGACAACTTATTCCTGCTACCTCAGGGACAGCATATCTCACCATTAATAATAAAACTAGAGAACAAATTATACCGGGGAAGAACTTTTCTTGAAGAGCCTTGAGACCTATGCAAGGTCTTCTCCAATGTGTATGCAAAACCATGGTATTTTCAAGATTCTGAGGCTCAGGTGGCAATCATTGCAAGAGTGGACTTAGATTTGATTAACATTGATGCATTCAAGGCTGCACCTGTGAATGATAAAATCTTTGAGGTGAAGAACCTAACCCAGCGGTGTCAAATCTTATCTGAAAATGACTGATGTGGGTGCATGTTTTTGTTTTAGCCCAGAACTAATACGCCTCATTCTCCATTGAGGAGCATGATTAGTTAATCTGTCTCAGGTGTCGGAATTATGGGCTAAAACAAAAATCTGCACCCACATTGACCCACATTTTTGGATAAGATTTGACACTCCTGTCCTGCAATAAAAATATGCAATATGCCTTCATTGAACAGTAGCTTTCAGCTCCTTCAACGTGGAATGAGCTCCAGAAAGAACTTAATTCACAAAAGCTTATATCATTAAATAATTTTTTTTAAAAGGCTTAATGTTATGGAGGAAAGTGAAATTTGCAATTGTTTAGACCCTTAGTTGCACTACAGACTACTCATGTTAACCAGATTGTGAAACTTTGAACATTGCTGTTTCTCTGCTTTTATAGTATGTTAAATGTTGAAATTTTGTTGTGTCTGTAATCGACTGCTGCTTTCTTGGCCAGGCCAGGTCCTGAAGAAGAGATTTCTAATCTCAGTTAGACTAACCTGGTTAAATAAAGGTTAAATAAAAAAATAAGGAAAGCAGTAAGAATAGCCACATTTAGATGATTAATCTGTAAGACCATTAGGGTTAGGGTCCTGAGTAGGGAACTACTGCAATTATGATTGTAAAACAAAGAAAAAATGTTCATAGAAATATGTCTTTCAGCATATCATTAAATATGCAAAATGGTGCAAATGGCATTTCAGAGTCTGGAATTCCAAGTGCATTGTGCATTTCATCAGTACCCCAAAAATATTTTACTAAAACAGTCTGAAATTCTTTTGTTGAGAATTGATCGCAATACCCCTCCAGGAACTATGTTATGAATATGAATATCTAGGCCAGAGACGGTGAGCAACAATAGTTTTATTTTCTCCTGAAATGGCACTGGAGATTGCAGCATGCTTACACACACACACACACAGATAACCAAAAAGTACTCATGGCTTAACATTATATTATTTCACTTTATAATCACAGGGGAAGTTTCACAGAATGACAAAAGACCAAAGCCTGGGCAAGGTGTGGAATTTTGACAACAGGTTATTGTTGTTCATTATTAATAATAATAATAATAATAATAATAATAATAATAATAATAATAATAGTAATAATAGTAATAATAGTAATAATATGGCAAGTGTTCTGGGATGAAATATCATCCCAGAACATTCCAGATGATGAAACATCATCAACCAAGTGGGAGCTATACATTGGTGGCAGTTTATCCATCCATCCATAGTCTGTACCTGCATATTTCTGGTCATGGTTTTGGGGGGTGCTGGAGTCTACCCTAGTATGCATTGGGTGAGAGGCAGGAACACACCCTGGTCTGGTCGGCAATCTATCACAGGGCACACACACCATTCACTCACACATTCAAACCTATGGCCAATTTGGAGTCTCCGATTAGCTTACCTGCATGTCTTTGGACTGTGGGAGCAAACCGGAGTACTTGGAGGAAACCCATGCAGACAGGGAGAGAACATGCTATCTCCAAACAGAAAGGATTAGAACGGAATTTGAACCCAGAACCTACCCACTGCACCACCATGCCGCCCTGGTGGCAGGGGTGACATAGCTCAGGAGGTAAGAACGGTTGTCGGGCAGTCAGAGGGTTGCCGGTTCAATCCCCTGCCCTGGGTGTGTCGACGTGTCACTGAGCAAGCCACCTAACCCCTAATTGCTCCCAATGAGCTGATTGGTACCTTGCCTGGCAGCTTTTCACCACTGGTGTGTGAGTGTGTGTGTGAATGGGTGAATGATAGGCATTAATTGTAAAGCGCTTTGGATAAAAGCGCTATATAAATGCAGTCCATTTACCATTTGATGATAGTATAGATACGTTTTTTAATTCCTACACTGCAAAGTGCTAAGTGGTCTTGACCCCACCCAATGCTTTAATGTCCTAAAAATCTGCAAAGGGAAGCTACAGTTTGAGATTAGTATCCTTCAGTCTGAAGCAGTAGGCATACAGTACAATCACACATACACAAGCAAACTTAATTTCTTATCACGGGAAGGACCTTTCTTAATTGCACAGCAATGTGCCAAATTATAGAACTTGTGAAGGGGTGACAAAGCCCACCGCGTCTCCTGTCTACTATCTTCAGGACTATCGTCAGGGCAGATATTTTGTTGCAGCCAGTATCAATTTACAACACAAAGATGGTACACAGATTATTTTGCAGGTCAGGCACAGCAACAAAGGCACACTTTCTTTGATGGAGTGCTCCCTTTGATATCCAGTGTTCTTTAGTGAACATGAGACCACGCAGAGAAGCATCAGCTCAACCTTTAGACCCAAAACAACCAAGCTGTGTACGTTTGGGCAATCAGTCATAGACACCTGCACCTAGCCTTCATGAAGTGCTGATCTTCAGAGAAAAAGAGAGAATGTGATGGCATACAGATGACTGTTGGTCTGAGTCCACGGCCATTAGTCGACTACGACATTCAGTTACGGCTAAACTTTGCTGTTACAGTGATAGCTTCCCTCCCCGAGTATAGAATGCTATACTTTCCCTCAGTAGTTATTTGGCATTGGGTTGACCCAATATTGTTTCTGCTGAGTAGTTTCAAGGGTCTCTCTCTCTCTCTCTTTCTGAAGCTCATATCTTAGACTCATATCTTAGCATTCCAATGACACTTTATAACCAAGTATGCTAATTTTACATTGCATGTTAGACAGGTTGACAAATACAGTTGAACCTCAGATGTTTTATTCTTAGTTGCAGTGCAATATCTCTACATCATGATCTCTAATAGCAATAGAAATGTCCCAGTGGAAATATGACAGATTATGCCATATAATAAGGGAACTGGAGAAGATACTCTCTGATAGAATGCATAGATTCATGGAATATGTTTGATTGTAATTGCTTCTCAGGCATTATTCAAAGAAATACGACAATTTTAAAGCATTTCTTCATTTTCTCCCCCATCTGTATTCATGAATAGTTTATATTCACTGTCCCTGGTCGAGGAAATGCAAGGATCCATGCTGGAAGGTGAATGTATCAACAAGGTGACACCTAGAATAAGAGTAGTCAATTATGGATTGAGATCTCACAGTCTGCCGCACGCAGAACATGGAGTTACTATAACATCAAGCCCAGATGGCCAGGACCCAAATGAGTCTAATATGGAGGCTGAAAGCATCTCAGCTGCCTTCCATCAGCATCTTTATATAGATGCACACGTGCTGTAGGAAAGCAACAAGGCTTGATGCTTTTGCTAAAGTATTGGCTGAGATTGCCTTTCCATGAATGTAATATAGATGTACCAACATGTATATTTCTCTTTGAAGGATGTCTGCACACACACACACACACACGCACACAAAGGCATACACACAAACACACAGACTTCAGAGGATGAATTTGTCTCTCACAAAGGCTTTGATCTGCACTGTAGCTGATATTTGCTATTGATGAAATAAGCTTTCTTTTTCCCCTTTCTCAGCCGTGTACATAGTACATTGTAGGGACTACGCGCAAGGCAGAGAACATACATATAGGACACTGCATTTAATATTGTCTGTGCTCATTTAATGGCCAATAACAAATGCCTAATAATTCAAAATACAAAGATGTCTATTCAGTCATTATTCATCTCACTGCTTTTATTTGATCAAACTGTAACATGCTTTGTCCTTAACTAGGTAATACCTGTGTAATATTGCAAAAAAAAGAAAGAAATACATACATGTATTGCATCTTACTTGGTACTATGGAATCAAGTTGGTAATACCAAGTTGGTACTACATTGTACCAGCTAATATGTGTTTGCAAACTTCAAAAGTAAAAAAGGTAAGATGACTTATCATGCTTTACCATTGGAAAAATACACTCACTGGTAAATTTATTAGGTACCCATATCAAATACTGGGTAGGACCCCCTTTTGCCTTTGGAACAGCCTGAATTCTTCACAGCATGGATTCAGCAAGGTACTGGAAGCATTCCTTAGGGATTTTGGTCCACGCTTACTTGATAGCATCACACAGTTCCTTCAGATTTCTTGGCCACATATTCATGCTGCAAACCTCTCATTCACCACATCCCAGATGTGCTCTATTGGATCGAGATGACGTGTGCTTTGTGACATGGCACATTATCCTGCAACAATGCTTAGGTATGACGTGGCATTCAAATAATGTTCAAATGGCATTAAGGGACCTACCACGTGCCAAGGATGGATCCATGGATTCATGCTGTTTACACCAAATTCTGCCCCTACCATCTGCCTGTCACAGCAGAAATCGAGATTCATCAAATCAGTCCAGTTTTGGTGATCATGTGCCACTGTAGTATCATCATCCTGTTCGTAGCTGACAGGAGTGGAAACTGGTGTGGTTTTCTGCTGCTGTAGCCTGTCCGCTTCAAGGTTCGATGTGTTGCGCGTTCACCTTGTCAGCATGCTTTGTATATTGAGTTACAGCCACATGATTTGCTGTTTGGAGGAGCAGGCTATTTGCATTAATGAGCAGGTGCATCTAATAAAGAGGCCAGCGAGTATAGCTTGCTTTTTTCCTTCTAACTTATCTGGTCTAAATAATTGATGTGAAGTTTAGAAGGTTATCCCAGAGTAACAAATGTATGTTATTTTGTTGTTGCTAATCCTTGGCTTAAAGACATAAAATAGCCAGAAAAGCACAGACACAATGGTTCATTTTTTTTCAGAGCATCATTTGTGTGGAATACATTTTCCTTGTTTGCCTTTTTATATTTCAAGAGCAGAACGCTCAATCCATAAAAAAATAGTGTCTGTCAACTTCGACAACCCCCATGTCTATTTCCGCATACATAACGTCTGCAGTGTCCTGAAAGTATCAAACATGCAGTGAGAACGTTTCGATGAACTTCTGTTACTGAGTTGGTAGGCCACTAGACACTTCTGAAATAAGCAGAAGAGGGGGAGAACTGGAATCATGAATAAATGCAAACAGGCAAAAAATATGTGCATAATTCTGGAAAACCACGTCAAGCTGATGACAGCTGATTAGTGGCATGCAGCGCCACACCGTCAGTCAACCATGGAGGTGGCGGAGGGGTGACTCCCGGCTCCCATGCCTGGCTCCGATGGCCAGTGTGGGGCATTCTGCAGCTCATTCCAAGAGAATTGGTCCCGTTACACTGCAATTGCATGGCTTCCATCATCGGTATGCTCTGAGAGGCCATTTTGTTTATAATTTCCCTTTGTTCCATAGGTTTCTTTTCAAAGGACACTTTGAAAAATATACTTTTTTCATCTTAATGATAGAAAGCACAGCCTGATAATATAGTGTTTATTTAGAGATTGGTGGAAAGAGAAGAGCTTGTCTGGCTATGATACTGCATTACAGTGATCTGGAGAGGCTTGAATTGTAGTAGATCTCGGTGAGCCTTCAAACAGAAAGGATAAGAAATGGACTAGAAACCAGATCAGGCCAGACATAAACTGTATGAACGTGCCAGGAGTGAAGGGCTGCAGCCTGGGCTGTCCCAGCTGTGGTAATTGGTAGGGCAGAGTTAGGGGGTAGAGGAAACGGGGCACTCCTGGAACCAGTTAGAGTCAATTGGCACTGCAGAGGGTTTAAAAAAAGGGTGTAGCCACAGTAGTGACAGAGAACTGAAGGAGCGTGTTCCTCGGTGGCAGTGTTGCATGTATTTCGGCTAATTGGATATTCCCAGGAATATTTTTGGAAAAATTGTTTCACAGCATTGTTTTTAATGTGTGGTCAACGGTGTGAGCGTGCATGAATGAGCGACAAAGCTTACAGTGCCCGCTCTCCAACCAGCAGACAGCGGGCGAGCTGAGGATGGTGAACCTGGGTTGGGGGTGGGGGGAGAAGAAACCCAGTCAGCAGCATGGAGTGGTGAAGCGTGGCTATGGGGAAGTACTGGACAGGAATCCTGACTTCTCTGCATGTAAGTGACCGGAGCCAACGTGGGATGCCGTGGGTGCGGGTTTTTGGTGATAAGTTGTGATTGTGGGCTAACAGCGGTGCTCTTTCCTTCACCAGACTATTGTCCAGAGTGGAGCCCGGAAGACTCAAATTTGGAGCGGTAGTGCAGATTGCAGGGAGTGGACCTAAGCTTTCTTTTTATTTTGGATGTAGCTTCCCTGGATCTTTTGTATTGTTATTTTTGGTATGTCTGTGTGTGTACAGCTATGTGTTGTTGTGGAGCTAGAACTCCCTCTGTAATCCCTGTATTTCTGGGTGTGAGCAGAAGTAGTTCCCCTATGGTGGTTGCAGAGTCTGGGTACTATCTAGAGCGTAAACAGGGTCAATGTGTGCTCTTGATATTGATGTATTGTGTGAGTGATAATGCACAATTTATAGTCAGTGTTCTTTTGGGAGTGCTGTTGTGTGTGTGTGTGTGTGAATTGCAAGCGTAATAGAGACTACTTACCTTGGCAGCCTTTGCACAGGAGGGAGACCAGCGAAGCGAGTAGAACAGGAGAGGGAGGGAGTGGAGAACTGTGTTACTGTTCTGCTGTGTGCACTTGGTCGTATAGTTTTAATGAACTGAATTTAATAAAGCTTCCCTGTTTTTTCTTCTGCTTCCCTTGTCAGGCTTCTGTTGGTGATTTGGTGGATACCTGCAAAACAAACAAAAAATAAAAATACCAATAGGTTCATTCAAGGCAAGGGGGGAATTTGCTCCTGACATGTGTGCCACATACCAATGGACACACCTATAGGCAAGCACAGCCATACATTGTCTTATATCCACAACTATTGCGAGGTGTAAACCTCATGTATGGTGTGAGTTAGGGTGCAAAATGGCTGCCGGGGGGTCGGGGGTGGGGGGCTGGTGGACGGGGAGGGTGTTACTCAATGTTGGTATTTGTGCCATTTACTCCCTCCACTGTAAAGACTTTTACATCAGGAGATGAAAGACACATGATAAATGTTGCATTTCAGAAGTCCACGTTTATATACAATGTACTTTCACAAAAGCATCACAGTTCAAAGTGGAACTGCTGAACTGTGTGATGGTTCAAGCTAAAGTGGCCATATGGCCAACAAGAATGCACCAGACAGACAGAACCGATCTCAACAGAACGGGAAATGTGGCTTTGTTGTTTGATCAGCTCCACGATCTAGCAGTTTAAGGAGTTTAAATGGTTTATCTGACTGTGAAACTGGGGTTTGTAATGGTTTATCTTCTGTGGTAGAATGCACAACACAGCATGCTCGGGGCTTAAAGAAAATTTGTGATGAATATCTGAACGTGGTATGTCGATGTTTTCCATTCCAATGCACAGTTGGTTCGTTTGATTTTCTTTTATTTTTCGGTGGGTTTTTTTGTCTGAAGATGACCGCGTTTAACAGATTTAGAGAAATACTGCCCTGAACCGACTGAGTAATGGAACAGGGTTTTAAAAGTCAAAAAGTACCTCTCTCTCTCTCCCGTTCCGTAAAAGTATCCCTCGCACCTGTGTCTCCTGAACCCATTTGAAACTCAAAATGAAATGCTAATCGGATTAGGACTCAGAAGAACGGCTTTAGAACACGCCGGTGTAATGCACTTAAACACAGCCTGGATCGATGCGAGAGGCCTAGCCACCATGAAGGACAGAGGTCCCGGCCATCCAGAGTGGGGAGAAAAACACCTTGCAGGAGACATTGAGAACTATTTGCTCCAGTTGTGTCACCAAAGTTAAATCATAGCGAAAACTGTAACAACATTACACTAGAAAGTGGATACCAGGCTCCCTGCCAGCACATAATAGAGAACAGAGAGAAACTGTGGCACAGCTTAGTGGCACACATTTAAAATGACACTTTGCTGGCAGTTATCTACAGTTCTATACCTAACACCTTTTCCCTACAGATACTGTACTGGAGAGTCCATTCAGCAGGAAGACATGCACATTAATAAAGAAAACATACCTAAGTTCGATGAAAGAGTTACATTTAATTACATGTATATTACACGTCAGTAGTCAGACTGAAAAGAGATTAAATAACCACAGGACACATATGAAATCATATCACATTAAATATGGATCTAGAAAAGGCGGTTGACGTTCCTCTTGCTACTGTGAGCACTTTTAAACCCCTCCCAGCAGCTTTCGGTATTTCTTTCTAAGATGTTGGTCTTAATCATATCATTAGGTGGCACTTGCCCTGGGAGAACCTTTGTAATACAATGCATGAGATTTTTAATTTTGTGCTCCCCTCCAGCCGGACAGCTCACCCTGCTCCTAATTGATTGGTGAAGTGCACCTCTAATTGGTTTAAACTTTGCTCCAGCTGCCAAGGGATTCACACGCTTAATTTTAGCAAAGGTCAATATCACTAAATCCTGCATTTGGAGATGCAGCAGATGGAAAGAGCTCCTCCATCGCCTCCCTCACCTGGAGGAGAAAGAGGAATGGGAGGGGAGGAAGAGAATAAAGGGAAATCTGACCCCACATCCTGCCAATGCCAGGGGAGGAGGGGCGGGGGAGAAGATTGAAATTTCAAGCTCGGCCAGTCCACCATGGTGTCAGCTGTTTATTGCCACTGACCTCTGCCAGATGAGGTTAGATTTTCATATTATAGCAAAGCAACTCCTTTGGCACAAGTGGTAGCAATATATTCAACAGAGGCATAATGAAACAAACAGACGGTAGAGGGAGAGAGAATTACGGGGAAAATGAACTCGGTGTGTGTGTGTGTGTGTGTTTGCACGTGTGTGTGTCTGTGTGTGTGGTGGGTAGTGGGGTCATGGTACAGGGTGGTAATCACGTGGTCAGTGAAGAGAGAGAGAGAGAATGAAACAGTGTGTGGTAGTCTACAAGTTGTTCCCTGGGTGAACAGGGCATTTCATATTTGAGTGCTGTTCTCAAAGGCCCCATAATGAGCTTTCTCTCCCGCTCCCTCTCATCATTTTTCACCAGTATGGACTGAGCATGCCCAGTTCTCAGAAGCTGCTTGTACTTGTGTGCTTCCCTCAGGATTTCAATGTGGTAAGCTGAAGTCATTAAGTGGGTGACAAATTAAATCTTTAATGCTTTCCAGGTATTCTTCATTTTCTAATACCCTGGAGCACACCAAACTCCAAAGATAAATCAGAGACGGACCAACGGAAATAGCTTAAGAGCCCCAACATTTTGAAAACCGAATCATTTTATAAATGGACGTATATAATGAGCCCATCAGCCGGAGGGTCAGCTAAGGGGAAGCCCTTTTTTTACTTAATTATCACTTCATGCCTGCAGTCAGTTTTTTTTTTTTTTTTTAAGACCGAAGTTAAGGCTAGCGGACTTCGACTACACTTCAGCGCTTTTGTTCTGAATTTGAATATCGGCCGTAATTGTAATTTTTTTTTTTTTCTATCTGTACCTTTTTTTTCTTTAATTTGACCAAATAAATGAGGTGCAGAAGGGAACGGTGCCGTACCGCCGATGCGTAGACACAATAGAGCGGTAGCCGGGTAATTATCTCATCTGGTCATCCGTGCTACGCTGCTTCAAAGGCAGGCCTTGGCGGGCAGGGGGAAATTAACTGCTTCTTTACTCCGTTCTTAAAAAAGACCGCATGCTACATTCTATTTTTCGCTCAAAGATAATTACCCTCCATAAGGCCCGGAGATCCGGGTCGGTGGGCGGGCGAGCCTGCCTTGATAGATTGCACGCAGGTAAATATAGAACCGTCTAGGCCTAAAACTGTATTGTTTCCTTCTCTCCTTTGCAGACAACTGCAAGCCACCACACACGTTTGCACGTACACCTATAGCATCATACGTACACACACGCACACAGTGTTAACGGCTCGGAGGGTGTTGGGAACTCCTTACCTCACATGCCCTCGCAGCACAGCCTCCTACCCAACGTGTCATCATTCGCTGCTTCGCCCCACAAATGGAAATAAATCAATCAGCCATCTTTTCTGCAATGGCAGAAGGCTCCAAGCGAATAGAGAAAGAGTCGCTAGAAACAAGGAGAGACACTCCGCTGGGTGAAATGATTTTACATCCATGATCACAGCATTGCTAAATCACTTCTTAGGACAAGCGGTCTTCCGACGAGTATGATTAACGTACCCTGTGGAGAGGCGCTCTCCCGCTACAGATCACAATAGGACTGCTTCTACAATGGCAGACACACAATGCGCCAAGAGGACATTTACAGCTATGCTTCCACTGTTCATCACTCTACAGGTAGTGCTGAGGGTATGGATGAGCAGAGGGGTTTACAAATAACTGTCCATTAAGGTCGATTAGAAGGTTAATTTGGTTTTACATTATCGAAATATGACGATATCATACTCTACCAAGTTATACTGATGGTTCTTCATCTTCGATGGTTCTTTATCTTATTATTACTATCATTAGTATTACTAGAAATATTTCAGAACTATTTAATATGATCATTATCACCATCTGTAAAAAAAGGTTAATATTGTGATATAAACAGTCCACAATAATCTTGCACATAACCGAGATGTAAATCACTCAGTTATAGTTATGTAACACTAAATCCTTGTCCCAGAGACGCTTAGCTATAGAATGTGATGAATACAGGACAAATTACTAGCTCAGAACACATCACAGAAATTTCCAAAGGGCAGGACATACCATTAGTTTTGGATCGTTATTGAACAAGGTATTACAAGGCTGACTTAGATTTTTAAGCCCTGACTGATGATGTCTTATCTTCTTCATAAAGGGGTGAGGCCATTTGGAATTGCATATTAAAATAAGCTGTTGATGTTGGGTGTTATCGGGGCTGGGGGTGGGAGGGCATCACTGGGTGGTGCTTCAAGCGTGGTGCCATCATTTGCCAGATTATACAGCATTGGGTTTGCGGTTAGAAGAGTAGCCACACGCGGCAATGATTTGCGCCCGATCTCTGCAGTCCCAGCTGAATGGTCCAGTTTTCTCCGGGATCACGGGATTGTCGCTTAATAACACTTCGTGTCTGATTAGGCTAGGTGGCCCCCATGGGGCTCTCCAGAGACACAGCCCTGTCATACCCACTGACAGGACCATGTGGGAAAAGAGAAGAGGGACAACAATGCCTGATGGGAGTTTTTTTTTTTTTTTTTAAATCGAGGTGGTTTATAATCCAGGATTTTCACAAAATGGACTAATCATTTGTGGTTTTCCAAACACCTGAGCCAGTCTGTCCCTGTCAGCCTCTTTGTAAGCCTTACTGAGCGACAGAACAATGGTTAAATATTAATTATCGCGGGTTCATCCATTTACCAATTGGACAAAATAGCTTGGCTCTGAATTCAGTGACATGCCAGCAAAGGGGTGAATCTCAAACACGCCCAAACGTGGCTGCACGGGTGAGGGCCCTCGAAATGATTTGGAAAAGAAAAACAAAACAACCAAAGACGGAGCACTGACCACCGAGGCGTGTGATGCAAATTAAATTCCTGTCACAGGGGGAAACCAGCCAGGCTGAACAGCAGACCCCCGACGAGACGTCCTCCAGCGCCGCGGAATGCGGCGCTCTGGCGCCGTTCTCGCGGCCAACCGGGCGCTAATGTGGCAGGCGCATTCGAATGCCCCGCTCAGAGGACCCCCGGCGGCAACCTCCCGAGCGGCAGACCGTAACTACGCGTGGCAGGGCCCGTCTCCCGTCGATTATGAGAAGCCATTGTTCGCGTATTTAGGAGTGTGCGGACTGCCTTTCTTTTCGATACGGCAGGGCGTTTCATTAAGAGTCGGTTATGGGAAAACCTCTCTCAGACACAGGCGGGGGAGGCGGGCAGCTTTAAACCGAGGAGACGAGCGATAGACCCCGCAGACGTCGAAGCCCGTTGACTAAATGAAAGCAGGCAAGGTTCCTCAGATATAATGGCAGATATCTAAACTCAAAGGTGCATTAGCGCTGCTTACTTTAACAGTCACGGGGGGGGGAAGCGGGCTGAATATTGCACTTTAAATCAAACAGAAATAGTCCCATCAGAGCCTGTGAACTGGGCTCACCCAAGCAGCGGCTTCCCTCGGCTGAAAATGTACGCAGGCTCGGTAACGGCACTGATTAACGGTAAGCGAAGCTGACTCCGCGGTAAGACAGCGGCGGCAAGATATGATGGCTTTGGAAGGAGGAGGGAGAAAAACTGAAAAAGAGAAAAATATTTTTTCGGGATTTATATCACCTTTAATTTAACCTCTTTTAGTCAAAATTGGTCTTTCATTGTGTTTTAGAATTGGTCTGTCCAGTCATCCCCCATTCACATTTTGGTCGTGTCTGACTCCAGGTCTGGCCAGTTCATTTGTAAGTAGGGGGAGTAACATTTGCTTCAGAATGATGAATGCAGAATGCTTCTGCAGTATATAAACCATACTTTTCTACATTCATTCTGTGATAAAAAAAAAAAAAAAAATTAGTGCATGTTTGCATCGTACTATTACATTACATGTATAGCCAATAAATTTAAGCTGAGTGCAGATTTAAAGAAGTGAGTGGACACACTTGGGGTCAGATGGATCATCAATTGTTTTTCTAAGCGACTGAAAGGTAGAGATGGGAGACTTCTCCAGCCGTGTAACTTATAGGATCACATACTCAGGGGTTCACAAAAACTCAACCTACTCAACAATCAACCATCACATGCTGTTTGCCAGTAAATGCTCAAAACAGAGCTATGCCCTGTTATGGCCTGTATCCAAGAAACATTTGTCCTTAACTTTGACTTACAAAAACTCACAAGTTTTTTTTTTACTTGTTCTTCTCAAACTCAGCTTGGAAATTACGTTTGAATTGATGATTCTCCAACTTGTGTTTGTGAAACAAAGCTTGCTTGTGTCCGTTAGTCAAAGGCGAGAACAAATGTTGATTTAATCCTATGCTGTTTTCTTAGGCAATGGGAATGTGCACCAAGGTCGACATCGACTCCCAAGGAATTTAAGTTCAGGACCAGGACCAGGACCACCGCACCCACCTCCCCGCCCCCAATGGCACCGCTCGTCATAGCAACAACCTTGAGACACTGCTTGAATTCACCAGATTCGTCTACCTATATGTCTTTTGCCTTCTCTTTTTTTTTTTGCTGGTGGCATTTTCTAGAAAATGGAAGACCCCTGTTGTTATTGTGTATTTTTCTCCTTTTTTCCTTCCCGTCTGTTGTATTAACTTACAAAAGTGTTCCTCCAAGTCTTCCACCTGCTCCCCCTCACAAGCTAGAGAGCTGCTGGCCCCTCTAATTTCTTCTCAGGAGAGCCACGCTTCACAGATGGGGACCAGGTTGAATACATCTCCTGGAAGGCGGGTTATCTTCTGTCTCGCTCTTCTCTCCGAAGCAGCATTAGCATTCCTATATTTGAGAAAGAAGAGGGACAAGAAGCTCTTCTCACCTCCATGTACCACTTCATCCTCAGCTGGAGGCAAAAACAAAAATGCAAACAAAAACACGTGCGAGACATGTTGTTTTAAATTATATTAGACATTCGAAATGACATTTGAATGTGCCAGCATGTGTTCCTTGAAACTGACACGAAGGCACATTCAGTGGCCTAAAGTATTTGACATAAACTGTGTATAGTCAAGTAAAGTTGGCATGGTTGCACATTTGATAGTTTATCAGCTGAAAGATTGGCTTGCTTAATATATGACATATACCTTCACAAAATATTTTATCATTCCCTGATCATCAGCATCTCCCTACTAGGTCAATAATAATTGTGACTACAGATTTAAAATACTATAACTGGAGGATAACATAAAATAGTTACTAATTACTGAGAAAAAGCATATGTGTCAGCATCTGTTTGCCTCAGTCAAAAATCTGTTTTTAAAAATAAGTTTTCAGATCAATTTCACTTCACCTCATGAAACCCAATCCACATTCCTCCCCAAGGACAACTTGTGCTGGGCTCACATAAACAATCCCCTGGATTTAAATCAAATGCACTTAGTTTAAGGGCGTATGCAATTAAATCAAACCAGGCGTGAGTTTTTTCAAATCCAATAAAACAAACCTTAAAGCTGGAAAATCCAAGAAACAGCTTTTTTTCTTTTTTATTTATTTTATTTTATTTTATTTTTTTAAACAAGTTTGTGTTCAGCTTTGCAAACCCCACTGTTCTAATGCTATTAATAAAATATAATGGTTAGGAAGGCCTGGAGACTGGAGGCTTTACAAATGGCTGAGACTTTTTTTTAGATTTAGGAACATCGGTGGTTTATTTGCAGCAAGTGCAATCCCAGTATTCCATGCTCCAGTGCAGAATATTTACTATAAATAGAGAGTAGAGATCACACATAAAAAGGAAATAACTAAAATATAAAAATTAACAAACTGTACAAAACCAACAAAACAGGGGTTAGGCCATGTCTATTATAAGAAACCAATAGACAGTGCTTCTCAGTTTATGCAATCTCTTCTGAGGAGCTCTACCCTAGCACAGCAGCCTCTTCCTTCAGACAAACGTAAAAATATGTAAACATTAAGAAGACTGAATTACAGTACAAACAGTTATAACACAAGATATATTATCTATTCCACCAGACAACAAATAAATAACATAAAATAAAGGCATTTAACAACTTCTATAATGCAATAAACATTTAACAGTCACAAATCTCCCATTGCCTCCTAAACATTGGTTGCACCCATAGCTACCCCTCTTGAAATGTCCCTTTGTACCAGCTTTACTCAGTGTGCCATTTTTCAAACATGGTACAAATTGGGAACGTTAGTATAACAAGACAGAATATACTATCAATGAAATACACAACACATTTCATTAGAGTGTCAAGCTTTGAAGGTGTAAGACACTCTTCTATTATTGTATGTTTTGTTACTATTCTTCCGTAGTGGGTGTCTACGGCAGCACCAATTTCTGGCTTCTTTTTTTAACTTGGCATACTGCTAGAGGGGCAAGTCATTATCCCTTTCCCCCACTTTTGGGTTAATTAGCCCATGCTTCTAGCTTTACCATCAGGGCAAATTCTCAATTTGCAAAGGGCTGGTTCTCCCACAACAAGTGACATATAGTCATGAACCTATGATCTGAAGATGCTGCTGGGCTTGGAGAACAAATTTGCCTAAAGGACCCATAACTTCTGCCATGATGGATTTTCTGCCATTTGGAATTTGCTGAAAAACCCCCTTTTGCAAACTAGCCCTGGGGTTGTTTTTGCCCATCATCACCAAATTAGGCTTGAGAGAATCTCTGGAGTCTGTCTTTCAGTAATTATCCAAATGAAATCAATCAAATTGTGTGGGCATGGCCTGACACAAATGGATGTAAATCATGAATTCTATGTCCGATCCTCACCAAACGTGGTACTCAAGTGCAATATCTGCTTTGGATCCTTTTTTGGATGTAAGATGTGGTTGAGTATTTTCACCAACAGATGGCCCTATAAGGAGCAAATCATTGTAAATACCAATAATGCCTCAACGGTTTTACTAATCGTCTTTGCGCAAGGTCCCACCAGTACTTACAATAATGAAACAATATATTTAAAAACATGGCAGCCATCAACCCATCAGTTATCAGCAACCATTTGACAGACCAACAATGGCAAATCATTATAAAACTTGGAGAGTATGAATGACCTCTTCACTTAGTACCGTGTAAAATTTGGGATCAGTCAGTCATTAGGGGGCACTATAGCAGAAATGCAGGTTTTCAAAAACAGTATATTTGACTATGGTTAATGTAAAACCTGTTACCCTCAGCAATAATGGTTCTGGAACTGGTGTCATGTGTATGTATCAACATCTTATTGGAAACAAGGCTAAGTATGCATTTACCATAACTATTTAGTCTTACCATTATTAGCCTGCTGACTAAAGCACGGTAAGCTAAGTAGTTAGCTAAAGCAAAGCACAGTCAGCTAAGTGGTTAGTTCAAGCAAGTGAACTGTAGAACAGCCTGTTTGGTATTTCTGGCTAAAGCACTGTAAGCTGAGTAGTTAGCTAAAGCAAGTGAACAGTAGAAAGTATGGAAGCCCTAATACATTGAGGTTGATCGGAAAATGCAATTATGACTGGCGTACTGCCAATCTTAGAAATAGAAGTGCAACCAGATCTTCACAGTGCATTCAAACTGTGAACGTTAAAATTAAATAAATTCAGCCAAATTTAACTTGGCTTTATCACTCATAAGTTATCAGCTAGATACAGAGTCTTGTTAGCTAGCTTTATAGTGTGTACAGCTACGAGCAGTTCCAATGACTATGTAGTTATCACAAGCTAGTATAAAATATTGCAACGGGCATACTGCCAACAGAAGCGCAGCCAAATCTTCACAGTGCATTCAAACCGTGAACGTAACACAAGTATGACATTAGCTTTATCAAGGTAGCAGCTAGCTACAGAGCCTTGTCAGTTAGCTTCATAGCTAATACAGCTACGTACAGGCTTAGTAAACAAACAAACCAGTTACTTGTACATATGCATGCACAAAACAACGTACTGTCATTTGATAGCATTTTATCCAATAACGGGTTGCCTGGAAGCGGAAGGCAAGCGTTATTTCAGAGGGCAACAGGTTTTGCAGTGACAGGGGATCGAGCAGGTTTGTGATAACTGCAAGATGACAGAAAAATCACTGGGGGAGGGGGTAGTGGCGTCGGTATGTGTTTCTGAAGGCCTGGTGATGTATTAATATTCCCTCATGGGCAACACTTTAATCTGCACCAAGGTGGGCCAGAGCCAAACAGCTCCTTGTTAACGCCATGTTTTATGTATGCCCCGCGCCCACCACAGCCATCCTCACAGGGCGTGCTCGTAGTGACATGTCCTGTTGTTTGCGTGGCAGGCCGTACGTCACCTCACCGGTGGTAGTTGGGGAGGGCGGTGCTTTTAAAGGTGACAGGGATAATTTATATGTTAATGAAACACAATTGCTCGTGTTACCAGCTCAATTCTCATTCACCGTGCGCACAAGAAAACGGGGCAGGGGGTTCTGTGATGACAAAAACACACATTTATTTAGGCTACGTTTGACATCCTGAGGATGTGTTCTGTTTAGAAAAAGGAGCTTAAAGTTATTTGCAGGGATGCACGGTCCTGTTTTCTCTCTTCTGCATTCAGGCTGGGTGGACCTGTTCCTTGAATGGGATGTGAGTGGACTAGTCATTGAAAAACAAGCTATGTGCATTAAAATACACATGCTCACTTCCCCTGTTTGATATTAATAAGTCTGCGCTCATGAAAACATTTAGGCTATGTCATGCAGTGGTGCAAGGAAATAATTTAGGAAACATTGGGTAGCATTGCTTTGGAATACACCTTTGGAATACAATTTGTCTGAACTAAGATGGGCAATATTGTTGCATGTAACTTGGCACAATTTTGATATCAATACTGTTAATGACAGGCCTACATTAGAATGCATGACTTATTGACAGTGCTGTGTATGTGTGAGTAACATGGCATTTTTGTATGTTGAAAACGTATATTTTTCATCAACCTTTAGCAATACAAAGAGTAAAACAGGATTGCTATGAAATAGGTAAATTAGAATAACAATAATGATAGAAACATGTTTAAAACTGTGAAAGATAACCTCTGAAATGTATAACACTAATAATTAATTAGATAATCTTGAAACTATATTTAGAGAATGGTTAAACTCTATTAGTCTGATTCAAAGTTGGGCACATGTAGATGTCACTGCAGTCAATGTGTGCCCAGGACCTGCAAAACAGACAAGACAGCCAGACCTCCCTTCGTTTTGAATAGCTCTCCAGGCAAACAATTCAGAATTCATCATCCTCCTCACTTTCATCCTCTTCCTTTTGTGCACTTCTTTCTTTTCCTCTTTATGTTTTTTCTTTCCTGCAGAGACCTTTTGCTTTGCTTTTGAGGAAGTTGTTTTGTTCTGCTCCCCCTCTGGTGAGTTCCATTCTTCCTCCCTTCTCTCATCCTTATTTTTTTCCCACTGTTTTCTTCTTTTCTGCAAAGAACCTTCATTTTAGTTTGGACAAGGGTTTCTTGTCCAGGTCCTCCTCAAGGGCCTGTACAAATTGTAGTGGTCTTCTGTCTTCTAGCTTTAGCTGTCTTTTGGGGCCCTGCTTTTTGGAGTGGCCTCATCATGACAGACAAAAAAGATATTAGGAATCAAGGAGGATGGTCCAACAGCAGGAATGGTGCAGGTCATGGAGAAAGGCCCAGTGGCAGGCATAGTGGAGGCATTGAAAGGTGGCCCACAGTCAGACGGGGTGCCAGTGGCAAGCATGGTGGAAGTGATGGAAGATGGCGCAGTGGCAGGCATGGTGGAGGTGATGAAAGATGGCACAGTGGCAGGCATGGTGGAGGTGATGGAAGGTGGCCCAGAGGTAGGCATGGTGGAAGTGATGGAAGGTGGCACAGTGGCAGGCATAGTGGAGGTGATGGAAGGTGGCGCAGTGGCAGGCATAGTGGAGGTAATGGAAGGTGGCCCAGAGGTAGGCATGGTGGAGGTGATGGAAGGTGGCCCAGAGGTAGGCATGGTGGAAGTGATGTAAGGTGTCCCAGTGGTAGGCATCGTGGAGGTGATGAAAGGTGTCCCAGTGACAGGCATAGTGGAGGTGATGAAAGGTGGCCCAGTGGCAAGCATAGGGGATGTGAAGGAGAGTAGCCCAGTGGTGGAAGCAGTGGAATTTGGACAGGTGACAAATGTCTCAGGGTGATATGGATAGTCGGTGACACAGGATGGTGCAAAATCAGCATTGATGATAATTTCCCTGTTACCGGCCAAATCCCCGTGCACTTAAAGCCAGCCTGGATATTTGAGAGTGTGGCATGACAAAGCATCCCAGACAGAAGCCATCCAGGCCAGAAGGTCGTCACCACCCGATACCCAGAGGTGATACCCCTGCTCATGGCCACCTTCAAAGCCATTTTGACGGAGCTGTGGCAGCTGATGAGCCGCATCACCCTGCCCTGCAAGATCCTAATGGACCAGGGCACACCATTCATCTCTAAGATCCTGACTGACATCTGCTGCCTCCTGCTGCGCACTTCTGTATACCACCCCCAAACAGATGGAATTGCAGAATGCTTCAACCAAGCTCAAAAATGTAACCAAACTCGAGGGGTGGGATTTGGATCCCCTTTTACCTAATCTCTTTTTTTTTTCATCAGAGAAGTCCTTTCAACCTGCTGTATGGCTGGCAGCCACAAGGCCTCCTGGATTTTTCTAAGGAGGCCTGGGAAACACAACCGCTTCCCACAGCAGGATCTATGACCATGTGGCTGGTATGCCGGGGCATATTTCAAAAGTCATGCCCCTTGTCTGTACCCATATGGAGAAAACACAGCATACCCAGCAACGAGTTTACAACTGCCCTTCCCAAGCCCGCACTTTACAACTGGGTGTAAACCCTGGTTCTCATTCCTGACTCATGAAATTCATTTCTTGCTTTCTGGTAGGGGCCGTACACTATATTGGAGCAGGTCAGGCCCACCTGGAGCAACCTGATCAGCAAAAACAATAGCAGGTATACCATATAAATCTGCTGAAGATATGGGTACAGGGGCCCAGTGTTGTACCAGTCTCAGTCTGCACCACCACCAGCCACAATCTGCCAGAGGCAGCGAGAGTATGTATGGGAAAGGACCTTTGGCCCTGCCAAATCCAATTACTAAAAGAGCTGTTGTCCCAGTTTCAGGACCTGTTTTCCTCTTGTCCTGACCGCACCAACTGGGTCAAGCACTGCATCTGTATCCTGCCTGGCACAGTGGTAAATGTGCAGCCTTACAGAGTGCCCGAGGCCTGGTGGTGTGCCATCTCAGAGGAAGTGGTTTTGCAACGACTTCAGGTGCCGATATCCAACTTTGATGCCTATCCGATACCCCAAGCAGATGAACGCGTCGAATGCCTGGGTGCGTCCTGCTACATCAGCACTTTGGATCTGACTAGCTTTTTCTCACCCTGGCTGACAAGGTGAACACCACCTTCACCACCCCTGGAGGTCAATACCAGTTGAGAATCCTCCCTTTCGGCCTGCATAGAACACCTGCCATCCTCCAGCGGCTAGTGGATGTGTTGCTCAGGCCATTCTAGTTCTTTAAGGCAGCCTCTCTGAACGACATAAAAACTTAAGAATTGCACCCAGAGACTGTTAGCCTGCAATGGACATTTGGTTCCATAAGGACAGCACAGTGTTTTAAAAAGAATAGCACAGAGACTAACAAACTGTTTACTAAAAACATTTAATTTCATGCTTGAAGTAGAATAATAGTATGAATTGATGTAATTGACCCAAAGATTGTAGTGTGTAAAGACGGTCTGCATTAGTGCATGCAGTTCCTTTGCTTGACTATATCATGCCCCGTAACAGCAATGTCTCGCTATATCCCTATAAAGTCTAGTGACGAAACGGGAAATTCCCAGGAAAAATTATACGCAGGGAAGAATTATTAACTACACCTGGTCAGGTTTCTGCAACTCTGTAATCTGGCCCGTTTCCCTCTAAAACAGTCCTGTCGGTGCCTGGGGGCCCAAACTATTATGGTACCTTGAACCCTGAACCAAAAAACATAATTGACAAGCAAATACCTGCATCTAAAGAGGGGTTAGCTTTGTGCTGTTTCTCTGTATGGGTTTGAAAGTAATGTACAGTGCTACATTATTCATTGCAGTATCACAGTGATTTACTTTAATTTGTTTAAATTTGTTTCATTTGTGATAATAGGCTGTGAAAACAGCCTATTATCACAAAAATATGGCCAGTGCAGTTTTTACCAAATTTACTTCAAAATTGAGCAAATTGTTCATGTCGATGGAGACTATTTTCAGTATGACAGCACTTGTACTTTTATATATTTCATACCTTCCACATATCGAATCAAAAAAGCATTCGCTATCACTGCATAAAGTTGTTTGAGCAAAGAGTACAAAGGCCAGGTTCATCAAAATGATTAATTATACTGACCAAAGCAACAAATGGAAATGTAAAAATATGCTGGTCTTGTCCTTAAGCCCACAATTTTGGAACCACTATTTTAAACTGCCTGCAATCACTAGTATCTTGAAATGGGCGACGGACAAAGAGGTTATTGATGAAGAAAAAGAGTCCCGTACAATTAATGAGAATCTGGTCCTCATTTTGGAGGTTTGTGCCTATTTGTTTTTGTTTTGTTTTTAAATACCCCAAAGTACAGCGACAGTGTTAATTATTAATAGAATGCTTTGTTCTTCATCCCATAAGATAATGCAGTTTGTCCACTCTTAGTCCAACTCCTACTGTTCACCCGTGCCAAAATGACTGCAAATAAAGGGCTTTTTTCTGCTTTCCATATCACTTAAATATTATGTCTGGTCTTTAATAAAGCAATTAATAATGCACATTCAGTTTTGAAAAAAGAAATTCAGCACTCTAAAATGTAAAATAGAATGTTTACAAATAAATCTTACATATCACTAACTAGGTTCATCTGCCCAGGCTATGGCTGCATTGAGCCTCATTTTAAGTTTATGTGGTGCTTTATGATACCTAAAGAGAATACAGAAAACCTTAGAGATATCTAAAAAGATATCTGAATTCTGAAATGGTTGTTCGTAAACAACTATTATAATTAGCATCTTTCCCTTTAGTAGCTAGCTAGGTATCACCAGCACAACATTGAGAAGCTAGCTATTTTGGCAAAATCCATGCTAGCTAATTGTGATATAAACCTAGTTAGCATTAGCGTGTAATGTTCATAGTGTTCATACTGTAGTGGCTAGTTAAATCATATTACTGTAAATAGACTTTCCAGGTTTGAAAGGATGAGTATGATTAAAGAAAACATCTATAAGGCTTATAATGCTATGGATGAAACCAGTGTTAGATATTGGCAGTAGTTGTACTATAGTATAGGGGTGGAGGGCGATGGCACTATTTGTATTTGTATTTGTTCAACGAACAAAATGATTTGTATCTGTATTCGGCTTCGGATAAAAACTGGAAGTGGGCATGGCGTAACCCGTACGTGGATGAAAACAGTGGGCCTCTTTCCCTTTAATGTACAAAATACTGCAATTAATGCAGGGGTTGGGAGGGCTTCTCTCAGGTTTGAGACACTTAGAAAAGCTGGACATCGTTCTTCTCCTGGATATATAAAGTAACCAAAGGGTTGCTACTGGTATTGTCCTTTGTGAATATTCAAGATGCATCGCATGTAAAGTTTCAGCTTCAGGGCCTCAGGGAGACATACAGAACAGAATGACATTAGGTATATGAAGCTGACCATCTGGTTGGTCTATGGCAGTGGTGTCAAACTCGTTGCCATGGAGGGCCGTGTGTATGCAGGTTTTCATTCCAGCCTCAGATCTTGATTATATAATTAGTTAAATTATTTGCTGAATTAGGGATGCAGGTTTGTGCACAATGGTGACCCGACGTCTATGGTGACCCGCATTGTCTAAATAAAAATGTTCTTATATTCTGTGCTTCAATGCAGTTAAACGCATATGGCTGAATGAGTAATTGGACTCAATTAAGGCAGCATTAATTGGTTGGAATGAAAACCTGCATACACACGGCCCTCCATGGCAACGAGTTTGACACCACTGGTCTATGGCATCTGTGAGTGGCCTCTCGTTCTTGGACTTGGTCATGGACTGACAACCTGAGAACCTGGATGGCCTTTGTTGTCAGAGATACACAAACTATGACTCAATCTCAGGCCCAGTAGTGAGCGTTTAAGTGATTTTATCCACTGCCTAAAAGATGCGATGAGAGGGTAGTGTACGTGAGTTGTGAGGAAAGTGAAAGCTCATTCAGGCTGCACTTTTCTGACTGACAGCCACTTCCTTTTTGACCCCTGTTAAGACGTGTTAGCAAATCTGGGAACTCAGGCAGACAGTGTGTGAGCAAGGTAGAGATGGCTCTATTCTCTTCACTGATTGATATTCTGGGCTATTGCAGCCTTGATACATTTATTTACAAGCCATCAGGGGTGGCCTTCAGCCATCATATATAATGAAATGGCTTCCTCTAACACACACTCACACTCACACACACACACACTTGTCTGAATTTGAAGACTTCTGTTCTATACACGTTCATTAAATAATCTTGGGATCTTTGCATTTTGCTAGTTAAGGTGATCAGGGACAAAATCCCTGATTCAGTTAGATTCTAAAGCTGTTTCCACTAAAAATACCAACCACCTTCTAGACATGAATTGCGATACAGCTGTACTACAACTATATCACAATCTATAGTAATATAGTCTGATAAAAGTTTATGTGCTTTCTCTGAGATTTTCTCAGAACAGTGACATGGAAGGCTCTATCTTTTGTCTTCTGAACAATGTTGGTCTCCTGGCAATCTCTGCAGCAACAGCCACCCTGCTGATAACTCTTCTGGCCACGGCTTTGTTGAGGCGTAGTAAGGAAATTGAGGGAAATCTAGCAGCAAATATATAACAGCAGCAACAACTGAACTCATTACAAATAAATTAAATGGAATAAGATATTGCTCCTTCAACTAGCAGTGAATAAAGTAGAATAATAGCTGCAGCACGGTGGTGTTAGGCCAAAGGACTACAAGGCGTACGAGTCCATTATGATTTATTGACTTTCCCTGTTTAGCCTTTGTGACAGAAGGCTTTGTCACTGGGCTCCCATACACACACTCTTACGCACACACTCAGCACATGCTCACACACATTTCAGTTTCCATAATTTTAGCATTTGGTGCAACATCTTGCTACTGCTATCGATCAAGCGTGGGGATATATCCAACAGGGGTGTAAAATAACAAATTACATTTACTCAAGTTGCAGTACTTAAGTTGTTTTTTCAGTCAAATAAATATAAACAAAGGGAGTAGAAAAGCTTCATAGTATATATATATATATATATATATATATATATATATATATATATATATATTTTGTTATATAGGGTGCAGTCACTTTGTTACTGCCAGCTCAATTAATGAAAGCATGACTTGTATTAATCCTAGTAAAGCTGGCTCTCCTAATGTTGTTCACCAGGTAGTGACGTTGCTAAAAGGAACTGATAGCCATTTGATTTAGAATTACTGTTTTAAAAAAATGATTTGTTCGGTCAAAGTCAAACGCACTAGGCACAAGTTTCTATGATCAGAATCTAGAGGCACTATTAATGTACCCTGGGTGATGCCAGCATAGTGGCTCATAGTGCCCTGCTTTGTTAAAATTCATACCACTCACAATGAAATTGAGTGTCTTTCAAGAGGTTTATGCCATTCAGTAATGTGTGTATTTTACATACTGTAGTGTAAGTGGCTAAGTCATAGGTTGTATTTGATGTTTATCATAAGCTAGAGCATTGCCAACATTTTTCTGATGGTGGAATATTATTTTATTGTAAACTTACTGTACATAATATGGGGTATTAGTGTATACATGGACTATACTTGTCATTTGGAAAATGCTTGTTTAAATTTACTGTGTGCTGATATGTGCTGTATGAATGTGAAATGTCCCATGGAGTGATCATAAATAGTAGCATTTATAAAATATCATCCCATTCACATGCAAGAATGATTAAATTTAGGTATGTGTACCACAGTGTGTCACAATGTTTTTGCATTATTTTTCGATGCAATATCAATGTTTCATCGTACACCATAATAAGAGGCTAATTTATATGTTATATAATGCACATAACTAATTTTAGTCATTTTTTGGAGAGGCTTTGGATAAGTTTTCGGACTCCTAGATATCTTAGACCCCTACACTGATGAATAGATAGTAATTCCCTTGGTGCAAAAGTGAGTTTCATGAGTCACGACAGTTGCTTTAAATGGTAAATGGACTGCATTTATATAGCGCTTTTATCCAAAGCGCTTTACAATTGATGCCTCTCATTCGCCAGAGCAGTTAGGGGTTAGGAGTTAGGTGTCTTGCTCAAGGACACTTCGACATGCCCAGGGCGGGGTTTGAACCGGCAACCCTCCGACTGCCAGACAACCTCCTGAGCTATGTCGCCCCCTTTATATGATTATTCTATGATTTACAGCAGTGCACAACTTAGCCATTTTGGATAGACTTGGAGACCCTAAGGGACACCAGGGTACACTGCTTACATTTTGCATCATATATCTTCAGTTCTGCATGTCACTCTCATGTTGCACTCCTTGTGGTCAAGGACTTTATGATCCAGGAAATGTATAGTTTTACCTGTTTTATATATGTGATCTGTCAGTATTTAATTTAAAACTATAGGATAACATTTTTGCATTTACGGTATGAACATAAATTAACCTGCTGTTGTTAACCTATTGTAAATGACACAAGTGTCTTATTTCATGTGATACTCACATCTGGAGTTATAAAGCCTTAAATAGAACACCCCCTAAATAGGCGAGGACTGGCCAGATTTGGTATCTGTGCAAAGGGGTTAATGGAGGTCAGGGGAGAGAAAACATTGTACAGGATACAACCACTAGAGCTGCTAGAAAACAGAAATCTGCCATACAGTATCTGAGCATGCCTGTTCATTTTTTTGAAATAAGACATGTGGCTAGAGAGATGCTTCCTTGTCCATGTTCGCTCCCATATGTAGTAGGCTAATTGCAAGGCCTGTCTCCCATCAATATAGTACTCTGACCCAATCTGATGAGATGCATTCAGGGTGGATTTCTGAATCCCTCCAAGCTTTGCATATTCTTAAAATGGGTATTATTAACCATTCTAATATAGTACTGATTTATTTATTTCAATGTATTAAATTTAAAAATGTAGTTATGTTTTTGCATTGAGTTCAGAGTTTGATTAACTGATGGGTGCAGAGCTAACAGAGTAAGATGGCCCCTGGTATGCCAGAGAGAGCAGTCTGTGTCTGAGTCTGAGTTTGACTGCACCATAGGGCAGTTGGCTGAGTGCTTGAACCTCTGTATATATGATGTTTTGATTTTCTTTGGTTGTTTTGTTTTCTGTTATTATTACACTTATTGCTTTTGTACTCTTACTGCGATTGTACTTCCACGGGTAATTAGTAAGCATCATTTCACTGAAGTGCTACTTGTGACTTTGCCATCATTAGATATTTAAATGTTTTATTCAGGTTATTTTGTGACCCACGGACCCTGCCTGTGGGGATTTTAGCATTTCATGTTTTTGCATAATATGCAATATCCTTTCCATCCATGAGGTACATAAGTATACCATCTGAAACTCTGTAAACACCTATATTCATAAGAAAGTAGCAGGACAAAGTTTTTCTGCACGAAGGAAGGAAAAATGTTATACTTTTTGTCAGCAGGTTCCAGTGATGGGCAACGTGTAAATTAAATGTAGCTATGTGACAAATAGAAAAACAGACAAACATTCTGTGTTTTGTTTTCACTGTAAATATTCAAGGCACCCAGTGAAGGTGAGAATCTGTTTGTGCGACTATTGATTTGTTTTTTTGTTAATTCCTCCCTGAGGGAGTCATGTTTGTGGGAAAACTCCCTACTGTTTCAGTAGCTCACCGGCGGTTTGGGTGTAACAGGCCTTCTGTGTGGCTCTGACAGACTGGACAGGAAACAGTTTAACTGCCTTGGACCCAAAATGGAATTCTCACTTTCAAGGGTAATGGCTCCCTGGCATAATGTAGTTTGTCTTAAAAATGACTCACCACCCCCCTTCCCCATCCCACCCCCCCACCCCCCCCACCCCTTGTATTCCTCTCAGTGCCAGACATGGCTGGCTGGTCCCGTGGAAACGGATGGTGGGCGATGGCGAGGATGACAGACATTGAGAGGCCCTGATGAGTCGATGACAGAGGCAGGGAGGGAAGCGTTCCGTCTGGGTGATTGGTGGACATGTCCTCGCCCCCCTCCGCCTCCGCCACCCCCCTCCCACCCGCTGTGCAGACAGACTGCTTTGTGTAGCCCTGCACAGTGCTGCGTCGGGAGGGGGCCTCCAGACCACTCCTTGCGGTCCTGGGCAGCTCCCACTTTGGTCCTGGCTGCGAGTGTTTTCTGCTGAGATGACAGCTGCCATGGACACCAGGAGGCGACCAAAATCAGCGCCAGCAGCTTCAATAATTTGGGGGCTGTGTTAAAAAAATAAAAATAAATATATAAATAAATAAATAATAAACTTTGAACATTTTTTTTTTCCTCTGTGGATTAATTAGACTTTTTTCCTCCTCCCTGTAGCCCTAACCTTCACTTCCAGCACATACTTTACACTTCAAATCCCATGAATATCTGAATAAAGTAATGGCTCTTCTTGAGGGAATTAAATGAAATCATTAGCCGGTACCTGAGAAGCACGTCCGGTGTACTTGAAGAATGTGTTGCCGCAAAAAAAAACAAAAAAAAAAACACTCCAGCCATTTTAGTTCAAATGTTGCAGTGAAAAGGGGGATTGAACAATAGTCTCACATGGACCCGTGTCATCCAAGAACAGAAATATGATTTTTTTTTTTCCATAGCACTATTCTGTGAACAAGACAAATGCTTTGTGCAGTAAATTGTGCAGGTTCATCAAGGCGGGATGTCAGTCGAATATGTCATGCAGACTCCCAAGAAACAAGCTGCGGCTGCTGAAATGCATCTAACTGGCTCCCAGTTTCCATTGATATACCAATGAGAAGGAAGCCTATTCTGGCTGCTGCAGAAACACAGGTGACATGAAATCTTGAAAAATATCAGCACTAAATCAACTCTGACATGGTTTATATAAGTCATAGAGGGAACAATTTTCCATTCACATCGCACTGGTTTCAGGTTCTGAGATGTGATTGACCCTCTGTGACCTTCAGTAACATGAGCAGCTCTGCTGTGTTAAATGACAGAATTCCAGAAGCACCCTTTTTTTCTTTTCTTTTTTTTTCTTTTCTTAGTCTTCCTACTTGTCAGGTCTGCTTTCACAAACAAATGACTCATCAGTGTGAGCTGAGAATGTCTTTCTGCTGATAGCTGAGATGAAGTGTGCTGGGATTAAATGAGCACGTGCTGTACGTGGTGTGCTGGAAACCAGGGAACCAGTTTGCCACAAGGTTAGATAGCCGAAGATGGGAGATGTTTACTGATGCATCTAAAGATGCTCCTGGCGGTACAGGTGGCTGGCGGTACAGATGGTAAAAAATTTAGCTTGGTGGTTTTTTTTATTAAGCAGGTGGAATGGGGAGGTCGGTGGGGGTCATTCCACGGGATTCTGTGATATGAAAAAGTGGGAATGAAGAAGACATCATGATACAAACTTTGCCACATTCCCTTATAGAGCTGTGAAAATGTTACCTCAGATAAATGGCCACTTTCATACAGTCACCTTGAGAGCCAGGAATCTGTTTGTGTTTGAGGATCTGTTCCACCAAAACAGCCACTCTGCCATCGGACAGAGGCTGTATCAGATTTCATTGCCTACGCATGCAGCGCGATGACACGCAGTGGGACATGAGCAAACTAGCAATGCATGATGCACTGGGGACAGCCAGGTGTGCAATGTGTGCAGTGTGAGTCTCGCCACCAGAGCAGACATGTGCGGCCGGAATAAAATAAGTTCTGGGGAAGGCGAGTGAAAGGAGAGAAAGAGAAAGAGAGGCGAAGAAGTGGCTGGCTGGGGTGGAGATGACCTACATTGGCAGGACTCTCTCTGAATGCACAATGAAGCACCCGGGCTTGTTAGCGCACGGGCGGGGAGGGCCAGGTTGATCAGGGATGCACAGTCGGCTGTCTCGGCTTGCGCCTGTGCAATTCTATTACGCTTGTTTACAGCTCTTGGCAAAGGCTGGTCCAAAGGCACTTCAGCAACCGAAGAAAGGGCGAGGGTTAAGGGGGGGACGGGTTTCTTAGAATCCTGGAAGGTGAGAAAGAGACAGGGTAAGGGAAGGAGAAAGAGAAAAGAAAACAATGTCAACAGGGAGCAAAAAAGGCAAAGAAAAGACGGTTAAATTGAAGGAAGAGATAGCAGACATATGATTTGGTAAACAGCCATAAAACCATGAATGGATTTTTATGCATAATATAGAGATACTGTGACTGCAAGGCATGACGCAACAAGAAAAGAGAAATGTGAAAGCAATGTATGACAGGGAAACATTAACATATGCCACATAATACAAAGGTGCATGAACAAGGTTGGCATGGGTATTTCAATAAATCAAAATGTATGTCAAATGTCATAATCTCACTTCTCATTTATGCACCCATTGATAGAACTGAGCAGCCACAGTACGGCTCATCCTGCAGAATTTCTGCTTCATCAGAGTCTGCAGGGCCCAGAAACAGAATGCAATCCCTTTACCATTGCTCTTCGCTTTGGTCACTATGGCCGAAGTACAATCAATTCAGTTGAGACGACAATGAAAATCGGTGAGTCGCTTTTTCTGTGTGCATATGCAAGTGCTTTGCCTTTGGCTATTATATTCACACACACAGCACTTTTCCCCTTTCGTTGGTTAATTTACCAGTGGATTAGTTACAGAGTATAAGTAGGGCTGGCAAAAGCTCCAGTGAGAGGGTGATGGGGTGGTGGGGGGTGGGGGGCAAATTCAAATATTGCGATATTTGAGACAATGTTCAATGAGATATGTACTTTACTTATGTTCCACGTTAAATATTTTCAAATTGATAGAAGTGCAATTACTTTAAATTCAGTTGGACATGCACAAGTCCCCAACAGGAAGTGCATCTTTGAAGGCGCTCAATTGTAGCTACCTGTGTCTGTCAACACGTACTTCTATCACAACTGAACATAAACATAAGGACAAAATCATCAGCTGAAGTAAACTGAGAAAGCAGCTTGCATGCAAGTGCACACATTTAAAAAAAAAAAAAAATTCCATAGCATTTGCGGCTAGCTAGCCCATTGTTTTTGATGTATATTCAGTACAAATATATAATAATAATAATAATAAGACATTGTATTTAAAAAGCGTCTTTCAGGTCACTGAAATTCACTTCACAGGGAAATCAGCATAAGACACAGTACAGAGGATAAACAAACAAAGATGTTAGGTTCTACAGAATATCATTAAGGGAAAAGACAAAACGATAAAATTTACTTTGGATTAAAAAACAAGAAAGTAAATGTATTCATGTGTGCCTGTGTGTATATATTTAAATGCCTTACCCGTACACTTGCCTGAATAAGTGGGTCTTGAGCTGTTTTTTGAATGAAGAGAGTCTGAGGTGGGAATGTGAGAGAATTTTGGAGCTGCACAGCTAAATGCCCGATCACTAAGTGAGGACAGGCAAGAGGGGTTGGGGAGTAGGCCAGAAGAGGAGGAGCGAAATGAGCGAGAGGGTGAATAGTAGTGAGTTGCAGAAGGTCAGAGAGATAGGTGGGAGCTGGGTTATAGAGGGCTTTGTATGTTAGGAGGAGGATTTTGAATTGAATTCAGAATTTAACTGGGAGCCAGTGGAGCATGTGCAGCGATGATGGGGTCATGTGGTTTTGTATGGGTCAAGAGACTAGCAGCAGAGTTTTGAATTTGTTTTAATTTATTGAAAGCTTTGTTTGTGTTACCTATGAGAAGTAAATTGTAAAAATCCAGTCGGGATGTTACAAGTGTATGGATTAGAGTTTCTGTGTTGTAATAAGTGAGAGAGGGTCTGAGTTAGGAGACGTTTCAGAGGTGGATAAAGGTTTTGGTGATGTTCATTATGTGTGGTTGAAAGGAAAGTGTAGAGTCCAGAATGACACCAAGTCTCCTGGCTTGAGCAGAGACAGGGAGAGGGAAATTGTTGATGGAGATGTTGAAATGAGAAGTTTTAGATAAGACAGATTTGTAGACAACAACCTTGATTCAGTTCTTGGTACTGTTGAGGTGAAGAACGTTTTGGGTCATGCAGGTTTTCAATGTTATTTAAACATTTAGTGAGAGATAGAGTGCGAGAACAGGAGAGGAGGGTTTGGAGCTAATGTATAGTTGACTATCATTGGGGTAACAGTGAAATCCACTGCCGTGAGATTGCATAATCTGACCAAAGGGAAGAAAATGAGTGATGAAGAGTAAATGGCCCAGCACCGAACCTTGGGGGACACCTCTAGTGACAGGAGCAGAAACAGATTTGACATTTGACTGATTTGAGAGGGAAATGTATTGTTGCCTGTCAGACAGATAGGATGTAAACCAAAAAAGTGCCAGTGACACAGAGGCTAGCTAATCTTTGCAGACGAATGTGATGGGAGAATGTGTCAAAGGCAGCACACAGGTCAAGTAAAATTAAGATGTTTATCAGGCCAGGGTCAGCTGCACGGAAGAGATCTTGGGCGATCAGGCTGTCGCTGTGCTGTGGTTGGGACGGAAACCGGACTGAAAGGATTCAAAAAGATTATTGGAGGTAAGGCAGTCGTGAAGTTGAGCGGCAACCACACACTCAAGCCCTTCAGCCAGGTTTGAAATTACTCAGAAGTTTTTGAAGTCTATTCTTTTGTTGTTTTCCTGTGTTCAAAACTGCTAAGGTTAGCTGTTAACTGTTGTTATTTAGCTTACAGTTCAAGACAGATGATTGAGGAACTTGTGCTTGGCTCTGTTTGTGTGCTAACAGTCTTGTGTTTATTTGTGGAATTGATATTGTGATTGCATTCTTGAAGGGATGGGCTCATGGAATATTTGGCTAGTGTTGCCAAAGATGTTTGATTTTAACTTTTTCAGCTACCTAGCTAGTTGGTAAGCAAGGGTTGACTGCTATGTTTATGGTGGTTCTCAAGTAACCAATCAGTGAGTCTGCTGTCAACGGCAAAAACAATTATCTCTCACATCACCATAGGTGCCTAAGGGGGCTGGCCCACCATTTGCACAATAGCCATGCTTTTGGGAATATGTACTGTAACCTCACCAATTTGGGGCAAGTCATGCTATAGGGGTTTAATCACATGTGGATTTAATCTAGATTGTGTGTCATTCTGGACAGTGAGTACCTGGGGTTATTTTTTCCTTCACTGATCCTACATCTTCTTGCAGCTGAAGAAAAGAACAAAAGAGGAAGACATCACATTTTATATATTTATCATTTCCCCTGTGAGTATAGTGACCTCTATTTGTGAACCAAAAAAGGGATAAAAAAGCAACGCAGTGGTTCCATTTTTAACTGGCCTTAAAATAAAGGCGCCAGGCCCAGAGGGAGATAACCCCTGATGGGGAGTCAGCTGCGATCCATCACATCCTGTTCCTGTGCGCAGTACTGCGCTCATCCTTCATCTACATCACAGAGAGAGAGAGGAGACTGTCTCCCACATACACACACACATGCACACACACACAGACACACACACACACTCACACAGACACACACACACACTCACAATGGGTTGAATCAGAAGAGGTTGGTGGAAACACAGCTTTGTGAATATGGTGTGCTCATACATAGAGAGCAACCTGGATGTAATGAAGGAGAGGCCATAGATACATGTTGTGTTTCGTTCCACAAGGACATCAAAAATACACCTAGTTCTCATCTCCTTTCTCTAAAAGAACATCGTCCCTGAGGTCTGTGAGGTTGATGCTCACTGGCAGGAAAATAACAAGCGCAACACGGTATGCGTAATGGTTAGCGCTGTTGCCACGCAAGGAGGTTTGCCTCCTCTCTGCGTGAAATTTGCATGTTCTCCCCGTGTTTGCCTTGGTTTCCTCCGGGTACGTCGGTTTCCTCCCACATCGAAAGACATATGCCAGTTAGTAGTACACCTAACCTGCATATCAGGTTAGGTATACCACTGCCATTGCCCTTGACAAAGGCACTGACCTCAGAACTGGAGTTGGTCCCGGGTTCTGCACTGTGGCTGTCCGCTGCTCCTAAGTGACTAGAATGGGATAAATGCAGAGTACAAATTACCCCACAGGGTTCAATAAATGTGTATCTTATCTTGTCTAAGCACTTTGTATAGAGATTTTTCAGCCTCAACAGCCTCAATAGTAAATATGGGCTGATTCTCAGGTGATAGCTGTGAAATGTACCAAGCCTGAAACCTTGACAAGCTACAGATGCAATGCCTCCTATGCACCACACTCGTTATTAAAAGTTTCATTTAAAAAAATACATACATTTTATAAATATGGTATGTCACGACTCGCCCTTGTACCAGATTTCAGTCTTTTATTTTTTTAGTTTGTTTTTTAAGGGTAGACCGGGGCCTTTGTATAAAAATACATTTCTTACAACCTGCTTCTGCTGCAGGTTGAATCTTGAAAGTAATTAATTATCTTAATGAGGCTGATGTAGATTAATTTAGACAATGAAGACTCCCAAGGGTGCTGGGTATTTTGTACACACTATAAGCACACTTGCTATAATCCAACCTGGTATTCGACTTCATCATAGTGTACAATGTTGTGTCTTATCTCATACAGCATTGGTAGTTATTTAATTTAGTATAACTTTGTTGGAACAGTGTGTAAGGGTTTAGATTTTTACACTTTAGTATCTTTGTTTTATTTTCCCAATTTTATGTGATTGTTCTGTCCAGTCCTGTGCAGGTGTGACAATGGAATGTGAGGCCAGCATCAACATGGCTGCCCCACAGTGCCCCACTGTGGACACTCATAGAATGCTGCCCAGTTGACCAGGAGAATATCTCACGTTTAGCAAATAACAAATGAAATGAATTACATTAAGGGATTAATCCATCACCCTTGCTTAACAAGTGTTTGAATCTTTATTTTCTTTTTTCTTTTACATTTATATAATCCATGCATTTCTCTTTCAGAAATGTATGTAAATAAGCTACAAAGTCAAACACCAAATATTCTTTGTGAGCAGCCATTTTGACACAGGTCATAGCTGTGTTTGAGGAATCAATAATGTCTCTCCATTGATCCTTTTGTGTTCATCTCACTCAGGTTTATTAGAAAATAAATCGGAAACATACCCACAGTTGAGCTGTTGTGGATATGGCGGCTGCCACTGCAAACAAAAATTTTTTACAGTCATAAAAAGACCCGTGATGCTCATAGTATCACATGGCTACCGTTCAACTGCTGACTGCCAGAGAAACAACGACTGAAATAAACTTCCAAGACAATGTTATGCTTCCACATTAACAAGACAATTTCCTCCTGAGGTTTACTTGCAAGTGGATGTGAGTGCTCAGAGAAAAAAAAAATTACTGTGTTCTATAAACTTTCTCCATAAATGGCCTGGCACAATAAATCCTAGGTAGAAATCTGAAGTGGGACCAATATTTCTTTGAACTCATGCCAGCTCCCTAGTAAAAACCGCCGGGCTGGATGACCTTACTATTAAAAATATATATTACAGGGGGAAAATATAATAATGCAATTGCTTTTCAATGAAGGCATCTCAAGGATGAGATTATGTTCAGTGCACACATGGTCACTTACAGCAGGTCATCTGGCGAGCTGATTTCTTATTGGGGACAAATGCATTAAAACACTTCCACTGTGGCCCTTGCCACTGGTGATACCAGTTTTAACAAATCAAGTTTTCAAGCCAGTGGGCAAAAAACAATGGAAGAAAACTGCTTTTTCCTTTAGACCTATAACCATCTTGAATCTGTTCTTAGCAGTTAAAGGAAGGTTAGCCCAGGGCTATTTTTCTTATACTTATACAGTGAGCTCCATAACGTTTGGGATAAAGATATATATTTTTTTGATTTGGCTCTGTACTCCACAATATTAGATTTGCAATCCATCACATATGGTTAAAATGCAGATCTTCAACTGTTATTAAAACATATTTTTATACATTTTGGTTTCGCCGTGTATGACTTTACGTTGTTTCTAATTAGTCAGGTGTCTTCAAGTGCTTCCTTAGTGCAGTTATAAGACAGCTTTCAGTATCTAATCTTGATTTTAATTGCCTTTGGAGTCTGTTATTGGCATTTGTCAAAATGTGGACCTGAGTTGTGCCAATGAAAGTCAAAGAAGCCATTATGAGACTGAGAAAAAAGAACATGAAATAGTCAGACATAGGCCAAACCTTAGGCTTACCAAAATCAACTGTTCAGAACATCAATAAAAAGAAATAGAGCACTGGTGAGCTCAGTAATTGCAAACCGTCTAGTAGGCCAAGGAAGACCTCTACAGTTGATGACTGAGGAAGTATCACCAAAATGAAAAAAAAAATAAAATCCAGCAGATCATTAAAAAACTCTTCAGGATGTGGGCATGGATGTATCAGTTACTGGTGTCCACACTAGACTTTATGGACAGAACTACAGAGGAAACACTGCAAGATGCAAAGCGCTAGTTAGCTGCAAAAACAGGATGGGCAAGTTACAGTTCCCTATGAAGTACCTAAAGAGTCTGCAGAGTTCTGGAAAAAGGTCTTCTGGAAAATGGACAGATGAGACCAGTATTCACGTGTATCAGAGTGATGGCAAGAGCAAAGTGTGGAGGGCAAAAGGAACTGCCCAAGATCCAAAGCATCACTTCCATGATGCTTTGAAAAGTTACCACACTTTCCCTGTACATAACACACATCTCCTGCACGGAAACCTTTCGGGGTAAAGATCCTCCTTCCCAAACAAATGTAGTACATAAGCTGTGACTCAAGCTGCCACTTCCTTCGCCTCTGCGCAGTCTGAATGGACATAAGCAGATCACTTGTACACCCACACACTCACTTGCACGCATATGTACATCCATGCACATTCACAAAAAACGCACACACACTCATTCCTCTCTTCATTACTGGTTTAATTGTCTCCTTGTTCATGAATCTGTATCAAAGCCAGAGAGCACATTTCTGTTTCGTACATGATCGAACTAGAGACAGCATCCTGAGGAAAATGTAGCCGGTAACACATTTCTTTTGTGTGCTGATGGGAATTGAAGTCCAGAGCCAATACAAGTTCTCCGAAAGCCTGTGAGTATTAGGCTTCAGCACTTCCTCTCCTTTGCCTGTCGAACTCACCTCAGGACTGTGATAAGTCACGGATAATTCCCCTCTCAATAACCACGCTCTGCACCAAGGCATGACCATGCTCTGAACCGAAGCAGAACTGTACTCTGACCCAAAGTATAGCCATGCACCGAACCATAGCATAACCACACTGTGAACTGAGGCGTGAGCACACTCAAAACCGAAAGATAAGCATACTCTTAAACTGAACAGAAAACCACCCAATAATTTTCTTTTCCAAAGAATAATCTACAAAAGATGTTTTGATCAATGAAAACTATGAATTTTCTGCAGTGGTTCTCAAAGCACTGCAGTCTAAATGTAGGCTCTACGTCCATTTCTGTGACATAATTCCTTCTAAAATGATTGAAAAATATAAAAAAATCCATAAGATGTTCACATACCGCAGCCGATGCTATTAGTCAACCGTCATGCAATGTGTCAGAATTTCCCCCACCTAAATATATTGTGATCTTATAAATAATTTAATATGTCATTCAGGTAAGATTATTTGAAAGGAGTTCCATTGTAATATGTGTGTCCTGCATGGCCACACGCTTAAGTGAATGCACAGCACGCATATACACACCCACACGCGCACAGACACACGCGTCATCCCTGTGTACCTGTCATAGCTGCGGACTTTAAGCCCAGCGCAAACTGTAATGATCCTGTAGCGACAAAGAAAATCCCAGGATTTGTGTCAAGCACCTGTTTTCCCATCTGATTGTGTGCGTGGGACGGGCACGTGTCTGGAGGAGGAGGCGCTGGAGAGGAGCGGAGATAGCGACACCGCGGGGGTCATTGTGCCTTTAAACGACCGGGCCCCTCCCCCCTCCCCCCTCCCCCCTCAGAACAGCTGAGCCGCGATCGCGCAGCGCCGGAGCCCCCCTTGACTCCAGCGGTGACCTCCCCCCTTAGCGGGAGTCTGTGGGGACACAGTGGGTCACAGGCAGGAGACAGAGAGGGAGAAAGAAAGCGATGGAGGGCTTGCGATTTTGTTTTGTTTTTGCCATCGTTGATGTCGTCACCCGCTTACTCATTTACGGTTAGCGCTTGACTGTATTTCACGGCGCGCTGCTTTAGCGGCACAAAGGTCTGTTGACGTGGAAATAAAGCATATTTAAATTTGAACTTGAGAGGGAGGGAGTGAGGGAGAGGCTGGGGGTGGGGCGGTCAGAAACGGGAGGGCCAGGCCACTGCTTCTCCACGGCCCTCCTGTTATAATGCTGAGCCGCTTTCACAGAACAGCAGTGCTGATGACGAGAGAGAGAGAGAGAGAGAGAGAGGTAGAGAGAGGTAGAGAGAGAGAGAGAGGGAGCAGAAGGAAGATCCAGCCACAGTCTTTTTCTAATTCCCTCCTCTTTCTTTTGCCGCTTTCAGTGCTCTCTCCTGTCATCCCTTCCTACCTCTCCCTGCCTCCACAGCCACGACTCCACGCCTCCCTCTCCCTGCTCCTCATCCACTGAGCTGCAGCAGTGAATGAGCCCCCTCTATCTCGGACTCAGGCAGACAGTAAGACAGAGAGAGTGAGAGACAGAGAGAGAGAGAGAGAGAGGGTGAGGAGGGAGAGAGAGAGCAAGAAAGGGTGAGGAGGAAGAGAGAGAGAGACAGAGAGAGACGGGGTGAGGAGGGAGAGAGAGACAGCGAGAGAAAGGGAGAGGTGGGAGAGAAAGAGAGAGCAAGAGAGAGAGAGAGGTGAGAGAGAGCAAAAGAGAGCGTGAGGGGGAGGGAGCAGGAGCGTGTGTGTGTGCGCGCGCGCTTGTGTGTGTGTGTGTGTGTGTGCGCTTGAAGGATACAGAGATTGAGACTGCAACAGAAGTAGAGGGATGTGCATGGCTTGGCTGCAGCTGTCCTTGCAGTCTGGAGAGAGCGCTCGGCGGCGTAGAGCAGACCGGCGTGGAAGGCAAGCCCTGGACACGGAGCTATAAAGAGAGAGGTGTGTACAGCCGGGGTGGGGGGGGGGGCGTGGGGGGGGGGGAGCAGTGCTCTGGACAGCGGGGCGGGTGGTGGGGTGGGGGTGGGGGGGATTGGATCAAGAACACATTTTCAATGGAGCTAAATCGACAAGTTGTAGCACTGCTGTTTAATGTCTCTCTCTCTCTCTCTCTCTCTCCCTCTCTCGCTTTCTCTCTCTCGCTCTGTCTTCCTCGCACTCTATTTGCAGAGCTGCGCACCCCAGAAAGAGGAGGGCAGAAGTGCGTGCTTTTCCGGTCCCTCCAGGTGTCATGCAGGATTCTCTGAGCGTTTCTCTGGCAACGGCGCTGTGGATTTTGCGCGAGCCGCTCGGTCTCTCTCCGGGGAAACGCTTGCAGGCTTACCTCCTCCCGCCAGACTGCGGTGGTCTTTTCCCTCGGTGAAAGCCCACAACTTCTTGCTGAGGAAGGGGGGGGGGGTTTGAAGAGGGCAGTCGACAAGAAAAATATAACTGAATGATACATTAATCTGCAGACCCTGTGTGACTAAGGATTCCCTTAGCAACAGCTGAAGGAGTTATATTAATTGGTCGTTTTTTTGTTTTTGTTTTTGGTTTGCTCCCAGCTTCCTGGTTTTTTGGTGGTTCCCCTATGGACGCGTGTCGGGGAGTGGATTGGGGTGCTGGACGGCCATGAATAGGGGCATGACAGACGTCGGAGGGAGAGCCGAGCGCCCCCGCTGCCTGGACCTTACCCCCCACGTCCCCTGCCCTACCTGGCCCCTCTTCTGAACGGGAAACATTTTTTGACGAGTTGCTGTATCTCTTTTTTTTATACCAGTTTCTTCCTTTTCTGCAACCCAAGAATCAAAAAAAATGCTAAAGCGGGGACTGTCGATTCCAGGCTTCCTTCCTTCCTTCCTCCTGGACAAAATAACAAACAAAAAATAAAAGGGACGTGTCACAGAGGTCCCAGAAGAGAGGGCCACGTGCAGCCAGTGAATTTTTTGACGTGGGAGTAAAGACAACTCCAGCCCAGGGCCATTGGAATAAGCAGGGATAACATCATTGCATTGAACACTGTCCAATGTTTTTTTTTCCTTTTCTTTTTTTCTTTTTTCATTTTTCTTCCCCTCATTAGCCCACGAGACAAATTCACACCGGGGAGATAAATTTAGAAAGAATAAGAATCTCATCCCTACTGGCTAACAATGATTTAGGACAAAACTATTTTAAAGAAATTGAGCTAGCGCTGGGAGTTCTATTTTTCCATTAGCGCTGGATACCGCAGCGCTACAGGGGAGGTCAGAATGAATCCCTTGTTCGGGTCGACAGCCGCGGTTGCTCACGCTTTCCCCGGGTGACCCGCGACAGGGGAACGACCGAGGCACAGCACTGGAGAACCGTTTAGGAATGACTGACAGGGGAAAGTGAAGAGCGAAGGAGGAAACTCCATCATACAGACTACAGTGATACACACCGCTCTGTACAGTCTCTATAGAGGCAGAGACACACGCGCATGTAAAGGCATAGACAGTACACATATACAGGCACACATTTGTACATACAGAAACAGACACACACAGACACAGACACACACACACACTCACGCACACACACACACATGCTCTCAAACAGCGATGAGTAGGCTCCGTCTCTCATTATGTAAGGATTCTCGCCGACTAGGTCTCCCGCTGTCTTCCCCACCGGCTTTGCGGCGTTCCCCCGGCGCCCCGCTCCCTCTCCCTCTCGCTCTCCCTCTCCCGCCGCGTTTCCCCGCCGACCGAGGGACATGGGCCCGTGGACGCGACGCGCGGACAGCTAGACGACAGGAGCGGCGTCCACTGCCCAGGTGCTTTTAAGATGTTGAGATCTCCCTCCGACTCCGGGGCTCCCGTTTGGATCAGTACCGCCGCCGCCGCCGCCGCGGCTCCTCGTGGCCAGAGACATGGACCCCGAATCGGCTCCCCCCCGACCACAGCGCGCCGCCCCCCGGCCCCACGCCGCCCTGTGAAGGATGTCCCTCAGCAGAGCGCCAGCCCGGGACACCTCTGAAACACCTCCCAGCCAGAGAGAGCGAATCCGCAGCCACATGAAGATGGTGATCGACCAGCTGGAAGGCATCCTCAAGGAGCTCAAGGATGTGGCCAAGGAGCTCCGGGAGGTGAGTCTCAGGACACGAGGGAGGGCTGCCAGTCTTTTCTACTCTGCCATTGAGTTAGCGACGGGGGGGGGGGGGGGGGGGGGGGGGGGGGGGGGGCGGTTTTCGGGGGACAGGCGGTGCTGAAAGTTTGGGTCGGAAGCGTTTCGGGATGCAGCGGTCCCGTCGGATAAGCCACGAGGATGGGTCTTAGTCCCAGCCCCCCCCCCCCACCCCCCACCCCCCACCCCCCCGCTTCACGCTCGGAAAGTGGGTCGTTTGTATTTACGCTTATGAGCTTTGCGCGTCCGTGTTTACTTTGGAAGACTGCACGATATTCAGGCTGTAGGGCAACGGTGAGGCACGGAGTGTTGTTCAAAGGTGCGCATGTTGCGGATTTATGACACAAAAATAGAACAGTTCCGGAAGAAATGATCCCATGGTGCTAGCGATAGAGAGAGAGAGAGAGAGAGAACCAATCCGGTCTAAAACACGGAGGTTCACTGAGGTAAAACAGGACCCGTTACCACTCAGGTTATGTAACTAGTTTGTTAACAGTTGGATTTTTGGTGTGTTGCTTATTGAGGACTGCCATGGTAACAAGATGGGACGATTCCAGTGTTTGTTTGTGTGCGCGTGTGTGTGCGCGCGTGTGCGTGTGTTGCAAATGTAGCATGTTTATATATTTACTAGTTGTGAGTATGAACATGCATTTGAGTGTTAGTTCCAGAGTATGCATGTGTGTTATCATGTGTATGTGTATGAATGTGTATTGGTGTCCCCCTGTGTGTGAGGGTTTATGAGTGTGTGTATGTGTGTTGCATGACTGCTTGCTTCAGCATACAAGTGCGCATTTGTGTGCTTGTGTGGTTGAGTGAAGAAGTGCATGTGTGTACTAGTGTGAATCTAGTGTGTGCATGTGCGTGCCCCTATATAAACGTCAGCTTAAGTGCATGTGTGTCGTATATATTTGTGTGTGTGAGCGTGTGGGGGGCAGCTGTATGACTGCCAAGTTGAGTCAGCGTGCGTGTGTGTGTGTGTGCCTGCGTGTGAATGTTCAGCCGAGTGTGTGTGTGTGTGTGTGTGTGCGTAAGGACAAAGCATCAGTCTTGACCATCAGACTCACAGCTGGATGCCTTCCCTCCTGCAGTGCTCCTCTCTCAAAGCCTTTCACAAAGAGCAGCTCTAATTAAACCCTTTCCTCCAGAGGTTATCCTCTCACTGTCTGAGCACTGAGAGCTTCTGCCTCCGCCCTGCATCACCCCCCCCCTCCCCTCCCCTCCCTTCCCTTCTCCGACGCCTCTTATCCCCCTCCGCGGGAACCGGACGCCAGCCTGTTATTAGCTCCGGCCATCCATCTGATCAGGGCGACGGGGGCTGTCAGGGGGCCGCGTTAAACACGGGCTCCCTGACAGGCGACCCGGAGACCGGCCGTGGAAGAGAAGAACGGGGAAGGCGGGGCGGGCAGGGCAGGTGACTGGGGCGGGGGGAGGGGGGGCGGTTACGGTGTGGCCGTGGTTCAGTCCATACCCGCGTATCCCCACCCTGATCGCCTCCCACCCCCCTCGCTAGCCTGCTCTCTCTCTCTCTCTTTATTTACCCGCACGAGGCACGGAGGCGAGGCTGCTCCTGTGCTGTGATAAGCTGGCCATGCAGAACAGCAGTGTTGGGCACAGCTGTGACTGATGATTATGGGATGCTGGCAGAAAGAGTAACACACTGTATTGTGTAGTAGCAATAATAACAATACTTTATATAATAATGATTTATTATTATTATTATTATTATTATTATTATTATTAGTATTATTATTATTACTACAGTAGTGGTGCTGGTAGTGTTAATAATGTAGGCCTAGCAATGTGTTTTAATTAGGAATCCCATCACGAGTGTGCAGTGAAGTGGAACGCAAATGGCATTACAGTAATGTACCGTACAACTTTAATGGGTGTTCATACAGTAGCACAAGCGCCATACGCAAAACAGGTAAGAGATAAAAACCAAATCGATCACGATAAATCTCCCATATACGTTCAATAACTGTAACGCGCGTAAATGAATCCGGCGATACTGTGATTCGTACTCGGTCGATTTACAGCATTTCGGATACGTATACGCTTTCAGGAAGGAGATGATTATTGGACGCTGGTGATAATAGAGGGTCTCCGGTGGCGACCGGGGAGAGCAGGGAATTAAGCGGTGCCGCACACGTGACATCGCCGTCCACAGAGACGCTCTGCTCCGTTCTGCACGCGCTGTAACCTTAGCCGGGGTCCTCCCGGAGATTGTCAGGTCCACGAGCTGCCCCTCGCGACAACGAGCCGCGCGAACCGGCGAACATGGCAGCGAGTGACAGCTGAAACAAACGGGACCTGTCTGCTATTTGGCTCGTTCGCGCGCACCTGTGGCTTCGCCGCTTTATCCGAAGCTTTCCCGAGAGGAGTAGGAATGGGAGAAACTGAAAGTTGCGTAACTATGCCGGTAATACTTACATAAATACAATGCCAGTAAATGAATAATTGCAACATATTCCTAGTTTTAAAAAAAACGCATCCTATTTACCTCATCCACGTGTCATCAAGAATATGGGAACAAATAAGTGTTAAACCCACTACTTTTTTAAATATTGGCTGGAATAGTAAGCGTGTAAACCGGTTCTCTGTGATCACTGTTGAATAATTAGTTTCCACTGCCAGACACTGTAACTGTAATTACTGTGCCACAGCTTTGCTTTTTTACATTCATTTCACATTATCAAGTAACACTGGATAGCAGTTACCAAACTGATTGTAAAACCGCCAGCCAAAATTGAAACATTTCTTGCAAAGTTGCTGAAACGACTACTTATTATCAATGACAAAAAAGGAACAACACTTTGCCAATTGTGTATCAGTTTTTGTTCTTCTAACAGCATTAACCCACTTAAGCCATTGCCAACAGTTCATTTTGATATATTTACGTCAGTACTTTTTGACGTAGAAAGAAAGGCTAGAAAGGACACTTGCAGCTATCAAGATTGGAACGTTATGTAGAATGCATTGCAGTACAGATTCTAAATGGAAAATGACGTGGAGATGGAAAATTATTTTTCATATAGAATATTTCTGGGAACATTAACATGTTCTCTTCAGTGTGAGCACATACCTTGACCTTCGATACTGAAAGAGGAACATTCACATCCTCCACTTTACCTTTCCCTATGGAGTTGCTGATTTTGATCATCATGCAATCTCAGGCTTGCTTAAAACATCAACAGTTAAGAGTGATTAATTTACAATGGAGGCCACACAGAGAGAATCAGCCCATTGGCTTTTCATCCTTGTCCATTGCTCTTCGCATCCTGTGCTAGGAATTGTGTTTTGATGGAAGTTCAGTAGGCTTCCCAGCTTGTCTGTGAACATGCAGTCACCCATCTCCATTACATGCTGAGGAATAATTCCATGACAGAGCACCTTGGAAACTGCCCATATCCATTCAAAAAACAAGCATAATCAATCATTTATAACTTGGAAAATAATAATCAAATGAAGAGTATAGATAATTTGCATGGCCTACAGTATATTGCTGAAGCCAACCTCAAACCTAATTCATCAGCATGTTTTCTCCGTAACAGAGACCTGAGGGGAGGATCTCCATGCTTTGTATTCTGGTTTTGTACTTACATCTATGGCCCTGTTTTATTGAAAACAAGTTGGTATTCTAATGATATCGCAACATGAAATTTAATATGGTTTATTTAATGCATCTTTTAAAAAGTATATAAAATTCACATAAACAAGCAAAATTGCTTTTGGTTCATGAGAGCATAAATATAATACAGGACTACGTGACATACAATTTGTATTCCGGAACTCAGAAATGAAACACTAACTCACACAAGTATTATGACCATGGTGTCATGCCACAGTAAACATTTAAAATCCACTCTGTTCATTTTGTATGGGTGAGAATTTTGTGAACAGGATTTTATTATTATTTTTTTGGTCCAAACCTTTTGTCCTGTCATGTACAATGACAGCATGTAGTTATAAAAGCAAAAGCAGAGCACAGCAGGCGTACTGCACTGGTTGGTCATTTTGAAATTCAAAGGTAGCAAACATACTGTTGGGGTACACCGGTGATTTGGACCTTGATCCTGAGTGTTCTGTGCAACTGGGCGCATGATACGCCCTTCATGATCCTGCCCGGACTGAGGAGCAATCACCTACTGCTCACTTCACACGTGGCCTGTGCAATGGAGAGCACAGAGAAATCTGTCGCTGGCACAGGGAAAGCCTCGGGGAGCCTTAAACCAAAATCAAAGCCTGCTGCTTTTCCAGGCTAGTTAGTCATTTCCCCGCAATTCCCCAGACCACAACAAATACCGCAAGGCTTTGAGAATTGCTGTGAATGGCCCAGTGATAAAGCGACGTATTTACGGTCCAACTAGCACCAAGTGGTAATGTAATTTTTTTTTTTCCGATGTTGTATCAAGTTTGTTGTGGATGACAATAGAGCCGTGTCTTTTTCATGACCTTCAAGCCTCAACTTTTCAGCTACAGCATGTTGCAAACATGCCCCGATCATGCTTGTTTACTTTTGTGTGATCAAGCATAGCAAATTGTGAGAATATGTTTTCACAGCTTTCCACAAGCTAAAAAAAAAAAGATGTTTGAACGTGTTATTTGGCTTGCTGGCTGATGTAATTGTAGGCTAGCCATTGTGTGCTGCTCACACAAACCGGTGTCTGTCAAAGGACGTTGGGAGACACCAGCTCTGTCCACCATGTATATTCTCTTCCTCTTTGACAGAAGAACAATGTACATAGAATGCTAAGGTTTCACAGCAAGCTCAGGGTGGAATTCCTCATGGATTCCTCAAATGGATTGCGTTGCTTTTCCTCCCAGTAAACCATGGCATGTAGCAGAAAAACCTATGCATGCCTCACAAGGCACACACAGTGGGTGGGAAGCACGCGCAACTGCACCAGCAGGCAAATAACCACACAGTGCTGGTCATTCAACCGTTATTCAACCAATTCTGTGGTTCCTTTTTAAGCCATTATGATTTCTGCACCATTATTTGTGCACCAAATTAAAATTAATCCCTAGTAAAATGACAGGGATACAATGCTATTGATTCATTGCTCGCTCAACTTCAAAAACAGGTTTACTATATTTGGGCATTCAGAAGCAACTTGATACCAAGGCTTGTCTTGAGTTAAAATAAATAAATAAATACATAAATAAATAAATAAAACTGAGCTCAGACAGCTGAGGTGAGATGCAGCCACAGATGTAAACTGATACAACAGAGAAGATGAAACCTGGCATGACCCTGGCTCAAAAATAATTAATGAAAGCTTATCCGATCTGATGGCTGAAATCTGATTGTGTTTTGGAACTAAAAATGTCACATATTTTTTGTTCTTGTGAGTGAGTGTCGCACCCGTTTCTCCTCTAAGACCTGTTTGTTGTAAGAGGTCAGTTAAAATCATGGGCCGATGCCAAAATAGCAGTAGAATTTGGATGGCGGTCAGATTTAGTGCATTAGTGCATTGGACAGCTCTCCCAGCAACTGCCTGAAAGCCTGTGACAATGGAATTCCCAGAGGAGTTGACTTTGTGATATTCGGAGTTTATTATATTCAGCCCAGGTTGCACGAAGCATAACCGTCAAATCTGTGTTATAAGCAAAACCAAACAACACTGCAACATGATGTCATTTACTTCATCTTCAAATGTGTGTCTTAGGTATGTCAATATCGTGTTCTCCAGCTAACTGTCCCTGGTTGAACACTATGTTTGACAACTTGTTCAAGATTACAGATTACAGTAGTGCTCAGAGACATGAGCAAACGTGAGAAGCAAAAAGAGTACAATTGTTTCCCTTGGCTGGGGCCGTGTGGTCTTATTGTTTGTCCTGCAGAGCGGCCATTGAGGGGTTTGGATTCAGACTGCAGCAGACCTACCTCCACTACCCACGTGAAAGCACTTTTCATAGCATTTACATAATTGTATACTAACACAAATGGAAATATGGTTTCAATGCTGTGCTTGAACAACCCTTGACAATACATAATCTGCAACATTACAGTACCTGCAATGGGTAGCAGTAAAAGCAGCATACAACGCCTAAATATCCCGTTCAAGATATTGTATTATCCACCACTGTACCGTGCTGAGATGTACAGCCACTGACTGTGATTCTATTAAAAGTTGTATTTAACAATTAAAAGCAAGGCTTTGGAACACAGTTCAGAAAAAAAAAAAAAAAAAAACAGCAATCACTAAAACAAAATGAGTTTGCGTAAAGCTTGAATTTACTTACAAGTCAAATTTAAAGACAAATGCTGGTTGAACATCTGGAGAACAGGACTAAGCCTGATCTGATGAAACAGCCTATTAATCATTTTGAGCTTAAAAAGTATTTGAAGAACTTTCCTACTGCAGCTATGTATGTGTTGCTTTACCAGTTAAAAAGCAGTTGCTGTGGGAAATTGCTAGAACACATGATTTCTGTTGCTGATGTTGATGTTGTTCACTGTGTCAACTGAGAAATTAATAACCATGTTAAATTCTTCCATGGGTAGATCATATTATATTTCCGAACATAATATCATTCAAGAAACTATTGTAGTGTCAGTCTCCTAGATAGCCGGTGGTTTGGTGTTTTACAGTCATGGTGACTGCGGTAACTTATAGCTTGATAGCTTCTATTTCAAATACCAACGGCAGAACCTGGCATCCTTTTCAAACTTTCATGGGTTGCCTGGTTGGCTTGGTGACAGATTGCCTAGCAACAGTGGCCTGGCTTGGCTTGGAAGCATAAGAGTTCAACCTGTATGTACAAAATGTTACAAAAATAGTTTTTTGTAGGTCACATTTTATCAAGAAATCAAGACAAAAAAATATGTGTATGTGGCTTAAAAGCTCCGGGATGAACTCATGTTTAATGTCAAAAGAAATATGGAGTGTAAATTCCAATTTCAATGAAAATGTAGTTTTACATACAGTCTGAAGTAATCAGCAGTTTAGCCTCTTCTGCCTGGCATTTATTCAATCTAGCTGCCGCTGATATTTGTACAGAGTGCCATCATTTGTTTTGGGGAAATTCCAAGTTAATTGGAGATCAATATAATACAAAGATCCTGTCTTTAAAGTCACAAAATTAAGCATGGTTTATATCAGCGTTTGTAGCGATCTAGCTAAATCTGGCACATTTACATCACATAATAGTGATGTTGATCAATGTGTATTGTCCCTGTCAAATAAATAAATAAATAAAATAAATAAATTGTAAAATATGTTCTCGAGACTTGCAGCTATGTACAGCGTACGTAACGTCAGTGCACACCTGATTTTTTTCAGGTGTGTCATTGCCTTTAGTTTTTGTGGTCCTCAAACCACACCGGTTGGCAGTTATAAACATATCAGAAGCTTTTCCCCAGGTGAGAACTTACTCATCTACAGCCAACAGACACATACTGTCTAGTCAGCGTTGCCCTGTCACCATTGGAGAGTCAATTTACTGTAGATTAAGGGGAGGATTTGGCCAAGCTGGGAGCCTTCAAACAAGCTCACAAGCTACCCTGCAGGCAAACAGAGCTCACTGGGGTCTACAGCGCGGGCTAAATGACACAAGCAAGCAACCAAAAAACTCAGATTAAGCCTTATACACTTCGAGAGCTCTCGCTGTTCATTCCAAACCTGGTTCGTTCCCAATTTTGTGATCGACGTCCTTTAGCCAAACTGATTCTCCTCTGCGTGTGAAAATTCTCTCCCATTCCCCGTCTCACGAAACAGGTACAGCATCTGCAACAGGGCCTGTAAAATATGTGCTGGAGAAGGGGGCCGGATTCCCTGTTAGGTTTTGTCCTATTGCAGGAGTTAATTACAGAGATGTCTATGTCAACTGTACAGTACCTATGACAATGCCCTGTGTGACTGGAGCACATTAGTCTTGCTGTCCAGTCTAGGTGTGAATGGAATCACCCCGGGCAGATCCCAGAGAGAGGGGGTTTGCCAGTGCGACTCCCGAGGGAGCCATTTATTTCCGAGAGCAAAATCTCTCTATCAGCTGAAACCGTTGAAACAAAAAGAAACAAGCAAGCTAATGGATGCCTACCAAGAATCGGTACCTTTTAACCTTCGAGAGCCGCATACAAACAGAGCCGTGACAGACATGTCATGCCTCCAGGCTTTTTTGTAATGATGCCCCATAAAGCAAGGGATTCATTAGGACAGAACATTATGCAACGTAATATTGAGCATTGCACCATTCCTGTAAAACTCTTACTGGAGAAGGCCTTCACCCATCCACATTCTCACAGCCACAGCGGTGGATCATTGTTAAATACGACTTTTTGGGCGCAAGGAAAGCAATGAAAAATATATACGGGCCTTCCTCTCTGATTGTCTTTACTGTTTTATGCGCAGTTAATGAGGAGGCATCCTGTTACAAACCCTTTCCCTCATATATTTCAGGCATCTGCCGCGGTAGCGATGAGGCTGTATCCATCAGCCCCGCACCTCTGCTGGGAAAGCTCGTTTTGATGAATGGGGATATTAATGAGATGCGTATTAACGCGTCATGAGGCAGAAATGGCCGGACGCACCGGCCTGTGATGCGGGTGCGTTTGGAGCTGCTGCGCTCTCCAGGGAGAGATTATGCCTGTGTTTGTTTTGTTTGTGTAGGTGGTGTTGGTGAGCTGGGGGGGTGGAGGGGGGCAGGGGCTTGGTTTTTTTTTTTTTTTTTTTTTTTTTTTTTTTTTACCAGGGCCCCTTAATTCTGTACACAGAGTCTCAGTTCTGGGCAGGGGGCAGCCTTTGTGTCGTGGCTTGAGTCACTCCTCGCAATGCTGCACCCGTGCATGTTCAGGATGGTTTTTCGTAAATCTCAGTGCTATGAATAATCCCAACTAAAAGGCATGAGAGGCAGAATAAGGTATAATGGGAATGCCACTCAAGCCTTTCATGCTAAAGGAGCCACAGTGCTTCACGATTTCCTTGTAAATGGATTGAGCGGGATGATATTACCATCATGTTGCCATAAATAAGCATGGTGTTCTGATCTCTGGCCTTCAGAGCAGGTGGACTGACTCTGCAATTCGACCATCTGAATTGATGAAGAAAAGAAAACAATGAAAGAAAAAGCATACTATGAAGCAGAGAATACCCAGAGGTCTGAATTTTACAAGCAGGGGAAAACCGCCCGGTGACAGTTTTTCTCCTTTATTTTGAAAAAGATGGATGCATCGCTTTAGGACTGATGCCACTTAAACACTTCAGTGACAGACTCAAAATGGTGCCCGTTCTGTACTCCGTTGCAAATCACATGGGTTTGGCTCTGCTATTTATAAATCTAATTCCCATTACTGACCCTGGCTATTACGAATCAACCCAGTTTGAGATGATCCTATAATGTGATTGTTCTGATAAACCCGAAGGTAATATTCAGGGCTTAATCAGTGGACTGCAAACCATCTGCGTATCTAGGGCTTTTTCAATATATTCTATTTTTTATTTAGTGGAGAACATGTTGGCACATTGGTAGAACTGTATTGTTAGCACTTAATCAGGGCAAAAGTACCCTTTATAAAAGTTATTTTCTGTCACAAGAACAAAGACTCTCATATCCGTGAACTTCAGTGCAATAGGAAACTTGGATTAGTGGGATTTGTTACTAATCCATCTAATTAACATGAATCCGGGATACATTTTGCGTTTAAATGCCATTAATTATCGCTTTCCGAGGAACCTTTTGCATACCGAGTGACACTGCAAGGCCAAGCAGCATATAATAATATTGTGGAAAGGAACTTCGTCGAGGCCTGGAACGTCGGGCTTAAGGCTACCTCTGCAGCACGGTCATGGAAAAGGATACTAAGTGGTCATGCAAGGACAATCACGCTCACCTGGGCCCGGACACGAATGCTCGCTAACGCTGTCAACGCGAATAAATTCCCCCAGCGCAGGGGTCATCTGGCAGCCAGCAAGACGAGCGGCGAGCAAAAAGGCAGTTTAATTATTCGAAGAGCAAGGCTGAGAAAAAAAAAATAAAAAAAAAAAAGGTGGGAGGAGAAGAAAAAAAAAATGTCAACGTATTATTTTGATGACTAACCTTTTTGTCAGGAGCTCGGTAGAGGAAGGGCAATACCCTTCAGGGTGGCTGATGCGAGTTGTCACTTTGCTCACCTCTCGTTGTCGCCCCCATCCCCCCCCCCCCCCCTCACCTTCAGCGATCCGCGCCCTTCCCGTGCGACGCGCGGACACGGCGGCCATCTGTACGGGTCACGCGGGCGTCCCCCCGGTGCGCCGCCGGGGTGCGTCCCCGACCGCCCCGCTCCGCGTCGCTCCGTCGCGTTGGCGCGCCCGTTTTTAAGGCCGTGTCTGGAGCTTCCTTAGTAGAGCTCTGGCCTGCGAGGTAACAGAAAACCTGTCATCTCTGGTTTTCCTCCTCTCTGTGTGAGTAGCCTACCCTTCTTCTGTGTGTGCATGTGTGTGTGTGTGTGTGTGTGTGCGTGCATGCGTGTTTATAAAAATGAGTCTACCGAGACCTCCAGCCTGCCTGATTTGTGTACCCTTAGTTTCGCCGTGACTTACAATTGCGTTACGCTCCAGGTTTCTGATGCTGAGGTAAGTCACGGAAAATGAGCCGTATTCCTGATTAGGCTATTTTTACCGGGAGTAGAGTTTTGGCCGGACTCAGCCTAAACGAATTTTGTGGCTTAGCCGGGCGCTCTGTGGCTTTGCTGGTGTTTTACGGCTCAGCCAGGGCTTTTAATGTTTGAGACAGGTATCTTGCGGCTTTACCAGGTGTGTTGTGGCTTTGCCAACAGTTTTGTGGCTTTGCCAGGCCTAATTGTGGCTTTGCCAGGCGTTTTTGTTCTTTAGCCAGGCCGCTGTCCTCAAGCTGAGGGTCAAAATGTGACGGCGTCCTTCCGGTACACCATCTGTCACTTTGCCGCAGCATCAACACTAAGGTCAGAAGTGGCCGGGCCGAGACGGGGTGTGCCTGCAATTTAAAGTTATATCATGGGTCTCAGACTGTCACAATCAATTATGTGAAATCCTTAAGGAAATGTCTCATGCATCTGCCAAAATAAATACAAACATGGCCAACGCCAAAAAAATTATGATAATTTAAGTGACATAGTCATTCCCCACTATCACCTAGGGTGGACTGTTATTGAATGAAAAAACATCTGACATACTGCGTTGCTCATAGAACACAAACAACGTTAAGATGCTTTATGAAAGTGTGTCTTTTTTGGCTCCTGATTTGGAAGGTTCCGTAAACTGGGTAAACTCAAATGGACAAAAATGCACGGGGATGCAAATTGTTTACCCCCTCCGCCTCTGCAGTCACACTGTCAGCCGAGGCAGCCCTGAGGCCACTTTCACTGCAGGACGAGCGGCGTCAACCTGCAGCCCTACTGGCGCCTCCTTTCAGGAGCTGCCCCTCCTGTGGAGCTGGTTTATCTTCGGGCCCCCTGAGCGTGAACTGCGCTGCCGCGTCCCTGCTGTTCTTGTCACGTGGGCGCTGGTGCATTAAATGATGTCACGAATAACAGACAGCTCAGTCGGTCGACGCTTTGCTCGAAGAACCTTGTTTTTTTTTTTTCTCTCACTTCATTAGCTACCGGCAGTCTCACGATGAGCAGCGGACAGTATGGGGGGTTGAAACTGACTCCGAATGGCTCTGTAGGAGGAGGTTCGCATTCTCACGATAAAGACGATAAAGTTAGCTGGGAACAGACTGAAAGGGCTTTAATGCAAAAAACGTGAACGATGCTCAAAAAAAAGGCCAAGCAGCTTCGCCTTGTGCAACATGAATGATATTGTGCCACATCAGGGATTAGTCTGTGTCAAATCTATCTTTTTGGAACCTCACCTTCAGTATTAGATGTGGAGAGAGGGGACGTGACCTTGAATAGTTATGTGCATGGCGTTGCTTCAAAGCAGCAACCCAAAGGCTCAGACCCTGTTGCATCTATACATTACACACATTCCATGTCATCTCTCGAGGCAACATTATTGCTCAGAGAGAAATGGAGCAGAACTGTTGTGTCATCTTCCAAAGGATCATTTGCACGGTATCCCATTTGCATTCAGTCATTCTCCCAGCAGAGTGCCCCGTCGTTCTCTCTGCCAGAGGCTCACTCAACAGTCAGGGATATTTCCACGCTCTGATTCTACAGGTGCACTGGAGAGGGTATCCTGGCAATTTGTTAAACTTGCACCAAGACAGGATCATTAGAAAGTGAATCTGAGATTCCATGAAATTGTGAAATAATGCTACTCACTGTAATGCATAATACTACAATACCCACAAAACATAAAATGACACATTGCATTAATACATGCATAAATGTAACAAAAATTAATGTTTAAGTGTTGTCCACTGGTTTGTGTGGTAAATGTTTTTGGAGATTTACAGCCTTTGGAAACAGTTGTGCATCACTTTTTATACATAGCCCCCATTTCAGGGCACCATAATATTTGGGTCATATTAATGTTATATTAAAGAAAGTAGTCATGCTAAGTACCTCAGGTACTCACATACTTGAAATATGTGACCCATAGACATCACCAGGTGCTTAGTATTTTCTTTGCGTCATGCCTGTTCTGCAGCCATCTTGAGCTACTGGTTGTTTCAAAATGTTCTCTTCAGCATATAAAATGCATGTTCAACAGCATTCAAATTGGGTGAATGAATTGGCCAGTCAATCATTTTTCCAGCTTTTGGCTTTGAAAAACTTTGTTGCTTTAGCAGTAGTAGCAGTTTTGGATCATTGTCTTGCTGCAGGATTGCTTGATTGCAAATCTGAAATTGTGGAGTACAGAGTCTAATTGAAAAAAAAATATGTCTTTGTCCCGAACATTATGGAGCTCACCATACATGAATGGACCCGCGCCTTGTAGAACAGCGCTGCTAAAAGTCTCTTTAATCTACATAAATACATGAAAGTGTAGGCTGGCAGGAGGATTCAGTCACACTCAAAATATATATTTATTTTAATCATTGGCTGACATCAGGATTGCAGAAGTGATTATCCATACATTCATTATCTAACCCACTTATTCCTGTTCAGGGTTGTGGGGTGGCTGGAGGCTATCCCAGCATGCACAGAGTGAGAGGCAGGAATACACCCTGGGCATGTCTCCAATCTATCTCAGGGCACCCACACCATTCGCTCACACACTCATACCAATGGGCAATTTAGAGCCTCCAATTAGCCTACCTGCATGTCTTTGGACTGTGGGAGGACACCGGAGTACCCAGAGAAAACTCCCATGGACACGGGGAGAACTTGCAAACTCCACACTTAAAGGCCCCGGCTGGGATTCAAACCCAGGACCTTCTTTTAATGAGGTGCTTCATAACACACCACTGTGCCACACCAGATTATCTGTGCACCGTGCCATGTGATTAATTGGTCAGATATAAGAAAATGCACCTACCTGTTGTGTTAAGTGTGCTAGTTTGGTTTGCAAATTTTTAGCTTGCTAAATTCAGCCCAGTCTGCCGTGAAGCATGGGAAGATATCAAACCGTGGGAAAAAACTGTTGCTACTTCAGGATGAATAAAAGTTGGCATGGTTTCATTGGTTAGCCTACATAAAACATCACGGGGCAAGGACAAATCTAGTTGCGTTTTTAAAAATATAGCCTAGGGTTAAAGAAGGTTGTAGTGTGTTCAGACTTCGTTACTACAGCTTGTGCATTTTTATAAATGCTTTCATTTTCTTCCAGCAAGCTTTTTTGTTGACAGACTTGTACATGAACCCATACAAACAACTATTTAAAAAACCTCATGTAGATGAATCTAGACTTAGAGATTTTTGTTTTTAGTTTCTATGATGTTAAAAAAAAGTACATCTTGACGGTGTCCTATCATTGCCATATTATATAGAAACTGATTCCGAATTGTATATCAACATTCTAGTAATTGCCGGTCCAAGGTCATTGACTGGTACTGACTGCTTTGCTTTAATGTAATATAAACATGAGGCAAGCTCAAGTTTATTATGCAGTGAAACAAGGCTTGACAGAATGGTTGAGCCAGAATGAACTGCTGATGGCAAAAGCAGTTTCACCCAGCACGTCACCGTAGACTGTGCAACAACACATTTTGAATCCACTGATTCCTCAGGAAGCAATTGCAATGCTTATGGTTCAAACCAGGCACATGCTATAGTGCATGAATGTATAACGTCTGATAAAAACTTTGATTTCCTAAATCAACATCAAACATTAGAATACATATTACGATCGAATACGTGAACTCATTGGGCCTAATTCACGAAACATCACATTCGATCGTAAATTGTGTTTAAGAACGTCTCCAAGAACATTTCGACATTCATCATTTATTTCTTATCTGTGTCTGTTAATGACTGTTTCCTTATGCTAATCACATGAACAGGATTGTGCATAAAATGTACCAACAGTCAGAATTCATCATCTCATGCACCTGAGATATGCACAAGATGAAAACCATATTGGTTTTTCTCAGGAAGAGAGAAAAACCAATATGGTAAGAAAAAAAGTAAGAATAATTTAAGAAAAAATTTTGTGAATGAGGCCCATTGTGTGTAAAACCTGAACCAATATTTAATCCTAAATTCTGTTGTTCGCACAGAATTTTTTTTTTTGAGCAGCTTATGTTGACTTAATGTTTGTTTCCCATGAAAATAGTTTTCTACAAACCATATGTCCCAGATATTACAGAACAAGTGGGAAATTAGTATTGTTTAATTATATTTTTCCCAAAATAAAACAAGTATGGTGGTAGTACTCAATAGAGAAAACCATTTTTAAACTTTGTTCTTTGTTCATTATGTTATATTCTATTTGTTGAATAAAAAACAGCAAGCGAGAAACAGGCCAACTGATTCTTTGCAAAGGGCAGGTACACTTGCTCTTTCAAATATTCCTTTCTCAAACTTGGGCATCGCAAAGTTAAGGCCATATCTTTTCCTATGCCATAGACATTTCATCATTAATCACCAACAATTTGTTTGATTGAAACAAACTTAAGTCTGGTTTGATTGCATTACAAATGCCCTCTGCTTAAGTGTGTTTGATTGAATCTGGCTGTGGGAAATTCATTTTGAATAGAAATGTGAAAATAAAAAAGTCACATTGCTGCAGTGCTGTATATGTCACAGAAATGAAGGCAATACATGAAAATAATTCATACGAGTTTATATACAAGTGCTATCTTTATATATAAACTGAGTCCTAGTCCTCTTGCTACAGATTCTATATAATGTTCCCCATTTGAGGACATACAGTATCAATTTATAACAAAAGAAAAGCAGCTCTTACCGGTTGGTGTCATGCTGCGCTGAACTCAGTCATTCTAAACTTATTATTTTGCCATATTTGTCACATTTACAGATATCACAAGAGAAACTGCAGGTTTGTCTACCCAGAGGCTATATACTATAAAACAAGGCAATGGAGAATTTGCTGACACTAAACATTACTTACAAAAGTAAATATTGAATTTCTGTTGAGACAAAGTTTATATTTGTTCCAAATGCCAAACTAATATTTAACACTAAGACACCATCATATATTAATTTGTTTGCGAGAACTCTCCAAAGAGCCATTTAGGGAAGCTGTTATCACCCCCGGAGTAGTGTATTGTGACAGAAGGAGCTGTACAATGCAGTTTCACAGTACACTGACAGTATCAGAGTTGATTCAGTGCAGGGTTTGCAATGAGCTTAGGTATTTATACAGTGTGAAAGCAGGGCACTTCAAAAAGAGCACGCAACGGCAAATCCAAAATCACTTGGATTGTGCTGCGGGGGCATGCGAGGTAAAGTTTCTAGCCCCCTGCAAGCATTTAGCAGTGTGTGCGTGTGTGTGTGTGTATGTGTGTGTGTGCGAGATATGAGTGCGTGTGCGTGTATAAGCGTGTGTGTACACATTTACTTCTGTATGTGCATTCTGAGGATGATTTTGGATCCTCCTGCAATACAACAACCCTCCTGTTTTTTTTGTTTATACTGTTACCGAGCCTAGAGGCAATTAGCGCTGCGCACTGAAAGCCAGAGTTATAAATATACATTATATCAGTTTGAGGGTGTATGTGGTACCCCGGGTGCATGTATGCCATCATTCATACGAACCCCCTTCACGGCCGCTGCGTCATAAATCACTCACCATGACCCCCGCTTGTTTTCGGCTGATTATTAATGCTCCGCGTTCTTGCCACCGCCAAAAGGCAAACTATGACTAATTGGCAGAGCGTTAATGTCTCTCCTCGCCTGGCCAAGAGCTTCAATTGACATGGATTAAATAGGGAAGGAAGGAAGAAAAAAACAAACCAAAAAAAACAAAAAAAAAAACAAAAACAGGCTTTGACCCCCAGTGCTGCAGCCAAGGTCGCGAGATGAATTACACGGCGGGAAGACAGGGGAGCGGGGAGCGCGGGAATCCGCCGCGCGGGCGTGCGAGATGCGCTCCTGGGAGCTCGCGCGTGTGTGCGTGTGCGAGGGGAGGAGGCTCGCGGGCGCTTATCTCCGGGGCTGCAGGCGGCGGATCGACGCGGGCGCCTCGTCGCGGGCGCCTCGTGGGACGGTACCGGCGGCAGGCGTGCGGTCCCTCCGTCTCTCTGCGGAGCCAGAGGGGCGCTGGCTCTGCCCGCGTCTGTTTTGGCGCCGTGTGAATCAGACGAATGCAATGCATTGTTTGGGAAAAGTGCACGTTCTGCCTTTCTCTCTCTATATATACGCAGGGACTGTGGGAGCGAGCAGTCGCAGGGAGAATTTGTAGCGGTGATTGGTGAGGTTCTGGAGCTGTTAGATTTGTGTGTATTTTTCTCTGTGACTTGAAATGGTAAAAACAAAAACACACTTTTAAAGTGTGTGCCGATAAATACCATTAACTATTAAAATGGGATTATGATGTCATATATGCTGTCCGGCCAAAGGTCTGGTTAGTTGCATATTGCCTGTACAAATACTATACCCCACCAAGCCAGTATTAATTTTCAGGATTTCTCACAGAAATGACCCTGGGGTTTCAGTTCTTTGAAAAATGTAATTTTGTTCTGTAAGCTCATTTAAACACATAATTCTGATGCAACTTCAGAAGGCCTCACAATAAATTGCCAAACTCATACTATAGTACTCCTTATCTTCCTCCCATTCCACTCCTGAACTTTATTGCCCGTTATATGTCAGGGATTGGTCTGTCCTGTATAGATAGACTAAACTTGAAATCTTGAGCCAATAGCAGCAATTGCTCTTTGTAGCCAATAGCAACATAAAGAGAAAATTTACATTTGGATGTTTGCAAATTGCAACTGGACCAAATTAAATTAATTTTAAGTCCATCTTCTTAGATGGAATACTTTGCCTTATGCTCAACCATACACATTTTCAAAATCCAAGTTATTCCATACCATGACATTTACAGTTTTTATTTAATTAACAGGGTTTATAAGGGGTGAAAGAAGGATGAAAATAATGTTAAATATATATGATGAGTTGATTTGATGATTAACATTTTCCTGCACTGCAGAAATTTCTTATATTGACACTTGTACATTTGTTTTGACACCAGAAGTTAGTACTTGATTAAGATCTATTTTCACAGCACTTCATTTAATTACATGCATATGTGCTTACACTTTGATGTGACAAGTATGCCTTGAAAGGCATACACCTAGATTCAATTAAACACACTTGGCCAAGTTTAAAGGCATTTGAAATTCAATCCTAGGTTTTTCAGATTCAAGAGTTAAGAGTTGAATGAACACTGGACATTTTACTGTGTATTATTTCAATGGTTTTATGATAACATTTTATAATAAAATTACTGGAATAGTGTTCTGCACAGTGAATTAATAAAGTATTTGGTTGTAGTGTCTATTCTGATGGGTTGAATGAGGATTAAGGATAACATAGGTCTACATAGCCTAGATACAGTAGCATGCGTCCAGTTTAGATAGTGGTTTCAGACCAGGTTGTGGTTTCAGTTACAGTGTTTCACACAGACTAGTGTATCATGCAGTATGCAAGTTTCTTTGCTATAGCTCAAGCATTCTTTCTTAAATTTTACTTAACACAAGTTTCTTGCCTCATTTCTATATACAGACAGGTGACAAATTCAAGGAAAAACCTGAATAAATGAATGGAGAGACATAACGAGAAATGTTGTGTAAGTCACTGGATAAGAGCATCTGCCTAAATAAATGCATGTAATGTAATGTAATAAGAAATGCTGATGCTTCGATACAGTTGTACTGCATGATACAATTAAGCAGTTGACATCATATCATGCTCTGTGGCATGTATAAAAATGCTGAGCAGGCCCAGTTGACCTCGATTTTGGGTCAAGATAGCGAGAGGAAAAGATCTAAGTGAATTTGAAAGAGGGTTAATTATTGGGGCACAGATGGCAGGTGCTTCAGTCACAAAGATTGCTCAACTGGCTAGAGTTTCAATAGGAACAGTGACTAAATGATATCTACATTTAGATCTATAGGAAAGACATCAGTAAATAGGGTCAGACATTGTGGTCGAAAGCACACATTCGATTACTGTGATGCTTGTGCATTAGTGTGGTGTGTAAGGAAGAACAAAAGAGCAAATCTTCCTCTGGTGACTGAGAATGTCAATGCAGGACATGATCAAACTGTGTCAGCAAGAACAGTCTGTTGACAACTCCACAGAGAGGAATATTATTGTAGGGTTCATTACAAAGACAAATGCACATTTGAGAGTTCGGTGGTGCAGAAACTATAGGCACTGGTTGACAAAGATGTGGAAAAAAAGTGATATGGTCAGATGAGTCATCCATCACCATATTCTTGACAAGTGGACACTTGCATGTGTGCCGTACACCAAGAGAACAGTACAGGCCTGAAAGCTTGACCCCTGCAGCGAGGGGTCCGGTGGCACTGTTATGCTGTGGGGGTCAATTTTTTGGCACGGTTTGGGTCCACTTGTCCCCTTAGAGGAGGAAGGGTCACAGCACATCAATACAAAGTTATTCTGAGTGATAACCTTTATCCAATGATGAAACATTTCCATTCTGATGGGAGTGGTCTCTTCCAGGATGAAAATGCCAATGAAAATGATGTCAACCATATGCTATGGCCTTTGCAGTCACCCGATTTCAACCCTAATTGAACACCTATGGGAGATTTTGGAACAACATGTTAGACAGCACTCTCTACCATCATTATCAACATATCTTTTGGAAGAATGGTGTTCCATCTCTCCAGAGTTCCAGACATTCTGAATCCATGCCAAGGTGCATTGAAGCTGTTCTGGCAGCTCGTGGTGGCCCAACACCTTACTAAGACACATTATGTTGGTTTTTCCTTTAATTTGTCACCCGTCTGTCACTTTAAAGCAAAGGAGGCTGTAAGTCAGTGATCTCCGGAATCTTGAGTTTACTCACCTTTTCTACAGCTACGTCCCTGGTTCTGATGGACAGTTTGGGCTGATGTAGAGTAGTGTTTAGTGTTTGCTGATATGGCCAAAGTTGTAACATCTCTAAAGCAAACTCTGTTTTTACAGTTAAAGGGTTATCGTGATTTTAAGATGCCCCATCGTGTTTGACTGTAGACGTGCGCCATTGTGGTGAAGAAGAGACAACAAAATCAATCATTTGAACAGTCAGATTAAATATGACAGTTTTAAAAGAGCAGTTCTAAAGCTGTGAGTTCACTAAATGTTATGAAGTGCCTTCTAAGGATTGAGCATTCAGCTTTGACATGTATTATTGTTCATTTAGTTTTACATCTGTTAGTTCAATCAGTTAATGGTTGTGACAAGTAGGATAAATTCTAGAGCTATATAGTTCCCTCGTGGAGACTTCCACATTCTGATTGCGTTGTGATGTGTGTCTTACAGAAAACACAAAGCTGCTTTCTCTCTGTAATGTGCAATTGAAGACGTGCAACGATCATGACCGTAAAGGGGTGTGGCAGTTTCAGATGCATTTTATTGTAACTATAACTGCATGCGAACCCCAATACATAAATCTGTTTAACAGCAGCAGAATGTGCTCAGACATTTTTCTGTCAGAGTACATTCAGGGGGGGGGGGGGAGTAGGTGTTGAAACGTTAAAAAAAGGTGTCACTTTACTACAGGTTTAACTAAGCACCCCCACCCACCATCCACCATCCTCCATCCTGATATTGTACCACAATGCTCCCATAACACCTTCCGAGTTCTTTCCCACAGTGTGCCACATATGGATCATCTCATCTATACAATTTCAGTCATTTACAGTTATAGACATTGGTTATGAAAGTCAACATTAATCCATTCACTCCATTTTGCCAGGTTTTACCTCTGACTGGCAATATTAGTAGCTTGCAGCCTGTCGGGAATGCCAGAGAAAGTTTGTGAAAAGTACCTGAACAGCCGTCATCCTATATTACTACCGTTTCCAACAAACATGAACAGATATCTGATATTTGAGTCACATGCGCACGCACACACAGACACACACAGTCGGAGAATGGCGCCAGACACACAAGAAAAGTAACCAATGAGAATGGTACACTTACACAGATGCACCAGGCTGTACTTGACCCAGGTCAATACTAGTCATTCTCTCTTCGATGATTGGGGAAGCACACCCATTCACACTTTACAATTAAGTCATTTAGCAGATGCTTTTTAGCCAAAGTGACTTATAGCATTTGGGGTATGTGGGGGTGCCCTTGTAAACATGTGGGTACTCTATTAAATGATGATGAAATGATAATGTTTTTTTTTCTTGTGGTGCAATCAGGATTAAATGATTTTCTGCTGGTACAACTTCGCAACTCATCCAAGGTGCATGAAAAAGGAAGGCAAACACTGAACGGAAATATTTCAGCCACTCTGGGAGAGCAATGGAAATTAAAACTGTATTTATTATAAAACACATTTTGGCTAGGAGCCTTCTACAGGACAGTTCTGCAAGATACAAAAACGGATTCACTTACACACCAGCGAGAGCGCTCACAAACTTGGCCAATAGGGTAGAAAGCATCAATTAAGCACAGTAACCACTTTCAGCTGCAAAGTAGCTGAGTGCATTTGATGGAAATAGGAAACAATTAAAATAAATTATGACTTAATAACAATCGGAGGAAACAAAAATGAAATAAAATTAGATGACAAAAAGAAGCATACCTTATGAGAAATCTTTAAGGCTAAACTCTTCCATACCTTGTGGGTGGAGATATTTAAATAGGAAGATGTAAAAAGCTTCTCTACATTTTCTAAGATAATTAATCTCCACCTCCAGGACCTATGGTAACTTGGTCTATTCCTGTGAAAGAGAACATAGAGATTGGAGGTTTGGCCTATTTTTAAAATGTTTGGCTACAGGGTTTTCCCATCCTTACGTTGCACTTCTGAGTTCTGTAATATTTTCTTTTAGAGGATGCTTAGTCTCTCAAATATACAGTTTACCACAAGGACAACTTACCATACATACAACATTTTTAGTTTTGCAGGTGATAAAGCTATTGACTGGCATTCTTTTTCCATTAACTGGGTGTTTGAACCATTTAGTGGTACTCGTAAATTGACAGTTAACACAATTACCAAATTTTAAATGACCTACAGAAGAGTCACCAGTGAGACTATTCAAGTTGATCACTGTTAGGGGACAGGCCTTAATCACTGTAGTTCTAATATTACTAGCTTTTTAAAAAGTTACAATTGGTTTGTCTTAAAAAACATTCTCTAACAATGGATCACTCTGTAATACTGTAGATGCCAGTGCTTAACAATATGCTAATGCTTTGTCTTAGGTATAAAAGTTGCACAATATATAAGGGAATGTTTTTTCTTGTTATGTTCCTGACTTAAAAACAACTTCCACAGGTCCTTTGCACAAATTTCATTTCAGTTGCATTGGAACATTTTTTCAAGGTCATGTTTCTTTTTTTTGTTATAAAAGAAAGAATCATCATATTGTCTTAAAACTTCCTGGTCGTATTTACATTTGTCCAGAACAATTGTACCTCCCTAATCTGATGGTTTTATCACAATGGATTTATCATGTTCCAGTTCCTGCAGTGCAATTCTTTCGGTCTTTCGATATATTATTTATGGAAAAAGTTGTGTTTTTAAGTGGTTTTCAAACTCTCTCTCTGTAAGTGTGCAATATGTCTCAGTTGAAATATTTCTGTTCTTAGGAGGTTAGGAGTTCTTCACCACAGAGAGTACTGAGTATTGAGCCTGAGTGAGTTCAGTCTGGCTTGAGTTGATAAAAGATGATTTCTTACAAAATCCTGAGACCTGGTACAGGGGCACATGCAGTGGCGTTTTCCCCTGTGCGTCCTCCTTGTCTTGTGTTGTGATTGGTATAGTGTCTGTTGCTCTTGTGTTTTTCAAATCATGGTGATGGAATGTGTCTTCTCTCCAAAAAGGAACACAGTGTGCAAGGCGAGGTGTGGAGTCATCATGTTTTTGATTTGGTGGATGAATTTTCCTTCAAAGTGCGCGTTCTTCAAGTGCATTTTGAGCTGTTGCTTGATCTGCTGTTCAGGGTAAGGTGCTGATTTAGACTCAGGTCTACTGTTGTTTTTGGCCCAAGAAAATACAAAATCACTTTAATAATCTTTCTCATCTTGGATAAATATCTTATGTGTAAATGTGAGGATGAAAAAAAACCCTGCAGCCAGACATTTTAAATAGGATTCTAGCAATTTACCTTTTCATAGGAATAGAGCAAGTTACCCTTTCATAGGATAGAACAAGTTACCATTTCACATTACCTCTCAATGGTATCACTGCTGTAGGTAATTTTGAGTGTTGTAAATGTGGTAATTGTCAATTTAGGAGTGCCACTAAATGGTTCAAATATCCTATAAAGGGAAAGAAATGCCAATTAATAGTTTTGTCACCAGAAAAACAAATACGTTTCTATATAAAAGTTATGCCTGTTTCCTGTTCCTCTCACCCAGTACATGCTGGAATAAGCTTCAGCACCCTCTACACCCCTGCCCACGATAGACGGTTATACATAATGGATGAATGGAAGTTGTCCTTGTGGTAAAGTGTACATTGGATAGATGGTGCATCCTCTAAAAGAACGTATCACAGAACAAAGAAGTGCAATTAAATGCGAGGATGAAAAATCCTGTAGTCAGACATTTGAAAAATAGGCCAAACATCTCATGTTTATGTTTTTCTTTCATAGGGATAGGGCAAGTTACCCTGGGTCCTAGAGAGGGGACATGAATCATCTTAGAAAACACATCTTCCGATTTAAAAGTCTCCACCTACAAGTTATGAATGAAGAGTTTAGCCTTAAAGATTTCTTATAAGGCATGCTTTAGTTTGTCACCTTATTTCAACTTACTTTTTGTTTTCCTGTCGAAATTGTTATTAAGACAAATCTCTTTTAATTGTTGCTTAAATACATCAATTGCCCTCAGCTACTTAACAGCAGAAAGTGGTCACTGTGCTTAATTGACCATTTCTTCCCTATCGGTCAAGAGTGCTCTCGCTGGTGAATCACTGTTTTTCTCTCTTGCAAGACTGCCTTGAAGATGGCTTCCAGCCAAAATACATTGGTATTTTTATTTTTAACTTCCATCACTCTCTAAGAGTGACTGAAATTGTTAAATTAATTTATTGTACTTTGTGAGTGACACGTCTAAAGGGCAGTGGTTTAACTTAAATCTCTGCATGTGCCTGAACACTGGACCTGGAAGAAAAGTCTGGTTTCTTAGCTAGCCTGTGTTTCATGTCGCTTACAGTATCACTATGGACGAAAAAAGGACGAAAAAGTTTTGCGTTAGAAACTAAACTGAAAAATATTCCAACAGTCCTTTACCTTGATTGAAAGAGAAGTAATTGCAGCATAATAGTGGTGAACGTGCCTTTTACACTGCTCTATAGCAGCTCTAACGTAGCAAAATAAAACACAGCTTTCTTTGAATCCTTAACTAGTCCTTTTAGTGAGACAAGTGTACTCAATGACCTGCACACCCGTGGGACAATGGCTTCCTACCGGACTACCAAACCTGGGATGGCTGATTTTCCTGACTCTTACGACAAGCCCAACTTGAAAAACAGAAACCCCGCGTATTAAAAAAAGTTTCAAGAACTGTGTATCAAAAGAAAAGAGGAAAAATGAAGCCTAGATGTGGAAACCACAGAGGTGCTTTAAGACTGTGCAGCATTGACAGACAGGAGGGAAGCAGAGAGGCTTTTACCGGAATCTCATAACTGCTGTAATATGAACTGATGTGAGGGAGGAGGAATGGAGTGGGAGTGGGGGTGGGGGGGTTGGGGGAGGCGCGGAGTAGTCCTGACGGTTATGGAGGGGGTCTGATTTGAGTCAGGTTGGGACCACCATTGGTCAGGAAATTATGCTTCTGCCATGAAAAACACAACATTATGCTGCTCTGCTCCAACTGCTGCCTTTTTACAAGTGTGATACATTTTTATGACTTCATGGCTGAAGTATCGTAAGGGACTACTGCTAAAATGTACACGTAGTTCCAGCTCAGGAGAGAAAATGCTTTTTTACCCAATATTCTGTCACTCATAAAAAATGTATAGTCAGTAGGAGTTCCAAGAACTTAAGGATTGCTTTCCATGTTTTTTTCAGTATCTGTAAGAGTTCTTAATCAGCAGGATCATGTTAATGAGGGCTGAAGCCAGACTGTGTGTCTGAGATTCCGCACAGCATCATGGCTCGTCAGCGTGAAGCCTGCTCAGGTTATGGTTTGGCAGGAAATGGCCCTGGGACGATGACCTCAATTCCTCAGACCAGGTTTTTGCCTTCATACACCTCAACCTTCATCGCACAGCACGCCAAATTCGACACAACACCATGCTTTCTACCACCAATGTTATCTTGTTCCGTCCACCAGTTCTTTGCAAAGGACCCGGTGACGGCATTATGTGTAGTGAATATTGAACTATCACTTTTAATTCTGAAAAAAAAAGGTAACGAAAATCAATATAGTCTTATTTTTCAATTCACAAAGATGTTCTTTCTTTATCGCTAAGGGTAGGGCAGCCAGAAGATGCATTATTGATCTTTGACTCCAGGACATGACTGAATATCCTTGTGGAATATCAAAGTGGAAAGCCAAAGTCAGACACGACTCGTGGCTCCGAACACTACACTGCCGGGCGATGTTGAGAAACAACAGGGCATCTCTGACTTGCAGATATTATCGGAAAATATCCACATCCAAGATGCGTGACCTTTGAGGCAAACCAACCCTTGCGCTGCTAATGGTCCTGTAGCGGCACGGACCAAGTCGGCTTTTATGCAGCACGATGAAGAATACCCAGGCCACGTGTACTTTTACGGTGGATTTGTTTTGCAAGTCCACTGGCTGCAAATGTGATGCAGCCAGCTGTAAAATGGGCCTTGCCAACTCCTGCCACTAGTGCTTAGATGTCAGTATAACCAAATTGCCTCTGGGTGGAACGCCCTGCTTGACAGGTCGATGTGTTCAGTGCTGGAACCCTTAAGGCAAGTGCTGTATCTGTACCAGGGAGGAAAATATGGTGTCAGAAAACAAAAATTAATAAATTTACTGATCAACATCCGACTGCGGAAACTGAATTTGCACACCAAGCCCTGCTAAGATCAAGGTTGCGTTTGTGCAATTAAAGAAAAAAACTGCAGAGATGTCTTACAGCTATCTTATGCTCTTACAGTATATGCTATCTTTTACCAAATAAATTAGACCACTTCCTTTTTTCTTAAAATATGGACATGCTGTATATATCAATGGGTAAAAAATATAGTATTATGTGAAGTTACACATTTAATTACATTTTCAGGGCATAAGAGAGAAATAGAAAACTTTGTTTCATTTATCTGTTTTAAATACATATACAGTTAAATTCATTTAATTCATTTAAATTCATTAAATTCTTTTTTAAGGGGCACATTATTTTGACTCAATCTTTCGACTCACAGTTATGGAGAGGATTCCAGTATTTAAAAAAATAAAGCGGAAAAAATGTGTAAAAACTCAAGTGAGTGAACTTTGGTGCCGGTGCCTGCGTAAAATATATAAAAATGAGATAAGGACTGCATTTACATAAAATATTTTTATATATTTGTTATTTGCATAGATGTTTCGGGGCAAAACGCCCTTCTTTTACGTGTCAAATGTAGAAAACTAAATTGCAGGTCATCAATCAAATATCGATCTCCTGGAACACCAGGTTAGATGATGTAATACATAATAGGGCCAATCGTGCACAAGAAACCAGCAACAAACAAAGCTCAAATAAGACAAGCCTATGGCAACTCCTCATTAAGGCCTTTTGGTATTGATGTATCCAAAAAATAGTTCCGAAAGGCTTCTCTCTGAAGAAGGGTTTTTTCTCGATTGCCGCTCCTATACGGCATCCTAATGGGATTCAAGTATCTAATGGCAACTCTTCCAGCTACCTCAAAATATTTGTAAAACATTAAGAGTCTAGAAAAGTGGATTATCTGCTAGGCAAGTGTGGGCCGTTTGTTTGTGGTCTATCACAACAGTGCTTCTACTAATAGCAAAATGTATTTTCTTTTTGTTATCTCTCAGGTTTTTAAACCTTTGTAAATGTATTATTATCTATTTGTACGATCAAAAGGAAAACAATTCATATATTTTTTCCCAATGTAAATCTGAAACACCCTTATTTGTGACATGCAAATGCAATAATTGTTATTGTGTTTTTTTGTTTGTTTGTTTTGTTTGTTCCAAATTTGGAAAAGTCTCCACTTTGCAAAAGTCTTTAAAAACAAAGAGAATTCCCCAAGATGCCAGCTCAGCTAAGAGTTCACTGTGAGCATTTAGAAAACAGCACTTGTACCTGCAGCAGCCCATCAGCATCTGTGTTCTAATGAAACTCAATCAGAGTCCTGCTGCCTGTTTGCCAAGATCCCCGCCAGTGGCTAAAGAATCCCCAGCAGAGAGTCTGCAATCCAGCTCCATTCTTCAGGGCAGGCGTCTGCTCTTTTCCATTAGCGCGCCCAGGAAATAGGCAGCTACTGCGAGTCATGAGGGTGCAGCTGCTTTAATGTTTTTTATTTGCTATACGTAGACCCTATCTGCCCCCTGACAAAGTCAGAATGCCAATCAGTCTGCTGCAAAAATCAGAATGACCGATGGACGCATTCATCATGCCCAAGTGCGGAGCTGCTGTTTGCCCATGAAAAAAATAAATAACTATGCTGCCATCTTTCACAATATATATCCATAAGGGCCAACAATGACAAACACAAAGTAACTGGACTCTTTTATTTACCTTTATCAGTGAAGTGTGAATGCACAAAACAAGAGTATTACTCTTGTGGAATACATGAGTGTGGGGCAGGATTTATATTGTATCAATGTGTCGTGATGTTTCGGTGATATACCGATGATTTGTTTCTCACTGATATACTGTACAGATTCATAGTTGACAGATAAAAAGATGCTCAGTGAAACTTTAGGAAACATTATAGATCCATAGTTTAGATGAATGATGGGGATACATCAATCAGGTTACAAAAGTGATAAAAGCGATGCAAGGTTGATTGATTTAGTTGGGAAAATAGTGACATGTAAATCATAAAATCAAGGTGATGCTCCACAAGCAAAAACAAATATGGATAAATGTGTCGTATAACTAATGGCTGAACTTCAAACAATCTGCTGTAATATAGTTTTGTGATGTATGTACTGTGTATATTATAATATCATATATTGGGTGGCTCCTTTTATGATGGAAATAGGCACACTTCTTTTGTCACATTATATAGACATGCAAGACTGTAAAATATTGTCTCATTCTTTTTGTGAGTTTTTTTTTGAGGAAATGGATGAAAAACAGTCAGCAAGGATCATTTAATTATGAAATGCTATGCCTCATTTAATTTCACTTTCCTTCCTACCCACATGCCGAGATAAACAGAGCATAATGTAGCATTTCATAAATAGACATGACATTAAAAAACACCATTTAAAAATATGAAACAATTAGCAGAATTGCTAAAGATATTTCCTTTTCTGCTCGTCCCACTTCCATCTCAAAATCTTGGATCTGTCAACAGGCACTGTTTGGCAAATGCGTGGCCACCTAGTGTGGAAATACAAGTACTGCTGGTGCTGAGAGGGAGCTTATTTTGTGATGGAGTGTGGGATTCTAACATGTTATAGGGGTTGCAGCCTACTGGGTCATAGCCCAAAATGTTGTTCATTCATAAAACAACAAAAACCTACAGGAATGTGCTATTATCACTTCATTAATCCAGAAATGTATAGAAGTCAACTTTGCAATGTAATTTAAAAAAACATGAACACTATACAATAGTTTAATTGAAACAGCAACTTATAAATGCATGGTATTTGGAAAGGGCAAGTTAGTTCCATATTTTGCTGTTGTGTGTTTCGCTCCACATTATCACAGCATTGTTTGAATGCACAGAAGCACATATTGTAATATCATTATTTATAATGCATTGTGTCTATGAATTACACTGGGAGCCGAGGTCTGCAATGCGGTGCTTTCTGCATATCAATAATCTATATCAACGAGATTAGTTATTATTTTGTGACTCTGTATTTGGGAGGGAAACCTCAGTGCTGCCTGGTATTTCTCCTCAATTTAACAAAATCGTTGCTTCAGAACTCCATGGATCTGCAATTTCGTTCATGATGAATGATCATGAATGAGCGAACGCAATGTTTGTTATTTATTTTCACAGAGCGCCTGTCATTACACTCCATTATGCACTACGGTTTATAAATTCTTAATAAAATGTCGATAGATTATTTATAACAGCTTTAGATGGATATCGCAACACCAGAAAACGCCTGGCGAATCCAGTCAGGCAGAAATAAAATGAGCTGTATCTTTGTCATGCTCTGTCTTTCCCATTTGGCCCCGTTGTGCATATTATTTGTTTACTTTGGCAGATGCCCTTATTCAGGGTGACTTACATAACTTTCATATTTACATATTATCTATTCATATGGCTGGATATCTACGCAAGCAATTTAGGCTGCCTCCCTGAAGTACTTTGTTCAAGAGTTTGAGGTCAAACAGTTCCTGCCAAGGTCACAAACCTGCAGCTTTTGAGTTGCAAGCCCAGGCCCTGACTCATCACACCAGGCTTATTATTGGCCAGGAGAACTTTGTAATAAAAGAACAACACAGATGCTGTCTTGGACACTCTGTGCTACCACGTTCTAAATGAGCCTATCCAGTAGAACAGGACTGGCATAAGAACAAGGTTCGGCTGTTGCTACTGCATAAAGAGATGTACAGTGATCTGGCAAAGTGCAGGGGCCCCTTGTTTAAAATGTTTCCACATTGTCGAGATGGCTCGATTCTGTGCTTGCTTCTCCTTGATGAGGAGCATGTCCTTAGAGCAGTGAATCCCAAACTGAGGGTCAGAAGGGAAGGTTACACAGTAAAATGTCCAGGGTTACTTCAACACTAACAGAGTTTATAGGAGTCCACTCCAGCCAACGGTGTACTGTGTAGAAGTGGGCTGAGAGATACTTGCATTTGTTTGTGGACCCCTGTCATGGGACAAAAGAGGGACAAAGCTGGTTCCCTAAGGATAGTCCGGGATTTGCGCCTCCGTTCTGACGGGCTCTGTTTTCAGAGACGAGCATTCCTGGCAGCAATTCAGTCATTCTCCAGTGAGTTATCATGAAAAAATGGACCATGTACACACGCACATTTCTCTTTCTCCCACTCTGTCACTGTTCCAGAGTCCTTGAATCCTCAAACTCCAGTTCATAAACTGACCCTCTGGGGTCATGGACCATTATGTAGGATTTGCTCCTGTCTCTATTCGACAACCCCCCCCCCCCCCCCCCACAAACACATACACACGCATACACACACCGAAACGGTTCTTTATCTTCCCTGGTGACAAATGCACAGCAGGCAGGAACTACAAGTCTGTGTGTAATCTGCAGCTGCACAAGGCGCCCCCCCCCCCCACAACGGTCACTTCACAGATGTCTAGCAACCCCTGCTCCCCCCCCCCCGCCCCCCCTCCCCTTCTCCTGGCAACATCTGGCCATTATCTAAGATGGGGGGGAAACGGTTTTAATTGCGTTTGTTTTCAATCCAGAGCTAGGTGCACGAGCGCCGGTTGGGAGAGGTGGTGGAGGGAGTTAGATTACATTTACATTTTGATCATTATCAAAGAGCCCCTTGCACAGATGGGAGCAGTACAACAGAGGGGTGATAAAAATAACCTCTCGGGCCCATCTGAACGGGGGACAAAATTAAGCGGCGGCGAGCGCGTCGTAATTCTACACGGAGGCGGCAACCCAAAAATGTAAATCGGGCCGTCTTTTTGTATTTGTCATCAAAATGGAGCCGTTACAACCGGGTCTTGTAATTATTCACTTAGCCATCTCCCCCCCCTTCGCTCTCCCTTAAGATCTTGCTCATAATACCACGGAGCATGACAACCTCTGCGTCTTCGCTTCATACCTTCATCTTTGTGTTCGGAAGAGGACGAAAATCCCTCTCCCTCTCCATAAACATGGAATAATTATAGAGGATTTATGTTTGAAGCTTCTATTAAATTAATCATGCATACAGACAGGGGGCTAAGGAAACATGGAAATGGATCTCACACCCGATACCGCCGTGCGTACAATAAAAAGATAGCAGTGATGCGTTAAAGATAGATTGATGCGTTCCTTTGCCATTGCTACACAAACCCATGGTGAATTATAATTTCAAAACAACATATGCGCAAAGATCCACATGCGTACAAGTACATTTTACGGAAATACAGAGGACGAAATACAGAGGAAATACATTCCAATGATTTACATGGAGTCGGGCTTTGAACATGGGAAATGTAGTTCAGAGGAACAGAGGACTGGTGGATGCAAATTCTGGTTGATGGGAATTGGTGTTTAGAAGGGGTTAGCAAGGGATATCACAGCCAAAATATCGTGAACTAAACTAAACTATACAATTAGCCAACAATTTGCATGAATCATGGCGTTGAAAATTTAGGGTCCACCTTCAAATAATTAATAAAACAAACTAACTTTCGTTAACTTTAAGAAATGTTAATTTAAATCAAACTGTTTTATGGAAGAAAAATCAGCCTACCCTATCATTTACTGTGCATAGCTAATTGAAACTTGAAAACAAAATGAAGTATTTCTGGACAATCCATTCATGTTAAAAACAAGTAACCAACAAGAAAAAATGATTGGATATATCCAGCAGACATTACTTTAATGGCCCTTACACAAAGCAGCCTGCAGTAAGTGTTGTGTTTTTAAAAAAATGGATCATCAGGTAAATAGTGCAGGGCTGTACATGGTAGTTATAGGTAGTTTATGGAGACTGTGGCAGCAGGACTGTACTTGTGGGACCTTAGTAGTACTGTTCACTCAAGGGGAGTTTGAGAAAAGCAGCACTCTAGCATCACGTCTGCAGTGAGAGTGTTTTCACTCCTGAAAAATTTACCAACAGGTGTTTTGGGAGGATAAACCAAAAAGTAAAACCACAAACCTCACTATGTAACAGAAAGCTCCCACACACTGTTTCTGGCGAATTCGACTTTTTATTGCCGCACTGAAGTTACACTCAGCAGCGCTCGAAAAGATAAAATATTCACACTTTTTAGGCGGGCCTATAAAAAAGCAAGAAACTGCGCAAGAAAAACAATTTGCGAGAGCAAATCTGTCAAAGTCTGTCTTCGCCACCTGCTCTTCTTTTGGCTCGACGTTGGCCTGTACTGCAGAGCGTGTTCAGGCCGCTCGGTGCCTATCCTCCTTAGCACGTGGGGCTCCCATGTCACTCGGGGTACGACGCCGGAGCAGGCGAACGAACCGCACGCGCGCGCACAGCAGCTGCAGCAGCGCTGCCGTGAAAGCAGGCCCAGACAGAACGAAAGGAGGATGATGAAAATGTCACCGAGAGGAAAAGAGGGCGCCCGGCTTCTGAAAGCACCTCCAAATTAAAAGACCAAACAGGAAAATCGGTGAACGAGGGAAGAAGCGAGGAGCCACGGGATTGGCTGGCGGTAAAGCTCATAAATCCGTTGGGTTTTTAAAATGTGGCAGCCGAATGTAACTGACAGCTCCAGGGTCCAGGGTACCAAACAGTGCATACTAGGCAGGGGGAGAGGGCCCCGTAAATCTAAAATCTGTCAGAGGCTGAGAGACCGTGTTGGGGTCGAGGCTGTCAGAACTGCTGCTGTCGGCACATAATATCTGTGGCTATTTAAGGAGGGATGGTCCAGCTAGGCACACTGGCAGTATCGATTCCTCTCTGCTATGTTGCTTTATTTTGTCTTTTGTTGAATCCCATTCCTTCAGTAGGGAAAGTTTTGGAAGGCTTGCACAACGCAACTATGGTTAAGAACCACCAAAAACTGCTACCGTACAGCAAAGCCAGGTCATCCCATATAGGCCTTCACTATTCTTTGGAACTGAACAACCTGAGTAGCTGCAATCACTCCTATTCACATGGGGAGGAAAAGTGTTCAGGAGGAGAAAACGTGATATATGCCTCAGTAAATCATATGGGAGCTAAGGTCTCGAAACCTCTGAACTCATATCGTGGTGGTAAGTCTAGTACCCTGAGATAATAGATCATTCGCTGGTCACATAGGTAAATGTAATTACATGCGAACATCCCCAGCATTCAGATACTGCAGTCATTCCAAGATCTGTTGTAGAGCGGGAGTAAGGGCATCCATCACCACAGTCTCGCAGAATTGGTGTGAATGAAACATGCTGAAGGCATCGATGCAACAGCGATTCATGGCGACTTAGATGCCTGCTGTGTTACTCTTTCCCCTTAACCAGCCCTAAGAGAAAGCGCCACTTAAGGAAAAGGTGTAGAAAGAAGACAGATTCAATCAATGATTTACATGTCTTCCTGCATATATCATGTAATAGACGTGCATACGCCAAAGATGGAAGAACAGAGTGAAACGAAAATGCTCACGTATACCCCAGAATACATTACAATCCCCTTTGGGCTCCCCCATTTCTTGCGGAGTCCCCCAAATCCCTAATGCTGCCATTAGATAGATAGATAGAAACTTTATTGATCCCGTAGGGAAGTTCCCTTAGGGAAATTCAGGTATTACCAGTGAGGTGTAGAACCTCAGCAGTCCCAAAAGGTGCTGATGCTGAAATGCTTGTCGAACTGGACAAGCCAGCACCCAAATAAACACTACCCCACATCAACTAGCTTGTCTCAGCAAGTGAGTCACATACGGTCTGTGAGGAGATGCCACCCACGCTGTGTGTGTGTGGTACATATATTTGTGTGTGCATGTGTGTGTGGGTGTGCGTGCGTGTGTGCGTGCGTGCGTGTGTGTGTGAGTGTGTGTGTGTGTGAGTGAGTGGCAGCCTTGCGCTCAGGTGTGCCAGTCTTATCCCATACAGCATATTGATTATTGTGCAGTGTTGTGAGCGCTGAACCAGGCCTGCTAAGAACACTGACTGGGCTTTCCACTCGGGCAGAAACGCTGTCGCTGTCTCGCACAGTCCCTAGACATTAAGGTTCCAGTGTGACACAGTGAATGACAGACAGAGACATCCCAAACTGTGGGGGCTGTGCTGTCCTGCCATACCCTCTCGCTTTCTGCCTACCTGCTTCCCTCAAGGGTGGGTTGATGCCATAGCTTAGCAAAGTCACATGGGGATATGCACAATATCCATGGAAGCCCTCAAACTTTCAGTCCTTGCTTTACTAACTGTGGAGTATAATGAGAGAGTACGAAATTCGTCACTTTACCTTCGGACTTTTCGGGGGAAGTGTTCTCCGGTCTTGATTGACCGTGCCCTCTTTGGCTCTCAATAGTGAAACATTTCATGCATCAGTGATGTAAATCTCTTCAATGAATAATTTTATCTTGTTCTAACCAGATAACTGAGAAACAGTGATCTTTTTTTATTTTTATTTTTTTAAAGCGAAAGCAGTTTGTGGAGGAGATTTCACACATAAACAAAGGCACTTTAGGAAAGATATATAGATATTGGCAAATTAAGAGCAGATAGCTTTTTCATAGATAACAGCGATGTAAGCTTGATGAACCACATTATCTTTGAGTAAGTAGCTCAGCTGACTATCAGGACACATCAAATATCAATCAGAGGACTCCCAAAATAACTGCAAATTTTGCTAGAGAAAGGATTTTTTCTGACCTCTGATCTATATTTTTGACCAAGTAATATGAAGTTCTGACTGCTGTTTCTTTATAGTAACATTTTAGATCCCTTGCCAAGATTCACCTTGTTTTAATCGAATTTTCCAAGTTACAAATGATACACCAACAAATAAAACAGGCCTGGCAATGAACTGTTTTACTTTGGAGCATTTCTAATCAAAATCTGAGATTAGTTTTTTTGAAAAGGGGGAGACCATCAACCCTTCCTGCTGTTCTGGCAGGGTAATGTTATCCTCCACCACCACCTCCTCCTCCTCTTACCTCCTCCTCACAGTCAATCTGATGAGAGAAGTGAAGCGTGGCAGGGCGTTATCCTCCTCGAGATGCATTTACATGATTGATGACGTTGGAGAAAACTATTATTATAACAAACTATCAGAAAAAATAATATATGCTTCCTCGTTACAGACAGTAGGGTCTGCGGTGGGGGTTTCTTCTGTGCTCCAAGAACAGCTGCGGTGTTTTCCAGTCTTGGAGGGCTCTCCCGTCCTTATTTTATTCTGGCATTTTGGCCTTTTGAAGTGCGCCGAAAGCACCCAAGAACAAATAATTGGATAACAGCATTCCAGAAACCGGAATTACAGTCATTTTATTTCATTGCAATAATTATATTTAGGCATTTAGCAAGCAGCTTATGCGGCTTACGTTCTTTACATACAATCCATTTACGCTGCTGGATATTTACTGAAGCAATTCAGGTTAAGTGCCTTGCTCAAGGGTACAACGGCAGTGCAACGGAATTGCACCTAAAACCTCAGAGTTACAAGCCCAGTCTCCTAACCGTTACGTTACATTACACTACAGACATTTAGCGAACGCTCTTATCCAAAGTGACTTACACAATTTTTTACATAGTATTTACATTGTATCCATTTATACAGCTGGATATATGCTGAAGCAATGGTGGGTAAGTACCTTGCTTAAAGGTACAGTGGCAGGGTCCTACCTGGGAATCAAACCTGTGACCTACAAGACCAGCTCCTTATCCATTATACTACACTGCCGTCTATTACCCATTACATTACACTGCCGTCCACAAGTGTCATATTTCACTAGTGGCAAAAGTTTTTTAGGTGAACTTAGGTGAACTGAGCAGGAATACACTTCTGTAACACACAATATCTAGAACTAGAGAGACAGTAATGCTAGCTGCAGATCCAGCTTCTAACCACACGAATAGGCTCTCTATCATGCATCATATTGGCAAGTTTTAGAATTTGTAAATCAATGTCCTTATGGAAGTCCTAGTCTGGCACATTCATCCAGAATTAAGATCTATTCATAACTTTGTTAGCAAATACATTTCTGTTCCTGTTTATGTCACCACAAGCAGAGTTTGCCAAGTACAATGATCACCCAGAATTAATAAGGAAAAAATGTTTTTGTATTGAAAAACTTCCACTTTCATTTGCTTGTCAAGTTGAATTCAAATTGGATTGTTGATTGAATCCAGCTGACATTCAGGGGTTTTTTTTTTTTCAGAGACACATTAAATCTGAGAATAAGAAAGCACAATACAAAATATAAGTTGTCTCTTTCTGTAGGAAGTTATTCTTGTCAAAGCCATAGGAATATTTGCTTTGCCTGCAGAGCAGCTGAACCTTGGGTTAATATTGAAAAATGCAAAGGCATTGATTGCTAAAAGATAAGCAATTGCATTGTTTCTATGTCTCTATAAGTGACATGAAATGAGTCCACTCTCTCATAATGGTGTATTTCCTTGTCAACATTTTTGCTTTAAAGTTGTTTGTGAGGGATTCATATTAATTCTGACATTTACTGTACCTGAGTCAATTCTAATGACAAATGTAGAATGTAGAACAATTTTAGTATTTTCAGTAATGTTGTTTTAAGAATTTTGCAGTCTCTAACATCGATGTGGGTCTCTAAGTTTGTATTTAAATATGAATTTCTAAACAGTACCTTTTTAAATAATGCAATCCTCTACCTTGGCAAATAACAGTATTACCTTTTAGAACAACCGTCATATTTATTTTAAATGTAGCTGATTTTAAGCAATATAATTTTATTGTCTCGCAAATACTGTTGTGGTCTGAGAGTACATTTCGTCCCTCTTGGACTATATAAATAGTTTTAGAGGTAAGCTAACACAAATAATTTTGTGTTCCTTCTAACTATGAATGGGTCCAGAGAGGTATCACCGAGTGGACCTTATATTATGATGTGCCACAGATTTGACAGTGTAACCACAGTAGGAGTGTCAACTTTGTTCCAGCATCTGAATGTCGAAAGTTCCTCAAAATGCCTCATCCAGTCTTAGCATTGCCTCTGTCAAAACAAGAAGGCCTCTCACAGCATGAATCTATATCAACTAAGCCAATAGAGTGTGATGGCAGCTATGCCTAAACAACACACTGTATTTTTCCTTAAATCTTATTCAGGTTGACTCTTTTGACAGAGATGCACAAGTGTAGTGTCTGATGCTCGGGAGTAAGTTTGTGCATGAACAGGTGTCATATTTGTAGTCTGGAGTCGCAGTGACTTTTCCCCTGGGCAACAACAACTGAAAGTAGAGTGACACCAAACAAACATAGCTAGTACATTATTTATGAAGTGATATTGTAAACTTCAGCCCAAGGTTCGCTATTGAAAGGCTAGTTGCAACATAATCCTACTAACCTAGCCATTCAAACACTAAAAGGACTCTGTAGGACACATGGCAAATATAATGGATCACTCTTCTGTTTGACAGTCACATTGTTCTCATTTCCATGTACTGATTGAAAGTAGAAAGGCTGGAAGAACTTACGAACAACCGCTTGCGTCATGAATGATATGATAAATCCACTCTGTGCTGCCAGTGTGACATTTCACTGCCAGTGGCTGACTGCATGGATTTACCAGTCCGTTCTTCCATCTAGGGTGTGTTGGGCAACCTGGGACTTCAACATTGCACAGCACCTCCGAAAGGTCTAGGCGGTCAGAAAGGCAGTGTCAGACATCAGGACAATCACGAGGCAAGGTTAGATGGCCCCAAATGAGCACGTGCCATAATTTTCTTGTCAGAGGAACTAGCTGTGTGCGTGCGCTCCGGTTTTAACCTGAGATGAGATGCAGAGGTACTCGTCGCGAGGCTTCAAACCCATTTCTTATTCAAGTGCTAATGTTCTCACGCTCTTCCGACATAAAATCTGAGGAGCAATCAATAGAAATTGAGAGGGACAATGGCGCTATCATTTCCTGGCGCCTGCAGCTATGTGGTTCTCAAGCTCACAACCTCCTCTCTAATTTCCATGCGCTAGCTGCTGTTTTTGCCCAGGCAATTCGCTGCGTACATTTCACACAATTGCACATTAAAGAACTAGGTGTCAGAAACGTAATGCACACTTGGCTCTGAAGAGCCGAAGATTGGCCGTTGTTTTCCAGCATCGACCTCATTGCCCTGGGGCGCCTCAGAGGAGAAAACTGCCCCCACAACCCGCTCCCCTTTACCAAGCCTCGTGCCCCGTTCGTCAGTTTAACGAGCCGCGTGCTATTTTCGCGATATTTTAATGCCGACTTTGGCAAATTGCCGCAACCATCGCCAGTGAAATTGCTGGTCCTCGCTAGAGCCCTTACTGCGTCTCTCGACTGCTGCCGCGCACAGATCACCCGGCCTGACTGCTCATCCTGCCACAGCCCAGGGCTGTTTCCCTGCCTCTCCCATCAGAAACGTCTCTCTTCAGCTTGCCCTGTCATAAAACAGCGTCCTCATTTTCCCCTCGCCCCGAGGTCTTCTCATGTGGCGGAAGTTTTTTATTTTAAAATTTATTTTCATTCGTATCCGCTTTGCTGAACGTGGGTTAAAATAGGACGCGGATCAAAAATTTGACTTTAAATCCAACTGACAAGTGTTTGTTTTTCTAGTGAAACAGCTTGGGGAGTTCAGCAATTTCCATAATTAACTCCCCAGACTGCATTTGTGAAGGAATAAAAAAATTGAAAGATTGAATTTATTTGTAAATCAAGGACAAAGGATTGAATTCAGGCTAAGGTAGTCATGGTGATTACAACAAAAAGGTGAGTCACTGCCTGTTAGTCAGCAGTTTACCAGAAAGAGTCATCGTATCAAAGTGGAAAGATATGATTCTTAAAATACTATTTTGCTTCTGGTGAGCGCATCTGATAAACGTTGTGCAATGCCATGTATGGTAAATAAAGATTAAAGAGAATAAAAACAGTGTAACATATTGTAGCGCTGCCCACTTTCCAAGAGTGCTACGTGGTGCAGCAAGATCCAGACTGATATTGCGAAATAAATGTTGAATTAAAAGTTGCAATAACAGTTTACATGTTACAGTAGTAAATTGTGTTTTGTATAATTGCATTTCATGTAGATAGTTATTGAGCTAAAGTGTGAATTAGCACCATGTTAGAGTTTGCTGCTGCATCTGTGAAAATGCCTCCCGTACATTGAACTAAATAAAAACACTTTTCTAGCTGCTTGAAAACATTACATCTTTTTGAAGATGAATTACCTACACAGTCTGTACAGTCCCTCCCAAACTGTTATGATTTGGAAATCCGACAAACTTGTGCATTGCATCTAAGGAGGGAAAAGATCCATTTCCACACACATTAAATTAATAATTTTGTCCTAGATCAGGACTCATCTCCTGTGACCTACTATTTTTGAACCACTGATCTAATGTGTCATGTGACAGTCATTTCCGTTGACTGATGAATGCTTTCAACAACATTGCGAGAAGCCAGTAAAGGGATTTGTGCTTTGACAGGCTATTGTGGAACAGATGCATTGTGTCTTTCCAATTTTTATAAAAGGTTCATTTGAATATGATGCAGGAGTAGCTTTTTGCCCTTTACTAGAAGAACTAATCTAACAGTCAAACTACATGTCATGGGTGTCAAGAGCTGAACTGAGCATTCAAACGATGTCATTGTCTTGACTGATTCTACCCCTGGTATTCAGAATCTTCACCATTAAAAATACAACCAAATTAACAATATTTTATTTATTCATAAGGTTGCATATGATCTCAAACTTTCTTCAATATTCTGTTACATATAGTCTGTTAGTATAATGTTGCATGTAAACATGGCCAAAGGCAGCTGAATTTGATGCTTAGTTAATGGGCCGTCATGATATTTATCTGTAATATACGTATATTGGCTGAGCAAGGTTCATTGTGCTTCCCCCGCATAACAGCAATAAAGCCAGCGCTAATACAGTAAGGGAGCTTTTAAATATCTCGGTGATGTGAGCACAAGCTGGCCCAGGCGCAGGATGCGTTAAACGTCACAGCCTGTTAGCTGGATTATTATGGGCTACCACGGGACAGCGCTAGTCTTTTCCGGCCCTCTCCGATTGGCCAGAGTCAGCGATGTGCACTGGAGAGGAAGTCTATGAGCTTGGTGGCGCTTACGCACAGTCTGGCACACACTGCCCCGCACTCTGCCTCTCCTCTCTGCACAGCCTCCCTGCAAGCGGCCCTGCGGATCAGGACTCTCTCGCCTCATTTGCCCGGCTCACAATTAACCATCAAGAAACAATGAGCCTGACCAGAGTGACGCGTCTGCCCAGCTTCTGTGGATGCGCTTCGCTAAAATTAATGGACATCTGTCAAATCACAATCTTCTGTTGCTGGGGCTCCATTTGGTGCTGGAAATTCAAACGGACCCAACTAGTGAACTATAACGTAACCCCAACTAAAACTTGCAAGACCCAATTAGATTGCAATTAGATTCCAATTAGTGCCAGTTTCACAATCTGTATCTACCATTTCTAGACGCTTTAGGGATAGTTCATCTGGTATTGAGACAAAGGGGACACTACCATTGCCACTTAAGGGATTTTGTTTTTTGGATATGCGCCATAAAGCTCTGTGCCTTTATGATGTTTTGTGCATCATGCTAATTGTGGGTGTTTGTTTACTAGTTCATTTGTATCTGTGTCCTAGCTCAGCATAGCCACTTAATCGGAGCTATATCTCGGTGCCAAGCTAGCAAGGTAGCTAGTTGGACATATCACAACTGTAAGCATAACAGCTGCATGTTGCAAATGAAATTATAAAAACAATGACTGCAAACTATGTAGCCTACTTGCATATTCAAAAATATTCACTCGATAGAGCATATTTGAATTAAAATTGGAACAGCACCACACACTCAGTGCAACACAGCAGCCTTGTGAAAAGGACATATTAAATGTGCTGGATCATTCCAAATCCAGAATGGTAAAAATGTATTCTACTCCCAAATCAATCAAATCCAATGAAGTCCTTGTCAAGCACATAATTTGTATTGTGCTTGCAGTATTTGTGGTGAATGTACTGTGTTTAATGATTAGTGTTTCATTTTGCTGAATTTTAAATGTGAAATGAATTGTACCTACAGACACGTAATGTAAGTGATGTGACAGTTCGGAAAGACAGATCCTAGTATTCATAGGACACGAACGATAGAGCTGGACAAAAGAATTACATGTAGACCTACTGTGGGACTGTAACCAACAACTCATATACTGTATATTCCATAACAGCACTGCTAAAAAATTGGGAGTTTTTACTTGGCAGAACTTTATATTTGAAATTGTTTTTTTTTGGTTTTGTCAGTGTTGCCCCTTAATTTGCTAACGTGTCTTGCAAGAAAACAGCAGGCTGGTAACGTTCACCGGCCAAAGAGAAAGTCTCTTTACTTCCACAGCTAATAGTGAATGAAAAAAAGAAAAACTGAGATAAATTATGGCGTCAACAAATAAAAGTATGAAATATACACACCTGAAATTCACATATATTAAAAGACCAAAGTGATAATAAGTCATGCAAGTGATTTGCTGTAATATGCAGTCATAGCTTTGGAGCATTTAAAAATAGAACGTTTTAAAGCTCTTAAGAAAAAAAAAATGTTGAACACTTCAATAAAAATATTTTAAAATAATTTCAAATGTCATTATCTGATGATACATTCATATTTCTAAAAAAAAATTAAAATAAAATAAAATCTAAAACCGTGATTAATTGCAAAAACCCAATTGAAAGTTGTGGCATTATGCTCAGAATCCTTCCTGTTTCAACTTGTAGATGTTGACCCTGACCACATTAGACATTTAATAATTATCTGAGGTAAAAATTGAACCACTGCACAATACCAGTCCAACACAACCAGCTGAACAATTCTAACATGGCAACATGATGTTGACCCTGACCACATTAGACATTTAATAATTATCTGAGGTAAAAATTGAACCACTGCACAATACCAGTCCAACACAACCAGCTGAACAATTCTAACATGGCAACAAAACAATTTAAGTGATCACCGACACTGGAGTCTCAATTGCTATCTCAAAACGGAGTACCACGGCAGACACAAACAATAGGCTTCAGAGTGAAACCAATCTCAAGTTTTTAAGCTGAAATAAATCTCCACACATTGTTCATCCTTTCAACTATATTCACTATTTTTTAAGTGGGTTCAAGCAATAATAATAAATAATAAACTCCTGCTCTTAGCTACTACTAGGTACTAGGATTCATCTCCAGGGCTAGTTGTACTGCTGCTATAATAGTTGATAGCTTCAGTTAGCTAGTCATTTTGAATATGCATTTCTGCACCTATAGGCAGTATCTATGCATGCTTGTTCATGCAACACTTTGCATATATTTTACATCTATATTGGTACTTATCGCAGAAGAACCAACCTTTTCCATTAAGTCTGATAATTGCAGTTCGGTGGACACTTCATGTCAAAAACGTAATCAGACGACATAATAAGTAAAAGTTTTATCAGAAAACTAGAGTTTTAGAACGTGTTCTGTTCATATCTATGGGATGCCAATTTTTCGGAAAGCTTATCCCAATTCACAGATAACCTTTTTCATTTTGGAGATTGGAAACGCCTTAACTGTGTCAGTGCTCTTTTTACAGCACTTGTTTGACCAATTAAAGCACCTGATTTTAGTGTCTGAAAAATGAAAACCAGGACATCCTGTGGCTGTCCAGGACCGGGGCTGGGGAAGTCTACTCTATGCACTGCAAGCCGTGAAAGGATGAAATAAATATTACAAATAACATTATTGCTATGTCACATATAAAAAGCAATTAAAATGCTATTATCAGAGAAGCCATGCTATGGAATTCAATTACCTTACCTGTGCCAGTCCCTATCTACTACAGTATGTGCCTTGTGATTTTAAATATTTGCCCTGAAAATCAGTTTGACATCAATATTTATCAGGGTGTACCTTTCACACTCCACATTGTTGAACTAATGAATATGTCAATGCAAACAGAGTAGAATGGCTTCAGCCACGGCAGTTGTAGCGGTAAGCTCAGTCATTTAAAAACACTTCTGACGAAGTGTTTCACAGCAATCACAGGGATATAGAAAACTATGCCGCCACGGCACATATTCATGATTTTAAAAACATAAGTACCACAATGGCAAAACACAAAAAAACAGGATTGAAAACGAAAACAAGACTTAATTGCAATTCTGATGGACTCTCACTGTTTTACGCATTTCAAGTGATTATGATTTGCTTTTCATTTCACACTCGAATAATTGGAAATGTGTTCTTGAAAGACAAGTTTAAAGAGAACTACAAGCAGCGTGAAGCTGTCTTTCGTCATTGATGCATGTGTGTGTGTATATATATTTGTGTGATAGATAGATAGATAGATAGACAGATAGATGGATATATACTGTAGATGGATAGATATATAGGTGTGTGTAAATCAATAATTACTTAAATATAGTAAATACCTGATGCATCAGCTGTTGTAATTTCAGATAATAGTTCTAACAGCTTTCCCCCCACACCACAGCCAACCCATCTTCAACCAATGCATAAGCTGTAGTGATGGGCAAAGCAGTTCTTTTCAGTGTACTGAATCATTAGAATCAGTTCACTAAAAAGATTTGTTCAAAAGATTCGTTCACCGAATCGTTCAGTGCTTGACTGGAGCTCCGACTGCGAAGTCCCACTCACTGAACTGAAACACGGCCGAAAAAGATACCGTTTGCAAACTACCTAATTATTAAATAAACTATTTGGTACTACTTCCTACTTCGAGATTTCAAGACATGCGATGGAGGGAGAGGGAGAGGGGCGGGCTTGAGTGACTCAGCGACTGTCTATCACTCAGGGCTCACGTTCACTGTGTACGTTCAGTGAATGAATCACTGAACATGCATCGTTCAGTGTATCCCTGCGAACGAATCACATTCGCTCGCTATTGACTATAGAGAGCTCAACTGAACTGAGAAATGAACGGATCTTTTCAGGAAGTGATTCAATTCAGTTCGTTCACCCAAAAGATTTGTTCTTTTGAATGAATTGTTTGCGAACGACACAACAATAATTAGCTGAGCACCAATTGTTTTTAATAGCACATGAACAGTGTGCTTGTTGGTGGCTCCAATGACCATGACCACATCAGGTCTAGAGTCCCCATACCAACAAAGGCATGATTCCCTTGGCGAAAATAACATTGGGATGGCAGGTATGCCATCCGCCAAGTTACGCCTTGAAGGGACGTGCCCCAATCCTATACAGCACTGAGAGTTTCTAACTTTTCAGGGTTTCCGACAGAAATAACGACAATGATCACACACTCTTAACCCTTACAGTAAGAGCATTAACATCTGTACCTACCTAACCTCATGTAAACACACAGAATTCAGATTCAACTTGACACGTCCACACAATACAGCCCCAAACTTGTGTTATTTTGCATTTTTTTCCTTCTTCGTCATCACAGATGCTCCAGTCCCACAATCAATAATTCTCCCTGTTGGAAATTTAGCTACATGATGATGATGATGAGTGATGGGCATTTGGGTGATTTTCAGTGCTTGAGTACTCATGGGAAATTTCTACTTGAGAAGAGTACTTGAGTGGTCATTCTGTCCCGGGGTGAGAATCCATGATTATTGCTGTTCCGTATTTTTGAAAGTTCCGTCACTTTCCACATTTTGTCATTTACACCATTTCCTCCATTTTTAGTGCTTTCCATGACTTTTTGGCAATTTTGGATAGAAACTGTTAAACTTCACGTAGCCTAAAGCGTGATTTTTTGCCTGTAGACTAGGCCTATAGCATTTTGACCATATTGTCAATGCTGGGAGAAACAATGTGGGTCAATGTCAATTCTAGAATGTGCTGGAATCAAGATTATTGTCCTGGTCAGTTGTTGTAATGAAATGTTTGACGCCCTTGTCTACAATGTTGTTGCTGAGCTCTCCTTCACCCGTTGCAGTTACATGTTAGTGACAATATGCTTCATCAAATACTCAAATAAAAGAGGACACATAATAGCCCAACGTTATTATTTTAGTAGGCCTAATGCAAATTTGAGCACGATGCATTTCATGTTCTGTTTTTCTGTTTTTGCCCCATTTATGTACTGCATGTTTGTGTGTCAGATAAATTTTAGCCAAATAAGTACAATTGTATAATTTATTAAAATAATAAAAAGTCCTATTTGTGAACACAATTTTCAAAATAATAATAAAAAAAATAAAACAAAACAATAATAATAATAATAATAATAATAATGCTTTTATTCATGACGTGCATTTAATATACTCAAAGCACTGGATGCCAACAATTGTTCAAACATATAGTGTAGTCATTTTTACAATTTTTAAGTGTAACACAGCTGAATTGCAGATTCCTTCCACTGTAAATGATATAAATTTCATGTGACACATAAAGTTTGATTGACCACATTGTCTTCAGATGGTCAGATGAAAAAAGCCCAAGGCCAAGTTACATTAAATAATTTACGAAACTTTGGGTAGCATTGCTTTTCAATAGAGCTTGTTTAATTTGTGTGAGCTTACATAGCCAATATGGTTTGCTATAACTTGGCCTCGTATTGATATCTTGATATTGATAGTATTTTTGACAGCAGGCCTAGATTTTGTAAGTTTTAATCAATGACTTACAGACAGTAAGACAGTACTTTGTATACATGAGCAGCTTGGCATTTTGTGGGTTGAAAACGTGTTTAAGCTGAGATTAATCATGCGCCGTGCTCTCTGCGATCGGATTCATTCAGCCTTACTGCTGCTGGCCTTCTGCCACGCAGAGCTTATCTCAGTGGGGCATCACACATCATCCAGGAGTTCCCTGATGCTTCCAGGACTACGCAGGTCCAAGCAGCACGGTCCGTCACCATCCAGCCCATTTCTCCCTGTTCCGGTAGGAAATTTGGTTACCGTTCAAACGGTGTGCTTAGCAATTACGCTAAAGCACACATGCTCCCGCAAGCAGTTCATCATGTCACAAGTGAAAGAGGTGACATTGTGCCTCCTGGTTATTCCCGGTCAAATCAGGACAGGTGTCCATTTTTAAGAATTCATTTACGACATGCTGCTTATGGGTGTGGAAAAAAATCTATATTTAGTCATGTTATACTGATATTGCGGAGGTGAAGCAAGCATAGCAGCCAGATGGTGGCTCGCAGGGGATTTTCAGGATGTCTCAGAATGGCAGCGTTTGTATACTGCCCTCTGCAAAGTTTTGTTTTCCCCTCACCCCCTGCACACACATACACGCACACGTGCACACACATACGCACACACCACACTCAAACACACACACATGCACATAGACACACAACACGCACATGCAGACACACACTCTCTCACACACACACACACACACACATACACACACACACACACACTTACACACACAAATATACACACACACACACACACACACACACCCATGCACACACACCACACACCTACACACACACACACAGCATTCCAGTGTAGGTTTCATGGAGCAGACAGGCCTGATGAAGGTGTCCTGGCTTCAAAGACGTCCCCCCACATGCGGAAGGGAAAGTGAGGAGGATGCGGGGTGGCATATGTTGTCACTCTCTGAGGTGGCCGTCCCGCCGATTGTCAGAGATAGAAGCGGAGGAAACTGGGAGGAAATGACAAACTGTTTCGGAAGGGAAGAAGGAGAAGTAAAAGAGAGGAGTCGCATCACTGCCAAGGTTATGTGTTGCAAGGCACACCAAGTCTTTCAGCTTTTGCTCTCTTTGGTTTCTCTGTCCCTTTTCAGACTTGCCAAGACCTGCATTAAATCAACATGCATCCTTAACTTTGTCCCTCAGTAAAATGTAGTCAGTATTTTCCTTCAGTGCAAACATTGACAACATATTTTTCAATGGGTTTTTTATTATTGTTATGATCACTGACTCCAACCTGGTTTACGTCTTCATTTTTCCTTAAAAGTGACTTTTATATCACAATTTAATGGCTGTTCCCTTCACAAACATAATTTAGATTATGCTTTTGAGGTGAACAAATGAATATTTGCATGTAACTTTCGGAGAAAAGGATAAATTGATTGAATCCAGGGAAAACTCCCAATTTCAATCCCATTTTCCACTCCACATACATGTTTTTACACATTACAGGACATTTTTTGAGTTAAGATTTATTTTATCATTAGGTATAAATATACAATGTATGTTTGAAATTCTATAAGGCTGTCATTTTCCAACTTTGATACATACTTTAAATTAAAATCAATAAAATAAAATGAAGCTTTTGAAAACCTTCTTTTCATCATACATAGATATCTATCGTACTGGCTAACTGATTCATGAATTTGACTGGCATTAAATCAGACATTTAATCCATTTCGTTTTAACCACTTTGTCCAGTTGAATCCATTCAGTTTGTCTTTCACTGCAGTCCACCACTACATTCCAAATTATTAGTTTATCACCGCAAAGACTTGAGATGGACAAGGAAACATGCTTGTCATTTCTGTAGTGATAAAGAAAGTAACATTGACTGCAAATTTGTTTGGCCTCTGGATATTTCTAATTCTTTAGGTGCTGTACAAAACATTACTGTGGCTTTATGATGGGGTGGTAATGACAGCTTTATAGAAGGCAGTGAAACAAAAAAGGAAATAGAATGTATTCACCTCAGATAAGAAACTGCAGAAATAGCATGAATAGAAAATGGATTTTTCCATTGGGCCTCAATATTTATACTTCGGTTTGATGGAAAAGTGAGCAGTGGGTGAGTAATGATATGTGGATTTTACAAAATGCTGCAAAATGGAATGTGTCTCCCGTTAAAAAACATCTGCTGGCCACAGTACGTGGGATAGGCTTGCAGCATATTGATCACGCAGCTCGTGCTGTGAGTTTGGCACGCTGGACGTTCGCTCCGTCTTTCCCCCTCTTCTCCTCCCTCTCTTTTCTCGGTTTGCACCCGAAGCCATGGAGGGCGTGGAGCCTCTCACTCATGGAGTGGTGCTGGAACTGCGCATAGATTTTTAACCAGCGGTGGCACATCAAAGGTTTATAAGCCCTACGGTTAAACACATCGGTTTTTATAAACATCCGAATAATGAGCGTGCGCACACACACACACACACACACACTCATGCACGCATACATTCCCATTCTCTCTCTTTTTCTTTCGCTCTTTCTTTCTCTCATAAGCTCAGAGCTGCACTAAAGCTAAAGAGTTTCGACATTAGATGCAATTGACGATTCTGATCTAAGCGTGCTCTGTCTCCCACTCTTCTCTGTAAGAGTTGGGCGTCTGTGGTGTGGGATTTATGGTGTGTGTGGCATCTCTACAGACCAGTTCCCACCACCAGCTCTGGCTGCCACAGTCAAGCACCACCCCCCAAATACCCTGTCACCCTGTTAAAGCTGGGCCAGAAGGCTTTCCCCTTTGGCACTCTCAAAGTAAATAAATTTTAAAAAACAGCTGACGCCACGCTGCGGCTAAGTCATTATGAAGAGAGTCGGTCCAAACTTTTTTCACTCGGCAGACTAATTTCCTGAAATGCACACAGCATGACCTACTTAGGTTCCTGGTTTGGCTTAATCCGGGCAGTATCACAGGGAAGCAAGCATGGGGCGACTGCATGGAAACCACATCTGTTTCAGTTCGCTATGAGCACAGGAGCCTCTGGCTCAGACATTTCCTATGATACAGAGAGAAAGAAAATGTGTACTGGTGAACAATGAGTGGTGGCAAAGTCTGTATGAGCTTTGCACATTTGGATTTTGGGGTTTTACCAATTTTTAATTTGTAATTTGAAAGCAATTTTCTGATTATTCCCCACATTTTCAAAGGGAATTCAGTTTGGGACAGGGTTTGGTTCAATTCCCTTTGATAATTTCCACTTAGCTGGCAGCATTTGAGGGCAGCATTGTCACTATTTCCTCAGACTTCCCACTTTCGTTAAATTAATGGCAGCTCAAACCAGCGAAGTGGTGGAAACATATATACAGTGAACTCAATAATTTCTTGTTGTCACATCTAAAAGTACATTTTAATGATTTAATACATTGGAATAATGTAAATAATGTTCATAAGCCTTGGTCAGTTTTCCCAGAACTAGCCCACTAACTTTCTAGTAATCATGTTACATCCCAGTAGTACAACATAGCTAGCGTTAACTTGGCTTACATACAGCGAACATACTGAAATCATGATATAACTATAGGCTATTGGCTGGTTATGTAGTTAGCTGAACTAAATTTTTTTTAAATAGAGAATCAGGACAATTAGAGCTATACCCACAGAATCTGTATTTATTTTACGTTGGGTCTGTCAGTTGGAAAGTAAAAGTGGTCGGCTGTAACAGTAAACATTAAGCTCATGTCGGTTTTGTGAACTCTCTGTGATGTCATTCTGCCTTCAAAGTGCATCCCAAATTTGTTGCCTTTAGAGGTTCCTTGACCGTTAGGATGCTGCCTTCAGAGGGAGCTCACTTCTAAGGATGCAGGCAGCGAGGCGTATTGGGAGACAGCCATTGTGTCTTTCTCCGCCCATGCACCAGTCAAGTGTAACCTTGGGTCCAGGGTGGCAGCCAGCTGCCAGACTCACCTGCTTGCCATGTCACAGCATAGCGATAACGTCCGACATATGGAGTGACTCCCAGGTGCAACTTTATCAGCCTGGCATCAGTTGATTCTCTCGTGTCTCGTGGAGCTTTCTGGTGAGTGGGGGCTTGAAGCTGTGACACAACGTGTGAGGGGATCTGAAGAGGTGACCTCATCATCTACCGCCGACTATTCCACCACGTTGCATTAGCAGCCTGGAGCTTCAGATGACCCTCAAAGATTTTTGTTGCTCTTGTGGTTTTGGGGCAAATTTATGAAAACTTTTGAAGTATTGCCATCACGTTTTTTTATAAGGCCAGCTTGTTCCAGGGGACATGCACCACAAGGTGGACAGTGTAGATGAAGCATGGGCTTTTCTCAGGTTGCAAATAGCCCAGTTCATCTATTATACCGATCTCCGTGAGGTCAGCTTTGTCATCATCATCATCATCTTCTGTGTCACTGTCATGAACCTTCACTGTTGGGAAGAGAGTGAATGCCTTCACATGTTCACAGCTTTATCGATCGCAATGACGGACACTTTGTTGACAATGTTGTAGATGGCATTCTCACATTTCTGAAAAATGTTCTCTGCTGTGTGTCTCCCCTTGAACCTTTCACAAGCCAGCATTACTGTGTGAAGTTCAAAGTCCACAAGCAAGTGACTAATTATACCCAAAAAAGACCATATGTCCCTGCTGGACCAGATGTCCAGCGTAAGACCGATATACAGTATTGAGCCTTCTGCATTTGTGCTGTCAGGTCATCCTTGATGATAGATGTGAGCTGTGGAATACGCTTCTGACTCAAGAGCTTGCGGCTTGGCATGGTGAAATTAGGTTATTCTACATTGAGAATTCTGCAAAAGTCCTTGTTTTCAACAGTTTCAACAGGTTAAACTTCAATTGGTGACTGTTGTTGGCAGGGCCGGACCGTGGCATAAACGCTGTATGCGGTTGTTTTGGGCCACAACCGCTAGGGGGGCCCACACGACGACGAAGGGGGGGGGGGGCGGCACACGTTCCAATGTTTATGTAAGGTAAATAACGTTATTTTCATAATTACGTTATTGATCCCCTATCGCAGAATTAGCGGTATAAATTTGAAATGGAATAGCAACAGAACATTGTATAACAACGTCATGTAAGAAGGATTTTACCAAGAGAACCCCCCCTCCCCCAGGTCCTGCAATGCCGCTGCAATACACCTGCTGATAATATATTCATCATAATCCAACCCGTTTTCCACTTGTTCCCCACCTCTGATCATGAAAATACCGACATCCAATAGCCACACCCTGTCCACCCAGTTGTTGTGCCATTGACTGCGTCCCTGTGATTCTGGAGCCCATAGTTTAGTGGAAGTATGACCTACAGTGTTCTTTCCAACTAAAGTGCTCTACAATTTTCCTTGACCTTATATTTGAATAGCAACTGCAAACATTTTTTTTGCTCATGTATTATCAATAATGGCAATGCCTACTCAACGCATGAATGATGTATAATAATAACAACAACAACAATAATAACAATACATTCTGATATTTTGACAGGGATGAAACAAACTTGTTCAATACTTCACTGAATGCAGGCACACCAGAATCAGATTTTTTTCTTTTTACATGGCTTTAATACAGCATAAATACAGCATACATTTCATCATAAGCTATATTCCCATTTTTGACAGACTAAAATGGTCAGTGTTAAATCAACTCTTAGACTACATTTTACATTAAGATAGTAGATATGGTCCCTAGTGGACTCTATATAAACTCTGTTAGAGTTGAATTAACACAAGACATTTTATTGTGTACACTTGAAAACTGTGAACAAAGGCCTCTCTAGTAGCCCAGTGCGTTTCTCTGAAACTGGTGGGCTATTGCAGCAAGTAACCGTGGTAACCGAAAAAGCACCAACATGTGCACAGCAGCATCCAAACTCACCCCTAGCTGTTTGTGTGATTATGGGTGCAGGCCTTACTGTGAACTGTGACTCACTATGGGCAACTACACAATACCGGCACGGTTCGAAGGATCATCTGAGGCAAAACCGCACAGCTGGAAGGAAGAGGCGCCGCAAGGAACCAATCGTACGCCTGCGTGCATCATCGCACCAAATTATTGTTATCAAACAGACGTACCACTGTGAGCAGCATGCTGACAATACAGTAACATAAGGCCACAGTGGACTAATGATGACATCACAATGTGATGTCCTCAGTCCTGGCAGGGTGAAGGTAAACCATGAATACACATGTATTTAAGCAGACTGGTGAAGTGGGACAGAATGACTACAATTTGTGTCTGGTGCAAAACGCACATTGTAAGTTGTTTGTGTTATATGAATGGAAACAACTACCAATGTGGTTTTGCACTGAATACGCTGGGTTTTAATTTCAACAACAGCTATTTACAAGGACTTCAGAACGACAAACGACGCGCTCCAGCCTATTTGTACTACAGTGTGCTTCCTCTATAATTTCAGAGGGCTAAGCGGCTTAACAATGACATACAAAAGGGGAAAAATGAGAGTTGTCAAAAACAGTAACTTGTCAAGACAGAAAGGAAGGGCTCAGACAGGGGAAAGTTAAGATTGCAAGTTTGGTTGTCAGCCAAAAAACATGGGTCAAGCACAAAAACAGCTGACGGACTGTCACACAGTAGACTCTTCAGCAAATCCTGACTCCCACGCAGTCCTCGGGTGCGTGCGTTTATTTTAAATGCAGCCGACAAGCCTGGCAACTCTGTGTGTCCGTCGATGAGGAAAACACGGTCCCTCCGATACCTCTCCTCATTACGCCACGCTGGTTGGCAAAATGAATGCACTATACCCATAATTTCCGCTCCTGAAACCTCCAATTTGATGATTTATTTGTAATCTCGGGGTTCTACGAATATTAAATCGCACAAAGGAGCATTGAACCTGCAGCCTGTAATTATGATCAAGTCTTCAGTCTGCTCTTACCTATAAAGAACAGAGAAATGTGCCCTGACTCCTAATAACATATTTCCTGATTTATTTGAGTAAATTGAAATTCTCCTCTGAGCTGTGTGTAAGAAAGTGAACATAAGAGTTAAACAGAAAAATGTAGTTTCCTTTGTTTCCAGAATGCTTTACCGTATGCCCTGTTCGTCTGCTGTTATTTGTCTTTTGGTGTACCTCAGGGTAACCCTGAGTTGGGAGCATATGGCCTCTAATACATTTAGTTTTATTTTAATAATAGTAGAATTTGGTGGCTAATTTGTAACAAAATTTGTCCTGCTGAACAGAGGGACTGAACTGCTATTACTGCTTCTACTGTATGGTGGCAGGCTCTTTTTAAATCTATACACAAACACTTATACAATATTGTCTGTTGGAACTGCATATATTTATGTCTGAACAATCATACATATCATATCATACATATGATAAAGTAATCAAGGAGATTTTTAAATTTAGTATGGGAACCAAAATCAGAATCAAGATTCATTTGTTGGTATTAATATAGTATTAATTTCAATAGCAATGTTGGAACTATACGTTTCAACACTTTATACCTTTGTAGGACAATGATGATGTGTTGATGAGGTAGTTCATTGAATAAACAGCAGCTGAATAAATCCCCCATTAAAGGAGGAATAATAAGGTGAAAACGCTGTTCTTCGTCCAACATTCCACATGCAATTGAGAAATGAACACAAGAAATGGACATTCTGTCCAGGAAGGCAGACATTACCCACCAGAAGGTGCTCCATGAAATGCATCAGCACACTGTATCAACATGCTTCCCAGGTGCTGCTCTTGGAATATGCAGAAGGTACACGGACACATTCACAAAGACAAACACAATAAGAGACGCACACAGAAATACACCTAGGCACTTACACACATGCATATTGACACGCCTATGTATTTATACACACACACACACACACCACACACACACACACACACAGTGTTTATATACACTGGCATGCAGTCCCACAGACACACAGTTTCAGCTAACATAAAAGGACTTCTGGGGCCGTCTGTATTCACCGATGCCGAACATCGAACCGTCAGGGATCGCGCACGTGAACTCAAGCAAGCGAAGGGCCCCGGATGGGCCTATCCGCGGGGCGCTGCTCAGAAGATTAGCGCAAATGCTTCTTCAGGGTGCCGTCCCCTGCCCCCGCCCCCCCCCCCCCCCCGTCCCCCCGCCTGCTTTATTTGGTCTGTGGGGGGGGGGGAACCCGGCCGTGCGTCCGTGGCCTGCGAGCTTTCCACCCTTCAGAGGTCGCTCGGAGCCCTTCTCCAGCCCCGGGCTTTTCTTCTCTGTTTTCCGGAGATTTGTGTGATCTGTAAAGGTTGCCTTTCTTTTAAAGAGTCGCCTCGTATTTCATTAAGCCCCTAAATTCACCACCTGATTATCAAGTCGCTCGGCGCGAGGTATTTATGCTATCTGCTCCGGGAAGCACCTGCATAATCACTCAGTGCATCTGCTGATGCTAACGCGTCCTTCTTAATCACAGACTCATGCGCAGGCTGTGGGACTCTTAATTGTTCTTTTTTTCTCTCAATCCGGCGGAAGAATGATTTAGGAGTTAATCCCCGGCGTGAGACTGGATTTGGGTTTTTTCTAAGTCATAAATGAAAGGGTATATTATTTTTGTACGCAAAAAAATGGATCGCGGATGAGGCCGCAGCAAGTTAAATGCCAGAGCAAAATTTGCAATGCGTTACTTCATGTACCCAGACACAATGTACAAATATTTAGCCATTTTGGAACTTTATAATAAATAACATATGGGAGCATATGGCTTTTTATTAAGCAGGGTGTAGACTTCAGGCGTTCGGGTTTCTTTTTAAATGCCATAAACAGGGGAAGGATCAATATAAAGTCAATGGGGTTTAAGTGCTTTTTAAAAACGCGCCATAAACGCTGAGGCAGGATGCATGCTGACTGGAGAGGATCAGCCTATTTCATGGGCCCAGGCCTCTTCTGGAACCTTCTATTGGCAGCAGTCAGGAGTGCTGGAAGTCGGTAGATTACTCGCTCCTCTAATTCTTTCATTCTCTTCTTTTTTTTCCCTCCATCCTCGTTTGCCTGCCCTGCCCTAGGTGGTCGGTCAGATTGACCAGCTCACGTCCGACTTTGACTTTGACCTGGAGCCGGACGACTGGACGGTCGCCACGGCGAGCAGCACGTCCAGCAGCGAGAGGGGTCTGGGCGACGCCTTCCGGCTGGACTTCCTCAACCCGGACGTGCTCTCCGACAGCTGGGAGTTCTGCAGCTTCCTGGAGAGCTCGCTGTCTCCGAGCGCCGCGCCGCCCCAGAAACCTCCCGAACGAGCAGAGGAGGAGGAGGAGGAGGAGGAGGAGTCACGGCCGGCGCGGGCGAGAGCGACCGCGACCGCGACCTCGCCCGGGACCACGCCCGCGACCGCCACGGCGTACTCGCAGATGAACGGGGGCCTCCCCATCCCCAACGGGCCCCTGATCGTCACCCCGGACTCCTCCAGCGAAGAGGCGACCAGCTCCACGCACAGTCACAAGACCTCCCGCAACTCCGGCACCAGGGAGCGGGTCCGCTTCAGCGACAAGATCCTGTACCACGCCCTGTGCTGCGACGACGACGAGGACGAGGAGGAAGAGGGGGAGGAGGAGGGAGGCTGCGGGACGCCGGAGACGGACAACGAGCTCAGCCCGCCGGTCGCCTCGCCCACGGCCACGCCCCCGGCCACGCCCAAGCTCCCGCCCTCCGAACACTCCCACCACAACTGCCTGGACCCCTCCCCTCTCCCCTCGTCTTTGCGGGCGGGCGGGGGGCAGACGGCTTTGGGAAACCCCACGCCTGCCAAAAAGGGTCTCCTCAACCCGGGCTGCCGAAAGAAACTGGTACGGAACAGCAGCACGCAGACCGTGTCGGACAAGAGTACCCAAACTGTACTGCCCTATATACCAGCCAAACAGAAAACAAAGGACCTGCATTGAGACGACACAAAAACTTCAAACGAGACAAATAAAGGGACCGTGTACACTTTAATATCGAATATATAGAAAATAGATTAATATACGAATAAGTACATAAATATTATAAAATTAAATAAATGATATGTGGGAAATCTCTCGACTACCTAACGTCATTTTGAGGCTCAGGGAAATAAAGACTAGAAATAATATTCCACAGAAATGGAAAAGCTGTTCCTTAGAACCGGACCAAAACGGTGGGAGCCCTGAAGGTTTGTTATCCCTTAAAGCACTAACGTAATTCCCTGAACCTTCAGAATTTACTGGAAGAGTGTGATTTATTTACGGGAGATGTGTGAGAAAGATCAAATTTTTTGGTAAGCTGCCATCTAACAGCGTGTACAATTTTTGTTCTACGAAACCATACATGGTCAATCAATGGCATAAAGTTTTCTTGCAGTACACACACTAGGTGTAAACTTTAGTCCTGGGGGGGTGGGGTGGTGTGGGGGGGGGGGGGGGGGGTGGGAAGGGGGGCTTGAAAGGAATGTAAGTGCTGCTTCTTGTGTCCCCCTGTCGTGAGGTCATCTTGCTTACACCACGCATGAAATGTTTGTCTGTATCTGTTTGTCTGGACGCCAACACAGTTTGGCTTTTCCCTGATTTTCTAAGTGATTTCAATAGTTTATTGCCAGTGTTTGCAATCTGAACCTGTGAGGGAGTAAAACAGGTATTTTCCATTTGCCATGTTCCGTATGCTGACATTTCCACTTCATTCTTCTCGGCAAAGGAGAAAGGTTGTTAGGGGTGACGGTTTGAATGGAAGAGCACAAAGGCATGATGGGAAAGGGTACGGCTGCTCTCTCGCTCCCAGTAGGGGCTGGCACTCAACAGAGTTGCTTTTTTCCACAGGGATACTGCCAATAGCTCCGCTGATCAATATGAGTTATTTAAAATGCTCAGACTCACCTCTCTGCCATATACACGCCCTGCTTTACTGGAGCCCATTAACACAAACCTCTGCCAGGCTTTCTGTTTCTACACAAGGAGAAAAAAATATGATAGGGAGAGTCAAACAGATTATTATTAGTATTAGTATTAGTATTATTATTATTATTATTATTATTATTATTATTAGTAGTAGTAGTAGTAGTAGTACTAGTAGTAGTAGTAGTAGTAGTGGTTATTTTTTTCCACACGTATTGTTTGGCAACATTATATTCTCTTGAACAGTCATGCCAGTAAAGCATATTGCATTGAATTTGAAGGAGAGGGCGAGGTATAGAAGGGGATATGTGTACGTCAGAATCACGAAAGTCCTGAAAGCATGACAGTCGTCTCCTCGAGAAAAGACTGAAATGAACAACCTCCATCATTAAAGAGGCAGAGGGAGAGAGAGAGAGAGAGATGGCAGGAGGAGGGGGCGAGCAGGAAATGGTACATCATTGAAAACGGAGATGTACGCGGCAAAAAGGAACACTGACAGAGAGAACGCTCGCCCCGAGTCAGACTGTTTTTGCCTAATCTCCCATCCGGACTGGTTCTCCGCACAGTCGCTCCCCGGGTATAAATCTCACTCGTCTCTCAGACGCCCCGCGCCCTCATCCCCCCAGAGAGAGGGGCGCGCTTTCTGTAATACAGCCCTGATTGATTTCCTCCTCCTTCTCAACGGCCCTCCCAGCTTTCTGTGGCACCTTTCTGCATCCCATAATGTAAACCCGCCGGCTTCCCTTATTAATCACCTTTTAACACGCCGTGCTCGAGGCCGGCACACAGCGAGGGCCGCGTCTGACGTTCTGCATCCTCTCCCCCCCCCCCCCCCCCCATCTGCCTTCCTCCCCCAGCCTCACCTGCCCTCCGTCGCAGCACTTAGCCTTGTGTACGCTACTTTCTCCTTTCAAACCTTTTTACATTTTAAGCCTCCAAAATGTTCATTAAAAAGAACCACGGTGCGCAATCATATTTGCAACAAAGAAAGAGGACTGGTCTTGTTTGCATGTGCGCGGAATTGTAATGATTGCACTTCATCGTTGGCATTTCCATAATGCCGTCGCAGGTAATGTAATTAAATATTGGGGTTGACTGGGGAAGGTTGCTCTGACTCCCCTGGCATGGCTGTGACTTCTGCTGGCTGGGTACCATTAGTACTGCTACATCCGTATCACTGGAGCCACTGCAAGAAAACATGATTATATAACACACCACTGAACAATAAAACCATTACATTTTTCCCCAACAATGCCTATGCAAAATTTTAATAAATATGGGCAGCCATGCAAAATATGATCAACAATAGTTTTGTATGTGGTATGGAGTGCATATCCGATGTGGATATTAATGATAAGTATTAACATTGGATTTTTGACTGGATTGGTTACAGAGGCCTTTTAAATCAATGGTGTTGACCAGACCTGGGTTCAGTACGTATTTGTTTTGGATTCAAATGTTTTTCTACGCTTTACTTGTCTGGTGTATTGGAACCAATGAAATACTCCCAAAAAGTGCAAACCCCGCCTTCTGGTCATATTGGCAGTCTCAATTACACCAGGAAAGATCAATAGAGCACAGAAAAGTATTTGAATCCAAAACAAATACCGTATTTGACCCAGGTCTGGTGTTGGCTGTCCCTGCAACACAGCGGACGTGTTCTCTCCTTGGCTGAGGGAACGCGAAACAGAGCAGCATCCCAAGGTTAGATAAATGATTACCTAAGCACGCCAACAGATAGGAACACGCCAGAACTCGGGCCAAGCGCTCACCAAAAGTCACCCCCGTCGTCCGCTGCCAAATACGAAAATACACACGCATAATCGATAATTTTATGCAAATGCCCAAATAAACAGATGTATCTTTATTCAGATGTCATGGACCGTGCTACACTGCTGGCAGCAGTTTAGATCACAGCAGTGTGTGTGTGTGTGTGTCGGGGAGGGGGGGGGGGGGTACCCATGTTAGGGCCGATGAGAAAGATACCACTGCTTTCAGCGCAAGCTGGTGAGTTGTGACATTATTTCATTCAATATTTCATATTTGACTGTGTGGAATTGATATACTCCTCCCACCCATCCAGCTTAAATTGCAGCTGAATAATGAAAGTATCACATCCGCAAATTTGGGTTTTACAAATTTCATTTAGATGAATTTCGACTAAGTAGGTAAATATAAACTCAATTAACATGGCACTGCCTCTTGGTAAGTTATATTTTGAAATGATTAAATAAAGAATAATATAACAGTAATATTGTATCACACAATATTACATCAATTAGATGAAACTGCATAGCTGCAAAGGGTTATGCTCTTGATGCAAATCTCTCAGGTTGAGTGAGCAAATCTCCCTTTTTTCCTTGTGTAAAATAGTACGGTATCGATTAAACACAACTTCAAATGTCAACTTATTGACAATAAAACATCTCCTTTTAAATGCTTGGCTGTGATACTAGGTTGCACAAATCACTGTCTATAAGGTGTACAAGCTGTGTCAGACTGCTTACTGAAGAGCAATACACACTCAGTCCAACTACTCTGCCAAGCTCTGCAAACATATGGCATACATAACATGGCGTAATTACATTACAAACAGACGAGAACTTTTCAGTGCGCTGAGGATCCGGAGAGAAATATCTTTGTTCCGAGAGAAATGCCATGGTGGTGACTGGGAAGGGTCCATGGGAGTTAAATACAGTCATGCTAATTACTATGGATCGGCTAACGGACTGGGTGACCAAATGTTAATTTGTTTTAGCGCTGTGCCATTTGTTTCTCTGCTGCGACTAGCACAAACCATTTCATTCCCTGCCCTGCCCACCCTCAACCCATCGAGGCCTTCCCTTTTCGCCACCCACTTCCTGTAATTCTCCACCCATTCACTGCATGGTGTCGGGGGATGTGGGGGACGGGGGGGGGGGGTGGAGGGGGGCTGGTTGGGGGTGAGAGCAGTAACCGAGTCTGTAACAGTGGGATTTTATCCTGAGTTATATTTATGGGGTGTTTTAGTTTTCTGGTTCATAAATTCTACAGCGCAGCGCCATTTAAATGAGGCCCTGCGCAGTCCTGAAAAGGATCACTGGGCCGAAGTCACAATCTGTCAAAAAATGTAGAATTTCCATACAGAAGGAATGTGTTGCTGTTTTTGATGAAATCTGTGTGTGTGAGTGTGAGTGTGTGTGTGTGTGTTTGTGCGTGTGTGTGTGAATGTGTGTGTGTGTGTGTGTGTGTGAATGTGTGTGTGTGTGCAAATTTGGGGCAAAAAGTGCATCATGAGATGTGTAGGGCGCCCAACAGTAAAAACTTAACTTATAAATTAAAAACTAATCTTTAATATATTCTGTCAAAAAAAGACATAATAAATTTTAGAAAACATTAATTGATTTTGATACAGAATATGGATTACATTGTATATCATTAAATAATACATTCTTAGTTGGCATTAATAAATAAGTAAATATGTTACTAAGGAGGCCAGGATTTCGAGATTTAGAAATTCCATACAGGGTTATAACATGCGCTGTTGCAACATTCTGCTCCTTATTTCAACAATGTACAATATATTGCAGATGTGAGGAGTTATGACCTCTTTCTAACACATGCACTCATTTATTAATGCCAACTAACCAGCAGCAATGTACTCCCTATTTCTTTTTACATTACCAATGATTTTATTTCTGTGGTTCCACATCAGGCCTGACTGACCTTAGAAAGGTGTTTGTTTGTGAATGTCTACAACAGCGGCATCTCATCTGAATTTCAAATAAAAAATCCCTGAACCCGTGGATCAACCGACGCACGCGTCCGCTAACCGGCACGTAGCCTCCTGCGCTCGCTCCTCGCTGCAGACCTGCAAAGCGGGGTCCTAGCGCGGTCGACGGTCGCTGTGGAAAGGAGCCTGACACCCTGAGCGACTGCCTGGGAGCACGTGTGGGTAGAGAGAAAGAGGCTGACGGTGTGGGCAAGGTCGCAACAGCATCATTCAGACCCTGTCAGGCTGCTCAGGGATGATTGGTGCATCTCCTCTGAAATGGCTCCCAACGAAATTGCGCCTTCGGGGGGGGGGGGGGGGGGGGGGAGGGAGCCGAGGAGCGTTAGCCTGCGGCTGATGAGATTTCTAAGACCCCCGTTTCCGGAATTGATTCGCAAACATATTTGCGCAGCTGACAATGCACGCCCGTCGCGCGAACCTGTCTGTCTTCCAGAAGGTTCTGCTCATGTGAAAAACAAACAAACACACAAATAGCATAAACAGTGCTTTGTGATGTTCTTTCGGTGCTGGGATTGGGGAGTGGGGGGTGGGGGATGGGGTGGGGGCAAGTCTGGGTCTGGTTGTTGATGGAGGAACTGGCTGTTCACGTGGCCGCCAGCACCTGACGGCTCCATTATACCCAGAATTCATCACTTTTACGTCAGGGGCCGTTCCGACTGCCATAGGACAGCCACGATAAAGACTGGTGAAAACGCCTGCCAAAAATCCCAGCTCCTTCAGATTACAAAGAGACAGTCAGAAATTAATGTAATAGCCTGACCCCCCCAAGCCCCACCCCCCCCCCCCCCCCCCCCCCCCCAAAAAAAAACTTCATAGAAAGCAATCTAAAAATGTCAGTCTGTTACTTACCGTAAAAATATAATGGTTTTACCGCATGCATTGCAATCAACCAGGTAATGCAGTTATGAAGATAAAAAATCATGCAGTCGCTATCTCAGTCAATAAAGAACCTTCTTCTGACAGATGATTATTAACAGAGACACCCAAGTTTTTTCCCTGCCAGACATGGCTTTGGCAGCCTGTCAGGCCTTTTATGGCATTTACAGGTACAGGCTAGTATGCCATAGCATTTCTGACAGCTTTGTAAGATCAGCACACGAGAGTTAAACGATCATAAAAGCCGCAGAAATGGCCCTCTTTCCTCTTTCTGTTCCTCCCTGACATGCACATTTGCTCGCCTTTTACGAGATGTCTCCCTCACAGAAACGACGGAGCAGAAAGTTGCCATTAAACCTATTATTAGTGCAATCTTGTGCTTCAGGGAGTAGCATCCTCCTCAAAAAGGGCGAGGCAGGAGTCGATCCTCAGAGGCCGAACACAGAAGGAGGGGGAGCGGAAAAGCGGGAGAGGGCCGTGTCAGACGCTCAGACACGGACTGAATCACCTTTGGATAGACGACGAACGGGAAAGGGCAACCATTTCAATCGACGGTCGAAGTCAGGCCGTCGATCGAAGTCAGACGATCTCCCGTCCATTTGTTTCGTCCAATGGAATCACCGCTGATGACTAACCGCACTGTGGGGTGATATTTAGCCTTTGTTCTCGCTTCTCTTTCTGAAAGGTGAACAGTGAAGTAGGTTGTACACCTGATGGGGGGTCCTAAGTGTTGCATCACATCACAGTGTGGCTTCGCTGGACCCCTGTGAGGCGATCATTCTCAAACGTGTCCAATTAGCAAAAAGTCAGTTTCCGATCTCCTGCTCACCACCTCTCAGTGCTGTGCTGACAAAGTAGCTCTAAGGTATGTTGCAAGATTAATAGTTATGGGATTACAGTCAATTAATTACAGTCAATCAATTCATATCTTTATCAAGGAAGATGCTGAAGAATAAACAATAATGCATTAGAATTTCACCATTTTCCCCAAAGGGCAAAAGCTTGCTGAGTTGCTTTTTTGCAATTAAAATTGCTGGAACATTATGTAACTTGGTTATGGAACTAGGCTTGTAGCCTGAAGGTCGCAGGTTTAGTTCCCAGGTAGAACACTGCCATTGTACCCTTGAGCAAGATACTCAATCTGAAGTGCTTCAGTATATACCCAGCTGTATAAATGTTTACTAAGGAAAAATGCAGAAGCTCTGTAAGTCGTACTGGATAAATCATCCACTTAATGCCTATAATGTAACGGAATGTTACATGTTAACTCAATTAAGCATCAATTAGCAACCTACACAGTGCTAATAACGCTGTATAAAGCAGAAATGATGCTTTAAAATGAAAAAAGGCATTTGCTTAATGTATCACATTAAATTAAGAATGGCACTGGCTAAATTATGATTTTTATACTTTCAGAAAATTGCAAACGCACCCACAGAAAAGAGAAAAAAACATCTATGTGATATGTCAAACCTGTCTGCTTTAAAGGAGCTAAGTTATGGTGTTTTGGCAGCTGCTCAAATGTGTATTTTAGAGAAGTCGTCAATCAAATCTCCCCCGATGCTGAGCCCACAGTGCCGGCACTGATCTTAATGCACCTATAAAACACCGCTGATGGTGCTTCATTCTGAACCGCGTATTTGCGAAATGAGGCCATCGTGTTGTTCGTGTTTAGTCGTGCCCTGGCCCCGCCCCCCAGCCTCGCATCACAGGTTTTTGCGTGCTTCAGGTATAAATCCCAGGGCTGCCTGATGGATATTAGACGTCACTGACAGATTTACCTCTGGCCAGAATAAACCTTGGGGGGGGGGGAAACTGCCTCTGATAGCAAAGCAAAGGGTACTGCTGGATCAATAGGGCTTTACATGCAACAGATGGTTAACAATCAAATAATAATTCACATGATTTTACGGTTGGTCCCTCGCTCGCCCCGTTACCCTGACCCGAGAGCAGCTGAAGCATCCCTCGAAAGAATGCAAAAGGAGATTTATTTTTTGAAGCATTTTATGACTTCCACTGACAAAGGAGAAAAACTTGGAAAAGAGTCAATAAAAATGTTTAATTTGTTCTGAAAGATTAAATTTCTGATCAAACCCTCAAGCCGTTCATCTTGTACCTACTTGTGACATCAGAAAGTTAGGAAGAGGACAAGAGAGGACTCCCTCCCAGTTGATTCATGAGCCAAAAGGTCTTTCTTGCACTCATCAGGTATTTCAGGTATATTATACCTTGAATAGTTTATTATTATTTTTGTTTGCCAACCCCAAAAATGGTTCAGCTTCTTACTCAATCACCGTCTGGCTTGGTGACCACCACAAGCACACTGTCCAACCACTGTCTATCCGCATGCCTTCTCTAACATTTGTCATGTTACAGGAAGCTCATGTAAGGAGGGCTAACGTGGAGTTTCCCAAGGCTGAGTAAACTGAAATGCATAATCTTGAGTATTGCATTAAAATGTACACTCTCATGTCCTGTTAACAGTGCAATTTAATCTTGATGAACTGTAGACATTTAAGTTTTGCTTTTTAAATAACTGAATATGTAAAAAGCCCCCCAAAAATTAACATGTGTACCCATTCAGGAAGAAAGGAGTAATTAGGGTAAGGGTTTGGAGTTTGGAAAGCCTTAGGATTGAGGCGAGATTAGAGTTACATTTTTTTCAAAATAAATGACTTCAAACACATTTCCATGGATTTCTTTTATTGAAGATATCCATTATAAAAAGAAAATAAGATACTTAATATGACTTATATGTATAGAAATAGGGTTCAAATGAAGGTAAGGTATATCATACATACAAATACATTTTTATTTATAATAAAAAGACTTCAAACACATTTCTATAGATTTATTGTATTGAAGATATTTAGATGGTTTCTTATCCATTATAATAGGAAAATAAGATATTCAAGATGACTTCTAAGTATAGAACTAGGGTTCAAATTAAGGTAAGGCATATCATACATACAAATACATTTTTATTTATAATAAAAATACTTCAAACATATTTCCTTGTATTTTTTGTTGACTGTATTGTTGACCAAGAGTGAAATATCAAGGACTAACATAATCAAGGACTAACACTTGTTAATTCTTTTTCAAAGCTAAATATAACCCCAGTCCTGCCACAACCCAAACAGCTATAGTTTTCTGAAGCCTAACCATTGCCTTACTATCTTAAGCCCACACCCTAATTCTAGCCCTAGGTGTGATCTCAAATATGGGACCCGTTCTATCATATTTAGTCGGAAGTCACTATGGCTGACTTCACAGAAATCAATGTTAATATCAAAAATGTTTTGGCTGTTTTAGGATTTCATCTTATTTTTGAAGAACATTATCTTGGCTTTCATAATTTTAAGTATGTCGTAGTGTAAAATACAGAGTAAAACTTTTTGAAGTTTTTAAATGTAGATCCAGCCAATTGTCACCAGTCACATGTAATGACTACAATCATGAAACTAAACTTTCAAGCCATTTTTCTTAAAAACACTGGTTTGGTGGCACTCAAAATGCCACCTCCTTTGATGCCTGGAGTAGAGATATAATTTTGGTATCATTAGAAAGATTACATCACATTTGTGTATAAATCTCAAAATATGTTTTGGGGTCAATGTGACTCACTTTGATAAAGCAAGTCACATATGTGATTTTTCTAGTAGAACTGAAGAAAAACAACCTAAATATCACCAAGTCAAAGACAGAAATACAAGGGAAGGAGTGTTAACCCCTTCTCAAGTGTGATGTTTTTTAATTATTATAAAAATGAAATATTATGAAAAAAATAACGTTAAAATTATGAAATTAAAAAAAGAAATTAAAATAATGAAACTAATCAACCTGAACCTACAATAAATAAATAAATAAATGAATAAACCTAATCCTTATCCTAATCTCTCCTCAACCCCAATAGTTACCTAATCCTTTCCTAAGAAATGTAAAAAATATATATATATATATATATTTTAAAAGTTTAATTTAAAAAAATAGTGTATTTTTATTTTCAGAGTAAAACAACCTGTCAGTCAAAGAATGGGGGAAATGTTAAGGATAGATTGCATTTTCAATTTGAATTTTGGCAGGGTTTTTTCATGACCACGCAAAAATGATAATGTAAACGAAAGCAATGCCATTGCATTTGATTTATGTCACCCTTGTGCCACAAAAACATAAAAATGAAATGATAAATGACCAATTGAATGGTTTCATTTTTGTCATGGATAATGTGGTTACAATAAGAAACTGCTATTTAAAATGTGGTTTTTTATTTTCATTTAAATTATGACAAAAACCGAATGCGATTGCTGATTTGCATTTTCATTACAATTTTGGCATGGACATGCTTCCTTAGATGTCTGGTCAGCCTAGCCAAAATGCAAAAATGTTGTCAGTGACAGGCTTTTAAGTTTAGCTTAATTTTCTCTACGTCGTGAAAAAAAAATGTCACAAGCTTAATTCATTTTACACGCTAACTGCAGGCTACTGTACACACAACACCGAATCAATAGAAACTTTACCTACAACTGGCTAGCTCATGGGAAACGTGCTGTGAGAGAAGAACAAAGTAAATAACTCTTATTAAATCTTATTAGTTTCAGTCCAAAGATTAGTTAATTACAGCATGATCTATATATTTATTTATTTATCTTCTGTAATTAAACTTTGACTATTTCCAAACAGTGAAGTTCACATTTGTCCATTGTACTGAAAATGCAGCCGGACTAGTTAGCAGACTAGCCTGCCTATGGATTGTACTTTACTGGTTCCACGCGCTTGGTGGTGGTGTTGGAGGACAATCCTCCTCATTGGTAGAATTACAGGCTGTGATGTGCAGGTGGCTGTGGTGCAACTGCTGCTGCTGCTAGCCCACAGTTAGTCTGGTGTGGGAGCAATGCTGCGGCTTCCAGCCGGGGTATGGGACGTGTTTGGAGATGGACTTTTTGTCAGCCGCGAAGTGGTTCTGGAAAACCATTCGGCACCTCAGGAGGGGAAAGTAGGACACCGTCCAGGCTGATTTTAGCAGGGATGGTGAAACTCTGACCTCAACTGGGAATATTGATGGAAGGTGGAAGGAACACTTTGGGGAACTGCTGAATCTAACAGACATGCCCTCCTTTCAGGAGGCTGAGCTGGACCAATCTGAGGGATCAGAGTCCATCCCTGTGGCAGATGTCACTGGGGTGGTAAGAGACTTATACAAATTCTCAATATTGCATGGAAGTCAGGAACAGTGCATTTACAGTGGCAGACCGAGGTGGTGGTCTCCATTTTTAAGGAAGGGGACCAAAGGGTGTGTTCCAATTATTGAGGAATCACACTCCTCAGCCTCACAGGGAAAGTCAATGCCAAGGTGCTGGAAAGGAGACTACAACAGATAGTGGAGCCGTAGATAAAGGAGGAACAATGTGGGTTCCATCCAGGTTGCGGAACAGCAGGCCAGCTTTTTATCCTCTCACAGATATATGAGGGGGCATGGAAATTTGTCTATCCAGTCTACATGTAATTTATAGATTTGGAGAAGGCATATGACCGTATGCCCTGGGGTATCTTGTCAGTGGTGCTGCAGGAGTATGGGGAGCTGTGCATTCTCAGCATTAAGTCAAGTTCAAAGTGGATGGGGGAATCCACTAAGGGTGCGCTTTCTTGGTATTTGAAAAGTACCGTATAGATATTCAATGTTGATATGTTCCTCTTGGGTGATAGTTACTCACTGGTAAGAACCTCCACGGATTATCTGATAAAAACACAGGATGCACAATGTCCAAACAGGAAGTATTTATTATGATCTCCACACCCACATCAATTATATGCACCATGCAAATGGACTTGATTCTTTCATTTAGTTTTCTCTAAAGCTTAAGGCGTGTTCTTAAGTTTGTGGGGTATGTGTGTCTGTGGGTGTATGGTTATTCAAAACGGAAAAATAGAAGGGAGTACATTTCCATTAAACCTGTAGTCCGGTTAACAAATAGGCACTAATGTGAAAGAGCTAAGTTTTTCAAGGGCCTGAAATTATGCTGCACAAGGTAGCTATTCTTTAGCTTCATGTACAAGTAACCTGTTGCTCTACCAGTGCACAGCAGAACATAAATGACTCAATAATGTCAGCAACTTTTAACTGAAGAGCTAATATATATGAGTAGTAAACGAGTATCAAAAAACTTTATTTTAAGTAAGCAAGCTAACCTTAATGCTAAACACCAATAGTAAACGCAAACAAATCTTCCCCTAAAGTACAAACATAAAAATTGCACTACTGACAATATAATGAAGTGAAATCACTATTTTCTGCATGCACAACTCAATACAGGAGAAAACTCATGGGAACACAGAGGGAGACAACTGCACTCACTGCCAGACAAAAGTGCATGGCAAACTAAGGTATGCTTTGGGGCCTTTACAGAATCCATGAGTCCTTTCATAGTCGGCTGAATATGTGCCTGACATAAAATTCACAAGGCATTATGGCAATCTAATAGGGAAAGGAGCTGGTCTTTTGTACAGTACTCGTGGACAGGATCTCAAGGCGCAGCTGATGTATGGAATCTGACCAGTTTGGGGACATAGAAGTGGCATCTCTGCTGTTTTTGGATGATGCCAGCCTCATCATACTGTGACCTTCCATGTGTACTAGAACGGTCTTCGGCTGAGTGTGACGTGGTCGGGATGATGATCAGCACCACCAAGTCTGTGGCTATGGTCCTCTTCCAGAAAAAGAAGGCTTATCCCTTCAAGCAATGGGGGAGCAACTGTCCCAGGTGGAGGAGTTCAAGTATCTCAGGCTCTCAGTCCGTTGAGGTGGTTCGGCCATCTGATAAGGATGCCTCCAGGCAGGTGCCTCCCTCAGGAGATGTGCTGGGCACAGCCACTGGGGAGGAGACCCAGGGGCAGACCTAGAACACGCTGGAGGGATTATATCCCCCGAATGGCCTGGGATCGCCTTGGGATCCACTGGGATGAGTTGGCGGAAGTGGCTGGGGAGAGGGAGGCCTGGGCTGCTCTGCTTGCCCTGTTGCTACTGTGACCCTGATTAAGCGGTTAGAAAATGGATGGATGGATGTTTTTTGCTGTTTTGTTGGGCGCCTTTTTGTTGTGGGCCCCTGGGCATGTTTGGTCCGTGCACATCAGTTGGCCCATGCATTAATCCGTCCTTGGCCTAACCCTAACTCTAATGCTAACCCTAATTCTAGCCCTAGGTGCCATCTCGAATGTGTAATTCTTCTGATATGAGTGATGGAAAACCCACCTAAATATCACAATTTCAGTGAAGGATGAAAAAAGGAAATGTGTTTGAAGTCATTAATATGGCAAATACATTTCACATTTCAAAAATATGGAAATAAATGAGTCTATTATATTTCTTTTCTTAATTATTTCAATCATATTTCCTTGTAAATATTTAAATGTGTTCAGTATACATAAAGTTTCTCAGCTATCTTAATGGAAAAATCACATATTTAAAATGACTTCCTTTTGATGTTTTTTTGAATTAACATGGACAGGATTAATGTTAGGGTTAGGACAGTTTTAATGCTCAGCCTCAACCATGCTAAGGTATGAATAGCAGACTGAGAGGTGGTACCTTTAATTTATACCTGACACTTCTTAATCTTTTTTACACTTTAATTACACTTCTGCATATTTGTTCATCACTCTGGTATAGTTTGTGTCCCTCTTTACCGAAGCCATTGAAATGGAGATTACCCGCAATTAATCAGCGGTCCAAAGGCTGCTTTTCTCAAAAGTAACTCTCGGCCGGAAATAGCTGTCTGGGGTGCAACGAAATGACACATTGTCACCCCCTCGAGTGAACGAATGGCACGCAACGCACCGCGGCTGTCCAGGTGGAGGAATCCAGACAAACAGGAGTCCGTGTCCCACATGACAAAAAGGGGATGTCAGAAAGCACGCGTCCTTCCCCTTGGCCGCTCTGTCATAAACCGTGACTTTGGGTGATGCAAACCGGCTGCAATTACTGGGCCGCGGAAGGACGGCATTATTTCTTCTCACAATGACACACTCAAGAGATTGGTCCACAATGGCATTTTAAGTGTCCCATAGCTCCTCTCTTGATGTTCTCTGCACCCTCTTGCCCTCATGGCCTCTTGTTTATGCCCCCCCTGTGAGGCAGGCAGAACACCAGTTGGTAACTGGCGCTATTAGTTAGAAGAATTAGTGAAATGAACAAGCCTGGTAATGAACCAGGAAGGAAATCTTATTTATTTTATAAATGCTCTCATCATCCCTCCATGACCTAACAATCAGTCTAATAAATAACTGCATAGTGTGCGCTAAACATTATAATTTAACCACAATTCAAAATATCGCGTACATTTCATGCTTATATGAATAGGCAAAAAAAGTAATATGGATATTAATAACACTTCCTGCCTTTTTATTGGAAAATACATTCCTTTCTGACCATACGCAGCAGTAGCAGTGGCTTTGCTGTGGATGGAGGGTTTCCTTGCCAACTGCAGGATCACTTGAGCTCTAGGTCTCGAATGCCCCTCGCCTGATCAGAGCCCCTGTGATGTCCCATTTGCCATCAGAATCTGGATCAAAAGTGTTCCGATAATGTCCCCCTGCCGCCATCCATGTCATCTACAGTACAGCACTCCAGAATCTTTGCTGCAGCAGCAAAGGAATTTCCTTGCGTGTTTCCTTAAATTGCTTCAGTGCACTCCCCGCTCAGTGGACTCTGAGGCACTTGTGCTCTGCCTCTTTCTCTGAATTATTTTGGGGACAGATTTCCCAGCATAAGATTTGGCTTACTGCAGGACCTGTGGACTGTCCACCCCCAGCCCTCACCCACCCAAAATCCACACACACATACACACCTGCAGACCAAAGTAAACAAACCCATTCATAATCCTTCTGTTCATATCTCTTTAAGTTATTGCAGGTCCAAGCTAGTTGTTAGAATGCTATTTTTTTTAGCAGAATTGTTTGGAGTGTTGTTTTTTTTATTTTAAAGAACATAAGCTGATGGAGTTATCAGCAGTTACATGCTCACCTCTGGTTTGGATGAACCTGCATGACACTATGAGTAGGCTAGCGTCGATGATCTTCAGCTTGTCTGTAACCAAGGTGTTCTTTTGTTCATCACAAATTTCTTTAGTTTTTTTAACATTAACCTTTTGTCCCAAGTGATCATTAAATTCATTCAGGAAATTCATTATTTTGTTTTGTATAATTGTATGCCAATTTATCATAATTTGAATAGTTAATTAATAAAATGAAGAAAGATTGTATAAAAAATGTATTAATAAATCTTCCTATTATTGATGCTGTCCTTCCTATTATGATTGCTTGTCCTGTCTGTATTTGCTTGAACAAACAGCTCTTGTGACAATGACCTCATGAAATGCATTTTAAAATAATTAAATGCGTGTTTGTGTCCGATATCTGCTGCAGACTTGCAACAGAGACGGCAGAAATCTTAACTTTAAACTCATAATTGACTTCAGCTCAAAACTGAATGCAACAATTTGAATAGCAAGTTGACCTTTCGATTTCCTCCTTCCATTTTGGGAAGCTGTTACACTGGTTCTGTAGTCACACTACAGGTGGCAGGTGTGAATTACTGAGAGAATCGAGAGGAGAATGAACTGAATCTGGATTCATTTGCAAAATATCCTACAGTATAAATGAAAAAAATAAAAAAAGTAATAAAGCAGCCCTGTGAGAAATGCTTGTTTTTTCTTGAGAATAAAACACATTTTTTAAACCCATTGTCCTTTTAAACCAGTTTTTGTGTTTGTTCACTTGTCCATTATTTCAGTCATTTGTTTATTAATTTATAGCACAATTTTTTCATTATTTTTTATATTAATTGTATTATAATTGCATTCCTATGATCTTCCATTTTTTCATTCCTCTTTTTTTTGTATTCTTTTGGGACCAGCGGCTGCAGACCGGAAATCCATTCTCACATCATTACTAGTCATTCCCCCAAGGTCCGAACGACCGTCAGACACTGTTTTTAGAGGGTGCGAAGAGGGGACTTGGCAGGGTAGAGGAATACATTTCTGCTTAATTAATCCCATTCCTTACTTTAGGTATTAAAAGGTAATGGTCTGTTTAACAACTTTCAGCGACACTAAACGGGCAATTAGTCACAGCCTAATCATTTTTCATACGTTTTATGGATATGTTCTGGGCGGAGTGTGTATGTGAGCGGGGGACTCCACGCACCATCGTGGTTTAAGTTCCTGTGCATGGGAGGAGCACCATTAACTCTGTTTAAGTCCCCCTCAGCTACATTCTCTTCCCAGCTTTCTAAACCTATATTTATTGTATTATTTATTCACGTTACGATGTCATAATCCGCGCTCCAGTTCTTCCCCCGTGAAGTATCTCCCTCTCCCCAGCAAACTGAATTACACGTAACATGTAGAAAAAGGACAATATCACGTTCCCTGTTGTAGTCTGTATTTCCCGGTCACTTGTCTCCCCAGTACTGTCTCTGTGTCTGTGTTCCCTGAGCTGCTTCACTCCCCTGTACTTGTGTGATTTCACTATTCGGGTGGTTCCGGGTTTTCGTGGTTTCCCCCCTTCTTTCCAGTCTCGCTTTACTTTCTTCCTGCTGATTTCTAGTTTTACTAATTTCTACTAATCCCTACTAACTTATAGATTGTAAAGTACTAACCTCGCTAATATACTAACATGTGAATATTACTAATGGACTAACACACACTAGTTTTGGGTTTTTGATAGTTTAGATCACTATACTAATACATTAACCAGTCTCCCCTTTTCCATGCTGCGCTGTAGCTCCGCCCCTTTTCTTTCTAGCCTGCTCTAACGCTGAGTTCTGCAATTGCCTGCACCTGTCTCTTGCTCTAACTGCACCTCTCTCTCTCTGCACGTGTTTTACCTGCTAAACCCAGGCCGTCTGTTATCATTGTTGTCTATGTGATTCCAGTCCGCGTTTTGTCAGTCCCCTGTCATTTAATTAGTTATCCTAATGTTCTTCACCTGGATGTTGTTTGTTACTCCGCCCTCACTCACGTAACCCCTCCTTGATTGTTACCTTCCCCAGTGTATAAATGTCAGTCTTTTCCACCATGTCCCTGTCAGAACGTTGATCAAATTCATTGTGCCGATTATTTGTAAGCCTTTGTTTATTGAGATTCTTGCGACACCCCTTTGCCCGACTTCGAGTTTGCCTGCCCCTTTTGGTTTTGTTTGATCTGGTTCGACCTTCGCTTTTCTTTGACTTCTCTTTTGCCTGCCCCTTTGTACCTTCGCTATTTCTGATCTCCTGGTTTTTGACTTTTTGCCTGTCTTTTTACTTTTCTTTTGGAAACTCGATTCTGTACCGCACTCTCTCTGATCACCTGGCTTCGAACTTCGCACTGATTAAAGACAACGTTTTTTGGATTTCCCTGGTCTGCGTGTGGGTCCTTACACAGAACATCACAGTACGTTCTGACCAGGATGGACCCAGCGGACCCTGCCCAGGTACAATTTGTACTTGGGCAGCAGGGAGCCATGTTGGGACGCCACCAGTCCCACTTGGAGTCGGTCTCTCACCAGCTGCAGACCCTAACCTCCTGCGTGGCGGAGCTGATATCTGCACTCCGGGCTTCCTCGCCTGGCTTCGCTCCCCAGCAACCTGCGGCTCCTGCTACGCCTGACATCCCACCTGTACGTGCTCGTGAGCCCGACCTTCCTCCTCCGGAGAAGTACGACGGAGAACCTGGTGGCTGCCGCCCATTCCTTACCCAGTGCCGGCTGATCTTCCAGCTACAGCCAGCTACCTTCCCCACTGAGCAGGCCCGAGTTGCCTACATCATCACGCAGCTCACCGGGCGAGCTAGGAAGTGGGGAACGGCTGCCTGGGAGGAGGGGCTTCCCTGCGTGCAGACCTCCACGCTGCTCGCAGAAGAGATGAAACGGGTCTTCGACCGCTCCAAGCACGGCCATGATGCGGCGCAAGAACTCCTGCGCATGCGCCAAGGGGGAATGACGGTGTCGGACTTCGCCATCGACTTTCGTACTCTGGCTACCGCCAGTGGCTGGGAGGAGAGATCTCAGTACGACACCTTCCTCAATGGCCTGTCTGAGAGCGTGAAGGACGAGCTGCTGACCCGGGACCTGCCCGAGGACCTAAACGATCTCATTGCCCTGGCTATCCGCGTGGATTCACGCATCCGAGAGCGCCAACGGGCTCGCAGTCAAGGGGTCTACAACCGAGCAGTCACTGAGAGGTCCAGAACCACTGCTGCACCTTCTACCAATCTCAAACCTCCTCCAGTCATGATGTCGGACCCGGAGCCGATGCAAGTCAACCGTGCTCGCCTGACCAAGGAGGAGAGGGATAGAAGAATGCACACCAGGTCATGCCTCTACTGTGGGAAACCAGGCCACTATGTCGCAGCCTGCCCGCTAAAAAGACAACGCCCGCTAGTGTGTCGAGAAGCACTAGTGGGTATGGTTCCAACCGAATCCTCCTCCAAACACCGGACTTGCCTGCCTGTCAACATTGAGTGGGATGGACGAACCAAGGGGACCACTGCCCTCATCGACTCCGGGGCCGAGGAGAACTTCCTGGACGCTGGGGCCGCTGAGAGATGGGGGATCCCCTTGGAGAAGATGTCATGCCCCCTAGTGGCCAACTCGCTCAATGGTCAAAGGTTGGCGAATATTACTCACACCAGCGTTCCTCTTAAGGTTCGGCTCTCCGGCAACCATCAAGAGGAGCTTCGGCTCCACATCATTGAATCTCCCCACTCACCCATCATTCTCGGGCATCCCTGGCTTGAGAAGCACAACCCCACCTTGGAGTGGAACTCGCACAAGATTTTGGGCTGGAGCCCATTCTGTTTAGCATCTTGTCTGCGAGAGGCCCATTCTTCTGTTCCTGAGTCACCTCCTCCCGAGAAGCCGACGGACCTGTCGGCGGTTCCTCCCGAGTACCTGGACCTTGAAGAGGTCTTCAGCAAGTCCCGAGCCACCTCTCTGCCTCCTCACCGCCCTTACGACTGCACCATTGACCTGAAGCCCGGCACCACTCCCACCAGAGGTCGATTGTTCTCTCTGTCTCGGCCGGAGACGGAAGCTATGAATAAATACCTCCAGGAGTCCTTGACTGCCGGCATCATCCGTCCTTCATCCTCACCAGCAGGGGCCGGATTCTTCTTTGTGGGGAAGAAGGATGGCTCACTCCGGCCTTGCGTCGACTACCGAGCCCTCAATGACATTACGATCAAGAACCGTTACCCACTCCCCCTCATGGCTTCCGCCTTTGAACTCCTGCAAGGAGCCACCATATTCACCAAGCTGGACCTGCGCAACGCCTATCACCTGGTGCGCATTCGAGAGGGCGATGAATGGAAGACAGCCTTCAACACTCCTACCGGACACTGGGAGTATTTGGTGATGCCCTTCGGGCTCACAAACGCACCAGCTATTTTCCAGACACTGGTGAATGATGTTCTGAGGGACTGGATAAATAAGTTTGTTTTTGTATACCTGGATGACATCCTGATCTTTTCCAAAACTAAGGAGGAACATATCATCCAGGTCCGCAAGGTGCTCCAGAGACTGTTGGAGAACCGCTTATTTGTCAAGGCGGAGAAATGTGAGTTTAGTTGCAACACCACTTCTTTCCTGGGATACATCATCTCCGCCGGCAGCATTCAGATGGACCCCCAGAAGATCCGGGCGGTTGTGGAATGGCCTCAGCCAGACTGTCGTCGGGAACTGCAACGTTTCCTGGGCTTCGCCAACTTTTACCGCCGTTTCATCCGTAATTACAGTTCTCTGGCAGCCCCACTCACCGCCCTCACATCCATTAAGACCCGATTCCAGTGGAACGCCCAGGCTGAAACAGCCTTCCGAGCCCTCAAAAACCACTTCACCTCTGCACCCATCCTTGTTCATCCTGACTCTGCGGCTCAGTTCATCGTAGAGGTTGATGCCTCCAACATTGGGGTGGGAGCCGTTCTCTCTCAGCGTTCCTCCAGGGACAATAAGATCCATCCCTGTGCCTACTTCTCTCACCGCCTGACACCCACAGAACAGAACTATGACATTGGGAACCGTGAGCTGTTGGCGGTGAGGATGGCTTTGGGAGAATGGCGCCATTGGCTTGAGGGCTCTCAAACACCTTTCCTGGTGTGGACTGATCATAAGAACCTGGAGTACCTTCACACAGCCAAACGCCTCAACTCTCGCCAGGCCCGATGGGCACTATTCTTCTCCAGATTTGACTTTACCCTTGCTTACCGCCCCGGGTCAAAGAATACCAAGCCTGACGCCCTCTCCCGCCGGTTTGAACCACCCACCAAAGATCCTTCACCTGACACCATCCTCCCGCGGAGCTGTTTCATCAATGCCATTCACTTGGACATCGAGGAGATGGTTCGTAAGGCCCAGGAGGATGAGGCTGGTCCAAGTAATTGCCCAGCGGATCGTCTCTACGTTCCTGCCCAAGTCCGCTCTCAAGTTCTCCTTTGGGGCCACGCTTCGCAACTCTCATGCCACCCGGGGGCCACCAGAACCAGGACATTTATTCAGAGACGTTTTTGGTGGCCCTCCATGAAACAAGAGATCTTGGACTTTGTGGCTGCCTGCTTGGTCTGTGCCCAGAACAAACCCTCTCACCACCCACCCTCAGGTCTGTTACAGCCCCTCCCCATCCCACACCGCCCCTGGTCTCACATAGCATTAGATTTCATCACAGGCTTACCCCCATCCAACACTTTCACCACTATCCTCACCATAGTTGATAGGTTCTCTAAAGCTGTTCACTTCGTTCCCCTCACCAAGCTTCCCTCTGCCAAAGAAACTGCCAACTTACTCATTCATCACGTTATTAGATTACACGGCATCCCCACTAATATAGTTTCCGATAGAGGCCCCCAGTTCACTGCACGTTTCTGGAAAGCTTTCTGCTCACTGTTGGGTTCCTCCATTAGCCTATCCTCAGGATTTCACCCCCAGACCAATGGCCAGACCGAGCGGGCCAATCAAGTGATCGAAACTGTCCTTAGATGCCTCTGCTCCAAGAACCCCACCTCATGGTCTTATCAACTACCCTGGGCAGAGTATGCCATTAACTCACACACCTCCGCTTCCAAACTTTCTCCGTTCGAGTGCTGCCTAGGGTACCAGCCGCCTCTATTCCCTAGTCAGGAGGAGGAGGTGGGGGTCCCCTCAGCTGAAGCCTTCATCCGGCGCTGCAGGAGAACATGGAAGACCGCTCGCCTCAACTTGCTTCGCGCCAGCGCCAGGATGAAGGTGACGGCCGATCGCCGCCGCTCTAAAGCCCCCTCCTACAGAGTTGGACAGCGTGTTTGGCTCACCACCAGAGACATTCCCCTACGTGTTGAGTCCCAGAAGTTAGCTCCTCGTTTTATTGGCCCCTTCCCTATTGTTAAAATCCTCAGCCCCACTGCTGTTATATTAAAGTTACCCTCCACCATGCGCAGAATTCACCCCACTTTTCATGTTTCCCGCTTAAAACCCGTTGTTACCCATCCCCTCTGCCCTGCCCCTGAGCCCCCCCCTCCCCCCCGACTCATTGATGGTGGTGATGCCTACACCGTGAACAAACTGTTGGATGTTCGTCGTCGGGGTCGCGGCCTTCAGTACCTGGTGGACTGGGAAGGCTACGGCCCCGAGGAAAGAAGCTGGATCCCCTCTCGCTTCATTTTGGATAAGCAGATGGTTAAGGACTTTCATGTCAAACACCCTGTACCACCGGTGAAAACGCCAAGAGGCGTTTCCTAGGGGGGGGGGTACTGTTGTAGTCTGTATTTCCCGGTCACTTGTCTCCCCAGTACTGTCTCTGTGTCTGTGTTCCCTGAGCTGCTTCACTCCCCTGTACTTGTGTGATTTCACTATTCGGGTGGTTCCGGGTTTTCGTGGTTTCCCCCCTTCTTTCCAGTCTCGCTTTACTTTCTTCCTGCTGATTTCTAGTTTTACTAATTTCTACTAATCCCTACTAACTTATAGATTGTAAAGTACTAACCTCGCTAATATACTAACATGTGAATATTACTAATGGACTAACACACACTAGTTTTGGGTTTTTGATAGTTTAGATCACTATACTAATACATTAACCAGTCTCCCCTTTTCCATGCTGCGCTGTAGCTCCGCCCCTTTTCTTTCTAGCCTGCTCTAACGCTGAGTTCTGCAATTGCCTGCACCTGTCTCTTGCTCTAACTGCACCTCTCTCTCTCTGCACGTGTTTTACCTGCTAAACCCAGGCCGTCTGTTATCATTGTTGTCTATGTGATTCCAGTCCGCGTTTTGTCAGTCCCCTGTCATTTAATTAGTTATCCTAATGTTCTTCACCTGGATGTTGTTTGTTACTCCGCCCTCACTCACGTAACCCCTCCTTGATTGTTACCTTCCCCAGTGTATAAATGTCAGTCTTTTCCACCATGTCCCTGTCAGAACGTTGATCAAATTCATTGTGCCGATTATTTGTAAGCCTTTGTTTATTGAGATTCTTGCGACACCCCTTTGCCCGACTTCGAGTTTGCCTGCCCCTTTTGGTTTTGTTTGATCTGGTTCGACCTTCGCTTTTCTTTGACTTCTCTTTTGCCTGCCCCTTTGTACCTTCGCTATTTCTGATCTCCTGGTTTTTGACTTTTTGCCTGTCTTTTTACTTTTCTTTTGGAAACTCGATTCTGTACCGCACTCTCTCTGATCACCTGGCTTCGAACTTCGCACTGATTAAAGACAACGTTTTTTGGATTTCCCTGGTCTGCGTGTGGGTCCTTACACAGAACATCACAGTTCCCTCGCTTTTTCACACTTTTTCATCAGTTGGAGATACGAGAGATTTTTAAGAAGTGTGTGTGTGTGTGTGTGTGAGAGAGAGAGAGAGAGACAGAGAGAGAGAGAGAGAGAGAGGCTGTGTGAGATAGAGAGAGAGAGAGATTCAGCTGCAATAAGCGTCAACGCACTGACAAGCTCATTTCAGCATTACTGCATCTGCCAGCTCGTTTAATTAACGAGTGATCCCTGAGTGTGATAGTCCCTTTCTTTTGTTCATTCACATTGAAGGGAAATTAGCACAGTTTTAATGAAGAGGGCAAAACAGGTATCCGTGCTGCACCCAGCTGTAAATATTATCTCAGAAAGACTGACTGTGCAATAAACAACAGCTGCTGGTCTGTGTACACCATCAGGTTCCTGGCTCAAAAAAGCAGATGCCATTTTTTTTTTTCTAACAGGAAAGAATCAGCTTTGTTATTGTGTCTGATGCTAATATGTTTTAACATCCATGTAGGGAAAGGCTGCAAATAAAATCAATTAAGCAGTTGTAAACAGCCAATTTAAAAAAGGCATCTTTGAAATCCAAATGCGTTAAGCATTCAGTATTCGGAGCTGTTATGTAAAACGACATTAATATCTGCATAGCATCATGTATTTTTCATTCCGTATTTACTCCTATGCTTAATAACATTTGCCAACAATTATATGCATGTTTTTTGTCCTTCACCATGTCCTAATTAGCTTGGAAGGGTTTGTCTGATGCATGCAAAATTAATTTGAAGCTTCTACTGAGAACAGGGCAGTATCGATAGCCTGTGATGAATGCACCCTGGTTGTTCAGACGTTTTGGCTCAGATCCCTATTTCATCTCAGTTTATCACCACCCCCTTTCTGTTTCGCAAGCAGACCCCCCCAAAGAAAAATGCAAACACACACACAAACTGTATCAGCAAGTCACCGTCATCAATAACCAAATGTCAAAGGATCATCTGCATGTATGCCACCCATCATTCTGACGAATGCAAAATTGATTCACATCTTATCAATCAGTTCGCAAACTTGTGAAATCCCTCTCTGACTCCCGCCGCCCTTCGGACGCTGAGGTCAACCCCAGTAAGCGCACGCTTTCCCAGCGGCTTACCAGTCAGCGTGTCGCCAGAGGTCGGTTCAGCCAAATCAGCGCTTCCTGCAAGCTGAGCCACATTCTCAGTACACCACACATTCTCTGTGCCTGTCCCAGGTTACTGTTTTGCTTTGGTTTCTGCCATTCAATTTGCCATAAGAACATAAGAGCATGCGACGAAGAGAACGGGGAACTCAATCCACCTAGACTTGTCATTTGCCTGACAACTGATGTAATTTTGCAAAAAGGCTGGACCCCTTCCATAAACCGATGTAAAAGCCGGTGGCTACAGGTAACCATAAACTCATTCTTGTGGCAAGTGCTCTGTGCGCATCAGTTCATTGCTTTTAATCATTGTCATGTGTTACGACAGTTTTTCTCAGTCACAAGCTCACAAAGCACATTGGCGAATATGCATGATTCCTGATGAATCAAAGCCATACATTGGTCATATATCAGTGAGGGTCAAAAATAAAATGAAGCAAGTATCTGGCAACCAGAATTATTTCATTGCTCGTAAATACTAAACCTTACCGAGACAGCTCTGTGACTTTGGTCTATTGCTTGCTGGCAGTTTTGAGGCCTGTATATTTGCAGGATGACTATGCAAATTGTATCGACTGTAAATATAAAGAAAATGAGAATAAAAAACCTTTACTTACCATGCAAGAGCATTAGTCATGCTGGCATTGACACAGCACAGTTTACTTAATGTAATACTCTCATTGCTCTAGAGCAGTGGTTCTTAACCTGGGTTCGGTCGAACCCTAGGGGTTCGGTGAGTCGGTCTCAGGGGTTCGGTGGAGCCTCCGCCGCAGAGGTCCACCCCTCAGTCTAGTCTGCAGTTAGTTAGTTTTTTTACTAAAGAAGGGTTCGGTGAATGAGCATATGAAACTGGTGGGTTCGGTGCCTCCAACAAGGTTAAGAACCACTGCTCTAGAGTCTGTTCTTCACGCAGTCTCTAGAAAGTGGTAAAAAGGCTAGGATATTCAAGAGCTTGACCTTGCAGCTTCTAAATTAACCCTTATGTTCTGTTTACTTATTAGCACCTGTGAAACTCTTAGCCTAGGTCAATATACCCAGGTTAGTTTTAATACAATACAGATATAAAAAATGTATACAAAAATACTCAATATATATTAACTTTATCTAAATTTGAAACAACATAAACTAATGGTTGTTATTTACCTCTGCTAGATCACTTTTATCTATGAAAGTGTAATTCACTTTTTGTGATAAAGATGTGATTTATATAAATCCACTGTAATGAAGGCATTGGAGGCATGTTATGAAACATTTAAAAGGTTTTCATGCAGTAAATTGTTGATACTTATTGTTTTGAACTGACATTTTCTATTATTTTTTCATCTTTATCTCATTATTTTCAAAGAAACCATACAGGCAAAAAGATACAGTGCTAATACAGAACAACAAATAGAAACACAAAACAAGTACCAAATCTACACTGGTTTAATCAATGGTTATGAACCACGCATCACAAAAGTGTGATTACTTTTTTACGAGGTTTAAAATAGGTCAGCTTGACACAAACCAAACTTAAAGCTTAAAGGAGTACCATGGTGGTTGAACGTGACACTTCCCAGTTGTCTTCAGGCAACAACAAAACAAATGTGCATAATTTTATTATTCTTCAGTCATTTCAATGTACTTAAAAACGTATTTTTCTAAGCCTAAATTTCCCACGATAAAAATTCACCCGAACCGTCTGGGCGTGGTAATGAGAACTGTCAGTTAGCTATGATTGACAGACCGTGCCCCGTTACCATAGCTACTCTCATGATACGCGCTCTCTTTGGGAGACTGAATTTTCACAAGCTAGCTAGCTTAGTAAGCCTAGTATATCAAGTATCGGTAGATAGCTAAGGTAAGGACGTTGACTTATATCCAATTATAATTTTTGCTATCTAGCTAGCCAAGTTAAGATAAAAGCACAACTCTAACGTCCTCATAAAAGCAAACTAGCAAGCTAACGTTATCGATAACATTGCCTTATGAAAGCAAACCTCCTAGCTAGCTAACGTTAGCTAGCTAGCTAAATGAATATAACCAGAAATAATCTAAAGGCACTCTAATTTAAGTGAACCTAACGTTAGTCAAATATTTGCATTGTCTGAACAGCAGAACGGTGTGTCCTGTCAGATTTCTTTACGGGGCGTGGAAATGGGAGTGGTTACTGTATTCGTGACGTAGCAAAATGACAACTTTCTCAACCGGTTGAAAATAGGACGATGAATTTAAAACGCATATTTCTCCAAAAATACAGAACGGACATATTTAATACTTTGCTCATTGTGTTTCTTCAATGCCTCTTGTGCAAATAGCACATAAAACCGAGAAAGTGTGAAAATCACCATGGTACCCCTTTAAAAGACCACTGTTGAAAAACCAAAAACTGGTTTTAAATCCATGAACCTTGATGACACCATTTGGCATCATAAACACTTTCCTTAACCTTTGTTGAATGGCTCTCTTATTTCTGAACGTAGGATCACTTTTTTTTTTTGTTTTGTTATGCAGTGGGGATTGCAACTCCCAAATATGTTGAATTGACCGATAGTAAAACCAGGCTTGCATTTGAAAACCATTGCTACATTTCACAAAATCTTGGTTGTTTCAATGGATTCACCACAGCACATAAATACATTTAGTTTATTTTAATGACAACATGTTAACGCTCGTTGCGTCTATAACTAAGGTTAGAAAGTCAGAAAGCATCAGTTATATGAGAATTAGCTTTAAACGGTTGGGGAACATGCATTTGAATTTTATGAACTTTGACCCCTTTTCCCCATACAACAGAACATGCTGGGGTCAACAAATGTGGTTTGTTAAACTCTAATTAATGCATGTCATTGTGGCCAACATGCCAAAAATTTCAGTGAAATGATGCAGAAAATTGGAAGCATTACCATTGGTCAGTGGAAGGATATGGGCAGAGGTGTGATATGGGTGCATTTTGGGAGATCGCAGTTTTAGAGTCCTGATAGCACAGGGAGGCAGACCAGTGAGGAGAGAGTTGCAGTACTCCATGCAGGATCTAGACCAGGACCTGAGTGGAGTAAGTGGTGAAAAGGGGCAATATTCTTCAGATGTAACAGGAAAAAGCTGCAGGACCAGATGTTATGTTCTCAGTGAAGGTTAGGTTGCTGTTAAGTGTAACTCTGAGGTCATTGGTGTAGATAGCAGTCACTGTAGTGTTGGTCAGGGTGACAAAGAGGGTAGGCTGGGGTAGGTATCAATGGGATGGAGGCTAGAAGATTATATTATTGCTGATAATGTCTGCTACTGTCATGTTACAGGTGGTCACAACGTCACCTGCAATGAGAGAACAAGGAGGGGAGGAAGGAGGGGTTGGGATGAGAAGGGAGCAGAACTACAGTTCACATGGGTTACAGTACAATATTATTGGCATACCTGTAGTGTTTCACCAGTGAAAGAAAAATAGCAGATTTTCATTTTGGTGCATATTGCTTCAGAGAAACTCATCGAGTCATCGAGACGTGAGGAGTCTCATTCATAGGGTAAGTACAAATTTGATGGAAATGTGTTGAATTGATATGAATGGGTGGTAAGACCAGGTTGGGTTAGGGCTTATCAAATGCTGGGCGGTTAGCACACATGTTCACATATTATTTCTACACAGAATTCATAGGCCCATTCCATCATAGCAATGGCACACAGCGGGTTCCTAGGGTTATATATATATACACACTTTTTTTTTTTCCATGGATGATATATATTTTAATCACCAGGCTGTCCTCCCCACAGCATGCTAAAGATCAATGCACAGGATGCTAAACCATGTTTACTCTGTTGCCTGTATTGTTTCCTGCACTCTGTCCTGCAATTGGCTGCAAATAAAGCTATTTTAAAGCTACAGTGGAAGATAAGAGCAGATAAAAGAAAAATCTGCCTTTGTTACAGCAGGGAAAATAAACTAGAAAATGTTTACTGCCTCTGAACGCCTCGGCTTCTGAGTTATTTATGCTCTTTATTTTTCATTAAAATATTTTGTCCTCAGATGATCTACAAAGTGAATTTTTTATTTATGGCTTTGGTATATTATCAGGGCAACTGCCTGTACGTTGCTCTGCACATAGTTTGTTTTTTTTTTTTTTGGTTGTTAATCCCCTCTGTAATTAACATAACAAAAATTGTTAATGGTTCTTTCTTATCTTTACTAGCGCATTCAGAATCCCTTTGAGAACCATGTATAATTTAAAGGAAACTGGATGGGATTCGGAATGCCATCTTTGGTTTGTTTTCCACCAGCTGTATCTAAATATCTGAATAAAGAAAGAAACAGAAAGAATGAAACATTTGCATTTAAAAGCGAAAGAGTAAATACGCAGAACTACAGTGGGAGACTAAATACTGTTTGTTTTTGTTTTGAAATATAATTTTTCACAATCAACACACCCAGAGGAATAATGACAGGAATTTAAAAATATGTGTCCATAACTCTTTGATGCAGTGCAAAGACCAAGAACTATGATACTGACCAGAAGTACTTACATAATTACATTATTCCCATCAAATATTAGAATATGTGTTTGGTAAAGACAATTCAATAATTAAATATCAAGTTACATTAGATTACATTAGAACAGTGTGAATAATATTCAAAACAGTAGATTGCATTTGAGGAGAAAGCATTGAAATTCAGCAATGCTTAGATGAAAAAAAGGAAAGGAACTACATTACTGAACAAATAAAAAAAACACAAACATGTACAGACATAGCATGTAGAGAACTATGGCCATACTTACAAGTAGTGAACAACAAAATGACAATTTGACTCTCTCACAGTCTCAATGGGCTGAACATAATGCTGCAGCATTTCAACTGTAAATTATAATTTAATCAATTTCCAGACTATGGTTACTATGGCCCAGTGCTATGCCTTGAAATGGTGAGCCTGTGCTGGAAGCCATTACCAAGGTTACACGACTGGAAAACTAAAAAAAGGTTATATATATATATATAGACTCCAAACTCCAAATATAGAGTTCCAGGTGAGACCTTCACATGTTATTCTATAATTATATTTGATGCTTGGCTTGCTTTGTTTCAGAAGCACCCCTCTGCAGTCATTGTGTAATACACTGCTCAGAGAATATGAGGGTTCTCTAAAGTGTATAAATATTCACATGTGTGCTAAGTAATAGTGCACCCTATAGGGAAAGCAAACTGATATGGAGATATTGAGATAGATTACTGCCCAGTGCATTAAATCACAGCTGTGATTGGTTTGTGCAAGGAAGGAGAGCAGAAAGTCTATCCTCACCTTGAAATTTTTTCCTTTATTTAAAACAGGGGAAAAGCAGAAAGAGTTGCCAATGGGAGACGGTGTTAGTACAGAAAGTGCCACGGCCGGGGATCCAATCCTGAACTGAATGGAGGGGATTCAGGACATGGCTTGTGTGACAGCCACCGGAGGGTGGCCCTCTTACCTTTCAAGGAAACTTACTCATTTACCCTCACTTTTGAGCCATTTCCAAATGTCTGAACATACAGTGCCATGAAAAAGTGTCCCCCCCCCTTCCTGATTTCTCCTGTTATTGCATATAAGCCACACTGAAGGGTTTCAAAATATTATAGTAGACAAAGGGAAACAGTAATTTTTTAAAATTATTATTTAATTTATTTAGCAGCACAAGTTATCAAACACCCATGCAAAAAACATAATTGCCCCATTAGTTACGCAATCAACCAAATTTAAAGGCATATTATGCATGATTTTTTAAGTCCTTTCTGTGGTCCTGTGTTTACAATCAAATAAGTCTCCTTCTCTGTCTTAAACCCCACCCACTCACCCCACGTATCCCACCTAATGTATCTAGCTGGATAGTTAAAGGGAATGCTAGTATTGTGAAGTACAGTACGAAGGCTGATTCAATTATTTCTCAGTTAATTACATTAGGTTGAACATATAGCTTAATTAATTCCATTATGTTGAATGTAATAGTGGTTTTATCATTCAGACTTTTATTTAGAAAAATCCAGACCCTCACAGAAGTCCTTATTGTCACTAGCTTCACACTTCAGGTAACATTACATACAGGTCCAACTGAAAACCAGCCAACTATGCATCGCATCCCCTTGCTGAACTTCAGCCACCACGGAAAAGCAATTCCAAGGTTAACTAGTTGTACTGTAACAAATGTTTTTATTTATTTTCTTATTTAACCTTTATTTACCCAGGGTAGATTCGCTGAGCACCGATGCTCTTTTGCAGGAACGCCCTGCTTCACACTCATACACATTCACACCTGGTACAGCTGCCCAGTACAACCACAATCCTCTGTTGTTGGCCATTCAACAGCTCCACTGGAGGGAGAGGACATTTTTTTAGCCAATTGAATCAGGGGGTGATAGGTGGCAAGTTTTTGTGAGAGCCAGATCTGGGGTTTTAGCCAGGACACCAGGGAACCCCCTATTCTTTGCGATAAGTGTCATGGGATCTTTACTGACCACAGTGAGTCAGGACCTCGGTTTAACATCTCATCCGAAAGACGGCATCTCCTACAACACAGTGTCCCCGTCACTGCACTGGGGTATTGGGGTTTATTTGACCAAAAGGAAGATTTCCCCCTGCTGGCCCACCAACACCACTTCCAGCAGCAACTCAGTATTCCCTGGTGGTCTCCCATCCAAGTACTGACCAAGTCCACACTTGCTTAGCTTCAGCCAGTCGGCAGGAGCAGAGTGCGTGGTGGTATCCTGTCGGCTTGTCTTTTTACTTCACTCTATTTGGGCTTCCTCACTAGCTAGCTAGCAACAAACACTCCACTGAAATCTGATCTCAAACCACAGGCTCTGTAGTCGCACTCACCCTCCCCACACAGAAAAGAGTGCCATGCCCAGAAACATCCTGAACACATTTTATAATAACAAATACAGGTAAAGGTGTACAAATTCAGTGAAGGATTGCTGGTGTATCATACATTCTGGCTTGACTGCAGCCAGCCCTGTTGAATATAAACCTTACAAAGCCAATTCTAATGCTCTGGGACACCACTGAATCACAGTGAGAGCCATTATCTTCAATTGGAGAACACTTGGACCAGAGGTAAATCTTCCCAGAAGTAGGAGTGGTCAGCCTGCCAAAATTTCTTCAAGAGCGCAGCGACAACTCATCCAGGAATCACAACATATCCCAGAAGAACACCCATAGAACAACAGGCCTCTCCAGCCTCAACTAAGGTCAGTGTTCATGACTCCACAATAAGAAAGAGACTAGGCAGAAATGGGACTCATGGGATAGTAGCAAGGCAGAAATCACTGCTAACCAAGAGAAATTTCAATGCTCATCTCACATTTGCAAAAAAGCACTTAAATGATCCCCAAGCCGTTTGGAGTAATATCCTATGGACAGATGAGTCAACGGTGCAACTTTTCGGATGACATACGTTTCATTATGTCTGGCATAAAGCTAATTCACCATTTCACATTAATAACAACATACCAACAGTCAAAGAAGGTGGCCGTAGTGTGATCGTGTGGGGATGCTTTGCTGCCTTGGGAGATGGATGACTTGCTATTATTGACTTGCTATTATAGAAAATTCTTAAGCAATGTCCGGTCATCTGTCCGTGAGCTGAAGCTGAAGTTTGATTGGGTTATGCAGCAAGCCAATGATACGAAGCACAAAAGCAAGTCCACATCCGAATGGCTGAAAAGAAACAAAAGTAAAGTTTTGGAGTGGCCTAGTTAAAGTCTTGAACTTGAACCCAAGAGAGATGCTGTGGCCGGACCTGAAAAGAACCGTTTGAAAACCTATCAATTTGTCTAAATTAGAGCAGTTCTGCAAAGAAAAACAGGCAAAAATTCCTCAACAGCCATGTGTGACCAATATCTAATTATTGTAAGTATTTGGTTGCAGTTATTGCGGTTAAAGGTGGCACCACTAGTTTACATTACATTACAGGCATTTACCAAACACTCTTTCCAGAGCGACTTACACAACTTTTTTTCTTTTTTACATTGCATCCATTTATACAGCTGAATATATACTGAAGCAATGCAGGTTAAGTACCTTGCTCAAGGGAACAATGGCAGTGTCCCACCCGGGAATCAAACCTGTGACCTTTAGGTTACAATACCAGTTCCATTATACTACACTGCTGCCAAAGTTATAGGGGGCAATTACTTTTGTTTTGTTTGTCATTAAATAAATGAAATACTTTTAAAAATGTGTTTTGTGTTTACTCAGGTTCCCTTTGTCTAATATTACATTTTATCTAAAGATCTGAAACCATTTAGTATGACAAATATGCTGTAATAGAGAAATTCAGGAAGGGGGCTAATACTTTTCACAGCACTGTAGGTGGAAGCGAGCTCCACAAATAGGGAACAGTGAAGCGACGCAGTATTGCAGACTTCAGGCAATACCTGGGCACCTCCAATAGTCATCTGCCTTCCAAGGATCGAACTGGAATGTGCTAACAACTCTGCAATGTTTGAAGGCTCATTCCCATTATAGACCTTATATGTCGAGGTTGCTATCTTGCAGTCAATGTGCTGTTTATCAGGCTGCCAATGCAGTGATTTTACAACTGTTGTGACGTGTTCAATCCTGCAGGCGTGAGTCAATACCCTGGCAGCTGCACTTTGGACAAGCCTCAATACATTTAGTGTACTGTCGAGTAGACCAGCAAACAAAGCATTCCAGTAATCCAAATGAAACTTAATAAAGCAGTGGACCAGCACCTCTGTGTCTCCTGCTGAGTCACAGAATAAGATTTGTGATTCTAGTAATTGATTTAAAATGGGAATAAACCAAGTCAGAGGCAAAAAGGGTACTCAAATTCTTAACCTGTGTGGCCAATGAAATTTGATCTTCATAAAAATGTATTTCAGGCTTCAAATTTAGAAATTTGACTTTTTAATCAGTAATATTTATGGTTTTTATCAAGGTTTTGTTTCAGGCAATGTGTTGCCATCTATGTTTTAATTTCAGTAAGGCACTCTGTAAGGGTAGATGCTGCCAAGTCAGATTTAACTGGAAATTATGCATAAATTTGTGTTTCATAAGCATATAAATGGATCCCAAAATGACACTTGCTGATGTGACCCGCTGGTATCATGTACACTCTGAATTGCACTGGCCCCAGAATGCATCCCTGGGGATCGCCATATCATTGTTGATGACTAGCCTCGGCTAAGGAAATGAAAAGGAAGCTCAGTGAGTGAAATGAGGTAAGCTACTCAAGCTACTCCTTCCTGCACAAGTGAAAGTGAGACTATTTTGAATCGCAGACATAGGATACCAAAAGTATCAAAAATTGTTGATAAATCCAATAAGATTAAGTGAAGCATTGGTGATGAGATGGAGATCAGTGCAAATGGGCAGTTATGATTGTCTCACAGACAACAGTCTCACAGTCTGCATGAAATCCAGTTGGAAATTCTCTAGCAGATCATTTACAGGATAGTAATCTTTGAATTGTTTAGGAGAAACCTTTTCAATTCTCTTACTTAGATATGGAGAGATTGGTAACCCTAGTGACACCACTGATGGGAAATATATTGTGATTACAGGTAAGAAGGATATATAAATATTTTGACCCCCTGACCTGTTGTTTTTACCTCTTATGGGGGGTCCAGGTCCTCTTATGCCCCCCCCCCCCGTAATTTGAACCCTGCATACACTTGGGTCCAAGCAGTATACTTGTCCGAGAAACTCACAAGGTCTAAAACTTCTTACTGGTACACATGGCATAGGCCTGAGGACCTAGTCCCAGCACCTCGAAAATTCAGAAGTCCAGTGTCTAAGCCCGTAGCATGTAGCAGATTCCGGATGGTCTCCAGACTTGTTGCGGCCAGTGGCTGTACTCTCAGAAGACTGGAGATCTGTATCTGCGTGGAACCCAGGGGTCCTCTGACATTACACGAGCTCAGTATTCAGAGGTCTACTGACCACTGGTACCAATAAATTAGGTCACAAAAAACATCCCATGCAGCTTTAATGTTCATGTTCTACTGTATTGTTCTTCCAGCCGCCGTTTACGATCTCCCGTGTCCTGTGGCGTTGGCTTTCCAGCTGCCGTTTACGACCTGTGGCATTTTATGGCTCCGTCCATGTACAGCAGTGGAATTTGACGGCTGGTCTGGCGAAAAGAGAAAAGATGCAACTTGATGGTTTTATGAGCCAGTTTTTTGCCTTACAGGACCAAACCAGGAATTCTGGTTGAGGTTTAGTCAAAGGTGCTCAAGCATCCATAATTGATTAAACATTGCCTCGTTGTTCTCTTTTGTAGGACATACTAATGGAATCCAGTTACAGCAAAGGTACTTTGCAATGCATAGTGCTAAAACTGTCCCTGAAACAAAGAAAGCAATTACTGATGTGGGTGGGGTGGTAGGTTGGTGGGTAATTTATGGAATTTCTTTTTTATTTTATTTTTTTTCCATTTGGAAACAAGAAAGGTTTAAATATCTGACGAGCTTGTCATCTTCCACAGGCTGTTCGTGGCATGGTACCCTCCATTTTTAGTTCAGCTTCTTAAACAAATCTTACAAAGTGCTTCGACTTTTCCTTGTACCACCCCTGTGCTGGCACTAGCTAGAAATGATTTGAATATCCTTAGATTTAAACAAAAAAGATGATTCCAGCTTTCTAGAGATAATGACCGCTTTGCTATTTTCATCAACAATATATTTAAGAAAGATATCAAACTTACCCTGTGAAGAACAACTAGGGATTTTTAAATATTTCTGCCTCTCCCCTGTGGAGCTTGATACATCTATAGGTGATTTGAACACACAAACATGCATGTGCTTTTTTATTAATAATGTCTTAATAAATACTCTCTACAGAGACAATGTATGGCTTTGCTAAGGATACAAATATTTATTTGCAGTTTACAAGAATGACATTAGCCTGAATCTCACAGTTATGGCAGTTGCGTGAACCTGTTAAACACACTCTTGCTGGAGTGTATTTCAACACAAACAGAAAATAAAACTGATCTAGGTTCATTAATATTAACCCTGAGAGAACACTGAGAGGTTCTCAGTTGCTTTCTCACACTATTTTTAATCCCATTGCAGCTGCATCCTTGGTTATTTCCAATACCTCAGTGATCATAGGCTGTACATGTCTTGCATTTATTTATTTAAAATGAAACAGCAATGGCACCAGCCCCTTTCATTCCCTCTGTCATTACCTTAGGCCACTTTTATGGGTGTCAGATATTCCAGTAAGTTCCAGCATTTAAAAAAAAGACAACGTCGATCATGTCTTAAAGGATGATAAATGGCTATTTTTATGGTTTATTCATTACCAAACACCAAACGCTGTGACTGTGCTAAACAATATGTTCAACTTTAGTTTGAGTGGATTTTAAAACCCTGTCTTGCGGGCTATATAGCCCACATTTATTTATGCTAGCAATCATGGCATCAAATTGCAGCAGTAAAGTAATTCATGAGACAAAGCCATTTTAGATTGACTGGCTTCATTTGTTTTGCTTTTATAGTGCTTTGTGCAACATTTCACGGCATTGTTCTGCCCTTGCCAAATCAATTTATTGCAACTCAGTAATGATTTTATTCTGGTTATGGTGTATGCTGAACCCGGTGGGGTGAATTGTAAAGGGGCATCACGTGATGGCGAATTTCATGCATACAATACCAGCCAGAAACATTAGGTGAGACGAGCGAGAGTGATGCATCCACGCCATACGGCAGTATGGGATTGTCGATTGGAGATCAGCGGTAAGCCACTTTTTAAAACTCCGGTTTCATTCGGCTTTATTGGATCACATTATCTACGATATCCCTTCGCATCCTATTTCATTTCATTTCATGTCATTCGATTCCAGTCTCATTCCATTTTCATTCCTGATCTAACAGAGGACTAAACGACTCCTTAATTTGCTAATTGACCTTGTAGCATCAGAGCCGTGGATATCCGAGCATATCTCTTACTCTGTGAAAATGAAGGATGAAAAGAGAGTTATTAGAAGCTGAGATGCTAAATTACATTAGCGATGTCAAGTCAAATATACACACGCTTGCCGCCGCGCAAGGCTAATTACCACCGAGGCAGAGCACACGTGTTATTAGAAGCACGATCTGTCATAAATACATTTTATTCGTTTAATAAAAAAAGGGCGAAAGAAAGCAATGATCCTGGGACGATAATGGCACTAACCAGCAAAACAGACACATAAATAGAAGTAATGAAATTTCTGGCAAAGCTCGTCTCGTTTCTGGCCTGATTCCAGGATAAGCCGAGATAAATGAAACAGTTAGGCCATCTCCCCCATGATCTCGCACACACGCTACCCGCTGTTTCCAGACTGGCGAGGGAAGCATTAGCCGCTGTCGGTTCTCAGGAACTCGTCACGCCGCACCAGAGTAAGCCGGTCAAATGTCGCACACGATAATTCTTACCCAGAATTCTCTGTTATTACTGTTCGCGCAGAAAATGCGTACTTCCTCAATAATGGACTGCAATGCAAAGAATTTCATAGGGCCATTTTTTTTTACATATGGAAAATGGAAATACGAGCACTAAACATCAAATTCAGAGGCTACTGTTTGCCTGTCAGAATAGAATGACAGTCTTATTACTATCTGTGGTATGCTATCTATTCTGTTGTATTTTTCCAGTGGAGCACAAAGGCTTACAACTATGATCAAGTTAATTGATTGGGGGGTGAAGAAGACACAGAAGATTTAGAGACACAGAGTAACAAGCAGTTTGTTTTAATCATGTCCATTTGCCATGGATCCAGATGTAGTCATTTATACCATGTCAAGGGATATCTGAACTACATAAGGAAGAGGGTATTATGCCTCTATAACATTTCACCCTCAGAGCATGTAGGAAGAACACTATAGAGACTGTGGGACACATTGCGCCCCCTGACGTCACCTCCCAGCATGCAAGCTAATCTGGTATTGTTCTTTTCTCTGTGACAATACGTGGTTCAGATTTAATGAGGGATTTGGCCCCGTTTTGGCATGGCATTATGTTCAAGTTTATCATAGTCCCTCGGCTATTGCAGATTTCCGACATACTGCAGAACTACAGCCTGGAAAATGCATTTGCGTCATTTCACAGGAGTAGTCAGGCATGTTGACGCTTTGTCATCACTTGGTGTTCTGAACTCGTCCCCGACTCATTAAGCTTTAGAGCTTTATGAAGAAAAACCACTTGAAACCGTTTTTTGTTTACACAAAGAGCAGTTGTTATTGTGAAAGAATCAATTGATGTTTTGCACATATTTGTAGTGGTCATGATCCTGGATGCCTAGGGGCCCGAAACCTTGTGAAAAAGAAATTCACGTTATAGCTTTTGGAAAATCAAACGCATTATATTAGATAATTAACAAATCTGTGATTTAAAAAAAAAATGTAATCAGTGGGAGATAAACTGCTTGTTTACTTGTAAGCCAATTCCAGACTCAGTTTAAACTGAACTCCAAAACCTGTTTTCCTATATTTTAATATTTTATTTTTCGAAACGCATGGCACTTCTTAGCGGTATATTCTAAGCAGCCAAATAAGCATGCGACATCTCAAACAAGAATGACCTGTTACATAAATTTCACCTTGCGGCGTGATAACAGATGGAAATGTAACCAAATGGCAGCAAATAAAGGGAATATATGGCACCAGGGTGCGACGACGGCAGGACTGGAATAATGCCACGCAATATGTTCTCACAGAAGACAAATGAGACCTGTTCTATTTTCGGAGCATTCCAGAAGAGTGCACAGTCGTGACCCGTGTTGCTCAATATCCTGCAAACATACGGGAACTCCCCCACCATCCCCCGGGGCCACCTGGACTGGAGATTCGGCCGCCACCGACTCCCGGCTCTCCGTCACGCTTCTGTCCTCCCCGTCACCTCCTGGCACCCCTCTCTCAGCCTCGTTCCTCTTCTCTCTTTCGCTCGCTGTTGTTATGCATCTATCTGTCCATCTGTTTGTTCAGCTTCTCGCAATCTGATGTTCAGAGATCGCAAAGAACGCGAGCCAGCAGGTAGGTGCATTTTGGATTGAATACAGAAAAGTCAAGGGAACACCACTGAACATATCAGTGAGCACATATCTACCCATTGGGGGTGTAAGCTGTAATGATACATATCCTCACCTTCTCACTGCTGACAGCAAATCATTTCGTATAACATATAACATTTCACGTTTAGCATGTTTTCAGTTGACCCAGACAGTTTTTACATGCAATGAAGGAATGTTTTAAGTAGCAGAGGTTTCTGATGACCTACCGGCTTTACAATTGCTGGTATAGGGGCATTTGGGGTTTGTGGTCTAAATCAAGAAAATGCACTTCAGGTAACTCAAAAGTAGCTTTTCCAACACTGTTATGCCTCCAGGGGTTGTATGTGTGTATATTACTAGATTAGTCTTCAAAAAGATTACATTTAGTCTTATTTTCAGTTGGAACTGTTTCCTATGGCACATGTAACCTAAGACCTCTGCAGGAAAGAAGTTCCAACTCGAATAAAAACTGAAATTTATGTTTGTAATTATGAATAAATGCACAATTGTGGAGCCTCTGGAAGCAGAACCTCCCTGTAAAGTTTCTTTGAACTTACTTGAACTATATGTTCATGCTTTAAAAAACAAATCCCCAGATACCCCTATACAAGCTATTGTAAAGCCAGCTTCTTTCTTTCTTAATGGTGTTCCAAACAGCTGATAGGAGCCTAGGATTTTGTCTATGTCCCTGACTGTTTATTCCTATTTCTCAGCCTCATAATTGGTCCTCGTTTTGACAAATACCAACAACAGACTCCAAAGGTAACCACAAACCTAGAATCAATGTTAGATACTGAATGTTCTCTGTTATCTGCACTAAGGAAGCAACTGCACACACCTGACTAATCAGAAACACTTGTGAATCAATTTGTCCCAAACTTATGGAGGCCTGAAATGGAATGAAATTTCTACATGATGATACCAAAGTGTATAAAAATATCCTTTAAATAAAAGCTGGGGATATGCACTTTAACCACTTGTGAATTGCTTGTATTGAAAATCTAAAATTGTAGAATACAGAGCCAAATCAAGAAAAAATATGTTGTTGTCCCAAACATTATGATGCTCACTGTATGTACTGTAACTATTATTATGTGTAATTATCACTATGTGTATTTAGCTTTAATGTGTGAAATTCCAGTTACAGTGGAATTTCGGTTATTTGGATAACCTTAGTAATTATATTACACTTTCCTGAACCTTTACAGCCTTGTGTAATTGCACAACTGGTTATATACTTCCCCCTTAATACAGTGAATTCTTCATGAGACACCAAGGTGTGCAATATATAGAGCAGCAGATACTCAGCATGCTCAACTGACTTTAAATGAATTTTCAATGCAAAGTGAGTGGAGAAAAAAGCAACCTTAGAACATAAAGAAAACTTAGAATTCCAAAAACATTCAGCTCTTTATAAATGTTTAATTTTCTAAAACATTACATTACAAGCATTTGGCTTCCAAAAAGAATTACACAACTATTACATTGCATCCATTTATATAGCAGGACATATACTGAAGCAATGCTGGTTAAGTACCTCACTCAAGGGTACAACGGCAGTGTCCAACCCAGGAATCAAACCTAAAAAAACTCCGGTCTCTCTGTTACACGGATTCATGTTTTAATCGAGCCCTCATCATGCGCATGATCATACATGTAACATGCATTTTAGATTAGTGATCATCAGTCAACACCCAGATATACAGAGCAGCTCAGAATCTCTGCCTCCTCTCTGTCCTTTTCTGGCAAAGCCCGGCTGCCCTTTATAGAGCAGGCGCTAGGCCAATCGCAGCCCCCTGCGTGAGCTGGAGGTCTCAGGAGGCATGAGCTCCGGACCGAGACCGGACGATGCCCTCTCCGTCTCGCATGGTCAGGGTGGCGGCGAGCAGACTCTCGGGGTTCGCCAAGCGCCAGGGACGGGGTCGGCGACACAGCGGGGGTGAGATGAGAGGGGGCACCTGCTGATGAAGGAGCGGAGGTCTCCCGGGCAACACCGCAGCCTCAGAGTCATACTCCCTTCCATCCCCGGCCTTGTCTCTAGCCGCTAGAGACAAGGCCAGGGATGACCCGCGCTGTATTCATCATATCGGAAGAAAAACACGTTTTCAACGTACAAAAATGCCAAGTTACTCTCACATACAAACCATCTAGGCCTGCCATTAAAAGCACTGATATAAAAATTACGCCAAATTACAATTAACAATATTGGCTATCTTACCTAACACAAATTAAACATGCTGCATTCCAAAGCAATGCTGCCACCCAATGCTTCCTAAATTCTTTCAAGTAACTTGGCTCTGTGTGCTCTCTTCTTACCATCTAAACACATTCTGGTCATTCAAACATATAAAATGTTACGTCACAGTATATGTATGGGGCATGCTGCTGCGCCAAGGTGTAACCTGGCAGCATGGCGTACCTGCCATCCCAATGGCATGTACAGCACCTGATGGGCTCCTGCTCTGAAATTGTACTCCACCCGGGGAGGATGAGCTCCGTGTCTTTCCCTGAAACATCCGCGATCCGATCCTAATTACGTTTCCTAAATTGGGGTTCAGTTTTGCATTTCAAAGCAGCCAAAGCGAACTTGGATCCATGGGCTTGAAATTGGCTCAGTCAGGAAAGGTGCTCATTATGAGCACAGGCTGGGCCCTGTGAAGTAGACCATCAGCCAACTGTGATGAAGATGGACACATCTGGTGGAGGATGGTAGTTTAAGAGCAACTCAGGTAACCACTGCATAAGCTACTCCCAACCAGACGCATAGTCAAGTAGCTTGGAGGGGATGGGGGGTGTGGAGATATTGATAAATCATGCAGAATTTCAATGTGAGGAACCCAACCGCCCCATCCCCCCACCCCCTACCCCAAATATTAATGCACACAGAAGTGGATTACAAGAAAACGAGAAAAGTAGAAAACTAATCATCTCCCACCCACCCCCGCGACCCTTCAATTCTGAATTTCGAGCCCCACCAAATTCCTGGCTCCGCCACTGCTCCCAAGATTTTGCCAGGGACCCTTCAGACTACCTATTATCACAAATGAGAGATACATATCTGCTCCAATCAGTGCTAGTTCTCTTGTGGTTCTGTCTGGCTTGCAGAGTGGTCTCTGGCTCGCATGCAGGAGTATCAGAGTTTCAGCAGCACTGTTCTTTGCAAAAGTGTGGGAAGCGCAATGGCGTCTCCCGTTCCAGGAGAAAAAGGCTTGGAACCATATTTGGCGCAGATCTTTGCCTATGTTCTGAACTGCTCATGTCAGTGAAGATCCCATTGCATCTGGTGCCTAATGGTTTGTGTTAGCATTTTTGCAAATAAAAATCTGTTTCTTTCCAACTGATAATTGCTGCTTAGAAATGAGTGGTAGCCAGAGACCATGTGAGGAAAACCAGGCATATCAACAGCGAGGCGTCTATTTCAGTCAAAGAAAAGATTATGGCTTATTTCCCACAACAAAGAATATTCCATTTTGTCACTGTCAGATTTTCTTTTTCTGTTGACACTCGCATAAGCATAGCAATGTACAGAAATGTTGGGAAAAAAATGCTTTGCTGTGAAAGCCGATAATCTATATTTCTGCAGAATATAGAAGGGTCCTAAATAGCAGTCCTAAATTAGATGGATGTGTCATCAGGAGAAGGATGCATGCTTTCACACAAATTTGTTTGAGCACAAATGATGTATTTTCACTTTTTTAATTGACTGTCAGCATTTTATTTCTTTCTTATTACTTCTTTTTTAATGGAGCCCTGTAAACAATATCATCCATTTATCATGTCCCTTGAAGACGGGTAAAATGGGACTATATCTATTGCATGACTCAACAATGTAGCAATTACATTTTCCATTTCACTGAAGAAGTGCACTCTCAAAAACCAACCTCCCCCCCCCATCAGTGTTTAATGCTTTAATGTATTCTACCTTCCTTTCTGCAGACAAATGGAGTAATTCAATAGCATCCACAATTAAAACAGGAAATTCCCTATTCACCAAAACCAGAATTGCATTTAGGCCTATATTTTTTAGATCTGTTCTTTATCTTGCATAACATTTGATTTTGAAAAAAAAAAAGCACATGCCCTGATTTCTTTGACTTAAAAAAAAAAACAAAAACCTTCTTGCCCGGAATATTTAACAACAAATCCTCCGAACGCATTATCTGTTCGTGCGGGGCAACGTTTCCCTTGACGTGTCAGACGGAATCTGAAAACTCACCGCACGCAGTTTCCTTCGCAGCAGGTCGGAGACACTGTAGGCATGGCGACGATAGCAGTAAAGCGTTATGGTCTCATGGCATGTGCACAATATTAAAACTGTCCAGGCCCTGTCAAGAGGTTGCCCAGTATCTACACAGGGGTACGGTACAGTCGGGTCGTACTACTTTCTGCTGTCCATTATTGCTCCCATGCAGTCCAGGAATGCATCTCTTCCCATGGACCTACATAAATAAATAAGAAGATGACTACCTCATAAATTATCGCCGGTCGCCTGAGTACGTAGTAATGAAAAAAGTTACCACATGAATAAAACACTGAGAAAAAACCTGCTTGAACCTTAAACTTTATTAATTAAACATTACCAGGCAAATTCACTGTGAACATACTGTTCCGTACATTAGGGTACAGTATATCCCTGTGGTATTCCACTTTAGAAAAAGGAAATAGAACATTCAAAGACTGTGCCGAAGTTAAAGTAATAATAAAGAAAATATTGTATCGTGCGCCAAAAGAAAAGATGGTGAATGGAAATATTTGGTAGTTAAGAACAAGTGAGGAATAAAAGCTTTTTTGCGCCCAAAATCATAGGAATGAGGATATGATGTGAATAGGATATGAGCAATAGTCGGACCAGCTCTTTCTTTTATGCACACAACCAAACTGGAACATATTATTACATAATGCAGTGGATGTTCCCTCGCTATATCCATTTACACTTAAGCATAAAATCCAATGTTCAGCAAGGCATATGGCAAATTATTTTTGTTTCATTTACAGATAACCCACATTTGACAGTTCATACAGAGGCTGACTCCATTTGAACGTGGGTTATAAACCATTACACCAGGAACCTGTCCCCAAGTTGTGATTGTGCTTGTAATATCACATAGAAAATTGCTGTTCTTTGCTAATAAACGTGTGTTCTGCAAGATAAACTCAGAATAAGTGGGGTGAGAAAAAAAGCAGAAATATCACACAGAACAAACAATCAAGAAACACAAAGAGTATAACTTCATGAGGGCTCCATAATTAAAATTAGACTGTGCCTCTATCCCAGCGTGCATTGGGCGAGAGGCAGGAATACACCCTAGACACGTTGCCAATCTATTGCAGGGCATGTAAGTGACCATATGCCTCAAAATAAAATGTGTACCACAGAAACGCAGAGCACTTACTGGCGATGGGCTTCAATAATGCATTACTGTTCAGTTTAAACATGTTCAGTCCATACCACATTCTGCTGACTAGTGATGTCAGCTAATGTTGATGGGAAGCGCTGAAAATAGTATTGAGGGAGGTACCTAGAATTATATAGCATTAGTATATTGGGAAAGCATTGATATGAGTTGATTGGTTTCGGAAGCCATAGTACAGAGCAGTGTTGGCTCTTAATTTGATTTTAAAAAAAGATATAACGATCAGTTTGCATTTAAATAGGATCATGATATCAGTGTGCTTTACAATAAAACAAGAAAACAGCCATTTTGCACCTTTGTGCAAAATGCAGCTAACATGAAGAGGGAGAGGGCCTGTGTGTTAGTAATGACTCAAATATAGTAGGCCAAGGAAGGATGTCATGTATTGATCTAAAAGCCATCTGCAACTATAAACTGTTGGGAAAGTCAGGAAATACACAGTTTCTTGTGCTTACATGTGAGTGTGCATGTCTGTGTGTGTGTGTGTTTGTGTGTGTGTACATTTATGAATCATTACAGACCATTCAGTCTGTTCCCGGTCTCAATTCAATGTTACTCTGTTGAAATTAAAACCGTTTATGATTGAACTGTATGTTTTTTTCTCAGCGTCCATTTCTTTCGAAATAATGAAATTCAATAGACGAGCTTCTGAAACTTGTCTATCGAACAATCGTGTTTTTCCCATCTCAAAAAGAAAAGGCTGCTTCACTATTGCGCTGCTAAAAATAGATCCCTGATTGCTCGCCTCGCGTGTCTCTTTGAATATCGAGCACATTTTGTTTGTCGCTGCTAAGGGTGCTTAAAACCCTGACCTCTCGTTCTCTCGTGCAGAAACCGGCGATGGAGATCTCAGAATTATCTGCCGCCTTCCCAGCGAGAACCCTCAGCGAGCGGTTGTCATGGAAATGCTTCCACTAACCACGGCCCATACCAACCGACCATGTCCCTCACAATTGCCATAACAAACACAATAAAGAAGAGAGAGAAGAATGGGGGAATGCAAAAAAGAGAAGAAAACATATATGTATTAAATGGTGTGATAACCAGACTGCCAAGAAAAGATTGAAATGAACCGTTTCTATCTTTCGGGCATGGGCTAAGGATGCAGGAAAGGAGTAGATTAATATGGCCTGTGTTCACAGTCTTGTCTACAATAACAAATCAGAACCATATTTTAAAAAGAACACTGATCCCTGATGTTTCACCATGCTCACCCTGCCCTGTTGGATCTTTATATGAGCAGTTTGCGAGACATACTGTATGACAATTTCTGAGCATATTTGAAACAATTTACACTTTCTTCTGAGAAGAGATAATACGGAAGTTTAATGACATGCTTCATATGAAGGGGTAAATAAAAAGAAACAATAAAGAATTAAGGGCAGGAAATCAAACACTGAGCGGAGTCTGTGTTGCGTGTGACGGGAAACTTAGAGCAAAACCTTATTATCAAAAGTCTGATGCCAACAATTTATATCCACATCGCAACAAGACTGTCTGAACTATTTATGCCAGGAGGAGGGTAAACAAATCCTTTGCAAATCCACCATTGGGCAGAAGTCTGTAACAATATTGCTTAGGGTTTCCATGTTAAGTTGCCAAACACAAATGCAGAAAGTAAATAACACATGCCACTTTGAAAAGGAATGAACTCAGCGTTTGGTCGCTATAACCAGCAGGGGTTTGCTGTGTTTGCCTGTCGCATTTTTTTTCGTCTTTCTTGAATTTGGCACTGTGGCACGGCAAAAGGGTCCAGAGAGTGTCTGAAACAGTGGCGCGAATCTATTTACACCTGACCTGAGAGGCGCGGTTAACTTCGGTGTTTCACACCCATGCCCGAGGACCGGGACTCCGCTCGAGCTAAAACCCTTTTTTTTTATATATATAAAAAATGCAATAATCTGGAGTGTTTCGCACATGAACGGATCGCTGACACCCCGTCAAATCGCGACACCGCCTTCTCTCGAGATGGATAAGCCACTTGATTTGATGAGTTAATTGCGTGTGGCGTAATTAATCAATGCATTTGCTCAAAAAGCAAGGTCGGAACAAGTCCCAATGTCGCTGGAAAGGGAGGCTGAAATATCAAGCGCCTCAGTTATTTGCGAAATGCACCTGTCACTCCTGCGTCGAGCGAGAAGAATGGGGCATTCTGGGTCAGAGGCTGGGTTCGAAAACTCACCTCAGCGCTGGCTCGCGGGAGAGGAGACGCAGACACGAGGTGGTGCAGCGTAAGAAACACAGTGCCCCTGTGTGTCTCATTGCATCATTAGAGCACAGCCTTAAGTCATTAGAGGTTCATCTTAAGTCTACTCCTTTAGCTCTGGGGACTAGAGAAGGGGGTGAGGTACAGTTTTTTTGGGGGGGGGCGGGGGGAGGGGGGGGGGGTTGGGTATTCGGCCAGTAACCGTACAGTATAAACGTATACTGTGCGGCAGCAGCAGAAGCTATATGAGGAAGATAATTCTGGTTTCGAGAACAGCGAGGCACTCATTAATGACCTTATTTTGCATAAGTGACTACTCAAAAGAAGAAAAACAAAATTTACCAGCACCAAAAACAAGCCTTCCTCCACATTTCAAATGAGCTTTCATGGCCAAAATAAATAAAAGGTTTACACATTAATAATCAGAATCTATCTTGAAATTTATAAGTATATATTGGGTCGGATTCAATCAAACACACTTGTTTAAGGGCATATGTAATTCAATCAAACGCCCCTGATTACTCTGAAGTCTACTCTCCTTAAAGACTACTGTGCTCACCGCACTGAGATATCGCAACCAGAGGTTCATACAAATGAAAATTAGTTTCCATCGAATGATTGCAATTCATTAGTCAGACCACTATATAAATAGCTGCCTTTTCATGCTGAAAGCTCTATGGGGGGTTGTGCATTTTTGCAGCACGCTTTTTGAATTTCAGTTCAATGTTCTCCATAGCACAGGAAGATATATAACAGTGGGGACATAGACATTTGCCACTTCTAGATGAATTTCTACAACCATGGTACTGCCATAGTAAATAAGGAGTTAATTTTGTTAAATTTGAAACAACAAAATGGCAGGATAAGATCAGCTTTGCTTGTTCTCACAAATCCAGCCTAATTATATAATCCACAACCTCCTAAAGACAAAATGTTTGCATTTGGATTCTATTGGCTGTGCAGATATATAAATGGCTTCATTTACTTCCAGCAAACTGTTTTGTTAATGGCAGACCTATACATGATATTTTGATTTGGAGATGTTATGCAGATATTAAAAGACCCCAAAACAGCATATAGATAATTTGGTTACGCATGTGTTCCCTAGTTCCACAGATTCCATTATTTTTATAAACTATTTTTAATGTTCTTGAGGTGTAGAGGGGTTGTGGTTAACTGTTTTAGCTAGGCCTAACCTATTGTATTGTACGCATGGAGTCTGCAAAAAATTTGAACTCCTTAATTATTAGTCAACACAACCACTAAATATCTTCCAATTAATTCATTTCAATGGTTTATACAAAACAGGGCTATAAACAGTTAACTTGTTAAAATGCTAACTGAGCTTTTACAAGATTTTGGAATCTTAAAAGCGATCCGGCATGCAAGAACAGAATTAACAAGCAACAATTAGGTTTAGCCATCATCACTCTGGGAAGCTGCCCACCCATTACAAACAGCAGAGAATCGGATTTCCCCTGCTCAGCATCTGGATCAATGTAGTCTCTCCACTCCATCTACTCAGCTTCCATTAGAGCATAAACAAGCAATTACTGTCTACATATATGATTACCGACAGGCCCTGACCGATTTCCGGGAACGATGGCAGGAGATCTTTTTGAGTAAATCTTAAAAACAAGAGGCCGAATCGATCCGGGGAGGTGCCGTTGTGAAACAGGATTATTGGCGTTGAACTTCACGGTGGCAAATGACAATCCGAGCTGTCACAACTGTGTCAACGACTCTCCCCCTTTTTTCTCATTAAAATTTCATTGATTGGCAAGAAATGACATAGTCCTCCTCCAGATTAAGATTGACGTACGTTTTTGCAATCGGCAAAAGAGGGAATTACTTCCACGAGGAGCACCGTCAAGGTTCCCGGCACTGCGCATTCATTTCGGGCGCGGAGAGCGATCGTTTAGCCGGGACTGTGGCGCATATTCATGGCTCTCGTTGAGTTCTCTGGCCTTGAGAGTGCCTCGCATTAACAGTGGAATGCGTTGAGAAATATGCCGATTTCTGTGGTTTAAAACATAAGCTCTGCTTTTACATTTTTACAGAAAGTGGAATTCCATTACGCACTTAGGGCCTCAATATTTCTTCATAACTTTGACTTGTATCTTTTTTCTTAAAAAAAAATTATTTGGCACCCAACGTGGGGCTGAGTATATCCAAGTCCCCCCCCCCCTAATTTAGAAAGTCCAATTACCGTTGCAGCCGTATTCTTGTGTGATCCCTCGCTGTCAATTCAGGAGAATGAAGACATCCACAGTTTTCCCCAGAAACCACCAACATGCTTCTGCTCATACCATAGCTCACAGCCAAGCCCACGTAGAGTTGGGCCGGAGGAAGACATTGCGTGCGCGACTCTGGCATGCAGTCCCTGGGCACCTGCCTGGCCAGTAGGGGGTCGCTAGAGAGCAATGAAATGCAGACCCCTAAGCAGGCAAACATACTGATGGCCTTTCGACCTTCAAAACATCCAACAATTTTTCTGGTGTTGTATCTTTTTTTTTAACGGCCCTTTTTCCCAACCCGACTCATCCAACCTTCTTGATCTCCCCCCAACCCTTCCTGTTGCCTTCAGGAGGTCAGAGCTGTAAGCATCGTACTCCTCCGATTCGCGTCACAACTATCCTTGCTTCTTTTAACTCTGCAGACGCAACACCAGTTGCATACCGCCCATGTCATCGGAGGATTACAAGGTCAGCGTGTTCTTGGGGTTGTGTATCTTCAGGTTCCCCACCTAAACGGGACTGACCGCTTGAGAGCAATGAGATCAAGGGAAGCGTGTAGACCAGTGGTGTCAAACTCGTGCCATGGAGGGCCGTGTGTATGCAGGTTTTCATTCCAACCAATTAATGCTGCCTTAATTGAGTCCAATTACTCATTCAGCCATATGCGTTTAACTGCATTGAAGCACAGAATATAAGAAAATTTTTATTTAGACAATGTGGGTCACCATAGACGTCGGGTCACCATTGTGCACAAACCTGCATCCCTAATTCAGCAAATAATTTAACTAATTATATAATCAAGATCTGAGGCTGGAATGAAAACCTGCATACACACGGCCCTCCATGGCACGAGTTTGACACCACTGGTGTAGACGAAAGGAGGGGTGGAGACGAGTTTGAAGCCGCTTCGCCAATGCAGTTCTATGCGCTGCTCTTGGTAGTGGAGGAAAGGAGGATACATTTTTTCGAGTATTTGGACCCACTCCAAGAGATGGTCGCTGGGGAGTGATGAGGTCAAGGGAAGTGGCTGGTTTACCCCCTCGTCATTCCCCAGCGAAGGCTGGGCCAATCGCTGTCTCGCCGACGCGGACCACCGGACAGAGCGGCAATGATGGCGGCCGAGACTGGAACACCCAGTCACATGGCTCGTGCTTCGCTTTCCGTGGCTGACAGTCTCTGACTAAAGGATACACTCTATTTGAGAATGGAAGGTTAGCAGTAATAAATCTTTTTTTTTTTTTTACCATCTTACAGTACACTGACTCAGATGAGTTAATCGTGTTTAACTAACAAAATAAAATGCGACAATATTGAGTGTGGTGAAAAAATAAACTATTCCATATCTATGCTAGATGCCATATTTACATTTATGCACAATTCCCCATGCATTTGTTAATCAATTAGTGCAGCTGCGACAGGTTTCAAAATCCATAGACTATATGAGCTGTATGTAACATTTTATAATTTATCTGTTAAAAGTATGACCTGACATTGACTAAAGTAAAATTTGATTTAATTGACTATTATTTTTTTTCTTCAATTCTTACTAATCACTGTTTTGGCACTGATTTTATTTAAGGCGTAACCAAGGAAATATGTCAGTTCTTTAAAACTATTACTAAAAGTTACAGAGGAAGTACAATTAATTGAGGCCAGAATGTCATTTACTCAAAGGAAAAAATTTGGATTACACAAGAGAAATAATAATTTATAAATGAATTAAATGATAACCAATAATTATTAATTCAGTCATATATCTAATGAGGAGTCATTTATGGGTAAAAATAGGATGCTTTCCAGTTGTGCAATATGATTAAAAGAGAATATTATTTTTTTCAAGGAATATTAAGCCAAGTTTGAGTGGCTGGCATCTCAGTTTTGGAGCCCAAATCCCTTTGATGGCTGCCAAGATCAAAGGAGTAAGATTCTGCTGCTATCCGCAGTAATTTTATAGTTTTTTTTTCATCCCTTTATCTGTTTTCCCTCCTATGTAAAACTAAAAAAATAAATAAAAATAAAAAACTTTGTGATGATACTATCAAACTGAAATCCTCATCCCCATTTCTCTGAGCCACCACACAGTACATCACTATGAGCTCTCTCTCTCTCTCTCTCTCACACACACACACACACACACACACACACATCCTCATCTCCTCTCTACAGGAGGTCAAATCCACAAAATTCTACAGTATACACAGACTAACTCTTGTATATCCGGTGGTGAAGACAATGGTGCAGACAATGAGGATATGCCAATGTCATTGTGGCTGTGTAATTTAATATCTATTTACAGTACATAGCCTGCACAGCTCAGAGTGGGAGAGACAGAGAGAGAGAGAGAGAGAGAGAGAGCTGCAATTGTTTCAGTTCTAAGAGCTCAATCCAAATTACTTTACATTTCTGTATCTCTGCACTCTGTATACATACATATTGCATGGGTTGCATTTACAGTAAGTCCTGTCTGTGGCAATGCTTTGTCCTTATAAAATTTTGGGGCACATTAGTATGCTTAAAAGCATGCCAGTGCAGGAGCTAAGGCGGCTATTTTACAGTATACTTCCCTTTTGAGACTGGCAATCTGAGAGGCAAACACATAATGGCCAGATGTCATTATACTATCATGCGCAGCAGTAAAACATTTATGAGTCTTTAGGATCTTGTGCCAGATAGCAGGATAGCGTGAGGATTACAAAGCTGTCACCTCCGGTCTGGTGCACTACAGGTGAGGTCAGGCAATCGCCCTGTGAGCACACCGTGATTCTCTTCATCGGCTTTTAATTACTTTCACTAACATCATCTCCACCTTACTTTTTTGGACTGGAACATCGAGCAATAAAATCATCAGGCATTTTAGCATTTTGACGCTCAATGCCCATTTTTAGGTTGAAAGACACAGTTAAGTACTGTGACGTCCAATCACGTCGCCAGTTGAATTAACGCAATGCAAAGGGCATTTGAACAGCGCAAAGGAAAAACCTGTCGGATGGTAATTGTACTGCCTGAGCGCGCCATTTGCAATTTGCACTGTCAACATTTCAATGGCTAAGATGAAATCTCATTTTAATGTCTTGCATAAGGGAAGCAGCTAAGTGGAATACGACAGGCCTCTGTCATAGCAGAAAAATTGGGGTTACACAATTTTAATGGGTTTCACTAATCGTCATAAGTCTTCAAAAGCCTTTCCAGTTTCTGAGAATGATTCAGCTTTTGTTGTATATACAGTAAGCTCCATAACGTTTGGGACAATGTTTCTTGATTTGACTTTCTACAACTAAATTTTAGATTTGCGATCAAACAATTCATCAAGTGGATAAAGTGCATATTCTCAGATTTTATTAAAGAGTATCTGCTCAGGTTAAAGCAAATGCCTTGAAACCTACTGGACAGCACTTTTTAGGCATACTTTACAGGATTTTTGCCTGGAAAATATTATAAAATGACCATGTTCAGTCATATCTATGATGCACTGGCAGTCTCTGTATTTGCAAACATTTGCGGAATTTGCTCCTCTGCCTGTATTTCTTCTTCTGAAATATGCTTGGGATGATTCTGAGTGTGATGCTTTTCTGTTTGGGGAGGGGAGGGTGTGCCTGCAGTGCCTGTTGGGTGGGATCAGGTTTCAGTGCAGCATTTGTAGCTAGCTACTGCAATGGCGCAGGTGAAGACGCATAAGGACAGCGAAGCAAAATGACAAGCGCAAGGGCTTGTTCAAAAAGCAGAATTAGCCTTGGAATTGCTTTTCCTCGATGGCGACAGCTGAAGTTTAATCGGAAAAGTGATTAAAAGCGACACGGAGTTGGCGTATTTGCTGTTGGACCTGTAAGTAACATTACCTCGAGCTATCCTGCTAGCTACATTGGGTAGTTTGATGGCGAAAGTTGGTTATCGGGGTGAGTGGGCGGGTTTGATGACAGAGGAGAAGATGTCTTTGATTATAAATACAGGACCACAGCAAGGCTTAAAAAATCCTGCATAGTATGCTTTTAAAGTCTTAATTTAAAGAACCGTATATTCTGCTGTGCTGAAACATATACTACAAGGGACATTCAGTAACACATTTTTGAAAATATTTTCACTGCAACATGTTTTGTTATCCAGGATACATGTACTATCATGTCAAATAATTAAAATACCTAAACTTTTTTAGGATTTTAATATTTTTTCATATGCCTCAAGGTAATATAGAGACAAGGAAGCCTAAATCATTTCACCTTGCCCTTTCACACTAACCATGTGTGGTACATTTCATGGAGTAAAGAACAGCAAAACAGTTTTAGTGTTTAGAGCCTTGTCACATATAATTGGAACAGCCATGAACAGAAGTGACAATATGCCAGAAAAATCTACAACGAAAGCAGTCGGCTTGTGCTTCCTCATTAACGCTGCCACATCCAGTCTCCCACAATTCAACCTGCCTTAGTCTCTTCTGCTTTGAATGTTAGCTGAGGCCCAACATCTGTCAGCAAAATTCTGCATTTTTTTTTTTTCCCTAGTTAATATTTGCTGCCTGCTAGAACAAATTTTAAAAGCGCGGTACGTAAAACGGCTTATTATCTGCTTGAACAGTGTGCAGGCATGGACGGTTTGCACATTTTTATGAGCGGTGTTCGATCAGCTAAAACGAATCAATAGATATATAGACGCCGAAGCAGATGTTAAGGCAATCTTCCGCCTTGGATCGTCTTCTCTACGCGGGGTTCGCTTCTTTTCAAAGTCTCTACAAAGACAACCGCAGGGTCGTAATTACTGTCATTCAGTGCGCACTTCTCCTGGTCTCTCTCTCTCTCCATCATATATGCGCAATCATTTTCTGAGCTTGTTATGTATACGCCCATTCGTCTTTCTCATAAATGCGGTTTCCCGCTACATCAAAATATTCTTTTTTTGTGATCAAAGTTTTTATTCATGCCGTTAGAAAAACAGATAGATTTACATATAGTCAGTCCTCGTATCGCGATAACAAAACCAGGGGCATAGGAGTGAGTTTGACATTGGGGGGGGGACACACTTTCTCCTCAGCCTCTACCCCTTCCTGCCCCCACAATAAATATTATAGTGAAACGTTCATTGGTCCCACCAGAGCCAGCAATGGGTATTAAAGATGCAGACACATTCTAGCCTCATCCATTCTCTAAGGCAACAGCTGGCTTTGTTGTTTCTTTATTGTTCTGTATGTACATGAGATATCTACTTCCACCTTCGCTAATGTGTGATGAGCTTTCTGGCGCAAAATGGCTGCCGTGCATCACCCAGGTGGGTGCCACACATTGGTTGTGGGTAAGGTGAGTTCCCCTTCACTGTAAAGCACTTTGAGTATTCGGAAAAGTGCTGTATAAATGTAAGGATATTATATTACTAGTCAGTAATAGGCTAACAGTAGACACCCTCAAGAGGGCACAAGAATGAAAGTATCGTGTTTAATCAACCTAATTAAACCGTATTTTACCCTTTGATATTGAAATGCTTAAATCAAATGAATCACAACCATTATACATTTAGGCGCATAACTAAATCCACACATCATAAATGTGCAATAAATGTGTCTTACACAGAGTGTAGGTTGCAGATGAGGTATGAACTGAACAAGGTTGAAGAGGAGCTACTCTACACTGCAACACCACCTCCTCTCCACATCTCTACCCATCTACCTCTCTGCTCATCCAAACACTAACACGTATGGAATCAATAAAATCTATCAAAACACATTTATTTACATTATCTGAGAATACGACAGAGACAGATAGATAAGATAGTTTGTCTTCAAGAGGAAATTCTTTTCATTACATTCATTTGGCAGACGCTTTTATCCAAAAAATTTTCAGCTATGTGCAGGCATATGAGAACATTCCAAAAACCTAACACAAATACAATCGTTTCTAAATTCCCATTTCTCTCTACCCAACTTTCACTCTCAAATATTTGGTCACAAAAAAAAATAATATTTGGACTGCCAAAAAAAGCAGTCACATAATCTGGCCAAAGACACCAGAACAACAGAAAGAAAGATGAAAAAAAACTATGGAGGAAAAGGAGTAAAGCTAGTTTTGTGGTGTGATTCATTCCTCAATATCAGATAAGGTCCCTGCTCGTGTCTGCATAGTGGGGGTGTGCTTTGTTAATGATAACTGGGGTTTGCTAATATAACGGAATATTGTTTTGACATCAACACATCTGGATTAAACCATCAATGGAGAATACACGCTTTTGCTGCTGTTAAGCCATCTGTCGTTTTTGAATAAGCATGAAACTGTATACGTTATTGTCAGAGAGCAAACACAAACAAGGGACCTAAAGCTAGCTGGATTGCAGTCAGATTAGAAAAACTAGACAGTACATTGCCCCAGAATTGGTTTATCTATGATCAAATGCCTTCTGACCTGAATTTCTTCAGAGCGATGGTATAGATTTGGTTATAACATCGGTGGGACACATTTTACCATTGTCCCACAGGTCACTAAAATATTTGCCTCCCCAGCGCAAAGGTACGCACATACACACACATGAACATGCACACGTGTGCGCAAACAAACACACACACACACACACACACACACACACAGGGTAACCTAACGTACAAGCAGAGCTCCATCAAAGATTTTTTAATGGCCCCTACACATTGCCTATGTTTTTATGCATGCTAATATCTGCTTGCTTTCCTTTGTCCTGTTGGCTCAGTAGATTGTGACATTTGGTTTTGGTTTAGTCCAAATCTCCTTTATCATTGTGAATTCCCAACTGTGCCTCACGCAAACTCCAAAGAAACTGCAAGTCTCAACTCTATTATTCCAGTCTGCTGACATCAGCAAGATACTCTCAGTGTATGTCTCTCTGCAGCCAAAATGGATACCCGCCTCTTTCCCCAAGTGAACCTTCACATCTTCTGCATGTATAAACAGAACAGTGTACAGAGCCTTAATTCTGCTTGCTTTACAAGAAAAGCTGGTAGAGAAAAAAAGGTAATTCTCTTTTTGGTTAACAGTTTTAGCTTTGATACAAGTTTGAGTGGGTAATTTCAGTTCTTGGAACACCTGAATGAGATGTGTAATTGACAAATCGGTTTGTTTGCATTGGCAAAGGTTTGCAGTGCTAGCAGAGGATGTTAAATTTTAAACAAACGCGCAAATGCGACTGTGTGGTTGTTCATCATTCCTCTCCACAGTATACTAAAGTCCATAGGTTTTCAGTCACCTGACCATTGGGCTCAAACCCCTTTTGTATTCAAAATAACACTGCTCATTTACATATTTCAGTTTTTACACATTTGTTTGCTTTTGAAACAGCATTTCTTTTTTTCCTCATATATTTTAGTGACATATCCTGCTTTGCAGGAGGGGTTACAGTTAACAATTCAAGTTTGATAACCTTTTTTTCAATATGTGATGTCCCTGATCTATCGCCTCCTGTAGATTGTCAGAAAATCTGTGTGCTTCCAATGGAAAACATGGGAAAACGTCATATGCTGGAACTGCCAGACCATGTACATGTGCACTCACACACACACACATGCATACGTGTAGACCCACATACATATGCAGAGGTGTGCACGCTCTCACACATGCGCATGGAAGCAGACGCACACACATTCTGTTAGTCACACAAACTCTGCGCATCTTTTCAGCTTTCAGCTTCATCAGAATGCATTCTACCCCTCCTTCCCCCACAATCCCCCCCCCCCCCCGCCCCCACGCCCTTCCTCCACTCCTCATTTTCATCAAAACGCTGCAGATGAGGTCCTGAGCCCAATTAATGACATTAAAAACCCATCGCTCAGTCCCACCGTTTATCATCACGCCGAGCCTCGCTCTGAAACGCGCCCCGCCTCATGCTAACGCCCGCGTGCGAGCCGCGTGCCTGTCACCGCCGTCGCCGCGGGAGCCATCACGGCCGACGGTCCGGCCCGTGCCCGACGCCGTCCGGATGCGACCGTGAGGATGTTTAACAGCGCTCTCGCCGGTCACTCGGGTGATCAAAGCGACCGTGTTCCACGTTCCAAACAGGACCGTGTCAGTTACCTCGCTCTGAGCCAGATCAAATCGATTCACTACGGCGAAATGATACAAATCCCGACCATCACAGATGACAACCGCCCGGGAAGAAATTAAAAAGGGCACAGAAACACTGAGAAAAACAAGAAAGGGAAAAAGAAAATGTGACCCAGGCGGAAAAATTAGATCAGACTAAAACACGACCGCATTTCTGTAGTTTTAGTGCCATTTAGCCTTTTTTGTGCACAGCACGATGTGATTGTGTTTAAGGAGAAAGAAAAGGTTTTGGTAAAAAAGGACTCATATACAAAGACCAACTGCAGTTTCTCCCCAGAATACTCGAGAATACCTGCCCTCCGCTGGCAGACAATGAGGTGATGCTGGGTGCCCGGCGTCAATGTTGCTCGCAGGAAAACCTTTTAATGACCTTCAAAAGCTGCGGTTACAAGCGAAGCCTACAATCTGCACCGCTGTGCCGTCAACTACCCTGCAATTTCAGTCTTTACAATATGTTTGACTGAAAATACCCCCTGAGACAGATCATGTTATATAATGTGTCTTAGGAGACCTTTATTTCTTGGAGCTGTTTCAATTCACCAAGATATTTTTTTTGTTTTCTTCAGCCCGACCACCGACAGGGGTAAGATATTTGTGACAGAGGAGCTAAACAATGGGAACGATCATTCATCTCGCTGAATCAGGCAGTCCCTGTTGTTTGGCCAAGCATCAGCGCTGGGTCCAATCCCTGTGTGATAGATCATGCAAATTTTCCTTTTTTAGTTCCCTTCTTCCCATCCAATTAATTATATGCAGCCAGTGTCAGAACCACCACTGTAGATGTAAATGAACCTGCACGTGAGCCCTGGAGTCTTTCGGGCTAATCAAAAGCACGGGCATGACATTTTCTGCCTTCCCCACGGTCCCTATCGCTGTAACAGGGGACGAGCCGCTTTGGGGAGCGCTCAGATTTCTGCATTCGCGCCGGCCCTCTCCCCCAACCTTAACGCGCACTCACGTGACGCCGATCCCGGGGATTCGCGCTCAGCCAGATCGAGTCTAGCCTCCCGAAATATGAAATATTTAATTCCGAGCTAAAGGTCAGCCGGGCGCCGCCGTCGCGATGGAGGGAAAGAGCGAAATTCGCCGCTCCCCCCCGGATTCGATGTGAAGAGGTGCGAAGGGCGAGGGAAACGAGAGCCGCAGTGTCCGCGGGGACGAGACTCCGCCACAGCGAGCGCCGCGGCAACGGCGGCTTCCTCCGGCTTTTCCGCTTTCTATTTCCCGGACTAATTGCGAGCTACAGGTGGGATCTTCGTTTTTTTCCGTCGCGACGTTCGGTCGTCCTTGGGAGCCGAGGAAGGAAAGAGGGAAATATTCCAGCTCCCGTCAAATCCAATCACTCGGATTTCAGAAAATGCGACAGACCATTTCCTGAACTGTTTCTGCGATTAATTTCATTTTCCTATTAAGTTAGTTTTTTTTTGAGGTGCCTTTATTATGCGCTTCCTGACTTCCTTCAGTAAGATTATCCCCACTGAGCTCCGAATCTCTTCACGTCCTCCGAATCAGTGTTGAGTTATTTTAATAATTCATATTTATTTATCATTTCCGCTTTTTTTTTCCTTCGCTTCCAGTGGCTTCTTAATGCGAGGAACGTAACGCCGTCCCTCCGAACCCCGTCCCAAAGGCTCATTTATATTCAGAACGCGAGCAGATAAAGACCAGCTTGCACACTTTTGTCCTATCTGCAGCTTCCTTAATTATAATACATTTGTATCTCTTATCTGTCCTCAACCAACCTTGGTACTTTCCAGTGGGTCTGCATCACCAGCTCGTGTAACGCGCGGACTTACCAGCGTTTTTCTTTTTCTTTTTTTTTTTTTTGTTGTAACTTATCTCTTTGAAAAAGAAAGAAGTAAAAGAGCCGAAGTAGGACAAAGGACTTATCACTCGAGTGGATAAGAGTTATGGGAAAACTAAAAAAGATCATTTACAACCCATGGGTCACTTTTCAAATAGTGTGTATTAATCAACAGCTGAATGTAAGGAGGGTGTCAAGACCATTCACAGTGTGTGGTGATATATGGCCCATATACAGCATAACAAGAAACACTGATATTTTGATTTTGAGCAACAGATGGATGCTAATCTAGAGGGATCGCATATATCCATCGGGTCTCCACATCATATACTTCACCCATTCATGCAGTCACTCCTTCAATATAATCCGCTGTAGGTACGGGTTGCATTCCCACGAAAGCCATTACGATTACCCATCACGACACATTATTCAGTCGTGCCTCAATCTGTGGAAACGGCTCAATTGTAAATAATCGAGAAAGGGGAAGAAGCTTATTGTAAAGGAGAGGGACCCCGGGAGTCCGACCCGCTCTGACACGTTCTGACAACGAGCCGCTTTCGGTGGCTCCGGGAAAAAGGAGAAGGTTCTCAGATCTGGAGCCACGCGCCTCGGCTCACAGTGAGCGGCGAAGGCTCTGAGAACTTAAAGCGGCCCCCTGGTTTCCCGGTCTTTCAGATCAAACTCCACTGAAGCCAAAAAATACCCTGCAGCGGTGGCAGGGGTTCAAATGAGGACCGGGCTGAACATTTTTCCCCGAACACTGCAAGCAGCCAAGAATTCATTAGACTTGCACGTCCCTGCAAGGCACTGTCTTGAGTTGGGGCGGACAGAGGGCCCTTAAACCAGCACTTTGCAGCCCATGTGATGTCATTCTGGGGGGAAAAAAAACTAGCCAGGAACCCTCTGTGCCCTACTTCAGATTAGTTTGAGTTTAGCTTCAGTAAATGATGGTTTTGTAGTAAATTCAGTAAATTCTGGTATAGAATCATACAAAATTGACACAAATGCACCCATATGGAGATAAAACATTTGTGTTACTGCATTTTCGGAATGGTCAAAAGCAAGGGTCTCAAACTCCAGTCCTGGGGGGCTGCAGTCTACTGGATTTTGTGATTTCTTTTCAAGCAGCAGCCAATTGTGGCCTTTGAAACAAGGCATGTAGACTCTCTAGCCAACCGGTGACTTAAATTATGCTTTTAAATGCAGGAACACATCAAAAACTAGCAGACAAAGTGAGCCCTCCAGGACTTGAGTTTGAGATCCTTGATCTAAGGCTTTAATGAAAACTTCATTAGGGATACATAACACAATTATGGCATAATGCATACTTTAAAAAAAAAAAAAAAAAACTTGAATTCAATTGACATAGGTTGTTGCAGGGTGTTCATCACCATTCATGTAATAAATGACCCTCATGTGCCAATCTGATTTCATGGTGACACAGCACACCTGGACAGCATATGTTATTTTGCATAATGTCTATGAATATTTATACTGTGTTCATGAAGTCCTATGTAGCGCACAGCATATAATTCATATTCATACAACATATTATTTCTCCTTAATTCTAATTCAGCCATGCTTGACTTTCACAATGGCACATGTATTTAGAAAATCTTTTGAGTTGTTAGAAAACATTCACAAGGTTAATCTTTTGACCACTCTTTCCTTTCTTACCTGAACCCTCTACAGCATGTTTCGGCATGACTTGGCTTGTACCTCTACCTTCATGTGTGAGCATAACCTCCTTCCCCCTATCCGTATGCACCTTTCTTTGCATTTTCAATTTCAAATTTTGTTCTTACTTCTGATGGTCATATGTTGGGTAGTCAATACTGGGTATTGGGTAGTCGATGGGTTTCAATACCAGGATCTAAGCAAGTTCAAATGTGTCAAATGGGTCAAATACACAATGCAGGAAGCCTCAGTGAAACACATCACTACATATCTTTCCTATTGGATTTTTTCTAATGACTTAAAGCATATGTATAAAAGATAACTCGAGGATTACGCAACAACACTTAACTTCAAATAAGTTGTTTGGTCATTTAAACATCTGCTCTGAGGTTAAAACAGAAATTTGGAGAATAGGTGAAGAAAGTCATTTCAGAGTCAAATATGACTCGCGCTGTTTGGTTTTGAGTTATTCAAGTGTTGTCAGAGAAAATAGTTCAAATGAGAATCCTTATACTGAACCATGACACAGTTCAATTGTTCACAACCGTAAAGATTGTTCTTTAACTTCAGATGCTCTCAGAAGACATTCGCTCAGTTGAACTAGAAAGATTAAAATACCGCAGAGAACTCTGATGAGTACATGACCTTTTTCTTACTTTCACATGACTGACTGAAATTTTCATGCGGAATCCCCTGACACGAGACGTAAAAATCTTAAGGGGAAAGCTTTTACAACGTCAAACTGAAAATTTGTTTCCCTGAATTTTCATTGCAATATCGTTATAGGGGAGCACAGACAATACATAGAAAAAATTTCAATATAGAAAAGTAAACTTACAGAAATCTCCAGCATCCTTGGTTAAACAGTTTCATTCATAATATAAAGATGTAAACAAATAGTTTGACAAATTCACAAACTAAAACTAGCTAAATAAACCAAATGATGTCAATTTATAATCATTATATATATTACTGACTACCAAATGAGTGCTGTCAGCACCTGGTGCAAAATGGCAGTGGGTAACCTGCTACTTCAGGAACTCATTACTGTAATTCCATTGTATTTTTGGCATTTTTGCAACATTTTATGTATAAAGAAAACCTATTACATCCTTCAATCTTTAATTTGGTAGGTACTGTGTTGTGTTAAAGAAAGAATGTCCCAGCAGTACAGTATGTAATTCTCTAAAATCAGAAAGGTGAGGAGTTAGCTATTCACTGTGTCAAGGAAATTACTTTGCAGACCAACCTCAAGAAGGCTTGTACCTGTGACTTGGCGGGCTGAGGCCAGTTCCCTACCGCCTCCATCTACTTACTTCCTGAAGGAAATGATGCAAGGAGAAGGACTGCTGCCTGGTGATTTCTTCTTTGGCCTGCTGTACCACAATACCGCACGATGAGGCAAGGAAACTATTAGTCCTGAGAGCAGTTGTCTCTATGGTACTCAGAGCAGACTCACTCACACCTTCGGGGGCCACCTGGGACAGGACAAAACTTCTTCAATTTGATTTCTGCTTCTGTCACTTTTGCCTGGCTCCGAGGTCTGTCCCGTCTCCCTCCGGCTTAACTGAGGATTTCGGTGTGACCCTGGATGACCATCTGAGCCTCTCAATCATATTGCAGCAAGCGCCCAGCCCTCAGTTCTCCATGAAATCAGGAGACGGTGGCCCTCGCTCACATAAGAGGCTACACAGCTATTTGTACAAGCCTTTGTGATCTCTCATCTGTAGAAACTGTAGAAACCAGCCTGTACCAACCCACGCAATAAATGCTACCTGCCTGGTCCGTCCAACTGGCTTCCAGTGGCCTTCTGCATTAATTACAAATCTTTTATCCTCCTACTACCTCTTCCTATCTTCCACACAGTGATTAAACAAGTCTGCATGCTGGCCTCCTCTCTACAGCCTGACTGTCCCATCTCTTCCCCAATGAAGGCACCCCAATGCCTTCCACAAAAGCAAATTGCACCTCAATGTTTTTATGTAATTTTAATAAGAGCCAGCTCTTCTCTCCCTTTATCTCATAGGTCACGAGGCATGCACACCAATGCACACTCATGCACTGTTTGCTACCGTGCGCTTTGGCTACACGTTTGTAAGTCATTTTGGCTATATATGTAAGCTAAATGACTAAATTATAAAATGTAAATGGCCTCCACTGTGATGAACAGTGCCTGGGTGGATGCCCACTGCCGGAGGTTCCACATCTCTTGCTCAGCTGTTCTCTCGTGTGCTTCAATGAGGAAAGCTTCAATGTCACCTCCCACCACTGTTTTCGTGAGCACATCCTTCCAGGGGGCGGTGGTATGTGGGCTGCCCCATGGATAGCCTCGGTCATGGAGGTGGAGAGCCCAAGGGTGTCCAGTACAGATTTAATACAAGTTATCAGCCTCTGAGCCTGAAATTACATAAAGGGGTGAGAGAGTCTGGACAAAGAGCATGCCAACTTTGGGAGTTTGTTCTACTTCTCTATCAGCCTGTGCCTTCTTTTATCTAGCCACCAGCTATAGGCTAATTGCTGCAGCTTAATTGATGCGGATGAGCTTTCCTGCACAGGCGAGCGTGGACCATATGCACTGTGCCGCTCTCCATGGTGCTGAAACACTGTGGCTGCCTTCCACATTGGGTATGAGCTGGAGTACCTATTGCAGCACTTGGAATGGGCTTGAAGCAGTGGTCCTCTCCTTGTGCCACACACATAGTATAGGTCAGTATCAATTACAGATGTTACATTTGGCATTGTGACATTACAAACACAAAGTGAAAAGATTAGGGATTGAAGTGCGCCTTAATAGAGTGTGTTTGTGTGTGTAGAGTGTATGTACAGTGTTTGTATCGTATAAGTTTTGCCGTAGTAACATGTCTCATTATTAAACTATTCAATAATGTGCTTTCATTTAAAAATGTGATTAATCACAATTAATTATATGTAACCCTGTAATTAATTGAAATATCCTTCATTACATATAAAAAATGTCTGGGCAAATAGCAAACATAGAACAAAACTGAAATAATATCAAAAACCCTAGAAAGTGAAATATCCCTGTAATATATTCTACACGTCTGCTAAACATAAATAAATCAGTATGATGTCCTGAGTAAGGAGGGTTTCCAGGGTAACCCCTGCCTTGTCAATTAAAAACGCATATCCTTCTGTCTGCCTTCACCATGCTGCTCACTCACTGTACTGCCAATTCAGGCCATGTTGTGTGTTCAACAGTTTTAGTTTTGTCATGCATCCTTTGTCTAGCCTCTGTTCTGCTTAAAAACGCTACCAAGACAAAAATGACAAGCCTCCATATGTCAGTTCCAGAATGTTAAGTGTTGTTGGGAATATAGGTCATAGCTGAAACTGCCCTCTATCAATCAACGCAATGGAATGCAAGAGGTCAAGTTAGGTCACACATTATACCTATAGGCCTGCACAATTGCTAAGAAACTAGTTTGGTGTGAACAAGGAAAGAAGAGAAGAGGATAAAAATGGCAGACATGCCTACCTTGTATGTCTAGAAAATATAGATGTGCAAACTAATACGAATCAGTTGACAAAATAAGCCAAAATATTGCTGTACAATCAAATTTTTGCCCGGGATTATATTTATCTTCTTTTGTTTTGTTTTTCTGTTTGCCATACATACTTCCTCAAATCTTATCAAAGCACCTGCGCTGTGCACAAAATAACAAGTATCCCATTGAAGGATTAAATTCAAATTCAAACAATACGATTGAAAAAAGTGCGCTTTTATTCTTGTTGGCAAGAAATAAACCAAAGAGAATTACTTGGGGGGGAAAAAGTGCTGCAGGTAAACCTTTTTTATTGCTCTTCTCATATTACACATTTCTACTGCAGAGCTATTCATTTTATTCTGGGCATCTTTTGATCTCATCTGTTCAATTTTGTGCTCTCTGGGATCCAAGTGTGGTACGGCAGGTAGTCCATAATAAATACAATACAATACAATGCAATACAATAGGATTAAACTATTATCAGAACTTGTTGAAACAACTTTGTCTGGGAGTATCCGAGCTCCCTGATTAGCATAGTCATCTCCAGTGCTATTCAAGATATATAGAGCATTGACATTCAAGGGTAAACATCGCTGACCCACATATATCTTCGACTGTCAGCTGTCATTCATTTTGTAAGAGGCAATTGGAAACACTATCTTTTAGACAGGGACCGTACTGAAATCAAGCGGTACCTCCTCCCCCTTTCGGTCATAAACCAATGACAATCATAGGTTAATTGACTATATTTGACAGAGGAACTTTTTTTAAAGTCACAATTAAGCACAAAGCCCCTCCGGGCAGTAGTCTGCCAGCACACCAGATTTCCATTCAGCTGCTCATATCATCCATCACTGAGAATGAAAGTAACTTATGCCCAAAAAAAGTCTGTGGGATGAATTATACTATGGCTACAGTGACAAATATAGTGCTGCTGTAGTGAGCAGGAGAAATTAGATTTAATAAGTCCGAATGTCGTTTCATCTTCATCACGCATTGATCTGTGGATCCCTTCTTTCCAAGATCCCTTGACTGCTCTCTCTATCTTATACACATACACACACACACACACACACACACACACACAATGTGTGTTAATATCCAACTAATTTGTGATGCTCCTGAAGGTTTAAAGGCTTTATTTTTTGCAGAGGAGAGAAAATCCTCAAACTATTCTTCTTCCAAAACAATGTCACGTAACATGAAAAGTACAGCCACGAAAAGAAAGGAACTGCTAACATCAGTGGTGCTCCCATTGTCCTCCCTTGGTCCCGTGCGTCTGAACTCTGTTCTCTCTGTGTCGGCACTTTTCACTTCTCTGATAAAGTCTATCTCGTCCACTGGGGAAGGCAATTAACGGGCGGAAGGATAGCGCGCGCGCCCGCTCGCTCGGTAACTCAAAAATGATCATTTGCACATCAAACGGCTCCATTTTTTCCACCCTCCGACAATTTGCATGAGATAGGACAAAAGGTGCGACAATGTCGAGTTGGAGTCTTCGGCCTGGGATCTGCTGGGTTGATGGAACTCAGGCATCGTGGTCTTCTGGAACAGTTTGGGAGGGTGGGGCTGTGGGGGGGTGGGGTGGGGGGGATGATTTCTGTGGGGATTACCTCTTTACCACTTGTATGAGAAATCATAGGAAACAGACAGGCGGCAGACAGCAGACTACTCTGGCGCACCTGAGAAGACGCCTGCCAGCGATCAATCACGAGACTGGAGCTGAAGCGTCGACGCACAGGGAGCGCATTCGGGGGTTATTTTGGGTTAATTCACTCTCCTGAAGCCTCGCCGCCATGGTGACGTGACGTGGGCGGGCATTGAGCGGCACCAAGGACACATAATGACGCGCAGTGCAAAAATCAATGGTAGTCAAATCTGGATTGGATACATTGAAGTGGGAGGTGGGCACAAAAACATTAGGCTGACCAGACATCCCCCTTTTTCCAAGTTTTTCCCAGTTTTCTGTTTGTGACCAGAAATATCTGTCCAGGTGGAATTTCTAAATTCCAGTAATGTCCGGTTAGGTTTTCGATCATTCCATAGACCATACATGAACAAACAAATAGCCTAGTATTATGTTCATAATGCCTGCCAGCACCGTCCTCTTTTTTTTTTTTTAAATTCAGTACACGGTCACTCTACAAAGAACAGCACAACAGCTTAATAAATCCTCTGCACTTCAGTTAAGGTGCAGTTCCTGTGGAAAAAGTCTCATGTGGAGGAGAGGATGCAACTGGGGTCAGCTTTTCACTGAACACCATTTAGGTTTGTGAACAGTCAGGGGGCCGCGGTTCCAGAGAAGGTTGTCAGAGCCCCGCTGGGTGACAGGCTTGTGAGTGGTGACAGAATTTTACCAGGAACAACAGACCCTTCCACTCCATTTCACATCAAGCCTCTGTATTTCTTTCAGTTTTTTTTTTTTTTTAACACACATAATCCTAATTAGAAAAGCCTTGATGCCATGATTCAAATGACAGATTTCTAAAGTATTTTGGATAAAGTTTATTGCAAAAAAAGTAAGATTAAACCATCCATTCTGGAAAATGTGGCATCACAGACAGGGTACAGTAGTGATATATGCATAATGAATATATTTGTTCTCTTCCCAGAAGGATTCATTAAATATTTGTTGACTTCTAAAAAGCCTTGCATGACATACCACGAGAGGTTTAGCATTTCAAACACGCAAAACTCCATCTACTAGGCCTTCTCACATTTTGGGGTCACACAATCAGCAGTGTTTAGAATATGGGAAAGTAGGAGCAGAAAAACCATTGAAAGCAAAGCCTATGGGCGACACATAGCAGCTTTGAAACATTACCATGCACATCCAGTCAGCCCGGCTAGAGTTAATCACTTTTAGAACATACAACATTCACACATCATTTCCTTCCTTCTTTATCTCCCTGAAACAGCCAATCAGAACAAACTGAATGGGTTTAATTTCTTATATTACACTTATGCTTTTTCTGTCACTTGATTTTGGACTTGTGCTACGCTTTATTGAGCTTATATTGTGGGTTATTTCATGAGAGAAGATGAATGTGAATCAAATGTAATTATATATCTAATGCTAATTAAACCCATTGGATAATTTCTAGTAAAAACCAAATTCACTTGAATTAAAGTGTGTTTATTTTTGCATATTGTTGATTTGCTCAAATGCCATTCTGATTAGCTTACATGCTGTTAATTGGATTGTAACGAAAGATGCTTGTTCTTTTTTAAAATGAATATTGCATCCATAAACACTCTAAAATTGCATTACCAAAATTGACTGTGAGCCAAAATATCATTTTTCATAATCACATTAGAACGAAAAACAGAATTAAACACATTCTCAAACAATTTCAATGAAATCACTGAATGTGAAAAAGTATAATATATTCTGCTCGTTATACTTGCGTAACAACGCAACAGACAAAACTCCTAGTTCGCTGTTTATGAATAGGACAGTACAGACGCATTCTCATCTGCTCCCAGGCTCGTTTAAGGAGAACTCAAACAAATAAAGATACGTTCTGTGTGGTAGCAACTCAAAACAGATGCATGTATAATATCTCTGCTTTGGACTATTGTATGAAAGATCATTCACATTCAGGCCCCATCCATCATTGCGCATTGTTGCATTTCATTTTAAATTCATAAAGACAGACAGCAAGGTCCCCATTAATTTAGAAGTGGATTGGAAATATTCTGCTAATTTTCTTGTAATTTACACATTTTACCTGTATCTGAGAGTTTATTATTGTGTATTCTGCGTAGATTTAAAATTGATATTAGACTATATACATATTGGCAACAGGGATGCAATCCATATATTTTGTATCAAATCATACAATCAGTTTTGAATGTAAAGTACATACAAATATTTTCAGAGCATGTGATTGATCGATATGGATTTAAACATGCACAAGATCAAATATCTACAAAAGATTCAAACCTTGCATCAGCGCTTGTTTCCTTGTTATGTTTAAAATATTTTAAAGAGAATGGCCACCCGCCCTAGGTTTCTTCTGTTCTTCAGCCCACATCCTGATTGTGCTAGGCTTGTTTAATAATTAGCCTTTCATTCACTTTGACTGTGCATTAAAACACCTTTGGTTGAGGGGGAGGTCAATTGTACGTTCATTGATTCCTAAGATAAATCTTTCTGAACCTGAAATAATTACTGTCTGTCTTTCCTAAAGATGTGCTATATAGTGCATTTGAAATCAATGCATCCATTTAGAACCCATTCTCATATACAACCTTGGAATCTGACATGCTGTTCATTTTAAGTACACCAGCATATTGGCAGAACAATTTAACATTCCTGCTCTTACTTTGCTCTGTCTGTACAATTGACATATTTATTAATGTTTTAATTAAGAAAGCTTGATCTGCCGATTAATAATGATCACAAGCGTTCATAATTGGGTTAAAATAATTTAACCCAAACTGCATCAAACTTGATGGACCATCCATTTCCATTACTCTGTTAATTTCATAATATAATCCAAATCAAGCTATTTCTCCCACATTCAACCTCAGTCACATACGTACAGTTCGTAAGATACAGCCTTCCTGTCCACCTTACTTCTATCTTTTAAGAGATAAAATAAAGGTAAAATAAGATGGAATGTGATCATAGTAATGAGGTGTTCTGCAAATGCAGCAAATCCATATTTAGCACATAAGGTGTTTCTGCTTCTTGTACTTTTGCCAAATCAACTATATGCATGATAAAACTACATCTGTGGAAGCACATACCAGAGACTGGCTTCATATTTTTTCATTACAGTTTGGTTTTAGTTCATGGTTTTCATTATTCTATAAAACACACAAACATTTGCTGTTGATACATCTATTCAGCAAGGCCTCCTTTGTTTTTTTTTACAGCTTGCAAAGCTAAAAAAATTAAGAACAAATAAACACAATTCAAGAAAGAAAAAAACAAATTTTTCTGCCAGTGGGGTACAAAAAATAGATTTCTTATAAACCATATAAAGGAATGTTAATTAAGTGAAATAATCTTGCTAGGCATGATTAAATTTAAAACTAGATAAAATGTTATTTTTTACATTTAAGTGTATTATCAGCATTAAGATTGATTTTGCAATTTCTGGGATAGGCTCCAGCACCCCCCTCAATCCGGCCCAGAATAAGCAGGTAAAGATAATGGATGGTTGGATGATATTTACGTCCTAATTTTAGTTTATATGCATTTTTAACTGTTGACGATATAAAAATGGATTTAGCTAAATTGCATAAACTACATGGCAGAGTGTATGCATATAAAAACAATATACTCCCACACATACATTTCATATCGTCTGTAATTCTGGATGATTATGATTCTATTTTCTAAGCTCTTTACTTAAGTTTATGCATTTCTTTGAGAATGTATATGGTTCAACAAGTTATTCAGATTTTGTTTTGAAAATCTACAGAAAACCTTAATTAGGAATTTGTTTTGCAAGACTTCAGCATCTTATATTTTTAGTATTTGAAAATTTGGCCTGACCCAGCTTCTGTAGTTACTTGGCATATAAGAGAAGAAAACTTAAAGAACAAACAAAACAAAAGAAAGTGTTGTTTCTATGGCTTATTACTAATTCAGATATGGAATGGAGCATATATGTATGCAGTTCTATTATTTTCATAGGTTTCCCCAATTTGGTACAACAATAATTGGATTAAAACCTTTCATTTCCCCATTGACTCCAGAATGTTAATATTTAGAAAGACACGCTTGTACAAATGCTTTCAGTGGTTTCAAAAGGTTTTAAAAGAAAACTCGTTACATAGCAAAAATAAAAATAAAATGTTTCCAACCTTCAAAACCTGAAGGGTTTAAGGTTTTATATACAGTAATACTTTCGTAAAAAGTCATGATCAGCTGATGTTTGCCATGTGATAAAGATGAAATGCAGCCTGGCCACACCCACCTCTGGCACGGCAGTGGTTATGGCTACTGTGCTGGTTGGTGGGTGGACAGAGGGGAAAGAAAACAAAGCTGGATGGAAGCCTTTTTGCCTTTTCTTGAGTTGAGGTCTAATTACCAATCAACCTCAGCTGTGCATGCATGAAAGTGAGGTCACCGCTTTCTTGCATCCATCCATCCGTCCATAATCTATACCCGCTTATCCTGGTCATGGTCGTCGGGGGTGCTGGAGCCTATCCCAGCGCGCATTGGGCGAGAGGCAGGAACAAACCCTGGACTGGTCGCCAAGAGATCACCGCAGTCTACACTATCCACAGGTCTTCCCAGACTTTGGGAGAAAACAGGTAGCTGGCAGCAGCCAAAGAGGAGGACCAGTTCCATCCACTCCTCCTCCACCTGTACTGACACCACAGGATCAAAAAACCTTAAAACTGTTTTCCAGGTGAACGGTCAAAAGTGCATCAGATTTTTAGGTTTGCCACATCCTTTAGTATTAACTATTAAATAAAGATTAGTATTAAGTATTTAGTTAAGTATTAAGATTAAGTATCCTTTAGTATTAAGTATTAAATAAAGGTTAAATAAAATAAATAATTAAAATTAACAACTTTGCCTTAACTGTGAAGCACTTTACTGCACAGTCCTCCTGCTCCCTTTGCCGTCGTGGTGGCAGTACACACAAGATGGAGGGAGAAAGGGACCGCTGCAAGATATGTGTTTTGTCCCACATTATGAAGACAGTAGGGGGGCAGTTTTGGAGATCTTAGAAAACGGCAGCATCTCCGGCATCACCCGATTTTTTTGAAAAGACAACATAAAAGTGGAGAAGCGGGGCGCGAGACACAGCGCGCGAACGCGAATGTGGGTGCCTGGCTCGCTCGCCGGCTCATTACGAGCGGCTCTCCACCCCTCTTTAACGGCTCCACTGTCTGGCAGCGGAGTACGGAGGCGCCTAACTGACAGAATTTTTCACTAGGTGGCTTGAATATTTCATCGGATACACGTCCCCGGATGCGTTTTTTTTTTTGTTGCCTCTTTTTTTTTCCTCTCATGCATTAGGAATTAGAGCCGCGACAATTAAACGCGCTCATCTGCATATGAAGGGCGGACTGTGTAATCTGCACTTCCCCGATTGCGGTCTGGCCAGAAGCTGGTTGGAAGGGGGGGGGCGGGGGGTGGAGGGGGGTAGGGGGGCGGAGGGGGGTTCCTCTCCGCCGCGCTCCCTTTATCCCCAAAAGCTGCCGGGGGACTTCGGCTTTCCGCCGCAAGTCCCTGGACGCCGCACACTCGGAGTGTTGGGCTCGCTTCCTCATTAATGCACCTTGCCGCACCGATTACAACCGCGTGCCTACCCCGCCCCCCCCCCCCCCCCAAACCACCCTCCGCTGGCGTGAGGCCTACTGTCCCTCTGCAAAAAAACAAGAGGCAGCGCTCCAGGTGTGCCCGCCTTTGTTGCCATGGCAACCCGCTCTCTCTCGGTTACTGCATCCTGTTTTTTTTTTTTTTTTTCCCAGGGATTCTTCCAGCTCTGAAAATCCCTGGCCTGGGCGACGATGACGAGCTTATGGAACTACGAGAAAGCGATATCAATATAGTTTTGCGCGGAGAAGTTGATTTTAAAATTCCAGGGAATTGCCAAGCTGACTATCTTCACAGCTGCCCTGCTTGCATTTGCGATTGATCTTGTTAGTGAATCACCATAATGCGTGGATTTCTTTTTTAGAGATGGCTAATCCATTGTATCCCGGCTTCTTGTTTAAGCTTGGATGCTTGTTTATTTATGAGGTATTCTAATTTGCATCTGCATCTTATGCTAAAATCCCCTTTTCGGGATTATAATTCATTATAGTACTGTAAGAACACAGGCCAGAGAGGCTAATCTGAACAAGTATTGAAGTTGATTTTTTGGGGGGGGGGAATTTGAGGATTTGCATGTGTATGAGAGAGAGAGAGAGAGACAGACAGACAGATAGAAAGGGCATGTTTAAGTAATTAAATTAATTTGACACTCTGTTTCCCCTCATTCAACAGTACACATAGCGGCTTGAACATTATTTAAAGTTTTTAATCCCACGCAGGATCCTGAATCATCTCACTACTCACAAGACCTGATCCTACTTTTAAAAAACGCTGTCAGAAACGCTGTGGACCTAAAATAACTGTCTGCCCAATGGAGATAAATAAAGTTGTAAATATAAATCTAAAGCATATATTTAATAATGGTTTTTTATATTTCTAGTTTGGGGGTGAGTGAGACCTATGGATGGAACAGACGGAATCCTTCCTAATGATTATTTCAACCGGTCACATCTAGGAGGCCTCACGAGACTCAATGCTGCTCAGTGACAGTTGTAAGATGGGTAAAAACCGCTTCATCTCCACGGGAGGACACTGGCTTGGACAATGGGGATGAGGTAAAATTTTGGCAGGACTAGAATGAACCCAAAATTACAGCTGTCTGCAGATTTCTCTGAAATGACAGCCTCAGAGCAGATGAGGTGTTTCTCTATTTCATCCTTTTTATTCAGAGCGTATATCCCATCCACAGACCTGATATGTGCTGAGATTTAAATTGAAACTGATTTAAATGATCTTCCCTCTCAACTTTCACAGCATTTCCCTGACAAGCCGCTTAAAAAAAGTTTTGAAACTGTTTGAAAGTTCTGACTGAATTCCAGTTTATTGTCATTAAATATACATAATTGGGATTCATGACATGTTTGAGATTTGTATTTTAGCAGTTGCATTTAACAACTAATTAAAGCTATTGTAAGACAATAAATTGCATTATGTGCTGTGATCATTCACCAGTAACCAAGCTTCTGATTGCCATCACAGTCTGGGCTGAGGGGGAGTTTGAAATAGTGATTGCGGACTGGGGTTGGGGGGAGATGGGTGGATCAGGTGGGCATAGATGCGGCAGAAGTCCCCAAGAGTACCTTCAAGGATCCCCAGGGGTCGATGGAGCCCCTGTTGAAAACTCTGGCTCTAGCACACAGTGATTGCTTAGCAGAGGATAGCTACATTCGTTGTTGGGTTCATGACTCCCATTTGTGTTAATCACTGCAAGAAGGCATTTGAAAACATAGGTTGCTGTACAAGCTGCTAGGAGCTACTTGAAGTGTAGTTTCTTGATTTAAACCACAAACCCATTGCTCCAATACTAGCCTGTGTAATGCCACAGATCATCCGAAACGTCTGAAAAATGTCTAAAATATCTTTCATTGCACAAAAATGAAATAATATTTTTGCTAAACTCCAGAAAGTAAACTCTTCCTCTAAGTACAGATTGGTGTTGCATGCAAGAGATTTCAAAAATCACTTGCCATTTGATTCTGTCTGATCTCAATCCATAAAATACAGTGAGCCATTTTGGGTGGAATTTCATACGTTCCTGAAATTGGTCAGAAGGAACGGAATGTCTTCATTCTAATGCAAGGAGATGGAATGTGCCTCAAATGTGCAGGAAAATGAGTAAGACGGTCAAACTGAAGGACTACTGCGCCTGAATCTGAAAAAAACTGGAAGACTAGACTGTCAAGTTTATCCCTGACCCACCACAATTGGCTTGATACAAAAATTCACAAGTATAGAATTAGGCTCAAATCTTTCCACACTGTGTCTCAGCGGTTTTAACACCCTTTTGGAAGACAAGCTCACGGAGGCCGTTGGCTATTGCATGACGGTGGCTTCGTTGTCATCTGAAAATTGCATTTTCAGACAGAAGGTCAGTCTAATATTGCACTGCCTACATTTGTTTTATTGAATTGGTCTGTGTGTGAGCGTGCTGCATCTCGTCAGAATTGAAGAGGATCAAAGGATCAGGCAGGAAAAAGCAGTGTGGACTGAATACGGAGAGAGAGGGCCATCCTCGTTGCGTTTTTTTGCTGACAAAGAAACAGAGCTTGATTTTTATGGAACCACAAATTTCAGAGACAAACGTACCTCAGTTGACATACCAGCAATGCCTCTCTGAATATTAGCAATTCCTTTTTCCCATGCATACTTTAGATGGTGACATTTTCATATTTTTTTTATTAATTTATTTACTTTTTTCTTTTTTTTTTAAACTTTTTTTAAACAAATTATACATTCATCTCATGAACTTCAGATGTTTCATTTATATTCATCCAGTACTTTGAAGTAATAATCATTTTATTTATATTCTTTCTCCCCCCCCCCCGTAATTGTCTTCATGCCTCGCAATCCCATTTCCTTTGTTCACACCCCGCCCCCCCCCCCCCCCCAAAAAAGGCTTTATTCCAGCGAATCCTTATTAACGGTCTAAAAATAGACTTCCCCCATTACCGCGACATCCAAACCGCCTGTGATCTGACAACTGCCACAATGCCACAGCCAGCTGAAAAGTGCCATCGCAAAAAAAAAATGGCCTGCTTTCCAGATGAAAGAGCAAAGGGCGCAAGTGCGGGTCCAGTCCCCTTAACCGGGATATTCTACCAATCACCAAGCCTTTCAGAAAGCAGTCTACATACAATCATTTCTCCCTCCGGTTTGCACTCAAAACCCACCCTCCCTTGGAACAACTGCACTCCTTCCCTTCCCTTTTAATATGGTAATACAGAATCTTATCAAATCCCTAATTTTCCCCTGCTCTTACTCTTCCATTTCTCAATCATGACGCACAATCACAGAGCAACCTCTAAAGATTTCCAATAGAGCAGTCGACCCCTCATCCCTCAAACCCGTATCCTAGCGATTGGGTGGACATCACAATGGCAGACTGCAAGATCTCTTGACTCCGCCTCCAATTTCGCTTGCGGGTAAGGTGGCTCCACAATCTGAGATGGCTTGTGGCAGGGTAGGGGGTGGTGCAGTGGAGAGAGACAGTCTGAAGAGTTTACTGTTTGACCTCAATCCAGCAAGAGAACGCATTCAACGTTCAATAATTTCTCAACACTCGATGTATAGCGGCACTGTCACTGTAAATGAAGCCAGTTCGGATGTCTTACTTCGGAATGCATTCCTGTGTGTAAATTAGGGGTCCTTGGCTTTGGTCCTAGAGGGCTGCAGAGTTTGCAGGTTTTTCTGTGGAAAATCAGTAACCAACTGCAACACAAGAATCCATACAAGGCAAGTTAACTGTGCAATCAGATGTTAAGTGCTGTGTAACAACAGAAACAGTCCACCCTGGGGTCTTCCAGGACTGTAGTTGGTGATCCTATATTTAAATGGAAAATGCTACGACATTTCACAATATCACTTGCCGAGTAGTCATCTTTGCTACAAATTAATTCTGTCTTCTGTTGACAAGAGTCTCATCAATTACGGACAGAATGTACATGATAGATACATAAAACGTTTGGACTGAAATATATTTCTGTGACTTTTTTATGTTATTTCTTTTTTCTCCATCTGGAGTTTAGATCTCAGTGTCTTGGATTACTTGATCAATATGAGCTCTATTATAAGCCCGGCGGATCATTATTTTACTTTTCAAGAAATAAATTTGTCCCTCTACAGTGACCTCAGTATAATGTCCATAACACATCAAACACATACTTAAATATTTAATTAGTTTTTTTCCCAAATTAATGAATAGCATGACTCACTATTAATATTTATCCCCAAATGTTTTCATCAGCGATAAATCCCATAGTTTATATGCCACCTTCTAAGAACAGTTAAGAATTAATTAGAATGCATCGACAGTTTCACCTAGACTCTCCATTAAAGAAAGGACACCATTTATATTAATTTTGTTAATTAATTCTAAATCATGTATTTTCATTATTACTACATATTTCGTAAAAGTGATATCTGATAATTTAATAATCTCTTGCAGAAGATTTGTCAACATAATGCCCGACCCCAAAGAGAGCAGCAAACATGTGAGGGGGAAACTGATCGCCATTTAATGTTATAATTCATGTAATGTAGTATACATTTTATATGAAGTAAACCATGATGCTAAAATATTCATTTCACACCACTTACTCCTTATAATAACAAAATTACGGAAAGTATTACCCATTTCACGAATGATGACATGATATAAACCACGGTGCAGTCTGAAGGGCACTCAAACACTTTCAATGACTCTCTACTGTTACAGTTGCCGGTATGAGTCAAATTTCTGGATACAATTTGAATCAGCTGAACAGTCACCCACTTCCACCGGCACTTAGCGGAATATTCATTAGCGGCGAGCTCGTTTCGTTGAAACCCCATCCGTTATGAACGCAGCCCGGTGTGGTTCGTTTGTCGGGGGCGAGCGAGCCTACGTTGGGCGTCACACAGGTACGCGTCCCTCATAAGCCGCGGCTCAGTCTGAGTTATAGACGCGGCGCAGGCACGGTGCGCCGCGGGGCTTCCATCACCCTTGTAGTCATCAAGCTGCCAGCGCGGTTGGTTCCTTTCACGCGCTCGCGGATAACGCTAATAAACATTACCCTTGGTTTACTTCAGCGCGCAGCGCTGCACACAGTTCATCTCTCCGGCTGCCAAGGCCCATAAAGATATGCCCTTACTTATTAGTTTATTTGTCTGCTTTTATTTCCGTTTAATTTGTTTGTGTACTTATTTAATTAATTCCTGCAACGGGGCGCAGCGTGAACCTTCTCATTCGGGATGCCATTTCCAGTGACTGTGCCGCATATTAGTTTGATGGTAATGTAGAGGAAAAGCCATGATCTGTAAACTAATATGCGGGTGATTTCCTGTGGAGATTGTCCTGCTCCGCATCATAAGCAGGAATCCACGGGAAAGATAGCAGGGACACACAAGGGGAGTCGGATAAAATATGAAATATTTTTTTAAAATACTTTGAATTTTGAACTTGGGAGGGTGTTCCTCGTCTTTTGGTGTGTGGAATAATGTTTTTGAAGTGGAAACTAGAAACAGAGTAATTGATTTGCGTCTCATTTACCAATATCAAGCTGAATTTCTGAAGAATAAAAAAAATGTTAGTTTCTGCTATGATCACAGCTTTCGGTCCCTGGAAGAAGAAATACTACAAATTAGATTTTAAAAGTCAAGGCAACCGGGAAGTTACCGTTTGCATCAATGCATCCTCCCACCCCTCCCGGGATGAAATCCCATTTTAATTTCCAGTTAAGTGCACTCTCGGATGATGTCTGTTCTCGCTCTATGTCGCTGAATTATTTTTATTTTTCCGTATATTTCAGTCTCTTTCAAACACGGATCCCGTATGCTGGAGGCCTGGCGCATGTAGCATCATGCAAAATCTTTTTCTGAGCAGATGGTGGGCGGGGCAGACCATATTTACAATAATTCATATGCTTCAAATTGATCACAATTTATTTTACCCATCTGACAAGTTGAGTGTTCATTAATGACATTAGCAGTCATTTCTTGCCTTGATTATACATGATCACTCATGTCAGTTCAGTTCAGTAATGCCAGGCATGACTGTTAAGCAATATTATTAAACTAACATTTACTTGTATGCTGATTGGTTGATGTTACAGTGTTTTTTTTATTTTTTATTTTTTTTGCAATATACCTACTAGCTATCCAAAAATACTTGCTTCCTTGATAGCAAGAAAAAATGTTTTAGACTTTTTATAAGTTTAAAATGAAATGTTGATGATGAAAATTTCTGGACAGAATATATGCATACACCTGACTATTGCTCACTAAAGCCAGAGTAATGTGCCTCAAAAGTGCTGTAATTGTCGCCATTAGCAAACAGTTATATCTAAGATGCCATTCCTATACAAAGCATAATAATTTCAATGTATCCTTTCCACCACAGCTGATGCAAAGACTGATGCAATAATGTGCAGCTTTAACAATTGGTTACTCACACAGCAAAAACATTGTTGTCCGTGGCACCAGCCAACAAGAGAAGACAGTGCGTCCTGTATTCTTGCACACAACAGCATGCCATTTGCTGATAATCAGAAAATAATCAATAATTTTCAATATGCTATATCAACTGTCAATGAAGTAACTTGAAATACTTTTCTTTGGCCGCATATTTTTTGTTAATAAAAATATTTTAGGGATTTTGCAATATCTCTTTGGCAAATCACCATGTAGCCAGCATTTCTTTCATCTGTCAAACCTGCCAAAAACTCACAAAAGTAACATAACGCAACACAACCTTTTCTGTTATAAATGTCCATTAAAATATAGATGTTGCTAAAATAAACTGTTCCTGAATTTAAAAATGGTAAATGCGCATTGTGAGTTATCATAACTCAGTATGTGTGCAGAGCAGTCATAAATGGCTCTTATCACTCACTGCTAATTTGTAGGCACATCTCTGCTAGTTTGTGTTGTCCATGTGTTCAGCTCATAGCTGAAACCTGCTTCATGCTTCGTTCTTCATAAGCACTTACTTAACTGATGCTAAATTCTATTAGTTACCTTTAATTTTCTGCACATGCAGATGCAATAGTGAAGCAAGGAAGCAGCAAATGACACTGCTTTGACCATTTCAGAATCTACAAGCTGGCAAAAAGAACATTATATGCTTGTACATTTTGCCTGCAGGCCTGTGGAGCCATTTCACAGCGTATGTTTGTCTTGTATAACACTCTTCAAATATCAGCATGTTTGAACTAAGGACAGCTCCTCCCAGTCTTGGTGCAGGAAAGTATTTTTTTATAAGGGCCTTTGGGACTAAATGGAATTTTTAAGCCGGGCGAATAGTCTGCAGTCTTGAAGTGTACTTTCATCCAGCGGTTCCCAAAATCTCAAAGCTTGTTCACTTTGTTGGGTTTCAGGGAACAGCAAACTGGGGTGACTGCCTTTCTTGTGGTAGTCTACTGAACGCCCACTCTGTTGGAGCGCTTACGGAGAAAATGGACATATTTCCTCACTTGTTTTTTACGATAAAGGAAAGCAAGGTGGTTATCCCACCACTATGATATCTAAACAAGGTGACCTAAGAATCTGAGCATGTTGATTCGTGTAGATTAGGCCGTTCACTGGACCTGTATTGTCTGCCTTACCGTACCCCTGCTAGCACTGGCCAGTTCACTGAGTAGGTTCCAACTCCTGTCAAGAAGGAGGAAAAGCTACACGAATGAGTGAGAGACAGCGTATTAAGAGAAGATGCATAGTCTGTAGCAGATGGCATTCCAGTTGCTCCTCATTCTGTAATTGAAAATACACACGCGACTGCTTTTTAATAGGCAACATTTTTGTAAACCGAACTGGAAAGTGGTAAAACGTTTAAAACCCATCACCGTGGTGATGGAAATTTAATTGTGTGGATTTTAATAATTGTTGGTGTGATGCGTGTGTGGGTGTAGACTTCTCCTGACCTCGTAACATGGGAGTCCGACAGGATATGGCAGTCCCTTGGAGCCTTAAAGCAAAAATACATTATTTACCATATTTGTTAAAAAAAAATTTCTGTTTGTAAACATTTATAAATGAACATTTGTAAGTTTTTTTAACCCATATTAATACTCATATTATTATGATAAGAGTTTCCAGTGAATTCATACTAATAAGATTTCCAAATCCTATTTTTCAAAAAGTTGCCCATTAAAACCGAAAGTATCACATCACCAGCATCACAAACATCACCCAGGGAATGGGATCAATCGCTAGTAGGCCATCCATGGTTTGCATGGATTCATTTCTCAGTCGTCTACTAACACAAGTTCTATACAAAGCCTACATAAAATATTTCTCAAATAAAAATGACAAATGCCTATTTCGTGTTACTGACAACCTCAAAGGTACATTTTGTTTTCTAAGTGATCTAATAAAATAGGGCACTCTGGAACGGAATAACCAAATTAATTGTCATCCTTCACTGCCTTAATCACAGATACATCACATATATAACAAATATCGCCAATATATTCTTGCCATCAAAACTAATAACCTTACCAGGCCACCAGCATTACCATCTTTGCTGTTTATAACCTTATTGTACTACTTTTTTCAAAAGTCATCAGGAGTTGGAGGGATTAACTGTAATTGGTCAACGTCTCAGAGTTGTTCCATAAGGGGAAGTCTTCTTGTAGCAATTGCATTTCATTTGTAAGCTATAGATAAAGTTAGACTTTTCGCAATCTATTACAGTCCTACAAAACAACACAGATTCTTCCCCGAACACTACACATTTTTAACCTGATTGTTCTGGGTAACCTACACTTGAAATTCTAAAGTTAGATGACCTGTCCTTCTTCTACCCCAGTCTTAAACATTAAGATGCTGCATCCTGTAAAACATGTCTTTTTTGAAGAACTAACCTAGAATCCATGGCACTTGTGAATGAGCTGCAGCCCTCTTCTGATTTCTGAGGAGTTGTTCAAAAATGAGCCATTCCCATTTAATTTAAATTTTTTTGGGTAAAAAATTCTATTCTTATTTTTTGACCTATAACAAAATGCCTACATTTTATCTTTTATCTCATTGTTGGTATTTTCATCTCATCATCTAAATCACTCATGTGCTCATCTAGTTCTCTTTCACTAATCCTAAGCATACCACATTTCCCAGACTGTATTGAGAGCTCTTCTTTATTATCTATCGTCCACATATTTTTTAATATCAAGTTTGGTCATGATAACCTGAAGTTTTTCAATTTTATGTTCACAAAACAAGGCTTTGTGAGTTCTGTTCTTTCACAGTTTCCCTGGGCTAGTTGATTACCACTGCAGACCTTCCAGACACTTTCAAAATCCATTTCCATGGCCTACAGTATTCTGTTTAAAAATGATAAACCTTCTAAGGGGACCATGCTTCCTCTGGATTTTGTCCTAATTGAGTGATCAAGCATCCGAAATTATGCTTGCACGCAACGTTAGTCTTTGTTCCAGATTCAAATGTGCTCAACTAGTCCTTTGAAGCCCATCATCCTGCCATAAGCCTGAAAAAGCACCACAAGCACAGGTTACGTTACTTGTTGGGTCATGTTGTCACACACATCAATTGTCAATTCTATATGTTCCGGTTCCTATTCATTGTGAGGACATGGCCTTTTTTAGATAGAGCTTAGCAAAGGGGTTCTGTAACCTGTCTGGATATCAGGCCTCATGCTCTGCATCCTGCAATGAAATTTTGAAATATTTTATATATACTTTAATTAATTGATTTTTGCTTTGTAGTTTGCACATGAATTTCAAAAAGTAAGCATAAGGAAAATAAACAACAGCTGCTATAGAATATCACATTCCCATGCATTTGCTTTAAAAAGAACTAAAGAACATTTTTATAGCAAAAAATGGTTCTGAATTAGTCCACAATAGGGGGTTGGTTTATACATTGTTCTAATTAAACTAACCATGCCACTTTCACTACATATTTTATACCTGTACCTATACTAATTCAGGACTGGGTACTTTTTCTTTCAAAAACCATTGTTTCCCACAGATGTAATGTGACACCTGCTTGATGCACCAATCCATCAATCAGGTGCATTCCACAAGACAGAAAGTTTTGACTTTTCTGTGTCACTGAGCTGGTGAAAGCCGTCAAGGATTTGTGGCAGTACCCGCGTTCGATACTGAGATAATTTAATTGAAGTTCTTCTCAATACTAGCCCTGTCACCCACAGGATTAGCAATTTTTCTAAAAATGCAGTTCGAGCATCAATCTATGTGTTCTCTGTCGGTACTGATATTCACAAGGTCCTGCATCATTTCCACAAACCTGCACTGAGCAGAGACTGAAGCTTGCTCAGTGAGGGCAAGATGCAGCCTGGTCCTGTCTTTAAAACAAATGACAACAGTGCCGTATGTGTGTCCATACTTAGTTGCCCCATCTGTGGCCAATGTGACCTCGTTTTTATTTAGCGTCCTAACTTTAAGTTGATGCAAAGGAATTTCATCTAGCTTCTAAAGCTACGTATATGCAGAATGTTTCAACCAAGTCTACTTCAGCGCTTGGCACTGCTTGCTATGATTTTAAAAAGCCGACAATGACCTTTGGCACCTTGGTTACACTGACGCCCTTCTCACAGTTGTAAATTGCTTGATGGTGGCTGGTGACTCCACGTGTTTTGGAGAAGAATCGTGGATGTCTATGCTCTCCCGAATCAGCGGTGGTTCTCGTGCACAAATGCAGCCGTGGTTGCAGATAATTGTACGCTCAAAATTAGGGTGGGAATTGGACATGTTCATCCCCATGTTGGGTGCCAAATTGATAAAAAATAAAAAGAGGGATGATAACAAGAAGTATACATAATGTGCATTGTGTTATGAATATCAATGAAAAGTTCATCATGGACCTTAATTTAATTTAGTCACTTTCCATGACCCACCAAGGGGCCATAGCTAGCAGTTTGGGAATCGCTGATTGAAACAGAGCCAGGCCTTCTTTGCTCGCGCCCTCGGAGAACAGTCTTCCGTAGTCGGAGCATCTGGAAGCAGACGATAATGAGAGCAGCGAGGCGGGATCGGTACCGGATCAGCGGGGACGTTAAGAGGGACGGCGGCAGACGAAAAATGCGGGGAGGGGCTTCACCGTGGGAATGGCTGCGACACGTGCACCAATCGCAGCGAGAACACCGTCTGTTCTCCACGGAGCTCCAGTGGGGATCGCCGTCCCCCCCGTGAGGAAACATCTGTTTTATTACAGTAAGAACTTTCTTGAAGATACACTCCGGAGATGCTGTTCCACTAAAGGTCCCTGTGTGCGAGGATGGGAGTGGACTTCAGATACCGATTTAGAGTCGACTAGAGTACAGAACATTTTGGGCTTTTTCGTCTAGTTTTGGACAACTTCTAGTGACTTCTAGACTTGTGAATGAACTCTTAAAGCAGAATTCACTTGCAGTATTGTCAAGTTAGAGAAAATTTTAATTATTAATCAACAGAAATATCAATTATTTACATCAAACACATGTATATACAAACCACTTTTTTTCTTCTCTTATGATGTGCATAACTGGCCTGAATTATGTATTCTTGTGTCCTCATCTGTCTATATGTGATTATACCAACTGATTCTAAATTCTCTGAGTGTGTTGTTTGGCTGTGCTGTCATGAAATAAACAGGCACAGCTCACTCTGAGTACCACTATAAGATATAGTGCTGGTCAGAGCTGCACTGCATAGCAATGAATTGTCTGAGGCACTTAGCTCTTACATTCAGTGCAATTTGAGATACTTTCAATGCAAAACACCCCTCACTCGTACTGCCCCTTTGATGTTTTCAAAAAGAATAAGATGGGTGAACGTTCATTATGCTTATGTACTTCACTACACTAAACAAGACAGCCATGAACAAACTTGCCACTGCAATTCAGAAATGACTGTAAGGTGAAACAAACATACATGTTTGTGTATATGGTGTCGCACACACTGCACTCTGTTGTACTACTTTTAGTAAATTATTTGCGACAAAGACCTGGTAACCTCAGAATAACAGAACAGTGCTCCTGTATCACTCTGCACATCCAACCAACCAGAGATTATGACTAATGGAAAAGAGGGGGTGGGGTAACAAACTGTAAACTAGTTGCACCAGGCTTGTGCATGAATGTGAACTTCTATTCTAGGGCATTGCTGGAGATAACCCATTTGCATTCCTGACGGCCCAGTTATTGATATGGTACCTTTGATTACGGGGTATAAGGTGCAGACCCACACCTCACATGTGGCCAGTGGTGATCACTCTCCTGACCAGAAGCAACCCTGGAGCAAAATCTGGAGCCTTGTGAAAATAACGTTATATATGGAGCATTATAGTAACTGCTGACATGACTGATATATTCTCACGTTTCAAATGGATCAATAAATAGTCACATTTATCATTGAAAAACTGGGCTCTACTACTGAAAGGACTATATGTGATGAATAAAATGTATTCATTAATTTCATCCTTCACCACAGTGGTTAGGTATGGCTGCAGTTGCACAGTTGTTGACACAAAACCAATAGGGTTAACTTGTATGAGAATACACTGGTCACATTGGATGTGGATCAAAGTGTTCAGCGAATCCTTCATCTGAACATCATGTTAAACGTCTCTCTTTTTGATCTAAGGGGGCGAAATTTGGCGCCATGGAGTTTTTGAACCGACTGTGCAAATGTATGTCATACAGAAGTCTTCACTATGAGGGCGTATAAAACCAGGAGTGGGTGCCCAATTCTAAAGCCTGGGGACCAGACATTGCCTGCCAAGTTTAAGTAAGTGAATTTGACTGCAATGCTTATCATAAATACCACCAGACAACAACCACCAGAATATAGGTTTGTGGGTGGCTAACCATAATAACAAAATATATGTAGTCCCTACTTCACAAACTAGGTACTGTAGCAGTACCGCAGGCTCTGCTTGTAACCTAGGTTATGCAACATTTCCTACAGAGGCCTCTGCTGGATGGAGGAAGCTATAGCACCTGCCTAAGCTAGTCATCATAAAATGGAAAATAATGTGGGGTAGTAAGTTTACTAAAGCATTTTTTTTTTGTCTCAGTTTTTAATCATTAACCAAAATTTATTTCAAGAAGCTTTAAAGTACTGTAGCTTTGTGTTCATCCTCAATCTGTGGTTGTAAATAATTTTTCAGAAAATTAGGCACAACCACTTCTAACAAAGAAACTGAATCACTTCCTTAATAATCACTTAAAACACAATTAACCTGCCCCGACTTTTGCAGACAGTGTCAAAAACACAGGAAACAGTCACAAGTAACTTTTTAATTTCATCTTTTGTTATTTCTCTACACATAAAGTAAGTTATTGCCCAGCTCTGTATTGTAATTCCCTGGGTGGCAAGCAATATTGGTTAAAAACTCCTCTGTGTTTTTGACTTAAAGACTGTTGGTTTGGAATTATGGATAGATGTTGATCTGCGTGTTGCTCCTCCAATGGTGTGGTTATGCTTAATATGACCTTATTGGTTAACGACATGTGGCCAGAGATTGGTATATTAGAAAAGCTCAACAACGACACAGTGGCCTGTGTTAAAGAATCTAACTTTAGGCTTGCCATTGACCCACTAATAATAAGCAGACTAAGCCCACAGTGGGCCCCCTGGGTGATGTAAACTGAGATGATGGTGGAAGCGAGGGACGTGATAGCTATCAAATGCCATGGTGTTCAGTTAGCGGTATTGACCATGCCCCTTGAAAGTCATCAGATAATTAGCTGGTGTGACATTCAGCAGATTGAAATGCCACCTCGGTGTCATCCGTACCCGTTCTCTAGGAACTCTAAGAGGAGAAAGCAGGTCGGCTATCAGAGAGACTGACCCGCTCCACTCGTCTCATCTTTTCCATCTCCTCGTGTGAATGCATCATTTTGAATGCCCGTCTTGAAGATGCAAAAAAAATTGAGTTTGAATTCCAAGACCACTGCATTTCTGACAAAGCGAAAATGGAACAGGAGCGTTCCACTATTTTTGTAAACAGCGTAGAATGCGAAGAAAAAAAACAGCACGCAGATGTCTGCCTGAAATATCTCATAGATATTTTTTTTTAAACTGCCAGGTACGAGTCCATCTCCAGCACTGCAACGCTTCGCCATGCAAAGCATGCAGAGGTCATGCAGCGTGGCAGGAGGTTGCAGAATTCCATTTCATATCTCATCTATCCATGAAGTATGGCGGGAAAATATATATGTGTACAGCCATCAGCGTTTAATCCTGGTGTAGCTGCAGGTTTTTATAAACTCCTCCACGAATAAAATACAGCTTTGACAGAAATGTAATAAGAATTATTTAAAGTGTGAAAGAGGCTCAGTTAGAATCCTGGCAGTAGAGCGCAGGGTTCCTTGATTACTACCTTGTGGGGGTCTGTTTATGGTCGCCAGCAATTTTCTCGTTTCACGTATCATCGTAATAGCCTTTGATGTAATTACTTTCTACCGGATCTTCCCACTATCCACCCTCCAGAATCTCCACCCCTAAATCCACCCTGCAGTCAACTTTGAATTCTTTATTCATGAAGCGCTCTGAGTCCCCATCTCTCCGGCTTTCATAGCCACCAGGATGCAGCTGTTCTTCAAAAGACATCTCTGGTACGGAAAACAAGGTCTTTGGCCTTTCTGTAGAAGCGGGGTGCGAGTATTGTGAGTATTTATTGTCAGCGACAACAAAGATGTTCACTTAAAATGAGGAGTGACTATGGTATGCATAAGATATTCATATGCAGATAAATCTTTCAAAGTATATGTACCAAAAACAAGCCCTATAGGCATGTTATTACTACTGTTCCTCAGTACTGCCGCACATTGCCATGATGTGATGCTTTGCATTGATTGATATGCAGCTGTGGCAGATGTTTTATGAACTTCCTGAAGGGAAATAAAAAATAAAAAAAGCATGCCAAGTTAATGGGATTTCCGGGATCATTTGAATCATTTAAAATAAACAGTACTGTTCTTTAAAAAAAAAACTGTATAAATCTAGTCACAACTTTCCCATTAATATCCTGCTCACTTCCGAGGGGAGCAGGAATCTTCCCATTTCCCTCCGTCTTATTTTATTTTAGTTTTTTTTTCTTTTTGCTGAAGGCTTAGTGTGACATATTGTTAATCTGGTTATTATGCAATTTATTAGCTGTCTAAATTTTACTGCTGCGGACAGACATTATGTGGCTTTCATGTGCCTGACTGCAATAACTACGCAAGGCCTTGATGAGCAGCTTGTTCACACTGTAATGCATTTCCAGTCACTTCGGGGTATTCTTGTTTCGACAACTTGTTAGCCTACATCACTCCATTAGATCTGTTCAAATTATATTTGCTAATGATATAAATGGCATCCATACAGGGGGTCAATGAAGTGTGGCGGGGGGGAAAGAAGAAAAAAAAGGACAGCAAACTTTACTCAGGCTCATTGACAGACGAACAACACATCCGAGCACAAGCCGAGCACAGTCTGCCGCGGATCTGCTTGGCAGCAGAGGCGGCCTTCTCAACGCAAAGCGCCCGGGAGGCTTGCGGTGGTGAGTGGGTGAGCTCGAAAAGGCACGGCGAACGCGAGGCATTTAACGAAATTCATGCTTGCCTTTGGCATAACAACGGGTGATCTACCGCTACAGTGAAGCCCGTTTCTGATTGAGTGCTGCTTGATACGGGTGATTTAGCCAAAACCCGGCCCGGAGCAAATCCGGTCCTCCTGAGACGGACACCCGAACCGCCCGGGCTCGACGCTACGGCGACGTCGGCTAATTAAGGGCGGGGTGGCATTAAATGGCACTAAATCAGGCCCTAATGTGACTCCGCACTCTTTCAGAGGCCGCGGGAAGGAAGAACACGGCGGCTTTGATTTAATGGCCCCCGAGCTGAGGGGGAAATAAGTCTTCATAATGATTGTGGAGTGCGCCTATTGATCATCACTCCCTCTGGTGTCTGTGTGGGTTAAAGCAGCAAGGATGGAATTGAACTGGGGTTTTCAGCAGCGTGATGTGTGTGTGTGTGTGTGTGTGTGTGTGTGTGTGTGTTTGGTGGTGGTAGGGCAGAACAGCTTCATAAACATGTGTAGTTACATTGCATTCGGGGATTTAGCAGACATCCTTATCCAGATCAACTTGTACTCACACACACGCACACACTCACATGCGCACACACACACACACACACACTGGGGCTACTTTATCAGGTACACCTGTTCATAAATGCAAATAGCCTAATCCTCCAAACAGTGAATCATGTGGCTGAAAATATATAAAGCATGCAGACACGTTGAAGTTCATTTGCTGTTCGACCAAACATTAGAATAGGCAACATGCATGATCTCAGCAACTTTGACCGTGCTATGATTGTTGGTGCCAGACGTGGTGGTTTTAGTATCTCAGAAACAGCTGCCCTCCTGGGACTTCATGTACTACCGTCTTTGGAGTTTACAGAGAATGGTGCATTAAACAAAAAACATCCAGTGAGAGGCAGCTCTCACCTTGCTGACGAGAGAGGTCAGAGAGTGGGCAGACTGGTTCAAGCTGACAGACAGGCCACGAATGGTCAAATAATAGCCTGGTATAGACGGGCATCTCTGAACACCTAACGCATTGAACCTTGAAGCAGCAGAAGGCCACGCTGGGTACCACTCCTGTCAGCCAAGACCAGGAAGATGAGGCTACAGTGTGCTTGTAATTACCAAAACTGGATGATTGAAGTTTGGAAAAAACTTAGCTTGGCCCGACGAATCTCAATTTCTGCTGCAATGTGCAGATTGTAGAGTCAGAATTTGGCATAAACAGTATGAATCCATCGATTTACCCTGTCTTGTGTCAGCAGTGCAGGTTGGTGGTGGTATAATGGTGTGGGGAATGTTTTTTTGGCACACATTAGGCACCTAAGTAGCAACTGAGCATCACTTAAATGCCACCTCATACCTAAACATTTTTTTGCTCACCATGTGCATCACTTCACGACCACAGTCTACCCTAATTAAAACCTCTTGAGTCCAGATTTCTAACCATAATGCTACTGTATGCTTCTGTGCTGTCATTCTTACAGTCTTAACTGTGGGCCTTTCCAGGGGAAAGAGATAGCCAGGGCAAAGTCACCATGAACATTGTGGCTTCTATACCTTTAAACAAAAATAAGTGGGCTAGCTTGTGTTGCACTTGTGTTGTAGTCAAGGAGACATATTTGTTTGCAGCCCTGGAGCTGTCCGTCTGCTGTATCATTGTTGCCACTACAAATGCTGAAATATTTATCTGTACGAGTCAGCAGGCAGAAATGTTGCATCATGCCATGAAGATTTCCTATTAATTAACAGACCATTTGGACTGATGCTTTCCTGCCTGCTAGATCCCCCAACCACCAGGTATGCAATGTAAGGCAGTGGCACATATTCGCTGTTGCAGTGTTCTTTAAAAAATAATCTATAATTATGTACCTTAACCTGCTTGATCAAATGAGTTTACATGGCACCCCTGCCAAGGTGCTATAGTGGAAAATAAAGATGGGAATAAAATGGTTAAGATAAATATGTCAAGATTTTTCCAGGTAAAAAAAAAAAGGTTCCAAGGGATTTGGGTTTTGCATATTTCTGTAATGATAACATACCAGTTGTTTCGATTGGAGGAATTCCAATCCATTATCCATTACCCATTTATTGTGTATTTATTAAGCTAAATGCAATTTCTTTGTGTTAGTTTCATATCACATGCTCACCCTTAGAAGGAGACACCTACAGACTCCAGAAACAGGTAATTACTGTAATAGGAATTATTGCGCAGGCCTTATTTTTGAAATTCATTTTTGTCAGGCTATGGAACCTGTTTTTTGTGCAAGCTTGTGTGTCTCATGACAAACACCTATACAGCTCAAAATGAGAAAATTACTTATCCGTTCATTATCCTCATCCAGTATTTGCAGCTTAACTTCTTGCATTCATTATCACAACAATCCATTACCTGTTATTGTCATTTCTCGTTGCAGTTATGCATATGCAGCTATTTCATTAGCTTATACATGCAATTGTATACTTCTCTCTTGTAGAGTACAAGCTAGAGTTCTACCGATTCTCACACAAATGAAACAGTGGCTCCAAAAAATATTATTAGATTGACCCAGAGCCGTTTCCCCTTGAGAAATTGTAAAAAAAAAAAAAAAAAAAAAAAGAAAGGTTATAGCTACAGGTTACTTCTTTAAAAACTGTTTTCCCCTTCTATGAGATTTACTGCCACATCTGACTGCAGGGAATCAAAACACATTTACAGTCAGTACCCACAAATGAAAATTCAAAATCATTTTTAAATGAATGTATTGTACAAAGGATTGATAAATGATAGATGAACTCATATGAAAACTTATTCAGGGGTAGCCGATAACATTAATTTTCTTGAATCAGAAAGATAATATTATTTGTTATCGCTTAAAAATAATAAGACAATTACCCATATCCATGTGTCTATCATTAATCAGTACTGAATGCCTTTTCATTTTTTGCTTGCCATTGAGATAAAATTGAGAATGAAAAGAAAAGGTTAAAGTTCACGTGTATTGTTTGTTCCAGGCCATCATTAACCATATGTAAAGAATCCTTGCATAACTGTGCCTCTTTTCTTTTCTGTTTAGCTTGCAAAATAAGCTCCATCAGAAACTGGGGCACATTGCTTCTCGGCATCTGCCATTAATTACCCTGTGCGCTTTGGTCACATGACACCTCCCACCAACCTCATTAATGACATCATTCGGCCTGCTTCCAGAAACAGCTGCCCCGAGGTGATGCTGTGATGATACAGCAAATAGCTGGCAGTGCTGGTCGTGGAACATACATCAGATCGTGGCACGCTGTGATCCCGACCCTCAATCTCACGTCATGTAATTGAGGGGACGCTACGCTGAATAAAGCGCCCCTAAGCCAAATGGGAAATCCATCTAAGGCACTGTCATTAACCGCAGGGGGGAGGCGGAGTGCGATCCCGTGCTTTGGTTTTCTGTTCAGCGGCGGCTAACAAGAGCTGACACTAGATGTTCCCCTTCGCTATCTGGGTCCTATTTTAAGGACGCAAACGCAATCGGCGAATGCACGCGTAAGCGGTAAAGCAAATGAAAAAAAGCAGTGTCCAAATCAAATGAGGTGAGGTTTTAATGGAGGAAACGTGTGCACAGCACAATTTGGCGGGTTGTCTCTTTGAAATTCATTGGGGGGTATGGCGAAAGGTGTGACTGGACTAGCCAATCAGGGCACTGACATCACATGTCCTTATCTCCTCATGTTTGATTCCCATTTAAGCTCGCTGCCACTCTCACGTATCACTGTCCATTATGATAGGTGTAAAATATTGGCTGACCTTTCAAGTGGGTCTGTTAATGGAGTGTAATGTAATATACAGTAAACATAATTCCTTATAACAGACGAAGATGTTTTATTTAAAATGTATGCTGAATTTGATTGATGCTGCTATTCAGTGATATGCATGCTAATTTATATTCAGATATTATGCAAATAAAAACCTTTACAAATGTCTGAAGTGTGCTTTTAAATACAATAGTTATTATAATTGTGTTTTTATCACCACGGGCCCATGCACTTTTGTGAGGGAGGGCTCTATTTAATGTACAAGCCAAGATGTCCAAATATCAATAACACACATTAAGCATTTCAAACATTTTCTCAGTAAAAGGCTGTACCACTACCAGCAGACGATTTAAAGTTTGATCTCAACTGGTACAAGCTGTCATGTCATCCAAGTGGGCACAATGTATTGACCCATAAAAGGTCATTATTATAGCCAAGCTACACCACATGGCCAAAAGTATGTGGACACCTGACATCCAACATCTCATCCAAAACTTAAGGGCAATAATATGGAATTGGTCCACCCCTTGCCGTTATAACAACCTCCAGACTTCTGGGAAGGCTTTATACTAGATGTTGGAGCATTGCTGCAGGGATTTACTTTCATTCAGCCAGAAGAGCATACGTGAGGTCCAGCACTGATTAGGCGATTAAGCCTGGCTCGCAGTTGGCTTTTCAATTGATTCCAAAGGTGTTGGATGGGGTTGCGTTCAGGGCTCTGTGCAGGCTAGTCAAGTTTTTCCACACTGTCCTTACCTTCACTGGGATGAAGGGGCCTAGTAAAAACCATGAAAAACAGCACCGGACCAAGGGGTGTCCAGATACTTTGGTCATATAGTGTAGCACCTATTCATGTTGTCATTCTATTTAAAGGCTGCGGGGAGGTCAGAGTAGCCACGATAAAGTTTAGAACTGACCCACACTAACTGCTGAACACAAGCTATGTGGGATTTTTCATTGCAATCCACCTGAACATTGAAGAGAGTAAACCTGAACAGAGTGGTTCACACAATTAGCTCTACTGAGTGATTAAAATATTTGTAACCCTGCATTTGTAGCACTGCATGAAAAAGTAGTGCACAGTTGAAAAACACTGTATCTTGCTATTTGCAGATTGGCATAAATTATCAGACAGTACATCTACCTCACGGGACATGCAATGAAATTTAAGTGCAGGCAGTGTTGAGGCAATAAATTCCCTGACACCACTGTCCACACTTACTGAAATTCCTATTTGTAGTGCCTCATATTCTGACACATACCTATATATACCGAAGCAGTTGTTTAGGTAACAACTGATTAGTCCTGTTGTGATGATATACTATAACAGCTTGTTAGCACTTCCTGCATTTTAGGTATTAGCACTTCTGGCATTTTTATCAGCATTGTTTGAAAAAAAATGTGAAGTGCTAAAGTTAGCTAGCTAGCTACCTCACCAGAAAAGACATCTCTGATTGGCTAGTTAGCTACATAGTTAGGCTAGCAGCAGGATAGGCCTACATTTCATAATAATGAAGAGAGATGAACACGTTCTAAAACTGGAATTGTAATAAAACTTGTGTCGAATTGGCCCATTCCTTCCTCCTCTTGTCAGAAGCACAAGCCTCGCCCCTCAACCTAATGTAAGCCTTCATCGGCTCTTGACTAATACTGACCTAGTCCACCTTCAAGGCAGAAATGTTTGCTGGCATCCAGGCTTTGGGCTTTGGTGTGAGCAAAAATATCTTTCATTTCAATGATGCCCATTTCAATTTCAAAGTACCAGCACATATTTCTGACACCATAAATGTCCTGAAATTCCTCAATGAAATTCCTCAATCAAACGATCCGGACTATCCAGAGTTCAGACATCCCTGATCAGAAACTTGGCCCAGGGGTATGCAGAAGTTTCTGGATATACACACGTCGACACGAGAAGATACATCACACAACCGAAACAAATTTCACTGAAATTCAACCGGTCGGATATCTTCAGGAAACTCCTTTTATAGATTTGTGCATTGATACTGGACCTGGACCTTTGCTGTCACCTGTGACATCTTTGGTCAATTAAAGCCATTTCACATGCCATAGAATGATTTTATAATCAAGCAATATGACACAAGAGGCAGTGCTTTATCGAGAATACTGTCATGGCTACAGGCATGTTGTTAGGCACGATGCAAGAGGCAGTGCTGTATTGCATAAAGATTACAACATATATAAATAATTAATTGATGACACAATATTATTTATTTCATAATATTATTTGTAAGTTACAGTTTGTGCACAGACTGATACAAACAGGCTGTTTACAAACAGGCTGTTCACTGTATCGGATTTACAATCACTGTAGAATGTGGTCTCAGCCAATCAGCATCCAGGATCGAAACTCTTTTTATATACGTATTTTTTTTGGTGACTCTTTCTGCAAGGTTACCTTGCTGTTAGCCTATTGCACTGTCTATACCTTGCCTGTGTATTGTGACTGTAGTGCTATGTTAATGTGGATCTCTCTGACATGAGATCTCATTGGGCTAATTTTGTGTGATTCATGTGCTCCCTTTTACATTATATACTTAATGGAACCCTTTTTTACTTTGAGAATATAATAACAGAAAAAAAACAGTAGTAAGAGAAATACATAATGATTCACTTTGCTACGATGGATGCATATGATATTGTTCCAGTATTCCATTATTGCCTGAGCACAAAAACACCCGCTTTTTGACGATGTATGTTCATACCATTAAAACTTAAATGTGTCAAAAACTTAAACTTATGCCAATCAACACTCCAAAACAACCAAGCCAGTCCCCTTCCACACATTGTAAAGAGGATTTTAAAAAAAAGAAAAACTTTCTTAGTACACACACTTGCATTTTTTTTAGATCATGCCTCACTAAAATGCTAGCACTAACCACTTACATTTAGGCCTACTCCTTGTGCCTTCAACCTTAATCTAATATGCTTTATCTAATAGGAAAACACTGGGGCGAGAGATACATTAATATCAGTTCAAATAAAGGGTTAGTGTTTTTTTTATTTTATTTTTTTTTATAGAAGTTTTATTGAGGCGTTGCCAGAAAATGTGGGTACTCAGATGCTTGCAGAAAAAAGTCAGTGAATCTGCCTTCCTGATTCACTGGAGAAGGGCATTTCACCATGCAGGGACAAGAGCTGAGAACTGCCAGAGAGAGACTAGTATGGTTTCCACACAAGTGGATCCACAATGACCAGGACTCAAAATACACATACAGCCCTGCGTTTGCCTTTCAATTAATAATTACTGGAATTCCTTGACGTAGACTCTTATTAGACGTTACATTAACTGACAGTCAAGTGTTTTCCATATTCTAAAGCACTGGTCAGGAGGCTGACAAGGACACCTGCTCCTAGTTTTTTTAGGAGCAGCCTTGCAGCATAATGCATCCAGCGTCCTTAACTGAAATGACATAGACCTGGACGTTGCATGACAGACGTGATTCATTGTGTTCTGAGTTCTTGGTTTAATCTACTTCATCGGAGGGATAGACAATTTCTATAAATACAGCTTCCAACACCATTAGAATAAAAAAGCTGAAAGAAGGACAATGGCTGATTGATTGCAATCTCGCAGGAAAAAAAAAAATATCGATAAATAGCTAAATGGAGTACGGGGACTATTTGGGGATGCAGACCTTCATTAAGGGACAAAGGGACAACCCACAGTTACCACTTCATTGCCATCATAAATCACCAAAGAGATTTATGGCTTAAATGGAGAAAACTGTTCTGAAGTCGGTTGGCAGACTATTCCTCCAGCGCAGAGTTCTTGAAGCGTGCCCATTAGTGGCCCCGGTTCCCTGCAAGAACCCAAAAGGACAGGGGAGGGGCCCCGTATGAGCGGGGCCGCCTGCGGAGAGATCAGGATCGGGGCGCAGCTTAATGCACTCCTCCTCGGGGGGAGGATCTCAGCAAGCCAAACGGCGCGCCTCAGACTTTTTAAGCTACCCCTCAAAAGCCATTTCACGGGACTATCCACACATCTCCGTCCAGTTCGGGCGGAAAAAAATTCCCTCGGCGTTTTAAAACATTTTTTTTTTTTATTCCATTCAATTGAAACTGAATCAAATTTTGTCTGACACCCTTGGCATATGCTGCAAGCCAACCCTGAATAATCCACCTAGGCACCGTATATGAGTGCACGCCGGGCTTGAAAGAAATGCAAATTGTTCAAGTGTTCTGTTTTGGTGCCGGGCCTTAGAATTCCCCTCCAGGACAGCGTGTTCTCATAAAGGCTAATTTAATTTGGTATAATTGGCAAAGGGGTCCGTCGTAACGGGAATTCCTGACGACTGAGGCACGCGTTTCAGGCTCTTGCATCATTTCTCACGGCCACGCTGATTAGCCGCCGAGGTCCACTTTTCTTTAAAAACAACAGTGTGACACGGCGCAGCGTGCCTCCGTCTCCGTTTAACGCTGTTCACGGAGCTCGTTGAAATCTTCAGCGGTAACACTGATGCAAGCTGTGTTTGTCTTCCCTTGTTTCTTAGCTGTTTGTATTCGCACCCGGTCAATGTTTTCGAAAATGCAGAGCAGGGCAAGAAGAGCTCCACTGCTCCCTTGAGTGAGGAGGGCGAACTAATTTAAGCTCTCCACTGCAACAGAGAAAAGCAGGGGACAGGAGGTAGAAAAATATGACCCGATTCTTGTATCTGTTCATTTTTTATGTTTTAATCTCATTGTTTTCAGTCGTGAGGGGAACTAGGTCGCAGTAAAGATGAGTTTTATTCTCTTTTTTTGTACATAACATCCACTGAGATAGTGCTGTGTTTGCACAACCAATGAAGCCGTAGATGTTCACAGAGGTAATTCACAAAAGAAAAAGCACTGGAAATTAGGAAGGAGCAAAAAAAAAAAAAAAAAACTGCACTGCCCAGCAAGCCTGTATAAACGTCCTCTCCTTAGCACACCAGCCCTAATCTTTTCTGAACAACCCGAATATCACAAATGAGTTTGTGCTCCTTTGTTTGTTACACTCAAAGGGACCAATTATTATCTTTTAATTACTATTCCCAGATATTGGGGGCCCATTATCGGAAGGTAATTAATCTTGCACAATGCCAAAGTGAGAGACTGAAAGTGTGAGTGGCGCTACATAAACAACAAGTTAATAGCAACTCCTCCAAGTCACATTATTAGAACATGAACAAGCCCTGAATAATGAATTCACCACCAGCAGTCATAAAGCCACAGAAGCAAGCAATTTTCCAGCAAAAGACTTGCTCATGACATGCCAGCAAATACCAAAAGTGATTGAATATTGAATAGAAAGGCTTTTTTTCCCCGTTCTTTAAAGAAATAAATCAATATGCTTATTTGTTCCGAAGGGTTTTCTAAAGCAATATTTAAGAAGGCACAGTAGAAGTGCACAGACATTCTATTGCTGGAAAGTGGTGAGCAGTCGCATCTGCATTCATGAACTGTATCTTTGTGGTTCAAAAAGTCACATAGCACCATTGTGAAATGTCTGTGTGTTGAAATTGCTGTTGTGGGTATACAATCAATCAAATTTTATATACAACATGGCACCCTTAACAATGTTACTGTTGCTGAGCATTGTGAATGGAACAATGAAAATCAATTGTGAAAATATTCCAAAGGTATAAGTTGGGCATTTTATACAAAAATAAACAGGTGGACGGGTAATTAATATAATTCTTGCACTTGAAAATAATGGTGTTACTTTCCTTACAATTCATTAGTCATATAAAAGTGTTTGTCCCTCAAAGTAAATAGCAGGATTACTGTTAACCTTATGATGATAATAATACTAATAATAATGTTGAATAAGAAATGCTGTCACACTGGTTTAAAATGTTAAGGTAGTGTTTTTACCGTTATACAGTAAGTCATTCCATAATTCCATAAGATCTGACACCCATTTGCGAAGCAAAATTTCATGGAACATGTTAGTGAGCTTTCTATACACTGGGATGTCCAATTTCACAAAAATCACTAATACGCATATGTACTACATTTGAGACCCATCTGTGATCTTAAAACAAATATTTAAAAATACATTTTATCCTCCAGTGAATTTGATTTGAGAAAAAATGTACAATCCCTTGTTTCACTAACATATAGAAAACATATACTGCTAAAGGCATATATCCATACCATTATTTCAGTGACTACGAAGTGCAGATTTCCCATGTTTAAAACTGAAATGATACTAGCTAAGGAATTACTAGTGAAGCAGAAAGACATACATTGCCACCATGAGAAACACTGTCTTTAAAAAATAATCTGAAGAAAGTGGGCCATGTAGCTCAAAGAGGTCATTAACAGGTTTATATTACAGTATTTGTTCATTCATACTTGCAATCCATTTGATCTAACCGATACATTTATTTATTTATTTTTAAGTGAAAGAGCTTCCATGATGAGGCAGCCAGTACGGTACAATGAAACAACACTGAATTAACCAAAGCCAGACTATTCTCTAGCAGTACTTGTCCAAAACAGAGATGACCAATGTGGAAAAAGCACGAGACCGAAACAACTTGTGGCAGGAAATGAAGATTTGAGAAAGGAACATAAGGCAGTAAATAATCCTATTTCATCTAAATATGTACCTCTCCACCAGCACATTGTGCTAAACTTTGACTTAATAATAAATCCAGGGGGTCAATCTTTTTCTTCTGAAATTGTAGTGAACGTTTCATATACTTGAACCAGTAAATCTGTGTGGAAAAAAAAGTATTTAATTATGCTTGTACCATCAGCACAGTGAACAGTCACTTTGCAGTTCATTTTGGCATGAAGAGCTGAACTAACAACAGACGGTGTTTGTTTTAAGGAGACAGCAAGCTTGTATATTCATTAGAATAGTGTCAGAATAGTGACTATCTGTAATACTATCATTGCATATAGTGCCTGCAATCTGAAAGGGAACATATGAAACTCAGGAACAAAATGTCTCCTAGCCGAGGACCAGAGGTTTTTAGAGATTCAAAAGTTCAAAACTTTCTCAGCTTTATGTCAGGTGCCATTATCACCAGCAATATCAAACCCATATGACGTTTATCTCAAATGCTTACCGCTGTGTTTTAATCAGAACTGCAACATGACCCATCTGACCAGGGGGCATGTATTTGCAGACATCGACACATCACACCCTTTCCCCCGAGTTCACATAGTCCTGGACAGACCTGGGTAAAATATGTATTTGTTTTGGATTCAAATACTTTTCTGTGCTCTATTGATCTTGCCTGGTGTAATTGAGCCTGCCAATGACCAGAAGGTGAGGTTTGCACTTTTTGAGAGTATTTCATTGGTTCCAATGCACCAGACCATATCAGTAAAGAGTAGAAATGTATTTGAATAAATAAATTAGAAAAATACATATTTGATCCAGGTCTGGTCCTGGAGATGACATGGCCTGACCCGCATGTGACTGTGTCGCTCTGGAGGAGTAGCTGATGATACGCTGTGTTGTACTGGTGCCGTAGCCTGTGGCACAGAGGGTGGGGCTGTTCCTCCTGCTGACAGTGATTCAGAAAACTGAGACTCCAGAACACAGAGGGGCTGCTGGGGAATGATTCTGGAATGTCAGGGAGTGATAGCATAGCAGCCTCAAAACTCTGAATGTAACCAGTGTCTGATGAGAGAAACTACCTGGCTGTATCGCTACAATTTGAAGCGTTCTCTCTCTTCTTCTGCTGCATGTCTCCCCCAGAATCAGGATGGAGGAAGTCAAGTGCCGTTGTGAGTCACTAATAAAGTTGGAATCATGACCAGACTCAGACTTTTGACATTTTTTGATCAAATATTTTAGTAAAATTATTGTGGAGAGGATATAAAAAATGCAAAAGCTGTGTATAAATGGATGCAAAAAAATGCACAAGAGTGCAGGGACTGGTTGCCTGTGGAGTAGTCTCTCTAGTGAGTGTACATTCATCTTATTAAGTACATGTCTGAAATTAATGAAACATGAAGTGGTGATTTATTCCTATAGAACCAGCCTCTTTTACAACTTTTCCGTATTGCGCTAAAGCCTGGTGTCATGAAATTACCTAAATTGATTTTGACACTTCCTAATTGCCTGCAACTCATGTTAGGGCTAGCATTTGACAATTGCATCTTGACTGGTAAAATAGGGCCCACAGGCTGCTTATGCTTTCTGGTATAGTCTAAAAATCTCTAGTAGTGAATGAACTGAGCAGATTTGACTGTGACAGTAGCATTCTTCAAGAGTAGTCATGTTGAATGTTAGAAAATGTTAAGCCAGCACCTACTGATTATGTTTCTATTGTAGTTAGGCTATTTAACAGCTAAACATAGCAGGGAACATAATAAGGCCCAATAACTAGGAAATATCCAATTCAAGTAACATCATAAGTTTTTTCAATACACCTTGTGTAAGAGGCTCTGTTATTTCAATAGCAACCAAACCAAATCTAATCTAATGTAAACTAGCCAGGTACAACTAATGTGCCAATCAGTTTTCCTGTTATCTTGCATCAAAGAAGTAAGAGCAAGACCATGACTCAGACCAAGACTTTGAGGGTTGAGAGCAAGTTATAGACCAAGACTATGTTTATATGGTCCTCGAGATCAAGACAATGAGATGAAGATCCCATCTCTAATCACTAATTCATCAGTATTTCAGAGAGAGTTTTTTCCGATTGCAGTTAGGTGATTAGTGTTATTGTTATTCTCGATCCTCCTTTGTGAACTGCGCCATTCTGCCTGGCCATAGGATAAGAGGTAGAATGGTGTTCTTTCATGTATATGCACTGGTCCACCTCCACTTCCAACAGCAGCACTTTCAGTGAATTTGAGGTTTCAGGTAGTGTGGTCTTTGATGGCAGCGGAAAGAGATAACTCACTTTATGAAGGTTATGGTATGATTTAATTTTATATGAAACATACTTCAAGCTAGCTAGCGAACATTTTGTTGCTGGCTACCTAACTAGTTGTCTAAGCTAGCGAACATTATACACTAGCTAATACAGTAGGGAAAGTCAAAATGCATTAGGCTATTGAGTTCAAAATGTAAACGCGTAGCTAGCTATGAAATACAGTGGTAATTATGCAGCCTTGTATATAACTACTTATACTGAAAGAATGATGCTGAAAATTCAAATGTTATCACCAGGTATCTAAAGTAGTTAGATGACAGCCACAGCGGCCACACAGAGCAAGCTACACAATTTGATGGAAAAATGCATAACTTAGCTTTGAGAACCTAGCTTTTAGGGGACAGTTTTTCACATAATAATTTATCCTCCCCTTTACATCAATAGTTATATTTGCTCACAAATACATAAGTGTTTGAGGACTAATATGCAAAAGAAGAGACAGTTAATTATTACACTGATTACACTCATTACAGGCAACAGCATTATTTATATTATTTATATTTATATCTTAAAACAGAAGTATTTTCCCCAGAGTGGTAGCAAGTTTAACAAGCTCAGTGTGAAAGCATGGTACTCTTATGGTTTTTTGTATTTTCTGGTGTTTTCATTGCAAAATAAACACTTAGTTTAGCTTATGAGGTGGGGACATAATACGGGAGGCTAGCGTCACTGAAAGACCCACCACTAAAAAGACGCACCTTTATTTAGTTAGCTAGCTAGCAGAAAATTAAGAATTATACAGAAAACAACACTGATACTGACACCAGTGAAACTAAAACCATCTGGATCAGCAATTCAGCTATACATGCACAAGCAAAATTTCAACTGTTACTTCTGGTGTGGGATCTGAACTTGTCAATCAGCTAAACTGATGTTACAGAATGGCAAGTAACATTCTCTAAGTAGGAGGCTAGCAAGCAATTGATATCTTGCAAGTCAGTGTCTCATCAGTACTTTCCTTTTACAAAATAGTTATTCAAGCTGAGCAGTGTCCATCCCTGCACAGCTATATTTTACTTATAATTGCTTATGAATTTTGATATGCCCATGCAGCTGCCTTTATGACAAGCTATGGTGCCCATACAATCCCTGTGGTACAGGCTGTAAAGGAAAAACGACTAGAAGGCGCATTAATCAATTAGTGTAATGAGTCAGGTATCCATCACCACTGATTGGTGAAAAAACATTTTATGTAAATTGCCTTGGTTATGTCATTAACAAGTCCATTTAGGATGCTAACCTAAAAGTTGCACTTTAACAGGACTTTAATGGCTTTAACTTTGTTCACAGATGTAACAACCACTTGCAGCCGTCTTTGGTCCGCCTTTCAAAAAGTTCCCCACTACAAAATCAACCAAATTACAGGGGCACACAATCCATCAGAGTACATTTCTCAACACCTCAGATATCAGTCATATAAGAGGCCATTTTTTAAAAAGTCTCTTGTATAGAATATTTTTGACTGCTCAGTTCAATGGTGATGATTCTAATAATCCTTCTCCTTGATCCTTCGGGGAGCCATTGCATAATCAAAGCCCAGGGTCTGGAGACAGTGGTTGAATTGAAAACCATTGGAAATATATTTATCCCTTTTAAGGCATTTTAAAATGATTCTAGAATTCAACAGCATGGGAACTGGGGAATTGCTCGATCGCAGTTCACTCCGACTCCATGGGCCCTATTTTACCATTGTTTTTATTGGTATTTCTGATCCAGTATGATCCTGTGAGAAAGGAACATTTTCCTTTCCGTTTCAATGCTGGTAATATTACTGGCTGTCGGTAAGAGGTAAAATAATGGGCTGTGAAGCTTATTAAATCATAAAAATACATAAAATTCCAATGACAATCATTGCATTTTTCAAATATTTACCTTGCTCCACCTGAGATTAAATACAAATGTAAACACTTCTTGTCTTTAAAATCCCATTGCTAGACTTGCAAAGCTAGGACAGGCATCCCAGACTGGGCTCAAACCTTGTTGTCTGGGAGCTGTCAACTAATCACTACTGATTTGTTATCAATAGTATAAATGCTTATAGAGCACTTGTTGGACTTTTTTCCGTTCCTGCTGACCTTTAATCAGTGGTCAACATAGTCATACAACCCATGACCCAACAAAAAGATTTGCATGTGTAAGTTCTGTTTCAGTGGCTGCCTATAGATTCCTGCACTGATTTCAAAGTTGTATTATTCTGAATTTACGACCCATTAAACAAGGTGTCCCAGCATGCCTTAAAATGCCCAGAATCCCCCTAAGCTAGCACTGTAACTCACAAGGAGTCACCTGTCTTTTCTCCAGATTTCTCACCGAAAAGAAAGTGGCCGTGTCTTTGCCACAAAATGTGGAGTAATTTATTGATGTTTTGATGAAAATCAGTCATTTTCTGATGTATTTTTTAAAAATCTGTATGTATTTTTTGCAGTCGGAGTCGGTGATGCATCCTCATAATACCACAGTCGGTAATATAATTTTGTTTTATGTTTACCTTTGTTTATTTTTTATGACATGTACTGTAACTTATCACATCATACTTTACGTCAATGATATTGTCGCTATCTTAGTGTGCTTTATATAGTTCAGATAGCAACACAATTTTTCAGCATTTTATTTCGTTTGTTTTGTTTAGACAGAAACCTTTTTCTATCATGATACTTTGCAGTGGTCTTTCTGTGGGTATGTTATTGTGTTTCAATCTCTTACATCATTTGTGTTTGCCCTAGAAAACCCCACAGTTACAATTAAATTTATAATAATTTAATTTATTGATTAACAGAAAAGGCCAAAGTACAAATTTGTTGAGCATAGGCTAAGTTGTTTAATGATAAAACAGAACTAGGGGGGGAAGGAGTTGCTTCATTACTGACAGTGCTACAGCTTAAGTGCATTTGGCACACATTTATTGGAATAATTAGGCATGTATGTTTAACTGAGGGCAGTTCGTTACAGTATATGCCAAACAGAACTGAATGTTGATGTTTGCAGATAAAAAATACATATTTAAATTCAGGGAAGGTTGGCATAATTACTCAATTTATCTGTGGCCCAGGCCCCCATTAAAAATCCATGCACCACAGTTCTGGAACTGGTGGCAATTCTTAAGGACAACAGGAAGCAAATTATTCATCAAGAAAATCACACCAAGATCCAACGAACAACTGAAGACCACCACAACTGTGATTCCGATGTACATATTTAGGATAATGCAGACATCCTAAAGTTTCAGTATTAAGACATCAAATGTATCACGGTCACCAAAAAAGTAAAATCCTAACTTACACACTATATCTCTAAATATATAATAAAATGTCTAATAAAATAAACTAATAAACAGAAGAATAGTGTAGATCTTTTAATTTTAATGTCTAGCTGGCCTGCTTTTCTTTTCCCTCTCTGGTTATGAAAGACTGCGTTATGTTACTCAAAGAAGACAAACCTAAAACAAAGGGGGAAGAAGCAGACGGCTCTTGAATTGAACGTTTCTGAGATTTGATGGCGCTGAGGCAATTTGTCTGTGTCATTTCGCATATGCGACCCCCCCCCCCCCCCACCTCCCTGCTCTGTGCATGAGAGTAATTCATCTGCATTTGGGGGGGAGAGGGTGACGAGCCTATCCAAATTAGGTATGAGTTATCTCCTCAATAAGTTTTAATCAGACTTGTGCAGCTTTTGCACTGTAAACAAAAGTAATTACAGTATACGCGTATTTGCGTTTTGTGGAGGAAAAAAGGGAACGGTTTTAGCCTCCTGTGGACCAGTCTGCGATGCTGTGGAGTGGAACAGTTTAATTAGGGGTGAGAGGCTTTACAACTTCTGAAGGGGAAAAAAGCGGAAAACACTTATACATAAAAATATCTGTCTTTTGTCTGAAATTATACTGGGTAATTTGACTTTTTTTTTGTGTGGAGTGCAGTCTCTTTATCTATGTACTTGTAAGGGTAGCATTGATTGGCCATTGCCTGAAAAACTCAAAGGAAATTAGACACCTAATTTGGAGCTGCCATCATTAATCGAAAGTGGCCAAGCGGCACACCCAGGTAAAGCTCAGCAAAATGAGTTTGCGGTATTACTATTACTTACTTAGTTTTTTCACTTTAGTGGTATTCTTCACAAAGCTATTTTGTGTACTTCTTTAGTATTTATAGCACTGCAAAAAATGGTGGCAAAATAAAATACTGAATAACTGTAAAATGGCGCCAAAATATATAGCAGAATGTATACATCACAGCTATTTTAATAAAATTAATTTTCAAATATTTGAAAACATTCATATATACAATGTGCTAAATAATATTCCACAAGATATGCATGAACCTATTTATACAACAGGACATTACTGAAAAATGGCTTCATTAATTCCCATATTGGAACATTTTTCACAAATGAATATGTATTTGAATAAAATTTTTCACATCAATGAATATGTATACACAATTTCCACATTTTACTGTATACTAACATATATAACTTTATCACAGAGCAAATGCTGAAGTAACACTAAGATCAGGCTTTCAGAGAGTGGAATTTTGTGCCTACCTTACCCACCTCTCTGGCCCGAAGGTGCAAAGGTAACAATAGCCATGCCCACAGAGAATACCCTTGAAGTCAATAACAGTCAAAGCCTACTGTTTGGTGCAGTATGTGATTTTATTACATTGTCAGGTTCCTTTCTTTGGAGGCAGACAGCTAACTCAGCCAGATAAATGGCATTATTACCATGTTTTTTTATGGGGAACACACTCTAATGTCTTGCTGACAACTTAACATACACATACACCTTTATCTGATTTAGGGCACAGAGAAACTGATGTGGTTATAGCTCCACAGTGAAAACTAAATAATGATGACCAAACAAAAACTGATTTGAATCCAATTGAACATGTATTTCATACGCTGAAGAGAAAACTTATGGCAACCAGCCCTCGAAACAAGCAGGCGCTGCAGTAGATGGCTGCAGTACTGGCCTGGCAGAGCAGCACCAGAGAAGATATTCAGAAGATTGAGGTATGGCAATCCAAACAAGGGTTTTGACTTTCAAGTCAAATTATTATGGAAAGGATACCTTTGTGCTTTCATTTTACATAAAATACAACAAAAAAAAAAAAACACAAAATAGGTCGTCCCTTTTGCAACAGTAGAGAATCTGCTATTTCGAATGCTGATCGAATTCTAGTGCACGAGTACTGGCATTTTTATTTCCGGTGGGAAAGGGGAAGTTTGCCAGTGTTGGTAGTTAACTAGGGAATAATGAGAGAAGAAAAGACAGAGTTATATTATTGACATTTACAGTAAAGTGCATTTTAGTCAAAAGGCCTGAGGTTCAGGTTGGCTAACATTAGCTTACTGTTTATGCTTTCCAAACAGCACTGCTTCAATATTCCATGACCTAAGTAATACCAATATATACCCATTCTCATCAATTATCATAGAGATGCTATTTTATAGTCTGTGCCTACAAGACCTGCTTTGTCTGACGGTGAATGATGTCCACAATATTTTAGAAGCCTCATCTGTTGCTCCAGCAAGCAAAAAAGAGAAGGGCTTTTAGCGGTTAAGTTACATTGACAACTACAAGGGTGAGTTGACTTATCTAAAAAGGCCTAACTATCCAACTAGCTTGTCTTCATTGCCTATGACATTTTACAGATTTATGTACCTGTTAATTACTAGGTGCTAGGTGATGAGCGTCACAACTTGAGAGCAGGAAGATAACGTTAGCAATGTAGCTAAATTAGCTGGTCTAACATTAACAAACGTTGATTAAGTCATTCTATCAATCATGCTCAGGGGATTCATGTTGCTATGTTTAGGCTATAATGTAGACAAAGAACTTAAAATGAGGAACCAATCCTTTATTAAATGATGAGCATATTAGCACTAGCTAGGTAGATATAACCCTACATAGAGAAACCAGAATAGAGACCCTAGTCGTTGGTTTGAGAAAGTATACCCTTGTTTCACCAATTTTCTTGTCTGCTACTATCCACTGCATTATTCCTGCCTTCAATGAGTTGTTGCGTATATGATATGATCAGATGAACAGTTTGGCTGTCTATCATTGTATTTTGAGCACCAGATTGAGATAGAAGATTACTCTTCTCAGTATCACACTTAAGATACAAATTTCATCTCACCTTCTGTCAGTTGCTTTCCTTCAGAATTTTCTTGTCTTGTAGGCGTATTCATTTTTAAGCCTCTTTTTAATTTTTTAAGATGAAATTTCAGACACGTGAAGAATATCCTCACGACAATAATAATTTTCTTCTTTCTTCCCTTTAAATATAGTGTACATGCCAGCAGTAATGCTTCAGAATTCACAGAGCATGTGTTGCTGGCATGGTGTAATGATGCTGCTGCACTGCTGTACCGACAGCACATTACAGTATTCCCAATTAAAAGTGCAAGTGTTCCCCCCAGTCCTGAGTTGCACAGAGAGTGAACAGCACTAACAGAAACCATATACTGTCAAAACAATATGGACCAAGTCACTGTGACATCACCCAATGACTCTCCATGGGCTGGGTATAAAGAGTTTTGAAGCCCAGGAAGTGCAGTTTGCGGGGCCTCTTATATGGGCATGAAGTCTAGTCATTCACTAAAGTGTGTGAGATACAGTGACACTTGGCAGTGACACAAACTGTTCCTAATTTGTCCACAACATATTACAATATTATCCAAATAATGCAGTAACTTAACAAAGCGGCACATGGGGAGACATTAGACAAATGACTTTGTATTTTCTCTGTATTGTTACCATTGACTTACATTGAAACAGATGGCTAAAACAACTATACTGGAGCCAACTGTACTGGCACTCTCAACAAGACCAGGAAGTGAGAGCTTCCCCATTTTGGCCACTTGGCAGAAACCTAGGATGAGCTACATTGCTACATTGACTGCACATATCTTAGGAATGGATGAGACAGCATGGAGCTCCACCAACAGCACCAATATTACCAGCAGGTCCATGGGCAGCTGCTTTTGACAGGGATGGAATGGTGTCACATTGTGGTCTTGGCTGAAAAGGACATGCTAGTCCAGCACATCTACAAAGACTTGGATGTCACTCACACCATCAGGGAGAAGACCATTTATTTTTTTAACATTTACCTGCAAAGGTGCCTGTGTCCTTAAGCAAAGGTGTTTGTGCGGTGCATTTACCCATAACTGATATCTGTGTTGTTCTTGTGAACTTGTTCTTTTGCACAATGAACTATTTTTGAAGTACTTATTTTATCTCAGTCTGTTTTAAGCCTCTTGAATGGGCAGGGCAAGGCCAGCCTGCCCTGTAATCTGCTGTGTACCCTCAGTGCAGGTCTTATCCTCATTATAACAGATGAAAGAAACTGGTCATTGATTACAAATCCCTGACCTTAACAGATTTATTCAAAATCTGTACAGGTGCAAGAAATGACACTATACTGTAAATTGACTGAATTATAATCATAAACATTTCATACAGAATATATACAAAATGATTTTACACAACACAGAATGTATGTTAAATGATTTTAGACAACATACACAATACAAATATAATGAATTTACATAACGTGAATAGTGCAATAACTGTGCTATTCAGGTATCAAACCTGCCCATGCTTTGACCAGTGGTCTATTCTGGTAGTTTACATGGTCGCAAGCCACAATGAATATCTGGTTGAGGCTCCCTGTGGTGGTGAGGGGGATAAGGCCGTCAAAGAGCTTATTCTCCTTGACCCGGAGTAAACAACGTCTCCACATGGATCCTCATGCCCGAGTCTCCAGGACGTCCTCCCTCAGACACCTGGGTTCTCATCGACCAAGCGGTGCACTTTTCTGGGCACAAGGTCATTGATCAAGAACGCTTTGTCCACCGTGGCCAAAACTGGGGTCATGAGGTTGGTGATGCCAGATCACCAGAAAATCTCCTTATCGCTCATGGAGCCTACACTGAGAGCTGACACAAAGGTAACTGCTCCCTGTGATTCCATTCCGATCATGGTCTTGAACGTAGGGTGGGATTTGTAGGATAAGTACACCTCACTCCTCAACAGTTCGGGATGCTCGGGTTTGAGAGTAGAGCTTGGCGCAATCGATCACTACTCGTCTGTGTAGCTTGGTGAACTGTGCCGGCAGGCAAGCTCTCGTTTCAGCTGGTGTCATCCACAGAGGCACTGCTCCCAGCACAGTGTAGAGGAAGTTTGCCCATGTTGCCATGATCCTGTTGACTGCTGCAGTGCATGTCATAACAGGAGGGCCAGTTTCCTGAGTGATAGCCTGGCATGAAGGTGATTGAGGACCAGAAAGAATTCATCAATAGGTGGACGTTTCTATGAAAGGGGGCACACATACAAAATGAAACCATATGATATACTTGTCTAATTTTAATACAACTTTCACTATAGACCTATGAAGATGCTAAGATACCACTGCACGACAAACAGGGTTTCTGGAAGATATCCGACCTGTTATATTTCAGTGAAATTTGGGGTGTGTCTGTCGTGAGTGGTAGTTCCTCCACGTCAACCGAATTGCATGAGACGTTCATAGACTGCAGACTTCAGACTGCAGACTGTGTGACCAATCAAACTATGTACATCAAATCACAATAATAGGAGAGAGAGAGAGAGAGAGAGAGAGAGAGAGAGAGAAAGAGAGAGAGAGAGAGAGAGAGAGAGAGAGAGAGAGAGAGAGAGAGAGAGAGAGAAAGAGAGAGAGAGAGAGAGAGAGAGAGAGAGGGGGGGCCTTAACAATGTACAGACTCAGTGATCATAACATAACAAAGAATAATCTGGAAATACAAAAAGGACGCCGCAAGAGTGTGGAAGCCCAGAGACGAGAGATTATGTAAACACTGTGGATCTGGAAAACTGAACTCTTCTCCTGCCGCACATGTATTACTTTCAGAGAGGCTTTCATAAGTAAAGTTAAAAACTGCATTGCATCACATCACAGTAATTTAGATGATAAACGATTAAGCATATGCTTGGGAGGAGTACCAGAATGTCTGGAGTCATCTGCAAAATATGTGACAGTCTGCCATAAGCTAAGAGAAAAATGGAAAAAAATAAACCATTTAACATACTCCCAATCTGATCAGTTCCAGAAACCTAATTGTATTTTTATTTTTGCAATTAAATTATTCACTCCAATTTTACTCATTTGTATAGTATGTGATTCAAGTAATAACTCTGTATCATCACTGAATATATCCTATTTGTTTCTTATTAATATTTATTGTATATTGCATTGCTTTGGCAACACGAGTTGATTTCCGTCCATGCCTATAAAGCCATTTGAAATTGAGATAGAGAGAGAGAGGGAGAGGGAAAGAGAGAGAGGTGAGAGAGAAAGACGGGATAGAGGTATGTGAGAGGGACAGAGAGACATTGAGAGAAAATATACTAACCTGGTGCAATAATGAATGACATCATTCAGAGGCACCGGAACTTTGAAGGCTGAAATTAGACTCGCCTCCAATTTTGCCCAGAGCTCTTCTATGGTCTCTTTCAAAGATTGGCTCTCGACGATGGCTTCCTCCAAGCAAAGGGAGGTGTTGGGAGTAATGCTGAACCTGTGCTCCATGCTCACATCTGTGAGATGATCCGTATCATCATCAGACTGCGTAGCCGGCGGCGGAGGCGATGGGACTGGAATGGCGGATCATCTCTCGCGGTGCTCTCCAACGCTCGGCCATTCCAAGCAAAAAGGGTGGAGGCAGCTCCTGGCTTTAACTTTTGTAGCCCACCAGCAGCCAGCACAGCAATATACCAACTACACATACCTTTGTGTTATTCCTGGGGATAAGGTATATGCAGTATATATATATATATATACTCACACACACACACACACACATGAAAACACACACACCGGCTGCGTATCTACCTATGGCCTCCAGTCACATACAATGCAGTCATACACAATACATTCTTTATTGCACCCTCTTTGATTCCTTAGGTCATCACTGCAAGTGCAAATTGAGCTCTCAGGTGACCTACATAAAAGGTGGGTTTCCAAAACACGCGCAAAGCAAAACAGGGCAATGGTGGATCCATTAAGATGATGGCTATGACTTTACAATGAACCCCGTGCCAGACAGCACCGTACTTGATACTGACCTTTCTGTGTTTCAAGCATGATACCCGCTGCAGTGGGTGACCTTTATGTGCCAATGATAAAATATGAGAGCAACATTAAAATATGTATGATTATAAAATTGTGCCCTAGGTTGAGGTTGTCATATAGCTACCAGCAGCGCTGAATAATTAATGTTAAAGTGCACTAAGCTCTCGTTTTATCAGCTGTTTGGAAATGCATAAGTTCACAATGCCACGTTCGGTAAGCCTATTAAAGAAATAAGAGGGTGCGCTGACTGAGTAGCTAAAATAAATTCAGGAGGCTTTTTAATAAAGAAAACATGCTGCGAGAGGGGAACTGCTGCTGTGCATTCTGGATGCATAATACTTGGTTTAAACCACATGGTGACATGTAGAACAATGAAACACTATTAAGGCAATGAACGGTGCGTGCTGAACAAGGAACATGCCTGACGTGAAATCCGTTCTCTCGAATACTCCGAGGAACGCTCCACAATGGAGTCGCATTAAAACAGGAAAGCAAACGCAAATGAATCACAAAGCCCACATTTACATGTATTATTAGAATCGCTGCCTTCCCTAACCGCTGCATTGTGGGTATAATTCCCGGGATGGATGACGGCACGGCTTCCATTGTTCATCAAGCAGGCCTCATCATTTTCTTCCACATTCGAGCCCGTGAGATGACTCTCATTGTTGTTACAAGTTTCACGTGTAAATCACAAGTGTTAAGGTGCGGCCTGTTCCGAGGAAATCTGTATTCACGATTCATGTTTTTAACAATATGTTTACAACACCAACGACTTCGTGCCTAATTTATTGGTTGAATTTTGATTGCTGCATTGTGCAAAATGACATTAACTACATTGAGGGCACACCCAGTAGCCAAATTCCTAGCTTTGGCCCAGCTACTATTCAATTTAAGGCTCATGCCTTACTGAACCAGCAACCTTTTGGTCTAGTTCCTACAACTACACCACACTGCTTCCCTACAGCTCTTCTAATTCTGATTGGCTGACTTTTGAACACAGGGTTATCTAAATCAGAGACAGCTTTAGCAGGGACTGGTCAGACATTAACATTAACAGTAACAATCATAGAAATCAATGGTAGCAACAATTAGCAAATTGCTACTAAGTTTTGCTCCAAAGGAGTGCTCAGCCTGTTTACCAGCCAAGAAACAATGAATGAAGTCAACTTTTTTTCACATGATGTTCCTCTTCTGTTGCTGAAACATTTTTACAACGGAACACAGCATCTCACTTTATCTGACTTAGGACTTGAGCCACAAACTGCAACAGATGTCATAAAATAGGCTAGCGCTACTGAATTCCGTTAACCCATCACCCATTACATCTGCTCCTTTTGACGTTTTTCTTCATTTTATTAAGGCGTCTTGGTCTAAAGCCATAGATGGTTCCTCCCTTCTCTATTAACCTGTGTCAAATAAGCGCATGTTTTAGGTAATAACGTTTCACTGAAAGACCTTTTTATTTAAGATTATGCTAATTTATCCAATTACTTTCGTTCCCCCTAAAATGGGGGAACTTTTATATGTATAAAAGGGCTGGAATTCCTACAAGGTTCATCCATTATGGATGTAAATACCCACAAATTTAAGCTGACAGTCTGCATTTTCAACTCATTTTCATTCATTTCAAATCCAATGCACTTGTTTACAGCGCCAGTACAGCAAAAATTGTATTACTGTCCGAATACCTATAGACTGCTAAACATGAAAATTAACATGCAGATATTAGCTGTGAGTCTATGCTTTTATAACTTACTTCATGGGAAGAAATTGGTTCAATAGCCTATTGTACATGATTTTTTACTTTTTATTCACATTGGCTTAAGGGCATAATTATTGAGTCATTCCTTTATAGCATTCCATTCATCTTAAAAATATTACAGATTAGCACACAATATTAAGAGTGAAGATTATACCAAACAGTATTGCATTTTTTTTTCTGATTCATGAGGGAATACTTTGAGTTAATAGCATAATAAGTTTTTATTTCTGCCTGTGGAAAAAAATAAAAATAAATCAAGTTTCCAATCTGCAATAACGAGACAGGTCAGTTTTAATTTAATTCCAGAGGCCCCCAAGCTGCGGTTGCTAAGAGACCCGTGTGATAGTGAGGAAATGGCTGGACACCAACCAGCTCTTCACAGTGCCTTCATTCCCACTGTAGCAAAGGAATGATAGGCAGCAGAAGGGTCACCTGGCAACGTCCAATCAGAGCCACGGATAAAGTATCTTCCTGAGTTTCACTAGGGGATACTCGAGCAAGCTGTTCACTATTCCCCATTACCTCATCAATTGGCTCATTTCTCATTCTGAGAGACCAGGTGTTAATTGCCACCATTTCAATGACCTTCATTTGTCTTTATACTTCGGCTCTCCTTTATACTTTGTGTTTCTTTTCTTCCCCAAAGATTTAGAGGGTAACTTCTTTCGCTATCAGTTTCAAATAAGCACCAGAATCAGTAATGGCACACCAAGCCCCTTCTGTTCTGTTGTCATCTGTGTGTGTGTGCACGTTTGTGCACGCGAATGCATGTGTGCATCCTAAATTGCCATGCTCTCACATTGATATCACTGAATCTAAACCACTCCTCAAGGAATGTTGGAAAATATTTTCTCTTTTTAAAACATCAACTATGAGAAGAACAGCCTCCGTATATCTGCAGTACACATTACAAAGTCATATAAAAATGTTCATTTTTGCCTGAAAGAATATGATTTTAATGACCAAATAAATCAGTCAAAATATCCCAAACAATGAAGCATTTAAAGTTGCTTTTCTTCTTTGAATGTTTTTTAGACCTCTTCCAATGTTTACATTTCATAAACTGCTGCGCTCACGAAATGAGACCAGAGTAATATAAAACACTGACGTTGCAGCCTGAAAGTCAGCATCTGGTAGCTTGTTTATTGCATCTCTGTGGGAGAACGAAATTCAAGTTACGCAGCGGCACAAAACCTGGGAAATGGTGAGGTAATGATGTTTAGGGTTTTGCCCTTTGGTCCCTTGTCCAGATAGTGTGCAGATGACCAGTGCAGCTCCTACCGTCTGCAGGAACACACGGGACATGGCTGAGCATCCACTGCAAAGCTCAGGCAATAGCCACTGGCCGCCGCTCACATGCTAGGATATAACCAGAACGGTAAACATGTCAATCGATAAAAATGAATAAATATTAAATAGGTAAATAAATAAATAAAATGTGAAAAATTCATTTTAAAAAATCCTTCTCTTTCTCTTTCAGACACAGCCTTGACTTCTCATTACCCTGTGGTTTTCATAGTTACCTCTGACAGCAGGGTAAACACCACGGCGATTCTACAGCCACAAGTTCATCAGATTTTATTGAGGATATCATTTTTTTTAAACAGCGTGGTAATTATTTTTAAACGCGTCCTCCCTCCTCGGGTTGTGAAGGTTTGTTTTATTGATTGCTTGCTGTCTCTACAAAATACCAATTTCAACCCCATGGGCAAAGAGGGAGCTGCAGAGAACAGGATTGCTGAATATTCCTCATATTTTACTTCAATATTACACGTCGAGCGTTGGCATTGAACACATACGAAATATTTTATTACAGCTCAAAATAAACAAGAAGTAATCAGCTGATAAAGTCAGAAATGTTCACAGCCAAAGCAAGCTGCAAGCCACTTTATCTCCTGCAAGGTGTTCTTACCCATCAATTTCATAAATATACACAGCCCCCCTCAACCCCCCCCCCCCCCCCCTCAAAAAAAGGCCTGTGTGATCACCTGATATGAAAAAATGTAAATACCCTCAAAATAAAGCAGACAGTCTGCACTTTAACCCTATGTGCACACGTACACACACGCATTTGTGCCTCTCATTGGAGGTATTTTTAGTTTAACTGTTTAACCACTGCATTATTATTATTTGTTTTTATGAATTTAAAAAATAACTGATTCCAAGAAAATAATAAACTGCATGACAAGTAGTGTAATAAATTAGCATTTGAAATTTATCAGTCAAAGAAATCAATTTGTTATAGAAAATAAAATAAAATCAGAAGGGAGCATAAAGTCTACGGTTTCAAATAACGTTACTTTGCTAAGCAACTCATATATGAACAATTCACTTGATTTAGTATGTGTTGCATCATGCTAACCAGATTGAGATCAAAATGAGTCAAACATAATGAAATAAGTAAAAAAAAATTTTAAAAAACAATTGGAAAACTAAGTCAGGGCACACAAGTGGTTCAGTCATGGTGATTCATTGGATCTCCATAAGATCACGCTGGATCCAAAGGTAGCAGGTTACAGGTTATATAAACCTAAAGTCCTCCAAGGGGAAATAACTGGGCTGATCCCACAGAGGTTAGGGTAAAGAGAGGAACTCTTCAGATTAGCGCTAAATGCATTCCTCCTGACCTACAGGCTACACTTCCTCATCGGAGGTATAGACCTCTTTTTCCAGCAGAAAAAGCAATCTCCTGTAATACCGCTTGGCCTCTAGGGTATCTGTACTCATGGGCTCACCGGTGAGTACTTTGGAGAAGGTTTTTTTTTTTTTTACACCTCCTTTCACCTGGTTATGGGGTATTGTATCACAGCTGTACGTGCACACAATTAGAAACAAACTTCATGAATTTTGAACTTTGTGACACATGCCTCAACCTCGGTTCAATGTGCTACTTCAATTCAACATATTGTACATTTCTTATTTAAACAATCTGGGTTTTGACAGTTTTATCATTGGTCAAAACTGAAAAATGTTGGGACTTTTTATGCTTACAATGATCTGGTAACTGTCAAAAAGTTATTTCAAAATCAATCCCAGGGTTTTCCCAATCCCATTTTTTTTAGTTGGTATGCACACAAGCAAGTAAGAACCCACTGATGAGTACTTATGAATACAATGAGAATAAAAAGCCTGTCCTGGCTTTAACATCGTAAAACCTCCGCCTATGCATTTTGAGGTCATACAACTACCGATTCCCAGTTCCGCAAATTGCAGCCTGCTCGTGCCGAAACCCATCAGCGCGATGCGCTGGCGCCGCTCGCGTAATTCCTGAGGTGCAAATTGACGGCTGATCTGTTGTAAGGTTAACAAGGTGTTCTGATTGCTGCAAATCACGGCACCTGCAGACCTGGAGGGAGGCGCGTCTGAAATGACGCCACTCCATCTGACAGCTTTCCCAATTAAAGGAGGTTTCGGCGTTTGATCGTCTCGTCTTGGTAGACCGATTTTTTTCCATTTTCGAGGTACCGTCTCGCGCGGGGAAGGAGGTGGGGGTGGTGGGGGTTGTGCCCGTAATGTCTCCATTTTGGCTCGCCGCGGCTCCTTTAAATTGATTGGAGGGAGAATCCTCTCAGACGATTTACTGTGCAGCCGAAGGCCGGCTGCCAAAGATGGACTTCTGCTTTTGTGCGTCCACGCCGCTCCTTCCTCGGTGTTTGCATGACGTGCGTCCTTGATTGACACAGGAGGAGCGTCCATTCAGAACTCAGGTACTCTTCAAAAGAACAGCAATGGCTAATTCTCCCACTGTGCCCCCATTCATAAATTTTATCCAAGCCACTTCAGTTAGGGAAATGGACAGAATAAATTCCGATTTCAAATAGGATTCTTTACTTTAATCACATGAAATGACAGCTTTTCTAAGATTAGGAAAGGATTGGAGGCATTTTGAAAACCAATTTAAGACCCCCATTCAACTGGTATATAGCACAGCATACACCCTATTTGTCTGGCACCCTTTTAACTTACCCCTCTCCAGTAACTACCCTGTCACCTATAAGGCTTCTGAGCCAGATGTATGAGGACAGCAGAAGATTCGATGTCAGTGGGGAAACGCACCCGTACCCCAATGCAGCCGAGGACACGAGCACGACTCCAACGGAGAAGGACCCCCCCCGAGCCGCACGCTTGGTGCAGGCTGCCTGAGCCGCTCGGCCAGCCAGCCATCGCACAGATTCTCCCCTCCAACAACAACACACAGTTAACCAGTCCCTGCGATTATTCATTATTCAAAGGACGTTGGAAGAGAATGCCCGAGCATAAATATTAAACGAATAAACAAACACAGCTGCTTAAATGCTTTACATATTCAGCAGATGTGAATGTATGGGGGGGGGGGGGCTTTATATATATTTTTGGATGGCTGTTATCATTAGTTATGGTTATCGCACATTGTAGCGTGTCCAGTATGCAGATAAAAAGCAAATGGAGGTGTCTGCATAAGAATTATGAATTTAAACATTGCTTACACTCTGGGTAAGGAAGCGAGAGATAAAACAATTCTGCTCACTTATGCATGGTCACAAAAGGAGAGCTCTGGGACTGAGAGGGATAATCAGAGGTAGCCGAAGGGTTTCCAAATTACTTTTAATGTAAATACGCAGCTGCTCTTTTTTTCACAGAGGATTTTTTGCCACTGACATTTTGGCACAAGGACGTTCCAGAACAGAACCTTACAAGCACGACTTGGCAGTGAACTAGACTTCTTCACCTCTATTTTTACAAAAAAAGAAAAGAAAAATATAGCTATAGTTTATATAACTATGCTATAACTATAGCATGTCATTAAGCACCTGTATTAAAAACACACAGAAAACTGTGGCTGAAAATACACCTCAACCTCGCTGTGAAAACTGTACTGCGGTTTGCCTTGCAGGCTGTAAGGACGTCGAAGCATCGAGAAGCCAAAAGATTATCTCATGCGCAATTTGAACTTTGTTAAAGCATAAATGACATTCAATTTCAAACTCCATCCCTCCCAATCACCGATCCCATCTAGTAGAATACAGCAGCGCAGACAAGAGGGTGGACAGGGTGCTTTTTCACGGACAGCTGTTCATTTCCTATGTAGACACTGATGGACAATCCTGCCAGGGTCCTTTGTTTCCCTACTCACTTTGTGTTTAGAATGTGTCCTTCACATACTTTCCAATACAAAGGCATGAATGCTGGGGCTGTAGAATGCTGGTGAAACCCTGCAATCTCCTGTAGGTTATAGTCTGGGAGGAGAGGAGAGCAGGGGATTGGGGGAATTGCAAATGTGTGGGTGGAGGTTGCTTCTTTGGTGTATTATGTTATCACCAGTGGCATAGCCAGTGTTGGGGAACGACACGGAAAGTGCAGTCATACAAACTACCAATTACTTCACACTGAAAGTAGTTCAGCTACCCTAAAGAGAAATGCAACTTGCGAAAAAAAATGTAGTTCAAACTACCTTGTAAAAAAAAAAAAAAAAATCATTATCATGTTCCCCAGACATGACACACGTATGAGCAATGTCACTATGAATGGCTGCAGACGGAAGCAACGCTAGCTCTGCTAAGCTAAGTGCTGGAAATACAAGCGTGAGTTGGGGGTTGCCAGGAATACGTGTCACTGACTGTAAACTTGTGCTCCCACTGCCATTCCCACTGCAGCCAATAGTGATGCAAACCTGGCAACCCCAGACTCACGATTCAAGCGGTGCTGCACAACTACTACTCATTGTGCCCAGTGGATGGATACATGGTTAATTGTCGATTACAGTTCTGAATTTAGCTGCCTCTGAAACAACTAAGAACTAACATATTTCAGTTTTTATTTTTACTTGTTATAAACACACAAAATGCAAGTGTAAATAATTCAGCTTTTGGAGATGGAAGAAAGCCTATGTCTGTCGCTAACAAACAAAGCGAATGTTGCTTCCCTCGGCAGCCTTTCATAGAGGTAGCACAGTTAGCACGCAGCCCTTAGCCTGCACTGTCTAATATTTTTGTACTGGGTGAACAGGGATGAAATTGGTTTCCATTTTATCATCTAACTGTGGGGAAAAATGTCAAATAATGACCAACACAAGAAGAGTCCAGCCTTTTCTTTAGCGTACAGTGGAAAGTACTATTTACACCGAAACGGGAAATCACAAACTTGAAAATCACAAACTCAGTCCAGTAAAGCCCTTTCGTCCAGGGCAGGGAGCGGGGAGGTCACAACGCGAAAAGTCTTCATTAGTCCCAGTTCAGCGCACCGTGACAGAAGGACAAGCCGAAAAGTCAAAGCCGGGCCGGGAGGCTCCTCGTCACTGTCGGCGGCGTTCACCACTTGTCCTTTCACACCTGGAACGGAAACAGACCAGAAATATGAGGGGTATGAAAAAAAAAAAAACAAGACAAGAGAATCTATTTTGAGCCAGGTAATCCTCCATTATGCTTGAACAACAGCTTGTCAACGATTTAATAATAGATCCGCATAATACTCAGTGCTATGCTCTTCACGGTGAAAATTCTGTTTCTCTGCCACAGACGCTTAGAACATCACAATTCGATGCATATTCTGAAACACCATAAAAGGGGCGTTACCGAATACAACAGTTGCAATTGATTGGAAGCACCCCTTTGGAACATCCTGTAGTTAAGAAAAATGGAACGAAGGAGCTGACCATCTGGTTGGTCTATCCTAAAAATGTGTTCGAATGGTGGTCTGCAAAGTAATTTCCTGATATTGTGGAGGTACGGTGGTGCAGTGGATGGCACTACACCTCACAGCAGGAAGGTATTAAGATTGAATTCTGACCGAGTGCCTTTCTGTGCGCAGCTTGCTTGTTCTCACTGTGTTTGCGTGGGTTCCTGCCGGATATTCTGGCTTCCTCTCACAGTCCGCAGACGTTCAGTAGGCTAATTAGAGACTCCAAAGTGCCCAGAGGTGTGAGTGTGTGAGTGAATGGTGTGTGGGCCTCGTACTGGATTGGCAATCTGTCCAGGGTTTATTTTTGCCCTCTCTCCTCCCTCCAACCATAACCAGGAATAAGCAGTTTAGATAATGGATAGATGGATTTCCCAACTTTCTCTGACTGACTCTGCTTATTTTTTTTATTAGCTTTTTTTTTTGCCACTCAGTTATTGTACAGTACAATTTAAATCAGGTCTCCATCCGTGCCCTCAGCGATGGCTCTGTCCTTGTAATTTCCCCCGTCGTCGCTGGTGCCACATCCCGGACCCTGCCAATCCTTCACGAGAGGCGAGAGGCCCGGGCACAGATGCCAACCGCCATCTCCCTCCGCTCCAGGTTACCCGGCACGCGCCCAGAACCGGGCCCCTTTCCGAAGCAGAGGAAGTCACTCCGCTGCTTTTTCCTTTTTCTCAAGGGCTGCTGTGCAATCCAAAGAGCACTTCAGTCCCTGGCAGTTTTAAAAATGCAGTCACGGACCACTGTTAAGAAACCATCAATTAAGCCTCTCGGTTCCAATTCCCTTCCATTTTGCTCACTCTATTACCACAGGTAACTTAATGCAGTTTATACACGAACTCGAGGTCCCCAGACTATTCCAAGCCCGCGCCAGTAGCATAAGAAACACTTTTAACTGCATCATTTAACTTGTTAGGGAACTTATTTCACAACAGTCAGAAAAGCCAGCTCTGCTAAAGAATGTGCAATAAATATGGCTGCGAATAGGATATCCAAGTGCATCTGAAATGTGCCACGACTGCTGATTAAACGAGTAAAAAATTGAATAAAACATTCCGTCTGCATTTCATATCGCAATTAGAAAAATATATGCATGCGTAGAAATGACTGCTTATCAAACTTCCCAGAGGAATTATCTTCACTGCATTATATTATTATCACTACATTATAACCCCCAAAGCAAATAAGGCTTATTTTGGTTTTGCTTAGATTACAATGGCTTCAGTCACAGAAATTGTGCAGATGTTTGTATTCCAGGCTTGAACTTTGTGTATGTTAATACAGTAACAATTTACTTGAACTATAAGCCATAAAGCCAACATTGCACTACCATAAGCATGGCATAAGCCATAACAGCTTATTACAGCTATCATGGAGTATGCAACGATCATTCTGTAATCTGTTTAGTACAATTTACTATATCCATTATGACCGTGATAGGGCACTTCTTATGAAATCTAATATGCTGTCATGGCTGTTTATGACAATGGTTATGTCACGCTTATGACAGCATTATATAGGATTTGTCATACACAGTTCAAGTAAAGTGCTACCATTAACACTGCATATTTACATTGTCTATTAATTCCATTGCTTTTGTTCTTATCTCCATCACCTTTCAGTCCATGGCCAGTGAGTGACCCCATGCAAACAAGCATAGGGACAGTAATCCCCCTTTATCTATGGATAGAAAAGTTTTAATAATTCCATAATTCCTTTTATACTTTAGCTCAAGGTCCATTAAGAAACTCCAGAGATCTAGTCACTCAAATTTCATTTCAAATTACAAGTATTAAAAGTAAGTCGTACTGGATTCTGATGGATTTGTTACCTTCAAAAGCTTTCTGCATAATCTTAATTCTGTTCAATGAATTTCTTAAATTTGATGTGATGGCACACGGTCCTGACAGAAAATAAATTTTAAAAAGAGCCGAATTGTTCATAGATTCACGAGCGACAAATTTTTTTTCAAAAGGAGAAAATAACTCAGTTCAAATGTAGGTCATGTGTCCGTCAGGATGACAGGGTCAAAACAGGGTCATGCTAACTGCTAAATCAGCTCTAGCTCTCAATCATTTCTCAGCCAGAGGAAAGCACGCACTGTGACTCCCAAAAAGCTGTGTGAATCAGCCAAGCCTTCTGTAAAAGTGAAAGAGCAGAACTCCATTTAGAGACCCACCCCGGCTCCTTGTCATTTCTCAGATTCCAGGGGACAGTGTTCAGTCATCCATCATACAAAGCAAAACAAGCAAACAGTTTCACGGTCGCGGTAGCCTGAAAGTTGTAAGTATGCTCCGGACATTTGTTCTGGACAATGCAGTGCAGTGTGAGTAACAAGATGCAGGGACCTGTCAGATGGGACTCAAGGCAATATTTAAGGCTTTTGCTCACCGACACACTATAATTTCAACCTGGAAATGTACACACGTTGTGATTTGAGGTCACGTTTGCATCGTATTTGATGATAATACTCACACCACGCTACCCGTCTCCATTCAAGCAATCCAGCAACATCACAGGTGACAACAGATTAGGTCCCACATTACCAGGAGAACATTAATATTGATGGGCAGCTTCGTTTATGCAGAATATGGGAGTTTAAACAGCACTCTTTTACATGGGATACAGGGTATTGTATACTTAAACAGAAACAGCAGCTGAGTTGGCTCAAAATAATGAGTAAATCCACATAGCACATTTCTTACTCCCTCATTTGCATTGAAATCGAAGTGCCATATTTCATTTGATAACCTTTCTTTATACTTCAAGTAGAATGTACAAAAAATGCCAATCAGCTCTTTTAACCACACTGGTATAAATACACTCACCGGCCACTTTATTAGGTTGTCCTGTTCAACTGCAAACTGCACCCGTTAACGCAAATATCTAATCAGCCAATCACGTGGCAGCAACTCATTTAGGCATGTAGACATGGTAAAGGCGATCTGCTGAAGTTCAAACCAAGCATCAGAATGGGGAAGAAAGGTGATTTAAGTGATTTTGAACGTGGCATGGTTGTTGGTGCCAGACGGGCTGGTTTGAGTATTTCAGAAACTGCTGATCTACTGGGATTTTCACGCACAACCATCTCTAGGGTTTACAGAGAATGGTCTGAAAAAGAGAAAATATCCAGTGAGCGGCAGTTCTCTGGGCGAAAATGCTTTGTTGATGGCAGAGGTCAGAGGAGAATGACCAGACTGGTTCGAGCTGATAGAAAGGCAACAGTAACTCAAATAACCACTCGTTACAACTGAGGTATGCAGGAGAGCATCTCTGAATGCACAACATGTCAAACCTTGAAGCAGATGGGCTACAGCAGCAGAAGACCACACCCGGTACTAGCAAGTCATTCACCAAATCTGAATCCAATTGAACGTGCGTTTCATATTCTCTACGAGAAAACTAGCCCCCAAAACAAGCAGGAGCTGAAGTTGGCTGCAGTACAGGCATGGCAGCGGATCACCATGGAAGATAATCAACACCTGGTGATTCCTATGGGTCACAGACTTCAAGCAGTCATTGCAAGCAAAGAGTATGTGACAAAGTAATTTCTAAAGTGTGGTAATTTCAACATGAGAAACCAAAGTGTAAAAAAAATATCCTTAAATAAAAACTGAGAATGTGCACTTTAACCGTATTGGAATTGTTTGATTGCTAAAATCGTGTGGACTACAGAGCACATACACACACCTACACACGCACACACAAACACACACACACACACACACACACACACTCTCTCTCTCTCTCTCTCTCTCTCTCAAATTCAAATGCTTTATTGGCATGGCATATTTAAAAATACATATTGCCAAAGTGTAGTGACAAAAAAAAAAATCAACCATAGTAATATATAAAAAACAAGCAATAACAATAACAGCATAAGTGACAGTAACATAACATTTATTAACAATTCAATTAACTACTAAATATTATTCCTCTACTGTAACATTACTGTATTATACAATGCTCTATTAATTTTGAAAAAATTATATTCTCAATAAAATTATTATAATTATTTTTGTTTGTTCGATGTTTACTCACTGTCCCTCAGGCTGTGACAGGCAAAAACAAATTTAGCTGCAAGTGAGGCTGTCGGTCCTTGTCCCAATAGGACTCACAGCTTTTGTTCATTTGTGAGGGAGGGAAATTTGTTTTGGAATTTTGAATCTTATTAATATGTGTTTTTCATATCTGTGAATATGTTTCACAATACAGCAAGATACTCTCTCCCTCTCTCTCTCTCTCTGGCCACTTTATAAGGTACACCTACCAGGTAGGACCCCATTTTAGTTCTAGAACAGGCTGAATTCTTTGGGACATGGATTCAACATGGTGCAGGAAGCATTCCTTTGAGATTTTGGTCCATGCTAAATCAATAGCACCATGCAGTGCTATTGGATGGATATTTGGGGGGCTTGCAGGGCATCGGACTAAAGTGAAGTCACTGTTATGTTCCCAGATGTGTTTTGTGACATGGCGTATTATCCAGCTGATAGTATCAATTTGACTAGTCATAAAGGGATGCACATGGTCAGCAACAATGCTTAGGTATGCTGTGGCATATGAATGATGCTCAATTGGTATTAAGGGGCCTAATGTGTGCCAAAAAACATCTCCCACATCATTTCAGCACCGCCACCAGCCTGCACTGTTCACACAAGGCAGGATAGATCTGTCGGTTCTACTGTTTAAGCCAAATTCGGACAAAATCCAGATTAGTCAGACCAGGCAACATTTTTTCAATCTTCAGTTGTCCAGTTTTGGTGATCAAATGCCCACTATAGCCTCGTCATCGAGTGGAAACCAATGTCTTCTTCAGCCGCTGTAGCCCATCCGCTTCAAGGTTAGACGCATTGTGCATTCGGAGCTGCCCTTCTGCACTGTAGCAAACAGCTGTTAGTTGAGCATTTGTGGCCTTTCTGTTAGCCTGAATGAGTCTTCCCATTCTCCTCTGACCTCTCTCACTAACAAGGTGCTTTCGCCCACAGAACCGCCACTGACTCAATGCTTTTATTCAATGCACCAGTCTCTCTATACACTAGAGACTGTGGGGCATGAAAATCCCAGGAGGGAAGCTGTTTCTGAGATGCTGGAGCCACCACATCTGGCACCAACAATCATACCAAAGTCAAAAAAATGACTAAACCTCCTCACCATGTATGCATGCTTTATGTAAAGAGTTGCAGTTACATGCTTCACTGTTTGGAGGAGCAGGCTATTACCGTTAACAAGCAGATGTACCTAATAAAATGGCCACTGAGTGTATGTACAGTGCAGTCTATACTGTAAATATTTGGACAGTGACATCATTTTTATTGTTTTAGCACTGCACACCAGCACATTCGATTTGAAATAAAACAATGAATGAGGACACAGTGAAGACTGTCAGCCCTAATTTGAGGGTCTTTACATCCATATTGGGTGATCCACGTAGGAATTACAGCCCTTTCATAGATAGTCCTACATACGTATAAACGTTGCGGTCTGCAGTGAACAAAAGACAAAAGTGCCACACGACGCAACCGCGCATTTCTCCACGACGAAACGAGAAACAGCAGGTTTGACGGACGAGACTTTCGAAGCAACTTAACCTAGCAGATAACGCAAAGCCGCCTCGACGCACCGCTTATCTGGTTACCTTATACTGTCGCCGGAACGATTTGTGCCGCACGCGCTGACAAGGCCCGCGCTGCTCATCTCTCTTTGCATAAACGCATTTCGCATCAAACGAAGACGTGCACTCTTTCTCGGCGCCGACGCGTTCGATGCCCGCGCGCAATGAAGCAGACGAACCATCGCCGTTCCCATAAAGGGCGATGTGTAAAAATAAATAAAAACCTGACACGACGCATGAAGAAAAGGCTTAAAACAGGACCCCCCATCTCCCAATTAACCGCGTGCGCCTTCAACGGCAAAACAAAAGCTGGGGCGCCTCGGGTGTCTGCTTGAACACTGTCGCGGTTTCCCGACCTGACCCAGGCGTGACGCGCGGAGAGAGGCCTCGTGGGTAATTCCCTTTCTTCGTTTCGCGCGGTTTCCGCCGCTTCCTCCGGCGGCCCCGCGGTGTTAATTGCGGCGGACGCTCCGCGGGCAGGACGGAGCGGGCGGGGAAAGAGCGTTCGTCTCCGTCCTCTGCAGGCAGGACGGAGCGGGCGGGGAAAGAGCGCTCGTCTCCACCCTCCGCAGGCAGGACGGAGCGGGCGGGGAAAGAGCGCTCGTCTCCACCCTCCGCACTCGCGCGAAAAAAGACACCGCGTCCGGGGAGAGGCTCCCCTAGTCGACCCCCGAAGGTGGAGGAGCGACTCGTTGGCGGTGGGGTGAAAGAGGCGCCGCGAATAAAACAGTAAAATACGAAAATAAAAAAAAGAGCGGTTCAGCGCGGGTCACGTTCCAGAGTGGCTGTTTTCATCCGAAATTGGCTCCCGGGATGGGGTCCGATTAGTTTCTTCCCCTCGACGGTGTTCGTTTTTCCGAACGCTGCGTGAAGGTGCACAGAAGTGGCAGCAGTTTCAAGTTTTCGTTGAGTGCATCCATTCCTTTAATCTTGTCGAGAAGTTAAAGGTGCGAGATGAGCACGGATACCCCAAGGCCCTTTTCTGGCAGGCAGATGACTTCACTAGTAATTTGCTGAACTAAGGATATCCCAAGGATTTCCATTGTTCTTATTCACTGAGCGATTGCTAAAGTTCTTACAGGCAAGTTTCCACTAGGCACAGAGGAAGGCATTTTTTGCTGCCTGGCACTCTTAAAATGAATTTGAGGCCAGAGTGCACGGTTCATTTCGATGGCATCCACACTCAAACAACTGAAAAGAAATCCAGCAGAGTTTGTGTGGAGGAGAAAAAAAAACATAAAAAAGCACAAAACAGAGAAGTCCTTGAATCATCAGTACAAAGTAAAAACAGACAGAGAAAGAGTTCATTGAAAACTGTTACTTTACACCTGTCCTGTTGGGGGGAGTCACAATGGTTTAAGAAACATTTTGAGATTGACAGCTCTTCTCACCTGTATGTAATTAATCACAGAAGAGCCCTATACTGACATTGACTGAAGTATGAAAGTCTGAAAGTCGTTTTTTTTGAAGCTGAAAATGACTGCACCATTGTAATCTGTACAGTGTGTGATATTTCGTTAAATTGTTTTAGCTGTTTAATTGGTAATGGTATTTAAGAGGTTATAACATAAATAGAAAATGGTTAAAATCAGTTCCTCAGTTTTCTCAGTACCTAGGCTAGATCACTAAAACTAAAACAGTACTCTGCATTGGATGTTCAACTGGAAAGGGAAAAACCCCAGCAAAACCACGAATCACATAATACTAAACAATGAACAGGTAAACAGCAAGCGAGAATTGAATGGATTTAACACAGAAAGAATGCCAAGCAAGACATTTCCAATTTTTTTTTCTATGTGAGCTGCTGCAAGCTAAAAAAAAAATGAGAAAAAAAAAGGTCTTCACAAGACCTTTGGCAGCCTATAAACCTGGAATGAATGGTGCACTGGAAGTCTCGGAATCCAATCGGCACACTGTGCACACTCGCACGTAAAAATTCATTGCTGCCCTCCCTCCCTCCCTCTCCCACTCACTACCCTCAAGCACACTCATTAACAGATGGATTGCCAATTCATTAAAATGGGTATGATCTGAAATCAATTGAAAAATGACTCAAAGCTTAGGCAATGTGAAAAACCACTTAAAATACTTAGCTACTACTATTACCACTACTAATGATAGTGCTATTATTCTTATCATTTCAAAAATAATAATACTGTATTCTGACCTTGGTATAGCACAAAATCGAGTTGAAGTTAGTGTTGCATTATGGGTACATTTTAATGAGCTCTCTAACTGGCCTATGGGGTGGAAATGCTTCTTTTCTCTAATGCTAAGAGTATTACAATGGAGGAAACTGCAAGCAATAACCTCAGTTGTTTTTTTTCTTTACAAAGCTCTGACAAGTTCTCTGATCCTTGTCCCATTTTATCAGTTATGGAATCTTGTTTTCTGCAATGTGCAGTTTATCTCTTGGCTCAGTTTGTCAAAGTACAAACATCCATCTCTGCTTCCTTTCATTTTGACAGTGTACTTTCTTACGAGGAACTACGGAAGAGGCAGGCACACTTCTAAACGGCACACATTAAAGAATCTTATAACGCGTCTTACTGGAATTTTGTACATATTCCCAGTTGGGAGCAGCCAAATCCACAGTGTTTACATAAACTCCTTGATGTTCAGTTCTTTGATTAATGCCCTAGGTGGAAAATACCTCGCAATGCGGAATGAATTAATGCTGCTTTAGATTTACAGTCGAAAAATTATGCAGCTTCTTATTTGCAGAGCGGGGTAAACACAGAAAGATACACCGTTTAAATCACGTTGTTTGTGCTTCAAATCCTGCATCTGCCATCACTTACAGCGTCGACTCCTGTCGGGAGATTCAGATATCAAGCGGAAGATAAGACAGTCGAGCGCGCATTCCACTCAGGATGGAAAGTAATTGGAAAGTAATCTGTGGGGAGATCGGGTCCCCGTCCATGTGATTGAGGGCATTCGGGACACAGGGGGCATTTGGGACGGGGGACACTCGTAGACCGGGACCCGAATACTAAGCGGTGTTCGCGGGGTCACGTTTCGCCGGAAGCTTCCGCCCGCGCTGGCTGTCGCGTGGACTGCGAGCTCATGTCAGAACTTGCGCTGCAGCAAACAGCCTTGGGTAAGTCACAGCCGAGCTGAGACGCAGCGAGCGCTGCGAGAGCCTGGGGGGAGGTGGAGCGCAGTGAACGCACTCATCTGCACTATGAGTAATCCAGCACAGGGTAATCGAGCCCAGGGGCAGTTGCTTCCTATGAAGCATACAAGACAAGAAAAGAAAAGTCAAGAACAGCACATGTGGGGTCCTCCATAGAAAAACACTTCCTGTTTCGGAAGGCCAATGGCACCAGGGCACTGCTGTGTTCCAGACCTGGGCCAGACACACGACAACTTCAAACACAGCTGAATTTACAGATGATTACTGACCATTGTAGTGGAAATGTCTCTTTTAACCAATAGTCAGATCAAAGTACCTCTTTCATGAAAGACTATTTGTTTATAAAAATGAGTAACAGAAAACAAAAAAGTTCTCAGTGATTTGCATGAGTGTTTCGTTCAAATTTTACTAAGCATTTAAGTGCTTCAAATTTGCATTCGATATCCGTGTCTACATGAAGGGTATCAGTTCCCAAAGAGCGAGGATGCAGAGCGTAGTCTGTACACCTGTGCCTCCAGTACATCTGGCTTCACTGCTGTTACATGTCAATCACTGCGTGGGTTAATAATAAGCACTGCATAGCACTATGCCACTTTAAGTTTAGTATTGTTTTCTATTGTAATTATCTACCACATGTATCTTCATCAGATAAACTGATGGTTCAACCTGGTGCTAAACAGAGCCTTGATTTAACCACCTACTATGGTTCCAACCACAGTCTGGTTATGTCATCTGCATGCACTTTATGTAAATCATCACGATCGATCAAAGTCAAATCCACTCTGTGAAATGAATACGAGCAGGGGGCTGATGTCCGCATGAAAATAAATAACAAATAAGCCAATCGGATACGAGAGATCCGGATGAGAGAGGAACGGAGAGAACCGAACTCCCGCAGGCAGTGGTGAGGGAGTTACCGTCCTGTCTGTCCACATAAACATCAGGCCGGTGAGACTGCTACCCCACGAGAGAGAGCCATTTCCTGGGTAGCCAGAAACCTCATCTCCTCTTGGAAAAGGTCAGAATAACAGAAAAGACAGGCGCTTCTGTCGCAGATTTCCCAAGCAAAAGGTTTTCATTTAAAATAACAAAGTGGTTTTGACAAGCTTCTCCCTCCCTGTCCCCTTTGCCCCCCCAACCCCACCCACTCCATTTCTCTTGCTTAGATTTCTGCTGGCCAACTGCCATTGTTCCTTTTGCAAACAAGCCAAAATAGGTGATTCACATTATCCGGGATGAGAAAGGGAGAACAATATTTTGAGTGCACAGAGTGAAAAGTTTTGCCATGAGCGGGAGGACCACGATTAAATAAATATTTGAGGGCTCTTTTCAAGAAGAGAACCATTATCTGCCACTAATTGTACCTAGAGGGTCTGTCAGCTGAGCATTATTAATATCTACTCTCTCCCAGTGGAAAATAAATGAACCTAGAAGCTAAATTTCAGATCCCCTCTACACAGACCACTGCTCCGATTGTAGTTAGCTATTGTTAAATATTTCCTTTATTCGTTTCTCCGGGTATTTTATTTGTTTACAGTTTTGATGAGACTTGTATGAGGTCAGGCTGGCGTAGAGCGACTTGAAAACAGCAAATGTTTTAGTTCCAGGCTATTCAATCAATAAGATGGGAAGAAACCGAAAGATGCAATTTGTTACGTATTCTTTATAATTAAACGAATTGGCGAATTTGATCGGTTACAGATACGGATGCAAAATTCGCATTCACATTCCTCATGAATTTCAGCACGATAAGCTCCCTATGATAGCTCTGAATCTGAGAAAACATACTCCAGAAACAAACAGAAGCCACAAAAAAAAAAAAAAAAAAAAAAAAAATCCAATTTTCTCCCTGTTCATGGAGTACTGCATCTTGTGTTTAAGCACCGTAACTTTGAGAAAGTGCCCAGCAGTAAGGGCGTGCTGGTTTCGGCTGTTGCTGATTTCATCAATTATTGCACTTGGTTACAGTTTCCCCACCTCGCCTGCTTTCTTGAGTCTGAACTGGTTGCTGATCTTAAAGAGCAAGTCCTCACTGATCTAGGAGATGAAAATTCCTAGAATTGTAATTATAACTGTAATTACATCTTTGTGGAACATTTCGTTTTTGTGACGTTGTCTTTACAGCTCTGTTCTTCGTGTTCTGACTAATCTCCTGGAAAGGGTCAAGAGCCACTGGGACACCAGACTTCTGGAAATTTCATCTCGGGCTTAATGGCATCTCATGGTTGAGATGCCGTGTGACCCCGATTTTCTTATCTCCGCCGTTCTGCCCCATGAGGTGCAGTGCATTCTGGGGCACACTTAAAAGCTGCAATGGTTATCAAAACGAGTATAAGGAGAAAAAAAAGCCCCCTACTGCACTGCACCAGTTGTCTTTTTCAATAAAGCTTGTCATCCATAAAGCATCACCTCAAAATGGTGATTCACGATTCATGATTCATGAATGATAGGTTGGATCACAGAACATTCACTGCCAGACCCCAGTATCATGAAAAGAAAGGAAACAAATGACCTTTTAAATAATCATTTGAACATTTATATGATTTTGAATTTACTTATGTTGAAATGAAATAATTTCTTTCTGTATAAAGGTCAGAGGTAGTTGAAAATTATAAAGAGCGCAAATATGGAAATGTGAAGCCTATATTAAACAGAGGCCGGTAAAAACAACTCACGGAGCCGCGGAACTGAAATATCGCTGCTATGAAATATAATGTACCTCACGCTGCATGCGGTCATTAATTGATACAAATATACAAAACACGGTTCCGCCATGATTCAGCAGAAGACTCAGAGACTCACAACGTTTGCAATCTAACTCAAGGTCAGGACATCAAAATGATGAACGGCCTTGTAGCCACATCTGTATACTCTAAGTATATAGCAGTACATCCATCTAAGTGCTTCTGCATTTTCGTCTCTCTTAATTTGAATACCGCCCCATGTTATCTTGAACGTATTCCTCACAGCACAGACATTAGTGATATCTGTACTCACGATTATGCGCCATAACACAATCCTGCAATGCATGTAGGCATTATGTTAGTAGGCCAGATGCCCGATTATTGATATCTGCAATATAAGCCTTCTGCCGTTTTGTCTGTGTCCTTTAAATGGACTGATGTATTCCCAGCTCGCTGAAACATAAGCTCTCTGACACTTCTGCACTTCACATTTCCCTCTGCCAGTCTCCACAGTCTGCCAGCTGAAATATTTGCCAAGATTAGTCTCTGGGACATCATAGACATGCAAATCTAAAGGTACTCAAGGATTCAAACAGTTTACTTTGCAGAGTTGTATTTCACCTCCAGCAATTTGAAAACTGCAAATTGAACAAACAACACTGCTGTATTACATTTATTAGGCTTTCAATCCAAAAAATGTTAGGTTCATACAGCGGGATAGCAAAGCGGCTATTTCTTTAGTCGTGTTTCCAGCTTTGTCTTTTAATATATTCCCCTTTCTTTCCATTTTTTATTGGTATTACAAACCGCTTGCCCATACTCAATGTGTGATGGAAATGAACTGAACAAGTAGAGTGGAAGCTCACAGATATGAATGCTTCGGCTATCAGGGTGCTTCAGAACTCTCAAATGCATATAACTTTGAAAGTGTATTCCAAATTCATGTTTTATTGAACCCAAGAATGCACCATTGTTCTATTATGTTATGTTTGTTTGTTATGTTTGCTATGTTAGTTGTTTTATTACATTTCCATTTAATTCATACTTTTTGCATCAGTGATAATGACAAAGAAAATCCATGCAATGCATAATGAGCAACTTGAAAAGGCAGAATTGACAACACTACTTCCAGGTACTCACACTACTCAGTTGATTGGTCAGTCCATACAGTAACTCTGAGGTTGTATCTCTGGCAAATACATGATATGACCAAAAGGTATCTGGACACCCATTGGTCTGGGGCTGTTTTTCATGGTTCAATACACTAGGCCTTTTAGTTCCACAGAAGACAAATCTTAATGCTATAGTATACAATGACAATTCTGTGCTCCCCAAACAGTTTGGGGGAGGCCAGTTCGTTTCAGCAAGACAATGCCCCCGGGCACACCGTGAAGTCCATATAGAAATAGTTTTGTCAAAAACGACGTGGAAGAACTTGAATGGCCCAGAGCACAGAGCCCTGACCTCAACTCCATCTAACACCTTTGGGATTAATTGGAAAGCCAACTGCGAGCCAGGCTTAATCGCCCAATCACTGCCCAACCTCGCTAATGCTCTTCTGGCTGAATGGAAGCAAATCCCAGCAGCAATGCTCCAAAATCTAGTATAAAGCCATCCCAGAAGAGTGGAGATTGTTATGGCAGAAAATGGTGAACTGACTCCATATTAATGCCCATAATTTAGGGTGAGATGATGGAAGTCAGGTGTCTACATGATTATGGCCATGCAGTGTATGTTAGACAAGGCCTGAGAATGTGTGCCGACAGGCTACAGCTCCCCGGTCGCACACCTAAAACAGTGTTTTCTCCAAATAACTGAATTTTCCATACGATATTCTTATTTCGCTGATCGGCACCAATCTTCTATTGCTGTCTGTACTCCAGACAAAAGCTCAGTCACCAGATGTTCAACTTGTAAAAATTGTAGTTCGATTTTTTAAAGACTCTTGATATATAAAACAATGTAAAACTATATAATATTACCCAGCGGAGAAAGAAAACAACAACCTTTTCTCCATGTGATGTTAATATGCTGATCTTTTACTGTAACCACTCTCCAGATGATAGTCCTTCCCCTTGCCTTGCGCCTCTGGCGAAGTCAATTAAAAGACGGCACAACCCGACAATGCAACAAAGCACAGGTTTATGACACACTGTCTGTACACTGCTTAAGGGGAAGGGAGACGGTCTAGGGGGATAGCTTCTAGATTTGTCAGTTGACACAAAAGCTTTCTTTGATCCCCTACAGTGACTGAGTGACAGAGCAAGACACTTCAAATATTCAAAGTTTCTCCTCAGGAAAAGTAAAGACGAGACAAGTCAGGGCTTTTCCAGGCAGTGAAATGTTATGCGTTCAGCCCCCTCCGATCCAATCAGGACAGGAAGAGAATGGACCAGAAGACAACCTCTGACCTCTGACCTCTAGCCCACTCCCTCACGCTTGACCCTGGAGGTTCTCTTTCTCCCAGTGAATGTTGAGTAGCATGCTGGTTGAGCGGCGGCTCTGAATCTTAAACTGAATGTTTACAATTAATGTTCAGGTTCACTGCTGCATTCTCACATTTGTGATGGCGCACACTTCCTTGGAAAACAGTACCTGATGTATGCCAACTTTATGCGGAAAGATATTGTGCAAAAAATAATACATTTACACAATTTCTGAAAATAAAGTAGCAGCAACACCTCTGTCATTTGGCCTTTCTCAGGCTTTATAAGATTAAGAGCAACACGCTCAATGTTTTGAAGAGTAGTCAGACTGGCAGACACTGCTGCAGTTCTTAATTGCCAATTAAGTTGTGAACACCTGAACAAATTCATGGATCATTGAGTAACATCGTTGAGTATTTTTAAACTTAAGTAGATAACAACTTGGATGTGCATGATTTCCATTGATGCATTTCTCTAGAAAGACATCATAAACAAATGTCAGCCCTTGTTTCAGAAAGAGCTCTGAGATTCAGGTTTTGATTGGTCTATTGGTTGCTCCAAAATAAATGAAGACACAGGAACACTTCATTAAATAGATAACAAAGTCAAGGAATTAAAGGTGACAAAATCCTTAACTTTGAAAATTTTACCTGGACATGGATGAGCAAAAGTTTCAGATTTAATCATGTTATTACAGTGTACAATTTTCCCACAAGTTCAATTGCCCCAATTACTCTTGTCAGTTAACTACAGTAAGTAGATTTTTCTTTCAACTTTAGAAAAAGAAAGTGTATCACCCAAATTTTTGTCTTTTATATGACATGAAGGGTTTATCTGTAAAAGTCTCAAAATCTTTCATTTTCATACAGAATATGCCAATGTCTCTTAATCACCTTGAAGATCTCTTTTTCTCTATAATTACATGTCATTTCACGTGCAATTTGTCGTTCTTTTATTTGTTTTTGAGGCTTTTTATACAACTCATTTCTGTCTGAAGCATTTTTCATTTGCTGAGATACACCTTGTTTAAAGTAACCTCTTGCACAAAAGCGATTCACTTTAATAGTCATTTGTTTTTCACAATCAGCAAGATCTATTCTCCTAATTCTTACAAAATGAGAGTAATGTCAGCTCAATTGAAGTGCAGGAGGGTGAAAGCTATCTGCCCTCTGAATGCTGTTCCTATCTGTCGGTTTGTGAAATAGATTTGTGGTTAATTGTCCCCGAGAAATTTTCACTTTAACATCCAAAAAATCTATCTCTTCACTACTTTTGTTTCCACTAAATTTAATGGTAGGATGTACAGAATTCTAATCATCAAGACATCCAAGTAGGTCAAACTCACTCCCTGTCAAAAATACAAAAATGTCATCAATGAATCTTACCCACATGAGCATAAATTGCTTGAACTTTGGGTTTCTGTGGATTGACATCTCTTCTAATCTACCCATGAATAAATTTGCATAAGAAGGGTCCATATTACCAACCATTGCTGTCCCTTGTTTTTGTATATAAAACAGAACAGAAATGAAAAGTAATTCCTGTATAGCACAAGCTCGCAAGTTCAATCAAGTAATCACTGGGTATTTCTCTTGTGCTCTGTGAAAGGTAGTATTATGTAGAATATTGGTATACAGATTAGACACACCAGTCTCACCATGAATGTCACCTTCATGTAAAACTGTTCACCTGATTAACATGATTCAAAAAGTCAGTGGTATCCTTTATGTATGAAGGCAAATGTTCTACCTGAGAACACATGTATAAATCTATAAATCTACTAAACAGCTCAGTTTCAAGAGTAAACTCACCAACATAATTTGATGGAACACGAGAGAGCCCCTTTTGCAATAAGGCAGCTTCAGACTCACTCAGTACCTTGAGGGAGAGGTTGATCACTATCCTGTTTTCTCCGTGTGTCCCTTCCAGAATATTCCAAAGCAGTTATCCTACATTTCTGAATGAACCTGATCAGGCAGTGAACAGAGCAACAGGTTGCCATCTGAGATCGAAACAAGATCACTGCATCTGTACGGTTGTGGAAGAGCCCTGGGCTTCTGAAAACTGGGAAACCAGGCTGAGAGGTCAGGAAGAGAGGCCAGGCAGATCATTGACATGTACCCCACACATGTTGCAGTAGGGACTGGAAAGCTCATACCTCAGGTGATCTCCAAAATTAGTTACCATGAAACACGCTTTCAGAAAGTTTCTTTTTAAAGTGCGATTTCGATTAAACCAAAGTTTTAAGCTACACTCTAAATTTTCAGAAATGTTGGTGCATTCTTTCAGGCCAGATCTAAAGGCTTTTGATGAACAGCAAGTCTATCTCCGCAGAGCTTCACAGCCAATGCCTTTTGTATTTTTTTCCTTCTCTTTATTCGTGTTTAAACTCAGATGTACCTTTCCAATACCTGGTCCTGCCAGTTCAAAATGATCAAAGTTATTTGGAGTGACCTGGTTGGGGTGGGCAGAGGTGGTTCAAAAGGATATTTCAAGACAGGCAGGAAAATTAATTTGTCATGGCAACGTACAACCCATGATTTTTAAAATTAAAATGTCAAGACTTCTAAAGCCCCTTGATTGTCCTAATGAAACTAATGCTCCCATGTCATTCTACAAGCTGCTGTTTGAGGCCAAAGGCAGGAGCCAGTGGATTTTACACAGTGCTTCCTGATTAAAAAGTGATGAAGCTGTCACACACAGCTTGTTGATTAAAAGGCGATGAATCCTTAAAAAATTGGTTGTTGAAGAAACCTCTATGAGGCCTTTACAGACTTCTCCCTGAATAAACCGCTAGGGTGCATTTATACACCACTTTCTGAAGAAACCGCTATGGTTCCTTTATACATCACTTCCTGAAGAAACCTCTATGGCGCCTTTACACATCACTTCCTGAAGAAACCTCTATGGCGCCTTTACACATCACTTCCTGAAGAAACCTCTATGGCGCCTTTACACATCACTTCCTGAAGAAATATTTATGGCACCTTTACACATCACTTCCTGAAGAAACCTCTATGGTGCATTTACACATCTCTTCCTGAAGAAACCTCCATGGCACCTTTGCATATCACTTCCTGAAAAGAAACCTCTATAGCGCCTTTACATATCTCTTCCTGAAGAAACCTCCATTGCACCTTTACATATCACTACCTGAAAAGAAAACTCTATGGTCCCTTTACACATCCATCTGTAAAGAAAGCTCCATGACGCCTTTTACACATCACTTTCAAAAGAAACCTCTATGGTCCCTTTACACATCTCTCCATAAAGAAACCTCTATGACGCCATTTATACATCACTTTCAGAAGAAATCACAATGGTGCATTTACACACCACTTACTGATGAAATCGCTATGGCAATTTTACACATCGCTTCCTGATTAAAAAGCAATGGTGCTTTTTACACCCTACTTCTGATGAAAACACAACGTCACTGTTACACCGCGCTTCTGTTGAAAACACTATGGCGCTTTATGCCTTGTTCCCATTGATATCTACGCCAATCAAATGAATCATTTGTGCTAATACAGCATACATGCCAAACACATTAAGGCGAGGCAATTTGTTACATTTAAATGTAGGAATTTCACACATTATCTGGAGTTACTTTAAAAAAAGTGCATTTGTACAAAAACGTAAAACACGACTCCCAATTTCCAAGACACTTTATGACCCACACATTTTTTAAACCCTAGAGAGTCATAGGCCATTCCCCTCTTGTGAAGCAACAAACTCAGAATCAGAATCAGAATCAGAATCAGAATCAAACAAATTCAGAATCTTCACTGTTTGAGGTGGTTACACAATGCTATGTATTTGTCAAGCATTGTCAAGCTCAGTTTGATATGCATCTGATCCCACCCTTACCTCGGGGTCTCCCCTCAGCTCTTCAGCGGCGTCATGGCTACAAAAAAGCAGAGAGAGAGCGTTAGCGCCATCACGTTCCAATTACAAAGAGAAGGAAAGAGAAGAAGGAGCGAGGGAGACTAGCAGTAGGAAACCCAGTGAGGAGCGCAGTGTCGCGCACCGCGATGACGCACGCGGCTCGCCGAGGTCTGTCCCTGTCCCTGGGGGGGGGGGGGGGGGGGGGGGGGGGGGGGGGGGGGGGGGGGGGGGGGACCCATGAAACGGCCCCGTGAAAATCCCCGCGGTAACGACTCCCTAAATTACAGCCCTCACCTTCTGAGAGGTGGCCAAGCGCGAAAGACCGGAGCGCCCGTGGTTCATTTATTTATCCGACTTAATGATCCTGCACCCTAATGAACGACTACATTTCAATTACAGCATCCTCCCGCGCCCACTCCCCCCCCCCCCCCCACTCCGATTTTCCCCGCTCTCCTTCGCTACACCTCCGCATGCCGTCGCTGCCGTAGCCAACAGGAAGCATAGGGCACGGGGGGGTAGGACGGTGGTTATTTCATTACCGCAAGCAGCCGAAAAGAATGCTGTTCCCCCTGGGGAGGGGGGTCGTTTCCCTGGGGTTTGTGATCTGCCCTGCAGGGCGAGCAGTTGACTACCGTTGACATTAACCGTGACACGACACGGCAGCAAGGCACAGCACATGCCCCTGCTTAAACCTTTCCGTTCCGATTTATTTCTCCTTTTTCTTTTTATGCGTTCGGCCAGCACACGGTGATTATCAAATCACAAGTACACGGAGCAGCGTTTCCCCTTGAATCCCAAAGCCTAGATATATAAATTTGGAACAGTTTCCTCGGCTCGGCGCTGTGCTTCAGCAATCTGATTATTTATTAACCAGGCAGATACGCTCATGCATATGTGCTTGTGCCTACAGTTTTAATGATTCTGAAAATTTCACCGGGCCTGGTCATTTCCTCACTCAGGGGTACAACAGACGTCGTGTCCCACATAACGAAACCCAAAAACGCTCAGAAACGGAGATTTCGGTTTAAACAGCTTTTACTGCTCAAACCAGTACACTACAGGCCTCAGGTTTGGTTAGTCTCTTAATGGGATTTCAAACCTCCTGTTCTCCGGTTCTTCAAAGAGCACGATGTCTCTGTAATAGACCAGAGAGCCCTTTTTTACCATTTTCACCTATGCTACCAGCTCTCATTATTCCCAAAGACGGAGAGTACAGCCCTCACTTTCTCCATGAACGGCTTTTTTTTTTTTGGCAGCAGTGCTCTCAAAGCTTTTTAACTCGGTTCTGTTCTCGCCTCTCTTAGCACGTTCTGATGGCCTTTTCGGAGGTGTCAGAAAGGCACAGGGTCCGCAGGCCCTTACAGAATGCTAGTAGGTCATGGCTCTGCGGTTCAGGGACGAGATGACGAGCCTGTAACCCTTTTTCTTATATACAGAACCTCCACCTCCAACTTTAGTACTGTTAGGAAGACCCTAAAAAAAAAAAAAGAAAACAAAATTGGCAAGATGTCCGGCTGTGTCACAGACACATCGGTCTCTGAACTGCTGAATCTAAAGTTCTAAGACTCCACTTCAGATTTAACAATTTCGTTTTAGCCAGAGGTTTTATTTTCTTGCAATTGTCCAATGGTCAAATGTATTCCCAGCCTTGAATAATGTTGAACTGCCCTCCATGAATACTAGAGAGCACAGAAAACACTAATCCTTCAGTTACACCACTAGGAACTAGCCACAGTAGAACTGCCATGTTCAGGATTCAATACCAGGCCCACTGTTGCCTGCTTCACTACAAAGAACAAAGTGCTTTACCAGGACACACTATAGCCCCAAGACACGTCATTTTTTCCCCCTTACTTCTTTGTAGAAGTCTGTGGAGTCTTATCATCTGTATTCGCTTTCTTCGGCTGTGAAAGCTGTAGAAACAGACGCGTGCCAAAGGGGAGCCCAAAAGTGCGGTCTCGCGCGCAGCGATTAGCTGGTTAACAAAGGTTGTTTTGAACCCCTCTGACCTAATTAACGAAGAACAAGCGCGGAGCGCCTCGTGACTGCGCAAGGATGGGGATTTGAGCTTCATTAACGCTTGCTAATACAAAGTCGTCTGGGGTTTCGTTTCCCCCCCCGCCTGTTTTACTTGGCGGACGGCGGGCCGCGGTCCGCTACGCGCCCGTTAATTTCCGCGGTTCGGCCGGTGAGGATAGCGCGCTGGCAGGAGGCCCCGTCTGAGCTTCAGCGAGCAGGGCGATTACAGATAAAAACAGAAGGGAGCTCTCAGGCTAAAGCGCCGGAGGCGGGGGAACCCGAGAGGGCCCCGAGTGAGCTGTGAGTGAGCTGGGCTCTGCACCGTTAACTCTGCTGTCCCTGCTGCTGCTCCTAAAGCTTCTCCCACTGCTGCTCCTAAAGCTTCTCCCACTGCTGCTCCTGTACTTATTCCCGCTGCTGCTCCTAAAGTTATTCCCACTGCTGCTCCTAAAGCTGCTCCCGCTGCTGCTCCTAAAGCTATTCCCGCTGCTGCTCCTAAAGCCATTCCCGCTTCTGCTCCTAAAGCTATTCCTGCTTCTGCTCTTAAAGCTATTCCTGCTGCTCCTAAGACTATTCCAGCTGCTGCTCCTAAAGCTGTTCCTGCTTCTGCTGCTGCTCCTAAAGCTATTCCTGCTGCTCCTAAGACTATTACAGCTGCTGCTCCTAAAGCTATTTCTGCTGCCCTGCTGCTGCTCATTAAGCTTTTTCTGCTGCTGTTCCTAAAGCTATTCCTGCACAGCTTTTGTAATTTATTCTGTTCATCCCCTCATGGAGATGCTTATTTCTCTTTGATTTAAATTTTTTGTGCAGTCCGATGGCACCAAATCACCAGTTTTACAAAACAAGTCTATTCCAAGACAGCAGCAAATTCAGCACGATAAATAATCACAAGACACAACAAAAAGTGCAAATTACAAGACAATATATCACAAACAATAAATCACAATTAATACCATGTGTAGAAATGCCACTGTGTACCCCTGTAAGAAATTGCCCCCTTCAGAATGAATACACTTGTATTGTATTATACTGTATTGCATTGCATTGCATTGTATTGAATTGTATTGTATTGTATTTTCTAGAGAGATGATCAAGTATTTCTCCAAGATATGCCATAAAGCATCATTAGATATAGCATCACAGTTTGAATGCTCAGGCTCTCTATCAGACATAACAGTACACTTTACAGACTATGTAACATAGTCTTGGTTGTTACCCCACTTGATAAAGTTGGAAAACTGAAGAAAGTAACATGCCATGAGTACAATAACACATATCACCGCAATAGCTTCACTTCAAACAGAATTAGGACATGGAATCATTTTTTTTTAATTGTCACATTTCCTCTCTAATTTTGGATGACACAGTCACAATTTACTGCAAGCTGCTAGCTAATTAACTACAGTTACTGCATTAGAGGACTGTGTGACTATGCAGATGATGTCACAGGCAGCTCACAAGCACCTTATCGAACAACACTCTCACTGCGGAGTTGGGTTACACTGCTGACTGGAGTGCTTCCTAATCATATGGCATCCAATGGGTCTCCTATTCACAGCCAGCACCGGCACAGTCCGGATTCGATCCGTACCGTATTACAACACACAAGGGCCTTTACCAACTTTAACCAAACGTTTAATCACAAGCACGGGCTGTGCAGCCCATTCAGTGTAATCTGCATCATTTTGCCATCTGCTAAGCTACTCTATGTACAGTATCACACACTCACACACACATGCACACACATACACATGCAAACACAGTCACTCACACACACACACCTGAAAGCAGCCTGCAGATGAGGAACAGATAAAGGGTTTATGCGCTCTTTCTTTGGCCAAAGCAGACATTTTTCATCCCTCTTCCTCAGTCGGTTTTTTTTTTCTCAGCGGTGAAAGAACTGGGTCGCGGTGTACGTTTCGAGGAGCGCGCGCGCGCGACTAGGACACGGATCCCTCCGAGATGGCCAGCGGGTCCTCGGGGCGCACGCTTCGCTCATTAAAGACCTCGCTTCAGACACGATCAGCGCCCCCGCCGTGAAATCCGGCCGGTTTTGGCAGGGTCGGGAACGAGCCACGAGGGGCCGGGGTGGGGAGGAGAAGGGCTCGGGGGGGGGGGGGGTATCAGAAAAGGAAGGGGGTGGGGGGGGGGGGGGTGGTTCTTCGGGGGCACTGTATGTTCTGTCACCTTCAATCAAACACCTGCTTCCAGGCGTCTCGTTAGCGGACCCCAGCCTTTTTAGTGCGGCCGGCTCCCTCGCGAACGGGCCGCCGAGGAAACAAACACAAAACGCACAAAAGAGCCGCGTCCCCGTCCAAAAAAATTCACCAGCCTCGGTCCCCGAGTAATCACGGCCCCATTGTTCCAATCGGTCCGCTTTTTCAACGGGGGCGGCCCCCCGCTACCCTGGCCAGCTCATTAAGATAACACAGAAATATGTCCCCCCCCCCCCCCCCCCCCCCCCATTCTCCTACATTTATTAAAGTGGGGTTCATTTTGGCTCCTTTGTTCGGCACTGGAGCCTCCTCTATTGTAAGTACAATTGGAGCCAGGTGGTGCAACAAAGAGGGTGTCTGGAGCGTTTAAAAGGCCAGCCCGTCGATGGCGGACGACGGCGCGGCTCCCCGCGCCGCTCGCCCCCGTGGGCGCCACGGCCACGGCCGCGAAAGCGCAAGCTGGCCTCCGGAAACGAGGATGGGGGTGGGGGGGTATCGGGGCGCGGTTCGGGTCCCGTTGCCCGGTGCGGTACGCTGGTCGTTCGCCTGCTCCGAAATGCCCGACCCTGCCCCCCTGCCCCCCGACCGCGGGAGGAGCCGCGCCGCGTTATTCACGGGGACGTGCGGAGGACGCGAGAAGCCGCCGTCTCTCACCTCGTTCACCTTTCAGCTTATTAAAATCACAGGGAATTAGCTCGCCCATCCGGGGAAGATGGTTAATAATTAAACTGGACTAAAGAAAGAAGTCAAATGAATAACTTTAATGGCATAAACAGTTTGGGGAGAGGGCTGTTTGGAATTCCACAGGTACTCCATTTGGCCGTGAACGGAGCCCGAGACTCGCTCAGCCTGCTAATCGCCAGAATTAATTCAGGCTTCAACCGCACACATTTAATGAATAATATTGCAAAGGTGCTGACAGAGAGAACTGTGACTGGAGTTCACAGTTGTGTGTACAGGGGGTGAGGCAAAGCTTACTTCAAGTAGTTAAAGCGCAATACTAGCAGTAAATGGTAGCAGTAGTATAAGTTCCAACAGCAGCAACAACAACAACATTACTGTAAGCCTGGAAAAGGTATTGCATGCATGTGTGCTTACTGACCTGTCTTGGATTCGTCCTCCTCAAGCTCCTTGCCTTCCTTCCCTATGAAAAACGGATATAAAATAAACGGTTAAACTGAGGCACAATGCACCATTCGGAATGAAGGAAAGGGGCCCTGTGATCAACAGGTGGTTCATTACAGGTTATTGTATCCGCCTCCCTCACGGTACAGTCTTAGGGGACCATGTGGGACCATGTGCGGCTTCCCCCACCTGGCTCAGTTACAAAAAAGAATCGCATGATGACATGGACCGAGTGATTGTCCAGAGCACCACCGTGGCACTGGCCTATTCCACACAAAGGTCACAAGACCATGATGAATAATTGATGAATAATTGGTTATGATGTAATCACAACAATACTGTCACGGCAGGGGTACACAACGCGAGCCGACCCATTTCAGGACTTGTGCCCTTAATTTTTCAATTAGCAGTAGCGTATCTTGAGCTCACATTTGTACAAGCACCAATGATAGCTGCAGAGTGCTAGTGCATCCTAAAGATTTGATTGTGGTTAAGTACACGAGTGAACAAGTGTAGTTTATAGAGCTGTCAGAAAACTAAAGCTAAGGCAACTGGATGGAACGAAAACCAGCACACCGACCGGCCCTCCAGGACCGCAGTTCTGCACCCCACTGCAATGCCATTGTAGCAACATGCTCAGTTCTTCATTACATTTCCATGAAAATGTAAGAACCCCTCCCGAACAGAGTTTAATTAGTTTGATGTAGGTGTTAAGTTCCCCACGACCGTTGGTCTGAAGTCAGCCATGCATTTGTCTTCCTAACGGTCGAGGTGAGGATTTCGGTAGAGCTAGCTAGCCCTTTGTCAGTGCTTGCGGGGTCATTTTTGCTCACTGTTAATCAAGGGTACATGGTATGATTGTATTTTGAAAATATGTTTTTTTCTAGCCTACTGTCCATGTAATTGGCAGGGATGCAAAGCCTCTACAAAATCAGTTCCTCATATATGTGCATGTTTGAAGGGCAGGCTTTCAAGTGTGTACGCACATAGGTCTACATTCATTCACATCTCCCACTCTTCAATTTCCAGCCTTCCTTCAATCTATTTTGCATTCACATTTCAGAAACGCATACTCGTATACTGTATGCCCACGGGTTATAATTTCTCCTTGTGTTCCATTCAAATCATGAGCTTTTCAAGTGGGCTATCCCCCCCCCCCACCCCCCACAATCTTTTCAAAGCACATCTTGCTGTTTATGTCTACCTCCACAAAATCATCATCTGGAAACGATTTTCCTCTGGAATTCGTTTGTAAAGGTCGCGGATTTAATCAGAGGCCTCTTCTGAAATCTGACGCCAGGGGGAAGTTTAGCTGAAAAACCAGGCCTGTTCTGTCACTTCCCTAATGAGGGCAGCTGTTGCTTGAGGGGGGGTGGTGGGGGTGGTGAGCAGGCAACAGGAAGTGAAGAAACCTGCTGGCAAGACGCGTCATCGTTTCGGAGCTCGTCACCTTTCCCTCTCACCTTCCCTGGTAATTCCCTAAATTAGGACAATTAAAAAACGAACACAGGATGTGGGTTAATCTCCCGAAAACACTCCGCTTCTAATCCACTGTTCAGCGCCGCGATAAAAGAGCACGTCGATACTCTTGCCCTGCGAAAGGCAGCCGCGCTCCAAGCCGTTACCTGGGAGACGGCGAAGTTAAGTAAAATCTCAAACCTCAAACCTTAACCTTACCTCTTTTTTTCCACCACAATCAGCACTGGGCCAATCAGAATGCTAGCATCCTTAAAAAAAATAAACAATTGGGCCATATGGAAGTAGACGGAAGTAGAAGTACGTGTCATAAATAGGCACACAAGTATTTGAATAGGACAGTGAGTTTAAATGACTCCAGGCAAGTCTGTACATTTCAGATGAATCGCTCCCAAAACAGCGGGCATCCACGGTGATGTGTCGTGTCAGAAAGACCTTGGAAAAGCTCAGAAGACCACAGTTGTGTTCCCCCCTGTTCGCAGAGCTCCACGTTGAGAAAGAACAGCCTCTGGCTCTGAAAGCAGGAGCCCCAGGCAAGAGCCACGAAGCAGCAAGAGCTGACAGAAGTTTTCTTTCTTTCGCTGAGGACATCAATGTCCCAATGTCAAAACTGGGGGCGTCTGTTAGATACAGTGCTGAAGACTGGATTGGGTCTCAGAGGAAAATATGACCCATCCTAAAATTACTGACGCGTTGGGTCAATTTGCAAAATTTGCCAAGGTAATTCCGTAGGTCCAAATTTTCAGTCGTCCTGCAAGAAAATTGTTATCGATAAAAAAAACTGTCTTCGTACACCATTTTGTACAACATTACTGGATGCCTAAAAAAAGTTCATTTACACTTAAAGTTCTCGACTTCCTCGAAAACCTTCAAAAATCTCTAAGGTGATCCTAATTAAAAACATGCCTCATTTAACTCTCAATTAAGATAGTACCTGTACAACCCTTCATTAGTTCATTAGTTGCATCCTGAAATTACCTCAAAGGTTTTCTGTAGAAAAAAGAGAAAAAAATTAAAGAAAAATGAACTCTAGGGAGGAGTTGCTGGTGGCTCATTCCACTTAGACACTCTCCGGTATCTGCGAGATTAACTGAATTAGGAATTGTTGAGGCAAATGGAATGAGAAAATGACGAAGCAGACGAGCTGAATAGCCTGCTTATTAACATTACGCACACAGCGCCAAACACATTCCCAGTAAATTATTTATTTTTGTGCTGGAAAAGCAGACGGTCTGTATTTGAGGAGAGCAGACAGTCCGCGTTTGTTCAGACAGGGAGAGCAGACAGACGAGAACATGTCACGGTGGGGATCAAACCTCACCTCCGTAAACACAACGGAACTCGTACACGTCCAGAGAGCGGGCCGCCCTATCGACCGCGCCGCACACCCCGCCAAATGGCGCCTGGCTTTTTAAAAATAAATCAACCTGCTTGAAGCATACGGCCATAGACAACTTCCACAACTGCAGCAAAGGGAGAGCTAGAATATGTCTTGTACAGTACTTCCAAATTCCCCCTAATAAACAGAAGTTGTTTATACTGGATGAACACAAGGGGTACCTGCTTTGTTGGGTCTCAGTGACATGAAATGATGAAGCTCGGGCAGCACTGTGCAAAGTCCCTTTATGTGATTCCTTTTTTAAAAATGCCACTGTGCAATCACTTAACCATTCTGACCAAGGTGCCCTTCCAATTAGCATGTGCCCTGCCTAAAGAGGGCCAGAGAGAGGCCGGGAATGAATGTGAGGAAGAAGATTTTTTTTTTTTTTTTGTCAACCACTTTCGAAATCAGTTGCCTGCTTGGAGCTGAGCCAACGGGCGCGCTGCTAGCAGACTCTCACGAGCTCTTTCAGCTCGAAGTGCAATCTCGCGCGCTGCTCCGTCCTGTTAAGATACACATCCACCGCGCCGCACCGATTATGACAGGGAGAAAATATGAGTTACTCCGCTTTATAGCGGCTCTGACCCCTATACCACCGCTATCCCGCGTCTGAGTCAACTTCAATTTGGCCGTGCCCATGAACGCCATTAAAAGATAAGGCGGCCTCAATTAGGCGCCACTTCTCAGCTTTGCAGAGTCCCCTCCATAGCGGATGCACTCAGCAATCCCATTTGCACTATCTGTATTTATATCAATCTGCGCGCGCGCGACTGGGTGTGCGCGCACGAGCGGGTGTGCGCGCACGAGCGGGTGTGCGCGCACGAGCGGGTGTGTGCGCACGAGCGGGTGTGTGCGTACGAGCGGGTGCGTGCGTACGAGCGGGTGCGTGCGTACGAGCGGGTGTGCGCGTATGAGCGGGTGTGCGCGTACGAGCGGGTGTGCGCGTACGAGCGGCTGTGCGCGCACGAGCGGGTGTGCGCGCACGAGCGGGTGTGTGCGTACCAGCGGGTGCGCGCACATGTGTTAGGCGCTCGCACGTGCGTGCGTGTGTTTAGGCGTGTGCGTCTAGTTTGCTCGAGCCTGTGCGTACACGCTCGTAAAAGAAAACTAAAGAGGACCGCGGAGGAATCGGTAATGCAGGCAACTTTCTGAGTAGAAGCAGTGATGGAGTCCCTGTCTGCCATTAATCAAGCAGTCGGTGACCTGTTAACTGAACCACATTTCACTCTGGACTGATGGGCTGACGTGGGAGGGAACGTAACTCACTGATGCCTTGTACTGAAAGGGGGCGGGGGGAGGGGCTGGAGCTCAAAAATCACACACTCAGGAGGTTGCAAACCTTTGCTAATTGGACATATGGATAGTTGACCAGTAGTGAATTATTTTATTTCATTTCATTATTTACATCATATACACATATCTGTTTACACTATACCGTGTATTTTCGCCGGATCCCGCATTTTTATTTTTAAACCCTGGGGGCCCGACGGCATCCAGCTTGTGACCTTTATTCAAATGTCTCTTCAACTCCGGGCAGATCTCATTACAGCTGAGCCAGTGACTACCCACAATCCATCTATTTTCAAAAAACTTTTTTCCTTTATTTCCCCCCCCCCCCACCTCCCACTTCCTCGGCGGTCCTCGTTTGGTACGGCTAATTGTTGAACCGCGCTTAATGACCTTCCAGCCGCGGGAACGGCCTCCGTCGCCTCGGCTTTCCGCTCTCCGGGTTTTCGCGTTCCGCCCGGACTCCGAACCCCCCCGCCGCCGCACATCCCGGTGAGATTATCTTCGCCTCGGCGATGTCACAGTTGCGAATTGCACCGCTGCCCTGCTCTGCCCGAGTTCAGGAGGTAGCGAGACCGCGCGGTCAAGCGAGCGAGAATTCGGTAGAAATGACAATTTCCAAATTCAGACCCTTTAACAGCTAACACCACTGTTAAGCCTTTAACAAAATGAAACCCAAGTGGCTGAAGCTCCTCTCTTATAAAACACAATATGCATTTTACTTGATAAAAGTTGTTAATCAAAGATACTAAACAACTGAATTTTCAAATTTGCAGAACAATATCGTGGACTAACCTTGGTCAAAATTTACAACTCACAAAATTAGTTAAAATTGAAAAAGGGTTTATTACAATTTGTCTTAAGACAAGATGGGCGCTATGCAGACGCCAAACATTGCTACCTCGATGTTTGGGACAGACATGATTGGATATTAATGAAATGTTAGTGGTGCCAGTATGTCGTAAGATTAGGTCAGACAATAAATGTACCATGTAACAGGGCCAGTAGTACCACCCTGGTAGTAGTACCACCACATCATTCTTGTACAGCATGACCAATAATTTTGAATATTGTGCCGGTGGACGAGTGAAACAATTATAATGTTGAGAAATTGCGGGTGTCAGAGTAAGGTCTTCTCAGAGAACTGTTGAAGCCACATCTGGACCCCTGGTGACACACACACACACCTTTAATTGGACACATTAATTGGGCCATAAAGAGTCACCCCTCCCCCCTCACGCCAGAGTTAATTCCACGGCCTCTTTCTCTTTGTGCTTATCTCCAGCCTGAACTGGGCTTGGAACCAAGTCTTATAGTACAGTGCCATTTCTGCAGTCATCATTTCTTCATTATCGGGCCGTGCTACAGCTCGCTATGGTGTGCAGAAAGTAAGGTTGGTGTGGGGGGGAGCGAGGGGGGGGGGGGGGTTTGGTTGGGGGAGAGTTAATGAGGCCTCCCTCCCTCATCTCTCACCTTCGGGAACAGGCTGTGACTCAGCGCTCTCGCTCGCCGCTGGAGACGCTCGCCGCTCACCCCCGTCGCAGAGGGAGTTTCACATAATTATCATGGAGGCTGCTCTAAAGATGAAACCTTCAAACCCTCACCCCCCGCCAGACCCCCCAACCCCCCCCCCCCTCCCCCCACATGGCAAGTACTTTAATGACATATCAGAAACAACGGAGCGCTTCATTTGACACTGCTGTAAAGACGATGTTCGCCGTCTTCGCCACGGGACACCGGGTCAGTCCTGGAAGGCTAATGTTGGCAAAACTGTCCAGGGCGCTGCTGACAGAGACGCTACCGTCATGACTGCCATTGAAATTACTGTACGTTAGCTCGATCTTACCAACCCAGAGCATTCTCTGCTTTTTTTAAGCCACACATACGCGAAACAACTGCTTTAAACACTTTATACAGCTACTGTATATGTACGTGCTCCTGGAATTATTACTCTGGAATCCGGAGAAGGCGAAAATCAACCATTCCAAAAGATTTGGTTTTCTACCATAGATAACTTCTTTGAACAAAAAAAGTTGGTTTCTCCCTCTCCAAGTCTGAGAGGGAGAAACCAAACTCATTCAAGCTGTAAAGAGTGGTCTTAAGATCTCACTTAGAGGACTGGTTTTGCCTTGTTGTGTTGTCAGTGATGACATCACTTTGTTCTGTTCAAAATTCTGCTGGAACGTTATTCTGCTCTAAATTATTACATCACCCTGATCTGTTCTAAACCATGACATCACATCTTTATGTTAGAAGAGGTGACATCATTTGTTGCATTGTAAATGAAGACGTCACCATTTCGTGTTCTGAGTTATGATTCACCTAGATCTGTTGTAAGTAATGACATCACTCAGTTCTGATATAAATGATGACATCACAAAAGGGCCTCACCTTTCTTTATCTCCTCGCAGATTTTCCTGCCACAGATGACCGCCAGGGCAATGAGCAGACCCAGGAGACAGATGGCCAGGCCCACGGTCACCCACAGCGCCACCGGCGGGAACGCCATATTCAGGCCCGTCACAGAGGGGGCTGAGGGGAGAGGCAGTCTGTTAGCCGGGGGGAGCTGGACCATGTGCCTCCTTTCGTCTTCATCAATATCATCGTCATGACCATCAATATCATCACCATCATCATCATCATTGTCATTGTCATCACCACCTTCATCATCATCATCATCAATATCATCATCCTCATCATTGTCAAGACTATCATAATCATCATCACCATCATCTTCTTCATCATCATTATCACCGTCATCATCATCATCAATATCATCATCCTCATCATTGTCAAGACTATCATAATCATCATCATCATCATTGTCAAGACTATCATAATCAGCATAATAATCCACATTGACAACACTATCATCATCATCATCCTTGTCAAGACTGTCACAATCATCATGATAATAACCCACACGGTCATCACTAGCACCATCATCATAATAATCATCACCGCGATCATCATCATTACCATACCATACTTCCACAATGCTACAGTTTGCCTCCATGTCTTTCTTCTCCATTCCACATTTACAATAGAGTAAGGCTCGCCAAGCTGTCAACGTAACACTGCCATAACTACGCAAAGCCCCACGCACTTAACCACTGCACACGCTCACGTCCTCATTCAGCCGTGCTTCTCTCTGCGGCTCCATTTCATTTAATTACGTTTGCCGCGCGAGCGGAAACAGCTGGGCTTCCGAGAGACCGGGGCGAGGATAGCGGCCCATCGTCCCGTTTCGCCGGAGAGACCTTCAACCCGCGAGGGAGACGGCGGCGCGGCGAAAATGAAAGCGCCAAAACAAACCGGTCATTGAGACATAGAAATATCGTCAGCTGCCCCCTCAGATTTCCCCCGGGCGCTTGGGGGAGAAACAAAGCCAAGGAGAGGAGACGGCGGAACCCGTGAAAACACCTGCGAGGCGGGAGGCGACGCAGACGTGCTTCCGCCGCACAGCCCCTTCTCAGAAAACAGCTCGAAGAAGAGAAAAGGCGATAAATGGACTAAGCAACAGCGAGAAAATGACAAGGCATCTATTACAACCTGACTCGGGCGATGAGGAAAATGGGACTGTGATTCTGGGCACAGATGAGGTCAATATCAAGCGCCACCTTTCTTTTGTGTCGTTTTTTCTTTGTGTGTGTGTGTGTGTGTGTGAGAGTATGAGTGTGTGTTTGGTGACCAGCAGCTCTAAAAAGAAAATTACCCATTTCTTTCCTCAAAAAAAAAGGAAAAGAAGGCACAGAAATATGGCTTGATAATTTGGGAATATTATACTCAGACAGCAGAAAACATGGAAATAATTAGACTTCAGTCTTGATGCAGGAGAGTGCTCAGTGGCCATCCTCCCTGAAACTAACAGAGAAAGAGAGAGAGAGGGAAAGAAAGAAAGAGGGAGAGAGAGGAGGCCTATTCAACCGTTAACACAAGTAACAAATTTCTCTCGGTACAGCTAAGGGGTGGGAGGACGCAGGTAATCTCTTCAACTCCTCAAAAATTAATCTGTCAGAGCAGGTTATCTCTGTTCTCACCAACTTCCACTAAATGCACCCACAAGAGAATTGCGGATGAACTACAGAATTCCTTTAAAAAAAGGATAAAATCAAACTGCAGACCAAAAAACAAAAAAAAAAAAAAACTCTTTAATTCAGAGGTGTTGCAATACAAAAGAAATATCTAAAAAAAAAAGTTTTTAACAAGTAATAATAACAAGGAGGAAGAACTAATAAATGTGTCAGGTACTATGGGAAAGGAGTAAAGATGGCGTTCTCTCTTTCCCTCCCTCTCTCTCTCTCTCTCTCTCTCTCTCTCATAGCTCCCTCAGGGCCGGCTGATAAAGACAAATGCCATCGCCAGCTCTCATTTCAGCACCTAGACCCCCGAGGGCTGAGCCACGCTATTTTTTCTTCCTCTGTTGTTTGATGATGTGATTTTGTTTTCTTCAGAAACAGATTTGTCTCTAATGGCTGTTTTCCAACCCTCTTCTTTTCTTTAACCCCCCCCAACCCCCTCTCCATCCCACCCCACCCAATTCGCCGCCTCTTTTCTTCCCATTCCTTCTCATCACTAGCTCCCTTCCTCTTTCCCTCAGCCTCCCTCACCTTTCTCTCTCCAACTCTCCCATTATCTCACGTCTATATTTTTCTCTTTCTTTGCCAGCTATCTCCTTTTTTCTCTCTCTGTCTTTCTCCAGCCTGCCTGCTTACTGCCTGCCTGCTCTCCCTTACTGTATCTCCTTCTCTCCACTCTGGCAGCCAAGACAGAGAGAGAGAGAGAAAGAGAAACAGAGAGAGAGAGAGAGAGAGAGAGAGAGAGAGAGAGAGAGAGAGAGAGAGAGAGAGAGAGAGACAGAGAGAGAGAGAGAGAGAGAGAGAGAGAGAGAGAGACAGCAGCCGTTTTAGCAGAGAGTTTCCTATACTGAGCCGTATGGGATAGCGCCAAAGCTTCCGGCGCTACATTAGAACAAAAAAAGCCAGCGAGAACACGCACCGCCCCTGTTCCCAGGCTTCCGTCTGCCAGAGAATTTCCACGCAAAGCAAAAAGGCTTTTGCGTTATCCTTCGTCTCCTTCATCCTGACGGAAGCAGTATAAATTAGGGATAAAGTGTCCTGAAAGGGTTCTTGAACTACCGCCTGAGCTACTGTCGGCGTGCACGGGTTCGAGGGGGCGGCCGGAAACCGAAGCTTCAGGATGACGTCCTCGGGGATTAATCTGGGAGAGCTGCGGTCCGCCGCGCGGCGACGGAGCCGCCCGGCTCCCACGCAGTTAAGGGGAGGGTCTGCGGGACGAGCCGAGAGCGAACGCAACGCACTCCCGTCCTGGTTTTATAACCTGGCTGCTAGGCAGAAAGGCAACAGGAAAGTTGCCTGGCAACAGTGTGGGCAAGGCCGGGGTAGCATAAGGGGTAAAGAGCTACCCCTACAGTATAACCTACGGTTCAAGTGTTTAGGGTTCGATACCCAGGTAGGACATTGTACCTTTGAGCAACCCAAATTTCTTCTGATACTATGTACATAATTCAAAAGTTGTGTAAGTTGCATTGGAAGAGTGTCTGCTAAATGGCAGTGATGTACTGCCCCCCCCCATTGAAATTTGTTTTTAAAGCCATTCCCATATGTAGATATTGAAGATAATAACAATGGCAGACTTGGATATAGAGTACACAAGCTTTTATAAACTGAAGAAAGATGCAATTATGTTCACTGGTTCCATCTTCAGCACCCACCCTTAGCACCCTACTGTGCTGTGTACATACACTGCCCGGCCAAAAAAAAAAGTTGCACTCTAATATTTAGTTCGACTGCCTTTAGCTTTGATTACGGAACGCATTCGTCGTAGCATGGTTTCGACAACCTTATGCAACGTCACATCATTTATTTCCGTCCAGAATAGCATTAATTTTTGGCCGAGATCTTGTATTGACGACTGGAGAGTCGAACCACTCCGTAAAGTCTTCTCCAGCACATCCCAAAGACTTTCAATGGGGTTAAGGTCAGGACTCTGGTGGCCAATTCATATGTGAAAATGATTCCTCATGCTCCCAGAACCACTCTTTCACAATTTGAGCCCGTGAATCTCGGCATTGTCGTCCTGGAATATGCCCGTGCCATCAGGGAAGAACTAGAAATACCGCCTCTCGGTTGTATGCCTACCAGCAGCCAGTTTGGATATAAAATGTCATCACTTCATCATTTTATTCTATTAGACATTTGAGTGAAACTTTGTCAAAATTAGTGTATGAATTCTTGAGTTATGGCCAAAAACATGTTTTGACCTTTGACAACTAAAATCTAATCAGTTCATCCTTAAGTCCAAGTGGACGTTTGTGCCAAATTTGAAGAAATTCCCTCAAGGCGTTGCTGAGATATCGCGTTCACAAGAATCGGGACGGACGGACGGACAGACAACCCGAAAACATAATGCCTCTGGCCACAGCTGTGCCATCGCGGAAGCATAAAAAATCCATTGATGGGATAACCTGGTAATTCAGGACATTCAGGTACTCAGCTGACCGCATAACGTTGCTGAGCCTAGACCTGACCAATTGAAGCAACCCCAGATCATAACACTGCCTCCAGAGGCTTGTATAGTGGTCACTGTCCAAAAAAATACAAACGGCAAATTTTTTTTTTTGGCCAGGCAGTGTACCTTTAGTATTCTCTTACAATGTGTCCAACAACACACTTAGTATTCACTCACAGCAACGTTTATTGTACATTCTTCTCATTTTCTTTGCATTCTCCTATAACATGCATGCCTACTCTTTGCATTCTCCTATAACATGCATGCAGTCTTAGCATTCTCCTATAACATGCATGCAGTCTTAGCATTCTCCTATAACATGCATGCAGTCTTAGCATTCTCCTATAACATGCATGCAGTCTTAGTATTCTCCTATAGCATGCATGCATACTCTTAGCATTCTCCTATAACATGCATGCAGTCTTAGCATTCTCCTATAACATGCATGCAGTCTTAGTATTCTCCTATAGCATGCATGCACACTCTTAGCATTCTCCTATAACATGCATGCAGTCTTAGCATTCTCCTATAGCATGCATGCATACTCTTAGCATTCTCCTGTAACATGCATGCAGTCTTAGCATTCTCCTATAGCATGCATGCATACTCTTAGCATTCTCCTATAACATGCATGCATACACTTAGCATTCTCCTATAACATGCATGCATACACTTAGCATTCTCCTGTGACATGCATGCATAATCTTAGCATTATCCTATGACATGCATGCATACACTTAGCATTCTTCCATGACATGCATGCATACACTTGGCATTCTCCTATGACATGCATGCATACTTTTAGCATTCTTCCATGACATGCATGCATGCTCTTAGCATTCTTTTATGACATGCATGTATACTCTTAGCATTCTGCTATGACATACATGCATACTCCTAGCATTCTCCTACGATGTGGGTGTGTGCAGTTATAGTCAGTAAAACAGCTTGTTAAGAATGAGCAGTGCAGGCTTCCTACTTCCTTCCCATCCCACTGCTGAATTTTGACATTTGCCAGATTATATAAACCTCATTATTTGTTTCCTCTGTATACCAGAGGGTAGATCTCAGAGGGAATTTAAATAGTAAGAATAATAATAGAAACTGCCGACAAGAAATGTCAGAGGACAGATTATCCGGACAGGGAAAAACACAAGATGGGATAAGCAATTATTTTTGTTTGGGGGGATTTGGATTGAGTAAATTACTTTGGATTTGTTTCAGGCTTAACCCCATTTTTCATCACAGTCGAAAAGGTGAATGAAAATGTGCGTTGAAGGCGTCATTCCCCCCACAGAACTACAGGACCCGCTGTCTACTCCCACCAGTCTCCTCCTGAGCATCACTAGCCCCAGAGCATGCTGGGAGATGAAACATTTTGGCAAACAGAGATGGATGGGCATGGCTTTTTGGCTTGTCAGCAATTTTGCTGCAGTTTTTTTTCTTCCTTTTTTGCTTTTCAATGAATTGCTCCTGAGCCAACTTCTTGAGAGAAGTCTTACTGGCACGCAGAAAAGAAAATCATCCTACTCTCTTGGATGCTTTCACGTACGTCTATTTATATCGTGTCTTAAAAAACGGAATTAACGTCTTCCTTTGATGGCTGTGGCTAACAGTATCAACAACACAACTCACAGGAACCCACCCACGTTCTCTCTCTCTCTCTCTATCTCTCTCTCTCTGTCTCTTGCTCTCTCTCTCTCTCACATGCACACATACACATACAGTGTGAATATGGACAAACATGTAAACATATGCATATGTGCCTAAAAACACACCAAAGGTAGTGAGTGTGTGGTTAACATAAAAAAACACTTTTCTTAGAGGAGGAAATAAAAGCTATTGGAAGGAGAGGATGAAACAAAAATATGGCACTGTGATCTATAAAGGTAAACCCAGACTGTCTGCTTGAACATAAACCCAGACTGTCTGCACATAAACCCAGACTGTCTGCCTGAACATAAACCCATACTTCCTGTTTGAACATAAACCCAGACTGTCTGCACTTAAACCCAGACTGCCTGCTTGTACATAAACCCAGAATTTCTGTTTGCACACTTCGTTCTAAGGTCTTCCCTCTCAGAGTTGGATCAGAGAGGCAACGTTAGTGAGTGGCAAGTCGTGGTTCTGCTTAACAGCCAGGGATGAACAGCACCATATTGCCGAGACCCCTCGCTCTCTCCTTCCCTCCCGCCCTCCCTCCCTCCCTCCCTCCCTCCGTCTCGTTTCGGGAAGCTGGGTCTATGAACTTGTCAGCGGATGCCGCCTCCAGCACTGCCCCTGGTGACCACTCTCCCTGCACATCTGCACGGACGGGGGGGGGGGGTAGAGAGGGGCACAAAATGCTGAAATAAGGGACTTCAAAGCAAGCACATCCACCACGGGACAACCCCCCCGGTTGCCATCCCCATGCAGGACACCTATTTTGCCGGGCTGGTCTAACTTGGCCTCACCGCCAATTTTAGACTAAAAACGAAGGCAACCCCTGCGCCCCCGCTGTCAAAACAATGTGCTGTCGCTCAGATAAACACCCACCGTGTATGAAGTGCCGTATGGTGCACTGCGACTGTAATTAAAGTCAGCAGAATCCCATTACGTAACACACGCTGAGCGCTCAGTGAATCTAAACAAAAACCCTAAAGAGCGACGGCAATAACACTGATGAAGGAACACGCCGCCTGAATTGAGCCTGCCAGCCGGAGCTCTTGAATTCGAATCGGAAATGCTATCCTATTATCGCGTGTCTTATGTAAAAGCAAAGGTCAAAGAGGGCTGCCTTATGTCGGTGGCAGTGAAGGAGGGGGGGGGGGGGGGGGGGGGGGGGTGCTGGCTCTCCATTCAATTTCAGGCTCTGTCATAACGTTCTGTGGCCATCTATTTTTCTTGCAGTGGGAATTTACTGAGTTCATTTTCTTTTCTTTTCCAGGGAAGCACAAAACGCTGCAGGATCTTACGCAATGCAAAAACGCTAGTCCACAGAAACACAACGAGGGCGTCCGTGTTAGCGAACGCACTGTTGCTGCACTGTTGTTCCATTCAGAGTTTGGAATTACGCGGCTCCACCTGAGATGTTTGCCAAAAATGACTAATTAGTTATTAACACAGAAACATTCTTTGCCTCTTTTCATTGTACTGTACAATAAACGCCTAATTTGATTGATATATTTTTAAAAAATCAATACAGACATTATATTGAACGGTGCTACATGAAGGAATTGGGAGTTCTCAAACGTGTCACCAAGTTATACTAATTACACACATAATCCTATGGAAGGAGTGCCGAGGTCTGAGAGATGTGAGAGCATGAACAGGAGGCCGGACCACGCCCCCCCAGCCCGGTCTCTTAAGGCAGCGGTCAGGTTTGGTCAGATCAGCCGTGGTCAGTCAGGCCAGCTCCACAGGAGATTCTATTAAAAGATCATCGGAAGCCCCCGGGCTGACAGAGACTCCATCACACAGCGCGCAGCACCAAGCCTCAGAGAGTCCGGCATTAAGACATCACCGGGCAGAGCGGGCTATTGATTTTTCCCTCTGTTCCCCGCTCTTTTTTAAAAATGTTATTTATTAATTTTTAATTGACCAAAAGTGGCAGTGACAGCTGAACTGAAGCAAAGTTTTTTGTCAAAGTAATCAGTTCAAAAAAATCCCGTGTCTAAATTTTTAATTGGCTTTTACCACAAGAGGGGGACGGGGGGGAGGCAGAGGGTGTGTTGGAGGCAATCGCAAGTGACATCTACCGGGGAGAGATGCTGACCGTGTTGCCAGGCTGATGGTGTCTAGTGTGGAGCTCATGGGGAGGGTGAGGGAGGGTGAGGGAGGAGGAGCCAGCAGCTCGAAGGCGGACCTTACATGTCCTCTCGGGAATGAATGACGCCACTGAAGCCCAATGCCAGCGAGGCACCACATTCTCCAATTATGCGTCCCAAAAAACTGGCCTCTCCCAATGGCTCCACAGTTTTCTGAACCCTCCCCCCCCAATGACCAATTTAGTAAATACTGTAAATGTATTTTTTCTGACCTACACCATATTAACATTTAGATTGGCATGGTAGAGAATGTAACACGCAAAACATGTAAACACTGCAAAAACCAAAATATAAGTAAATCTTAACAAGTCTTAAATTTAGACTTTAAATTTATTTCCATTTATTTTTTCTAAGAAAGTTTTGCTCATTTCAAGAGTTGCCAAAGGGGTAAAGAAATTTTACTTGTCAAGTAAAAACTAACTTAAAACAAGCTAATATTTTAGACTTTTTAGAGGAAAAAAAAAAGATTTTAAATCTCATTAAAAGAATATAAGTTTTGTTTGAATTGTTTTGTTTGCTGTGTGTACTCTAGAGTAAGCGCAGTACAGTTTAATTTTACTGGTGTCCTTGTCACTGGAAAATGTATTATATACAGAAGGATTTTTTTTTTAATGTGCCATCTCATGGCTCACATCAACCTCTCCCACACCCCACCAGCGGCTCCTGACCCACAGTGGACTGGCCACCCTTCATGATCTCACATGTAACAGGTCACGCCAAAGCCAAGGGGATGGATTTCAGCATTGTGAATGGGCCTCATTCAGTCCCACTGGACTGAGTCAGATGAAGTTACACGCATCACACTGGTTTCATGCAGGAAGAAATAAACATAACCAAAGCTGGAGGATAGCAGTGCCTCCTAAATATAAGAGCGTCCCAAAGTAGAGTATTTTATTAACCCTTTAACCCCATTCCCCTAAACCATTCTGTAAGTGACTCTCAATGTCAGGCCAGCAACACATCACAATCCTGGGGCAGCTGAGGACACGGGCCCAGGCATCGGCCTCCACAAGACTGATTTATACGGCCAAACTAAACCTTTCCCAGGGTTTTACTGCACTCATAGAAGCACAGTGGGGATGTGGTAAAGTGTCTCAACTGGATCCACCTTGGAGAAGATAAACAAAGTTATTTACCACACATGTCAAGTTGAACAAAACAGGAAGTGCCAACAGGCGGACGAGTGAGGAGAACTCAAATAAACAAAACGTGGCATTGTCACCGGCTGCAGGTTTGACGGCCTCTTTTCTCCATTGATTCTGAGACTTGTATTTCAACCATCATTAAATGGAAATAAAAAATACACACGTACACACACAAACATCCACGCAGATGCACTCAATGAAAGTTTCCAAAGTTTCAGTTAATGGCAAAGTTGTGCACTGAAATTGCCTTATGCATGATGCCATCTCCAGAAGATTACATAATGGTGGAATATCTTAAAATAAAAAACATCTCTGCCTAAGGCTCATATTATAAAAATAAATCTAATTTTCTTCTGTTGCAATCTTTTGTGGTTAGAATGATGGAAATTCTTGCAGCATAAGAGGGCCTCAGTCTGGTACAATATGAAGCCTCCTATTAACCGACCGGCTTTAAGGTTCGAGGATGATTCTGCAGGTTTTTCTGTCTTTCATAAAAAACCATTAAAGCGGAATTCAGAAAGCTGGAAGCAGTGCACCAGAGCAATGGCCCATTGCAGCATCACAGTAAAGTAAACATAAATTATGCAGTGTGACATCACAGAGATTTTTTAAATGACATTTTTGGCTGCTGCTTAAGAAACAACACTGTGGTGCACGGATGAGCCCCACGGTCTCAATGCTGAATCTGGACTGTGCCAGAGCCGACTGTGGCTGGTAGTTCCTTACGGTGACACGCAACTAGCAATCACATCGGCCAGGGTATGGGAGGGTTCAGAGGGTTAGGGGTCTGCGTTTCATCTCTATTTACGGACCCCCGCTGGCTGATCGGGCGCCCGTGGACCGCCCGCAAAAGTCACAATTCTTCCGACTCCGTTCTATGCGAGCTTAGCTACAGTTTTCAGTGTGAAAAGAAGCAGCTGGTGACACCACGTGTTGCATAGGAGAACTACAGATGTCTACACTCTCAAATTGGCATTGATATTTGCGTAGGAACGTGGCTGCGGTTCCAGATACACTAAATGACCAAATGTATGCGGACACCCCTTGGTCTGGGGCCGTTTTTCATGGTTTGGGCTAGGCTGCTTAGTACCAGTGAAGGTAAATCTTAATGCTTAATTCTAGACGATTGTGTGCTTCTAACATTGGGGCAACAGTTCTAGGAAGGCCCTTCCTTGTTTCAGCATAACAATGCCATAGGGCACACAGCGAGGTCCATATAGAAATGGTTTTGTTGAGACCAGTTTGGAAGAACTTAAATGGTAGTTGTAAACTCAATGTACGTAGGCCTCACCCTCCATCTTTGTTCTGAACACTTACCACTTTGCTTAGTCATTGTATTGATACATAATTGTGATCTGTTCCCTTCTGTACCTCAAGCTATAATTTTTTTACTGGGCAGGTTTAAATTAAGGCCTTCCAATCTCATGCTCTGCAACGTGTATATATACGACGCTTGTGTATATATAGATTTACATTACATCTTCTCGTCAACCTTCTACAACACAGCCATGCCCTCTTTGGCAAATAATACCAGGCTGCCTGAAACATGGTAATTTTCCTAGTGCCCAAAGTCCCGGGCACAAAGAGAACAGCAGTGGAAGCACTTTTAAAGAGTCTATTTTGAACTGGATTAGAAAAAAAACCGAAGTGTTGGACTGCTGTGTGGAGTTTTATGTTGAACCACAAATGTTGAATAGTGTTCAATTAGAGCTTGATTATAAACTGTAAACTGCAGTTCCTTTTTACTGCACGTACTTGCATGCCACCTGGGCCATAATCTGTCTTTTCAAATTAGGTGCTTGAAAGTATCTGGATGCGTACGAGCAGCTAGATTTAATCACATATAATAGTATACATGTACAAGGACTGTATGCCATGCTTGAGCTGCCATGCCCCATTATAACCAATGATTCTCCCCACTTCACGGCTTGTCAGGGTTGCCAGAACAGGATCTCATGTCTCTCAACTCATCAGTCTCTCACTGCTCTTGTCCCAGTCGCAGTTGGCAGCCCTATTCTCTCTCTCTCTCTCCCTCTCTATCTCTCTCTACTCTACCTCTCTCTCTACTGTGCTTTATTTGCATGACAAGTAAACAGTGTTGCAAAATCAGCGAGATACATAAATGACAAACATCAAACCCTCACAACCAGGAAAGAAGGAAAAAAAGAATAACAATCACTTGTAAACAAATGTAAACGCACACACACACACACACACACAAAGTGGGCCTTGGTCTCCACCTCTGCCAGATTGCAGTGGGCACACAGCCTGTTCTTTGACAGCCAGATATTTTTATGGCAACCAGTTTCAATGGTAAGGCTGTGGTCACAGAGTCCGTACATTGTTAATGTGTGTCTTTGTTTCGGGTTTTTAACTCTAGTGAAATATTCTGACAGTGAGTAATTGTCATTATTGTCAGAATTACATTCCCAGTTTATTGCTTAATTTAGTTTCTTCACGCCAATTGTCAATATAGACATTTTTGTTGTCAATGTAAACCGTTTTTTGATGGCTTAATTCATCCCAGCACATCTGGGACATGTAATACATCTTTGCAAAACGCAAGGTAAAATTCTTCAATTTGATTTTCATCCCATTGTTTGTTTCTGTTCTGAAACAGAGCCCCATATTTCACTCCAATAAAGGAAGATGAGTTGGATAATACAGTCAATATTTTTAGCCAAATGTTTATAGGGGAATTGAATTTAGAAATGTTTTTTTTTTTTAATGGAACAGTAGGCCTGGCCTGCTTTGTCCTTAAATGCTTTATTGCCATGCTGAAACTCCCTCTAGCACTAATCATGAGACCTAGGTAAGAGTAGCTGGTGGTGTGCTCCAGGGTGTTGGCTCCTAGGGTGAAGTGGTACCTGTTTCCCTGCAATACGGCTTTGTCCTGGAAGACCATTTTTCCGGATTTACTGTCAGTGCCCAGGTCTGACAGAATTGCTCTAGGTATGACAGGCTGTGCCATAACCCCTGTTCTGTGGGTGACGGGAGAACCAGGTCATCCGCATGGAATACAAATTTAATTTCTTTATCATGAAGAGTGAGTCCAAGAGCAACAGACTATTCCAACTCTAAAGCCAATTCATTGATATAAATTTTGAAGGGTGTCAGACTCAGACTGCAGCCCCGTCTCAATCCATGCCCCTTAGTGAATTCAGTTCTATTGTTTCCAATTCTAATACTACATGTATTTCCTGCCGAGATCAATAATATGATGCCACAGACTTTATCCCAACACCATTACGTAAGATTTAAAAAAAAATAGTCCATCATGCCAAATTGAATCAAATGCTTTTATGAAATCAACAAAACATACAAATATGTTTCCTTTGTTTCAATGTGCTCATTTCTCTCTCTCTCTCTCTCTCTCTCTCTCTCTCTCTCTTTCTCTCTCTCTCTCTCAATTGGTAGGTATGCCATCTTCCAAGTTGGCAGAGCATTACCCATACCAATATAGCACAAAAGGTTTGGCACTTTTCTTGCTTTCCCACATAAATCACAGTAATGGCCACAGTCCTTACTAAAATTAACTTCTGTGCCCTTTCACCTCGTATAAACACAAAGGATTCAGACAGCCTACAAATTCACACAGCCACACAATACAATAAAGCCGCAAGTGTTAGTGATTCTGTATTTCATCTTTATTTTATTCTTCCACTTCTCATATGTATTATGCTTCTCCTTTGCTATTTCAACTGCTGAATGCCCCAGACCACTGATTATTAATTCTCTCTATTGCTCTATATTTATTTCAATCAATAAAAAAAACATTAGATCTCATAAACAAATAACATCATTTGTTCAAAGTAATTAATTAGAGGACACACAGACAAAACTTTTTTATACATTTTGTTTGTTTTAGGAATTGTGTATGTACAGATGTAAGGGTATGTCAAATGTTCGTTATTTGTTTTGGTTTTGAATATGCCTGATAACACATTGAACCATGCTGAAAAAATAATCAGTTAAACTTTACTAAATCATTACAATAGCAGTTGCATAAATGCTGGATGAATTGCAGCAGTAATCACAGTCAGTAATCACACATAGTAAACATCCCTCTCCCTCTCCCCCCTCCCTCCCGAAAATGGAAAGTGTTATGTGCTTCCTTCCGGCTCTATTTAGACTTTCTGATTTATGCACCTATTTAAGTGCTTTTTGTGGCAAATCAAAGTTACACCTGTTCCTAAGTATTCAGACTCACACTGTGCATGTGTTTATCTCTGATATTGGGAGGTGCTTCCTTGCATGCACAGAAAAAATGTAAATTTGCTCAGTTTATGCACAGGCCCACAGGGCGTCAAATATACTGCAATTCCACTTTGTCTGCGTTTCTAGTACACTTCTGAATTTCAAATTGTTTTCAATATGCACATTTGAACATAGTCTATTAAGCCAAAAAGTGGCACCTCACTGTGTTACAAATACTCTGTTTATGTATTGATTTACAGAGCATATTTTGTTTCTATTTGACTCACGTGACCAGAGTGAAATTTTCGGTCTCTCAGTTTAAAAGGCCTGTGTGGAGAAACGAGGGGTAAAATTATCACACATATAATGAAGCGGAAGGCTGACTCAGAATGGGAATTTATCTGCCTACACCTTAACGTTTTGAATACACAAACGGGTGAACAACTTCTTGTCAGATAAGCTTTAATTATGATAAAAATTTAAAAAATCTGAATACTTATTATTATTCAACAGGTAATAATAATTGTCTAACAATTTGCCTTTACTTTAGTATCTGCACCAGCAGATGTAAGTTCAAAGGCACAATTGATGGAGATGGAGGCCAAAAAAGGAAGCCTAATTTTAATGCATTATATCTTGCTGTAATTCATTAATCACTGACTGAATGAGCACTTCTGCACTCCCTAGTTAAAGAGATATGAAGTGCAATTTCCAGAAGAACATTGTTATTATTGTTCAATTCAAAAATCATCAATCAGCTAACACAAATAATTTTGGAACTGAACAATGACGGTACAATGTGAATTTTAATTCACAACGAGAAATGGCACTCATTAACCATTCTACATGAAAAATGAACATTGCATTGAACCCCTTAGCTGGACAACATTTCCTGATATTAGGATACTGGATATTTTCAATTTTTTGTCAGCATGAAGCTGTCAAGTCAGCCCACAAATGCGCTTATCTCAGTCTTCAGCGAGATACACCATTCAACTCCGCCCCAAAAGCGTATCTAGCTTCCCTTCAGTTACCCACCCTTTAAACAACCAACTCTGAAGTAGCTTAAACTGCTGAGGTGCGCAGTTTTGGAAGTAAGTTGACTGTGCGTGCGTATCTAAAGTTTGAACAGGCCCCTTTGTGACAAATTCACTATCAACATATGATACCGCTTGATTTGATCGACTGGTAGACTGATTGGGGATTTCAAAATGCCATTTGGCTCATCAATCAATATGCATCATACTCTGGTTATATATGATCTTCCTTATCACTTCTGAGTTTCCAGCCCTCGGGCATGAAAATCCCTCAAAAAAGCACTTTGTAAGCGGTTCTGTGACTCACGTTTGGTCCCAAACTTTATTTAAAATGAATTTTTCAGAACCTTTTTATTTCACAGGAAGACAGGCTCGGTAGATCTGAGTAAGTTCTCAGCCATACTACAAATGACTTCGGCTTGAAGTTTAAACTGAAACACTTCTCCTTATGCTTAATAACCGTATACTTGTCTTTTCAAAAAGCCCAGTTTATTTTCATTTAGAATTTGAATCACTGACATCATGTTGTTCTCCGTTTAATTTGCTTAATGTGAGGCAGCGGCTTTCCCATGATTCATAATTTAAATGCACGACTCAATAAATAGTCTCAAGTGTCACTTTCTAAGTGTCTCCCTGTTCCTTTTTGCTGCTGAGAGTGAGGTAATTCGGCTGACCAATTCAAAGAGGTTTTCGTACATTAATTACCTTCTTCTGGTATTTACTATCAATATAAGCACTGATGCAATCCATGCATTTATGCTTCTACGTCTTTTTTTGTTTGTTGTTGCTATGATCCAGTAGTGTGTTCAGATGACCAAATCATTTCACAATAAGTCGGCAGTGATGTTCTAGACACTGATATGAAAACACAGCTTTTCACAAAAAGGGAGATATTAGCTCTGGGCTCATCTGTCATTTAAAAAAAAATTGAGAAAAACTGCTTTGCGTTTTAAAAGGTTAATATTCGCAAGCCAGTTCGTCATTAATGTTTGTTTAACGCACAATATTACAATTTTATATTACAGGTTCTCTTCTGTTGGGGTACTGACAGAATTTGGCCGTGTCATTACCATAATAATGGCTGAGAACAAAGAATCCATGAGGCAGAAAGTGTTCTAAGCATGAGTATCTGAATAGATCAATCTGACAGAGTGATTATTACGTAAAACGTGACTTTATGTGAGGGGAGTGCCACCTCTACAGCTACGCAGCTCAAGTGTTTCCTCGTGAATACATATTCAAGCTGTGGATCCTACCTCGCTTGCTCTAGCTGACTGGAACAGCTGACTAACCAAGGCGAGGTGGATCCTATTTGGCTGCTAGCTTGTAAGCTAAACTACAACCAGCACTAAAATATTGCTACTTATGAGTCAGGTAACTTGGCATCTAGCTAGCTTACCAACCTTCGCAATAATTCTAAATTATTATGATATGATATAACTAATAGTTATTCAAGAGTGAAAAATGAATTATGAAATTGCTCTGGTATTTCTCAGGCATCACAAATAGTTCAGTTCTGCGTTACGCTCACGCCGGTAGCTGGCTAACGAAAGGAGATCACTGTCATGTGACTGAAATAATGTTGTAATCATACCCATGATGCATTACTGTTGATCATAATAAACAATGAATTGTAATGTTTCTGCACATGTGGTCTCTGCATTGTTTGTCAGCACTGGCCATGATTTACATTGAGACATTACTTTTGTATGTACAGGATGCTATTAACTTGATAACTTGATATAATCCGTTTTGAATGAGTTTCAGTTTTTCACACCACCAACCTGTCCCACCTTTTTTCAGAAGGCCAGATTGTTTGAGTGCACACACAAAATAGACTTCGCCAACTGCAGGTGAAGCAAGGGGCGAATCTAATAGGCTGCTTCCCCTGCACGCCCCCATCAAAATATTTTGAGGTAGCATTGCTGCAGGGCAGCCAAGTCCCAAAATCCGAACGTGGATGAATTCTTAAAAAACCGTGAAACCGAAACCGTTTTGAAATTCACAAGTGTCCTCACGGGGCAGTGCCCACACAAGCACATTAACCGGCGACACAATAAATCCGAACACTTAATAAATTGGATTTTGGGATTTCGTGGACACCTTTGTCGCCAAATGCTGGCAGCGGAATACAAATACAACACCCCTTTCCAAAATAAAAGTCCCGGACCCGTGTTCCCTGTCTCTTCTGGGAGACGGCGAAACACTTGTCCACGCTTAACTTTCATTTCACACTGTGCAATCAATTACTAGTCTCCGAAGCAGCCCATCCCAAGCAAAGGGCACATCTCTGAGCGCCTTATAATTGGAAATACATTACATTAAGGGACAATGCTCCTTTATGTGTGGGAAGACATTGCTTTCAAACAGTTTTAGAGGCTAGAACAAAAGTGATTTACAGAGGTTGCAAACAACCTTTTGCGGGGAGATAATTTATGGTTTCGTCTTGAGCTCGTGAGTTTAAGGACAAAACAAATGAATACGTGCAATCAAATGAATAACCTTTGAAGGCATTCAATCAATACTTCCAATCTTCAGCCCAAGTGTTCCTCAAATGCTGAAACTAATATGATTTAATTTTTCAGAGGCACAGCAGACAGTGGGCCCCCTGACACCAATCTCTCTTAAGGGATTTACCAGTGACTCTCTCAAATTTACACTCCGAGCCTTCGTTCCCACGGAGGGAAAGCGAGAAGGACGACCAAAAAAATAAAAAATAAAAAAGAAAGACGAAAAAGATCAAACTGACCGCAGATGAGAGAGGGCCTGTTCCGTTTTACTGCCCTGAGTAAATACAACCTGTCCTAAAAAAATAGAGCCCGGATCTGGGAACATAAAAAGATTCAGTTCCCTGAAGCGGGGGGGAAAACAATCCGCAGTGCCTTTCGGCTGTTGGGGAGGGCGGCCTTCTCCGTCACCACCAGCCTTCAGGACGGACGTGCGGTGTGTGTGTGTGTGTGTGGGGGGGGGGGGGGGGGGGGAGCCGGTGTCCTGTCCTTTGCGCAAGCTGCATCAGACACCCATACAGGCTGGGTTTCCTTCCCCAGTGACTCATACTAGATACCGCAGAAAACCGTATGACTGGGGGGCCAGTCGAGGATGGTCGGCGGAGTGCTTCCTGTGGTTTCGATTCAAAGGGATCATTAATTGGGTCCCAGAGCAGCGGGTTTCGTCCGTTTAAGTACACTAATCACGGCATTCAGCCTCGTCTACTGTGGATCTCAGTGCGCATTTTCATCCTTCAGAAGAAGACTTAACAGTGCCCATTATATAGGTACTTTCATCTACTTTTGTAGCCAGTACTTAGTTTCGACAGTCCTGAGCTATGTTTCTTTACATAAGTATTACTTTGCTCCATGTACTGCGCCCTAAAAATGTATACACTCAGATGAACTTTTTTGTATTCATACTGAGCTCCTGAATATGGATTTATACAGTACAGTCCATAAGTATTTGGACTATGACACATTTTTTGTTGTTTAGACTGTGTACTCCAGCACACTAGATTTGAAATGAAACAATGAATGTGAGGATAAAGCGCACCGTCAGCTTTTATTTGAGGGCACAAATACATATATATATGCAAACCACTGGTAAGTCTCAAGATCAGAACTGCCAGGTAGGAGTTTGCTAAAAAAGAACATTTCAAAAACTGAAGAGCTCTGCAACAAAAGTCTTATGGACAGAACAAGTGTTAACCTGTACCAAAGAGATGGAAAGAGGAGCGTGTGGCGAAAGAGAGGAGACTGTTCATAATCCAAAGCATACCGCCTGATCTGTAAAACATGGTGGAGGAAGTGTTATGGCTTAGGCATGTATGGCTGCCATTGGAACTGGCTCACTTGTCTTTCTTGATGATGTGACAGCTGACAGCTGTGGTAGGATGAATTCTGAAGGTTATAGAAAGTTATAGATCTTATCTGCTCAGGTCCAACTGGAATGGCTCAAAATTCATTGGATGGAGCTTCAATTGCTAAAGCAACCAAGGAGTTTTTCAGGACCAAAAAGTGCAATGTTTTCTGCTGGTCAAGTCACCTGACCTGAATCCAAATGAACATACATTTCACTTGCTGAAGACTGAAGGCAAAAAGTACCAGAAGGAACTGCAAATGGATGCAGTTCAGGCCTGGCAGAGCATCACCAAGGAAGATACCCAGTGTCTGGTGATGGGTTGCAGACTTCAGACATTGAATGTAAAAGGTTTCCAACCAGATGCTAAATTTGACCACTTTATATAATATTATGTTAATCTGGCAAATTATGTGGGGGAGAACAGTATAAAAAGGGCTTCAATTCATACACAGATAACCCAATATAGATGTAAATACCCTCAAAATAAAGCTGACAGTTTATGCTTTAACTTCATTTTCACTGTTTAAAACCTAATGTGCTGGAGCACAGAGCCAAAACAACCAAAATTGCCCAAATACTTAGAGACTGCACTGCAATATATCAACAGACAACAAAAAAAAGGATTTACGACAGATCAAATGTGGAAATAATCAAGCTTGCGTCAGTCCCAGACGCTCACCGTAGCTTCGCTCGCACACTTCACGGGTTCATTCTGCTTCGTATGTGGCTTGCCGAACGGACACGTGCAGGTAATGCAGACTGATTGCTTTAGCCTCAGTCGCTAATTAACAATGTGCGTCATCAGGCGGAGCCAGCCAGCCAGTCACACCGCTGACAATATATTCACTTACGCTGGTTTCCTACTCCTCCGCAGGGCTCCTTAATTGCATTTTAATTGGGTGTGCAAAGGAGCTGTGTACAGGGCGTGGGGAAATAGAGCTTGACTTTCAGCCTTCTTGGCCCTCCCTTAACTTTCAGCTCAGTGCTAAATGTAAGGGAGCAGGTACTCATTCAGTCCATTACACACAACAAGAGGGAGCACTGATATGTACAGTGCCCTCCATAAGTATGGTAACAATAGAAATGTGTCATTTTTGCTAAATACACTATATTTCCAAAAGTATGTGTGCTTTTTCAGCCACACCCATAGCTGATAGGTGCATAAAATCAAGCACAACAGCCATACAATCTCGATTGAAAACCGCTGGAAGTAGAATGGGTCGTAGTGAAGACCTCAGTGACTTTCAACGTGGCACTGTCACAGGACGCCACCTTTCCAACAAGTCAGTTTGGCAAATTTCTGCCCTGCTAAACCTGCCCCAGTCAAATGTAAGAGCTGGTATTGTGAAGTGGAAATGTACGGGAGCAACAACAGCTCAGCCCTGGAGCGGTAGGCCACACAGGCTCACAGAACGGGACCGCCGAAGTGCTGAAGCATGTAGCATCTAAAAATCATCTGTCCTCGGTGGCAACACTCACTACAGAGTTCCAAACTACTTCTGAAAACAACATCAGCACAAGAACTGTTTTTCAAGAGCTTCATGAAATGTGTTTCTGTGGCCAAGCAGCCGTACACAAGCCTAAGATCACCATGCGCAACGCCAAGCGTCGGCTGGAGTAGTGTAAAGTACACCGCCAAGGGACACTGGAGCAGTGGAAACCCGTTCTCTGGAGTGATGAATCACGCTTCACTAAAGGGTAGACTGACAGATGAATCTATTTTGCGGAATGCATAGTGCCGACTGTACTGGCCCGAATAGTGCAAACTGAAAAGTTTCACGAGGAAGGCAAAGCTTTGCTTGTTTGTGTGATCCGGGGACTGAACTCAAATCGACTGCATTTCATGCAGTTGTCTTTAGCTGCATTTTCTTTCCCAGGAATGATGGGTGTGCGGGGTGATGCTGTGACCATAGCTGCTTTAGCGGCCGCAGGTTCTGCCTTCAACTTCATGTAATGTTCACGCAGCTTGCATGCCAGGTCCATGCTGAAGTCACTCATCAGTAATTACAGTGCTTCCTCTGGTCCCATTCGTCTGTGTGAGTTTGCACATCCTACAGTCAATACAGAGTTTACCCAAAGTCGCCGTTTCAGTGAAAAACTGAAAGTATGTCAGGGGAGTCATAAACCCACAATTACTACAATGCCCACAATTATTGATCCCCACGTGATTATATGTAAGAAATTACATGCCAGAGGAGAGAACAACCCATTCACACTTGGTTATCAGCAGTTGTTACCTATTATCAGGCAGGTGGGTTTTGTGAAGAAAATAGCACAAAATGCTTGCATTTCTTTAATGAGTCAACCTGTAAGAATTGTAACACAGTTATTTTAAGCCCAGCTATTTAGGAAAGCCATGGAAGGAGGAGGATATTGCACTTGTGGTATTGGACTAATTTTCATTTTGAAGTCCAAATGCTCGATGGCATCAGCTCTGGCCTTTCTAGTGTTGTACAATTTAGAACTTAAATAACATTTACTGATGCTATTTAATACTAATATACAGCAACATTAATAAATCAGCAATTTAAAATGAAAAAAAAAAACAAATCCTCCCTGAGTACAATCATTAAAAAGAACTGTGTTAAGTTGGCTGGTTCAGTTACTAACCACACATTTGTGCATACAAAATTAAGCTCTAAGTTCTTATTCAGAAAATGTCTACAATATCAGCTGAAAGCTTGTGGTGTAACAATGTCTCCAGCTGTTCACATTTTTTATATTTGCCACGTTAGAGAAATAAAGCTAATGTTCGCTCAGAGAAAGTTGCCACTGAGTTTTAGATTCCTTGCTAGACAATGTTTTTCATAATTTTCATATTTGAGGGTCATCGTGTAATTTTTTTTTATTCATTCATTGGTCATTATTTACCCATTGAGATGGAACCTGATTTAGACTAATATCCATTGGCAATGTACCTGTTGCGCTTTCTGCACTCCAAACCTGTGATTTAACACTGACATATCATTAATAATGAAGTGTAACGACAGATAATTTCTTTTTAAAGCTGTATTTTACGAACAAAGCAAACATACATGCTCTAAATGATGTAAATTTGTCGGGAGAACCTTCTATAAGTATCTTAACTGTATGCGTCAATCAAATACATACAGTAAAGTTGAATTATCAAAAAATCCATAAAATTATGTTTCCGTTTAAACTTCTTCTAGCATTGTTAGTGATTAAATGCATTTAATGTGCCGAGAAATGTTTCAATTTCAAATTTTGGTCAGACACGACATACAGTTATAGAGGAAGATGTGCATTTCCATGTTTCCATGTTTAATGCTCACTTTTTGAGTGATTCACAAGCCACTGCATATATACATATAATGACATATTACCCGCCCATTCAGCAAGCTCTGCCCGCCCCTGGCCCCGCCCCCATCACACAGGACCATAAAAGTTTTTTTTCAGTCACAGATCCCTGGCTCTGTAGCTACACTTGCAATGTGAAAACCCCGCAACGATAATACATAAACTCCACCACACCCCTAACTACGTGCCTGCCTATGAAACCCGATGGAGTTTTGGAAGCAGACGGCAATTTGGAGACGGTCCCCCTCCATTCAACCACACCCAAAGGATACAAACAGCCACACACAAGCGAACCGCAGATGAAAACCGCACCTCTCCCCGGTATGCCCGCGAGCGCCGAACCTTGTCAATCAGCTTTCCCCCGAGGTGAGTCGGGTTCCATTTCCACGGCAGTTTTTTTCAATTAAAAGAAATTGTGGTGGGGGGGGGGGGGGCGGGGGGAAATGTGACATTTCGCCACACTAGCTTCCTCTCCGTCCTGTTGGAAAAAGCCGCGTCCGGAATCTTAAGCAGATTCCGCACATTTCAATTACGGGACACGGCGCGGGTCACTCAGGGATGAGCAACACTTTAATTATAAAATATATTCCACCGCGTCGGCTCGGCACCGCGCGCGCGCTTAGCAATCCTGGTAAAAGTGTTCGCGGAGGTCACAATTAATTACCAAAGTTGTTAAGCAGGCAGCGGCCGCTGTAAACAAATGTGAATTTTTTATTTTTTATTTTTTTTCCGCGGAAAATAAGCCTCTCTTACCCCGCGGCGCGCCGCGATAAAAAGCCGGCGGCTAGTTCATTAACACGTCGTGCCGTCGCGCGCGGCGACCGTTCGGAGGCCGCGTTAATCTTACGCCGCCGCCGCCCTCGGGCGCCCGGATCAGGCCAGGGGTCTCCAGCCAATCGGCGGCTTTTTTCTGCTTCGTATCTCATTCAGATGCTTTGCGTTGTTTTTGTTTTTTTGGTTTTTTTGTTCGGCTGCTTCTTGAGGGCGACCTCAACGTCAAAGCGTCAAAGTCTTTATCGCCTTTCATTTGAAACCGGGGGCGTCGCCTAAAACGCCCCTCCGCAGAGCGCAGAGAGGAACTTTGCGCGCTCCCCGCGGCGTCTGAGAACTTTGCGGCAAATTAATTATCGCGGGGGGGTTACGAATATTATTATCCGGCCGAAACGATATCAGGCTCATCCCCCCCCCCCCCCCGACCGTCGAGTGAAACGTAGCTTTTTATACGCGGCCCGGTCGATTCGAGTCTCTCAACCCGTAGCGCTGTTAGCAGCTGCGCGCCTCGAGCACCGAAACAATATTTCTATGAGAACGCTCTCGCTGTGACGCTGCGACGGCTCCGGCCAGCAGGATATTACTGTTGCCGTGAGACCGCCGGTGTGATTGTTGACACAGACGGCGGGGGGGGGGGGGGGGGGTTGGGCGGGGCGGGGCGGGAGATGACTGGATAAACCGAGATGGAGATGGAGACGCGGCGGTGCCCGGGGGGGTCCTGTGGCCCCTGGCGTCACTGTCATTTCCTAGACCAGCGGAGCAGGGAGGAGGGGTAGATGGGGGGTTGGGGGGGGGGGGGGGTGGGTGGTCTGGCCCCTAGTGACCCCTGCACCCTCCCTCCCCCCCATCCCCAACCCCTTTGTGTTCTGCACCAACACAGTCAGCTGGTCCGGTCTCCCCTTTTTCTATATTTATTACCCCATTTCACAGAGTGCTGCATCCGTTAGAATCCGGGCCCTGCCCACGCCCGCTACCATTTCACTTTCCAATCAGAGGCACTGAGAAGGCCAGACCTAGCCGCTGGGGCTACGGCACAGCTGATGCCTAATGCTTAATGCCACACGCGGAAACACGGCCAATTTCCTCCAAAGCATACGGTAGCTGTCAGCATTACCACACACATTACAATAGGCTAACAAGCTAGTCAACTGCAGCATTCCATCCGACCTCCCTTTGTCTTAACCATAGGAAGCACTGGACAGGAAGAGAAGACTCTTCAGAAGATTCATCAAATTAAAATGTTTCCAAAAGGGGACAGTTGTTGAGACTACTGCAGTGCTGACATTCTAGACAGTCTATGATACGGTATCAGTGATTTTACCAACAGCATATGTAGAATGCAAAACATGAGGGAAATTTCTGTCTGTTGTTCTGTCTATCTTAAACACCACAGGTGAAAGACTCTGGCCTGCCTGAGGACAAGAGACCGGTCCAGCATTATAATTTCACAAGATTACTGCATGTGTATCCTGATTTAGTCTCGCTACTTTTATTTCCCCTATTAGTCAACTTTATCCCCCCTCAAAGATGGCAATTTATTGTACTGTACGCTGTGTGAAATATGACTTGAATGGCCAAAAAGAAGATTAGTGGGTTGTTGTTTATCTTTCACCATGAATTGTACAGAAAATATATACTGTTCTAATTTCATGTTGTAAATAATCCACACCGGGGAGAAAAATTTTGGTTATTCTCACTGCAATGGGCTAGTGCTTGGACCTGAAAACTGAATTGGAAGAGGAGAGAGAAATATGAACACCTAATACAGCATGTGTGGGACTTGTTAAGACTGCAGACAACTGATATAAATGATAGGCAGATATATGATGTACCTCAGATAAATGTTTGGATATGCTATGACATACAGATAACATATAACAAACGGTCGACAGATAAATGTATTTCCTGCTTTATGTGCACTCAAAGAGAAAATACTGGAAGTCTGCACACTGCTTAATCGTTAAACTGTAAAGACACCATAGGATCCTCTGTGTGGGGGGGTCCCATCTGAGCGGTGGGGGTGTGAGTGGCGGTGGGGGTGGGGGGGTGGGGGGGGGTTTACGTGCCTTCGATGCTGGCGGAGGCGTGTCCCTCGGCTCCTAGCAGCGGGTTGACGAGCGTGCAGTTGTAGGCGCTGTTGGGCTCGGCCATCACCGTCAGGACGCTGCGCACGCTGAAGAGGCCCTCCTCGTTGGCCACCTGCGACACGGTCACGTTGTCCGTCAGGTTGCGCCCCGCCCCGTCCTGCCACGTCACCCGCGCCTCCGGGTAGCCCCCGTGCGCCGCGCAGCTCAGGGACACCACGTCGCCCGGCCGCAGGTTCGAGTCCGCCTCCCACGTCACCTGGGGCTTGGAGTAAGGGGCTGGGAGGGGTGGGGAGGGGGAGGGGGAGGGGGAGGGGGAGGGAACGAAGAGGAGGGAGGAAGAAGAGGAGGGAGGACGGAAACTCAAACGGGAGAATTTCACCACAGACACAGTTCAGTTAAACACTGAGATACATGCACCGCCTCCATCGCAGCGCACATGCACACATTTTTAAAAAAACAAAAAAAAGCACCCGCCGGGCTACGTTATAATCAGCGGCGGGCCTCTGCGAACCTCTAAACACTTTTATTAATCGCGGGTTCGGAACCACTGGCCCGGAGGTACACCTCCCCCCCAATTCCCCAAGCTTGCAATGTCACTGTAAACGATGGACAGTGGAACTTCAATTCACTTCGCAGGGATTATGGAATTGAGGGGGGGGGGGGGGTAAATTGAAATCATTTGAGCCCCGTGGGCGATCGAGATGAGACGAGAAGGGCGATCGCTGCTCGGACTGGCGCGCCGTCGTGGGCTGGAGGGGGGAAGGAAGACCCCCGCGAAGGCAGGGGTCCCGATTCCTCCGTCCGCAGCGTGGAGGCGGCCCGTGACGCTAATTGCAAATGGCAGCGAAAATATGAGAAATATATAAATCTAATCAATCAGAATGGCCCTGCCGCATTTACCCACAACCCCCCACCCCCGCCCCACCCCCCACCCGCCCCACCCTACCCCGAGACATACGTTAGGAGCTTCGCGGCTTTTCCTCAGCCTCTTCCTGCCTTGTGTAAAGCAGCAATCTAAAGACACGCGTGGCACAGGGAGGGGTGAACAGGCCAGATCGATACTTTTTGAGCGGAAAATAAAACATAATTATCAATAAGAATCGGTCCGTAATGGGCAGCTGTTATGGGTGAAGTCCCATAAAGAAAACGCGCTCGGTTTTTTGATATGGTCAATCGGTCACATTAACAATGCTGCGCTGTGCAATACAGAGCAACGAAACGCAATACAGCACAACACAGCGCTGCTATTTAGAGTCCTCCGTACAAACATCTGCGGGCACTTTTTACGAGAAGAACGCGTTTGTTTTATTTTTAATTGGGCGCGCCGGTTCCGTCCTTAATTTTCGGAATATCCAATTAGGTATCTACAGCTGCGTTTCGCGCGGCGGTTCCCCGCGGCGAATTTTGGGAGAGCGCGGCGGCCGCGCGCGGCTCTCCTCCGAAACAGACGGGAGTCGCCAGCCTGCTTCTTTTCACGCCGCGGCGCGCGGGCCAATCTGGCGAAGGGCTGAGACGGAGGGGGGAGAGACTTCCTGCGCGACTCTGGCGGGCGGACCGCAGACGCCCGGTCGACCAGCAGGGGTCGCCGGCGAGCGGTGAAAACACGGACCCCGAACTGACCGAACCCTCCCAGCAAACGTGCCCTGCCCTCCACGCCGGGCTACATGACCACAGCTGGCGCTGGCACGGTCCGGATTCACTCCTGAAGCATACTCGTGACTGAAAAATTTGATTGAGTTGAAGAATCACCGTAAGTCCAAACTAGTCTAGTATAACGGGTAAGGAACTGGCCTTACATCCTTCGCTTCCCAGGTGAGACAAAGCTGCTGTATCTTTGAGCAAGGTACTTCACCTGCATTGCTTCGGTATATATCCAGCTGTATAAATGGATGCAATGTAAATGTTATGTAAAAAAAGTTGCGTAAGTCACTCTGGATGAGAGCGTCTGCTAAATGCCTGTAATGTAAGGTAACGTAACGTAACTAAGAGCAGGGACGTGAACAGGTGAGTCCGACATAGCCAGCCGCAGCTGTAGGCCTACCTCTGATTTCGCTTGGGACCGAATTTCAAACGCAAGCTGGAGAACGGAGAACAGCTCTTCCCCGAGCTGATTTTATACGTACGTGAGGGATCACCGATCGGTAATCACCCGAATACAGAGCGCGGTGGGGAACGTATGGCGGACGGGGCCGCGAAGCAGCTTAAAAGCGAGAAAGACCTCAGATTCAGCCCGGGATTTAACAGGGAGCCGACGCGACGACTTCCAGAATCGGAGCGATACACTCTGAGCGCCGTGCGTGAGAGGGGGAGCGCTCTGTGCTGCTGCACTCTGCACTAATGCGCAACTAACAACTAATAATCAAACCGGGAGGCTATTGATCACGACAGAGACCGCAATCAGGGCTTATTGAGCAAACACACATTACCGACCGCCCCTGATGGAGCTGAGCTCTCTGTTGTTTTAGGCATTGATCATGTGTAAAAGCCGCTCGATTGCTGATTGCCGGTTAAAAATGTGCTTGCGTGCACGTTTGCGTGTGTGCGTGCGTGTGAGAGAGAGAGAGAGTGTGTGTGTGTGTGTGTGAGAAAGAGAGAGAGTGTGTGTGTGTGCATGTGTGAGAGAGAGATAGTGTGTGTGCATGTGAGTGTGGGTGTGTGAGAGGCAGAGAGATAGAGAGAGAAAGAGGGACGGAGGGAAATAGAGAAATAGAGAGAGAGAGAGAGAGAATGTGTGTGTGTATGAGAGAGACAGAGTGTGTGTGTGTGTGAGTGTGGGTGTGTGAGGCAGAGAGATAGAGAGAGAAAGAGGGACATAGGGAAATAGAGAAATAGAGAGAGAGAGAGAGAGTGTGTGTGTGTGTGTGCATGTGTGAGAGAGAGAGAGATAGTGTGTGCGCATGTGAGTGTGGGTGTGAGAGAGGCAGAGAGATAGAGAGAGAAAGAGGGACAGAGGGAAATAGAGAAATAGAGAGAGAGAGACAGAGAGAGAGAGAGAGAAGGGGGTGGGCAGGGAGTCCCTGTGTATCCTGAGAATTCTAGCAGGAAGTAGGGGAAAGGGGATTCATACAAGCAGCTAATTCTCCCTGATCTCACAAGGTGCGCTTGCTAAAGGGGACTGAAAAACAAGTTCACTGAACAGTAGAGAAGGAGAAGGACACGGTTCACACTCCTCCCCAGCCAAACCCCCCCCCCCGGCTTACCGGCGACCTGCACCAGCAGGGCAGCGCTGCCGTACTCCCGAACCCTCACGAAGCAGGTGAAGCTGCCGTCGTCGGCGACCCGAACGCCCCGCAGGAGGAGCGAGGCGTTCCCCGAGCCCAGCTCGGCGCGGAAGAGCCCGGTGCGGTTGGCGAAGGCCTCCACCTGGTCGGCCAGCTGGTCGCGGTCGTCCCAGTAGCCGTGCACGGTCCTCTTGCTGTCGGTCAGCTGCCAGAAGATGCTGAGGTCGGAGAGGTTGAACGGGCCGGGCGGGGCGAAGGAGCAGTTGAGCACGGCGTCCTGCCCGTACAGCGCCACCACTGGCATTTCCGGGACCTGCACCTCGAGGACAGCTGAGGAGGGGCAGGAAGGAGAGAGCAGGGCCGTCACCTCAAATGATGAATACGATGCCATCACGACTTCATTGATTGGTTGACCACTTTCATGCACTCAAATGCGAGAGTTAAAGTGTGGACCTAACACCACTCCCATTTTCCATTTCAATCCATTTCAATCCATTTACCCACTATACATAGGCTACTTCCTCTCTTTATGATGCTTGTAGTTTATCAACTGATGAGAAGGTGTGTGAAAAAAGAATTAAGCAGAAAGAACTGCTATCAGGAGTGTCTAATACAATCGTCCAAGTGTAGCAAAGAAACGATCTGAAAGGGTTTTTTTTTTTTTTTTTTTTTTTTTTTCAAAATCATCCGTTTTTTCAAAAATCACGCGTCTTTGCGGAAGAGACGGTCCCAAAACGCGACGCGAACGCGGGGACATATGGCGCCGCTAACGAATGTTGCGACACAGACCGGGAGGAGAGAAGGAAGGCAACAAACTGAGACAAAAAAAAAAAAAAAAAAAAAAGAAGAAGAAGAAGGTTTTATCAGCTTCCAAACAGACAGCGTGTGCTGCTGAGCGTAGCCCCGCGCACGACTACCGCCGGGCCCGCGTTTCGCACGTCACTCCGCCACTCCGCCGCTCCGCGAAAGCTGTGAAGCCCCGACGGCTCGCAGCCCCCCCGTCGAGCGCACGTCTCTTCACGCCCCCCCCCCCCCCCCCCCCCCCCCCCGCCAAACAACCCGTCAACCCCCAAAATCCTGCGAGGACCTGCCCTGATTGACAGACACCCCCTCCCCCCCCCCCCCCCCCAAAAAAAAAGAGAGGGGCCCCGTGTGTTCTGGCCAAGAGCGCAGGGAGGACGTGCGCTGAAGCGCAGATTCGATAGGTCCGCCGGGCGTTCCCCGTCCGCATTCTTAATGTCGAAAGTTCCGTCTCCGCCCGCTGGCCGAAACATTCCGATTGCCTTCTTGGGAATAACTGCGCAGGTACACGATGTCCAAAAAACAATAGCGTGCCGGTGGAGGCACTGTATTTAGCACTACAATTTCCTCTTACGTTCGCTTGGTGCTGCTAGGCCTCAGGCAGCATTAATATGCTGAGAGTCGAGTGGCTCAGCTGGACAAGTTAGAGTGGAGCCTCGTGTCTGAACGTAAAATAAGTGAGAATCGTTAACTGTCACAGTGTCTCAGCCACGCAGCCGAGTAGAGAGAAAGCCATTCCTATGACAGCATTAAAGCGCCGTGAGGGAGAGCGTAGCATTAACCTTCCGCTGCTCGCCAGGCAGGAAGTCTTCCGTGCTTTTCGCCCGTCGTTAATACTGGCCGAAACATTCCGATTGCCTTCTTGGGAATAACTGCGCAGGTACACGATGTCCAAAAAACAATAGCGTGCCGGTGGAGGCACTGTATTTAGCACTACAATTTCCTCTTACAAACCAGAACCTGCTGTTGCAAAGGAAAAGAGGAGACAGAAGAAACGCAGGCGATGACAATCTGGTTAGTCTATAGAATCTGCGCTTGGACCCCAGGGGGCAGGTTAGCAGCGTCGAAATGTGACCTCTTGTGCAAGGAGGCGATCGCGAGTAGACTATCGATCCTGACAGGAGAGGACCTGCCGGGGGGGGGGGGGGGGGGGGGGAGAACGTTACGCACGCGGCCCCGTCTCCGCTTCACAGCCTGCGGTTCGTTAAGCAAAGATGGCGGAGGAAGCCGAGCGTGCCAGAGAGAGATCCGAACGCCAACGGAATCGCGGCCTCAAGCGAACGTTTCTTAAGCGACATTGTTTTTGACGTGTTTAGATTCCGCGTTCCTCTACGGGGCACGACTGTATTAACAAGGCGGACCGCAGGGGCTCCCGAAATCCTCCACGCTCGCACGGACTCGTAGCCCCCCCCCCCCCCCCCCCCCCCCCCAACCAATTCCCCCGCCCCCTCCGCCCAACGCACGCCAATCCGCGCCGAGGTTTCATTTCCGTCTCCCACTCAGCTGCCGGGGTCCCCACGAGGCCTCCTCCAATCATGCCTCAGATAATGTGTCAGTTCTCTTCGTTTGACCCCACTTTCCAAATAAGGCCTGTCCCACCGCGCACAGCCAAGGGAGAGAGGGGACCCGGTGTTTCATTAAAAAGCCAATTCAGACACGGCCGCATTTATTCACAGACGCCTACACACACCACCAACAACTGCAACACTCAGTCTGAATGCGTTTTTTTTTTTTTTTCTTTTCATTTTTCTCCTAAACATAATTTCCCACAGTCCACCTTAAACAATATTTCCCACGATCTAGGTAAAAAATTGACTCTTGAACGAGCATAACATACTGTTGCATGACACGTATATAATGAAGGTTGCACAGCATTACACAGACACAACCATGCCTAACATCGCCAGGGACTGTGTGATCATCTCTCTGCGCTACCTTCAGTTCAGTGTGGTTCAGCTGCAGACACACTGCCCCCTACCGGTCAGAGAGAAAACTGCAGAGCAAGAGTAAAATAAGAAAATCTGCTACAATGTCAGTAAAAAAAGCAGTATTTATACTAAGTACTGAGGCTCACACATTAACATAGAGTCCTGTTTCTTAAGAGCTTAAAGACTTGCAGTATTCCCTCTTTAAATGGTCTTTGTGTAAAAATCCACAAGGAAACCCACTTTGACTGCTCTCTATACAGGGGATTCAATTCTCGAAACCTGCCCATCACAACCCCCGCGTTCTCATCAAAGAAGCAACCTGTCACAAGCTGATTTCATAAAAAGCTTGCCAATAACCTGAGATGAATGGAACAACTGTCCTTTCATCACAGCCCATTCTCCTCCCTTATTTCAAATGCTACATTTGTGATTGTAGGCCTTTCGCATTAATGCATTATTCTCCATGTATCTGGAAGCGCACGCTCTAGCACCCTCGCCCTCTGAACTGCATGCAGGCCACCTGTCGCTTTTTAATAATCTATCAGTTGAGCCTTGCAGTTACAATGTTGGACAGTCTGCGCAGATGACACCGTCTGCACAGGCCCTCCGCGAACACCCCGCCTGCCAGAGTTAGCCGGAGTCGCTATCGAGCGCTGAGGCGGTGGATATCCTTCCCACCGAAACCCTCCCTCCCTGGGTGCTGCTAGGCCAGGCGAGCCCAGGTCTGCGAGCTCAGCGTTCGACCTGGACCGCAGGCAGCGTTAATATGCTGAGAGTCAAGTGGCTCAGCTGGACAAGTTAGAGTGGAGCCTCGTGTGAACGTAAAATAAGTGAGAATCGTTACCCGTCACAGTGTCTCAGCCACGCAGCCGAGTAGAGAGAAAGCCATTCCTATGACAGCATTAAAGCGCCGTGAGGGAGAGCGTAGCATTAACCTTCCGCTGCTCGCCAGGCAGGAAGTCTTCCGTGCCTTTCGCCTGTCGTTAATACTTTTAACTTCCCGGCCTCTGAGCGCTTCGAATCTGGCTCGAGGCTAAGGCTCACGCCGCGACACTCGTAAAAAACGGCGGCGGGAGGCGGTCAGGCCGTGGGGGCTGAGGGGGCCGCGGTGGCGGGCTCCCGCGAACAAGGCCAGACGAAGGGGAGGGGCTCGGAGGCGAGGGGCGTGCTCCCAGCACGCTTCAGAGATAATACCAGTGGGACGATGGCGCATAGCACTCCGCCGGTTACTTCCCCACGGGGCAGAGGTCGCCGGGTAGAGGAACTGAGAAAGAGCTCTCTCTGGATTATTCAGGATGTGGCCGAGCCCAGCCGCGCAAAATAGTACAGATGCAGTCGGCTCCTGACGGAGTCCTGCACGCAGACGACCGGCGAACTGCTTCAGTGGAAATATCCAGCAGTGGGAATGAATAGTATGTAAAAAATTTAAGCTGGGTAAATTGTTGTGGATAAGTAGGCATGCCAGTGCATCAGCTAAAAGGTCCATCTGCTGCCTGCCACGTCCTACACTGAAACTTGTGACTTCAGGTGGAGCAGCCTGTAGCTGTCTGTCAACCTGAGCTGCAGGTTAAGTGCTCACAGTAACTAACATATCAGGAATTGTAAAAGCACAGAGAAAACAAAGAACATTTACAGAGACTCAAAAGAGAATTTGTTCTATTTAATCTTCATACTTAGCCAGCCATGTATGTGCACAGTTAGAATGTAGAAGTTAAATTGCCATAGTGGAAAAGCAGCGCCTTTTGCTTCTCAGTGACGTCATCAGTGTTGACGAACAGGAAATTGGACCTATACCATGATAGAAAGTGACATCACAGTGGGGCAGGGCCAGCAATGCACCCGTGAGGTTGTGATAAGGCCATACTGTGACATTCTGTAAATGGCCAGACCACATTTAACATTTAACTGTGTTCTCATAAATTCAGAAATATAAGATTTGATTTGACACATGGATTGGTAAGCATTTATAAATAAATTCAGCTTTGAGACTCACCAGGAAGCAGTACATTTTCACCAAACACTCTAGTTCTACTTTGTCGTGAAGGCTTCGTATTTGGCCATTATATCTGGCTACAAAAGTAAAATATTTCCAGGGATACAAGCACAGATTTCATTTCATGCATGGATCAGTCCATATTCCCCAAGGGATTGCATAATAAACACATATATGTGGCATGCAGCCACTTTCTAATTTTAACTGTTCGAATATTGGTTTCAAGAAAAAAGATTCACACTTAATGCAAACTGTATTCATTTCTTAATTAAATCCTCTGCCCTGAAAAGTCAACAGCTCTATAATACGTCTGTGTTCTGAAGAGCCATGGTTTTCTCATAGTATAATGGGCACACAAATATATTCGCAACATATCTGTGGTGTAAAATTCTAGTGCTGCGGTAGGTCTGGGAGTTCAGCGGCTTTCGTTGGTCTGGCAGAAGACAGACAGGTCAGGGTACAGCCTGTGGGGACAGAGAGGACCGCAGGTGAGGCTTCATGAATTTTCACCTCACGCTCTGCGTTCGCCAGCCCCGGCCCCGTTTGAGAGACGACCGCTCTCGCGCTCGGCTCGGCGCGGAGCGAAGCCTTCAGGACCGGCGAAACGGCGGTCCTCCGGGCTTCAGAGACCCGGCTCGCACTGATGTGGCACAACGGAGCAGAAGGCATCGGTAGGATGGCCTATCAAAGAGCCGATAATCTATCAAGCATTACCAAAGGGCAAAAGCAACAACAAACAACCCCCCAGATGCATGAGTGCAACTGGCTAGCTAAATTTTGCTAAATCAAGAAGATTGAAGCCCACATACATGACTGTTGATCATCACAGTTGCACAGACTTTGTACTGACCATTGATTGAGCCCAATACTCACTGACTATAAGAGACAAACCCACACAGCGACAGCCAGACTTCCGCAGGCGAAGTCTCCAAAGCCCCGCGATTCTGGCATAGCACAAGAATAAATAATTCTGAACCTGATGCCGGCCTTGTGTTTTACATGCTTCCTCCCGCCTCGCTTCCTGGACCATTTCCACCGCAGCACGGGCCCGGTTCTCAGAACGCTCCCGACACGTCAGACACACCTGCTCCCCCTCCCGCGCCTCCCTCCCTCCCTCCCTCCCTCCGAAACGGATTCCTGGCTAAGCCTGCCGGTTGCCCCGGTAATAAAACTCCACCGGCGGCCGCCCGGAACATCTGGCCGTGAGACCCGACGAGGGGCGGGGCCCAGACGGGTGCGACCGCGGGTCTCGCTCGGCGCGGTTCCGGCTCCTGCAGGGTCCGCGGTTCTACCGTGTCTGAGGAGACGTTGCCACGCCCGTGACCCGTGACCTCACCCAGCGCCTTGTAGTACACAGCACAGATTCACATCCTCCTGAGACCCGGCAGAAAAAAAAGTTTATTTACATTTTTTGACGTTACACAAGTGTCTCGGTGTGGCCTGCGATAGATTGTCGGCCCCCTAATGTACGCTGGGATAGGCTCCAGCATGCGCCCCCCCAACACTGCCCAGCCTAGGTGGGTATAGATAACGAATGGTTGGATGGACAAGTGTCTCGGATGACAAAAACATGTTGCAGTGAAAATATTTTCAAACATGCAATCAATTTTATTTTTATTGAATGCCCCTTGTAGTGTAGGTTTCTGCCAAGCTGCCAAAAATGGGCTTCATTTTGGAAGCTCACTTCCTGGTCTTGTTGAGAGACATTGCTCACTAGCAGCAGTGTGTTTTACTCCAGTATAAGTCTTTTAGTCACCCATTTAAATGCAAGTCAATGGTATCAATATGATCAAAAAGTCATTATTTTCTCCCACAAGAACATTTTGTTGCAATAGGTGTTTTCTTCTTTGTTTACTGTCTCCCCATGTGCTGATTTGTTAATTTATTGTGTGATTTAGAAAATGTGGTAATGTTTCCTTGACGAATCAGGGACGGTTTGCCTCACTGCCAAGTCACTGCGCATCACCGTATCTCACGCACTTAGTGGACAACACAGACCAGGCCTGGATTCATGACCATATAAAGGTCCCCCCTTTTCCCTACTGCACAGTCTCTGGCTCCAAAACGGTTTCAAAACACTTTTCACAGGCACAGGGAAAGTCAATAGGTGAAGTCACAGTCACTTTGTCCATGTTTTTTTCGAGTCAACGGTTTCAGCATAGGATAATATGTTGGTCTTGAGATGAAGACCAGAGACTCACGTCTCCTGCAGGGGACAGAAGTGAATTTGTCAGGTCTCAGGGGAATGCCCCTCAGTAGCTCATGCAAGGCATAGGTCACGCAACCGTGCGCATTGACACAGACTGGTTTACTCCACTGTGCTCAATCAAACACGAGCGAACGATTCTACTAGGCGCTGTTACGCTTGTGCCGCCACAGAGTGAGACTGGCGCACGTGTACGCGGTCGCACCGGTACATGTGTGCACACACGCGTGTGCACACCGCCAGCTTGCTCGGCGAAATGGCAAGCCCGGCTGGATCACGAGCGCACGCGTAAGCACACACATCCAGACGCGCTCAAACGCAAAGACGCTAGCAGGCAAATTTCTGGGCGGCGGTGTTGACTTAACAAAACAAACAGTCACAGAACGCAGAGGCGGGTCCGCGCTCCGTACGACGCGGCCGCGTGTGCATCGATGCGGCGGCACTGCCCTCTTCTGGCTCGGACGCATCATTGCAGCAGGTACAAGGAGAACATGAATACCGTTTCTACAGAGCATTAAAACACTAACAAAGCAAAACACAAAGCCCTATTAAGGGTGTGATTCATGAATGGGCCATATGACAAAAGAGACAGAAGTATCTAATAGAGGTGACAGTATCTTAGAGGTTGTTTATGGTTCAGCATTGTGGTATTAGACATCAAGGTGCTGCAACCTTCCCCATCCCTTCCCCCTCTCTCTCTCCTGGATATCAGGGTAATCAGTCTCATATCCTGTCAATAACTTGTTAATGGACTCCAGCATCCTGATAAGGAGGAGAGCTGAAGGACTAACCGATAAGACGAGAGCAACTCCAGGACGAGGAACAGTGCAGGATCAGGAAAAAGGAAGACAGAGAGGCAGTGCGGTGAGAGTAAAGAATGTTCAAAATTTAGATTTTTAAAACTATTAACAGCACAGAGCCTCATATTTGCATTGCACTACAATCACCTGGCAGATAATTTTATCCAGAGTGACCAGATTATAGCGGAGAACATCAGTGTTACTCTCAGGAATACAAGAGTGCGGTATCACCAAGAAGGCAGAGGCCCATTAATAATCACAAAGAGAAATATTAACCTAATAAACAACAATGTGTATTGCATCAAGGAGGTATGATTACATATATAACCTTAATTCACACAGGTATACCCATAACATTATCCAAAAGGAAATCCAAGAAAAGATAAAATGAAAGGACATCTAAAGGGGTCAGAGTAGCCATGGTGCAATCTGAAGTGAATCTTCAGTGTGCGTGAGATGACGGACACGGTGTCTGCAGTTCTGACTACAGCAGGCAGTTCATTCCACCACCGGGGGGCCAGAACAAAGAGGAGACGTGACCTGGAAGTGCAGGTAGGCAGTAGGGGGGGAGTGGCAGCTGTGTAGGGTCTTATGATCTTTTAAAGATACAATGGAACAGTCCCTTTAGCTGCCCAACAGGCAGGCACCATGGTTTTGAATGTGATGCGAGCCTATATGGGCAGCCATAGCCTTCTCCAACCCTGCCTCACCCGCTCACATCCCAAACCCGTTACTCAGAGAGCCAGGTTACCCGACAGGGGGAGCGCTCCTTCAAAAGTGCACCTTTCCAAGAACAGACTGGGAACCGCTCTTCCCATTAGTCCCAGACCACTAACCATGGAGTAAACGTGTGCACAGCTCTGAGAGAGAGAGAGAGACAGAGAGAGAGCGAGAGCAAGAGAGACAGAGAGACAGAGAGACAGAGAGAGAGAGAGAGAGAGAGACAGAGAGAGAGAGAGAGAGAAAGAGAGAGAGAGAGAGAGAGAGAGAGAGAGAGCGCTGACATCCCATACATTACATTTAGCACCGTTGGTCTGTGCCATCTGTGGGACGGCTTTGTGGGATGCGCTACCATAATTGCTCGGTAATTATAAGTGCTCGATTAGCAACGCTGTCTCTCGATGGGGACGGCGTGTTCCAGCTCGCCGAGCTGCAGACAGTGGCAGTTGGGCCCTTACCCACGCCACACTGCAAAGGAAGTCTCTCTGCGACCCGTCCTTTGAGGAAGATACTTCAGTGGCCTCAGTCAAATTAGGCAGAACATCACTGATACAGAGTAATGATCCTAAAAGCCAAGGCTATGTTGAAACTTGCTGCTCTTTCCTCGTTTCGAAATCTGTGATCAACTGATGTCCGGACGCTGGCCTGATTCGATGATTCAAACGAACGCACGTGCAACGTGATCCTGGGGTATTCACTTCCGTCCACAGCTGCCCTTCGCTGATAATGTCATCATCATCATCATCATCATCATCATCATCATCATCAGCATCATCATCAGACAAAACAACTGAAAGTTGAGCTATCTTTGTCACTGAGGATTTTGAAAATTACTGGCCCCAATATTGTAACCACTCGGTTAAGACACATCAGCGTATTTTGAAAGCCATGTAAACACGCGGATAGCAAAGAAGCCTGAATAACAGTACTGAAATCAGTATTTTCACAGGGGAGTATGTTAAAGCAAACTGAGTTCTAATACACAAGAAATCTTTTAAAATCTGCACCAAGATAAATTTGGCTGACTGCTGTTTGTCTACGCCAAGGAAACACAGATTGCCAAGTGCGTTACTATCTTAAACATTTTTAAGCTGAAGTTATTGACATTATGTCTAAAACTCTGAAAAGCATGCATTTAGTTATGCACCACATAGGCTAATCTAGGAAGTCTGTTACTCAGACTGTCCCTCACCTGATGTATCCTAACCTACTACAACTGAATAATGGTAAATTATAACCCATAAAACTCCACGCAGATTACATTGCCCGCAAACTGAATTTAAACATTCCCGTTTCACACCCTCGTTACATTTATTGATGACAATTAAGCAAGATTATACTAAAACAGGTGCACGGCGCCTTCAGTTAGATGTGTGGAAGCAGTATTTTTCGAGGCAAACTGCACTCAAGAGTGAATTTCTTCATGCACTATTCGTTGTGGGAAGATTGTGGAATCATTTACTTGGTTTTTTTCTCCATTTTGGAATCTATTGAAAAAGACAGACTGAAACAAACCGTCACGGAGAAAAGATCGTTTTACTAGCCCAAAGGTGTTGGAAGTCAATGACAGGCCAGCAGGCCAGACGGAAAGCCAAGCCCTGCGACAACAAGGATAAAGGAGAAATAATTATTGCGCATCATCAGCCCCGCTAGAGCGATTCCATTGAGCAATTTATCACCTGACCTTTTCGGTGAATTGCAGTCATAATCATAGTTATAAATATCATAATCCCAACAATAATAAAAGCTTGTCATTTTTAACTAATTGCCTAATAACAAAGAGAAAATAACTCCCCAGGCACACTTTGTTTTAAAACACTTGTTATGTTAAAGGCATACTATACAGAATTATTTAGCCTTGCTGTGTTCCTGCGTTTAGGATCGAAGTAGCCTCCTCCACTGTCTTCAGCCCCACCCACTCACACCGAATACCCAACGATCAGTCATCTAGTTACTTAATAAAGCTAGCTAGGATAGTTAGAGGTAACGTTATTTACAGGTCCAACAGAAAATAAGCCACCTCTGCATCGCTTTTTATCCCCTTGGCAAACATCGGCTGGCGCCAGTGAGGAAAGCAATCCCAAGGTTAACTCTAGTTCTTGAATGAGCTCTGTCGGCTTGCCTTTTTGCTTCACCTCCGCCATTGTGGCAGCTAGCTAGCTGGCTAGCAACAAACACTCTGCTGAAATCTGATACCAAACAACCGGCCCTGTAGCCACACCCACCCCTCCCCACACAGAAAAGAGCGCCACACCCAGAAACGCCCCAAACACATTTTACGATAAAAAGCACAGGTAAAGCTACACAAATTCGGTGAAAGTGCATAAAGACAGAGATTGCCAGGGCATCATCACACCATAGCATGATTATTTTATACTATTTTCACGGTAGAAATCCTGCATAGTATGCCTTTAGCAGCGATTAAAAAGCATGCCCACTAAGTCAAAAACATTGATCTAGCAGTAGTAACATGCACACCATTAAAAAACTCCCCCTGCGTTAAAAACGTCACAAAATAAAAAAACACCCACATGCACCATACTGAATAAGACACAGCAAGACAGACACGACAGACACAAGGTTAAAAACATTACTGCAGAATGGGCGACACACCCTCAACTCCGAATGAGACCGAGGAACCCGGCAGATGACGTCATGCAAATAATTTCCCTCGTCCTCCCCTTTCCCTGGGTAATGTTATTCAAGGAGGGGGGGGGAAATGTTCTGCAAGAAAAAAGTTTAGAATTCCACCAGCAGATACAGCAATTAATCACGTAGCGGAGGTGTGACACTATCAGGAGCCAGAGGGATTAGGGCCTGTAATCCTCGTCAGGGCCAAAACGACACAGACCCAAGGTCACTCAGTCTGCAGTGGTGTAAAGAGCCACAGCATTCAAAGAGCTCTCGCACACACCCAAGCACCAACGTCTCCTTTCCGCCTCATGCAAGGGACACACAGGAGACCGCAGTCTCGCCATGACAAAGGTATGCCTTCCCCGCATGCAGCTGTTCACTTGCTAATGTGCTAAGTGCTTCAATGCACCATGTAATAGATCCGCAAGCATCCATGAAAGCTAGCGGTACACACACAGGAATACAGATGTAATTAAGCTTCATTTGTGTAAACATATTTGGAGCAGGCTGTAAAAAAAAAGCTACGTTTGAGCAGTGAATCCTGCCAGTGAAAACTCACAGCAAATTTAGAATACTTCTAAAGCACTCGTCCAACCGCTGCCTCACTCAATGAGAAACAGAGGTAGCAGTCGTAGAGGCGGTAAAGAACAGTACGATTTGCACGTTGAGCCTAAAACAGCCTCGGGCTAAAGTTGACCGCTTGCGTCTGAGCAGAAGAAAAAATGCGAATTGGGGCCCAGCGGATTGGCTGCGATGGAAAGCTATTTTGCCCCGCCCTCTCATCCAAGGCACGTTTGACCACGCTCCCTGACTCAGAGGAAAAATGAGCACCCCTCTAAATTAAAAACAGCCGGAGCTGGTGGAAAGGAGGACCTTGCCTTTACCCAGACCTTAATAAGCAGCGGACAGCTGAAAGGAAGGGGCCTTCCATCTGGTGAGACTTGGATGTCTGGCGGGGTTATCTAAGGGAATGTCTCAAAACAACCGTGCCGTTCCACTGTTCTGACCCAGGGTGGTCAGGTACATTGCCTTTTTCCCTTCTGATCTGTGGACATTGACTGGACCCCAGGAGAGTATGGAGAAACAGAGAGAGAGAGAGAGAGAGAGAGAGAGAAATAAAAAAGATAAATATATAAAAGAAGAAAGCCCTTACCATAGGCACTGAGTGCCAGTAGGGTGGGCATCAGTAGTGCCAGCATGCAGACTCTGTGGCAGGGGAGATCCATGCCCAACGTCACTCTGTAGAGCCAAAGAGACACAAAATCAGCCTTTTCATTAATGCTACAAACAGGGGTTATACTGTATGCTGATCATACAGGGCTCAAACAGCATATACACACATAAAGAGAAGCAGATGTACAGCTAATCAAAGTGGTGAGTTAATACATTCCTTTGGTGAAGGACATAATGGGTGCGAGAGACATACTGTGGCTAGTCCACTGGAAGACCCAGAATAGAAGACACACAGTCTGTCACTCACAGCTGTCTGAGAAACACCATGGGGTGAAAACGTGTTGCAGCGCAGAGTAAATTCAGGTGAAAGTCATAAACGTCTGTACATTACAGCACCGTTCTCTCGCATTGTCTATTAGGCCCCGAAATAACCGACCAACGAGTCCATTTGCTACTTTGCTTGTAAAAGCAGCTGCTTCTAATTCAGGCCACGCATGTAACTTTCCAAAATTTCTCAGAACAGCCAAAAGGATATGATGTGGAAAGAGAGTGGATGCAAGACAAAAGTAAAAACAGACATTTCAAAACTGACCCAGGGTTCATTAAGGTTTTTATTCACAGTTGTCGAGTCAGGCAAGCTGGTAAAGATCCACACGCCCAAATGAAAGTTATACTTGTCTGGTCATGGTAAGGTTTACCTATGACATGACAGAGATAAAGCATCAGATTTTGGAAATTGAATCTACTTTTTAAAAAAAACTTTTTTTAAACCTAAATAGAAGTGACATACCGCTAGTCATGAATGTGTCTACGTCTTTGTGATCGCTTTAGAACCACAAATGTCAACATGACTAATTGCTTTGCTACAAACACCAACCAGTTACGTGGTTACAACTCACCATAGTGAGTGGGAGTTGTATTTTATTTTGTGTTCAGTAACTTTATTTATGCAATTGATTTAACAGGGACAGTGCATATTAAAGTTATTAATCTGTAGTCCCTGGGCAGCTTAAAACAAAAACTACTCGCTAATGTTATGATATACCAACTAGCTAGGTAGCCAGCTAAAATAACCATGTTATTATTTAGCTAAGTATCTGACTAATAGTACTTGGCAACTGCTACTAACATTAACTCTGCTAAAAGAATGAGTCAAATAGACAGTGAAATATGTTAATTAACTTCCACAGAATAGTTACCTGTGCTAGCATAGCAGCGCCAAACAAAGAACAAACTGTACTGTAAATGAGTGCTGGATAGTCTGTTGCTCAATAAGGCAAGTGGACGAGCAATGAAGCAGCCTACACTGACCTCTTGATATAATTTTAATTTTATTCATAGCTCTTTATTCTTATTTTACTCATTATTCTACCACTATTGAGAAGATGATGATTGATGCCATACAGGTGCAGACTGGGACAGTCGCAATTTTTGATTCATCACAATAACACTTCTTCTCAGTGACCAAAGGCCCAGTATCGTGTTCATCTGCAAAAGTGGAAACCAAGTGCGAGAATAAAGTGAAATCATTCATTGATACGGGTGCTCATTAGCATCTTAGAAACCCTGGGGAAAGCAGAGAGGAAGAAACCATTAAGCTGGCACCTGTGTTATTCCAGTTAGGAAGGACCACTACAAAATGATCACGATAAACAATGACAATTGTTAGCAGATGGGACTCACAGCTCCTGAATAAAATGGGGAATATATGCTTTCTAATTTGAACACACGGTTGACGTGGAGCTGCCAGGTAGCTTGTCTCCAATGGATTTCAGGGTTACGACACACCCTATGGCATGATACTGAATCCTGACCATGCAAATACAGGCCATGCCCCACACGGCAGTCCAAAACCGGCCATAGCATCTCCTGGGAAAGGAGAGTATCAGTGGGCTGTATCGTGAACTCATGCAGGTTGACCTGCAGTTTGCATGAGTAAACTGAGCAGAGAGTGCACAAAAAATACAATGACTGCACTGGGACCACAGGTGGACAGGGACCTGCAAATGATGGACATTACCAAAGGAAGCAACAAGGGTTTCACTCTTACTCTTTCACCTTACTTCACTCTAGTGTTTCTTTTGCGCCTCTACATCATGAAACCTATGCACTTGTTGTACGTCGCTCTGGATGAGAGCGTCTGCTAAATGCCTATAATGTAATGTAAAGGGTGGCAAACTTGAATTTAGCTAGAATTAAGGTCTGTCGTTAAAACTGTCTGACTAGTATAGTAGACCATCTGGAACATCTAAACCAACAATGTGGTCACATGTATTTAATCCCACAGCTTTTATGGGATAATAAACAAATACCATAATCTGAATTGATTTTTAATGAACTGGTCCCATTATTGCATATGAGAATCCACTAGCAAGTAAGAGAGCAACGCTTGTAAATCCAAATTGTCTAGTTTTCTGGCTACCTGTCTATGAAAATACAGTATGTTGTGCTTTTCTGAAGAATATTCATAACACAACGTAAAGGTCTCACAAAACATTACAAGGCTCGTGCGGATGGGTAGCTGGAACATCTCAACAGCACAAGTGTGTGAGTCTTAAAGAAGGCATCGTAAGTTCAAAGCTACAGCTTACGCAATAAGATCAGCAAGTTCATGGCATGTCTCCGTGTACTGGTGGGCCTGCAGGAAGACCTTCAAAATCAACACCAGATGCATCTCTTTGATACAAAGGGAAAGGCTCGACAAATGAGCTCCTTCAAGTAGCTTCAGTAATAAATCTTAATTATCAGCAACAACAAAAAAAATAATTATAGAGGAAAGCGAGGCGTGAAAAGGCATTTTTGTCTCTTAGAAATCCAATCAAATGCTTGTCCCTCACTTCTGTAATTTATTTATTTCCTTCAATGAAGCAGGCTTATTTTCAAACACAACTTTGAAGAAATCACTTACGCTGACTACAGCTGATTAACTGCAGAACTGTGCAACTCTCTCCGACCAACGCGAATACCCAAGCAGCCTGAAAAGGTCTCGGAGTATCTGCTGATCCTTCAGAATTCCTGTTTTTTAATGTGAAAAGTCAGGGCTGGAGGGAAGCCAGCAAGCTCAGCTAACAGGGAGCGTCGGCCCGTCTGCAGCTGTGTAAGACAGCGGGGGCAGAATCGGGGGGTCCTTGCCACGTGGCCCACGAGGTCACAGCAGATGTGAAATCTGCGCCAAAGCGAAATCCAACTCCGGCAGCCTCTCCCTGGCCCCGCGTCGGTGGTCAGAAGGCCCACGCGCTTTCTGACGGCGGTGCGATCACAGACGTGTACAGGAAGCGCCGCACGACCGCGCCCTAGCTGGAAGGGAGCGGGCTTGTTTTTCAAGCGGAATCAGGCCCTCGCCGGACTCCCTCCTCAGCTCCAGCTGACTTCACGCAAGATCCCCGCAAGTTCCGGGATGAAATGCAGTGACAGCGACACGCGAACTGTGTCCACCAGTGAGTCTCAGAGGAAACCCTTCATTACGCACGGCTGAATAAACATTCCTGGACCAAAAATGCTGTTGTACAGTAAATACCAAACTAAAGTATAAACCAATGTACAAGATAGCTTTTATGTGTAAATACATGCTTCACATTTAACAGTAAAACATCCTGAAATAAGTAGATTTATGAAATATTACACCAGTTTTGTCTGTCTCTTTTTTTGTCATTCAGAGAGATGGGCACAAAATGTTATTTGGGCATAAAAAAAGTGTCCAATCTTCCACCCTTTTGAAGGAACAGATTCCTACTTCTTTCCACCTTATCTCTCTTCTCTCACTTCTCAACTCTTCCTTCTATTCCCCCATTTTCCCTAATCACATATGGTACTACGGCCAGACGGGCGTGGTCACAAGGGATTCCCCACAGGAAACAGCCCGAGTTCCCCAGAGGCACGCGGCGTGCCTACAAAAAAAAAAAAACACACACGAACCGAGTAAGTGCGAGGGGCTTGGATTCCCCCCAAATTACACACCGCTTGAAAAAGCTGGCTTCTCTAGCACCTGAGCGTCTTTAGGAAAACAAAGACAATTTTCTTGGAATGAACAAGCGCGGAGAAAATACTGCCGTGATCCTAGCGCTCTCCAATAAACATGCGCTGCCTTCCTGAGCTTATGAGTCCTGAAGCAAAGGGTAGCAGCAAATTAAACGGTAGCGGTTTCAAGCAATTGGGCCGACCGTACTGCTGAATTAAACATTCCGACATTACCATAGAGTTGCGTTAGGGGGATACATCAGCATAATGCCTCGGCTTTTATGAGACCATTTCCTGGAGTCTGAAGCCTGCATATGAATTTGGCGGCAAAGGATGTGGTCTGAATGTCAACCTCGCCGCAGCCTTCCTGAAAATAGGCCTGTAGAGAATCGCTTTGCCTTTTTTTTTTTTTTTCCTGCAGACTGTTAAGAGAGCACTGATGAACAAAGCAGAATTTAGTTCAGCCTTCTATTTCCCGAAAGGTCAAACTCATATCCGCGGAAATTCCAAACAAGCAAATCTTCTGCTTTAAGAATACATTTATCTGTGGATTTAATTAACTGAACAGTCCTTTCACAAGCAAACTTTTCCCCCCACTACTATTGAGTGTACAGGCCCTGGACATGACTCCATATTTATTACGCACTGCACTATATACATCAGAGCTGCCCAACCCTGTTCCTACAGATCTGTCATTTTGTAGGTTTTCATTTATATCCAGTTTTGGCATACCTTATTCAACTAAAAAAAGCAGCTCAATGAGATATCTGGATACCGAATGAGGTGTGCTTTGTCAGGGTTGGAGTGAAAGCTGGTAGATCTCCAAGAGCAGTTTGGCAGCCCTGATATATATGCAGTGAGCTCCATAATGTTTGGGATAGATATATTTGTTCTTGATTTGGTTCTGTAGTCCACAATTTTAGATTTGTAATAAAACAATTCACAGGTTATAGTGCAGATTCTCTGTTTTTATTAAAGGGTACTTTTATATTTTGGTTTCACCATGTAGAAATTACAGCACTTTTTATACATAGTCCACCCATTTCAGGGTGCTATAAGGTTTGGTAAATATTAATGTTATGTAAATTAGTCATGTTTAGTACTTTATCGCATATCCTTTGCATGTAATGCTGCTTGAAGTCTGTCACCCATAGACATCACCAGATGAAGAGTCTCTTGGTGGTGGTGCTCTGCTGGGCCTGTATTGCAGCCATCTTCCGCTCCTGCTAGTGTTCGGGGACTAGCCATAAATTTTCTCTTCAGAATGAGGAATGCATATTCAGTTGGATTCATTTCCAGTGAATGGCTTGGCCAGTCAAGAATTTTCAAATTTTTGGGTTTGAAAAACTCCTTTGTGGCTTGGGATCATTGTCTTGCTGTAGGGTGAAACACCATCCAATGTGTTTGGAAGCATTTTCACTTGAGCAGATAAGATGCATCTGTATACTTCAGAATTCATTCTGCTGCTGCTATCAGCAGTTACATCATTAATGAAGATAAGTGAGCCACTACCTGTGGCAGCCATACATGTTCAAACCATAACACCCCCACCACGTTTCACAAATGAGAGGGGGGGGGTACTTGGATCTTGGGCAGTATCTTTTGGCCTCCACACTTTGCTCTTGTCATCACTCTAATACAAGTGAATCTTGGACAATGTAGGAATGTGGAAAACCAATATGTATAAAAATACCCTTAAATAAAAGCTGAGAATCTGCACTTTAACCACATGTAAATTGTTTTATTACAAATCTAAAATTGTGGAGTATGGCACAAAATCAAGAAAAATAAGAAAGTTGTGTCTAAGACTATTTTTAAGTAAAAGTCATGTTTTTGCATTATGGTAGGTAGAAACTGAAAAAAACAGGTCTTTTTGTATCATTATGTGAACATGACCAAGACCAACAGCTGGGATAAATGCTGCAGTAGTCAAAGAGGGAGTTAATGGAACTTGTGCTGCCCACACTGACAGCAGGCCTGTGACAGAGAACCCCAGCCCTATTAAACAGTCACCACAGCACACAGCAATTATTCGTCCACAACAACTGCTGTAGGACAATGCATCCCCACACTGTTTCCAATTACAGCCACAAGCGAAACTTTCTCCACAGCTAAAACCCGCATAGCATCTGAAGAGTTGGGTAAATGCCACCCAAATTAGTGAACCGATACACAACTGTGAAAAGTATAGCAAAGCAAAGTACTACATATATGGCCGAGTAATATTGTGAATGCTTTGGCCCAGGGTATAATTGTACCGGCATACAAATTGCACGTTGCTACATTTTTATGTACTCTCCTGCAAGATGTTATTAACAACGCAGAGGCAATGCATGATGCTCTGACTCACAGTCATCTGAAATCTAAAGCAGCTGTGTTGTTTGCTAGACAGGACCTCCTGGAAGGGCACCATAGACTATGATGCAAATCTGTGTTTTAGCTATGGCTGTAGGAAACTGACAATCAAAAAAAGAAAAAGAAAACAAATAAAACCTCTAAGAACATTTGAGTGCCAGTAGTATCTGTATAGTGTCGTATAATGTAGTATCTCACACTGGCAAGAAGTTAAAGAACTAAACATGGGCCTGTAATTAAAACCTTACCTAAACACATGGTACCGTTTACCAGGCAGCATTTAATTAGGTATATAACACACCAACACCCTATCCCCTGTTGTACTATGCACCAGATGAAAGGGGAAGTAAAATTTAAGTGGGTGAAGAAAAAATCTACTAAATGTAAGGCTGTATTATTATTATTATTATTATTATTATTATTATTATACCCTTTTACATAGTTAATTTTAGAGTGCCACTGGTATTCACAATGTGTAAATAAACTGGTCTCAGTTTGTAGTCTCAGCTGAAACAACTAAGGTAGCGCCCTCTCTGTGTGTATGTTGGGTTAAATAGCGAAGATACTAACCTACTTTTTTGTGAACAAATGTTGGCTCATATCCTCTTCGTAGACCAACTTAACCCGCAAAACTTAAAACGATAGATAATTGCACTATTGTTTTGCAGACTGCTACCTTACTTGACCAGGAACGACCCCCGTATGTAGCCACAGATTAAAAGTGTAGACGCGTAATAACGAATTTTATCTGCATAAAGCATTTACCACACTGACACACCTTGGTTAACAACGTAACTTATGCTACATATTAACTGTAAAATACGCTTCAAATCCTTAAATATTCTATTCTTTTTCAGTCGTGATGGTTTGAAATTCCAGCTGTTGCCTGCATGTGCCTTAAACGCTTCACAAGTACCCCAAAGTAGCCAACACTTAAGTCTAAAGTATAAAAATAAATAAATAAAAACTACCGCTCCTTTTCGTAAAATATCTGTGCCATGTCAATTTACTTAATGTATAAAACTTACCAACCCAGTGAAAGGTTATTTAGACTGTCGGCAAACCACCCAGCAGAACTGATTCGTAGAGAGGAAAACAATCTAACAAAGAATCTCTTCACGTTACCATACGCATTCCCCTTTTGGTCGCCCCGGGTACGCAACAAGTAAAGAATATCCTCTTATTTTAGGTGCATTAATAGTTAATATTTTGCAAGCATTACTGTTATTCGCGTTAGAGATCATACGCTCTGGACTGCAGTAGAACGAAACCCGCCTTCCTTCAGCATCGGCGCTGTGTCAGGCATGATGTCACAGACTGGGAAAGATTTCCCCACCCGGTTCACCGATGAAATTAACTATTTACTGTAGGCGATGCTCGCCTCAACCGCAACAAGTAACTACGATTAACTTACGACGATTTCACTTCAGCAAGCTGACCAGGCATGTCAAATGCTAAAACTGTGTGTTAATGGTAGAAACATAATAAAGATTCGAAATTAATTGTGTCCCGATTTTTTTAAATTACGCAAACGTTGACCAAACGCAGACGTAGGCCTACTGTAAGACAGACCTGGGTCAATATGCAGACCCTAATCAAATAATTTGATTTAAAAAGAAAAAGAAAATAAACATATATACAGTTTAAAGTGAGTTACATAAACACCATAATGTTTGGGGCAAACATAACTTTCAACTTGATTTAGAAACACCTGTGACGCCATTTGTCCCAAACATTATGGGGGGCTATGTATCAAAAGTGCAGTAATTCCTACATGGTGAAATAAAACTGTTTAAAACTACCGTTAATAAAAGCTGAGAATGTGCACTTTAACCACATTCTCAATTGGTTGATTTAAAAAAATCTGAAATTGTGGATTGCTATATATATATATATATATATATATATATATATACAGTCCCCTTCTAAAGTATTGGAACAGCAAGGTCAATTCCTTTGTTTTTGCTATACACTGAAGACAATTGAGTTTGAGGTCAAAAGATGTACATGAGATGACAGATCCAAATTTCAGCTTTTATTTCCTGGTATTTTTATCTAGATTTGTTAAACAACTTAGAACATATCACTTTTTGTATCAGACAACCCATTTTTTAGGTGAGCAAAAGTATTGGAACATGTGAGTGACAGGTGTTTCTTGTTGCCCAGATGTGTCCTGTTAGATTGATTGGTTAAACAATAAATAGTTCTGAATGTCTACTCTTGGTTTTAGCCTTGGGTTTTGCCTGTGAAAACTGCATTTGTGTTATAAAAGATAAACTAACACGAAGACCAGAGAGCTGTCTTTGGGAGAAAAGCAAGCTTAGAAAAGAGAGGAAATCGATCAGAGCCATTTCACAAGCATTGGGGATAGCTTGTACGACAACTTGGAATGTCCTGAAAAAGAAAGAAACCGCTGGCGTACTAGCAACAGATATCGAACAGGTCGACCAAGGAAAACAACAGCAGTTGATGACAGAAACATTGTGAAAGCTGTGAAGAAAAACCTGAAAACATCAGTCAGTGACATCACAAACAATCTCCACAGGACAGGGGTGAAGGTATCTCAATCAACTGTTTGAAGAAGACTTAGCAGCAATATAGAGGCTATACCACAAGATGCAAACCACTCATCAGTAGTAAGAATCGGAAGACGAGATTACAATTTGCAAAGAAGTACAGAGATGAGCCACAAAAGTTCTGGAACAAAGTTTTATGGACTGATGAGACCAAGATTAACCTCTACCAAAGTGATGGAAAGGCCAAAGTGTGGAGAAAGAAGGGATCTTCTCATGATCCAAAACATATAAGCTCATCTGTGAAGCACGGTGGAGGAAGTGTCATGGCTGGGGCTTGCATGGCTGCTTCTGGAGTGGACCCACTAATCTTTATTGATGATGTAACTCATGATGGTAGCAGCCGGATGAATTCATAAGTCTACAAAAACATTCTGTCTGCCAACTTACGGAGAAATGCGTCCAAACTAATTGGGAGGAACTTCATCATGCAGCAAGACAATGACCCAAAACACACTGCCGACACAACAAAGGATTTCATTAGGGAGAAAAAGTGGAAGGTTTTAGACTGGCCAAGTCAATCACCAGACCTTAACCCAATTGAGCATGCATTTCACCTCCTGAAGAGGAGATTGAAGGGAAAAACCCCCCGAAACAAAGAAGAACTGAAAGAGGCTGCAGTAAAAGCCTGGAAAAGCATCACAAAAGAAGAATGCAACAGTTTGGTGACGTCAATAGGTTGCAGGCTTGATGCAGTTATTACAAGCAAGAGATATGCTACCAAATATTAAGTGTTATTTGCTTTCATTTACTTAAATACTCTCTGTTCCAATACTTTTGCTCACCTAAAAATTGGGTGGTCTGATACCAAAGGTGCTATGTTCTAAGTAGTTTAACACATCTAGGTGTAAATACCAGGAAATAAAAGCTGAAATTCTGAACTCTTATCTCATGTTCATCTTTTTATCTCAACCCCAGATGTATTCAGTGTATTGCAAAAACAAAGGAATTGGCCTTGCTGTTCCAATACTTTTGGAGGGGACTGTATATACACACACACACACAGACAAACACAAACACAAGAAGCAGTGATGTAAAGTTACTGTATGTCAACCATTAAGGGGGAAAAATTGTCCCGAGGATTTGTATCTTAAAAGCATGTCACAGTTGTATTTTGGCCCCAAACCATTCAGTGCTTATAAAAGAGTAAAAGTATTTTTAAATCAGTGCTGTAACACACAGGAAGCCAGTCGACATATTCAAAACCTGGTGTAATGTGCTCAGCTTTCTTAGTCTTTGTTCGGACTCAAGAAGCAGCGTTCTGAAGGAGCTGAAGCTGTCTGATTTTTTGGAAAGACCTTTACAGTTCTCAAGACTGCTAGAAATAAAGGCATGGATGAGTTTTTCTGAATCTTGTTGGGATATTAATCCTCTTATTCTTGCTATATTTTAAAGATGATAGTAGGCTGATTTTGTCTTTGCATTGATGTGATAATTATAATTTAGGTCTGAATCTACACCATGATTTATGATGTTGTCTTCAGTCATCAGAAAGATAGAGTCAAGATTAGCTCTGACTATTTTTACCTTTTTACCTATTTTTACCCAAAACAATTATTTCATTTTTATCTTTATTTAACTAGAGAAAATTTGGCATATCTCATCATTAATTTGTTCAAAGCACTTGTTTAGCAAACCTACGGGACCATAGTGATTTGCTGATACAGCTATGTATGAGTTTTGTCTCCATAATTATGGTAAGAATTGTTGGTTTGCATAATCTGAGAAAATGGGAATGTGTAGAGGTTGAAAATAAGAGATTCAAGAACGGACCCCTGGGGAACTCCACACATCATTTTTGTTCATATGGATACATGGGTTACCAGTAGACACAAAGTAGCCCCTATCTTCCAAATAAGATTTGAATCAATTCAGGACTGTGTCAGAGAGTCAAACCCACAAAACACCCATCTGGAAATATAGCATGATTGACAGCGTCAAATGTAGCACTAATATCCAATAACATTAGAATTGAAATTTTCCCAGAATCTGTATTTTGACAAATGTCATTTTAAACCTTGATAAGGACAGTTGCAGTGCTGTGGTGTCTCCAAAATCTTGACTGGAAAATAAAAAAGTAATTATTTGAGGCTAAGATACTGGAGTATCTAGATTACTCTTCTCAGTTTCCTCAAGAGTTTTGCAGTCAATAGAATTAAAGTGTGTCATGTTATCCAGATTAGTTTTATATGACTGCAAGGGTGACACTGGCTTTTTATTTGATATAGAGGTACTTATGGCTTGTCTAACCTTCAGAATTGTGTTGGTAAATAGGAAGCAGTCATTAGTGGAAATTAGTAACATGGGCTATTGGCACTCAAGGGGTTGTTAACCTATGAACAGTAGCAAATAAGGTATATGCATTATTATTGCTTATAATTATACGTTCAGCATTCCGACATTCTTTTTTCTGGGTATTAAACAAAATGGCATTTCTCAGTTGTGCTTCCTGCTTACGAGAAACTGTTATAACCTTAGCAGGTGCAATAGCATCAATAACATTTGTAATTTTAGAATTAATTTATTTTTACAAGTTCATTGACAGATGTTGAAGTGAAGGTATGTGTCATAGAGAAGGCCTCAATGGATAATGCACAACTTTTCTCATTGATATGCCATTCTGTGATTACATTAGAGTAGGAGGGGTGAGCTGGTAGGCCAGGTAGTGGAGAGGGTGTGGACCGAGGGCTGGCCAGGAAGGAATAGGAAAGAGTCTGGGGGGGGGGGGGGGGGGGGGGGGGGGGGGGGGGGGGTGGAGAGTCTGACGCCAGTGTTAACCAGTTCTTCAATCTTATCAGTGAATTACCAAGGTAAAGTAAGCAACTTAAGTCAAAGTGTTCCAGCCATCAAGTGCATGAGGTGGGCAATTGCGATTCTGGAGGGCCAATGTGTATGCAGGTTTTTGTTTGTCCTGGCAAAATGCGCTAACTGGCTGCATACACCAACACTGATTCACTTGTTGATTAGATCACAGTAAAATTTCATATTGGGTTTCATAAGAAGAGTCTGTCATCCATGTGCTTATCAAGAAATGAAGCTGAAATGCTAGATAAATGTAAGGGCTAATGAAATAATTAAGATCAGAAGTTGGCATGAAATCGAGAAATGGTTATGTTTTTTTTTTTTTTTTGCCCACCTCTGGCTGGGGTCAGCAGCCCTACGGGACAGTGTATAATTGGCCATAGCGTCATCCAGGATGGGGGGAATTTCAGCTGGCAGGACATTTCTCATTGGACATCAGTAAACCTCTCTGACCAATCAGATGGCCACAGTCTAGCAGAACAAGCTAGATGCCCTCCTCTATTGCCTGCGAAAGCCAGTGGACTTCAGAATGAAGAGAAACAGGTGCCAGACATTACATGTTTTGCAGGAGTGTAGGACGGAGTGTAGCACAGTGGGTAAGGAACTGGGCTTGTAACCGAAAGGTCGCAGGTTCGATTCCCGGGTAGGGCACTGCCGTTGTACCCTTGAGCAAGGTACTTAACCGAAATTGCTTCAGTATATATCCAGCTGTATAAATGGATACAATGTAAAAATGCTATGTAAAAAGTTGTGTAAGTCGCTCTGGATAAGAGCGTCTGCTAAATGCCTGTAATGTAATGTAATGTAATGCAGGAGAGTGCATGCTCGCCAGCACTGTACTGAATTGATGGGAGAAGGTTGGGGTTCAGAGCGAAAACACACCTAATTTGATCATTCCAAATTGGGAAGAAGATGGATGTAAGATTAAGAACACTTGTTTCAAAAACAGAGAAGGAATATAATATATCCTGAAGAATATAATTTTTACGGTATATCAGCTTTCTTTGAAAATGTGGTATCATAAATAGATTCAGTAGATGTTTTTCCAGAATAATGTAGTTTATTCTATATCTACATGCATAAGTATACCACAGAAAATGATAAACTAGAGTTCTGACGAGTACATAAACTACAGGCTTCACCTCAACTGTGTTTTCTCAAATCTGATTAATGTAGTATAACAAGTTGTTTCAATTCATTTTAATTGTATTCAGTAAGTACTGTGACACAGATAATAATTTAATCAATCAAGGATTAGAAATGTATGAATGAAGAAATGAAAGGCTTATAGTGCCAAATATAATTTAAATTACCATTCCTTGACTGCATGATTTAAAAAAAATAAATAAAATAAACTCATTGAGATTAAAATCCCTTTCAAAGAGAACTATTCACAAGAAATCTCTGTTTAATCTTTTCTACACCTGTCAGAAAGGACCATAGATATTTTCATGCCCTGGAATTTCCACAGGTTTTTATTACTCAGAACTGAACTGATCAATTAAAATAGTTAACACTATAAAATAAATCCAATTCAGACAAACAGCTATGTGTATGCTGGAGAAAGACAATTGCATAATAACAATGACAGTAATTAATGAATAAATTCAGACAGAAAAAAAGGTTTTTTTAAGGGAGACAACTAAACTTTCAAATGCAATTTTTGTATTTTCTAATTTTGGCATAAAGTTTTTACCATTGAAATCAAAAGGATTTTCGATATTTTTTGTGAGCTCTGTCAATTGGCAATACAGGGACCTGCATTGTTGCTGAAGCAGTCATCAACAGCAGGTCATTCAAAAGTACATCTAAGATTTATTCTATTCTATTCCATATAATGTTTTAGAGAGATACTGTTACAAAGAGGCTTTGCAGAAAAACATAAAATAGAAAAATCTAGGCAAGCCTGAGCCTGAACCATCAAAAAAACCAGCAAGTGAGGTAAAATAAAACTCCTCAGTGGGAAGGAAAAGCACTCAGACAATGCTGAGGCAAAACTCTCTGGGTGGGAAGAAACCCAGATATAGAGGGGAAGCTCATCCTCTGCTGGCTGACCCAGTGTCTATGGTTAAACATAGGATGATGGTGGTGGACATCATGGCATCATGGCATGGGCCTAAGCCAGGACAGGGTCAGGGCTGAATCAGTTTATGAACTGAGTGGAGGAAGGGGGTGGATGCTCCAGGGAAGATGACAGCAATGCAAATGGTACAGGAATTACATACCGGGCCCTCCTAAAGACAACACAGTTCCTGTAAAATGTTTTTTTTTTTTTTTTTTTTTTTTTAAACTGGGCAAATACTATGAAATATAAGCTGTGTGCACCTTTGTCTCATATTCATCTTTGATCTCAAATCCAAATGCCTTAAGTATATAGAAAAAATAAAAAAATTTCACTCTACTGTTTCCATGCTTTTGGAGGGTGTTGTAATGACAATTTTCAGTATTGTACATGATTATTGACCCTCAAATCCATCATGCCTCATTTAAGTGATGTCCAGTATGTTCATTTTACATGAATGGAAACAGAACTCTGTCACCCCTGCTGCAATATTACGCATGTCTACTCTTTTAATCTTTCTGTCAAACTGTAAATTACTCCAAACCCAGTACAAATGCTACTGTACCTCCTGTCCACCCAAACCTGAGCAGGAATGTATTTCTGTAGCACAATTCCAATAATTAATGTGAAACTTGCTGTCGCCCACTAGATGGCAATGTATACCACAGAATGTTGGCTGAATACTGCCTCTAAACATTTCAAGAAATATAGAGATTTCATCCGAAGGTTATTACAGCTTCAGAATTAGTTTAACAAATTCATTCTGACATTCATCAGAAATACCATGCAGTTTTGATCCTTAATTCGATAATAAACAGATTAACTAAAATTAATTAAATTCTATCAAACGTATTTTGATCTTGTTCGGACAAATTATTTTGATATGCATCCTATTAAACTAATTGAGTATGTGACTGACAATATAAACCAAATTTGACACAATCCCTCGAATTAATAATGGTACGACAGGCAGTGGATGTTGCTTCCTCCTCGAAGGGGTGTTTGACACGAGCAGCTTCACTAGAGGCACTGCTGCATGATAGACAGTTCTGCCTAACATTCACAGCCTATTCAGCATCAAGCCATTATCTCTGATTAGCACATTTGCAGTGAACAAATACACAATGTCACCCAGGTCATGACACAGAAGATCCAGACACGCCTTCAACCTTTCTAAAGCTGCATGGTGTAAGACACATCCCAAGCGCAGTACTTCTTTGAAAAAAAAAAAAACAGTAAAAGGGTTTTTACTTTGCGCCAAATGCAGTCGAGGTGCACAAAGACGTGTACTTTGTACGGTTTCGTCTCCCCATAGCTCACCGAGGCGCTTGCAGACAAGAGGAACGGCCCCTTTTCCCCCGCCGCACTTCAATCAATTACCGGACTTTGTTTTCTGACGGCCGCCGTACAGAAGCTGCGTGCTCAATCAGCGGACTGCGTTTTCAGACAACAGAACACCAAAATACAGCTGCCGCCGTCTAAGGAGCGTCTGGCTGTCTCCGCTTTACATGCGCTTGCACCTGCACGCAATTTCTGGCTCTCTTCAGCGCTCTCACTTAGGACCATTTATCTGCCCTAAGTGTTGCTCCTCTCATTCTCAAAGCGTGTCCTCCAGTCTCCCGCAGTGAGTCGGCAAAGTCCTTTCAGCACTTATTTCCGCACCGACTTATAGGTCTTCCATTAATGGTCCCTATAAGGATGAATGGAAAATGGCCGCCCCCTCCTGAGAAATGTGAAATTAATGATACAGCCTCCATCTCGAACGCCGTCCAAAATAAGATAATGGGTATTTGATGTTTGAAAAGCAGACGCATAATAATTTATCGTTATTTTTTTATCCTTTAACGTTTGTCCCCCCCCCCCCACCCCCCCCCCTACAATTACTATACAGATGGCAGTTTGAAAATGCACCAGACCTTACTCAGTTACACTGTAAAGTATGTAGCAACGGCTAGTTTAAGACAGTTTTACTGTATGTTTTATCGCAATGATATTTGTTTTTCCTCAAAAAGGCATTTTGTGCTTGTTACAGTTTCATCAGCCTCTAAGTACAACTCGAAATCTCCAATAGGGAATTGTACAGGACGTGGGGGCTAAAACGTCCACTATATTACTTAAATTACTTTTTAAAAAATAATTAAAAATGAGCCACCTGCAAAGGGCTAAAACAAGAGTGCAATCAATTTATATTTAAAAAGTGTACCTTCTTGGAACCGTTTCCCAGAATCAAGTGCTTCTTGATAGCTCAACTGAAAATAGAGGCTCTGGTTAATAGTTTCTCTCTAATTAGCTTGTACACCTGGTAATGGTGCACAGTTGGCTATTAAAGACTGTCTTCCATCAGCATATAATGACACATTTCTCCTACAAAGGCAGTATGCCAAAACATTTAAATCGTTTCGCCTCATCTTAACTGAAAAAGAATGCTGAGTGAGGATCTTTTACAATAGTAGTTTTAAAAAATCTGGTCCCCTAGTGTTCTGGTTCAGCAGGACATAACTTGTATAGGTGATACTATATTCAAAAAAAGGTGCTATGGAGACAATGTTTCCATCACTTTGTAACCAAGGAGACAAAAGAAAGAACTACAAGACAAGTAAGAAACAGTACATTGGTAGTGCACATTGCTCTATACCACGTCAGCCTTTATTGCTGGTATTACAGAGGAAACAGACTACTGGTACAAGCAAATTATACAAATCCAGATGCAATTTCCAAAGAATTTACTCTCTACTAACTCCTGAACTCAGATAAGACTTTCATGCATATTTAGCAAAGTGTGACATCTGTAGCACAAAGCTATAGTCATGGACCAAAGGTTATCACAAAAATTGTGCCAATGCCATGATCATATTTACAGGCATCTTTGTAGGAAATGTGGATCTTTACCTCATTTGGATGCCTCGTCCTATTCACAATGCACAGCATATCTGCCGATCCACAAGAGAAAATGCTAATTGAATCTCTTCACAATTTCTGCGCACGAAACCCGTTTTGCCTGATAAGTATTCCACGCGCAAGATGAAAAACTGAACACATGCTGTCAGAAGTGAAACGCTCTGCACAAAAAACCACATTTTGGCCTCCGTACTGGGCATAGCTTTTGACATACCCGGAGGATAGGAAAAATGCTGTTAAGATCCCTTTCTTTTGTATTTCATCCTAAACCAAAATGAGATCGCCATCAGATTGAGTGGAGGCATGCAAAAGTGTTTCATGTTTCTTAGTTCCCTCTCCTTACAAATATAATTTAAATCACAATTTAGGCTCAGCGTGAGTTCCTGTGGTGTCTATCAAACAGCTCACTTTTATGCAAAATCTCTGGCTTTTCTCAAGGTCTCAAATAATAATAAGGTACTTCACAAAAAGGTGTTAATCTCCTAGGACCTCTCTTTGTTTCTCAGTTGTTTGCTTGTATTTTTGCTCCAGTGTGGATTTTTGGAGAATCAGCCCAGACACAGAAGGTCCTCACATGATCCATTAATGAAACACCACATTTTTTCTCACAAGAAAGAAAAAATCCCAAGATTTAATGCTGAAGAACATGCTTCCTTTGGGATAGGTAAAAATCCACACTGTGATGAATGTTTTAGATGTGGGGGCGAACCTACAGTAGCAGCATCATTTGGAAGCATTAAAACGGAATGAGAAAGGAGAGCAGAGAGTGAATGCCTAATGTTGGTTGCCTAGCTTCTATATTGCAGCACTTAAGAAAGGGACAACATTTTTTTATATCAAGTTATTTGTTCATGGTCAATACACTATTCTAATAATACATACAAAGTGGCCTGTTCTACTTTGGCCAATCACCAGCTCATGCCTTTTTCCCTCTCTATCCTCCAAAAACATCAAATGGAACTTTTTGGGCAATTAGAAAGCAAGTGGTGCCCTTGTGTACAAACAATTCAAGGCTGTTTTTGTGTCTAACATTGTTTAAAGGCTTTATTACTTCTCAGAAGAACACTAGAGCACGAAAGTATAGATCGTGAGGGGTGAGTGCTGCAACAGCACAACACAAGGGGGGCATTGCTCTTTTGGAGTTCTGTAAAGTGCGAATGTCCTGAGCTCATAAAAATGAAAAGAGCAATCTGGGATTTTCAGTTTTGAAAAAAATCAGTTTAACATCTTAACTCCTAAGTAAGTAAAGGTTCTCGAGGATTCCCAGTGTGAAATTGACATTTATAAGGCCACCTTGGAGGTCTGTGTGCTGTGATTGGTACGTATCACGTTATCACATGATATTTGTCACCAGAAAATGATGATTTGACAACTTTTTTGACAAGCGTCACCTCTGTTGTTGAATGTAGGAGTTCATGTCTTATTTAAAAAGAATTCAACAGCCAGACTAATCACCTACAAACATATTTGTGTTTGGTCTCATTTAAAACAAGCTTAAACAACAAACATTTTGAAACTTTTTTCATACTGCTCAACTCTGCATTTGAAAATCTAATTTATTTATTTATAGACAAGTACTTTAGACAAGTCAGCATATTCAGTCTCGGCGGGGTGAAGTTTGGTATTTCTTCTGGCAAGGTTGAGTTTACTCATTTCTCTCTGGAATCAATTAGCTTTCTGGTAATTTTCTATTTACTATCTTGATCAGTTAAGATGTTAAATTAAATATAACTAGTGAACCTGTATTGGACAGTATATGAAGTATTTCCCTTTTTGAATCTAATCTACCGAACCCTTTATTTGGCAGTGTAACCAAGTGGTTAAATAATTTATTGCACAGAAATCTTTAAAACTCACTTCCAGCTAAAGCACAGATTCAAACAGTATTCAGCAATCATTTTGGAATTGTATGCCATCACTGGAATTCTGTTTTAAAAATGCAATTTGGTGTTGCAGCTTGGTAGAGCTGAAAATTAAACAGTTAATAAACCTATTCTTAAATGAGATTGGTGTTGAGTTTCAGTTTGATTACATCTGTTTACTGTTTATTATCCTATGAATACATTTGTACATTTAAAATAGAATTATTATCTGTGATAGCAATGGATATGTATTTTCAGATTTTATATTGATATTTTTAAATATGCACGCCACCCTAACAGAGCCTCCAGAGTTCTGGAAAAAGGTCTTGTAGATTCACTCGTATCAGAATGATGGCAAGAACAAAATGTGGAGGCCACAAGGAACTGCCCAAGATCCAAAGCCTGCCCCCCTCATTTGTGAAATTAGTGGTAGGGGTGTCGCGGTTTGGGTATGTATGGCTGCCACAGATACTGGCTCGCTTGTCAACAGTGATGATGTAACTGCTGATAGCAGCAGGAGGAGGAATTCTGAAGTATACAGAAGCATCTTATTCTGCTCAAGTTACTGTAAAGCAAATGCATCTGACCTCATTAGATGCTTCATTCTACAACAAGACAATGATCCCAAACATACTGCTAAAGTAACAAAGGAGTTTTTAAGCCAACCTGGAAAATTCTTGACTGGCCAAGTCAGTCATCCTATATGAATCCAATTGAACATGCGTTTCATATGCTGAAGAGGAAACTTAAGGCAACTATCCCCCAAAACAAGCAGGAGCTGAAGATGGCTGAAGTACTAGCCTGGCAGAGCATCTCCAGAGGAGATACTGTGCACCTAGTGATGTCTGTGGGTCACATACTTTAAGCAGTCTGTTTGCAAAAGATATGCGACAAAGTACTAAACATGACTACTTACTATACATGCACTACAACTATTATAATAGCAAAACCATTCCAACTGTTCAGCTGAGATATCCTGGGTTACATCTGATGCCTTCTTCATCTGCAACGCAGTTGTATCGTATAGAATTGGAAGCAATTATGCATTATCTGCATGTGTGACTAGGGGAAGACTGAGGAGATGTTTTTGTCGGTTCTTGTTTTCTTCCTGTTCTCGCAGCAATCGTCATCATTGTCCTCTGTTCGCATTGTATGAGAACAAATTTGAGAATCTTCCTGAGGTCCTTGAAGAGCAGGCAAGAATTATCCCTGAATAGACTGCTTATTCATAGCCTGAATAAAGCATCATTCTTGCAAGCAGCACACAGAACCGAACTGGCCCTGTCGCACTTTAAATGCTGTCCTATTTTCTCCACTATGTTTGTGTTTATTGAGCAGTCCCCTTTTGTGCATCCTGTCATTTTCCAAGAGTTCAGTCCGACCACCTTTAACGGGCCAGAGAACATTCTTATTCCCTCTGGAAAACATCAATCGCTTTTCACAACCTGTCTGGTAGTATACAAAAACAAAGACTGACCGATTGACTGAATCTGAAATAGAGCTATCTCTCCCAAATGTACTGTATCGCACTAATGGCTCAGTTCATCAGATTCAGCCCCAACCCCTCCTCAGCAAAAGAACTGAGATTAGAGTGATAAGCAGAATTAGTCACAGACAAGACTGTAAAACCCTCTATTACTTACCTGGTCAGTGTAAGACCGGACCTAATGGGCCTTTTAAAAGCTAAGAGCTAATCGAGCTGCCATTGATGCTTAGGACAGTAATAACAGGTCTATCTGCATACACCCCCTTTCCCCACTCCAACCCCACCCCTCCCTCATTATCCTAAGAAAAGAAATGTGACAGTGGCTTTTTTGTCTTAGATTTCTTCCTTGTCTAGCCTTTTACAATGCAGTTCATGGGCCATTAGCACGGAGTCTGTTACCTGAAATTGCTTTCAGCTGGACGTGACTGAGTAGAATATGAAATCAGTTTGTGATTGACGGGGGCCATTTTGCGGAGCCGCCAGGCACATTTTGTTGCTTTCAAGTGTTTATTCATCTTTTTTTTCTGACCGTCTTTTGTCCACAAAGGATGCTTTCATCCATTTCACAGGGTGCAGGTTAACCCTTTGGGAAAAATCCTCTTTGATATGATGAATCCCCGAGGTGATTGCAGGCAGGAGCTGGGGATGAGTTTGAAAGCCACTATCTCCCCAGAGCAGATCCGACACGTAACACCGAGGGAATGAATCGAGCCTCTCCTTAAAGGACAACACCAAGGCAGGCCATTGTTTGAGAATATTCCCAATTTAAAGTGTCGGCAACAGCCTTTTACCTGCCCTCCTACCCTGATCTACTACTCACCCACAGGGAACTTCAGACCGATGAGGTACAATTTTTCAATTATGTGTTAATAAGGGTAATTATGTCTGTATATCTTCATTTTTAACTGTCACACTTATTTTTTTACCTGTGAGCAGGATGCTACCTGCGTGTTTCAATTAATTATTCTGGCCTGATTCGCTTTGGACCAAGTAGGAGTTGGAGAGTATGACCGGGAAATATGAGAGAGGAACAGCCAATTAGTACCCAACACGACTGACTCCTTTCACCACTCTGTGTCCTTGCTACTACAGATGCAGAGTGGTATCTTTCCTGAAGGTGCCTCCATACCAACTACACTGGCCTTGTCACTATGGGTGGGAAATACCGCAACAGCATGGACTTGTGGAAAAGGTTTGAAGCTCTCCCTCACTTGCCATGCCCAACTTGGCTGCATCCCCCTTAGATTCGCAAAGATGTCACACTAACAAAGCAAAGGATGAGAGTTCAAATTTCCTTCTATACAGATTGTTTAACTGACAATATGCAATGTACCAATGAGGTTCTCATTCCCAGAACCACCTATTCCCCCAAAATGCACATATCAAATTCCACTTACAGAATAACTGGACTGTAAAGTCAGCTTTCACACAAAACCATAAATTCTGAAGCTTAATGGTCAGCCGTACTATCAACCTGGTCTCATTCCCATAGTGATAGCAGACTGATGTTTCGGCCACAGGGATGCAAAGTTATGAGTCCAGGTTGGGACACTATAAACGTTGAGGTCCTGATCCAAATTGTTCTGGCTGAGCTGGAACTTTCTCTCTCTCTACCTTCTCCTTGGGTAACAAGCAGATATCTACAGAGCTCTATGCAGAGTATGCTGGGAATGGATGGTCCTTGTTAGACAGTGTTTCCCCGATCAATATCTCTATCGAGATATACTCTGTACAAAAGCACCAGGCCGTCAGAGCCATGTCACATTCGCAGTCCAGACTGCCCACCTGCTTTGTTAGCGCCAAACTGTTTCACGGGTTGCAGTTCATTGGGGATCTTAACATCATCAAAGCACAGGGACTGTTGCTCACTGTTCTCTGCCCCTCTTTCTTCCTCCGCTCAAATTGCTTAAGCGAGCTCTTTAGAGTCAAACCGCTGGGGACGCAGCCGGAGGTTGACCTCGTCACAGTAATGAACAAGTTTCATTGGAACTAATTAAAACTTTAGGTTACCACTCAGATCGGGTCACTGGGGAACTAAGAGGCGACTGCTTCCTCAGATCAGGTCGGTGACTGTGAAATTATATCTTGGGAGACAGACAGAAGTAAACATGGTCATTACTGCTGAGGCTGGCAGTGAATGTGCGGTCAATTGTGCTTCCAACGTTTCAGAGCAGGACAACAAATGAGATTGGTACAATCCTATATAATTAGCAGGCCATGATACGGAAGCCTATTTATGAATAAATAATGCCAAGAATGTATTTTATTATTAAATAAATAAAAAAATCAGCAAACAGAAATGAATAATAGATATCCCAGTGAGGGACCTTCATTAAGACATGTTCTCCTGACAGGATCTGAAGATCTACTACACATCAATTATTAAAATTAAGGCCTCTTTGTGAAACGAATGGGACTCGGGTGACACAGCCACACCTACATCAGCCTTAACAGATATCACAGCAGTCACAAAATATTATTTCTTTTGACTTTTGGCATCAACCATCTTAACTGACTCACTTCCCGCCATTTTGCAACAGCCCTGCCAACTTCTAGTCTTCTTATACACGATGGCTGAAGATAAATGGTACTAGGCTTGATCAGTACTTGGCAAGGCTGATGACCTCACTGGAAAACCAGCCTGCTGCTGGAAGATGCATCGGTTGGCCATTAGGGGGCTTATTTTTCATCAGAAGAAGCAGAAAGAAAATAAATGCTCTGGTATAGTGATTCTACATTGGGCTTTTCACAAAAAATTATTCTTACTTTTCTTAAAAATGTTCCTACAAAAAAATATGAGATTCATGACACACGTGCAGACCTTGTGCAGATGTGTTGTATCTCAGGTGTACGAGATGATGAATGCTGGCTGCTTTTAAATTTTATGCGCAATGCTGTTCATGTGATTTGCTAAAGGAAGCAGCCATGAACAAATACAGATAAGAAAAAAAGATAAATGCCGAAATGTTCCTGGAAACATTCAAACACGTTGTTTACGATCAAATGTGATGTACATGTTTTATGAATGAGGCCCATTGTTGTAATTTAGTGTGGACATAAAAGATCCCATGGCACAAGCCAAGGATTCCTGGTGTCCTTGGAAAATTCCCAATCTGGCCATCAAATCAACTCCAGTTTAAAACACTAAATAAACTCCCTCCCTCTGGTGAAATGTGGCGAGTATTAAGGTGTAAGAGCAAATAAAATTTCTAATAACAACACTGCCAAGGGGCTCTTGAAGCAGGTTTGGCTGTGGTTCTCCCCCCTGAGAGACGCTGGAGCAGGGAGGGCGAGAGAGCCGTGCTACTCAGCCCGACTTTCTATCGCACTGAGCGAGTCTCCTCATTCCTTTATTCTTCTCCTCTCCACCCATAAAGCATCCTGCGCTTGTTCCGCCCTTGACTCCAGGAACATCCTGTAGTCTCCGTGCACCACTTACCTTCGACTAATGGCTCACCATGGCAACAGATATTCCAAACACCGCCAGCTGTAAGCGGCTGGGGCTTCAACCGCCGCGTTTTCCAGCGACGCTTTGGTGGATCACTGTGATTACCATCATGAATCCTCATTATCTCCTCAGAAAGAAAAAAAAAATCCACATCCCCCTCAGCGGTGCTAAGATAAAAATAAATAACCGAGCCTGACAGCATGGCTTTCGAAAAAACATTTTAACAACATTTAAGGGAACGCAAGCCCCCTCCGTGATATATTAACAACCACAAAATATTTCAGCATCTGTCTGCATGTATGCAGTTCTGTGCAGGTGAGATCCGATGGTTATCGTTACTTCCGATGCCCTTCTTACAGACGGAGAGAGAGCCCGATACAAACGTTGCTAAGCGGGATCGAACGGAATGAACTCTGGAGCGCGAGACTCATAAACTTCACTTTATTTCCATATTCGTTGCATCCCCGACGCCTACACGTCCCCACACAATACATTCAGTATATACATTTGGCGAAGAGGGACCGTACGTGTTAAGATTAGTGCATACACTAGAGGAGGAGAATGTAACACAAGCGCTCACGCACGCACCATTCACTCACAGTATGTAACCCTTCAAGGCTAAAGACAAGAGCAAGCGTAGATACAGCGACTCTGCTCCCCGGGGCAGCTGGGCCTTTTCAGGATCCCTCAGAGCCCATCCCTCCCCCCTCCCCCCTCCCCCCGATCACCCATGCATAGTGTTGAGGGGCACGTCCACGGGCATAGGCAAAATTTTGGGTTCTGAATTTTTCCTCCAGGCAGTCGGTAGAGTGAGGGGGGGGGGGGGGGAATTAAACTTCTGTTCAAACGACTACCTGTGTGACAGTTTGTACAAAAAGCCTCAAAAAGCCTTTTGAAGAAGAAAAAAAGGAAAGACAAAAAAGATAGCCCCCCCCCCCCCTTCAATGGAATCAGACATTCAGCTAACTTTGCTACATGCGTGTTTTGCATTAATCTGTTACACGGGTGCAGTCATGCATTTCATTTGCTGTGTTTTTTTGTGTACACTCAAACTACTTTTTTCTCTGTCCAGTGGCCTCTGGGAGCGCCCTGCTCTCTTAAAGGCTAGGGGTCGGCCATCGCCTCAAACCTACGCTCTCTTCAACCTGCTCTCAAATAATGACAATTCCAAGACCGCCTGGCTTTTTTTTTGTTGTTTTTTTTACCTCTCTCTGTCCACTAGAGAGACGGTCTCCAGCCAGGGAGGCATGGTCGTCTGTTTTTCTGTTTCAACAGGGCCTGGGGATGAGTCGCAATTTGAGAATCAAGATTTCTACAGCTACAGTTTGAACCGGAGCAGCTTCTGTGAACAATCACCGCCAGCAGAAGGGGTGAGGGTGCTTTCTGCTCTCCGACTCCCGCCCACAAACCCACCCCTGCTCCCCTCAAAGCGCAAATGAGCACTGCTGGTCCGCACGGGCATGCCGTCACAGTCCACCGATTCTGGTCTTCGGTGGCCTGAAAGACACATTAGAAAGACCTACGGTACACCTCCATAAGCTTGAAGCCTGTGTTGGAGCAGGGGAGCATGCAAAAAAAAAAAAACAGGTGGGAGGAAAAAATTATTGTCCTAGAGAAGTTAATCGATAGACAAAGCGGCACTGAAGAAATGCAAGTCCAGGTGGCGCTGTTGCGGGAGGTCGGTGTGATCCACTGATGCAGTCCTTTCCGAGGGAGCGGGCCTTGCTCTTTCCGGTCCGTAGGTTTTTTTACACAGTTAAGCCACCGTTCCTGTCCACTGTCGCTCTCGGCAACAGGCCAGGGAGGCCGAGATGTGAAGCAGAAATCTAAACACAACCGCGAAGTACTACAGTAGATGTAGCTAGAGGGGTTTTTCAAGCTCTGCCCAAACACGATCACACTGGCACAAATATAGCGAGGAGCACTGAGGTGTCTCCCTTAAATCCGGAAGAAACGCGTCAGCGATAACCCCCCCCCATAATAAATTACAACTACAGAACAATCTTTTGAAAGCAGAACTCTGGAAATCAGCCGACATCGTTTGCTGATTTTACCCATGCAATATAAGGCATTAGCCAAACATCTGTTACTGGCATCACACAATATTACAGACTAACGTACACTTACCAATGATGGAACACAAGACTGCTTTTTAAAAAACTTTGACCCTCATTTGATTAACGTCAACTCAGTGTAAAAAATATATATATATTTCAAAACAAATGATGCAATTTTATGAATACTGGAAATGAAGCAGTAGTGTGGTGGGCGGGGGGGGGGGGAGAGTCAATATTTGTAATCCCATAGTACCTATCGATCTGAAGATGGGTAAATTAAATTGATTTACTGAGGTAGACAATGCAGGTATATTTTGTTCCTCTGTTCAAAGGTTTTTGTTTGGGGGGGGGGGGGTGGTCATCAATTGGCATTTAAAGATGGCCCATTGCTCATCTGGGACTTGCAGAGGGAGTAAAACAGTGGACCATTTAATCGGCCTCAGCCTGCTGATTCACCCAGTGTGGGCTGGGTGCTGAATCCGCACATACGACATGGCGTATGGTCCTCAACACAAGCAGGAAACCAGGGACTGGGATTCATACAAACTCCAATCCACAACTGACTTCTGACCTTTTTTTTTGTCAGAATACTATGCTAGTGCGCTTAGTACTCTTTCTAAGAATACTACACCAGAATACTATGTGAGCCTGCTATGGACTGCCGGCACAGCTATAAATACATTGACCGCTAGGTAAAAGTCTGACCCAAATAAAATCGTTCCATGAAAACAGGAAGATATTTTGGCTAATTTCTGGTGGATTCTGGGTACAGGGGTGGGAACATTCTCCTTAATTTCAGGGAGAGTCTGAGTCCGTGGATATTTCGAATTAGCGCTTACAGGAGTGAGCTGCTATGTCTGCTTGCTGAGCTATTTTAACAAGTTCACCTGGTGGGCCATAAATAGGCTACTAAAAACTGGAAGTCGAAAGCAGGCGGCACGGCGATGGCTTGTAAAATCGCCAGGATATGGTGCAAAGGGACTATTGCTCATACTATACGTCCCAGGTTAGCAGCTAATGCACTGGGATTGAGAGGTCTCCTGTTCTTGAGGAAAACAAAGTGGCCATTATGCCCATCCAATGGGAGCAGCCCGATTTTACACAACCGAGCCGAGATACCGATAAGCTCGTTAGCGAGTGCCGACATTTTGGCCGAAAGCTTGTATTCAAGCAGCGCCTTGACTAGTGTTTTTTAACTAACGTCTCCATAAATAGCCTCGACGCGCAGTACCAATGGCTCCCGTCATAGACACTTTCCTCCTGACTCAAACCTTTGGCCCCGAATTGAAGAATTAAAAATTTATTGCAGTGCCTGATTTCCTGGTCGATTTCTCCCCGCATTTTAAAAAAAGTCTTTATTTTGTTACATTTAACAAGGTAAATGTGCTCGGGCAGCCAAATCCATCCGAGGAACTGTTAGGCTGACGAAGCAACGATGGCGATAGCGACAAGGATGTTGTGACAGACGAGTAACGGACTAGAAGCAGGAGAAAATTAAAACAGATCGGCTGATTTTTTTTTTTTTTTCCACTCGCTTGAGAGTCAATCGTCCGTTCCGTGAAGCCACTTGTCAGAACCGACTCGTGCCGTCAGCTCGAACGGCAGAAGAGGCAAAACATCTTCTGAAGACGAGCGAGCACCTGATTTGATTGTGTGGGCCACACAACGGCGAACATCTAAATTAACTTATACATTCTCACACAATCAATGCAGCCGCTGCATTCTCTGCCACGTGGCCTTCCGTTGCTTTAGGGGAAGAAGAACGCAGAAAGAGAAGGTCTTTCCGTACGATACTGGGCTGCAGAAGGCCAGACTGAACTTCCGCTTAAATGAGAGACACAACAGAGATGACCTGTTGGGGTGAGTGTTGTGGACGGAAAGGTGACAGGTCAGAGTAGCACTTGGTCACCTGTGTGACTGAGTGATGTGAGAAAGGGGTGGGTTGGCATGTCTGAGATCAGTGAGGTGACCTAGGTGAGTGACTGGTGTAAGAGAGGGGGGTGAAGGATGACAGGTCTGAGATCAGTGAGGTGACCTAGGTGAGTGACTGGTGTAAGAGAGGGGGGTGAAGGATGACAGGTCTGAGATCAGTGAGGTGACCTAGGTGAGTGACTGATGTAAGAGAGGGGGTGGAGGGTGACAGGTCTGAGATCAGTGACAGGACCTGTGTTAACAAGCGACATGCTGACAGATTGAGGAGGCACGGCGACAGGGTCCGAGAGCGAAGGGGGAAGGGGGACGGCCATCTTTGATTGACGCATGGGTTTGATCTTCTCCGACCCCCTCGCTACCCCCGCCCCGCTCCGCTCCGCTCACTCCTCGCTACTCGACCTCTGACCCCTCGCCTCCTCGGACCCAGGTGAGGGAGAGGGAGTGGGCATGGGACCAGACCCTGGGCTGAGGAGGTGGACCCCCGCCCCGCCCGGCCTCTGAGGCCTCCGCGGCTCGGGGTGGGTCGCTACAGCGTCCTGATGGCCACGGGGTACAGCAGGGACATGTGCTCGGCCCCCTTGATTGGCAGCTTGCGGCTGGAGTAGAAGTGGATGATCTCGGGCACGCTGTCGAACGGGCAGCTGTTCTGGCCCAGGATGTACTTGCTGTCTTTGGTCCGGGTCAGTTTCATGTGCATGAAGCCCTGGCTGCTCCTGGTAAGAGGGAGAGGGAGAGAGAGAGAGAGAGAAAGGGAGGGGGAGAGAGAGGGAGGAACAAAAAGAAATATGGGGATAAGAGAATGTTTATTATATTTACTTTTTTGCCTGTAATGGGCTTGGAGATTGTGAAACCTGCAATATAAACGTAATACATTATCATAACCGTCATCATTGTTTTATATGCATACTTGTTTTTCTGCACTACCAATAATATGTAACGCTTACGCATATTAAATATTTACATGATGTCACTAAGGCATGCCAGTAAAGAATGGCGATTTGGGAGGGGGGCACATGGCAAAAAAAAGAGTGCAGAAAAGAAATAAAATAAAAGTGGAATGAAAGAGGAAGACAAACGGGCTTATTAAAAATGCATTTTTTCAGCGCTGTTCCTTGGCGACGCGCCCGATGCTGGTATACGAAGCGCGTTCGGAAGCGAAGCGCGTTCGGAGCGGCTCTCCACGCAGACGACAGGCCATCGGTCAAACGAGAGCGCTGACGCTAACGGCTAATAGCCGCGCCGCAAATTAAAAGCTCTTCCGGCAGCCCGGACGTTTCCATGGCGAGACGGCCCAGAGGGCGCGTCGCGCAGGCCCCGCCTCCGGCGCTCCTGAACGCGCTTCCGCTCCGGGGGCTCGTCCACAAGGAAGGACCCCGCTCTGTCAAACCGGATTTGCAGAAACGAAGCGAAAGTACCAGCGTGCGGAGGGAGCGACGCTGTCTTTAAATAGCACAGACGACAACGAGTGGATGAGAGTCTCGTACCGCCTGGAAAAAGTGGGAAACCGTGAATCAAAGCTCTGCTTCCCAGGCTTGCGGTCGGTCGAAACCGGAATTGGGCCCTGCAGCGTTCCGCAGGACGGCACCGACCGCGGGGCCGGGCAAGCGTTCTCCTTCCCTTTCTTTCCTTCCATAGGCTGCGAGCCCCAGGGCTCCGCTAAATCACATCAGCGCTGTGACTTATACAGTCGGGCCCGGAGTGTAAGTGACATTTCCGCCGCGCGCATTTAATGTTTCCTGTCAACAGACGCGCTGTATGGGAACACACGGCGCTGACAGGGGGCCAGGCCCGACTTGTCGGAGGGAAAAGCATTACGGCGGATTTAAAACGCGGATTTTTTGAAGGAATCGCTAGGACTGGCGGGGTACGCGCGTGTGTGTGCACGTTCCAGTGTGTGAGCACATCCGCTCACGTGCATGTATTTGTGTCTACACACGTCTGCGAGTACTGTATGTATGTATGTATGCATTTTTTTTAAAAACCTTTTAGCCTGTGTGTGTGTTCGTGCCCATCCCTGTGCATGTGTCCATTTATGCATGTAGACGTGTGTGTGTGTGTGTGTGTGTGTGTGCGTCTGTTTGTGTGTATGTGTGTGTGTGTGTACTATCGGCTCCAAACAGCAATAAGAGCCGCGCGAGGGAAGTCCACCCTTTGCTTATCTCCTAATTGCACCGCCTACAGTCACACCGGCTGATGCGGAAAGGAGCGAAAACAAAGAGAGATAATGGCGCGCGCGGGCGGGGAAGAACACAATTACAGATTCCGATGAATTTCCACTGAACCGAAGAGCCCAGATCTCCACTCCGGCGGCGGCGGCGGCGCAATTAGCTCGGACGCGAACGCGGCGGCGCGCGGACGCTGAAACCGGTCTCGTCCTTTACGTTAACCGCGCCTCGTCGCGTGCGGGCGGAATCCTCTTCCCCCCGAAGACGCCCCTTCTTCCCCTCGGGAAACGAGCGAAAGCCCCCTCTAGCCGCATAGGTGCAACACTGCCGTTGTACACTTGGGCAAGGTACTTAACCTGCATTGCTTCAGTATATATCCAGCTGTATAAATGGATGCAATGTAAATGCTGTGTCTGGATAAGAGCATCTGCTAAATGCCTGTAATATATGTAATGTAATGTGGGAGCCTGATCTGGGAACACGCTGTCTTCACGGTGTCCCCCGGGTTGCGAGACTGGAAGGCCACGCAAAACTGATCTGAGAACAGAGGAACTGGTGACCATACAGTAGTCCTGACAAGGAGGACCAGATCTGGCACATGGTGGTGCATTCATCACCGACAGTATGACAGTGCATTGACGGACACTTCCTATAACCTGAGTTAGCCAGACTAAACTTGGTGGAGGGACAACCATGGAGGAAGGAGGAGATGGAGTGAGAGGAGCTAGGACAAAAAAAGAAAAGAAAGAAAGAAAGAGGGAGAGATTACTCAGACAGAGAAGGGAAGATATGTAGGAGATCCAGATAGGGAGGGAAGAGAAAGAGGAAGCCCCAAGAAGGAATTAGTGGAAGAGAGGGATAAGAGAGAGGAGAGGCATAACGGATGGAGGGAGAGAAGAAGAGGAGAGGGCCCTAGTTGCAACAGAAACACTGCCGCAAATATCCAGCCATTGTGTCCCAAAATACTCCAAAATCCTCACTCATATTAAATAAATAGCTAATAAACCGCAAAGTGCCATTACTACCACCAGTTATAAAAATGCCCTGTTAAACAACTATTCTTTATTAACAGGGTGTACTTATTATCTTTAAACTGTAATGCAATAACAGAATCACGTCAGCAGGAGCTCTCAAAAACGGCGAATAACTTTCAAAGTTATTTTCCAAAGACGGCCACTGACAAGGACAGCATTGTCTATGAGCGTTTTTAAATCCTGGCTGATTTTTTTGTCAGCTATGTTCTACTTGTCACTGTGTAACACATTGAGAAAACAACAGTAAATTAGGCCAAGAACAGCTGGTTAGGAAACCCTGTGCATACTATGAATACGAGAGAACGTCAAATTTCATTTGCAAGCTCTCAAAAAGGTAGATGAACAAGTTTTTAGTGTTGTGTTTGTTTTATTCGAGTACATTTCACACAGTTAGGCTGGAAACATACCCTACGTAAGTACGCGAAAGCAGATTCTTCGAGCTAAGCAAAGTCCATTTCATGCATTGTTGAATTCTAAGACGTGTCACCTGAAATTCTGAACGCAACACTAGCGCGAGCTGCAGTGTCAAGCGTCGCAGCGAGGAGCGCCACAGAAAGCAAAAAAGAGGATGAAGCCGTCTTCAAATTGCGCTTTCTTTTGCTCGGTCTTTACACAACTGTCCTGGATCGCCCCCTTGAGGACTCGGGTGTATTACCTCCACAGGGACGTAAGAACGCACGTTGAGCGAGCGCAGCCTGGCCGCGCGTTCGCAGCGCGTCGGCCTGGCGTCGTCGTTTGCGTTCGCGTACTCACACGGGGCGTGATTCGGGCCTAAGGCTGGTTCCCGTCTGAGTCCGTGACTTTGATTTGAACCCCGTAATCCGCACAGAGGGACTGACAGAGAAGCCTGCTTATCATCAACCGTAAAAAGATTATTAGATTGTGCCGCAATTAATGATTTCCATAAGAGCAACAAATTGAATAAATTACAAAAAAAAACCATGTGAACGCGAACCAAACACAACAAAGGAACCCGACGCTAATTAACTTATCGAACTCGCTTTGATGCCAGGGCCTTTGACTGGAAATTTCCAGAATAGCTGTTGCCGTAGAAATGTGGGCGGCGGTAGCCTGCATACGACGATTCTTTAATTAGCTTAGTAAACAATGTAAACACATCTGGCGTGGTGTTGCTATATGTTCAGGGACGTTGCTATAATCTAATAACTGCTGCGGTAATGCAGCTAATGATGAATAAGAGGAAAAGAAACATCAGTATCAGCAGGGTTCTTGCAATTGAATTAAAAACTAATAATGGGCCCCCTCATCTTCATTTGCGCACGATGGCTTATATTTTAGCATTTATCTAAACATCCAGCAACGGATATTTCACTAAACAACCTGAAGTATTTCTGTGCCCAGCAGCGCGTGGCATTGCTTTCAGCAAACACACACACGGACACAGTCGGACATGCATGCGCGCACACGCAGGCCTGTCACACATTAATCTCACAAGTAGTACAGTGCATGTTTAATTACGGTCAGTTGACATTGGATGCTCGAATCCCATACTGCGTTTCGTAATGACAAGCAACAGCAGTAATTGGACTGGAGGATATTGCTGCTCCTACGATTCAGCGGAGTCGTCTGTACACGGGTGTAAATGTGTGTGAATGCGTGTGACTTTCTACATCCTGGGCCCTTAACTACACGCAAAATAAACAAGAGGGGATGATAGAATGTATGTTTTCAGCAGATAAGACAAGTGCATTTTGATACAAACTCATAAAACGAAACTAATCAACCTTCTCACTGTATTTCTCTGTCTTTTCTCAGGTTCCCTGTGCAGACGTCAGAACACCTAAAGTGCATTTGTTCAGAAGTCCCACGTTGGCTTGCACAAGACCTGACTCCAGATTACAATTGTCAGAGACACGCTACCCACACACATCTTATAGGAGAGGAAACTGCTCTTCACACCTCCGCTTGCAAGCCGGTTCAACCGACCAATCTTTAAAAAGGCACCAAGCGCTGCTTTTTCCAATCGCCCCCACAATCCCCCCCCCCCCCCTTCCCCTTGCGGTTTTTTTTCCCAGGTTTCTTGTTTATCGGCGACTTTACTTTTATTCCTCAACCCCGCGACACAAACCCAATGTAAAATCCCAAGCCGCGCAAGTAACAAAAGAAAAAAAAAAAAAAGGCAATCACATTAAAGGCCCCCGAGAGTCCTTTTTACACAACTAAAGAGGGCATTAGCTTAGGCTGGGGGGAAAAAAAGAGGGATGAGCCCTCCGCCGAAGGTCAGACCTGAACTAAAAGCTTGCGGCTGGCCGGCCCTCATCAGCGATGCAAAGCGCAATCGCCCACTTCGGCGACGGCCATGAATTTTTCAGCAGCCGCGAGAGGGACGAAGCGTCCGCGCGCGGAGCCTCCCGCGTGAGCGGTTTCGAGGGGGCGGGAAAAGAGCGTGTAGAACATCGGCACGCTGAACCTTCGGCGCCATGGCGGTCGGCCGTACGGCGCCCCCCCCCCCCAAACCCCCCCACCCCCCCCACTGGCTCGCTCGGGAGTCTAACTCGTACTTCCGACCTTCTGTCTTTGCTAAGCAACAAAGCGGCGCCGTCACCCTGTCCTCCCCGCACGTCGAACGCGGGTCGCCTGTCGCCGGGGCGCGCGTGAAAGGTTGTACCCCAATTTCAGCGAATCTGTTTGTCTCGTTGTTTTTATCTAAATCTTTGCACTTTGCTCGGTTGTTGTAAAGTGGTCTGAGTCGCAAAAAATACAATGCAAATAAAATGCAAATGCAACCTGATATTTATACAGCTGCCTGTGAGGGCAAGCATAAAATTATCACGGGTCGTTCACACAGAAAGGACCGAAGCGCCACACCGTTTTCAGTGGAAAGGATGGCATAGACGAGCATAAGCTAGGCCGGTATCATGTAGCATGCTATGAAATAAAATTATTTGAACTTTCATTATTTGCGCCTGGTGATTTTGGCATGGCCAACCAATCGCTGTCAAATTGAGAAGCATGAAATATCTTGATGGTGGGCAGTCGATTGGTTTAAAATAGTAAGAAATTTTACCCACTGATTCTCAAGTGTCTTTGGCTTTCATCCATTATACGTACCTGCCGAACACATGCGCTAATATTGTACATCATTGTTTCAGCGGTCACAAGGCCACACACGGAGCTCTTACCTAGAACTTTAAATCTGCCAGAGGAAAAAAGAAAAAATCTCTCTAAACATCTATCTATCTGTCTGAAAAAGTAATTCATAGGTTCTAATTATTGAGAAAATATATTAGAAAATGCAATTTAATTCTGAGCTTTCACAGAATGAGGCATCTGATAGAGATTTTACACCATCAAAAAAATTAATGAATTAACTAATTAATTTTAAAAAGTAGAACTGGGAGAATACTAACCCCAGAGCTCCCAATGATCCATTCTGGTTCATTCCAATTTCTAATTTAAGCACTTAATTATGAGAACAACCCAATGATTCAGTTGAATTTACATTTTAAGAAATTAACAACAGACTCCTAAGTGTATAACGGAACCAACACTGGTGAATACAGCTCTTTAAAAAATGAACCAGTATAATTTATTGGAACAAAAATGAACACAAACCCCTGGCACTCCAGGACAGGAAACTGTGCACCCTGATTGGTCGGGGTATTGAAACAATTTAGGATATCTCAAAATATCACTTTCGGACATCTTGGGATATCTGGTCATGACTATTTTTCATATTCAAATACAACCCTAATAACTAAAAATGGCTGCTACAAGCACACTGAATGATATTCAAAGATTCCTCAGGCAGATGTTGTTCTGGGTTCACCAGGGACTCAAAGGGATCTTACTTCTAATCTTACTAAATAACAGAGAATTGACCTTTGACTTTGATTAGCCAGCTGAGACACACACTCATAAGCTGTTAGAATTGCATTCTGACAAGAACTTTTCTGGCATACACTTCCTGTAATCTGATTGGTGGAAACCGATTGCTTAAAATAGATTTGGTTGGCTAGGGTGATTTTTCCATTACATGCACCCACCCATAAGACCTCCTCCTTCCATCTCTGCATCTCCTGCACGTCTCTCCTCCAGTTTCTGCGTCCACCCATCTCCCTGAAGCCTACTCCCATATTGATCTACCCCCACTTGGTACAGCTTGCGTAAAGGGCTGAAAGCAGCCTTGCAATTCACCAGCATGGAGACGTTTTCAAGGTGACTCTTGTAAAAATCCGAAATATTCGCTGAATTGAGGTGTTCGAAGGGAATGGGTTTTTCGGCAACATATGCCAGACAAATTGCTGACCTAGATTAAAATGTTACTAATGGAAAGTTTCGCATTCTCTTTGGATCACGGGAGATGTTTGTGCTAAATGGAAAACGGATAAGAGCGCTACAACACACTGGTGGAGAGGTTAGTCGGGCTATATTCCGTACAACAGCAAATTCCACCCACTGTCTGCCAAGTGACAGTGTTTTCCAAACATGTCCTTCAGTGGTACTATAAAACCAATCAGAAGCATGCAGCCCAGAAGCACTGCCCCCCAAATCAATCAAGCTGGTGGAAAAGCACTGTGTTTCACTCCGTCAACTGCAAAGCGAATGAGTTTCGATAGACAGCAATGACAGAACCAGAGCTCCTACCCTTGCCTCGGAAGGTAATCCCAAAAAGATTCAGACGCACGAGCACGTGTCATCGGGACATTTCGAGAGCACGATCAGAACTGATAGAGAAGCAAAGCAATTGAGTTTTTGAGTATCTAGCTGTAGGTTTGATGAAACAAACCCTTGTGTGAAACTAGAGGGGGGAAAAGACCGCTGCTTTGGACAGATGGTGTTGATTGGTGAGACGTGTCAGCGTCACCTCCGCAGTGCAGCAGCTGTACGGCGCAGGAGGGTTTTAATAATAAGGAGGGAACGTTCCCCCTCGTAGCCACGACACGTTCTTCCCGGTCGGTTCGGCAGACCCTAGGGGTTTACGCGGGAAAATGAAGAGAGAGAAAAAAAGTGGACGTACGAGAGCCGTCGCAAAAAGACGCAAAAACGCAGCCGGCGACGAGCTCCCACTGCGACTGTCACCGGCCGACAGGTTGCCCCTCACAAACCCACCGGTGGTCCCCCCCCCACCCGCTGAGGTCTGCCTCCCAAATTAAGACTCAGACTGAGCGGAGGCCCGAAAGAAATTAATTCAGCTGGCCGCTCGTAGGCCGGTCCAAATGGCTCGGGCTAACGGGCTCTCTCCCGCCAACAGACACCATGCTAAATTAGGGGTGGCGAGGACTGACGCGTTGTCAACCAGCGCTTGCTTTTCAGATGCGAGCTCGTCTGCTATGATGACAGTTCAGCATCTGTCAAATGACAGTCGTCACATTGTAGAAGAAAAAACTTGCCTAAAAAATTTTAATCTGAATATAAAAGGGACAGTTACGAGTTTATCAAAACCTCACACGATAATACTAATGCCACGGAAGTGTAATAGAATAAAATTAATCCAACTATACTGATAAAATGGACCAAATTAAGCTCTGGTTTTTATAGTTTTAAAAATGAAAAGAATTAGTAATCCATGAATTGTCTGCAAGGGAGAGACCTCAAGATGCTTTTAAACTTCATGCCTTGACACTACAGAAAACGGTGGCAAGCTAGCACAAAAGGTAATTGTAACTTTTACACAATTGCACAAAGACGATTTGATTTGGGTTAATAATATTTTTAAAAAAATTTTGCAATCTTCTTTCCTTGTACAAACCAGAGGTGGAAAGTCCCAGAGAAACAATTAAAAGTCCTGCCATTTTCTTTCACCCACAAACTCAGCTGTTTTCATGAATTCGGCCTACCTCATGGCTGAATTGATTGGGGTTGATAATGTTTTAACAATATTTCCACTACAATATTCTTTTCTTTTTTACCACCCAGAAACCCTAACTTTCCAGGTACCTTGTAAATAGGTCTTGATTACAGGAATAATACAGGTTCAGCAGGAAAACAATGCACAATTATTCACAATAATAATAATAATAATAAAATAATAATTATATAAAAATGTTATTGCTGAATGTTATTAAATGGCTATCTGGGCATGTGCAGCCTTACTTGAGGGAGAGGGAGAAGTCGTTCTTGCTGGTCTCGCTGTTCCTCACCAGGTAGCTGGCCTCCTTGCACAGCCTCAAGAGGGACTCCGCATCTATCCGACTGATTGCTCCATGGTACCAGCTAGGACAAGATTTGGGGGTGGGGGGGGGGGGGGGGGAGGGGGGGTTCAAGGAAGAGAGCAACCAAATTACATCATGACAAGTAGAAAGCTAAGCGAAGTGCTACCAGGACAGAGCAGTATGCTGTACCTGGCTCTCTCTCTGAAGGGAGACACGTAAAACGGATAAATATTTTGACAGCGTATCAGCTCAGCGAACACGGACCGACACCAGAGACTGGCCAACACAGGCGGGCCTGCCTGCCAGAAATCCCAGCATCACGGTTATGTCACAGCCCATAATAGAAAGATAAAGAGCTGCGATATGTGAACAGTACAAGGAAGCCCCGTAAAGAGAGAGAATACATGTTTACCCACAATTCCCTGTTCTGTAGGGAATACTGTTGATAAATTACTCGTGCTCCTCAGAGAGGAACATGGTTTCGCAGTGCTGCTCCCAGCCTGAGAGACAACAGTTGACACAAAATGATCTCACATTCCCCTGCTAACATCTCAGTCTTATGACGCATGTTGAGATGCAATATACAGTTATATTGCTATATTGCTATTTCTATGCAACAGCAGGGGGGTCTTCAACTCTGGTGATGGAGGGCCACTGGATTTTTTTGCTTTCGCATTAAAAGACCCAAGAAAGCAGGGCGAGGCGAGTTAGCCGCTAAATAATTCATGAGCGGGCGGGCGGGCGGAGCGTCACTCACAACTGGCTCTCGAGCGGCACGGAGGGGTCGATGCGCTCTCCCAGCGCGGGGCCGCTGTGGTCCTGGGAGCCCAGCTTGGTGTTCACCAGGCAGCCGCTGGAGTGGCGCTGGACCGGGCGCGCCTTGCCCTCCTTGGTGGGCGACACTCTGGACTTCTCCGCCCCGTCGAACTGCACTGTGAGGGAGGGACGGAGGCACAGGCGGGGAGGGGTGGGGAGTCACTACAGGGGTCACCCCAGGTTGTCCTCTCCTCCCAACTCGCCCTTGATAATAATTATGCGAAGAGGCAGTTGTGAAAGTGAACCGATACAATGGTAAAATCACCACAAGCCCGGGGGCAAAGAAAAGCGTTTCCTTAACGCAATACAAATATATCACCCATAGAACAATTCTCTGTTTGAAATTTGCATTTGAAATACTAATAAAGATACGGAGAGTTTTTAAAGTGGCTTTCTCTTCCACCAGCCCACAGGTCGATAGTAGTCCTTTTGGATTATCTGTTTTTTTTTTATATGGAAACCGTTGAGAAATACCGCTCATTTTTCCTTGAAAAGCAGAGCTGTTCTCTGCCATTTCCTCCAAAATTCTGCACGTTTTTGTCTAGCTGCGATTCTGACATCTTAATGGAACGTGCTCCGTTTCTCGATATCTCCCCCTGTCTCTGGGGAAGGCCCTGTAAGCTCTGAGGTGTGCAAATGGCTGTAGACACGGCTGTTCCTGAAAACGGGAATTCCTTCTCAGAGCGGCAGGTCGGGAAGAAGGGGGAGCAGAAATCAACCTGGCCTCACGATCCAAGAAGAAGAATGAATCCAAGAAGAAGAATGAATCCAAGAAGAAGAATGAATCCAAGAAGAAGAATGAGAAAAATGCAAACGAGTACGGGTTCAGCCTCGAGAGCGATAATGGCCCCTCGATCAATAAGTCCTCCGGCAGTCTGCACTAGACCAGCAGCTCGCTGTAAGAAACATATGCGCGAGTGTTGTCAAAAAAGCCCTTTTCCACACACCCCTTTTCCGTCTTAAAAACTGAAAGATTCAAAATGAAGGAAGAAATAGGAGGAGAAGGACGGGTTTCGAATGGCTCCCAGAATACTTTTAATCGAAGCCTATTCAGTCGCGCAAGGAGCAAGGCTTAGGTTCAGTCACAGTGGGTTCACCCAGAGGTGAACGGGGGCCCTGTCTTTCACACCGTACGCATTGCCTGTTTCAGTTCTGCTTTACAGTGTAATTTCATCATATCAAAGCGTGGCACTCGATGGAAAGGCGGTGTTTAAAACAGCCATTTCTATTTTATTTTTATTCTGCCGTTTTTTTTTTATTCTTGTTTTTATTCCGCCGTCTTTCCCATTTCCCACCGCAATTTAACGGGTCGTCTTGTTGGAAGGGTTTAATTACACTGACTCGACAGAGCTACCGCAGACGGCGAGGCAATCAAATGGCGAAATATTGATCTGGACGGAAATTCTGCTGGCTAGAGCCGATCAGGACTCAGGAATATAGCTTTCCTGATAACTGGAGGCCGTCAAAATGGCAAATATGCTTATATGACTCACAGGGGATTTTGCTTTATTTAAAATTTTTTGGTTACTGAAAAAAATATAATATATAATATGCACAAACCTTAATAGTATCTATAAAAATCTATACATTTCTATGTATTTAAATGGCGCGTGGACTACCTAAACAGAGGGGAACAATGAGTGAACAGCTTTACAACAAAACGCGGCTACAAGAAATCTGCTATTTCTACACTGACCACCAGGGGCTCCCCTGTACCTCCTCAGAATCAGTTGAATTTCGGTGTTAATTTTCAACTACTATGAAATGCATTAGAGCTCAGTTGAGCGTAATGGTCACAATAAGATTTAAAAATTATTCCTTTTCCCCCCAGGTTTCATTAAAAAAAAGATATAAAAATCTTTTCAAATATGTTATAATCTTATCTTAATGAATCTTATAATACTGACTAATGTTCTGCGTATTTACCCAATTAAGGTGAGCGCACACACTCCAAAATGTCTGGTTGAAAGGAAATATGTGTATTGTATTTGTGCGTCATGTGTATATTTGTACATAATTGAAGCGGTCAGTTTCTATGGCAACATCTCAGGCAAGGGGAGGCGCATTCGCATGGGGGGGGGGGGCTGAGACAGATCACAACGTAAAACAAGCTGTCAGCGCTCAAACTCGGCGGTAACCTTCGCTCCCGCTGCAAGCGCGTCGCCCGCACGCACGCAGAGCCTGTCGCACGCAAGGGAAGGGTCAGGAGAGCTCCGAACGGTCGCCGGCTCCACCGCGTTTACAAGCTCGGGGCCCTCTTCTGTGTCCACGCCGCTTTCGGCAGGAACGCAGGTGATAGCCTTTTCGATTCCTCTCGACTGCGTTAGATTCTTTTTCTTTTTTTTTTTTTTTTAGGAGACAGGCAGGCGGTACGGCAAATCCTCGCGATTTCCTCTAGGTTAGCCGGCGAAAATTGAAGGTTATCCGACAAACTAATTGCATCCCCCCCCTCCCCCCCCCCTCGTTCCCGCTCTCGTTTTCTTTGAAATATGGAAATTCCAGGGCTTTGCTTTGAAACAACAAGGTAATTAAACTCTCCTTGACACCTAACAAAATTTCAACATGGAGGCCCAGCCCTTCTCTGAACGTGATTAAATATTTGCTCTCTCCCACTCTCCCTTTGAACCCCCTCCTCTCTATCTCTCTACATCTCCCTCAGCCTTTCACTCTCTCTCGCTCCCTCCCTTCGTATTTCTTTCCGTCTCTCTCTCTCTCTCTCTCTCTCTCTCTCTCTCGCACGCTCCCTCTCCCACCTACGCAGGGCAGATGGTTATCCTGGGCAGGTTCAGCCGTTCAACCTTTCCTGTCAGAACGTAGCCTTTCTGAGTGTGTGTGTGTGTGCGTGAGCGCGCGCTGCATGTGTGTGAGGCTGCGTCTGAGCACGTGTGACTTTGTTTGCGTGGTGGGTGAGAGCTTGTGCTCTGTGTGTGCCTAACAAAGCATTTGCGTTTATATAGTGAGGTTGTGTGTGTGTGTGTGTGAATGTAATTGTATCAACGAGTATAATCCTGTATGTGTATGAGTGTTTGTGTACTGTGTGCATGCACGTGTGTGTGCATCCATGCAAACAGGTGTGTGTGTGTGTGTGTATGTGCATGTGAATGAGTGTTTGTCTTTTACCTAGCTCCTCTCCCCAGTTTTAATAGGAAAGATCTCCAGACACAGCAAAACTTTGACTTTGGCCGTTCCAAAAGAAGGCTTCAGAAGCCCAAAGCATCAAAAGCCAATGTGCTCACGTTCCAAAATCACAAAGAAAAACGCAGCACAAATTCAGAGCAGTTTTAATAATGAATCCATCTAATTACTTCTCATTTGCAAATGACCTCTCAATCATACCAGCTCACTTCTCAATTGGGAAACCTCGTTGTTGATTGCTGTGCCGTCAAATGTGAATTCATGTTTCCAGTCTGACATTGTGACAGTTAACACAAAAGCTCTCGGAAAAAAGCCTACCAGTTTTGCGAAAATTGACTCTTTCATTTTCTAGACTAGCAGTTAACGCCATGGCGATGTATGGGGTTGTTCTACTAAAGAGCCTTATTTTCCTTAACCCTGTGAAAAAGCGACCCCTTCTTTGATTCTACGGATTAAATATACCCTTGACGCCTTGACTGACGTAGCGGGTGAGAATCTGCAATCATTAAGACATTTTCCCTGCAGCGGTGTCGGACTGATTATTGAAGAGAAAGGGAGTGAGCCACCAAATGGGGGGGGGGGGGGCGCAAAAACTTCCCCCAATGCGTGCTGCCAGATCAGATCAGGGCTTTTTTAATTACAGTGTTTCTGCATCCGCGGAATGGGAAAAAAAAGACAAGGAGAAAGAAAAAAGAAAAAAGAAAAAAAAAAACGCCTGGAAATGGACAATTAGCTCATGTCAGAAAATAAAAAGGCGTGAGCTCTTCATCACACCCAAACAAAGGACCTCCAATTTATATGCAGATGTGATTTCTCTTCTGATGAGAGATACTCAGATATGCTGATGATGTCAGGCTGGAAAGGCACCACGCTGGTGCGGTGGGTAGCACGAATCCCGGCCTGGGCCTTTCTGTGTGGAGTCTGCATGTTCTCCCTGTGTCTCTGTGGATTTCCTCCCACAGTCCAAAGACATGCAAGGTAGGCCGATTGGAGACTCTAAGTTGCCCACAGGCATGAGCGTGTGAGTGAATGGTGAGCGAATGGTGCGTGTGATAGACGGGCGACCTGTCCAGGGTGTATTACTGCCTCTCACCCAATGCACGCTGGGAAAGGCTCCAGCACCCCCCGCGACCCTGACCAGGAATAAGTGGGTACAGATAACGGATGGATGGATGGACGTCGGGTTGGAGAGAGACGATCTCTCCCTGGAATAAAGTGGTGGCTCACGGGTAAAAAAGCAGGTCGTGAGCAACGCGCCGCTTTTAAATGGAGCCTCTGCTGCTCTGATGCTGACGGAGTGTAGCACAGCGGGTAAGGAACTGGGCTTGTAACCGAAAGGTCGCAGGTTCGATTCCCGGGTAAGGACACTGCCGTTGTACCCTTGAGCAAGGTACTTTACCTGCATTGCTTCAGTATATATCCAGCTGTATAAATGGATACAATGTAAAAAGCTGTGTAAGTCGCTCTGGATAAGAGCATCTGCTAAATGCCTGTAATGTAATGTAATGTAATGGTGGGTCTTACGGCAGCCGCACTAAAGCTTGGGCGAAACCCTGAACCGCTCAGGAGCTCTCACGAGCCAGCCGAAATCGAGGTGAGCTCTGACACTTCCACCGGGGGCGTCAACAGGATCTACGCTCGGCTGGGCGGGACGACTCAGCTAGAAACTGACCGCGCAAACTTCTGCGGTCAGAAAAACCGCTTTTGACCTGGTAAACCGCCTTCGACCGGGCGCGGCGAGTGTTTGCGCGTGAGTTTGTGTGCAAGTGTGTGCGTTGTGTGTATATGTGCGTGCATACGCACAGGCGTGTGTGTGTATATGCGTGGGTACAGTACAAGCGCGCGTGTGTGTTGCTTTATAACTCCGTATAAAGGAATTTCATAAACCGATGTTTCATGGAGAGGTAATCTTCATTATTTTCATAATCATGGTGTCATTCATAAATACAGCAGCAGGATATTGAATGATACAGTTGAGGATTTTGCAACTGAACCAAAAACAAGATGATGAGTGGGAGTAGGGATACATGCTGTGATGAAAACAGTCAGTGAGACTCTGAATTTCTCTAATGAAACTTACCTCTGCCTGGGGCTGCACTGTCTCCAGCAGAACAGCCTTCTATGCAGCACACACACACACACACAGCATGTTCAGTTTTAAGAATAGTTTCCATGTACCTACCGCTTATATTCAAACCAATACCCTTCAACTGAAACCGTAACTGTGCATGTACTCCTCTGAGTGTAGTGTGTGTATGTGTGTGTGTGTGTGTGTGTGCGTGTGCGTGTGCGTCTTTCTCTCTTAGCCTCCACAAACTGGACTGCAGATAAATTCACATAAGCACGTAGGGTAGTTCCATGAAAATGGGTTATACAGTCTTTCGGTCAAACACAAAAACAACAAAACCTGTACACAAACCCACAACTAAACAGGGCGCCTTGAGTAGAAGGTGTAGACCTTCCGACTGCACGTGCTGCGTATATGGGCTGTGCCCGCGAAGGTTTGGTAACTTTTACGAGCGTGTGCGGGGTATGAGAAAGTGGGCGGCTTCCAGTAGAAAGCAGCAACGCGGAGAAACGCTCAGCTGAATTAGCGCTAAGCCGACCTTGTTGCGCAGGCCTAAACCGGCGTGACTAATGTCCCACCTCGGGCAAAACCAGATGGAGAACTGCTCCAATCTTGGCCAGAAACGCCACCTCCTCCACGTACGGAGGACACAGGAGCGCTAACGTGCGCCATTTATATTCACCCCCAAAAAAAAAAGCTTCTTCGGTTAATGGAGGGAACATGGCCGCCGGATCCAGAGTCGGCTATAATAATAGAGCAGCGCAGGACTGATCTCACATTTGGTTACATTTCTCAAGTGAGAAAGTCATACAACGTGTCATTTCTTTGACCCAGTTCTTTTCTCGCAGACACGGGGAAGTGACAATGAATAATATCCTAATTACGGAACAAAAGGGTGCGGAAGGAGAAGGACGGGACGGAAGAATTGAGCGAGGAGATAGGAGTGAAATGAGGACGTGGGGAGACGCGTGCAGTCATGTGATGGGACGGGGGGGAGGGGGGAGGAGCTAAGTGCTAATGAGAGACAGGGGAGGGTCGGAGCGAATGGTCGTCGTGATGGAAATCTGGTATCCCGGGGGGGGGTTCTGGGACACACCCACCGTGATGGTGCTGGTCGCAGGCGGGCTGTCCGGGCGAGGGCTGGGCCGGCTGGGTGGGAACCTCCACGCCCTCGGCCAGCAGGGAGGTGCTGCTCAGCTGCCCCACCGGCGGGGGCCAGGGCAGGTCCTTGATGACCTTAATCTCTACTGCTAGCGGCACAGGGTCGGCAGGTCCCAAAGCACGGGGGGGGGGGGGACACAGAGAGAGGGAGAAAGAGAGAGAAAGAGAGAGAGAGAGGGAGAGGGAGGGGGAAGAAAGGAGAGTGAGAAAAACAGAAAGGCAAGGACCAACCCAGAAAGGCAGAACTTCAGCGTCGCCTGAGGAACAACAAAGGTCTCAGAACCAGACAGAAGAAGGAAAAGAAAAAGCTTTGCACTCATTTCTATTGTTTTCCATTGTATCTCTTCCTCTTACACAGCCCCTTTTACAAGGTGTCATGCTAAGTGATTAACTATTACCTCGCGCAGATTTTCAATGACTTCCAAAGGAAGTGCTTCTAATTAATCATGAAAGAGCCTCGGCCAATTAGCCGCGAGCGTTCGGAGAGGGGCCGAGAGGTGACGCCGCCGATCGTTTCCCCGGAAACACGAGCGCCGTCACCCCGAGACGTGACGCCGCGACGCTCGGCGGCGGCGGGTTTTCACGGAGAGCAGGGCCCTCCGCTGCGAGGAGGGGCCGCGCAATCAATCCTGACGCGGCGCGCCTGTCAAATCCTTCCCCCCGCGCCTCGGCCCGGCGCTCCCGCCTCAGAGCTCCGCCCGGCGTCCGCGTCGGCGCGGGTTTCGGCCCGGGGACTTGATTTACACCGCGCGTCTTTTATTGGAAGTCGCACTCCGGCTAAACGGAGGAGGAAGCGGCCGTAAATAAAGACGGAGATAGAGGAAGGCTCCTCTTCGTTCGCCGGCCCGGGAAGCGTTCGCCGCGGCGGCGGCTAATAAAGAGGCAGCGGGAGTCGAGGCTTTGAGCGCGCAGAGAGACCTGCGGAGGGAACAGGATACCCAGTCAAGCTATCGAGTCAAACAAGAGTCCAGAAATCAACTCCACTTATAATTCACTCACTCTTTAACTCAGCCAAACAAAGAATGTTCTACATTACATTACAGGCATTTAGCAGATGCTCTTATCCAGAGCGACTTACACAACTTTTTACATAGCATTTTACATTGTATCCATTTATACAGCTGGATATATACTGAAGCAATTCCAGTTAAGTACCTTGCTCAAGAGTACAACGGCAGTGTCCTTACCCGGGAATCGAACCTACAACCTTTCGGTTACAAGCCCAGTTCCTTACCCACTGTGTCACACTCCGTCCAAGAACAAGGGGAAATAAACGGTAACACCACAAAGCTGGCTGACCCAAACTTAAACCAGCCTCGCTTCAGTGACAGCCAGACAGACAACGTATCCGCCGTACGCCACCGGAATTAAACCGAAGGGTAAAAAAAACCTCCCCAAAAAAACTGCACGTTTTGAAATCAGCGCCGCCACTCATTTCGAGTCGAGCGCTACGCCAGACTCGCCACGGGGCTCAGACGAGAGCAGCCCGCCGCCGCTGGCTCAGAACTGACAGGCGCGGAGTCGGGCGCGAACGGGGCGTCCACGGCGTGCCCGGGAGACGGCCGCGGCGTGCTAAAATTCGCCCTAGTTTTTTTGTTTTTTTTGTTTTTTTGGTCCCGGGAAGGAATTTGCGGGAGTCTCGGCGGAACACGATAACGAAGGAAGACGCCGGCTCGCGAGACGGAGCGAAGGGGGGGGGGGGGGGAGGGGGGAAGGAGAGATTACGCGACGGCGAGCGGATAAGGAGAAAGCGGGGTGCCTCGGGCGCCGAGGCCGCGGTCGGCTCGGGGCTCCTCTCGGTGACAGCGAGACCGCGGCGCGGAGTCGCGGCGAGGTCAGGCTGCCAAGAACACTCGAGCGCTCTGACAGCTAAACTAATAACTCCGGCTTCTGGAGGAGTGGGGGTGTGGGGTGGGGTGGGGTGCGGTGGGGTGGGGTGGGGTGGGGGGGAGGATGTATAGCCGGGAGCTTTTTTTTTGCCGCCACGATCACTGCCCTCGTTCACATTCCCCTCAGCAGATTAGCGCGTAGCTGTTTCGGGAGATGGGAAGCCGCTCGCGGGCTCTCTCTCTCTCGCAGAGGAGCCGGTTCGCGCAGGGGGGGGCCCGCGGCGAAGCCTCGAACGGAGCTCGCCCATTTCCCCCCCCCCCTCCCCTCCCCCCGGCTCCCTTTGAGCCATTAAGCCAGCACGTTGCTCTTTTTCACCCAAATATTGTCAGCGAACGGGCGCTTTAGCAAGCGCGATAGCGGCTCGGCTTTAGCCGTCTGTTAAAGCTCGGAAGAGCGTCCCTTAATTCGGGAGCGCCGAGGCAGAATTGCGCAGTGAAAGGCAGACGCGCCTAAGCTCCAGGTAATATCTTCCTCTCAACTCCGGGCAGAAGTGGAAATAATTGAGGCACGCAGGGGAAATCTCTCGGAAGACATAACATGACCCCCCCTCACCCCACCACCCCCCCACCCCCGTCTCTCAAGGCCCTCCGGAGGACTTTGATGTGATACACTAATAAAGTCGCAGAAATACCCCGCCTGACACCGGCCTTCGCTGGATCGGCCAATGAGCGACGCTGCCCAGTCGGTGAACCCTGAGCGACCCGCGCGCTTCGTCAAAGAACGACCAACCCCCCCCCCCCCCCCCCCCCCCCCCCCCCCCCCGCGTAACCATTATCTGCTATTAGCTAGCGTGCCATCCTCCGCTGGTTCATGGTCGACCCGGGACCGTGACCCCCCCCCCCCCCCCGTCGCGACGGCGAGGTTTCCCGTGTCGCCCCGGGCCGCTCGACCGCCCCCCTCCCGGGCCGCTCCTTCCCGCGCGGAGCCGGTTGGGGGGGGGGGGGGGCGGACCTCCGATTGGGCAGGTCTGACATTACACTGTTATTTCCCCCGAGTGGACAGAGCCGTAAAAACAGCGCGCGGAGCGATGTGACACAACGAACGGACTTGGGCGAATTGCACACATTTTTTACCGGCCTTCGCGGCTCCTGTCTTGCAGGGCACCGTCGGCCGTTAAGAAAGCGGGAGCGGACGCACTCGAGGTCTCTGAATATGAGACGGCTTTATTACGGCAGAGGTGAAGGCGGGGACCACGGGCGTATTAAAGCACGTCTGGTCAACGCGCCGCCTGTTACTGCATTCAGCTTTAACGTTTTAATACCTCCTCGCGCAAACCAACAGACCGTGGAGGTTTTAAGAATAAGATGACCCCAACACTTTTCAAATGGGGCGGGGGGGGGGGAGGGGGTGACCGGTTGAGGAGTTGAGTGGTTTTCATTACACTAGCCTCCCAACATCTCGCCCCAGTAGACTTTCATGGTTTCCCGGCTGCAATATTCAGGGACTTCTGTGAAAAATGAGACAGTGTCGTTTTTTTTTTTTGGGGGGGGGGGGGGCACATGGACGCAGCGGTTCCCCGTGACGGTCGGCGTTACGGCGATATCCAGGCCCCCGTCGGTGGGCGGGCATTTAACGGGCGGCCGCGCGCGAGCCTGCGGCTAATTGCCGGCCTCATCCGCCGCCTGTCGACGGGCTGACGTTCCCGCCGGCGAACGCAAAGACACCTCCGAAAACCGAGCGGGGAGTTTGTTTCTCCTCTCCCTTTGTTTTTTCGCTTCGGAGACGATCGTCCGTTTCAATTTTTAATTAGTCAGTAATAAATAATTACTGGTAATAATGTCGTCAAATAAATCACACGCGCACGCTTGTTTGCACTGACTGGCATTTAATTTTTGTTCTGCTTAATTCAGCTCGGCTAATTGCATGCATATGCAAAATAAGTTGCCGGATGGCGACATATATATGCAGAGTTTCGCAAGAAACAGAATAGCTTTGAATAATAAAACAGCTGCTCCGACAACTTCTGCTTCCTCCGACTTGGATTAGGACGCCACAATAACCAGAACACAATTAGACAAGAGGCAAATGCCGGTTTCAGCAGAATCTCCGTCGCACCGCAGACTTCCCCCAATACGATGTCGGTCCTTTAGACGAAGTACAAAAAAAAACTGGTTCTGCATAAACAAATAAAAACGTGTAATGGTAAATGGTAAATGGTTTATCCAAAGCGCTTTACAATTGATGCCTCGCATTCACCAGAGCAATTAGGGGTTAGGTGTCTTGCTCAGGGACACTTCGACATGCCCAGAGCGGGGATTGAACCAGCAACCCTCCGACTGCCAGACAACCGCTCTTACCTCCTGAGCTATGTCGCCTCGCCCCGTGTCAGACGTGCCCGGTCCGTGAGGGGTCGTGACATCATTTTCTGCGAGCTCTCCAGGAAGGAGCAGTTGACCGGTGGAAGACCAGCAGGGAGGAGGAGGGGAGCGGTGGTCAGTCCATCTCCGGGGGGGGGGGGGGGGGGGGGGGGGGGGGGTGAGGGGGGGTGGGGGGTGGAGGGGGGCGTTGGGGAGACTGACCGAGACTGCAGGGGAGGGACTGCGGGTCTCGGGTTCAGCCAATGTGTCCGAGGGAAGATAAGCGGGAGGAAAAAAAAGGCAGGGCTTTAAAAAAAGGCGGAGGATTGTTTACGGCCCCGTGAAAGAGGCCTGTCAGGGAGGTTATCAACTCCGAGACGACAGGGGAAATTAAAAACAGGTTCCAAGTGACAGCGCGGTGACGGCTCCGGGTTCTGAAGGGGGCGGGGGGGGGGGGGGGGGGGGCGAGGGGGGCGAGGGGGGCTGGCGGTGGGTACGTGGGCAGTCAGTCTTCCTCTCTCAGAAATCACTTCGGCGCACAGCGATCTGACTCAGTGATTCGGCTTCAAGGCAGCGGCGCGACCTTGGGAGAATTTGGGCCCGGTTGAGTCGTTCGCTCAAACGAGGCGCGCTCCAGCTCCTGGGACTTCAAGCGCTTGAAGTGTAATTTAAAAAAAAACCTTGAGCCGTGTTGCGCTCCAGGACCGGGGACCGAGGAGCGTGTACTACATACCTGGCCCTTATATGGCCCCAGGCTAAGAGCGTGGACCTCGCTGGCCTGGGTCCAAGTTAATGGATCAGACAGCCAGAGGCCAGGGCAGATTAAGCACCGCCGTTTCTCAGCCACAATGTCCTCCCTGGCCTGCCTGTCTGTGCTACACATGATGGACACAATCACAGCAGTACACACACACACACAGATACACACACTGACACTAAGACAGACAGACAGACACATACACATAGCAATACACACGCACACAGATATACACACTGACACTAAGACAGACAGACACACAAACACACATACACACAGCAATACACACGCACACAGATATACACACTGACACTAAGACAGACAGACACATACACATACACACAGCAATACACACGCACACAGATATACACACTGACACCAAGACAGACAGACACACAAACACACAGCAGTACACACACACACAGATATACACACTGACACTAAGACAGACAGACAGACACATACACATACACACAGCAATACACACGCACACAGATATACACACTGACACTAAGACAGACAGACACAAACACACATACACACAGCAGTACACATGCACACAGATATACACACTGACACTAAGACAGACAGACAGACACATACACATACACACAGCAGTACACATGCACACAGATATACACACTGACACTAAGACAGACAGACAGACACATACACATACACACAGCAATACACACGCACACAGATATACACACTGACACTAAGACAGACAGACAGACACATACACATACACACAGCAATACACACGCACACAGATATACACACTGACACTAAGACAGACAGACAGACAGACAGACAGACACATACACATACACACAGCTATACACACGCACACAGATAAACATGCACAGACACACAAACAGTCACACAGCAATACACATGCACACAGATATACACACAAAAACTAAAACAGACACACGCAGCAAAAACATGCACACAGATATGCACACAGACACAGAGACAGACACACGCACACAGCAATACACACGCACACAGATATACATTCACAGAAACAGACACACAGACTGACATGCACACACGCAGACACGCACAGAAACACACACACCACACCCCCCCCCCATCCCCTTCCCTGCAGAGAGGCCCTTGTTCACCGTGTCACATTCTAATGCATCTTTGTCTCCCCTCTTCTCTCTCCCATCCATCTATGCATTTGGGGTGGAGGGGGAGTGGGGGGGGGGGGGGGGTGGTCTTAGGGGAGGGGTGCGCGATGGTAGGGGGTCAAACGGGCAGATGAGTGATTAAAGTAACCGCGTGTAAACAACCCCGGCAAGCCGCAACGGGAGCGGGGATTTGCATTATATTGCATAGCTGTCAGGAGATAAGCCCGAAGTGATTCATAACATCGCAACAGCGAAGCTCTTCCGCGGCTGGACGAGGGCTGGCTCTTCAGCGACGTCCTCGCACGGCGCAGACAGAGCGGCTGGCGACGATACCGGACTGGAAGATGAGGACGCGACACCGCAGGCACACGCGCGTAGACGACGTGCTCAGGTGACACACCCATACAAGTTGAGAACGCAGCCGGTACAACCAAAGGTACGGGAGGTGTTGTTCATGGCCGCAGGGGGTACACGCTTAGGGATACCGGCCATCTTGTGCAGGTGGACGCCGCACAAATGGTGACAGCCAAGGCAGGTTTCCCTGTATTCGCGTACCACTAAACACCCATTTCCTGGGCAATGTTCCAAAGGCTTTTGTAACAGGGTTACGAGCTGCCATTTTACCGGTCGCCCGGAGCCAAAGACTATGCGGATCTGGGATAACACTCATGCTTCTTATTTATAGAGCAAAAACCGTTATCAGGCCAGAATACAAGCTTAACAAACAGGGGGGAATGACCAAAGGCATCCTCCGTCCATGCAATCCTATCAATACATGAAAAGCAAAAAGGGATAGTTATGACACTACAGAACATTGACAAATACGGCGGCACACAAAACATTAGCCAACCAGCGGCTAGCTAACTATTATACTAGCTGGTGCTACAACACCAATCTTTTTTTTTTTTTTTAAAGTGCTGACCACTCAAGAATAAAAAACTATAAACAAAACAAACCGATTAAGGTGTTTCCCAGAAACAACAAAGGGCTTAAGGTGCTTAAGTCATAAGTTGAGATTTGTGAAATTCTGCTTTGACTAGTGGCCGTCACTGCATCAATAAAGCAGCATCATGGCTGCCGGCCGCATGGTGCAGATCACTATGATGCAGAGGTAATACAGAGAAGTGTGAAAAGGAGTACCACAACATTCACCTTGAGCTGCTTCAATGGGCTTTAACTGAAAAGGCAAAAGGGCAGATGCAACACTGATGACAACATTTTACTCACAGACCAGACAACAGACTGGCTTTGGACACTGAGTATCAGACCCTAACGCTTTTGTGTATTTTTTGTAAAAAAAATTTTAAAAATACAAATAAAAAATACACATTTGATTAGAAAAGCAACGACAGAGCCGGAGCCAATGTGAATGCAGTTCTCTGAGAAATAATTATACATGTCAGAAACAAAGAAGAGCTCAGTGGTTTTTTTGGACAGATGTCAAAGACGTCTGGAAGAATGCTGAATATTTTGTTTTGCAACAAAAAAACCAAATCAATATCCCAGCCCTTCTCGAATAAGCAATGTGATCAAGAAGACAGTCCAATTTGACACTGAAAGCAGAGCACGAGAAGCCTGAGGTAAACCAAAGCACACAAATAAGACTCCAACTTCAAGAACAACCTGCCTTCATTACCTCTGTAATGTGCTGAAATCATTTTTGCATAACATCAAATTAGTTGTCATCAAGGCACATCACTAGCAAAAATCTTTCATGAATACAAAACAAACTACACATTCACTGGAGAATTAGTCAAAAGGAAACTCTGCAAAACAAAAATTCATTTCAAAGAAAGTCTTAGTCAAGCCATTAATATACAATCAAACGCCACTGCAAAGCTAATAAATAAATTAGGATGAAATTACAGAAGAAATTTTTTATCACAAAGTAAGAGCAAAAAAACGAACTAAATGCATTTATCTTTTAACACATGCAAATGCGTGTATGCACATACGGACAAGCACAGGAACAGAATCACACACACACACACACACGCATGCGCATGAACGCACAAGCACAAGCACACACACACAAGCACACACATCCATAGTGGTCTAAAGTAGTACACACAGATGCACCAGCAGACATGCAAACACACAGATGGGTGACCACACCATACCATCCTGCCCTCCCTCACCTCTGTCCCAAGGAACCTTTTTGAGACAGAAGCTATTTCCTTTTCTTTTTTTTTTTTACAGAGAGAAGTAAGTGACCTTGCAGTCAGATCAATACATAAAAAAGCAGAGCCGCTCGCGGAAAAAAAAAACAAGGCAAAAAAAAAAAGAAGGAAAAACAAAAAAACAAAAAAAAACGGAAACGATTCACGCGTTTAAAAAACGCTTATAAAAATCGATGAAAGGCGGGCTTTGTTCGGCGTCAGTTTTCTTCCTGGAGCACACAAAGCCCGTCTCTCTCCACAAACAACCCGGCGCGTTCGGCGCTGGCTCCGTAAGCAAGGTCGCCGCTGCCGCCGCCGCCGCCACGCATTCTGCGTTTTATGCGCCGGTGACACACTGACATCCACACAAAGGCGCGGGCCTGTTTAGGAAAACGGTCACGCCAGAGATGCACAAAACAGAAGGAGTCTAAAATGTAATTCACAAATGCTAAATTTGTATGGTTTTTTTAAGAGCGGGGGTGGGGGTGGGGGGGGGGGGTTGTGGTGGGTAGAATATAAATAATTCAAAATACAAGCCAGATCACTCGACTGTAATGTAATGGGAACCGGGGGCCGAGGTCAAGTCCGTTTAATTCTGTCAATTAGGGAAATGAATTGAAATTGCGACTCATTTTATCTCATTGAGAAATCTTCATCTGACATTGAGATTGATTCATGAATTCAATTCATTAAATGTAATTAAATGGAAATGACCCAGACCTTACGGGAACAAAAAAATTCCAGAATAATTGGTAAACACACGCACGCGCACACACACACACACACGCATGCATGCACGGGCATGCAACACAGAATAAAAAAATTCTGTAATATATGTAGCCTAGTACTTAGGACAGAACTTAGTTTGTACTCTTTTGTAGGCCATGGGTTAAGTCTGTGGTCGTATTTGTGAAGGTACTGCTTTAAGCATCTCTGAGCTCTTACCTGTGAAGGTACTGCTTTAAGCATCTCTGAGCTCTTACCTGTGAAGGTACTGCTTTAAGCATCTCTGAGCTCTTACCTGTGAAGGTACTGCACTAAGCATCTCTGAGCTCTTACCTGTGAAGGTACTGCTTTAAGCATCTCTGAGCTCTTACCTGTGAAGGTACTGCTTTAAGCATCTCTGAGCTCTTACCTGTGAAGGTACTGCTTTAAGCATCTCTGAGCTCTTACCTGTGAAGGTACTGCACTAAGAATCTCTGAGCTCTTACCTGTGAAGGTACTGCACTAAGAATCTCTGAGCTCTTACCTGTGAAGGTACTGCTTTAAGCATCTCTGAGCTCTTACCTGTGAAGGTACTGCACTAAGAATCTCTGAGCTCTTACCTGTGAAGGTACTGCACTAAGAATCTCTGAGCTCTTACCTGTGAAGGTACTGCTTTAAGCATCTCTGAGCTCTTACCTGTGAAGGTACTGCACTAAGAATCTCTGAGCTCTCACCTGTGAAGGTACTGCACTAAGAATCTCTGAGCTCTTACCTGTGAAGGTACTGCTTTAAGCATCTCTGAGCTCTTACCTGTGAAGGTACTGCTTTAAGCATCTCTGAGCTCTAACCTGTGAAGGTACTGCTTTAAGCATCTCTGAGCTCTAACCTGTGAAGGTACTGCTTTAAGCATCTCTGAGCTGTGAAGACCATCCCTTAAGTGCCCTGCCTTTGTGCTTGTTTGTCTCTGTGCTTGTAACCGCACAGGCTTCTGCTCTCGTAATTGCACAGGCATCCCTGAGCTCGTAACTGCGCGGGTGTCTCAGCTACCGTACCTGCGCTTGCACCCGCGCAGTCGTTCTGCACCCGTGACTGCGCAGGTGTCCCCGCGCTCACGATCTGCTCTTGTACCTGCGAAGGCCTTGGAGATCCGGTCCTTCTTCCACTCCCAGGGCTGGTCGTACTCCTCGGGGGGCCTCTCGTCGTCCTGGGGCAGCCGGCTCTCCCGGGGGCAGGGGGGCCGCTCGGGGTCCGAGTCCCCCCCGTTCTCCTCCGGCTCGTAGGGCGTGTCGTACAGGGGCAGCTGCCGCACCGGCCCGTCCTTCGGGGCCCGCCCGCCGCGGATCTCTGCGGGGGGGAAAGAGGAGAGGAGGGGTCGGCGTCAGGGTCGCTCGGGGTTACGGACGCAACGCGGCGACGTCCGCGCGCCGGCGACGGCCCAGAACTCCGCCGCGCCACCTCATCACAAACAGACGGTTCACTTTCAGTTTGGCAGCGACGCACGCGTGCGTCAACCTGGTTTAGCCACCCTGACGCACGCGACACCGCGACGGCCAGCGACGGCCTGTGGAAAACGCTAACGCGATTCATATTTTATGCGCTTCCAGTTTTCGCGGGTCTCTCTGGATGACAGCACCTGCTGAATGAATGCTAATGTTTCTGGACGGAAGCTACGCTCCCGGTGCGCAGCCGAAGACGGAAGAGATGCCTTCACTGCGACCGCAGAAACAGGTCCGATGCGTCTAGTCTACGCACCGCACCGGGGGGGGCAACAGCTGCCGTTTCCAGATGCGCCTCGCCGACCGATCCAAGCTGGCACCCCGGACCGGCTTATTAGCGGCCTAAGCAGATTTTTTATGGCGGTTTTTTTTTTCGCGGTATCCGCGTTACCTTTCGGACTCTGTCACCCGCCTAATTGCCCCTGCCCCGCGCCGGAACGGCCTTACTCGAGAAGGGGCTTTAATCTCGACGCGACTCCTGTGTAAAATAAAAGGCTCGCGACGATTAGCGCTCTGCGGTTTGTGATGAATCTCTATACTGCGGCAATCAGCGGAAAACTACCTGCGCGGCGCGACTCTTTAAACGGCAACAGCTGCTGTGACGTGGGAAAACGGGTTTATGAACAAGAATCCGCAGAGCAGAGGAGTCGAGACATCGATTTTTTTAATTTGGCGTCTTTTTCCTAATGCGCAGATCCCACCGCCTAGTCGAGTGAAATGTCTCCCGCGCGTTAATCGCTGCCGCTCTACGCCGCTCAACCCCCCCCCCCCCCCCCCCCGCGGCTCTTTTGGGAAACGTCCCGACTTCCGTCCCCGCCCCTCCGGAGCTTGCTGGGACCCCGTGAGGGAAGGAGGCCGCTCCTGCGGATCGTCCCGGTCTGCGAGTGTCAGAGAGGAGGGCGGAGAGGGGCAGAGTCCGCGGAGGTGACCACCGATGACCACCTGCGACCGCAACTGGAGCGTCTGCGAGACCCGGTTCAATTTCAACAACCTGGCGACAGGTAGAATTTCTGGCAGACATTGCCAAACAGCTGCAGATGTACAGTATATGCGTATACTGTATAAGTACTGTTTGTGTGTGTGTGTGTGTGTGTGTGTGTGTGCGCGCGCGTGTGTGTATAGGTGTGAGTGTGTGCGTCTGTGTGTGTGTGCGTGTGGGAGCGAGACAGAATATATTCGATTATCTCCCTATACATCTCCACCGCCTCTCTATCTCTCGAACCCAGACGAGACACTCAGACAGAGACGCATACAAATACCCACAGTTTGCAATATTTGGGCTGGAAAAGGGAGAGAGAAATCCATACTCTGCTGGCAGCAACCTCCAACCACCCACCCCCCTCCCCCAACCCCCACCCCCCCTACCCCCACCCCCACCACCACCACCCCCACCCCCCCCCCCCCCCCACCCAACCCCCACCCACCCCCACCGCCACCACCACCACCACCACCCCCCCCCTCCCCCTCCACCCTCCCGGCGCACTCCGCCCTGCCTGCTCCGCCTGCCGGTATGAAGCCGTTAGCAGGCAGCGCCGCCGCGCAGCATCGCGATGCGAGCGGAATGAAATATTACGCCACGCCGCTGCATAATTGCTTCTTAGCTCAGGGGAGCTCTTGCAGAAAAATGAGAAAAGTGTCGGGCCTAATGGACCCTCGCTGTGGGGGGGGGGGGGGGGGGGCTGGGGGCGGAGGTGGGGATGGGGGGGGGGGAGCCTTTAAGTAATCCAGCAGAAGGGGCGACGCTCGGCCCTTTGATCTCTCCTCCGGGAGCGCCTCTCTTGTCGCGGGCCCCCGCCACCACCGGCCCCCGCGAGCAAACGGGCACGTAAAGGGGGGGGGGGGAAGGGGGGGCGCGCGAAAAAAAACGGGGGGAGGGAGTGGGGAAAAAAGTCAGCGGCAGGAGGAAGGAAGAAGAGGTAGAAGAGGAGTGCGGAAGGTTCAGGAAGCGAAGGAAGTGTACGCGGCTTTGTGGGGGGGGGGGGGGCTCTAATTGAGAGCGTGATTTCTAACACAGCCCGCTGCGGTGGATTAAGAGGCCCGGCAGGTCGTCCCCGAGCGATGCGCTCTTTTTTTCGCGAGGAATTAAGAGGTGCGCGGCGGGGCGACGTCCTCTGGCTGCGGCGGGTTCGTCCGCCGGGGCGGCGCCTCCCTACCTGTTGCCGAGTCACGGTTCCCGCTCGTTTTGGACACAAAATGTTACAAAATGAGTATTGCACCGTAACTACCTGTGTTTTTGTAGTTGTTCCAGTGACCTTATTTGTACGAACTTATTGTATGTCCATTTGGATAAAAGCGTCTGCCAAATAAATGTAATTTAATGTAATAAATTGCATTCTAGGAAAGAAATAATATTACATATTGATCTACTGATTGATTATTTCATGTCCTTGGCCCTCAGTGCCCTGTTGGTCCATTGCTGAACCCAACAGGTTCAGAGTTTTGGGGGGTCTGGGGGGGGGGGGGGGGGGGGGTTGGGGGGAGAGAGAGAGCGATTAATGAGCCTAAATGTGCCAGGCAGCAGCTACGCCCCTCTCTCCCTGCCACCCACACTCCCTCACCAGATGTCTTAATCATCTTCTAAAGGGTCGGGGGGAAACTGTACAGTTTTTTACACAATGGCTCAAATGCTATTTTTAATTCTTTAATTATTTGGTTGTTGTTCAGAGGAGATCAAAATTTACACTTGTCACAGGGTGGCATCCTGTTTATAAATGTGTGTGCATCTGTTAGTGTTGTTGCTGACTTCTACTCGCAGCGTTCAGATAAGCGTATAATTTTCTTAATTTTGTTTTTGCCGTTTGTTTTTGTGTTTGTTAATTAGAGAACTTAGTTGTGTGTAGTCACTCAGTAACTGATTTAAGTTGCAGCATATTGTTTTGCTAATTTCGAGTAGTGTCACCTGTAGGTATTCAGCCCTAATGAGCTCATTGCAATTAGGTAATCAGCACCCAGTGTTTATAACTTCAGATGAGGTTTCTTCATCAGTTTGCAACAATCCTCCTTGTTGCTAATCAAATAGGTACCTGGCATGTGTTTGCTGCTGCCCGACTTGTCTTCAACCTTCCCAAGTTCTCTCACGTCACTCCTCTGCTGAGGTCACTCCACTGGCTACCGGTCGCTGCCAGGATCAGGTTCAAAGTCCTGACCCTCGCCTACACTTCAGCCAACAGGATAGCCCCCGCCTACCTACAGGACATGATTCAATCCTACATGCCAGCTTGAGCACTCCACTGTGCTGCAGCAGGGCGACTTGCACCCCCAGCCACCCGGGTGGATGGTTCTCGGTCATCCCTACCATGGAGCTTCTCCACCCTAGCTCCTCATTGGTGTAACAAACTCCCTGTTTGCAGCACACTCAGTCATTGCCCATCTTCCGCCGTGGTCTGAAGACACATCTCTTCAGACTATACCGGGACTAACTATCATCATTCTGCAGAGCACCCCTAATCCAGGATCCCTCTTATCACTTACATCCTTCCCATTTGTTCCTGTAGCACTTCCATGTTACACATGTACCTCCTGTACCACTTTCATATTACATGTACCTCCATCCAGCACATATATTGCACTTGTTTTGTTATCTTAGTGTTGAAGCCTGTTGTCATACCTCCTAGTTTGACTGAACATTACTCTCTGACCTAGCCCATGCTTACTGTGTGAACTGGACTGAATGTGTTCATGGCTGTGAATAACTGCTACATAACGAGTATTGTACCTTATCGGACCTGGGTTTTGAAGTTGTTCCAATGATCTTTCGTATGCACTTATTGGATGTCGCTTTGGATAAAACCGTCTGCCAAATAAATGTAATGTAATAAATTTCACTCTAGGAAATAAATAATTACATATCGATCTACCGATTGATTATTTTATGTCCTTGGCCCTCAGTGCCTTGTTTGTCCATTGCGGACCTCAACAGGTTCAGAGTAGCCACACCTACAAGCCCCATACATATTTCAATATGTCACAGAAGGGCTTTTCTACGCTACAGCATAGCAACATGGCGTTCAACAGCTTGTATCCGATTGGCTGTGCAAGCCATCACCAAGAGACCCTTGATGACTCCCAGAAGACTCCCTATCGTGGCGTTACTACACAGCAGCCGGCAGCTGAAGCGGCTCCCCAACCTCCGATGAAGACTCGGGGCTGGAGACTGACGCTGAAAGCGAGCGCCGGTCTATTTTCTGAAGAGCTCCGCGCGGTTTAGCTCCCTCTGAGCGCTTCGCCGTCGCGGCTGCAGCTCAATCCCGCGCGGGCTGATCCCGCGGGACGGGAGAAGAGAGAAAGCGCTCGTGGCGAAACTAAAGAGGAGATCCTGTCCCATTTAGGTACCACCCCCCCCCCCCCCCCCCCCCCCCCTCTGGGTATACCAGCAGCGGCGCGTTTAGGGAATACGGGTGCTCGGTATTGAATCGAATTTGGCGGCGGGGAGCTCGGCGCCCCATCGTCGGTCGCCCGCGCGTACCGCTAGCTCCGCCATGCCGTCCCACGATACGCAATACATCTGAGAAGTGACGCTTCCGACGCCAGACAGAAATGACACACACACGCACGTTACAATACGTATCAGGTGGTTTAGGGCAGCCCGCATAGTTCACATTTTTAACGTGTGCCGTATTTACGTTCTTCCATTTAGCAATTCAGGTTATGTACTGCGCTTGAGGGTACAACCGCTTCTCCTGAATTCGAACCTGCATCCTTTCAGTCACAACTACCGCCACGTTAGCCTTATCTGACGTATCTATCAGGAGAGCGACGCCTATGGTATACCGTACCTTGTGCTGTGTGGAAATGGAGAATATGCAGTGTTGACACCTCTGAGAACTACCTCAGGATTGTGTTGAAATGTTTGAGGTGTTAACAGCTGTCAGGGATGAACCTTCAACAACTGCTCAAACAGACCCTGCTGATGTTCTAACCCACCTAGTAGATGAGTCTTAATTCCATTCCAGATTTACTTTATCATCCAAAACTGCATTGTAACCTAACTTGGTTATGGAAGAAAAGTCTTTTACATAACACACACACTGTTTACGTGCCATTTTTTCTGACGCACACAGGGAGAAAATGTATTTTTAAACTTGCCAGCGGCTCCAGATTGTGTATGTTTAAAGTAGGTCAGAGGACTAAAAAGAGGAATTTATTGACAGGAACTATTCTGCAGTCGTTGCAGGTCTTCTCAAATGGATTTCAATGCAGAGAGACCCTGGAGCTCAAGCAAGCAAGGCTGTTAACACACTCCATTGTAAATCACTCCTGCCCTGGAGGAAGTCTGTGAGGTCAGAGGTCAGGGGTCAGGGGTCAGGCCTCCGCATTGATCCGATGAACGTTCCATTGTAACGCTTCGGTTTTTACTAACAGCCAACAAACCCTGTCAATACGATTCCGGACTGTCCTCCTGAATGGACAAGCAAAAAAGCGACTACAGAACGCCTCACCCTCACAGGCTCCAAACGAGGAAAAAAGAGAGCATATGAATGAATGAATGAATGAATGAATGACCGCATTTATATAGCACTTTTCAGAACGCTCTGTGAAGCGCTGTGCAGTGTTGAGTGGGAACTCAACGCCATACGGGAGCAGGTCTGGGGCCGATTAGCAGGGGGGCTTTGGTGCCAAGCTGTCTCTCTCCCCGGCTGGCGGATTTTCTGTTCCGCTTCGAGGGGCGGCTCCGTATCGCTCCAGCCACACACACGCGCGCGCGAGAGAGAGAGAGGCTCTCGCTATCGGACCCGCCGCACCTCGGGCTCGGAGGCGTCCCCGTCCCGTCCCGTCCCGGGGCGTTGGAGCGGACGATCGGAGCCGGCCCCCGTGACCCCCAGTGCCTACGCGCCGGGGCGACGGGGCTCAGCGCGCCGTTCAGACGGAGCGCCTCTCAGACCAAGCGCCGCCGCCGTCTCTTTTTGTTCCCGATAGACCCTCCGGGGAAACAAGGATGGAGGAAGTCCATCAGAGAGAGAGGGCATTAATATTAATGCAACCTGCAGGCGGCGCGATACCGGGGGGGGGGGGGGGGGAGCGCCGATGCGGACGGGGGCGGGGTCACGGCCGCCGTTAATACAGGTGGGGTTTCGCTGAGTGACCCGCTCGACTGTCAGACCTTTCTGAAAAATGGCTCAATTCACAATTCACGCCGCTCGGCATTCATAGACCGCTGCGTTCTCTCTAATTGGATTCCCTTCGCAGGACTGGACGAACGGGGACATCGCAAGAAAAACACAGCGGAGGTTCAAACAGCTTATGGCCACAACATCGGCTCTCTCTCGAGCGGCACCGACCGTCAGACTCACTGTTCCAGACACATACACAAGTAGCTGCGTGATCCTTCCTTCTATGTGTTGCCCCTCGTCAGTGTCCCAATTCGTATAAAGTTATGCAAAAGTATTTTTTTTTTTTGCAAAAACAAGCATGAATGCACAGGTTTGTGGAGACTGTGAATGACATCATCGCGGGTGCGGGGCGGGCGCGTGCGGCAGCCGGGACAGCGGCGCAGGTTTCAGGATGTGCCGTCTCCTCTTCCTCGTCTCCCTCTCCGCTTTCTCTTCCGTGCCCGACCTCGCCCGACCTCCCTCGTTCCACCCCGTCGCAGATCGATTTCGGCCCCGTCTTCCTTCGCTCCGCTGATCCGGAGCTCTGAGGCGGAGCGGCGGAGCGCAGGGGGCTCATGGGAGCAGACGCCGGGGAGCGGGCGGGAGGCGAGGAACAGAAACGTGGAAAAAAAAAAGGGGGAGCGGTGACGCGGCACCGCCGTCTGCACTTCCCCCCCCCCGACGGCTTCGTTCGACGTCCCCCCGCGCCGGGCGTCCATGTTGACCCATGTCGCCGTGGCTACCTCGTCGCCAAAACCGCCGTGGACGGGAGGGCGGCTCGGGCGGCAACCCGCCGCTTCCCCGCCACCCGTGCCATCTGTCCTCCGACGGCGTTGGCCGGTCCCGATCCGGCTTCCTCCTCCTCCGAAGAAACGCAAAATGGCCGCTTTCCAAAGCCTCCCCAGGCCCACGTCGTGCCAAACCGCAGATGGTATTGAGCGCGCCTCACTCGCTGCGACAGAAATATGGATCTGCAAGGCGGGGCGTCTCAAACCCCGCTCGCTCGCGGCCGAGAGCAGAGCACGTCGTAATTTGGGCCTTGCGGGACGTGTTTCCCGGTGAAGTCTGTTAGTTCGCGGGTAAATCGGAAAGCGTGCCAGTTGTCGGGCGCGAGATGAGACGCCCCGGAGGCCTTCGCCGCCAACCTCACGGAACGCGCTGCGCGGAGAGACGACGGGAAAAAAACGTGCGCGTTAAATCCCTGCCCGTCCTAATTCGGTTTAGGTGGAGTTAGCACAGCGTGTGCTAAAAAACTCAAGAGCTTGCTGTGCTTTCCGTTTACCCACAGGAAATAAACTTTAACGCACGCTCGACTTAACCTTGGGGCTTGCGCGCGTGCCCGTCCGCGTGTGTGCGCTCCGAAGTTAATGGCGTGTGGGAGGGTAAAACAAATCACTCTCGTTACGTGGGTGTGCGGCGCTATCGCTACTGAGAGGTGAGGTTAAGTGCTCTCGGTCAGCGACGCGGCGGTGGCAATATCAGTCCTCTTTGTCCCCCGGAGCCGCCGGGGACGGCTCCATGACAACGCTTCTTCTTCCTGACAGCACTTACATACAGTATATATGGGCTCCCTCTCTCTCTCTCTCTCTCTCTCTCTCTCTCACAGGGCTATTGGCAGGAGCAGGAGAGCAAACCCGGAGACACATCGAGGCGAGAGAGAGAGATCGAGGGGAGAAGAACACGGTGTTCTAGCGGCACTTAAATATCTGCTACGGGCTCTAATGAAAAGTGCGGAGTGCGATGTCGTGACGTGCCCTCTTCGCTCGTACGGCAACCCGCCTCACCTGAAGCGAGGGAAAAGACAACAAGCTTCCTTCAGGAAATCATGTTGTGTGTCATACACACCGGATACGAAAAGCAATATTTTACCCGTCAAAAACTTCAACAGAAAAGTGCACGTTTTTCTCTCTATTATTGCCACGAACGCTATAGCCAAGCCAGCGTACATCCTCGCACTGAATCGCTCTCAATTGAAAATTCACCTAAATTAATTTTGCTGCTACAACAGAGAACTAATGTGAACAAGAAATTAAACCTGTATAAATATCCAGGCTGAACTCAGCAAGTTAATTGGGCAAATATCAAGTTGGTACATACAGAAACGGGAGATTTACTGCAATCTCTGAGTAGCAGGAGTCAGGCTATTAAATCATATGAATATTAAAAATTAAATGACACTGCTGGTAAAAACAAATTGCACAGCATGTCTGCATATTCTCACTTTATTTTTTGGGGGAAAATATACAAATTTAAGCTTATCAAAAAAAAAAAAAAAAAAAAAAAAAAAAACATGAAAACTAATTGTCAGGAATTCTATTGATCCTGGGGGGTCTTTAAAGTCTGACTGCAACCTCCTTCTTAACCAAAATGCACGTTCACCCCACTGACCGCCACACGGGCGGAGGGATTGATCCCAGGGCGAGCTGCAGCGGCCATTACGGCTCATTAAGGCTCCGGCGAAGGCTCGTTAACGGAAGACGAATGGGATCTCTGGCCTGAGACGTGCTGTCGCTACCCATTCCGGTCCCAAAGACGGCAAAACCGCATGGACGCGCAGGCACAAAAAAACACGACAGGCAGACAGAGAAGGCCATGAAGACTAGCTGATGGGGGCAACTAAGACGCAGACGCAGGCCTGATTACAGAAATAAATCGGAGATTATATCCAGTGCCCTCCATTGGAGCGAAGACATAGTTTCTTGATTTGGCTCTGTACTCCACAACTTTAAATTTGTAATCAAACAATCCATTGGTTAAAGATAAGATGCACAGCTTTTAATTAGGGGTATATTAAATGCATTTTGGTTTTACCATGTAGAAATTACAGCAGTTTTCATACATATCAATTGTATGTAAATGAAAGCAGTCATGTTTAGTACTTGGTCACATATCCTTTTCATGCAATGACTGATGGAAGTCTGTGACACATAGACATCACCAGGTGTTGATTAACTTCTTCTGGTGATGCTCTGCCAGGCCTGTACTGCAGCCATGTTCAACTCCTGCTTGTTAAGACGGCTAGTTACAAAAAAAAAAAATTCTGGTTTTTGTATTTGAAAAATTCCTTTGTTGCTTTGGCAGTACGTTTGGGATTATTGTCTTGCTGTAGGATGAAGTGATGTCTGATGAGTTTGAAGGCATTCACTTGAACTTCAGCAGATAAGATGTTTCTGTGCAATTCATTCTGTGGCTCCTATCAGCAGTGAAGACAACAGAGTCAGCCATACAAGCCAAAACCATAACACCCATAACAGCAGTTCCTTTTGGTCTCCACATTTTGCTCTTGCCATCACTCTGATACAAGTGAACCTTGGTCTTATCTGTCCATACAACATTTTTTTCAGACTTTGTGGGTACTTTTAGGTAGTTCTTACCAAACTGTAACCTGGCCATCCTGTTTTTTTGGCTAACTAGTGGTGTAGCCTCTGTAGTTCAGTTCATGAAGTGCTGTTATGCGGACAGTAGTCACTCACACATTCAAGGGTTTGGGGGTTTTTCTTCATAATGGTGAGAATTCTTTGGTCATCAACTATACAGTCTCATCACTTACACCACTGACATTACCAGTTACTTGATGAAGAGTCGCTCTTCTGTTTTTCCTTACATATCGTGCTAATGCACGATAATCACAGTCATCAAATGTGCACTTGTGACCAAAATTTCCAACCCTATTCTTTCCCATAGATCTAAATGCACCTGTCACTTTAGTCACTGTTCCTATTGAAACACTTGCTAGTTGAGCTACCTTTGTGACTGAAGCTCCTGCCATCCGTGCCCCAATAATGAACCATTGGGTATATATATATATATATATATATATATATATATATATATATATATATATATATATATACTGTATATGCAGAAGTATTGGGATAGTGACACTAATGCTTTGGTTCTCTACAGCACACTGGATTTGAAATAACACAACGGATCTGAACACAGGCTAGTCTGTCAGCTTTAATTTGAGATTATTTACATCCGTATCAGGCGTCCTGTGTAGGAATTACAGCCCTTTTATACTTAGTCTCCCCGTTTTATATACGAGCTGCAGGACATACAGATGTGTGTTTATGTGCATGTCTCTTTATGTGCTATTTGATTTGATTAATCTCGCTGCCTAGTACCAAGTCAGAGAACTGTTTTGATTCTGCAGCGTAAAATTCTTTCTGACAGCGCGGAGCGCAGTTTCTGCGAGCGGAATGTTCTAGCAAGCGGCACTACTTGTGAGAGGCAGACCTCCTAGACTGGTGAGAAAACCCTGGTGTGGCTTCGCGCTAGCAAAGCTACTTTTTTGAAAAAATGCAGTTTTTTCTGACAGCCTTTCATTCAATTTCTCCTTGGGCTTGAGATAAAACTGGCTGGGATTAAAGGAGGGTGCATCCAGAGTTCACGCTTGCCCCCGAACGAGCGGGCGGGACAAGAGGGGGGAGGCCGATTCTGCGCGGTTCCTTTCAGGCAGAGCCGATTGGGCGCTGGCGGCTAATTCCGTCCAACCCGCGGGCCCGACGGCGGTCGGCAGACGACGCTCTGACAGTGGCAGTGATGAATGGCCACCTGACCCGCGTCCCCGCTGAGGGTCAACAGCCCATTAGGGGATCTCTCCCGGGCGACGGGCGCCCGGCGACATCTCTGGAGGGAGAGACGCGGGAGAGCCTTGATTGCGGGGTGACAGCACGACATCAGAACTCAATTTGTAAAAAAACCTCAGGTAGCCGGCGAAAACAGAAATAACAAAAAAAAAAAAAGCGAGAGACAGAGGCTGCAATGCCCCTTGTATCTGGCTCCATCTGTAATGGCTTCCTCTAATGGTCACACGCGCGACGTTCCCGGCTAAATTAACCCCAAACTGCCACGGTAGAGCAAACATTAAGGCTTTCGCTCCGGCTGGGAAATGGCTCGTCTTAAGTGAAAGAGCAGCGGCAGCAAGCCCCTCTCCTTATTGTGCGATAATCCGATAAGCCCTCCCTCCCTCCCGCGCAGCATTTAGATGGTGGTGGCGGCGGCGGGAAGGGAAATCTGCGGAAAATTAAACTCCTACGCCGTACGGCCAAAGAAACTCGGGCACCAAATCCCCCCGTGTCCTTTGGCTGCCACCGTCAGGGAAAAGTTGTAGCCGTAGCGCAGTCGCGGCACTTACGCCGCGGCCTCCGTCCGTAGGCCCGGTTCCACATAACCGCGAGCCTCCTTTTTCGATTAGCCTCCGCGCCGCGGTCGTCGCCTTGACCTCCGCGGTCCTTCGTTAACGGGAGGAAGCCGCGCTGTGGCGGCTCCCTCTCTGCTCCTCCTCCCCGATGGAGCTGATCACGCCAGCCTCCGGGTTTTTAACACGTCGCGAGCTTAGCTCCGACCATAAAACACGTGCCATAAAATTTAAGATAACTGCGCACTTCCAGCGGCGCAGAAATAAATCCTTTATGACATAAATACCCACATAAATATATAAAAAGAAAAGAGCGCTGCTGCAGCTGTTCGACCGGAAGAGGAGAACGTGAAATGAAGAAAGGGTGCCGGGAATGAGAAACGACGCTCGAGCGGAGCTGTGAAATAAAGGTGCGTAATATAGCGGGGGGCCGCCATTATTAATAATTATTACCGTAATTACCTTGCGGACATTCTTATTCTGGGAGACTTATAGCATAATTCCAGCGAGCGCAATTATGAAGAATGAAGGGTAAAATTACAAACGTGATCGTTAACCCCGGAAAAACCGGATCGGACGACGTAAACAACGCGCAGGCTAACGTAAATCACCCGAAACCTTCACGCGCGACTGCCCGTAAAAAAAAACGTAGCAAACGCCGAAACGTCCGCATCAATCGAGGTCGGCGACGTAGAGCAGACGCGAGCAGTGTTTACGCTAAACAAACGAGGGGAATCTTCCAGGACGGGCCGGCCTCGTCCCAGCTGCCTCGTCGACAGAAACAGTCGCCGTCTCGCAGTGACAGTCCAATGAGCAAAGGACGTAAAATCAATGTCAGGGGAGGGGCTGGCGGAACGTTTGGCCGCCGCCGCCGCGCGCAGGCAGCGTGCAGTCGCCGCTCCGGTGACAAAGACAAACGACAAGCAGCGGATCCAGGAGGGCCTTTTGGGTCCAAACGGGAAGAGGCAGACTAATTCGATCATTTTTGTCAGATGCATTTCAGAGGCGGAGTCGGGCTGCAGACGAGGAAATGATAATTCGGTACGCTCGAAACGTTTCGGCGAACGAACTTCCCCCTCCCTCCCTTCCGGAAGCCGACAGGGAACCCGTTCTCTGTCGCATCTCGTATCAAAAAAAATAAAAGAAGGAATAAAAAAAGAAAACAACTACAAAATGCCAGAGGCCGAGCCTGTGCCGTGGTGAAATGAGTCATTTGATAGCAAGCGAAGTTCAACTCGGTTTGAATAAATCAGCCCGAGCAAGAGCTAATGCGGTTACGCGGAAATAACGGCGGCGCTCCGATTTGCCGGCGTGTCGGCGCGGTGACTTCCTTTCACGTACCTCGCGAGGTAATTTCGGCTTTAATATTCCACTGAATCGACTGACACGGCGAGAAAGCGTCCTCGTCTTAGTGCACAACAGCATCTGTATTATAACCGAAAAAAAGTGACATTTTTTCTGAGGTAGTTAAGCTTGCCTCCAGTGTACCACGGTTATGCTGTCGTGGATGCGTTGGGAACGGCAACAGCATTTCGGTTCAGCCTTGATCCTTTTCGTTTCTCTCAGCTCAAAGCTCTTACACTCCACAAACTCAAAATGCACATGCCATACTATATTCCACTGCGCACATTTAACTATGATCATTTATGAACTACGAAGTACTTATTCGTGCACAAGAATCCTTGACATGTCAACGGACGTCTAAAACAGAGGGCGAAATCGGTATGAAACGTGACTCGTCTGGACACAGGAAAGTTCTGCAACAGAAGCACCTGTAGCCTTCTGATCCCATTAGCTCAACGGCAGGAGCATCACATCTGTTGCGGGCGGCCGGAGGCACCTTGACCGGTGGGCGAGCGCACGCTGGCTCGTCGCCAAATCCGACAAGACGGAGGATACAAATTGAGATCGACAGGCAAAAACTGTGGTCTTGAAAAAAAGTCGAACCAGCTCCCCTGAGCCTGACCGGACCATAGGCAGCCACATAAAACAGGCCCTGATGTGGAGAGTTATTATTATTATTATTATTATTATTATTATTAAAGCCCAAAAAGAAAAGGACATGCATCTACATGTGTGAAATGCATGTCTATACAGTGCTACAAATTCTTGTCAAGAGAAACACAGCAAACGGGCCGTAGGTCAATGAACAGAGAACAGGTTTTGTTTTGAGGAAATGGGATTTTATTCAAGGCTTCCGACAGTTAATCCTAAACCAGAAAAGATAAACAGTCGGTTATTACTGTATGAAATTTCTCCCTTGTGAGGGGCTGCAGAGTACTGGTTTTCTGCCCAAACCACTTTGAGAATGTAAAAACGCCAGCTCGGATAATTACAACTCCGGCGAGAACAGTTGCAACAAATACACACTAACGGGCGCACAAACAATAGGAGTCATGGAGGACGCGTGCTTACGATGATCGCCGAAAGTACGCGGCCGTACATCATGGTTTACACATCTGTCAGCGTCGCCGAAGAATAAAATTATATTTCCTCTTAAAAACGTCGCCTATCCATCTAATGCATTTATTATTTCCGCACGAAATTTACATTCGTTTTCCAAAAATAAATTAAAAAAAGCTTATACTGCTTGACAAGTTTAAGACGGAAGAGAATACACAACAAAGAAAAATTGGTCTCCGGGGTGTTTCTATGTTTTTTTTCTTTCTCTTCTCCAAAACAATCAGGGTCTCTCAGAAGAGTTAAAGTCAGAAGCAAAAGTTTTCACACAACTAGTTCTTGCTACATTGCTATGTTATACGACCACATGAAAAGCAGCTACCGACTGCATTAGCCTACCTATTGCAGTGGATTATTTATTCCGGTCCGGCTGCTGAATTCTTACCATGCAACAGCACTGAGGCAGTACTGGCCGTTACTCGTTTTATTTTTCATTTCAGCTTTACTTAAACAGGTATCCGAACCAAGAGCTCAGCTGGAGATAACACTTAGAGCGTTGTAGCTGGGCAGGGATGAAAGGGAGCACGCAGGCAAACGCATGCAGGGCAGATGACAAGGTGACTAGGTGACTTTGGTGGCATTTTGAGCAGCACGCTGGGCTTAACAACTCTACTCTTTCACCGTGTGAGCCACGGTCACGACCTGAAGGACAGCGCTGTATACCCAGCGCTGAGCTGGGCCGCTGGAGTTCATTTGGTCCTAAAGGGAAAAGGGAGAAAGCCCCCTACTGGTACTCCAACGCCACTGTCAGTAGAAACTCAGTCTTCCCAGAAGGTCTTCCATCCAAGCACTGAAGAAGCCCACCCCTGCTTAGCTGCAGCTGCAGCTGTTTGACGAGGGAAGGCTGCAGGGTGGTATGGCTGACGGAGTTTTTATTTAGAAGTCAATTGGTACGACTGGGACAGCCCACACCAGCTGCCGGCCTGTTGCACTAGCACTGCTGAGCTCAGAGAGCACGCCATATGGCAAAATGACAAGCCATGCCACGTATTTCATAGCACTGAGGATGTGTCTGTACACATATAACACTGCCACAGTGTGGCTATGTTAATTGCGATTAAGAATAAATAGTGATTTTCAATATATTCCGACTGGTTTTCTATGGTTACCATCTAAAAAGGGTTTGAGCGTTTTTCTTCCCATCTTCCTATCTACCTTGCTTGCTTTTTGGGGGTTCAAGTCTGGTTTTTGTTCGATTTTCCTTTTGTTACTCTCTGAAGCATCTTTGTGACAGTTCTCTGTAAGAAGCGCAATACAAATAAAATTGATTTGATTAGATTTGACTTGCAGTTTTGTGGAATTATGTGGACTGTTTGTTCTAGAGATGGTTTCAGACAAACTAAAAAAAACTGCAGCAAGGACTTTTCTATACTTTCTGTACAACTGCAATGAAATTGCACTTGTTATTGTACACAAACAGAGAAAGATCCAATTATATTATTGCATTTTTCAAACAATTCAATTCTGAACAGAATGCTGAATAAGGACGCAGTTTTACTGTTGCTACAACACAGGCCTCAGTATCCAAAGCCCTAAGTCTATTTTATCATGCCGCTATATCTATAGTGTAAATAAAGTCTATTTGGCTTTCTTAGCAGTGCGATGTTAGATTCAGCATGATTAAAAGCGCTCCTTCCATGAGTCAATGAAGGAGTTGAAAGAGTTGTAACAGGAACTTCCTGTTTGATTCCCTAGTTCCCTTTTTTTATTGAGCATTTGCTTGAAAAATTTCACATGGCATTGAAACATTTTAGGTTTGAAAAGCCGGATTACCAGCACTGGCGCATTTACACAAACGCTGAGGTATATAATAATGAGATTAATTATTGGCTCAACCACTTGTACTTGCTGCAGTACTTGTGGTAAATTACTGATGTATAAATATTTTGGGAATTTGCTGTTTATAAATTACCTAACAATGGCTTGGCATATTGATATATGCATATTTGTTTTACCAAGCTTGAGTCAAAAAAAAAAAAAAAAGCTTATGAATGCCATCATGCAGTGAAAATCGAAACCGGGTGGAATTCAGCAGTGCAGCAAGGCGGAAGTATTGGATTTACACAGCACTAGATACTTGAGAAAATAAAACCTGAGAAAATAAAAACAAAGTTCTGAGAATGTTTACATGACCATTAATCCTAATATATTCCATATCATCTCTCTCTCCCTCCCTCCCTCCCTCCCTCCCTCCCTTCCTCCCTCCCTTCCTCCCTCTCCCTCTCTCTCTCTCTCTCTCTCTCTCTCTGTCCAGTGGCAGCCAGTTCCAAGCTTCATTTCCTCGGTCTGTAGGGATTGCTGGCTGGGCTGTGCTTGCTCTGATACTCTGTCGCTGGTGTCTCCGCAAATTATTCCACAGCATTCAAGGGGCAAGACAAAGCGAGCCAGCCTGGGCAATCTTTAAAGCAACCTTGCGGTTTTAAAGAAGATGGCACCAGCACGAGGGCGAGGTTCTGAAGGTTTCATTTTGTCTGTGGGCTCTCCACATTTGAAAACTCTTTCAAGCAGGTGGCACACGTCATTAAAAATAACAATTTGTCTCTGCCTCTGTTAAACACTGATTCGTTGACAATAAGGCGAGGGGGCAAATTTTGATGAAGTGCGTCACTTCCTTGGCCGTGCTGACCGCCATGGTGCAACCACCGGATTGGGAAAACCTGGCTGAAAGAGTGTCTAATATTGTTGATGATTATATTTCCAAAATGTGTGTATCAGTGTTAGCTTGATTGATAGCTGTTGCAGTTATTTTTTTTATGTGATGCTATGACAACAAACAACTGAAGGTGGCAGTGACGTGGTTATACAGTGTTGAGTAACTACTTCACAACACCACATTGAAAATGTCCTGTTAATTTCCTGTTACTTGGCCATGTCCATTTGAGTCATCACTGACCACAGTTGTACTTTTTAAAATTCTGTTCTGCAAAGCCATTATTTTATCACAAATGCTTTTTTCTTTTTTACATGAAGCTATTTTTTTAAGGTTTACTTAAGCTTTTGCAGCTTCTTGGCTTTTCACAATGAAGGAGAAGTGTGAGGTTGGCCTTCCTTTTCTGCTGTGAAGGATCGCACTTCACTTAGCGCAGAGCAGCCATTCTTTTTAAACATTTAACATTCCTCTGACACTCACACCGGCTTTCTTCTCTCCCAGATAAAAATACTCCCTATAAATAACCGGTATCGTAAGCGAAACACATCACCTGCTGAGACGCCGCTGATTACACAAGCCTGTTTGAAAAGTTGCTCAAACCTTCCATTGCCTTCTATACTCGGCTATTCCCAGGGAGATGGGTGAATAACGATTGCGCAGAGGTGGCTATGCACACAATCCTTACAGAAGATGTACTGGCTTTTTCACTGCGGTATCATTCAGTGGGATGGTAGACCGCATCGGGGTGAAATGGAGGCCATCGAAAACCACTGTCCGCATATGCATTGAATCTCTGCTGGCACACCTGACCCGGGATCCTTTTCAGCCACATTGTTGGTCAGCTGACCGTAACTGTGTTCGCCCTCGACCATTCCTGTACAGTAACGCACACGCCACCAGGACGGCCGCTTGGACGGGCAGCTCCGCCCAGCCGCATGCGAAGCGACCGCAAAGCTGCGTAGCGCGATGGAGGCGGCGCTGCTCGTCCTCGCGCCGTCAGGGGAAAAGCACGTCAAATTCATTTTCCCTCCATTTTGGGCCAATTTTCTCGAGCGTAATGCGATAAAGCGAAAGCGCGGCTGCACCCAGGCCAGCGTAAACGGCCCCTGTTACTCGCCGTAGATTCGCCGCGGTTTCCATTCCGCGGGAGCGAAGCGAACGCGCCGAGCGGAAGCGCGGAACTGCCCCCGAGGCCGCTTTCGGACGAAGCCCTTTAGCGAATCGCTACGTCGGTGGCTGCGGCGCCTCACCGCGATGGCTCGGCATCAGAACTGTGAGGACGGCGGCCATATTGAAGAGCCAGAGCTCAGAGGCGTTGGCCCAAAATCAGCCAGAAGCCCTTTTTACGTTTATTACAAAAACAAATAAAAAATAAAATAAATAAACCGGTGAAACTCAGAGCACAAGGCAGGAAGGTGTCGGCGTTTTCCGGAAGGAACTGCCACGTCATCCCCCAGCCTCTTCCTGTCGCTTGCTCAGTCAGGCAGCGGCTGAATCACGCTTCGGTTTTCGTGTCTCGGCCGCTTAGAGCCAGCGCACCGCACGGTCTGGTAAACACGTCCGTAAATAACGCGGCCCGAACGGAAAGCCCCCGCCTCGCGCGGCCGTTTACTCAAGAGACGCCGACGCCGCCATCGCGGCAGAAAACGCGGTGACCGGGTCGATAGCGCTCCTCCTAGAAAGAGCAGGCGAGCGAGTCTGCGCACTGTGGACTGAGACGTTTACCGCGTGAAAATAACTGAACGGTGCTAAGAATGACAGAGTTTATAACTAAAAAAAAAATTACTGGACTCCTTCCCTAACTACAGCAGGCAATGCATTTAGACTGATCTGGCCTCCTTCAACGGGCAGCAGTGAGGTACATAAAGCACCGCGCTGTCATAATGTCATTACGAACAGAACAAAGAAGCGAAACGCATACAGGTCTGACTCAGCCGTCTCCCTCTGGAACCATATAAACATTAGTCTTTTTGATCTAGCTGGATTTGGCAGGCCCTGTCGTAAAGACATTGTCCAGAGCGGGTCCGCCTGTCTGGCCAAGAATAAGCCTGAGCTTGGACGAGCTTCACACCTGGATATTGTGCAGACCTGCTCCTGTTCACAATATCCAACTGGCAGTCACCCTCAAATGAATCCCCCCCCCCCCCCACCGCCACCCCCCCCCCACCCCCCCACCCCCTAAGCAACAACACCTTAACTCAGCAGGCATCAAGATATCAGAGAGGATCTTGACACGGTAAATTAAAAATGTGAATGACTGGCGCATTTCGGTTTAACCCTTTAGTAAGAAACGTATCGATTTTTTTTTTCGCAGACCCGCCAGAGAAACGGCAGTCTAGAGTTTATCCGTGACTGAAAACGTGGCCGAGTGCGAAAAAGCAGGACCGACCGCTGATCCACGACTCGGGTTTTAAGATCGCGTGCTTTCTAAGAGTACCGAGCTCGCGGGAAGGGACGAGCCGCGGCGGGAAGGGAGACGCTCGGACGGGAACAATGCGAGGTCGACCTCCGAAAAACGTTCCAGCGTGATTCTCCGAGTCCCCCCCCCCCTCCCTCGACAGTCTGGCACACGCCTCGACTTAAGCAGGAAATCGAACCAGACACACTTTTCCGGTAGAACGTCAGAAAGGCTAAAATTGTACTACCGGAGGATTACAGCGGTGGCTTGATTTTTTGATGTAGATTTATCATCACCGTAAATGATATGCAGAAAGGACACATGCACACACCCACACACGCGCCCACACACATACCCAATTAAAACGCGGCTGATGACTCATAATTACAGCTGAATGGGACGTAATACATAATACAGCGTGACCTCAGGCGAATTCGTAACCCGGCCTCAAATAGCATTGTGTGAATGAGAGGAACGGCAGACAGAGGAGTGAGTTTTGGATTGATATGCGGCAGGTCTCTGGGCCTTCGCTCCCAGCTGGCTCAGATACCGCAGCTAACCCCCGCCCCCACCTCTCCACCCCACACTACCACACCCCCGCCCTCTGCCTTCCCCTCCAGCCTGCGGAGGAGCGTGCGTCAGGAAGGGTCGGTGCCAGAGCTGGGGGCCTGACAGAAACCCGCCCGCTACGAGCTGCTACAAAATCTCTCCACCTGTTGCCTCTCCCGACTACCCTACGAACCCCACCCCAACCGCCCCCTCACACCGCTTTAGCACGATACAACTCCAGCCATTTCCATTTGCAGTGTTCACATTCACAACAGATCTACAGATCTTTAGTATAGATGAGGCTACAGATTCAAGTGTTTATACAAACTGCCCTCACCAGTGATTTGGTTGTATGCTAAGGGAATAGATTCCAATAACTGTTAAAGATCAATGCAGTCATACAAGATCGTTATAGAAAATCTTCCCATTAGAATTTAAGTCAGTGTCCTTCAATAAACAGCATATACAGAACAAACCAACATAAAAACAAACAAAATAAAACATTTAAAGTACAAACCCAATTATTATTCAATTGTTTATTTTTTTTTTTGTTTGTTTTTTTCTGGATATATTCACACTTAACCGCAAATGAGAAATTTAACAGCAGAGCTATTTTCTTAGAGACACTACGATTATGCCATTTTGGATATACGTTTGCCCTGGTGTTAACAATTTCACGATAACGTCTTAATTGTTTTTAAGGCATACCCGGATGCGGCTACCGCGGTTCCCGCTAAAAGACGCGTTTTCCTTACGCTCATCTCACGCCGAGGTAAAAACAGGTCGAGCTGAGCTCAGCGAGGAATGGCTCACAGCCGTCGCAGGCAGACGAGAGGGAACGACGCGTAAGACGCACAGGCCGGGGTCCGGACGCATGTGCGTGTGCACGAGAGGCGCTTGCACAATAATGTCGTGTGCATGTGGGCGGACTTACTGGTGTGTGACCGAGTTGCCGCGAGGAAGAGGGCGTGGCAGTATCCGCGGCACCGTGAGGAGAGATGAAAGCTCTCGTCTGACTGCTCGCGCCCCCCCCCCCCCCCCCCCCTCCCCGAGACACAGGAAGTTACAGGATTCCTGTCAGGAAGGGGAGGAGCCACGCTGTCAGGAATCCTAACGACTTCCCCATTTTTTGGCAAGTAAACTGGCTGCATCCACTGAAGTGGACCAGCGGCTTCTAATGGAAATCCTATGAGGACCAATGAGGACCAAGATGTCATCTGAGAATATTCACCGGTACACTAAATGTTTACTTAAACATGTAACTACACTTAATTCATTGAGGGGTTGGACATACAGCAGCCATTGCTGCCCACCTGAGCCAACTATAATTTCACAAAGTGAAAACTTTCTAACTCGCTGCGCTGGGATAATTGGAAATACATAACGGTATGGAATAATAAACTGCCGCATGGATCTGGGCATACAAGCGCAGTGCAATTTGCTGCAATCATCTGATGCGTCTTCACGCAATATCTAATTTGATCTACCCGAATGTATTACTGTGAACTGTGAAGCCTGTGTTATGGTCCTCGACACAGCCTGACACATAAGGCTGTTCCATCAGAAAATCATCCGTGCACAGATGAGTCATTACTCAGTTTCCCCGCTATTCAAGGACTCGCTTGTCAGGACGAGCTGGAAGCAATGTGTTCATTTGTCCGTTGTGTTCATGTGCTCAGAGGCAGTCCTTTCAGTAATTGTCAAGCTCTGTAAAACTTGATTGATTGACTGACTGACAGACTGACAGGTGGAAGGTGGCGCACCAAGTGCCTGGCAGTAAAAAAAAAAAAACAAGAAGTTTGAAAAAAGGCACGCTTGTCATCAAATCCACATTTTCTTTTTTTTTTTCTGAAATTGATTTTGTGACAAAAGAAACAATGGAAGCACTTACACACGCTTCAGCTTATTTTAATTTTGGGAGAATTAGCACGCGGGCTAGCATGCCGACGGCTTTTTCTCGACAGAGATACCGATCTGGACGGTCTCAAAAAGGATAAGCGACGCTTATTGTCCGACAGCCTTCTTTTATTTCTCGGTGGTCTGGATTCCGCTCGGTGGTCTGAATTCCGCTCGGTGCGAAAAAAAAGCGCGGAACCGTCAGACAGTAGCCTTGTTGTCGGGAAGACTGCTGACCTTTTACAAAGCGGCGCTGCTTAATGCGGCACGAGGTTTTTCGAAAAGATCAAAGGGCCGGAGCGGAGCGATAAATAATGCCGAAAATATCAACGATGATTAGAGCCCGGGCCTCGCGCGTCACGGTGTGAATCGCGGCGTCCGCGGTCAAGACGCGGTCCTTCCCCCTCGCGCGGCCTCTCCGGGAACAGACGGACCTTTAATTGCTGTTTGCTGTCTACAGGGGCTCAGACTCCTCGTTAATAACCTTCATTAGGCATTCAAAGCCCCATTTGAAGTGAAGAGTGAATGAAAGCACTGCCAAATCCTTCTGGGGTGAACTGCAGCGCTGACGATATCCTTACACGGCCCAGGTAACACAAACACGGAGATTCAATTAAGCGAAAACGTTTGATGGCTGCGATAGTGCAGGCCCCACGCAGCAGACCGATCTATCACAATCAAGGCCCGCGCACTGACAATGGAGCCATTTCTGTTTGGATGAAGGAAGCAGTCTGTGGATTCTCCCATGATTCAAGCCTAGGACACTGCAGAGCAAGCTAAGGGTCCCTCTCTGCTCACATCCCCATCCATTACATTGCAGGCATTTAGCAGATCTTATCCAGTGAGACTTATACAACATTTTTTTTTTTTTTTACATTGATACAGCTGTAGATATACTGAAGCGATGAAGGTTGGGTACAAGGGCAGTGTCCTAGCTGGGAATCGAACCTGTGACCTTTAGGTTACAAGACCAGCTCCTTACCCATTACACTACACTGCATCCCCCAGAGCACGTGCACAACGGCTTTGCCCTTCACACTTTCGCCCCCCTTCCCCACCCCTTCCCCACCCACCCCCTAACAACCGTGCGGTGGAAAGAGATGGGGAAGCCAGGGGAGGGACTGTGACATGGCTCCACTTCGTTCCAAACCACGGGACCTCTGTTGGCTTTCATTCCAAGCCACACAGTCTCCGCCGCTCTCAACAGCGCTCAGACGCAGTGGGGAATCATGGGTAACGTGCTGGCTTGATTGGCTTGATCCACCATCTGCTGCACTACACTGGGGCCATGTCTGTGGACTCGGGGCTGGGAAACAAAAATAAAACAATGAAGAAAGGACATATGACAACCGAACGAATAAATAAACTTAGAGATGAATGAAATGAGTGAGCATTATAGCAGGAAGTATGAGGACTAGGAGCCAAAAATGTATCAAAATTTAAAACCCCACCCACTGAGCCTATGTCAGCTGACCTTCTTCCTCTAATAGAAATTTTAAAAGGACCTGTTTTGTATTCCTGTGCAGCAGTTCCTCAACTCCAAAGCACTTTTTATCTCTCAGCTATGAGAGTAAATGTCGACGTGATTAAATGCTACTCTCCTTAATGTCAGTGCTTATGGGAGGAAAGAATATTTAGCTGTCTTTTTTTTTTTTTTTTTACCAACACCATATCCTTTAAAAAAAAAAAAAAAAGAAGAAGAAGATTATTTATGCACACAACGCATCTTAATCAGGGGGCAAATCTGTTACAGTCCCGACCAGACAGACTTCGGCTAATTTCACACCCCGCTAAAGCACCAATTCATTTCGCATGGGCGCTAAATTTAGAAGGTGCTCGAGAGCCGTTCCCCTCGTTCCGATAAAAAAACGTCGAAATAGCGCTCGCCGGTTTCCTGTGACAGGAAGACAACGCGGCTCCCTGCCAGGAATTGCAAACGATACCGTCGGATCGCTAGCTCACCTCCATCGCCTCTCATCCCTGCCGATCCCGACGAACGTTTTCCCCCTCCATTTCACCTCGGCCTATAAAGTCGCTCGTGACGAGCGGGAGCCTCGTGGCGGGGGAGTCTGGGTAAACGGCGGTAGGATTCCGAGGAAGTTAATACAGCCGGACGCGCGTTAAAGGGGGGGAGGCCCGCGACCGTCCATGCAGGACAGGCCGCCTCGGCTGAAGATGCCCGTATATTAAAAAAAAAAAAGCAGCATGAACTGCGTCCCTTCCAGGGACGCCTCCGGGCAATTTTTTAAAAGAGAGCTACAGCGCTTTTTATGGGCTAGCCCACCCGCGTGGCACGGAAGCCAGTAAAAACCCATCTCGCCATCCAATCTCCGTTTGGTAAGAAAAAAAAAAAAAAATCACAGTAAAAATTTCACTCTGCGCTGATTAAATTGGCCTGTTAGCAAAACTGCCTCTGTAAGTGTGATTAAAAACATAAAAATCATTTGCAGGGGTATGTAGCGGAGTGCCGTAAGTACACTCCAGGCTCTTTTCAGGAGACGCGGAGTAAAAATGATGTGGTTACAGTTTAGCAAACGCCCGTGCGCCTTCGCCTGTGGTTTGTTTTGTTTTTTTTCCGTTCGCTTTCCGTTATGGTCGTCCTGAGAACGCGTCAAGCCGGTCCATAATTTTTATAATAATTAAAAAATGATTGCAAGAAGAAGGAAAGCTATCGTGCGCTATTGCACAGGGGAGCTCGATAAGCCTCCGTGTTTGTAGGCTTTTTAAACTACGAGGCTCAACGAGAACGTTATTGCGCGCCGAGCTTGAATAGCATGTCTCTCTCCACGCCGGAAGCTTCCTCAGCCGTGAGGGTCACGTCTTCGCGCGCGCGCGCCAAATTAGCGCGATGCATCGCGCGGCGCGGGACCTCATCGTCTCGTCGCCGCCGGAGCCGTTACTCTTCCCCCCGGCCCTCGCGAAACGGCCGCAGCGACAGCGAAACGACCGGATGCGAGCGCCCGTTAAAAAGGTCACGGGAGGAGACGTTCATATTTAGAGCCCATTTCGTTACGCTTTGCCGGTTGCGCGGCGTAGCTTTCATTTCGACGCGTCCGTCGCCAGCGAGCCGCGCGTTTCCCAGCCCGACGGAGGAATGCGAGGAATGGAAAGAGGAGGATGCGAGCGACAGGACGCCCCGAAGCCCCGCGGCGGGCCGGGACTTTAATCTCCCGCTCGTCATAGGGGGGGGGGGGGGGGGGGGGGGGCGGGCGGGGGCGTGACCCTGGGCGCGCGCGGACGGCAGGGGAGCCGGGCATAGACGCGCAGCCCGTCGGTCGACACCGGCTCGCGAGGCAGCGGGGTGGCGCGGCCCAATCTTAGCGAGCGCGCGATAGCGGCTAGCCAGCGTACCGTGCAGAATGTCCCCCAGCCGGAATTACAGGAAGCGGTCCACAACCGAACCGCCTCCCCCACTCCTCCCCCCCCTCCTCCAGTAACTCAGAGGTCGAGGTTGAGGGCAGCTGGTGGGCGGCTGGGATGTGGGAGGCAGAGATGAACACGGATGAATTAGCCGGCCTGTTTTCATCTCCTGCAGTCAGGAGGCCCGGACACTTTTTAACTGATAGGGAAATGAATGAAACAATAATACAACAGAGCTCTGACTGGAAATAACAAATCTCAAACTGGGAACAGGGCCCATAAAGGTTTTTTGAGGGGGCTGAGGTGTGAGATTGAGACTTTTTTCTTTGAGGTGAAAGTCAGAGAGCAGGCCTGGACGCGCACGGCGAGCATTCCCCGGTGGAACGGGACACCGGCGGGTAACCGGAGAAACGAAACGACACCCGGAGCGCACGCAGACACCTGGGAGAGCGCTCCGGCGAAGATTACGACGCAGATACAGCTGCTGCTCCAGACCCAAACAAGCGTTTCTGCTCGAACGCGGTTCCCCTGATGTTAACTCTGTTTGATGTTCATACGAGGGTGCGTGTGTGTGTGTGCGTGTGTACACGTGTACGTACGAGTATGCATGTGTATGTGTGTGTGCGTGTGTACACGTGTACGTACGAGTATGCATGTGTATGTGTGTGTGCGTGTGTACACGTGTACGTACGAGTATGCATGTGTATGTGTGTGTGCATGTGTACATGTGTACGTACGAGTATGCATGTGTGTGTGTGTGTGTACACATGTGCATTCATATATACATCCATCCATTATCTATACCTGCTTATCCTGAGCAGGGTCGTGGGGGGTGCTGGAGCCTATCTCAGTGTGCATATGAGTATGTGTGTGTGTACTTGTGTGTCTGTGTGGGAGTGTGTGCGCGTGGGTGTATGCATGTGTGTGATGTGCTTGTGTGTACGTGCTCCTAGGTTATTATGATACAGAAATCGCCCTAAATTGCCAGGGTGCTCACACAGACACAAATTGATGCAGGCGGCCGCTAATTTGTTCGCTTGTTTGCTGCACCGATACGCTTGAGATTTTTCTCCATTCCAATTGAGAAGATGACTTTCCGACCTTTGCTATTTCCCGGCACGCCATTACGGGGGAGTTTTGGGCGATGAGAACAGCTTCTGGGCAATTTCTGTCATCGGATATGGAGACATTTTCTGCAAGAAAGTCGCAAATCAGCACATTAAATCAGACTCCGCTTCACCACAATGAGACACTCTGCTGTTCGGCATGATTCTGACCATAATACTCGGTTTTAGAGCTTACAGAAGCGCTGCCTAGTCCTGTTTCCACCGCAAATGTGACCTAAGCCTTGACCAACTTTGCTTTAGAACTAAATAATTTTAACACTATTGGGCTTCTAAACACTGAACATAACACCGCCTACTTTCATTACTTTTTCAAGCCTTACTTCTGAACTGAGCTGGGCAAATTCAACCCAGCTATTACACCTACAAAAAGGACTCTGTAGGGTTGAATACATTGAGTGATTTAAAATAGTCTTCCTTCTGGGAGACAATGGATCAAGACTGTTTACTTTCAACAGCGTTAATTCAGCTCATCTCAAGCTGATAGAAAGAACTGATGAGAACATCTGTTCATTACAGCTGTGGAAATCATATTAAAGCATGAAAAACTATTTTTTCTAATGCGCTAAAAATAGTACCAAGCCAGTTAGATCAAGGCCTGCAAGAGAGAACATTCTCTCGGACGAATCTGCACCATTTATGATACACTACATTTCCAAAAGTATGTGGACACCTGAACATCACATCCATACTGTATGTAGGCCTACTTGCTGAACATCTCATTCCAAAACCATGGGCATTAATATGGAGTTGGACCCCCCTTCACTGCTGTAACAGCCTCCATTCTTCTGGGAAGGGTTTCCAGTAGATTTTGGAACATGGCTGCTGGGATTCGCTTCCAGTCAGCCATTAGCGAGGTTGGGCACTGATGTTGGATGTAAGGCCTGGCTTGCAGTCGGCATACCAATTCATCCCAAAGGTGTTTGATGCTGTAGAGGTCAGAGCTCTGTGCAGGCCAGTCAAGTTCTTCCCCACAAAACCGTTCCTATATGGACCTTGCTTCGTGCATGGGGGCATTGTCATGCTGAATCAGGAAAGGGCCTTCCCCAAACTGTTGACACAAAGTTGGAAGTGGACAATTCTATTGTATGTCATTGTATGCTGTAGCATTAAGACTTCCCTTTGCTGGGGCTAGCCCAAACCACAAAAAACAGCCCCAGACCATTATTCCTCCTTCACCAAACTTTACAGTTGGTACTATTCGGGTCAGTACAGTTGGCAGTTCTGCCAAAACCTGATTCATCCGTCAGACTGCCAGTTATTCACAATAACTGCACTTACAGTAACTGACTGGGGCAGCTCTAGCAGGGCAAAAAATTTGATTAACTGGAAAGGTGGCACCCTATGACAGTGCTATGTTGAAAGTTATTGAACTTGTCAGTATGACCAATTCTAGTGCCGTTTGTCAGTGGAGATTGCATGGTTGTATGCTTGATTTTATGCACCTGTTAGCAATGGGTGTGGTTATAATAACTGAAACTAATAATTAGAAGGGGTGTCCACATATTTTTGGAAATATAGGGTACTCTGGTACATATCTGATACAGACTTTGCCTGGGTAGGAAAGTTGTATGAACATAAGATATAGCCTAACAACCCCAAAAGATAGACCCTGGATGCTGATGTTTGTGCAGAAGGACAAAGCACAGTGCATTCAGCCATGAGTCAAAGTTATGGACTTATGGCCATATATCAAGAAAAGACCCTGAAGGTTGGTGACACCACAGGTAAGGTAAATCCACAGCACTGGAAATCAAGGCCACGCCGTAAGGTTGTTTTTGCTCCGTTGCGCTACTTAAGACGATGAGCAAACGGGGGAAAACGCCAAAGCGCCAAACTTGTGAGAGCAGTCGTTAAAGGGATTACACCTATCAGGCTGCCGCGCTGTCTCTGCGGGATCGCTCGGGAGGGTAGCCAGGCAGCTCGCCGATTTCCCGTCTCCCCTCAGCGAGAAAGCCCGTCCCAGCTCGAGCCGAGAACGCGTCTGAGGCGCGGCGATACGAATTCCAGGGCGCCGCAGAGGGACGCGTTCGCGTTTACCGAGCGTTTCGATTTCAGAAGCGAGCAGAAATCGTTAAGGGCAGTTGCAGAGTCAAGCAGGGGGTAAAAAAAAAAAAATTTTAAACCGCCAGCCCTGGAAGCCTCCTTTCTTTAGCGCCGTCGACGACAAATAATTTTTCCAGACGTTCTCGAAGAGTTACGGTCCAGCGAGTGACACTGGGAAAATTTGCAGCCAATTTCGCTTTCTGACAGGGACACAATTCATGTTGTCAGCTTAAAGGAGACGGATGCATGGTGTGCGCCTCTCTTTCCACAAAGAAAAACAAGATGCTGTAAAACAACCTAAGGGGGAGAACGGAGGAGTGAGACCATTATGAATAATATACTATTTATAACAGACGCTGACATGCGAGTTTGCCCCGCACTGAAACAACAGCAATAATATCGGAGTGATTTGCTGCCCTGTTTCTTTTTTTTTAAATCATCATTACACCTGCATTCATATAACTAGCTCTTTCATCAATGCTTGGGTAGTAGAATTGTCTTGACTGAAAACCTTTAAATAAGATTTCACTTAATTACTCGAGTAAATTACTTAATTACCTCAATTAGTTAGAAAGCATTGATATGTTATTACATTTCCATTATGTTTAACTGGCCATACTGAAAAGACAAGGTGGCACTGCTATTGAAACAATGCAGATGGTCAATTGTGCTTGTGTGTGTCTGTGCCCGTGTGCGTGCAGATTTTATGTGGGTGCGTGCGAGTGTATATGCATGCGTTTGCTGTGCCGTTTATACTTATCAGTTTGGGAAGCCAGCTTTTTAGATAATGCTCCAATCAAGGCAAAAAAACACACCGATGTACCCCCACCCTCACTCCGCTCCTCCCCCTCCACACACACACACACACACACACAAACAAACACACACAAACATAAACAAGCACGCACAGACACACACATAAACAAGTACACACACACAGACACAAACACACACACACACACACCTCCACATACAAACACACACACACACACACAAACATAAACAAGCACACACAGACACACACATAAACAAGTACACACAGACACAGACACAAACACACACACACGCACATACACACACACACACCTCCACATACAAACACACACACACACACACACACACAAACACACACACACACACACATACACACACACCTCCACATACAAACACACACACACACACACATATACACAAACACACACAAGGCCGTGGTCAATCACAATAGGCTGCTGTGTGCAGTCATAATCCCTGCTCACAGAATACCTCCATTGTGCTCTAACTGTGTCAGAGGATGGAGTCTACTTTGTCACCAACAATAGCTATTAAAGAGATTCATTTCAGCATTTCCGATTCAGACAGTGTGCCCACTGTAACCCTCCACAAATTCAACTACAGCGGCTGCTTTGTGTGAGAGGCTGGAAGATAACTCTGTGAATAATTAATTCGGCATGAAAGACCATTTACCTTGAACAAGGAGTCGGGGATGATATCGAAATACGCTTCTTTAGGTGAAAAGTTCAGCTATTTAGGTTTGCGTGCGTTCCGGGACAAAGCTCTGCTAAGCTGATAGCCAAGGCAGCCAATCCCCCAATCCCCAACCCCCCCACCCTCCCACCCACCCATCACACACACAGTTTTAAGACCAAATGACAAGTCTTTTTGTTTGAAACAAAAAGAAAAAAAGGGGGGGATTGGGGGGGGGGGGGAGGGAGGGATAACAATCCAAGAGACAGACATATACTATTTACTGTTTCCAGCAGCCGTACCACTGTGTACCCTTACCATGTCAAACAGAAGAAGCTAAACAGTGTTGGGATTGGTATGTGTTTGGATGGGAAACCTCGGGAGAAATCTAAGTTGCCACTGGAGGAGGTTTTGGTCGGCTCGTACGGAGCACTTGTCCCCTCTGAACCAGAAGAGGTCTTGACAAACGGCGGTCATTAAAGAACCCATGGTGCTTTTTTGAAGGGTGTTACCCCTGATACATCGGTCAAATTCCTCTACAAACCCGTTTTCTGCATTCGGCCACCTAATCATCACCATCTTACACCTGCCTGATTATGCAATCCCTTTCATTCTCTGCTGCAGATGAGCATCGAGTCCTCGGTTGACCTACATTGGTTTCATAACATTAAGAAAACTAAAAAAAGTAATTCACTGTACTAACCTTTAACCATAGACTGCGTTGTTGCCGTTCTCGTTGTTAGTGTTAATCAGTTTAACCTTCAGGGTCCAAGTTGAACTATGCTGTTGTTCCCTGCACTTGGACCGGTACTACTCTCTAGGGGTTTCGTCATACTTGTTCCTGGTTATGGTTATAACTTTGTTGTACGTCGCTCTGGATAAGAGCGTCTGCCAAATGCCTGTAATGTAATGTAATGTAACCAGCAGAGAGGTCCAAAGAGGACACCCATTTCCAAGATACAGAAATACATCTAGGAAATATGTCCTGTTCTATGTGCTATGGCTTTAAAGAAAGAAAACAGTATCACAGAAAGAAAAAATATCTTTTTCCAGGAAACTGTGGCTAATTTCTTTTTTTTTTTTTTTTTTTAATTTTTAACATTCAGTTTTTTCCTCTTTTGGTACCAAATAAAGAACCAGATTTGAGAGCTTCTGTACTTCCTGTGGCGGCCCGCTGATGCGTGTCTGTTCCCGAGGGCCTGTGTGGCGCGCGCGCGAGAGAGAAAGCAGAAGGCGCGGCCGCCCTCCTCTGCGCTGGCGCCGACGCCCACGGGGACTGTTCCTGGAAGGTTAAGTGCCCGTCTGTTCCGAGCGCGCCCGTTGCTCAGGACCCATAAATCATTGCGCCGCGGATGAGGTCTGGGCGCAGGCCGCTCTCCTCGGAAGGACGCTGGCCGCCCCCCCCCTTCCCCCCCGCCGTCCTCGCTCGGACCTCGGCCTAGCGACGGTAATGGCGGGGTCCGCGCGTTCCTTCGACGCCTGCTTTTACGCGCACGCAACTGGTACGGCCGGAGCAGAGGAGGAAAATCCGGGTTCAGAAAGTCCTCCCCAGCATTTTGTTCCGATCACCTGGATTTGCTAATTGGCACAGTTCTTCGGCCAGAAGGGTAGAGCTAATTAGCGAAATCAGCTGACTCAGTTCACGGGTGGAAGAAACGTGTGGTGGGACATTTCCTTTCTGAGTCCTGGAACTTCCACCTCTAGCCCTGATATCAACAACCCCTATAGTCCTCATCACCCTCATTATACTGTTACTGCCATAGGGGTGCATCAAGATTCAAGACTGCATGTAACACCCATTACTGCGTTTGTGGTTTGGGTTTAGGAATGTGTTCAAATGTTTTTCTGAAAAACACACTATGGCATCGAGTTGTCACCTGACGGCAAAAAATGTAAGCATCTAATAACTTTCTGGTCTTTGGTCTGGATTCAGTGAACATTTGTTCTTAACTTCTACCTGTTACAACCAGTAAATTAATTTGTCAAAACAAACAAACAGTGACTTCACAAGAATCACCAAAATTAACTCACCAAACTGTTTCGGAACAAAAAAAGTAGTACATTGTTTTATGTGAAAGTCAAAGTTAAGGACATACGGCATTTGAGTTCAGAACTTCACGTGAACAAAACAACATTTTCAGAGCGAACACTGAAGCACCCAGGTCAAGTCAGTGACCATTTGTAGGTGAACCATCAAGCCAGTTATTCTATCCACATTAGCCAGTGCTCATGCCAAGTGCATGGCAGATTTTTGCATAGCCACATGTGACTCAGTTATTAAGGGGACACATAAAAGATGCTTTTTGTCTGGCGTGGTCAACCTCCTACCCTTCCTGACTTCACACTCCCGGGAAGGACAAAAATGAAACCCATTTTCCACACACTCATTTTGCGCTGCTATTTGTTTCTGAATTGAGCGCACCTGACTAGCATAATGCATTAAATACAGCATTAAAATGGCTTCCCACAGCAATAAGGCGTTTTATATTTTAATTAAATGTCACTTTGCCAGATCGTAGTGGGCAAACTGGAAATTTAAGTAGCTGCAGTTCCATTCATGTTCTTGAATTTCTTCTTTTCAGTTCAGGTTATTGCACTTTTAATTGACCGCAGGACGACGTTGGGAAATGGGGGGGGGGGGGGGGGGGGGGGGGGTTCGGTAATGATGGCACGTCAGAAAAAGACCTGCTGCAATCTTACACATCACGTTAATTGTACCTGAGGGAAATGACCCATGGCGTATTCAAATTGCGAGGGAATGCCAGAGCCTAATTGGATCTCATTCAACTTTTTACTGCGATATACAAAATGTCATCTGCATTAGCAGTGCCTGTGAGCATTTCAGATGTCTCATTTTCCAATGCTACATCCTGTTTTCATTGCAAATGAAGATAATCCCTGGAAAATCTTTAGTCAAATAGCAAGGCTAATTCCACAAGTTTCTTGTTTTAATAGTCAGTCATACTGCTTAATGAAACAAGAAAAGGCAATCTGTTGTGCTCCTCGAACACACCGAAACTCTATTCAGGTGTACACAGCCATGCGCGTTATTATTTTGTTTAAGCCCTTGTTCTTGCTTGGCACTGAAAATTGTATTAAGTTTCACTAAAGTGACTTTCACACCTAGCTAAATCATGGGGAATGCATTATATATTCATTTTCATTTTGAGAACTGGATTTCAACCAAATTTGAAGCTGTGCTTCTGGCACGCATGCCAAATAACCAGACTACAGTGTGTTCGCACAAGACGGTTACGGAGCTGCAAACGCAGAGCAAGGTGTTCCGTTAACCGCCTGCTAACATGAAAGCTACAGTCCTCAAATTTGAACTTCGTGTTTAAAAATAAATAAATAAAAAAATCCTACAAAGCGATATTTCGCAGGCGTCTCGTTCGACGTTGTTTATCTCCTATTTGAGAGCGCGAATTCGACGTCGCAGACAGCCTGCTATTTACTGCCTGAGATGGAATCCCTCCCCCTCAGTTCTGCAACATAAAAGGCCCAGAACTGCAGAAAGGTTCATCGGTTTTTTTTAAAAGGGAGAGAGATGAGAGATGAAGTACTTCACTCGGGAAAAACTTGCCTCAAAAACAGAATCTAGGAGCCAAATTAGGCCCGCGCACAGCTCCGATCAGAAAGAACGCAGGAGTCCCTGCGTGTCTCAGTGGGTAAAGAAGCTCATCCTGAGCGTCGCTTTTAAGGACCTGGGCTTGAAACTGAAAGGGTGGGGGGGGGGGGATTGATTTCCAGCAGTGGTACTACAGTCGCACCCCTAAGCAGGGTACTTAACCCGAATTGCTTCAGTAAACATACAGTACCTGTAAGTGAAAATGCTCCGGATAGCAGCGTCTGCTAAACGGCAGAATACTGCACTGTAATGTCTACAGCAGCAGACCGTGACCGGCCTCGTCCAGCCAGGGGTAGGGCGGGCCCGAGCGGGCCAGGTTTCCGTGGGCTGCCGGGGGGCAGGAGCTCCCCCCGGTGAAGCGCCAGGTGTCTGCAGGCCACGCGGCCCGTCGGCCGAAAAATTCACCCATTCGTGGGCGCGTAAGAGGGCGTGGCCTTCATCTGCAGTGCGCTAGACCGAGCGGCCCGTCAGAGTAAAAGCGCTTCTCACAAATTCAAGCACGTAGCCAGATTCACAGATCCTTTCTTTTAAAGATTTGTAGGTAACTGGGACATTTCTCGGAAAGCAGTAGAGAACCACATAAATAAGGCTGTCTCCAAATCGGAATGCTTCTTTTTACTGGGACCTTCAAAGTTAAGGCACTTATCTCTCACACCTAGACACACACGCGCACACAGACACACACACCCACATCCACACATGCGCGTGCACACACACACACACACGTGCGCACACACACACAGACAAGCCACCAGGAGCTACTGAAGAATAAGGGTTCTGGAAACGTGGGGAAAAGACAGGCCAGCTTCGCGCAGCCCGAGACTCTACCTGCAATAAAGCCAAAACGGAACGGGACCCGGCGTCGAGCGGCTGCAGCCCGCCCTTTAGCCTCCCTTTAGATCCCAGCATAAACGCCAGCTCTGGGCCGAAACACCCACATCGATATTTGAACAGCTTCCAGCTGACGGCCGTCCAAGTCCCATCAAACCGCATTTCGGGACAGGGCTGAAATGTAGGCTAAGGAGAGATAAAGTGTTGTGTAAACTGCTGTAGAGGAGTGAAAAATGAGAAGAAGACTCTTCCCCTTTTTTTTCGCTTTTGGGCCGAATATGAAACCGCTCGCGTGCGCCGCGCGATATTATTCCGGGAGGCTGTGATGTATTTCTCAGCCGCGCTTGATCACTATTGGCTGCTCGCAATTAATGCGCTTATATTGAGGACGGGGCCTGATAATGCAACACGAAGGAGAATCATTACGTTCCCCTCCCATGGGCCAGTTCCACAGGAATTTAGTCTCGGTGCATGTTAATAACAATTTATAATGAGTTTCTTTTATTGGAATGCTTCAGCTAAGCCCACTTCAAAACAAAAACAGATTAAACGTGCTGAATTCCCCGCAGCCCTACGCTGCTTTAGGCAACCAATCATAAAAGGCCTGTTAATGATGTAGGAGGAAAAGGGGGGGGGACATAAATATGTATACCCTGGCGAGGTGAGCGCGACACGTGCGCCCGCAGACTCAGATGAGCGAACGGCGAGGCCGAGACCCGGAGGCTAATGCAGCCATTGATCACGGTAGCCCGTCTCTGTCCGTCCCCCTGTCCGCCCTCCCCCCACGCCCCCCCCACATCCCCAGTACCCCCCCGCTCCCCTCAGCACACACCAAGGACAGACGGGAGCCCAGGGTTCCCTCCCACACGCAGATACCTCTGCGCTTGCTAAACCTGACCCCCTGCTATACAGAGCGTGCTCGAGCGGTCGAGAGAAGCGGACCGAGGAAGGGCTGGTGGCATGGTCGCTCCTCCTCGAACTTCCTGCGCACGTTTCACCGATGGCCTCTGAATAACACCGCTAATAATGCTAATAATGATGCCAATGATGCTGATGCTAATAACGCAATGCAATCATATCGTCAGGGATATGATATGAAGATTAATAAGGAAGGTGTTAGAAGGACGGGGAGGAAGAAGATCAGCAGACTCAGCAGGGGTAACTAGCAATGCGTATAACAACTATGTCTAAATAATAGACACAGTGGGGGAAAATACTGTTTAATAATATATATTTGTTATAGGCACATTTTCATTGCAAAAATAAAGATGCCCTATGGCAGGCATCTTTAAAATCATAAGCATTAAAGCAAATGGCCCTGTGGTCCCACAGAACAGGGCCTTAGAGTTGCACACTCATTAGGCATTCCTAACGACCAGCCTTTTTTTTTTTCCGGGATACTTGTTGCATATTGACATAGTGACTTAGCCTGTTCTGCTTCCCTTATGGTCAGAGAGACAAAGGGAAGGAAGGGTCCTCGGTTTGAATGGAGCGGATATTGCTTTCAGACGCCGCAGACGAGCCGCGCAGAAGGGCTTCCATCTGGCCGATTGCCCCCCGTTTCCCATTCGGCCTCCTCGCCGTCCCTCCTCCCCCTTCCTATCGTCAGACCGACACGAGCTCAGCCAAAGTCGCTCGTTTGTCGTCCCCCCAGAGGAGTCCTCTCTATGCAGTATTAGCGCAGCATTAGCTCTAGATCAAAAGGTACACAAATGAAAGTAGTGGACCTCAGGTTCGTAGAAGCCGCTAACTGTTTTGAGTTCTCTGCGCGGTGCCTGAGATGGAGTCGCGTAGTGTAGCAGAGCGATTCCCAAACTGGGTCGGGACAAAATGGTGTAAGAGGGCTTGAGGTGGATTGCAAGACACACATGCCAAAAATGACTAACAGAAGGTATATAATGCCCTTCCCTTTGACATTTAGATCAGGTAAATTAACTCTGAATCCGTTACCTGCACTGCCTTAGTTATTTATTTTTTATTTAACCTTTATTTAAGCAGGGTGGCCTACTGAGACTATGGCTCTCTTGCAGAGGAGCCCTGCAAACCAGCCTTTTAGGACTGCAACATATATCCCCACGGTCAAGAGCTGGTGAGATTGTAGCTTGCACAATCTTTTGGCGGTTTTCAGTTGTGAGGCAAGACTTCTTTCCGAGTAGAATTCAATTTTGGCTTTGAGTTTTTTTTGTAAATTTGAAACATACACTTTAAAAGAGAACATTTCATCAATCCAAATACCTAAGTATTTATAGCGCTATACTTGCTCAATTTTATCACAGTTTAAAGTGGATGAATGTGTCCCTGCTGTTTCTGAATTCATTGCCTCAGAGAAAAGTATGTATTTGTTTTTCCCAACATTTAAATCTAGTTCAAGGTTTGCCAGTGCATTCTGTATGGCATTGAATGCAGCCTGTATGTAGGACATAGACAGAAGGGGCAGAGGTATAAAGGACTGTGTCATCAGCATAGAAATGTACATTGCAATGACTCATTTTGCTAGCAATTTCATTTATATAAATTGTAAATAGCAAAGGTTCAAGTATGGAGCCCTGTGGTACGCCTTTGTCGATTTCCAAAAAGTCTGACTGTGTTCCATCTGTCACCATGGCTAGCATTCTGCCTGATAAGTAATTGTGGAATTACGTACATTGGTGTCAAAACCAATGGTGTCCAATCGATTTAATAAGATTTGAAGTCTACTGGGTCAAACGCTTTAGAAAAGAAAATAAACAAGGCCATGTAGTACAGTTTCCTGTTGAGTGTGCTCACTATGTCATTGATTACAAGTCATGCAACAGAGATGGTGCTCTGCACAGGACTAAAACCAGATTGATATGGATTCAGTATATTATCTGCAATTAAAAAAGCACTTACTTGGAAAAGCACATACTTGATTATCCAGAATCTTTGCCAAGGAGGACAATTTAGAAATCGTACAGTAATTGTTCACTTCGCTAGTATCACCCTCTTTAAATAATGGTAAAATATGGGCTGCTTTCCATATGCTCGGGATACATCCAGCATCAAGTGTACAATTTAAAATGTTAAGCAAAGGTCTGGTAATTAGTGGTGCCACAAGCCATAAAAGGCCAGGATCTAGCTTATCCTCACCAGTGGTTAAAATTTTTTTTTGCATCAACAGACACTGGTGCATATGGTACCTTCTTCTCTGTGAATTTCCTAAAAGAGAATTGTGCCCTGGTATCTTTAGTCACACTAAAAGAATGATCAGGCTGTGCAGTTAGTATGACGGCTCACCCATTTCGCTCAAACACATTGCTTCCTGAAATAAAATGATGATCAAAAACATTGCAATTTTGTGTTTATCATCAACAGGACCCGAGTTAGACTGAATAAACAGAGGCAGTGAGGGTGATGCTGAGGTTTAATGATTTAACAGTTCTACGAAATTTAGATGGATCACCTTTACTGTTGGATAAAGAAGCCATGCGATAATTTGATTTGTCCTTTCTAATCGAGGTAATACATTTATTTCTGAGTCGCCTGAAAGCAAGCGAATCCTGCGGTGAGTCAGAGATTCTCTGGCTTGCGACCATGGCTTATCTCTTTGGTGAAATCTCTCAGTGAGGTCCATTGAAAGCTATGGATTTGATCTATTTTTTACCCTCTGGGTTTGAATGGAGCACTTGGCCACTTTTCTACAGTTTTTAACGCTATCACAGATAGGCACACCCACCTGTTGCTTAAATGGGGTGTGCTTATCTTCTATAGTGTTGAAAACTGTAGAAACGTGGCTAAGTGCAAGTTTTGGGTCTGTAATGGAAGTCACACAGCCAAAGTAACTCAAAAATAAATCATGAGTGAATGCTTGTTCTGAGAAATGTTTATAATTCCTTTTGCAGATAACACCTGAGTCAGGGTGTACACGCATTTGTCTTGACACAATTCCATATTTGAACATAATATCAGGCTACACGTCAAAACGTAGTGAGTCACAGAAAATGTATTCACCCATTAACTGGTTTGCTAAGAAAGTTTTGTAACCACTGACATACACTATATGACCAAAAGTGTCTGGACACCCCTTGGACTGGAGATTTATTTCATGGGTTTGGGCAAGGCTCCTTGTTCCAGTGAAGACAAATCTTAATGCAACAGCATATAATCACATTCCAGATGATTCTGTGCTTCCCCACCAGTTTGGGGAATGCCCTTTTCTGTTTATTTATTTATTTATTTATTTGAAAAGGGACAACGTACATGAATCAACATTTAAACAAATGTAAATGCACCCAAGTTAGCCTAAAGGCTAGTTTTCATCGGCAGTCGGGCACACAGCAAGGTCCATAAAGAAATGTGTGGAAGAACTTGCCTGGTCTGCACAAAGCCCTGACCTCAACCACTTCCGACACCTTGGGATCAACTGAAAAGCCAACTGTGAGCCAGGCCTAATCACCCAATCAGTGCCTGACCTCACTAATGCTCATCTGGCTGAATGGAAGCAACTGCAGTATTGCTCCAACATTTAGTATACATTTACAACACTACAACATTACACATACAACATTTAGCCTTCCCAGAAAAGTGGAGCTTGTTAAAGCAGCCAAGGGTGAACCAACTCCATATGTATGCCCATCATTTTTGATGAGATGTTGGATGTCAGGTGTCCACATACTTTTGGCTATGTAGTGTAGCAGACTCCACTGTGGCCTACGGTGCACAGCCGTGATTGGCTAGATCTCAAGCCAATAATCAAGCTGCCTCGAGATTGTTCCACCCACAGGATGAGATCCTTGGGCTGGCTGTGCATGGCTGAGTGTCCCAGACGCCATGATAGATATCGCTTGACATGTTAAACAGCACCCTGGCACTTCTGCCGGCTTCCTGCAAAGGCTATCTGTCAGAGGCCCTGAGTGGGCAAGGAAATTAAACTCAGATGAGGCGCACTACACAGTCAATTGCGCCGACTCAACATGCGGGCAGACTGTAATTTGGTCTAGCTGGAAAAGAATTGCACGGTATAAAATCAATGAATGAGGAAAAAGCACCGTGGTGCGATATCAACCAGGTATGTTTCCTGCATTTAATGCGCTAGCAATACAGTAGCTTTTCACTGGCACTGCGCTACCTCGGCGCGCATGCAAATCCTTCTCTTTGGCTTTTTGAGATCGATAAATCACCCTGAGACCAATGCCACACCGCAGCCCTGTTTCATTGTCCCACATAATCTTATCTAGCATTGTCTGTCAAAGACACTTCTAAGCCTGTTACGCTCGATAATTGCAATGACCTGTTTTATTCAGATCTTCAGCATATCTACTAACCTTGCATAAGCCTTTTCATTGTTTGGCTTTCTTTCTCCTTCAGTCTCTCTCTTGCTGTCATGTACACAACCACAAGCGCACACACACACACTTACACACACGCCCACGCAAAAAACACGCACACACACACACACACACACACAGTTGTACTTTGCTCTACTCAAACAAACTCACCCCTGCAGTTTCTGGCAGCATGACTCCCATCCATCCATCCATTACCTATACCCGCTTATACAATGTCAGGGTCACAGGGGGCTGGACCCTACCCAAGCATGCATTGGGCGACAGGCAGGAATACGCCCTGGGACAGGTCGCCAATCCATCGCAGGGCACACACACCATTCACTCACACACTCATATCTATGGGCAATTTAGAGTCTCCAATTAGTCTAACCTGCATGTCTTTCTGCTGCGGGAAGAAACCGGAGTACCCCCTAGGACAAAACCACACGGACATGGGGAGAACATCACTTCTGCAGTAGAAACAAAAGTACAATTTCAGCGTATGCATTTCAATAGACTCAAGTCACTTTGTCTCAGAGCAGCTCTATTTTAATAATCTGAGGGCGTCCGCGTCGACCCAAAAACTTCAGAGACGGGCCGTGCACCCTACCAACACCCTCCGTGCTGTTTAATCAGACCTTTTAGGATTTTCATTTCACTTTCTTCTCCTCCGCAGTATTTTTCCATTCCCGTCCAGGGGGAGACAGACCTGCATACAAAAATGGCTTTCCGTCCCCTGTTCTACTTTTCAATTATGCTGTGGTACACCAGAGGAGAAGGGCCGAGATTTCTATAATCAGGATTCTGTTGTAGGTAACAGACACAGGGCAAATAAGAAGGGGGGGGGGGGGGGGGGGGTTGGGTTTCAAAATGATTGTTTTGTCATTCAAAATGATTGTTCGGAAAAAATGTCGAAACAAGAAGAGATAAAATAAAAGCTGCAGCATAGCAGCCCTTCGAATCTGACTGAAATAAAGGGCTCCTCGAACATCAGTCACCTAGAGAGAAGACACGGAGGCCCTTAACGTTCCACTTGCCGAAAGCTTTTAAAACACAATTAAAGTGCGCGGCGCTAACGATTCCCAGGCCCTCCCGCCGATTCCTGTTTGCCCGCACATTTATGCGTTTTCATAAACCCGGTGAATAAACAGACAACTCCCAACACGGCCGTGAGGCATCAGAGAGGGGAAGCAAATGAGCTGAAGAGCTGACGCTGGGGAAAGGTAAAAGCCCGTAAATATTCAGCCAGCGCTCTTCACCCCCCCCCCCCCCCCCACCTCCCCCCGCACACGAACGAGGACGCGGCCTCGTTCAGAATGCGTGAAGAACCGCCGCCGGTTTTATGTAGTTGCAACAACTCCGGGGGTTAAAGGACCGAGGCCTTGGCCAATTTAAGCTCGATACGGGCTGCTAAAAAGGCTAATGCCTGTGGACCCAGGTGTCCCGCAGCTAGCGCCTGCTAACTTATGCGCGACTGCAGCCCCTTAACCGCAGCCGCGGCGGGCCTCGCGTTTACGACCCCGGTCTACTCTTCCGGAACAATCCGTCACTCAATACCCATCCGTCGGCCCTGCTTTAAAACACACAAACAGAGCCCTCCCCCGTCCTTAACAGTAATTACCGCGCGACCTTGGCTGCGGCAGATGGCCGCTAACAACGCTGCGTCCGCGTTCCCCCCCCCACCCCCCGCGCGCGCGCCGCGCGGAGCTAGCCTCCGTCAGATAGGAAATCTCTCAGCGCGCCGATTCACCAAAGCGCCGCCGCTCCCCTCCCCCCCCGCGGCGCCCGCGCCGCCCGCTTTAGGGCCGCTCTGTTGCCGCGGCGCTCCGCCGTGTCTCCGGGCGGCAGCGCCGGCGGGCACCGAGGCCTTATTGTTATTCTAACGACGCTTCGGAGCACGTTCGGCAAACGCCGGGAAATGGCCCATCAGGGGCAATTCAAAGCTGATTGCCTGTTGCTCGAGTATTTGGAGACGGGAGCGGGCGGCCCTCTCGAAGAAATAAAGTGGACGCCGTGAGAGCGCTCGCCGCCACTTCTGCCGATGCTCCGGGGAGGGGGGGGGGGGGGGAATCGATCGCGTCCGCGCTCCAAAATGGAGGCTCGAAATCATTTCTGGCGAAAAATTGCGATCGAGCGGGAGGGCGCTCGAAACGAAACGCTTGCTGACGCGGCGTTGCAGAGACGGCAGTCGGAGGTCAATACGTTTCAATTTCTGATACAGCGCCGGTCCTGCATCTCAATAGTTCGGGAAAATTCCCCAAAACCGAAGCGAGTGGCTCGCTCTTCCACCTCATCTCGTTGGACAGCTGCCGGACTGCCGCTCGTAAAAAGCGTTGGGCGGTCTGTCCTAGGCCGTACGGTGTAATCACATTACGACCCGCTTCCCTACATACATTCAGAAACGGCTTTTGTAACCAGCAGGTCAAAGAAAAGCAGAAGAAAGCCTTGCATCTGTGAGACTGCATTCTTGGCATCTCTGGTTGCCTAGTTTATGTACTCCTTTCTCCCTTTGTTAACTAATTACCCAGCAACAAACACACGCACCCACATACGCACACAAACACACACACTACCACTTAACCTGCTTAAATTGAACTTCGCTTGAACTTGAACTAAAACTGCTAGCCATTTTTATGTGCCATTTTTCCATCTTGTGAGGACTTGGCCATCTCTCTCTCCTTCTCTCCCACGAACAGGGCAGCGGCCAGGAAAGGAGCAGGCACGGGGTAGGCAGCCCTCAGCCAAGCCCCGCCCCCTGGCCCCCGCCCGTTCCCTTCTGCGTGTGTGCGCGCGCGGGGGCGGCTGACGCTCGTCCGAAACGGAGTTTCGCGTTCCGCAGCAATCCGTTCAGTACTGGCCGGCCGCCGTCCCCCTCCCCCAGAGCCACGGGGGTCCGGCGGCCTTCCGAAAACGACCGCCCCGTTTCCACATCGACAGAGGTGAGCCGGTCCGCCCGCCGGCGCGCTCGCCAGCGGAAACAACGGCCCCCGGTTCGGCGCTCGCTTCACGGCTAATTGAATCGAGAGAAACGCAGCCTCTCTCCGGCCATATGCTCTGACCGAGACAGAGCCCAGACGCCCGCGGCGCAACCGGGCGCCACGGAGACACCACGGAGACGCCGCGAAGAGCCTGCGGTGCCCTCACCGCCCGAGCCCCCCCCCCCCTTCCCCCAACGACAACATTTTCCCGCTAAAACGATAGCCGGTCGGCGGCCGGACACACCCGGGAGGTGTTGATGGAGTTTTCTCTGCAGCCCGGCGGACACGGGCTGCCGCGGAGACCGCCAGCGTCTGATTGGGCACGGCCCGCCGCCAGACATCTGCGCCCCTCGCCCGCGCCCTCCAGGGTGATGGATGCCTCCGCTCCGATAAAAGGGCTGTGGGCGCAGGTGTCTGTTCCGCCCGCCGAGCGGGGGACCCCCAGAATTTAGGAGTCGACAAAACTCAGGGTGACCTCTGGGGGGATTTTCTGGCTGTGAGGAAAAACTTCTCACCACACACAGGCCTACTTATTCTGGCCTTTTTTTTTTTTTTTTTTAAACAAACATTTTATATCTTCTTTCATTTTGTAGCTATAATTCTTAGTTTAAGTTAACAACCAATAATGAAACAAGTTGTAAACAGAATATTGTTGGACTGTTTTTTTATTCTTCGATGGATTTCTAAACAATAGGCTACAGTACAACCCCTTTTCAGTACATTTCTTAGCCTTCTTTTGCAAACAGTTTGATTTTGTTCTGGCCTTCTACAACAAACACTGGTAAAGTGAGATCATTTTTGGGGTTTTTTAATATTATTTCATATTTAGTAGCTGTTTTTGAATGGCCTATACTGTTCAAAAGTTCAAAAAACAACATTTCTGATGCTCACAGCAGTTTCTAACAACCAGCAAGGTATACCGTGGCAGCTATGGGGACATTTAGGCAACGCAGTTTAAAGCAAGAAACTCCATTTCAAGTAACTCCAGAGAGCAGCTTGAGCAGCAAATTTATCTTTCCAGAGGTAGGTACATATGTACAGATTAATTTCACAGCATTTATTCACAATTCTAAGAATAAATAAATATCAAGTTTGTACATCGTGGTACTTTCTCTGTGTGTTCCTTCTCAGTTCTCGGTACAAGTGCTTAATTTCCCAAAGACCTTCGTAGTAATGTTGATAAAGGAAGCCATGTCACAATTTTCCCAGAGTGCAGTGTTTTTTTTCTCAGGTTGCACGTACTATATGAAATAGTTCCGAGCGAAAGTAAGATTAAACATAATCTTGGAAGAGCAATAGGGTGATATACACACGTACATGCTCTGAAGGCCTGTACCAGCTGCTGTGGAGTTACTGCATCAGCGAGAAAACTTTGAAAAAGGGAGCAACAGTCTCCAAGTCTCCAGGTGGCTTCTGACTACCCAGCTGTACTTGAATTGTTTGTAGCACTCAAGAATAAATGTACCTGTCAAAGTGTCAAACAATGCATTAAAACATGTTTTATTGTAGAGTAGATGCAGTTTTTTTGTTTTATTATGTGCCTTCGGATACTTGGGCTCCTAGAAAATTTGCGAATGCGCAGATTTTTAGATGGACCCATATATACAGCTATAGCCGGGAGGAATATGTTCATAAATTATTGATGGTGTGGCCCTTTTCAATTGCATTGCTTGCCCTTTCCTGTCACAAACAATTGATAATAAAAAAACCTTGAAAAGGCGTGAGTGCATGTGCTGCTTCGACTTCATACCCTGTTCAGTTGACCGGGTCAGTCTGTAACACTGAGGTTTCCGTTGTATACATAATACCCTCACATCTGAAAATCCATTCACTGGAATTCAGAAGGAACATTTTTATTCTGTTTAAATGACAAACCAGCTGACTTCCTGTTATGCCCTATACCCACCGCCCCTCTGCTTACACAGCTGAGACGGACGTTCACCCGGAGTGCCTGCCTGAGGACACACGGCAGGCCGGCAGGCCAAATGTTCTCCGTCTGGACGGGTGTGTCACAGGGGTCACCTGCCATCGCGATCCGCACGCGATAACCCCACGCTTCCACAAAGGGCCTGGCTCCTCCGCGCGGCCCGTTCGGCTCGCTAGCGAAGAGCGGCGGGCGCGGCGCGCGATCGGAGCCGCCGCCAAACCGGTCGCCGGGGACGGAGGCCGGCGTCTCCGCGGCCGGCTCGTCGTTCTTCTGGCCCTTTCTTTTTTTTACGTCCAGTCGCGAAAACCGGGGGCTTTTGTGCGCGAAGGAAACTGTAAATAGGATCGTAATTGACCCTTGTTATCGCCCGCGCCACAAAACCGAAATGTCATCGCGTTAACCCCCTCCCCCCCACCCCCGTGATATTTAAAGTCCGGGCTCTCGCTCCGCCTCTCGGGAGATGCCTGTGTTTGCCTGGATGGCCACCGTCCGCGTGTCGCGGAGAGCCAGCGCAATGCGGGCCAGCGCTGCTTATCGCAAACACACACACACACACACACACACACACACACACACACACGCGCTCACGTGTCTTTTCCCATCAAGTACAAGACATATATTATTCGCTGCTACTCTCCAGTGCGCCATTCTGTGTAATAACAGCGGTCAGCACAGCTGGCTAATTCTAGGTGCCGTGTCACTCTCTTCCCGACTTCGATAGCAATGAACACTTCCTACATATGACCTGGGCTGAGCTGTGTGTGAGTGTGTATCTCCGTAGATGAGAGTTAAGTGTGAGGTGTGTGTGTGCACATGTATTTGTGTGCATGTGGATGCATGTTAAATGTCAGGTGTGTGTGTGTGGACATGTGTATTTGTGTGTATGTGGATGTATGTTAAATGTGAGGTTATGTGTGCACGTGTATTTGTGTGCATGTGGATGCATGTTAAATGTCAGGTGTATGTGTGCAGACATGTGTATTTGTGTGCATGTGGATGTATGTTAAATGTGAGGTGTATGTGTGTGTACATGTGTATTTGTGTGCATGTGGATGCATGTTAAATGTCAGGTGTACATGTGTGGACATGTGTATTTGTGTGAATGTGGATGCATGTTAAATGTCAGGTGTATGTGTGTGCACACGTGTATTTGTGTGCATGTGGATGCATGTTAAATATGAGGTGTGTGTATGCGCACATGTGTATTTGTGTGCATGTGGATGTATGTTAAAAGTGACATTTATGTGTGCACACGTGTATTTGTGTGCATCTGTGTCGTTTTGTGTCTCTCTTCCCTCCCTCATCAAAATCGATTCTATTTTTAGAAGTCTTGTCATGAGGCATTAAATGCTGCATCTGTTATACAGCAGCTGAGCTGGTTTAGACTTTCAGGCTGGAACAACAGTTCAAGGGTTGTCCTGCAAGGAGAAAACTGCAAGGGGGGGGGGGGGGGGGGGCAGAGGAGGGCAGGTTAGTGGGGGCAGTCAGAGACACAGAGCCTGCCAGTCACCGCAACTGCTGCTTTTACGTGATATTTAGACGAGGCAAATCCAGGTTCAGTAAGTCCGCCCCAGTATTTTGCTCCAATCACCTGGATTTGCTAATTAGCATAATTCCTCAACCAGGAGGTAGAACTAATTAGTCAAATCAGCCGGCTGAGTTCACGGGTGGAAGAAACACTTGGCGTGACTTTTACTTTCTGACCCCTGGACTTTCAACCCCCTGTTAATAGCCTACTAGTCTTTTTCTACCTAGCTCTTCAAAAAAATAACCTTTAATTGACAATGCACCCTCTTGAACAATAAACTTTTTAAAGGACAATAGGATTCACAGCACCACGCCATCGAAGCCGCTCGCGGTACCTGCCCATTCGCCACACGGGCATAAGAGGCGTGCCACTGTAGAGACGGGCCGGGGTGCGTGGCTCCAAACGAAGCGAAGCCGGAGAACAGGAGACCGACCGACCAACCAACCCTTCCGGCCCCGCCTCCGAGCTGCAGCCCCGCGCGCCGCGGCGATCGGCAGTTATTAGTCGGAATCGAGCTCCCGTTCGCTCGGTGCCGTCCGCGCCTCGTCTCCGGGACGGCGAGCGCGCCGGGGTCCTTACGTTCCAACGGAGGCGTACGCGGCTGACCTGCCCGTCAACCCGCTCTGCTGTGAAAAAGATATCTATGGAAAAACATCTAAATATCTATAAATGGGAAGCGGGGGGGGGGGGGGGGCTCCTGGGTGGCGTATCCGGGCAAGGACCCTTAGCGCAGCGATGCACTCCGCGGCCCGGCTCACTGGGGCCAATCGCGGCTGGGAGTTTTACTAAGTGACGTGTGATTGGCCATAAGGTCTCCCGGGGAACCTCTAAGCAGGATGTATCCCGCACTGTTAGACAATAATTAGTCTTCTTGTTAATCCCTCACCTGTGACCCACTCTGGTACAGTGACTGATCAGCTAAGCTAGTGGATCACATAGGGGGGAAGAAGCAAATGGTGTACAAGAGTGAAATCGACATAGGATCTTTCAGCAATGAAACAAGACTATAACTGCAAGAGTCCATTAATATTGCAGGACCAAGAATAATAAGTAATAAAAAGTTTACATTAAAAATGTATAATTGACCCTGCCCATAAACAACTTATATCTCTGCATTTTACGACATCCACAGAGAGCGATCATTGTACTTCCATGTGGGAGTTTCTCCTCTCCTTCCCTCTCTGACAGTACAAGGACCCTTTATTTCTTCTCCCTTCTTCTCTCATCCTCTCCTTGCACCTCCTCCTCCCTCTCTCCCTCTCAGCAGGAAGAGCACCTTGCCCTCCACCCCTTGTCCCTAATAACCCCCCTCGGTCAGATACTACATTAAATTAACGGTCAGCAGAAAGCAATTACAGCTGCTGCCCACTGGCCAGGCTGAGGATGAGGCTCAAACTGGCTGCCCCCGGTCCGCCGCTATTGATTAATGCGCTGCATTCGGCAAATCCCGCAGAAAGGGGGATGTAGTGGGAGGAAGAGAGAGAGAGAGAGCAAGAGACAGATAGTGAGTGAGAGAGAGATGGAGAGAGAGAGCAAGAGAGAGATAGTGAGTGAGAGAGAGATGGAGAGAGAGAGCAAGAGAGAGATAGTGAGTGAGAGAGTGAGAGTGAGAGAGAGAGAGAGAGATTTTGAGATTTAAAAAACCCTTTTATTGGGACATTGTTTAACCACAGAAATTACTGTACTTCAAATCAAAAATAATATACAAGCAACATAAAGAGAAAACCAAATAACAAACTAACCACAGGCAGAAAAGAGAGAAATAGCTAGAGAAAAGAGGGATAGAGCGAGAGAGAGACAAAGAGAGAGAGAGAAGAGAAACATATACACTTCCATTTTCTTATATAAAAAAACATCCAAACCCCATCAGCAAAAAAAATTAAAAGAAAATAATAAAAATTCAAAGGATCAAAAACCAAGATTAAGCCCCCCTTCCTCATCCACATGACATAGCACCCTATTTACTCCCCACAAGTGCTCAAAAAGCTGTTTGTTTCCCACAAGTGTATAGTAGGAGAACTCTACGCGAAGCCTTGCTGCTATCAGTCCACACATGATTTTCGCTGCGTCTATAGATCCTTCCCCAATTCTTTTGTTTTTCCTACTCATCCAAGAAAAGAGAGAGAGAGAGAGAGAGAGAGAGAGAGAGAGCAAGAGAGCGCTTAGCCACGGATAGATACAGCGGAACAACCATAGAGTGATAGGAGAAGCCACTGCAATTAGCGATTACCCTGTGGTGTATTCAGCCCTTCACCATGCTGTTTGGTCTGGCTAGTGGTCCTATCCCAGTGTTCAGCCGGATAAACGATTCTGTTGCGCTTTCATTTACCCTTAATGCAATGCAAATGCCATAAAAGCTCAACATTCCTACATCATAATTTAAAGCATTGCATTAATTAGGCTAACTAATACATTGGCTGACAAAGCCAATTCCTCATGCTAATAACATTATCTTAAGCACACGCCTGTTAATTTTGTCGAAAATTCCGAGTTACTGAATTATTTTACAATAACACCTAGCCCACCACTGTGTAATTACTACTGAACAGCAGCATGAAAATAAAATAAATCAGCAATCAGTGATTCTGATTAGGACCCGGAAAAATGAGGCAGTTGAACTAGTGGACTTATACCTCAGAATCCCAAAAGACCACGCCTTCCTAACGATCACGCAACCAAGGTCCTTAAACGATTCCAGTATTGACATTCACATGCAAAAACCACGCTCATTCTCCATTCATCCCCAGATGTTCCAGCCGCTACGCTGCACAATAGAACCACAGCCACGCTACGATGTCATGGGTCTGCTTCACGTCAACGCTAGCCGTCACCAACAAAAGCAAAATCGCTACAAACCGCCACGCGCTGCCCGCAAGATACTAGGTTCTTTGGGCATACTCATGACAAACGTCGCTGATCCCGGCGAACAAGCCGTCACACGCAAAGCGTCCGCCGTAGCCTCAGAACCGCCAAACCGCCGCTTCCAGAGACTGGCCTCAGGCCGCAGGCCTCCGTGCCCGCACTGCAAAAAAGGCACAATTCAGCAGGAACTCTTTCCCCACAAACGATAATCACCTGAACATTTGTATACTGAGCCTGACTTTGTCCACTGCTCAGTTTGTCTGTAACAATGGAATGATAACATAACTGTAAATATGTCCGGGTAACATTTTGTTTGCCAGGTGCTTAAAATCTATATATTATGTCATAATTTGCAGGTTGCTTAAAATGCGCAAGCCCGAGAAAAAGACTTTCCGCTGAGAAAGATAAACAAACTCCGCGCTGATACGGAAAGGGAACGATGGAGCGCGGAGTCGTTCCTCTTCGCTCATAAACGCGCCGCTCGCGAGGGCATCATTAGTCGGGCTGGCCCGCCGGCTCAAAGCGGCGAAGCCACGACCCGGCGGACGAACCTTCGTCGGGGGCCCTTTGTTCCCGGTCCCTTCCTCTTCCTCGCGCTTCGTTAGCGGTCCACCTGCGGTGACACTTCTGCCTTTGAAGCGCCCGCAATTGTCACCTCCCACCCTCTACCCCCCCCCCCCCCCCCCCCACTCACTGGCGGGTCTTTGACAGAGTCATCTCATTAAGTGCCAAATAAGTCATCCGCGGCCTGTCATTGGCCGCCGGCGCGCGCCGTTAATGGACCCAATTCTGGCTGAGTGTGCGTGCGTGCGTGCGTGCGTGTCCGCGCACGGGTGGGAGCGCCGCGTGGACGCCGTTCGCCGAGAGGAGGGGCCCGCATACGGAGCAGCCTATGTAGGATTTTTAAGCGGGTCAATATTGTCTGTACGAGCACGTCGGCACGACGGTATCCTTTTACTCGGTCCCCTGAACCGAGCGATTTTTCCAGATTCGCTTTACAGTGACAGGCGAGCGGAGAATCCCAGAGGGTCGCCGCTGTGTAAATGTCAGATATAAATTAGCTCAAAATGGAAAGGCAGATAAAGAATGGGGCCCTTCAGCTCACGCACAAAAGACAACAGGCCTGTTACAGGGGGAGGCCTGGGATCATTAGACGTGTCCAAATATCCCTCGTAGCCCCAGTCCGCTGAAATAACAAGGGGCAGGGCAGCGTGGGGCGTCACCGTACTGTGTGAGTGCCAGAGGCCCTTTACGTCGGACCCTTTTTTCCTGATTCATGATTCACTATTTCCTACTTTCCCTCCCAGTGACTGAATCACGCACCAGGAAAAACCACATTTTTCTCAATCCTGGACGTCCGTCTCACACGCACGCACAGCGCCGTCTGTAACGGTCTTTTGAAATGTAATGGTTCCGAAACTGGCCCTAGAGGCACATCACATCTGCTGGTTTTCCTTCCAGCCATTTGTGAGCTTGACTGAAATGCTAACTGAACAATAATGTTTATTTGACACCTACCGAATCTTTCGCTGCTGAAGAATTGTTTGCAGTTATATGTAGTTGCTCATTCCACTTTACTAAAATCTGTCCCTTGAATAAACTTGAATACTTCCAATTAGTAGTGCAGTTAACTGCTCTAGGCCCCACTTATGACCCTTAAAACTATAAAACTGAATACACAATATTTTATCTGACTTCATTCATGAGTTCAGATTAATATCAATAACATCGAGACACGTTGATTTGTGTTGAAAGAATGGAACGCAAACAACTCACATCGGTGATAAGAACCAACAGTGTTGCGTGTTAAGCGGTACCAAACCCAATGAGCACCGAACAGCTCAATCATACCTAATTAACTAAGATCCCTGCTGGAACAAGAGAAAGCTTTATGCATTCCGCCCTCAGGATCGAGATTGGGAAATGGTGCATCACTGGATGTGGTTATGACTCACAAATAAGGAGACCGGCAATTACTTAGAATGAACTGCAATGAACTTAACTATGATGTGATGAATCTTTCGCTGGTAAGACTGATCTAATGTTTAGCTTCCTCTGAATGAACACCACAGACACCTTGGCTCTGCAAATTAGTTATAATTCCGAAAATGTAAAATCGGACTGCCATTGCACCCAACATTACCATACACGGTCCTATGCTTCTATACCACAAACACGATTGCAGCAGCTTTAGGTCACGCTAATGCGTTTAGACGTCGCAGAACACGCCGTCAACCCTTGTTCTGTATGCAAGTGGCAAAATTAGAGGACTTGACTGGAGAGGAAAATATGGATCTTTCAGAGCAGCCAATTTAAAATAATCCATTAGCATTAAAAATCTCCCTTCCTATTACATTTACGGAGTCCGGCCCGAAACAGAGCAGAAATGGTTTAGTATCGATCACCAGCGCATAAAACAATTTTACTATTTAAATTCTGGCAGAGATTAGTATGTCAACCGTTTGAGATGAACATACATTTGTTTGTTTTTTGTTCTGAATGTAATCCGTTTGACCAATGAGGTGAGCTGAAGGGGAGATTCAGATTCTGCAGGGTGGCGCGTCGCAGTTAGATGCGACTGGGAGAAAAATCGAGCCATTAATCTTTAACGAGAATGAAGGGCTTTAATGACCCCCCCCCCCCCCCGCGGCGGAGATCCGCTCCCCTTTCGCTTTCGGTCGCGCTGCCCCCGCGCGCCGGCTACATGATGGATGGGCGGTGGCCGGTCCCGCGGACGTCCGCAGCCAGTCGCCCTGCTTGCTGTGCCCCGCCCGCAATTCTGCTGCACTTGCTATTTGCTGCCCCGGCGGGTTCCGTCGGGGGTGGCAAAAACTACCGAGGTCACGTGCCGCGAACCTTGATGGACGCCGCCACCATCGCCATGGTAAAACTGGAGCGGCTCGGGGCTCGAGGACTGGATGGAGGGGGGGGGGGGGGGGTGCGTAAACACGGGAGGCCGTTCGGGTTGGGCCGATGACAGGAAGCGCTGGTTGGCTTGGCAGGGAGGTGCGGCGTGCCGCTTGCAGCGGGTTGGACAGATGGTGTATAAACGAGCCCCGCCTTTTCCGCGCGCGGGCGGGAGAAGCGGCGCGCGGCGCGGTTCGACGGACCCTCCCCCGGCGGCCCGGAGCCCGCCCGTTAAGAGGAGCGGCGCAGCGACAAGCGTTCCGAGCTACAAGGTCACACGCCGCACGCGTAAAAAAAAATAAAAACGTTATTTCAAATGCTCCCGGCCTTGAACGCGCTACGGCTGTCAGACAGAGAGAGCTTCTGGAAAAAAAACAAAACGCAGGCAGAATTTAGAGTATAGGAACTTGATTCCCTTAATTCCAAAAAGGCCACTGAATAAAAGAACGCGGGGCAATTCCATTATTTATTCAAACCGTACACACTTCCTGGCCAAGGTGATTCCAGTTGCTTACATTTTTAATACTATCCGTTCAGCGCAGACGGGTGTTTTGTTCAGGAGACGCACTCACCGAGCGGCATTCTCCATAAACTAAATACTAAAAAATGTGGCACTGGATTCAAACGTGCGCTCTGGAAAGGTTGTCGCACAACGCTCGCCCTTGGTTCGCTTAAAGCACTTATTTCCTTTTCACATCGATTTCCAAGCTCCAATTAGATACACTCTCTAAACAATAACCGGAGAGTAAACTGCTGGCATGTTTTCAGGAAACAGCTTTAAAGGGCAGCGCTTTTAGGTGTCTTCGGTCACCAAGGCAACCCGGTTACGCATGAATATCTGTTGAGCGGTGCGGAGAAATAAAAAGCCATTTTACCATAATGCTAGTCATAGGCGGGGGGGGACACACAGTTTCGGTGTAAGAGAAAAGCAAAAATAATATGATTTTTTACGGGTTGATTCGAAGGCTGGAGATTTTGACGTTTCTCCGAAGCGGTCCGTCGGTAATTGAGCGGGCCGAGGCGAGCCGCCTCTCGCCAGCGCGAGCTCTCCCTTTTTCTCGTCCAATCGGCGAGTCGTCACACCGCCAAACCCCGGGCCCTTCACGGCCCTTCGGCTCCCTCGATTCGGCGATTTCGCCGAATTTGTGCGGCGCGCGAGGAGCGGACGGCGAAGAAAAAAAAAAACGGGATAAATCCCTCGGCCCCGTGTTGCATGCTAACGAAAGGTCGGCGTTCCGTGAAAGGGGGTGAGAGAGCTTCGAGCTTTAGCGCCGACGGCTACGCGAAAGGGCGGAGGGCCGGAATAAACGGGGGACTCAGAACGGCGTAACCGCACTCCGAACCCCAGAATGCATCACGGCTCGGGGAGGACGGATTCAGCGAATGCCCATCCGTTTACTTTCAATTCAAGGAAGACGTCTTGCGTAAGCACAATGCTGAATGCAACTCTGGACAGGTTGCGTGCGTCTTCGAATCTTCCCCAGCCCGAGGTACTGAAATGGACGCCTGCTAGGGGAGTCTCTATTAGTTCAGGTACAACTCTCTCCATTCATAGAAAAAAATATGACAACTATTGATGTCCGTATGGCATTTTCTGTTTGTTCATCGTTTATTGTGAAGTGAAGCACTACAGTGTGAGTTGTCGGGGGGTGAGGGGGGTGGGGGGTTGGGGGGGGGGGGGGTGGGCAATCTGTCTGCACCTGCAACACACAGCCTGCAGTCTGCAGCTTCACAAATGAAAAAGCATAGAAGCCACTTTGCATAATTTGCTTCCTCGAGGCCCTCAGTAAGTGCCCTAATAAATAAAAGCACCAGCGAAAAACTATGCAACAAATGAAATTTAAGCAGGAACCCCAATCTAACTAATGCACACGCCAGCTCTAAGCCGCGCTATAAACCCACGAGCTCGTATTTTTCCTACAACGAGTCTGAAGTGCCACACCACCTCCAGTAAATTACATTGATAAACACATGGCAAAAAGGAAGCTTGCAACACAGCAGAGACTAGCAATGAGGAAACCTTTCCCAGCACTTCAAAACATTTTACGGTTACTGCACTATGGAAACGTGGTTCTAAAGTGAGTCACAGGAAACAGAAACCGATACCAACAGCCCTCATTCAGGAAAACCATCTTTTTATGACAAAATAAAGTGGGAATGACTGGCCGGCAACAGGAAGCAGAGGTTGTGACCAATTGCGAAACGGCGGCTTCATCTCCAAAGCATGTTGACTCATAGTCTCTTAAAATCAATTAAAGCAGTGTCATATCCTAAAATTGAAAGGCTGACACACAGAAATAATTTCACAGCCAAGCTAAGCAGCACATAAGTTCCTTTCTTTGGTTTCCCCCCCCCCCCCCCGGCCCTGATGTGATGTTTTTTTTAAGTTTCAGGAAAAGGGTGGAACTGAACACGTGAAGGTTCTCCTGCTGACTATTCACCGGGCAGCCATGTTTGTTTACATGGGCTCCGTCATGCTTAAAGGTCGGCCAACCGGCATCCTTCGCATCGTGGGAAAAGTCTCACGTCTGCCTGCAGGGGGAGGACCTGCCTGTGCCCATCCGTGTTGCCAGGACATGCGCACGGGGAGCGAACCTGGACAGAACTGGCCTTAAGCACTACCCCATCTCGCCTCGCCTGTTTCTGACAAGTCTGAACACCTAAGGCGTGCGACAGAGAGAGAAAGAAAGAGAGAGGGGGAAGGACGGAGGAGGGAGAGAAAGAGAGAGAGAGGGGGAAGGACGGAGGAGGGAGAGAAAGAGAGGCGCCTTCGGCGGCGGCAAAGACGCCCCGTCGCCACTGGCGACCGCACTGGCGACCGCGCCCGTGGTGACCGTGGCTGGACGTTCCTGGAATGGTCAGAAAATGGCGGGTTGAAAAAAAGGTGACAGATGTAGGGGACGGCGGTGCGGTTTGCTGCGGGGCAGGATCTCTGACACGAGCGCAACCGAGAGTAACCAGCCAGGCAGAACAGCGGCAGACAGGGGGAGAGAAACACGGCATTCTGGCCCATGTCTCTCTCACACACGCACACACACACACACACACACACACACACACACACACATACCACACACCCACACACACACACACACACACACACACACACACACGCACGCACACACCACACACACATACCACACACACAACACACACACACATGCACACACACACACCACACACACACACCCACACACATGCACACACACACACACAAAATCCAGGGAAAAGGAACACCTGGGTTGTTGTGCAATAAAAACCGGAGGAGCTTCTGAGCGCGCTCAGAGTCACAGCGGGTCCCGATGTCCCCCGGCCCCGGGGGGGGGGGGGTGCCGGCCGCCTCCCTGGGGGGGGGCGCAGAGATTATCGGCCGGCCTTGGCGGGTTAGCGAGTCGCGGCATCCATCTCCAGAAGGTTAATAAATCACCTGCCCTGGCCCTCCGCTCGCTGACTGCGGGCAAAGGAGCTGGATTACTGAGAGCCCTCTCAGTCTCACCCCTGCAAACACCTGCCCGCTGAGCGCCTCCCGGGGGACTCAGAACTCTGTCACTCCGGTGATTACATCCTCACGTCCGCACTCCCATTTTATGTGAATGGACAGTTTAAAGTTTATTTGCATCTTTTAACACATACTTTAAAAAAAAATACTACGTGCCGCAGTTTTAGTTTGAGTTTCCCTTTAAATAGGGAAACTGGACCATTGGCTCAAAATGTGCAGGAAGGCAAAAAAAGTGCTTTTCATAATGCGGAGCTGGTCACGGTGCCTTTGAGGAGCTGCAAAGCATGCTGGGAGCCCGACGGAACACCTCTGAAGAAAAACTCTATTAGCGCACCGGGAGAAGGAGAGATCCATCACGCGCTTGGCTCGCGACCAAGCGGGCCATACATCACCGAGGCGAAATGTGATTGGGTGAGGTTCGGGGGCCCCCTGCAACGAATCCGCTCGCCCTTTCGGCCCCCTAGCGGCAGGAGGTACTCCTGCGGGGGGCCGCCGCGTTGGACCGATCGTTCAGTCAAAGTGCAAGGGACTGGGAGACAGAGACGGATGCCACTGTTCCTTGGGCTGCTTCCTGCTGTTGCAGACTAAGAGGCGATTCCTCTAAATTCTGCATGGCAATTACTATTGCTGGTTCTTAATATTAAAATTATTAGGAATGAATTGGCTTTTCGATTTAGCATAAAACGCTTCATTTTTGTCTCTGCAGATGTTGCAGATGGTGCAATAGAAAAGCTTCTCCATGACATGGGAGAATATGGTAAAACCCTTGTTAAAAGTGAAAATTTAACATTTATAAACAAACAAACATAAATAATAAATAAAGTAAATAGATAAAAAACTGGATTTTTACCAAAAACAGGAGTTAAAAGGTGACCACAGGGTCCACACACATTACAGCCTAATCTAGTAATCTAAAGAGTTGTAATTTATTTTTATTTATTATTGTTACCCAAACTTACAAGCAAAACTATACAGAGACTCAGTAGCTCTGTAGACTCATGCTCTCTGCCTAAAAACTGCAAAGATTTGTTTTTACACAGATTACATTATTTACATTTTTCCACCGGTGCTCATCTATTTGAATGTGGAAATGTGGTCGCAGTTTGCATTTTCCTATAATGGAATACAGGGAGGTATGAGCACTGGCCTATATGGCCAGTAAAATACTGGTTATTGAAATTAATTTCCACATTGTACACCCCTATATTAATGTTATCCTAACTGAGGTGAAATGGTAGTTATTTTCATTGCTTGGGAGGAAATGTACATCATTGTTCCACAATGTAGCAAGTGCACGCTGCATGTGACCTCATAACAACGTGTCCGCCCTTCAGAAATCTGCCACCTTGTTGTTTCTGATAGCTTTCTCTGCGTGACCAGGGCTCACGTTAGCTTCCGTTCGCTGTCCCCATGGTCTCTGCTGTTTGCTTTCTCTCTCTGTGTGACTTCACTTTCTGCCCTGGTTTTCACCTGAATCCGTGTTCCCTTGTTTTTGATAGAAATTGTGGCATTCATACTCCGTCTCTCCATAACTCAGCAGCATACAATGCATCAGAACCACCCGCGATTCCGGTCAATAATTTATTAGACAATTTAAGAATTACCATATGCCCATCTATGAGATAAATTATTAAAGAACCGCTGTTTAAATTGATTACACAGAGTGGACGGTGATCTTGATAGATGGCTTCAGCATTTATCCGCTTAACAAATAACAGTCTGTCAATTAAAATGAATATTTTCCCCCATGGTTCATTTCCTTGTCACTATGACCCTGTCCCTATCTTATACATCTCATCTCTAACCCCAGTCCTGGAGGACCATGTGACCTGCAGGTTTTTGATGGTTTCCTTTCAGCAGATAATTTAGGCCTTGAAAACAAGGTGCCTGGACACTTCAGCCCACCAATAACCTTTGAACTTAAGTGCTGACACACACCAAAAACTGCTTTTTTCACACTGGTGCATTCTGCAGGTGGTTGAGCTCCAAGCGTAATATTTCCTCATTGGTGTTTTCCAATGGCATTTCCTCAAAATATGGCTTGACACCGCCCCTTCAGCCACATGCTGCTCTGTTCAAGACGTGCTATGCTCAGACTTAAGAGGATTTTAGTGCAATGATTCATGGTGACGCTGAGATTTTCACATCACGTCTACATTTTTATTCAAGAACAGACGTAGATTTGATGAATGGATAAGCAAAGCTATAGTTCACGAAGACACGAAGCTACAAAACCTACAAAAATTACTCAGTATGCTGAATTAAAGCACAAAATCTACTCAAACTTGTTTTATATTAGACTACAGGCTACTAGCTTCAAGGTTTGGGAACTGATACTATACTATACCATACTATACTATACTATATTATGCTATGCTATGCTATGCTATACTATGCTATAGCTAAATTTGTAATTCACCAAAGTAAAATCTTGAAAAAAGCTTTAAATCCACAAGAGGGCCAAACAGTGTTGCAAAGCACAACAGCGCTTAACAGCACTGGTTCTGTCTTCTGACCATGGTCTCAAATCAGTGAGGACTGACGCACACCCAGCGGGCACGCATGCCCCGTGTGCAGAAAACCGATCTGAGATCAGTGCAGCACCAAGGGAGTGGCTGAACGAGAGCAGTTTGGGACACGGTCACTTAGCATTGTACTTTTCTTCCCTCCCCCACCCCTGCCCACCAACCAACCACTCCCAACCACACAGCCTCCGCAAGGTTGAAAAAACTAACTGCAAAACATGCGTCGGACGTGCCAAGGCTGGCAGAGAAATAGAAACGTTGACATCCATATGTCCGGGTGACCTCTCGTCTCAGTAAGCAGTTTAAAAATCGCAAGGAAGGTGACAGCAACAGAAAAAACAGCTTTTGAGACGTGCGGGGGGGGGGGGGGGGTGGCGTATGACAAACTATGAGCTATCGCCAGGAAATCTCACCCTTCAGTGATCATTCATTGTGAACGAGAAGGCATTATGACAGAGGGTAATACACCATTACTAATAGATATAAAATGCCACCTTGATTCATTATCAGTCCTGAAACAATTAATTGGCTCCATTTTTTTCCCCAGAACGAGCCGTGAAATCACCACCCTCATATTTTCACAAACAAGTCATTTTCCCACGGAAATGTTAACGGTTTATTTTGGCGTTAAGAAGAAATAAAATCCATCAATGTTGTTCCGTTTGATTGAACTGACAAGCCACAAGAAAGGTAAGTACTCATTAACAAACACCTACACAGTGGTCCGGATCTAATCAACATTTTCCCTTCATTTTAATGTAAATATACAGGTGTGTTAAATTTGGCCTGTTCACAGTCCGGCAAGTTCAGCCAACTCGACTTGCAAAAGCCTGCAAAAAATAAGTCAAAGGACTTCCTGCCCCTCTTCCGGACTCAGTATGGGGTTCGGAACCATGACGAAGTTATTTTCCCGCTATTGGCGGTGAAGGGAATTGTCTATAATCAGAGTTGAATGAGATTTCCCAGTAGTGGCCATTGCCAATTGCCCCACGTTTCTCTCCCATTCAGCCTCACTGCCATCTGAAGACGTGGCTGGGCAAGACAAACGCTGTCAGCGGCATCGCAGCACAGACACAGTCAGTAATGAGAAATGCTTTTATTGCAGCTAGACTAGCGGACCAAATAATATGGCTGTGGGCAACAGCAACATTTTACAACTCTCCTTCTGATTTTTTGTGTGTTTGTGTGTGTGTGTGTGCGTGTGTGCGTGCGCACGTGTGTGTGAGAGATGGCTGTGTAGTGTGTACATGTTTGCACGGGGGTCTTGCTCCAGTTTGGCACTAGCTTGACAGAACAAATAAAGCCAACAAAATGTACCTTTGCTCTCCCGCTAGCTTCTGTACCACTGATAATCATGAGAAAATGGGCATGGAGACAGCTAAGCAAATCTGCATTTGAGTGACAACAAAATTTTCAATCATTAAGTGACTGCACAGCCTTCACCACACTAACAATAGCTACACTGAGTATCCACTATTGCATATGTGTGTGTGTGTGTGCGCGCGCACGTGTGTGTGAGAGACGGCTGTGTAGTGTGTTCATGTTTGCACGGGGGTCTTGCTCCAGTTTGGCACTAGCTTGACAGAACAAATAAAGCCAACAAAATGTACCTTTGCTCTCCCGCTAGCTTCTGTACCACCGATAATCATGAGAAAATGGGCATGGAGACAGCAAATCTGCATTTGAGTGACAACAAAATTTAAATCATTAAGTGACTGCACAGCCTTCACCACACTAACAATAGCTACACTGAGTATCCACTATTGCATATGTGTGTGTGTGTGTGTGTGTGTGCGCGCACGTGTGTGTGAGAGACGGCTGTGTAGTGTGTACATGTTTGCACGGGGGTCTTGCTCCAGTTTGGCACTAGCTTGACAGAACAAATAAAGCCAACAAAATGTACCTTTGCTCTCCCGCTAGCTTCTGTACCACCGATAATCATGAGAAAATGGGCATGGAGACAGCAAATCTGCATTTGAGTGACAACAAAATTTAAATCATTAAGTGACTGCACAGCCTTCACCACACTAACAATAGCTACACTGAGTATCCACTATTGCATATGTGTGTGTGTGTGTGTGTGTGTGTGTGCGTGTGTGTCTGTATGTGTGTGTGTGTGTGTGTATGCATGTTACGAGGGACAAAGGCTTTGTGTACTTTAAACATTTCTGCCAATCACATGATTGACAGATAATGAAGCGGGCCAGTCGAGTTGGTTTAAAGAAAATCCCTCATTATTTCGCTGGTCCTTTTGCATATTTCAAAAATCAGGCTCGCGTTTCAGTCGATTGTCTCTCTCGCATTCAAGCACCCTTCGGAGCGGGGCGTCATTAAAGGGGGGGGGGGAGAAACAATGTGTTTGTTTAGCGGGTGTCTGGGCTCTTCCGCGAGCGGCTGAGACAGCGCGTCTCGCTTGAAGCGCGCGTACCAGGGAAGGCGTGGCACTTCAAAACAAACGCAGTCTGGGATGCGTCCAATTAAGCCTTAGTATCGAGCGGCCGAAAACCGACAGGCGGCATCGGAGGGGAGCGTCTGGAAGGGGCCGGAGGTCAAACCCGATTAAACGGACCGGAGCGGGGAGGGCTGACGCGAAGCCCGCTAACGCTCTCCTGGCTAGCGGGAGGCTCTCTAAGATGGCCGTGCCTGCGGACTGGAGAATTAGCGGTGGGGGCGGTGGGTGGGGGTGGGGGAGTAGCGGCCGATGCGATTGCAGACACGACAGGAGTCCCTGAGAGCCCGCCGGTGCGCCGCACGGCCTTGAGAGCTCCGGCGGTCGCTAAACCATAGACGCATAAACCATAGATGCATAAATCATAGACGCATAAACCATAGACGCAAATCGCTCTGCCTTTGAGTTGGCCAGCGTAGGCCCTGGGAATATAATGCAGTTAATCTTGAATGAACAGATGGAGGCTGTGTTAAAAAAAAAAATAAAAAAAAAAAACTAGGTTCTCATTAAGAAAGACGGAAGCACAACCGCATCTATTTTTCGACAGTGATTATCTCGCAGCGAGACGTTCCTCTACTCGTCTCCGCAAACGCCTCGGATTGTCTCTCTCTCTCGCACACACAAGCGCGCTCCTCCGAGAAGGTCGTGACCCTCGTCAGAAGAGCCGCGGCAAAACAAACCGACGATCTATTTCTGCGAAAGGCGAAACTCAAAAACCCAGTCGGAGCAGAAAAAACCCGAAGCGTCTGCAGCTATGCAGAGGAGACGTATCGCTTTTCCTCTCTAAACAACAAAGGTGAAGACGAGTACGAGCACTCCAGATGAATATCACTGACAATCAGGGCGCTCTTTCAAATATCAAGTTTGCTTTTCCTTGATGTAAAACATCTTCTTTGCCAGACACAAAAATACTTTTTTTTCTCTCTGTGAACTTCTGGAAACTGTAACTGTAACAACTTGTTCGCAGTTATGATAGAAGTTCGAGAGGTCAGCTGAGCTGTGCTTTTGGTAAAGTCTGCCAGAGCCGTGGTCTCTCCAGAACAAAGCCCGCCTCTGTCACATGGGCCACGGCTGCAGATGAAAACATAATAGCCTGGCTGTCCCAACGCCAGCGCTGTATAAACTCATAAACGTGCCGGTGTGTAAATTACCTTCCGAACATACCGTGCGTGCGACCTTGTGGCCTTCCTAAGGTATTCCCACCTATAAATAGTGCCCCAGACTATCAACACAGCGACCATAAATGTCTGAATTACAGGGACTTTACTATTTAGAAAGGGAGCTTAATGGTAAATAAAACCTATACAGAAGGGCCGACTCACTCATACAGTGGCTCTGGACTGATTCACTCATACAGCAGCTCTGAACTGATTCACTCACACAGCATCTCTGGACTGATTCACTCATACAGCATCTCTGGACTGATTCACTCATACAGCATCTCTGGACTGATTCACTCATACAGCAGCTCTGAACTGATTCACTCATACAGCAGCTCTGAACTGATTCACTCATACAGCAGCTCTGAACTGATTCACTCATACAGCAGCTCTGAACTGATTCACTCATACAGCATTTCTGGACTGATTCACTCATACAGCAGCTCTGGACTGATTCACTCATACAGCAGCTCTGAACTGATTCATACAGCATCTCTGGACTGATTCACTCAAACAGCATCTCTGAACTGATTCACTCACACAGCAGCTCTGAACTGATTCACTCATACAGCATTTTGAGATCACTCAACAGGGACACGGGTATACATTAATTTGAAGTGCTCAGGATCCTCGCTGCTCGATTTGGAGCCCGCACGTCCGCCTGCTAAACTACACACACGTCACTTCACGCGCGGCTCACGCCTGTCGACTCGCAAAACTTCGCAAACCGCGACGGGCTAAGAAGCCGCGCTCGACGTGGAGCGCTTCGAAGGAGAGCGCCACGCTAGTCTGCGCTCACCCAGCTGACGGCAGAGGTCGCAGAGACGAGCACTGATATACAGCACAGACACACGCGCGCAGGCGTAAGACAGTGTTCAGCAGGGAGGGGGATGGGGGGGGTGGGAATTCACCGAGGCGTGCGGCCTACCTGCCATCATCTTCTGCGCCTCGTAGGGCTCCATGTAACCGTCGTTCTCCGTGGCCTTCTCTGCGGAACCCTGGGTCCCGCCAGCCTGCTCGGCGTCAAAGGGGTCTGCATAGTCCTCAAGGATGACAAGCTGGGCGTGTGAGAGAGAGAGGAAGACAGGGAGAGAGAGAGAGAGAAATAAGTAAGACTACTGTAATTATAACACATAAGCAATGACACAATCCCCTTTTTTTCTTTTTAAAATTCATTTTTGTATACTTTTTAAAATGATTGTTAAATTATATAGTCGCTGTTTCAACTAATTTTCACTAGAAATCACACCGACTAACATACAGAAATACCACGCACAAACACAAAGTTCTATTTTGTTCATATGTTTATTGTTTGTTGTACCTACGTTTTGGCAATTATATATACATATATATATATATATATATGTCATGGCAATAAAGCTTATTTGAATTTGAGAGAGGAGAGAGAGAGACAAAAAGAGAGAGAGGGAAGAGAGCAGAGAGTGACAGAGAGAGAAAACAGAGAGTGAAGAGATAGAGGAGAGAGAGGAGAGAGAGAAAGAGAGATCAACTTAGTCTGAACCACTGAGGAACAGGACTCGGCTGGGCAGGGGACTGGATGACTGGGTGACCCACTTCAGAGCTGATGCAAACACAAAACCCAGGAAAGGCAGGGTGGAGGACTGAAAGAAGACAACAGGAGGAGGGGCCGAGAAGCAGAGGGGCAGAAGGGAAGAGTGGAGGGGAGAAGGAGGGTAGGAGACCAGCAGAGCTGAGAGTGCTGGAGAAAAGCAGAATGTGGAGAAGACAAGATAAAGGAAGGAAGAGAGGAGGAAAGCTCACCAAGCCCTCCTCTTACATCATGGCCACTTAGCTTCTCCACACACTTCAAAAAGCCATCGCGTCTGTACTCTTCTATCAATATTGCCTAAGCTGATGATGCCCTTTGCAATTACATACTTGCAGACTGTGTCTGGCTCCCAGATAAAATCCAGAAAGAGAACAGCGCCAAGCAGAAAAAAAAAAGAGTTGTCGATATAAACAGCATTACAGAAATATATAGTAGGCAAAAAGACAAAAACTAAATGCTGGCATTCAGTTTCATTCAGTCATCCCATTCTGAGAATGTGCAAATCATTTTTTTTTTTTAAATGTAATGTTCTAGTACCCAGATTCGTTCAGAATTGCAACCGTCGTGTATCTACTGGTCATTCAGAACATTGCACAGCAAATGAAAACCTTGAGAATACCAGGACAAGCAACTAATACAGTAACAGATGGTATTTCTGTGCAAAACTACCTCTGTCTGTAATATAAGATACACAGGCAATTTTCTAATTTCCCTCCAAGCAGGCATGGATGAATGCAAAACATTTGTACTTTTTTATTGACACACACACACACCAAATGCAAAAATCAATACAGTTTGGAATATGATGACAGATGACCGATTAATAAGTCATAAAGACGTACATTTTAAAAACAATAAAACGAAACGTTCAGTGACTCGGCGAACGTTCTTCAGTCGATCTGGGAGGCGGAGCTGGAAGGGTTACAAACAAGCTGCGAACGCGTTCGGGTCTACCGCAGCTTCGCGGAGATTACCATATGGCCCATTTGGACCTCTGTTCGGAACGACCGGGCGAGGCAGAAAACCAATGAGGCGGTGCCAGTCGATCTGCAGCACGACCGCGGGGACCGGCGATTTGGAGGACCGCGGCTACGGAGGACGCTATCTCTCTCTCTCTATCTCTCTCTCTCTCTCTCTCTCTCTCTCTCTCACGGGTATTTTTAAAAGGCTGCCATCTCGACGAAGCGGATCGAGGACCAGCTGGAGACCGCGCAAATGTTTTTTTCCGGGGACTTGTGTCGCGCGAGCCCCGTGGAGGCTAAAGAACGCGGAAAATCTCGAAAAACTTTTGGCAGAAAAACGCCGCCGGATTCCTCTAAAAAAGAAACCTCTAATTAAGAGGGAGAGAAGACAGGAGGGAAAGAAAGACAGAGTGGAAGGAAAAGAAAGAAAAACCAATGTTTTGAGAGCGAAGGGACAAAAAAAGGTGGGCGTTACTCTCGTTGTGAGTCATATCTAAGGAGAGAAGGGTTTATTTCCTCTACTTTTCACAAAGAGCTCATCGCTCCTCCGCGGGAAAACAAAATGGCTGGCACGGGAGTGTCGAGGTCGAGCTCCTACCTGCCCCCGCCCAGGCCATTAACCCTTCTCTCCCCCAAATACACCTCTCTGACCACCCAACACCCCTTCCCCCCAAAGGATGTCCCTCACAAATTTGAAATTCAAAAACTGGCAATGAGGGAGACACCAGCCTGCCAAGGGGAGGGGCCTAATAAACTGCCAATGAGGAGCCTTTAACCAACTGCCAAGGGGCAGGACCCAATAAACTAGCACTGGGCCAGACCTTTAAATCTGCTAATGACCTGCATTTCACATGCCAATGAACCCAACTGGTCAACCCAAACTGTCAACAGCCCACCAGTAACAACTCACCGATTTCTTAGCAAAAAAGTAGGCAGCAGAATTCCATGCCCACGCACCCCCAACCTCCAACCCATGCAAATTTAATGATGTGGGCTGCATACCTGGGTTTCACTTTCTTCTTGAAAAGCTCTAGCTCTCCTGTTCTGCTAATAATTGGACAGTGAGCGAACCAAACAAATGTGAAATAGCCAAAGGATTCAATTCAATTCAATCAGCACATTTGTTTCAAAAATAAAACCCTCTCCGTTCATTACAAAGCAGCTCAGTGGGAAAGACGAGGTCACAGCCTCAAATGGCGAACCAAACTAAAATACCTTCCACAAAACCACATAATACTCAATAGGCCTAATAGACAAATTCGACAGGCTTAGAAGAGCCATTTAAAATGAGCAAGTTAAATGCAAAAAGTTTGTACAGGCTTTTCTACCCAATTACTATGACCATTTTAGCACAGTATAATTGCAGTGTTTTGCCTTTTTACTTAAAAGGGAATAGATCCAATGGTTTTTCGTACCACAAATGTGAGTACCTCACACACAGCTTTAATTAACTAAAGCCACTCAAATTTTAAGTGTTTTAGTGCCAGACCCCAACTTTGCGCACAGTTTAAAAATGAAACATTTTCAAAAACCACAACAATACCTTTCTAGCCCACACTGCATGGGATTTATAATTCATTACCCTGGCTTTGTGTAGTTTACAGCTTGTTCAGGATAACACTTCAACAGCTAAAGGTAATGCTTTAATTGCATTAAGGGTAATGTTTAACAAAGGACGTGAGCCAGCAAAGAGGAGAGGAACTGAACAAACATTAGCCACAGAGTCGGACTGGCGACATTCCACACGACGGGAAACACACACGTGCGTCTGACTGCATGAAATATGTATGCGCAGGGCACCATGTGTTGACAGCCATCTGTTTGCGTAACGAGCACACGCTGTAAAAGAAAAACAGTAGTTTTGTCAAATAAAAATGAGGAAGAGGAAAGCTAACAGGGACTGGTAAAACTCGAGCCCCCTGGTCGACCAGCTACAGCATTCTCACTTCTGCCGTAGACACTACGTGAGGTTCTCTACAGCTCGATAAACTCAAGTAAAGGTGGAATGGTTTGTATAATAGGGCCTGTTTCTTGAATCAAATCAAATGCATACTTAGCTTCTGACCTGGCTTCTCTAGGACATTTCTGACAACTACATGTGCGAGTGTTCAGTAACCCGGTGGGTGTTAAGGTTTTACGGAGGCGCCCTCCAGGACCTGAACGTCAAAGAGCATCGGCCGCACAGCGCTCGTGAATTCAGTAGCGCTCGCGCCTGAAGTCTAAAGGCACCTTTCTATTAATGCTGGAACAGTTACCACTGCTGTCCAGTGAATGGATCCAATGTCATAACAATGGGGATTTTTTTTTACCACAGCTACATTCATGTTCTTTTTTTTGCCCATGTAAAAGGGTGTCTAGAGAATCCTAGAGCACAGCTGCATGGACACCGTCGGTGGGGTTCAGTACGTTTCAATGTTATCATCGTCGCCATCGTCATCGTCATCTCCACCATCATCATCACCTGCTTCATCGCTGTCCCCATTGCCTTTTTCACCGCCGTCGCCAAAGCGCTTCACGCTGCTCTGATCTGCTTTTCACGCCGCGCGTCTGTGCTTGAGCAGAGGGAGGGAGGCGAGCCGGGACTTCATTAGCAGAGATTCTGCTCGCTGGAGGAGGAGGAGGAGGAGGAGGAGGAGGAGGTGAAAGAGGGGAGCGATTTGCACGAGGCGACGGCGGCGAGGCAGCGGGGGACCGAAGGCCCCTCTCCTAGGTGCGGCGCGGTCTGGCTGGGGCCCGCCTCTCTTACCGGAGCCGCCGCCTTCCGTCCGCCGCAGATTCCGCCGCGGCTACCTCGGTATATGCGATTCGGCAGACGAGCAGACAGCAGACAGCGTGCGGCATCCGCACCGTGCCTCAAAAGCGTAAGCGAATCACCGGAGATAAAGAATCCTGCGATGGCGGCCTGTGGGTCCACGAGGCTTTCTGCCCGACGCTTTCTGCCTGCCCTCTCCACACAGAGCCGGGAAAAGAACATTCTCAATTACTCCATTCTGGTCCCTCGGAGTCCGAGCCTCACCGTGTCTTACACCTGCCAGCCCGCAGATAACCTGCGATCGCTTTGGAAAGACATCGGGGCTGTTTAATATGCATTACGCTTCTCAGGGAGCGAAGTCGATTTCAAAATGGGGTCCCAGGTAACCGGGTGCATTAGGAAAGGGGGGAAGGGGGAGGGGGGAATATAACAGGCACCTGCCATTCCAGCTCAGCGTTCTGCTCTGTTAGCAAAGCCTCGATGATTAAAATTCGATTGTCTGCCAGACGTCCATTAAGGCAGTGTGAATCTACCGCACACACACACACACACACACAATCACAGGGGAATGAATCTAGCAGGCAATTAACATTTAAAGCAGCAGGCTTAGTAAAAAATGCAAATCCTTATCTCAATTTTATGTAATAAAGTTGCCAGTTAGTCACTGGCACCAGTTTGATTCCGGAGCCCATCGCTTTCAACATTCCATCCGTTCCACGCTTCCGCATTCCGTCCTTCATCTTAACCCTTGGGAAGAGCAGGCTTTCTGGAAAGTTTTTTTTTTTCCCCCTAAATTCCAAGTCAGCGTTCTAGAATTCCATTGCTTTCAATTACCAGTAGTGCTCAGCATTAGAATGTTGAGTTGAGAACATTCTAATCACGTTTGTCTGACCTGCATCATTCCATAGAGATAACTACTGCTTCAATCATTAACACAGTGGAGATGCATTGCTGGAAGAAATCCACAAAAAGCTGGCTTCTCTGAGTGAAGTACATTCTGCCTCCTTCCCCTTAATCAGTTCACAGGCTCCAAACCAACCTAGGAGACGAGGGGCAGGCGAAAAACTCGTGTCCGCACCGTACCCTCAAAAACCCGAGAGGCGGCCAGATAACAATGAGGGCTAAGAAAGAAGAGGGGAGGAGGAGGAGGAGGAGGGGGAAAGGAAGAAAAAAAAAACCTGACATTTGTGATTTATGTTTCATGCCACTGGGGGATTTCGGTCCAGGATAACCTAATACGGCTGCAGGCTTAGCAGCTCTATTGCATTACGGAGTTTCAAAGGGCTTTTTTTTGTGTGGCCGTTGCTCTTGTTCTTTAATAAAAAAGCCCGCTATCGGAACGAATGAAAGCCGTCTCGGAGCCGGGCGTAAACAGCTGCAGCAGGTGCCAAACCGAAAATGAAAACAGGGGCTCCCCCCCCCCGGCTCTCCAGAGCTGTGTCCACGGAGACGGAGCTCATCTGAGCGCTTTTTACCGAAAATGGTTGATAAGCAAAACATAAAGGAAACAGGTGCCAGGGCCTTTCTAGCTGCACTAAGCCTTTGAAAGTGCATCCAGGCCTGTACTGAGGGGGGGAAAAAAACACTTCAGTAGTTATTATTATTTAATTATGTTGCATATTATATTATTATATCATTATACAAAAGGCAGGTTTCACCACCCCCCCAGAGCCCTTGCAAGAGGGAAAAGTTCTTATGAAAAATCTTAGAGACGCATCTTCCCAAATAAGTGCCTGGTTGCGCGTTGCACAGCTTGAAGCCTCTGCCAAGCAGTTCATCAGTGGTGAACTCATTTCCGGTGCACCTACAGTGTGGTTGTGTCTTGAGTACAAGGACAACACTGGCGAAGGAGGGTTTATATTAGGGTAACCTCTCGGGGAAACGGCAGGTTCGTGCTCAGGCTGGTGGGAGACCGGCCCCCGTGGTTCAAAATATTACTCCCTGAAATAAACTGGGTCTCAACCAAGATTTATAAGCACTCGATGCCTACACAAAAGGCACATAAGTCACACAGCTAATGTAATGATTCTGCCGTGGGTTAAATTAGTCATGGGTCTCCAGCAAAAATAAATAAATAAATAAACAAACAAACAATCTAGAGTGCACATCTCCAAAGAAAAGAAAAGCATATTTGTCTTCGGGTGAATTCATCAGTTAGCTTTGCTTTTAGCCTTATTAAAGGCTGTCTAATTCAATATTCTAGGTTATGGCTCGCCAATAATGTTGCAGAGAAAGCCATGGATGAAAAACAATTGGTAGTATGGAGCACTGGGAACAGCAATTTAGGCGTAAAAGCACATTTAGTTTCAAGGCTCTGCTATCTTGTTCGGTTAGATACTCGGGCAATTAATTTAAACCACACAAGAATGTCACACTGGCCAGATTTAACACACTCCATTTATCTGTTGCCGCCGTACACTCACGCGTACTGCTTTCCATTGTTTTATGAGAAGAGCATCATCATTCAGACACGGAAGGTCTGTATATCCTTTCATCATTAGTGACGGTAGCTTGCATTATTTTGTAACAAAAATGTAAAAGCAAAGCATAAGATATTTGTCAAGTAGTAAAAAAAAAAAAGTAACATACGATTGTGTTTCATTGAGACCTGGTTTTTTTTGAGGGTGGAACATTTCCCAGGCTCCACGTGGGGTTGAGTTCCCTGGGCAGTCAGGAAAAGATTACTCCGGAATGAACAGCAGGCATTAGCGGTCAGTCATTGATCGTAATTTGCAATGCAAACTCGGAAAATCGTTTAAAACTGGCCGGTAGTAAAGCCTCAATGCTTAAGAGTTACACGACCATAACCTGTGTGTCAGTGTGGCACGCAGTATATACACTGGGGTAAGATAATGAAACAACTAAAGATAAAGGGAATTATAGGGAAAAGGGCAGGTCTGAAAGCCAGCTGGTATGTGTGGTGAGAATTTGAGATGCTTTTTTTGTAGCCACAGCCCCAGATATCTCTACATTGTTGCAAAGATCTGCTGTTGGAACTGATGAGGATAGCTGCAGGAGGGCATGGTTAGGAGGTAGTATCACTGTTAAAAATACCTTAAATCCAACAGAAGTCCAGCCAAGGTCATCAGCAAAGGTCACCAGATCACACCATAGCTGGTGTCTTAACTGTAATTGGTAGCTATATGTCTGCATTCCATGAAAAATAAGACGTCTGCACGCTTTATTGTCCATGACAAAACATATAATCATGAAACAAAGTCAATGTTTTAATCCAAATGGGACTCCATGAGGTCCACTCAAGCTACACTTGTAAGGGTCCTAACATGGTACTACAAGCCTGACCAGATTGACACTCTGATTCAAGATGAGCCAACACAACCTCTGATGTCTTTGCTACTACAAGCCAGTGGTCAGTTAATTCTTAACATGAAGCCATAACCTACTGTGCAGCTCCTACTGGAGGTGGTGATTCAAACCAAAAAAACAATGACATAACATGCTACTACCTAAAACTTTCCTGTAGTTTTTCCTTTTTTCTCTAAAAATGTGAAATTGGCTGTTGAAGCTATTGAGTAGCCACTGTGCCAGTCGCTTACACCAGCAGCACTGTAGATGAAACATCTAAAAGCCAGTGACTATTTTACACATATCAGAACAGGTGTCATAAATCTGGTGCCGGTCAGGGAGAAGGTGCATTTCAGAATGAAGACAGCAAGAAGCTTGTAAGCCCCTGGTCTGCCACTGGGAATGAACTGGCAACCCAAGTTAACCCCAGATAACATCACACCCCCCGGCCAATCCACCCCATCCCTGGTAGAGGCCAGTTGTGTACTGCAGCTGAAAATTTCCCATTTATTATGAATTTGTCCTCCTTTTCTCACGGCTGTCACTGTCACCAACATTGCCACTGAGATCAGGTAGCACAAATCGTTCATATCTTTTCCCTAAGAACCAACCACGCGTCCGGAAAGAGACCTGAGACTGAAGCATTTCCTCACCCGATCAACGTCTTCTTAATACACTGTAGGTTAAGCGCACTAGGATACGTCCGACCAAATGCAATTTCCTTTTCTGATCTTGGTCTCGCTGAGATATGAGCTTTTGAAGTTGAGAGTTTTATGAAAGAAAAATTTATGAAGTGAGCCTCAGTACCAGTTGAACAGGCCTACTCCTACATACACAACTAGGTCTGTCAGTCGCCCCTAAAATGTTTTTTGAATATTCTTTACTTGAAAATGTTACGCTGTCAACCAGTATGCACACGTTTATCAGGTTTGTTTTGCACAATGTTTTCTGGGTGTTCAGCAGGCACTGCATGTATGGATGAGGGAGAGAAAAAAACGCAGTCATGCCTGGCTGTTTAGAAGCAGGTGCCTCTGACTTTGTTATTTCTCCAAACTCAAGTGAGCCCTAAGCTTGCTAGCGATCAAGCACTATCAAATTTCCATTTTTCAAATTCTAAAACAACTGTGTCTTTCTGTTCAATCTTCCCATTAGCTGCACAGAATCTGGATACTTTCCAAAGATTATTTCTTAGATTTTAATAGATATGTAATATTATCACGGACCCGGTTTGTTCAACTTTTCGATCCATTATGCTGCAGCTAGTGCTGGCTGGCGCACTTGTAAACAAACAGCGACTCCCGAGGAAGACATTATCAGAGCACTGAGATTACACAAGCGGCGGGTTCAGCCGGGGAAGACATTTGAAAGCACACAAATTCAAATATGTATCTGTTCTTTGCACAGTAAACTTCAGTAAACTTTTTTTGACCTTTGAATTTTGTTTGAACAGCAGTAATACAGACAGACACGACGTCACTTATGTGGACACACACACACACACACTTCTGCATGAGCCTTGACATCTTATTCTTGACTTCAAAGACTCAAATCTGAAAGGAAGCTGAAAAGGAAATTGAACGCTGTCAGACGTATCCTTGATTGCTAAGGCATAAGCGTTATGAAAAGCACAGTTGGTTCGACTTAAAAAAAAAAAAACACAAACAAACCAAAAATAGACTTTGGATTTCAGAGAGAAGGCTGGATTATACATCGCTAAAAAGGCAGAAAACCACAGAGCATTGTCTTGTAGTGGGGATGAGCGAGGGAGCCGAGAGGAAAACAACGAGAGGGACGGGCGATGGGCCAGTGAAAGGACAGGAGAAGAGGAGAAAACGGTTTAATCTGGGCCACTCAGACGCGCCGTCTCCTCAGATAGCCTCTGTGTGGGGAGAGCACTACCAACCCTGGACTCTTGGCCACCCTGATTACAGAGAGAGGTGGGGTCCAGTATCATGCAGGTTTTCCACATGACCGAGGTGGGGGAGGGAGGGTGGGGGGGTCACTTCTGTCTAGCCGCCAAGTGTCCAGTGAGAGCCTAATTCCTCTGTAAAATATTTTTCAGACTACTAGGCGTGAAAAAGAAAAAAAAAATTCTAATTTTCAAAAATTCAGTCACCAGAGTCACAAAAAAATAAAAGAGAAAGCAAACCAAGGCTCCCAGATTTTCAAGTGGCGAGTACAGACTTGCCCGGCGAAAAGGGAATGTCGCCAAGTTGTAAACACTTCCTGTCAGGAAGGGAGCACTTCCTTAATCCTGAAACAGCCCTCTCGGCCTTTATGTTTGGCATAATGAAAGCAGTTGCTGCCTGCCTCTCCACCTCAGGCCTGATCCCCTGACAGACAGAGGCCTGTTCTTTGAAATTACGTGGAGCACCCTACCCGTGGCCCAGCAGGTGATAGCACCTGGAGCTTATGCTAATAGTTACCTTTAGACACGTTTGCAGCTAATAAGCCTTTCTCTGTGGCTACTTAAACTTCCTGTCCTTATCTGCACATAATACAGATGGAATTTGGCTGTCATATCAAAGCCCACAATGATATTTTCCCTTAACTTCTGCTTTGTATACAATTAATAAATTGTGTGAACTTGGTCTGCATATGGCATAAACATAGCCAGGATAATATAGGATTTCATTGTATAATAAACTATTCCCACATGTTTTAAACAGATTAAATCCACCCTTCCCCCCCTTCCCAGGCAGGCTGAAAATAAGCAGTGTTTTGCAGCAGAGAGGGAAGTAGAGAGGGATCACAACTATAACACTACAGTTGAGTTGTAGCTTTCATAGCTAGTTTTAACATTTGGTTACACCATGCACTGTGTGTAAAACACATGGTTAAATTTTGAAGGTTTAAAGAATGCACGCATTCATAAAACTCATTCAGGAAGAGCACCACTTTGACTCTGAATGACCCAAGCCTCAGATGAGTGGCAGTTAAGAATAAAAAGCTCCCGATGCCTCCTCCGACACCAGACGCCCTTCCCCCGGACGGGGAGAGTGTCCGCAGTGGAATGTCAAGCCGAACCAGCGCTTCACCCCGCTGAAGGACCATAGCTGTTTAAAGAGCCTTTTAAAGGGTAGGCATGCTCAGCATGGGGCTAATGGAAACATCAGCTATCCAGCAGCTAAAATGGATAACGAGGTAGTGAAAAACATTCCATGGACCCAGCAGACGCTCGGTCTCGTGTGCTTAAGCCTGCGAGTTCCGCCTCCCGTCGGAGCAGAAGCATTTCGACCTGGGAATACGAGTTCGTTAAGGGGCGGGACCGAGGACGATACTGTAGCGGCACATGCTCCGTGCTGTCAAACGGCACCAGAAACTCATGTTACAAATCAGGACATCCTGTTAGGGAGGAGAGGGGGGGGGGAAGGAACACAGGAGTTGACAGTCTGGTTAGTCAAATCTGTGGTAGCACCAGCGGTAGGGTCACAGACCACAGGGCTCGGACCCGTCCTCGTGGATACGTGGGAGAAAGCATGGATTCTACTGCTCTGTGTCCGCAACCACGAAAGGTCATTCCTGCATTTTAAACACTAGAGGGAAGAATAAAAAAAAAAACCTAAAACAGTATTTGAGAATCCAGGGTTAGTCTTGGGAAAGGAAGACTGTCAATTATGGGTGAAAACTTGCGTTTTGTGTACTCGGAGCAAAGAGTGTTCCAACTTTTTTACCATGGAAGCAGTTAAAAATACCCAGGCTTTTTTTTTTTTTTTTTACGGCCTACGCATACTTACCCAGGGTGGCACGAAACCTCAGGGCTCAATTTGTTTCCTTTTAATCAGCCTGTGATGCCCTAGTTTCCCAGCAGTCCTGCTTTTTGGGCGGCATTTCACTCGGCCATTAAAATAAACTGTGTCATGTGTCCACGGCTTCCCCGAACGCAGTTACCGACATTGCCATTTGTACCGCAAAACACTTACTAAGTTTAGAGTGACGGCACACGGCTCGGTGACTCAAAAGAACAACCCAGGGTTACATACCGCGAAGAAAAATCTTTGTTTTTTTTGTTTTTTTTCTTTTTTATTCAAAATGAACCACGGGAGAAAAGACAGAAATTACACAGGCGCACTGCCATTTCTTTCACGGAATTACAAAGATAAATCCACCTTTACAGTCACCGCCTTGGAACGTGACGCCCACAGTATCGGCGCGCAAAATTTCCCTTTTCCTACCGTGCGTGCGTGTGCTACACTTCCCGGCAAAATTCCTCTCCCGCGTCCGACGGCCGTCCCTTCTGGATTACGTCACCCAGATCCCGAGGCTGGCTGTAAACAACGTGGCCAGATTTGGCGCAGACTGAGCAAACGCCCGAATTCCTTCCTCCTGCGAGGATGTCCTGAGTTTCTGGACTTAAAACCTGATTTAGACGCGCGCTAACAAGCTGAACTAAAAAGCAGCAGGGAGGGGATCCTCCACGATCTCAAAGCAATGTTTCACTCAAAACTTCCATTATAATCTGAGACATGAACACCATTTTAGGGCTTTCAGTACTTTCTGGCACCCTCTCTAATTCAAATTATATATATATATATATATATATATATATATATATACAGAAAGTTTGTTATTGACAGGACTAAGCATCCTCAAATCAAATCAGTTTTACTCAGGACGTTTATCTGCTTAGTGGAGTAGGCCCAAATTTCTTCAGAGCAGACATTCGGTGGCTTGAATATCTTGCACGTAATGCATTGGGAACCGAAAACACAAGACAACACTTCACAGAAAAAGGCTACAAAGCCAGGATATTTCAAACACTCTAAAATTCTACATTGACTGTCCTGCCTTGTAGAACATATTTGGGATACCTAAAATACCTTGAAAGATGTATGGCCTGAATGCTAGAGAAAATACTCTGATAGCTTCTTATACACAAAGTACCTGAAGAGTGACGTCAAGCATTGCAGCTGCGTGCCTAAGCCACTGACAAAGATATTTTTATGACCATCAGCACACCAATAACAACAGGTCAGGGCTATAATGAAGAGCATTCCATACAGTCCATGTCGTAGGTGTGCACAACATTTTAAGATTAGACACAAGAGTTGTTCACATGGGGTTTGCTAAAGAGAGAAGATTCAGATACAACATGTAGGCTATGAGATGATATCTGGTGGGCATGTCAGTCTGGCTGACGTGCATAGATTTCATGTTATCCACTGTTACACATTTATCCATCGCACATCCACTGAAGTCATGAAAGTGGTTGAACAGCAAAGGTGCCCCAACCTAGGAACTGAACGTATAGCTTTCAGATGATGTAGCCAGTTCCCTACGCACTGTACCGCTTAAATAATAAATGCTTTCTTCTGGAAAATTCCGACAAAGGATCCAGGTGCAAGATTCTGGTGTATTTTCAAATGCTTGCAAGTTGCCGGAGCAGGCTTTGGGCTTTGGGGCAAACATTCTGAAGAGTCCCGTGTTCCAGTGCGGTCAGAGTGTGTCAGAGTGCACGCCTCGCTGCCCGTCTAACCAATCTTTTTCCCGCCCCGGCACAGAACCCCAAACCGTACTCGGTAAATTGCAGAGCGCAGGCCCAATTTTGGGAAGGAAATAAAACTCGGTGAACCACACAAACCCTCCCTCGTTTTCTCTGCGTTTTTTTTTTTTGCTCTGCCACTACAGAAGCACTGGGAACAAAGGCCAGTTCACCGCTTTAGCCTGCTTACGTAAACCTGCTCTCCAGAAGCACGGGACTGACTGTTTGCATATATTGTGTAACCTGGCTTCGACAGGTCACGGGGAAGTGGAGAGCCAAGGCCGGTCCTAGCTTTGCTTCAAACTCAACAAAACCGCTTATTAATTCTGACACGACAGTTACAGAGGGGTCTAACAGTACTAAAATAGACTTGCTGTATGTTGCATGTAAAACAGTGCATTATCTATAAGTACAAATTCATGTTTATTTTAGGAATTAAGCTAATATAAGTCACTTATTCACATATTCACAGTGATGAACGGGGGCATTACAAAATCAATGTACCAAAGACATTCACTCTGAATGATGATTGAAAGATTCTCCATTTTAAACACACAGAAGGCGCAATTCAAGATCGCAGAGGACATCAACTACAAAGGGCAAAGCTCATTTCAAAACATATATTCTCACCTTTGAATTTACGAAAGAAGTTTCGTATATACATTGGCAGGAATATAACTATAACTCACTTGATAACCAGACAATTAATAAGGCTAACATAATTACAATGGTAGAAAAGGAAAAGCAAAATTAAATAAGGTATTTGATTAAATAGGATTATAACAACAGACAATGGAAACCATTGTGAGTGCCACAATGTCAATTCCTTTGGAAACAAACGAGATCAAACCCAGACGTGATATTAAACTGCTCTGGTAAGCAAATTACACGCGAGAGGCTGCAAGGAAAGGACTGCGGCAGACGAAATCCGATTGGGCGCGTCCGTCCCCTTTCATTCTATTATCTGGGATGCAATCCCGACAGTGAAGGTGTAGCAGCTGTTGCTTGCTCCTTGCATACATTTTGAGAAGATATGAAAAGGACAAAACAGTCTCACATGAATATATAATCTAATGCCCCATGCTTTGGCAAGCCAAAACATTGCAAAAGAAATTGAATTTTGAAAAGAACAAACAGTAAAAAAAATAAAATAAATAAAATAAAATTGAAATAGTTCTCTGCCGGATAACAGGTAGACAGAATGTTTTTTTTTTCTTATTTTTCAAAGAAATGAAATGGCCTTTTGGGGTTGGCACTTTTCCCCTCAGTGAGGCACATTGCTGAATGAGTTTCGGGGGAAATAAGTGCTTTTGGATTCCATCGGATTCAATAATTCAAAACGGGGTTTGCATTTAGGGTGGGAATTGTTCCCCCAACAACCAACAGTAAAGGTGATTAACCACAACTGCATACCAAGGAGTGAAGCATCTTGGCCAGGAACAATTAAAAAGGATACAGGAGAAAGATATAAGGAAACACTCAAAATCCCAGTGAGGCAAATCTGTCAAACAAGCATGCCTTGCTTGGCCACAGACTAACAGTGCAAGAGAAGACATTACATTACTTTCCAATCAGTAGGCCGATGCTCTTATCCAGAATGACAGAGAGTAGTGCAGAATATCAGTGTTCCTCTCAGGGATGCAAACAGACTGACGAGCCGTGTCTTTCAACCAACTGGGTACTTAACTAAGATGTTTCATTTAATAGCGTAGTTCAATAAAGAAGCATCTCAATGTCAGGTTGGATCTGCTATTCAGAGATAGGGAGAAGGAAACCAGATGAAACATAAGCGAAGGTAATGCCGCAGTTCATCAACAAAGAGACATGCAGCAGCACTTTTTTATTAATCACCATCGCCAAAATACAGACGGCTGGCGTTTGTGTCGGTGATATACCGCAAGCGCCGCTGCGAAATACAAGAGCAAGCGCGGCAAGTTCAGAGAACACGGCTGCTCTCCCATGACACCCACCACATCCTCTCAGTCCTCCCACTGGTTCACCTAACCTCTGATAGTCTACACCGCAAAAAATATAAATTCACCTGATTCTGACTCATATAAAGGCTTTGGTGTGCGTAGGCACATTTATAGGGATGCAAATCTGCATAACTGTATGCAATGTAAATGCTATGTAAAAGGTTGTGTAAGACACTCTGGATAAAAGCATCTGCTAAATGCCTGTAATGTAATGTAATGTCATGTAATGCAAAGGAAATCCTGTGAAGAGTAGCTTTTTTTCCCACATGTCCTCAGTCATGGCACTTCTGCAGCTCTTTTTTTTTTAGATTTTATCAAGAGTTCTCCCTCTACTCATCACTTTCAAAAGTCTTTCAGAACTTTGCTCTGGGGGGAGCAAGTGCCAGGAGAGGGAGGATTTAATTAGCTGTACGGCGGGAAAATAATTGATCATTTCCTCCATTCGCTGTACCATGAAGGGCTTGTCATTATAAACAAAATACAAATGAGAAGGAACAACAATAACAATCAAAGCCAATAAAGTCGTTTTTTCCCTCCCGCTGCACGCTTGTTATTTTACAGCTTCCATCGTTCAAAATGTTAAATACTGCAGCCTCCGGGTGGAGCCTTTTTTTTTAAAAATCGGGCTAGCCATATCGTGCTACGCATGAAATCAATGACTCATTCGTAAAGACAGCCACAGGACTAATTCTCCGCAGCAGCTGTTCTAACAGCCAAGGACTCGCAACAATAAATAATGGGCTTCTGAAGCTAACCATCCGACAAAACACTGGACGAACTTATTGGCAGTGCAGGCATTAGGTAAGCGCTTATACAATTAGCATCCGCTGCTGAAGTAATTAAAACATCAGCCTGGCTCAGGGCCTAATAGATGACTGCTAGCTTCTCTTGTTCTCTGCACCATTCTAAACAGAGTTGGCTTCTTCACGACTGACCAGCCAGTTAGGTATTCCTTAAACAAAACGCCTGCACGTCACTTCTAACCATGTGCGGCTTCCGTTACACAATCAGAGCTGAACACAGCCATACATGTATTTCATAAATGCTATTTTAACCGTGAAACTGTTGTCTTTCCTAGTGTGTAGACGGCAGCAGGGCCTCTGTGAGGAAAAAATGCATGAAACACATTGGACATTGGACATATGGAAACACAGTACAGGACAAAAGTATTAGGTCACCTGGAGTTTAAAAAAAGAAACTTTAGGTGGAGAAGAATTCAGTTAATATAGACACATTCATTGAATAACAGACCAAAGCACAAACTTTTTTCAATTTCTACCTACAATAACACAACAAGATCAATTTTACTTAAAAATAATCTTCGATACGGCTTTCTTCGAAATAGCCTCCTTTGGCTTTCATTATGATTAAATTAATTTTTGGAAGTCTATCCAATCATTTGGAAAGTGGGAGGTGGTGGGGTAATTAAATTGAGTGAAATCTTATCTACCTTAAGTTTTTTTTTTTTTTTTAACCACAGGTGGCCTAATACATTTAGCCTGTAGTACAAGTAAAATAGGCAATAAAGTTGCAAGAAATATGGCAAAGTATGGCCAAGTAAACATTGCGGAAAGAAGGTTAATCCCAGTGAGTGGGATTAAATGTCACCGAAAGATATTGGTCTACTGCCTCTTGATCTTCCTGGTAATCTCCTGTTAACATCACTGCCCATCAGGTGGACCCTTCTGAGTGTGTACTGAAAACTGCACCTGGAAATCTTAAGCTTCTTTGCAATTTCTCACAGGGAATAACCTTGCCACATTATGTTTAGTTGCAGCTTTAGTGTTTTTATTTACACTACAGATCGATGGTATTAGGCTACTTGTGTTTTTTTATTTTTTTTAACTTAATGTAGATAAGATTTTGGTCAATTTAACAACCCTCCACCTCTCTGTTTATAATGTTTATACATGGGATTGTTATTCAATAAATGCACATATATTAACTGAATTCTTCTCTACCTAAGGTTTTTTTTTTCCTTAAAAAACCACAGGTGGCCTAAAACTTTTGGCCTGTACTGTATAAATAAAATATATGAATATTGTAATAAATTTACATTCCATCACAAACATGATTTACTCTATGCTGTATTCCCAGGTGCATTCGCATATATTTTTCATATATATATATATATATATATATATATATTCAAATACCTGAATATTTTTCAAACACTGAAAACACATTCTAGGACACCAATTTTCAATGTGTGATGAGGGAAGATGCTGACAGGAATGGTTCAAACATCTTAACCAAATTGAAACACCACTGTGCGTTTTAAAATATGCTCCGGTGGTGGTTTGAGATGCTCGGCTTACGCAGTGGAATTGACACCCTTTAAAAATAAATATCACAGTGTAGGCGCAAGGCATATGCGCCTGCACTGTGATCACAATGGCTGACGCCTGTCACGATGGCGGGTGGCTGCTTGAAATTCCACCCCCTGATTGCAATCAGAGGTCTGAATCACGGAGAGCCAGGTACCACACTCAGGTCCAAAATAATAGCCTCGCTTCCTCTCTCTCTCTCAATTGTCCCCACGACCATATCTCTGTGCGAGCCAAACAAACGTTAAAGGAAAACAACTGACTCAGTTTGGGTCCGTCCGCATTTGAGAACTGACAGGGTAAAAAAGAAGGTTTCAGGAATCAATTTTTGTCCTGCTGTCACATATGATGGACCCCCTCTGGTACAGTTGTTTGTCATGGCAACCCCCCGGGCATGAGACAGACTCTCAATCTCTTTTGTCAAACTCACCATGAATCATATAATTGGCGGTTATGCTCAAATTTTTTTGAAATTGAGTTCCATGCATTTTTAAAATTCGAGCTCTGCCTGTTAATACAGAACTCGTCCTCTTTGGTCCGTAAGAACTGAACATCCATTTAAGGCCTCTAGTGTGCCCGTTCGTATTTATTATTATTATTATTACATTTCATACCACAACATCTACTTAAATTCAGCTGGCTACAGTTTCTGTGACCAGCCTTGACCTCCGAAGTGAGGGGTCAAAACTCTTTGCATGCCCTGCTGTACACAGGTGTTTTAGGGATGTAACTCTGCAGTGTCTGGTGTTGGCGTGTAGCCAGATAAAAGCAGGCATCTCTGGTCCATTGAAAATGAAACTCAAGCAAGCTGAATATTTTTCCTGAAGAATTTAATATGTTCGTAAGTGGGAAATAAAGCAGGCAATATGATATTGAAAGAAGTAATCTTGTGTTGATACAATAAAGGCACAGACACTGGCTGGATTATAGTGTGATCTTGTTAATGGGGGTTTGTTTCAGTTTGTGCGCTTTCATTTGCTTTTTTCTCCTCAAACAAACTTTTCAACATTTAAAAAATTAGGTTTGCCTTTCTTGCTAAAAATGCTTTCATTTAGGCCTATTTGTTGCATCCATTCAAATCTTACAGCAGAGTCCGCAAGCAGTCCTATGTTGAATGTGGAAAAAGAAGAGGAGGAGGCGTAGAATACGCCATGCCTAATTGACTTTCGAGACTGAAATAATCCCCAATTAACTAGAGGAAGCAGTAATCCTTTTAATTAAACGAGTAGCTGGTTCAGTCGCTCTGGAAAAACAGTTCAGCGTTGAGTTTCCCATTGTCTTTATCTGATGGACTGTTTCAGAACCTTTTTATTACGCAAATGCAAATGCTGCTCAGTCATCAGAATCAACAAGGGGACATAAACAGAACACAACAGCTGCTGCTCACTCAGAGAATGTAACAACACCATGCAGCAATAGTCCTGTCCTTCTGTTGGCTTTATAAGAAGAAAAAAGGCCTTGCAGTAACATGGAATGACCCTGTAATTGTAAGAAACCGCAAACACTGAAATACTTCCAAAAATACTTTCTACAAAATTGTCCTGCATTTACAAAACAAGCCTGCTCCAAGAAAGCAAAACCTGATTTTATTTTTTTTACCTCAAACAGCACTTCTTAGCCTTAACCATTGAACACACCTTCAGCTCCCTGCTAACCCTGCCCCTGTAGCAGCAGAAGCAGCAGGGGAGGGATGTAAAGCACCAAGGAATCACTTCATTGGTAGAGGTGATGAAATGTACTGCAAACAGCCAATCAAGCTAAACATGACCAGCAGCGCTCAGACAACATTCCACACTCAGGTTCCTCCTCCTTTCAAACTGCTCCGGTCAACTCTGACACACGGAGTCAAGCAAACGAACACCGGTGAAGCAACTCCTGTCTGTTGATTAGCAACTATGTGGGGAGTTATACAGATAGGGTGTTGCCTGTATTGGGCAATACCTCAGCACTCCCTATTGTATGTGTGTAGCACCTGTGTCCTCTTTTTCCTCACTTTCCAAATGAACATATTGGAAAGAGTGCATTACGCTGTGTGCTATATACATATAACTGTATCAACAGAACCTCCAGAAAGCATACAGATATCAGAGATGCCACAGGGCTATGCTCACATGCAAATATACACGTGAAAGAAATCCAAACAAACATAAGATAGTGAGCAGAACACTCAGTTACGTTTTTAAAACATTTCAACACCAATCTGCAACATCTTGTTTTTGTAGATGTTTGGTCAAGACAGTTTAAGCATAGCTCAAATTCTTTTGAAAAGAAAAGGAAAACATGTACTATGAGGGAAACATGAACACCATATGCAATGCGTAAAAAGAAAGCCACATTATTGTCCAGCACTGGCACCACTTAACCCGCGTGGGGTGAGAGGTAAAAGACACCAGCAGGTCTGAAGCCACGACACCAATGAACACTGACCTTAAATTAGATTAACGTATACTGCCGAATAAATATAGTTATTTTGCATGCAAGACTGAAAGGCCACAAATTCAACACGCATCTAAGACTGCAGAGAATACAATATCAAATTTGGCATATCACAAGTGACATGCCAGTCCCTTCAGATTTTGGCAGTTTCAAATTGAGTAGAACAATACACCTCATAATCATCTTGGTAACTATCTATCCATTCCCACATTTGAAGTTGATTCTTTATTTTGTGAGCTCTGGCGCTATGTATTATAGTTTTGGTATGTTTCTTATCAATGTCATCTTTTTTTTGTCAAGAATTATCATGAATTTCTATTATTTTAACAACACAAAATTGGTTGCAAAAAAAAAAAAAAACTGGCATGTCAAATGACATAAATGTTATTCTTAATTTCAAAGTTTGTATTGTTATCACAGAACACCAAATCTAAGAAAATTATTTTAAAGGCCACAGAGAAAATGTCCTTGAAGGAGGCCTACGAAATACGAAGGTAAAATGTACAAGCTGTGTAAACTACCATTCGGATCAATGTCATACACACAATTAATGACTGAAGTAAGGCTTGGCATGTATAGACTACTGTCAACATTTAATCTAGAAAGCCATTTAATAATCATACTGGAGGGGGCAGTGACAGACATATGAGCATGGACCACATTTTAAGAGAAGCTTACCTCATGATATAGGCTACCTGTACATGCCTCTCTGTAACATTAAGTTGACCTACAGCTCTTCTATCATATTCAGTGCAGGAATTATAAAAATGGTGTCTGAAGCTTAACGTGCTTTGAATATCACGTTTGAACTTTCATTATTATTATTGTTGTTGTTGTTATCAGTTAAAGCTGTACTGAATAATGTTATCTTGTTGGACTGAATGAAAAGTTGCTTCACAGAGAATCTATTAAGAGCGCAGGGACATGAGTCATGACACAGGCCCAAAAGGTGTTTAATCTCTCCTATCCCTCCATTATTATTTGTTTCTAAACGTGTTTATTTATTCAGATCAAGGGCGAACGTCGGAAAAAGATGTGACCGCATTTCAGCGCGCGGTGTCAATCGTGTCCTAAACATTTGCCTCGTGTCAAAGCGGAATGTCAGTCACTACCGGGTAAAAGTGTGCGCTGTCTAGCCCGGATTTGTGTCTGCTGTTAAGGGCGCAATTAAATAACTTGTTCTGCCGGTTCTTACGTTATGAGGTTGGCAAACGAATATGTGCAGCGTGGATACAAACTAGCTTTTGTTTTAGTACAGTAAGTTCGAATTCGTCTACGCTTTATCAACTATTTCAGTTTTTTAAGTTAATTTAGGCTACAGTAGACATGAAGTTCAAAAAATCTGAAAAGTTAGGCTACTTTTGACCGTTTTGTAAACTGGTTTCCTATATTCATGGTCTAATTCGTATATTGTCTACTAGGAAGTTGTCTCTCAGAAAGGGCCATTTACCTTCTCTTGCTTGTTGTCCTGTTCCACGGGAGGCGAAGTTGGAGATTTGACGTTCCCAGCAGAAACAGCAGGCGCTGATATAATGTTCGTGCCAGTTGCAGGGTTGCCTTTCTCGATCGTGTCCACCTTAATAAGCCGGTGCTTCGGGGATACGTATTTTATGTCCGGCGACCCCACAGAACTCATGCCTGTTGAGAATGAAATGTTTCCGCCTCCCGTGTAAGGGTCCTCGAAGTCCAATTCCTTCTGTAGTTTGTAGGCAGCTAGAATGTCCGGTTGAGCTGGGCTTGGGTAGTGTGAAGTAGCCCCAGAGCTTTGCTGATGGTACCCAGGCGTTCCGGGCACAGCGGGGTGACAGTGTCTGTAGTCGGGTTTTGGGGGAGCCGGAGGTGGCGCCTTGGTGGTTTTGAATCCCAGGTGTTCCTTGAACCATTTGGCCATGCTGCCAGTGCATTGCTCACAAGTCAGTTTTAATATTTCGTTCCACTTTTCCTGCCGAGGTCCTCTTTCTGCGCGGTTGTGAGTCCTCGGCTCTCCCCGACTTGCTGCCGCCTGTTTCTCCAGCTCAAATTCCGTTCGTGTACTCCGCGCTGACGGAGAGCGCAGAGCCCGAGCCCCTCAATGCTGTTCTACCTCTGCCCCTATCGCACTGACAGGGAGACCGCTCTGCGCTCAAACTCCACTCAGCAATACGGGAAAGCAGGCATCTGGCTGTGGGATACTACAGGTTTCAATGACAAGCTGCATGAGCACATTCACTGCCACCTACCGGACAGATTCGAGTTGCAGCCTACAAGATCAGCTGCTACTACTACTGTGTATAGTAGGCTACAGCAAACGTCCAGGAGCTTGGCTGCCGTGGACAACGATGACATTGGCATCAATAATAATGACAATATTGGCCAGCTGCGTATTATAGGTTGGATCATTTCCATGCATTCATTTTGACGATATAAGGACAATGAGTATGCGCGCTCACGTTTCATAAAAGCCTTATGTCGTGACTGAAGCAGCTCTGGCAAGGCACTTGATTCACCGATAATTCCATAAATACATCTCGGATGCCAACGGACGATGTAACCACATTAAGAGCAATTTTGTACGTACCGGCAGTAGCCAAAAAGGTGGAATCACTTGGATAAATGGGGGACACAATGTAGGCTATATTGAAATCAGGTGCTTTTCCACAGGTGTGGTCCCCAAGTTAATTAAGCCACTATCTGTCTGTATGTATGTACAGCGCTTTAAGAAGAACCTATACAATAATAATAATAATAATAATTCAGGAATATTCACTATGGATAAGAATATACATTTAAAAAATAATGTGTGTGAAAAGCATAACTTACTTAAAATAACTAAAATGCTTGATGTTCGTATTTGCGTTCATATTTACCCTGTATATGAGTTACGATGCTGAATTAGTGAACGTGTTTCCTGCATTAGCTGAGAGTCGCCGTACATGTAACCATTTTTGGATTTTGTTCATTTACTCAGAAAATGTTTAGCCTAGCACTATGAAATTTCTCCAAGCAGCTTTGACAAGTCAGTAACGTTTCAATTACATTCAGAACTTGCATATTATATAGGGAAGAAAGGCCTAGTACCGTGTGCTTCAAGTGCATCGGTGCCATCAATGTATATCTCAGAAATAGTTGGCCTCACCATGGAACTTACATTTTCTTATACTTTATACGGAGACGATAATAATTCCTTCAGTTACATGAAAATGAGAATCCAGGGCTGTTGCAAGCTAGCTTTTATGAATCAATATTTCTTTTTAATAGCCGCACGCTTAGGCTACAGCTAAAGAAAAATAATGAAGCTAGGCGATAAACTGACAATTTGCTGACTCATAGAATTGCATAGTGAAGAACAAACATACACATTCCAGAACAGGATTTGGATTTTATGATGAATAATATAATATTTTATAGCACAGAACATATAAACACATAGCATATATTTTGCACATATAAACATGGAAAAAAACATGAACAGACACACGTGATGGACATCATCTTGTACCTTTGCACAGGACTGCTGTTGTACCCCTCAAAGTTACTTAACCCACACAGCTTTAATGATATATCCAGCTGTACAAATGGAACATGTAAGTATGTAAGCTATGTAAATCATCCAGTATAAGGTCAACTGCTAAGTAAATAATGTACTATTTGCTTAGAGCATGTTCAGAGTAGGATTATGTGTCTTGTAGCAAAGCCTTGTCCAGGGTAGCTTTAGTATCTACGGGGTTGTGACCCACAGACACTAGCACCTGACAGAATTAATCATTTCCTCGGCTGAACTGCTTTTTCCATTCGTTCCTATTCTGCATGCATTTGTAGGTTTAAACAGTGGCAAACTCCCTGCTGTATCCTTTCAACTCCCAGGGAAAGGATCACATAACTCTGGTTTCGGTGCAATAGCACATAATCAGTTGCACAGCACCGAATACATGCTATGTGCTTTCAACAGTAAACTGTGAATGCACTGTGTGCATGTGTACGTGTGTGTGCATGTGTGTACATTCACAGGTCTACACACTTGGCTGTGTTTAGTCATTTTAGTCATCAGAGTGCTACAAGACACGTTGGTATCCTCCGCAGCAGTAGTCGTAACCGGCTAGCTTAGGATGGTTACCCGCTTTTTCTCAGAAAGAGGAGCCGTACTGAGATTAATGAGTCCGTTCCAGACGAGGGTGCCAAGGCTGAACATCATCAATCACAGGTTCGCCACCAGGTGAAGGCTTTATAGACTTGGGTCATGGCAGATTTGCATTGCAGATGGTGAGCAATTTCAGACAGCTTTGGCAGCATTGAAGACTACCCGGCCTAGAGATTGAAGTACATTAGCTCAGTACATTTGCTTGGGAAAACAGGAATGACAACGTGTTGTTTTTTGTATTGACAAAATAGTTAAATGTGCACAATACCCATCGCTTGTGCACACCCAAGGCCCACTCCTCTGCCTTAAACATTTTGTAGAGGACATCAAAGGGAAGATGAACACGAAGGAAAGGGTGAAGCCTATTGGACTATGAAGTGCTTCGTTAAAAGTCTCGTGTCTCAGGTCAGTCTAAGTTTAATTAGAGCTCTGGCATTCCACTGCATGCCAACATGTGTTCGATATTACGGCCTCACTGTGGAGTACATAAAGAGCTGCTATAATTCACTCTCCCGAGCATTTTTTGCGATGTGAGAGCTCTCCGTGTAACATTTGCAATGCTGTAGGGCGGAGCCTACCGTGGAGCTCACAGCGGTCGCTGTCTGTTTGATTGATGGATAAAAGTGCCAACAGGTGATGTGCGCCTCCATTTCCCTACAGTCATGGCTGAAGCGAATTGATGGTCCTGATCCTAGTGGCTTACTGTCACTGTACTTCATTGCACAAGCAATACCGTCAGTATCAAAAACCACTAAATATGACACTGGGAAATAAACAATATAGACAGAGAGCTACGGCTATTAAATTTCCCAGCCTCCGCAATGATGTCCATTAAAGGGAAAAGGTACGAGTGGAGAGGGACTATGGGTGCTGTACCACATCACGGTGGTTTGTGGTAAGCCCCTTCAGGTTTTAGGCAGGTGAATGGCCTTTTGCTTCATCTTGTGAAAGAAAGTGCTTATAACAGACAAATGGGGGCTCACTCTGTAAATAAAGCAGAATTCGGGGCATTGGTTTGGGAACGTATGTACTTGTTAAATGCAAATGCAACAGCTTGATTCTGGGGGTATGGAGGAGACAAACAGGCTTGTCCTTGAAATTTCAGCACAGAATTCTCGAAATGACCATCCCCATGTTACAAATCCTAGGAATGATTATACATTCAGATGGTGTGTTTTTACAGAAATGCATTTGTGCATTTGTTTAGTTGTCATATTATTATATGTAGTTTGTGTGGTGTAGGAGAAAACAGTCAGGTTAAGTTAAGGGTTTGTTCACATCACCTTGGCAAATGGTGACAGAATGGAATGTGATGGATGCGTCATCCTTTGGTCTAATAGGATCATCATGCTTTTTCATGCTTTCACAGATCAATAGAGAGTATAAAGTCGAGATAAGCACAGGCATGTCACAAAGCAATAATTTCATCTGATTGCTTCATTCATTGACTGGTTCGTGCCAATCAGCAGTCTTTGCCTACCACAGCAGAGTGCTTTGATTGGTTGCAATTGATCAGTTCCCGGATTCTCTAATGAGGCTTTATAAATGGTAATCCCCAAGTGTTTAGAATCTGACGAAAGTGTTTCCAAAAAATGGAGGCTCGTAATAAATGGTCAGCCCACACAGCAGTCACTCGGAAGCGTTTGCCAGATCAAAGCTCGATTTGACCTTGCTGATGCCTGAAGGAGAAAACGGGATAAATCAGAAGAATCTTATCCAATAGTCGATCGGCTTTCATGCCCCCCTTTTATCTCCTTTAAGCAGTGGGTGTGTTTGTGTGTGTGTGTGAGAGAGAGAGAGAGAGAGAGAGGGAGAGAGAGAGCGAGAGAGAGGGAGAGTGTGCATTTTGTTCTTTTATCTTTTAACACCATTGTTCTGTGTTAGATGGTCCTGTGAAAACAATACTGACCGGAGGCTCAAAGATGTGCTCTCTGACTTTGTTTCATGTCCAGCCTGAAGTCTCACACAATGTTGATTATTACTGGCTTGGAAGACGCTGAATCAAGACAAGGAATTGTGCCAGGAATGGTTATCACTCTGTGACCCCAGGGGCCACTTTTGCACTTGTTTTTAATGCTGTTAATTCAGATTGATATCGTGCTTGAAAACAATCCATTTTAGATAAAATTTAGAGTGAGTCTGTCTGGCTGACTGGCTTTTGTCTGATATTTATGCCATGTATTGCAAATGTCATCGATTCATCCCCGCCTTGGGGCAAGGGGCATACACTGCATTGACTTTATGTGCACACCATTGACATTTACAGTTCCGTATCTCTGTACTGTATCCACAGTTTAAATCCAAAGAATGCCCATCCCCCCTGTTATTGTACGGAGTGGGATCAGTTGAGTCCACATTACTGTAAGTTGATTATCCATATAATTTGTGAACTAACATTAAGATCATGCCCATTTCATATTTATATTTTAAATCAGTGAAATGCTGAGCATCCTTGTCATTCTGAGGCGGTCATTTGGCTGGTTCCTATCTGATGTCGATTATTGATGTTGACAATCTACTGTATATGTGGCAAAAATATGGTCTTTGTGTGGCACTATTATAATTGAATAATGTTTTGAGAAAATCCTCAGAGGAATAAGGAATCTGTTTTTCGGTAAGATGTGGTGTATTGGGGGACTACCATTTTAAGACACTTTGGTATGTCTTTCAAAGCAAGGCCAGCTAGCATCTTCAACTGTTGGATGAGGGTCTGGTATTACGCTTCAAAATCCATAGCTATGCGTGTAAGTACTTGCCATTCCTTATATTTTCAAAGACAGGGGGAGTATGTATAAAAGGGCTGTGATTCCTACGTGGTTTCAAAACAACAAAAATTGTCTTTGTCCAAATACTCATGGACTCCGTAGAGAAAAAAGTTTGGTTTGGTTGAACGCTGATCTTACGGGGCCTTTATAAAAGCAGTCAAGTAAGAGTAAAACTTGCATTAGCTGTTACTCAAAAAAAAAAGTAACAGCGAATACAGATGTCCAAAAAAAACGGTGATACATTTTGCACATGTTATGTTCCGGTAATGTAATATGTGAGGGGCTGCGGAAAGCAGATATTCTATAAATGTGCTGAAAAGCCCCCTCAGCAGCTGTGCCCCCAGACGCTCGGTCGGGCGTCGACATCACCCCGCTCACCCCGCACATCAGTCACCGAGCCCGGGCCTGCATCCAAAAGCTCGGACCCCGTCTGAAACATATACCCCCCCTATACGGGGCCCGGGCTCCGAAACGCCAACCCATCTATCAAGCCGCGGTAGCGGCCGCGGTCGCCGAAAAAGCACCGCCGCGCTTTCGGGCTGGAGAGGGTGCGAAATGCGGAGGATGCATAGCAAATCACCGGGATTGGACTGTCCGTCCCCCTTCCCCTCCCGCGTCCCCCCCGGCGATACGTCAACGGTACGGCGAGATTCGGGGTCAATTTCCGACCTTTTATTTCAGCCCGGGAAGACAATCCTTTTTCGCATTCCCTGCCGTTTGATTGTGCGGTTCTGTTAGCTTCTCTTTCCCATCAATCAAGCGTGGGGGGGCGGGGTGGGGGGTAAAGGGGGGGGGGGGGCGCACATCTTGTCAGTTAAGGGCAGGTGACTTTTGCAGTTCATGCAATTCCATCATCCTGGGCACCTGCAGTCTTTCATTAAAGTCTTCCCAGAGATTAAGTGAAATGCAACATTACAGTTTTGCCAACCTGAGGGGAGAGACGTGGGATGGATCGCTATTCCGATTCAGATCCAGGCTCCTCCGCCTCGCTCTGGGTGTATTCCCACAAATCCCATTCCCTATTTTTCATGCATGGAGCCATCTCAACTGTGAGGCACATATAAATAACCAGGCCCCTGTAGGTTTAGTCATAACCTTCCAGCAAGAAATGCGCAAATATACTGACATGCAACCGTGAGTGCACACACAGGTGCAAGCACGTACGAATGCACGTGAGGTTTAGCCCTAGAAGCTCTGGATCTACACTGTGTGTGGCTCTGCAATGTCCATTCAAGAATTTGAGGACCAGAGTCATAAATGGGGAATTATAAATCCAATGTGCAATATGTTTCACGTCAAAGACCACAGTACTGAATTAAATTCAGATATGGTCAGTGCGTTTCTTAATTGTTCTGGACCCACAGCCACCGTAAAATTAACTATCTTCAAAGTCAGTCTCCATGCAATCATCAATCAACCATGTGCCATTGGTCAGATGACCACAAAGCCACCAGGGAATTGCAGTGGCTATTTTTAAATACCCCTCTTATTCCTCTGTTTTCTGAATTCAAATGAATTGTCGTCTTACATCAGCGCCTGCCACCTTAGCCTGTACATGGGGGACTGATGCTGAGGATTTGCATCGCACTCACCCACAAAGCCAGGCTACTTTACACACCACAGTCCACACAGTGCACTACAGGAGAGCTAGCGCCGATCTGGAGAGGACACGTGATCCACCTTCCTTTGGACATGAACAATTTTTTTCCACCAGTATGGGCTTCCATTTATAGTAGGTTAATAAAATACAATATAATATAATATAATACTATAAAAATGTATCCATAGAAAGCAATTGCAGTTGGGCCAATATGTGCAAACTGAAGACACACAATGACAGGCAGTCAATGAACAAATGTACTTGTTGACTGACTGTCCATTGCGGGAGGGCTGTACTTTATATGTGAGCGACAGCATCTAAGTGAAGGAACTGACACTGCCACTGCAGCAGAAGCTCTTATCTGAACTAGATCACTTTCTTTTAGTCACTCTTTGTCTATGTCATTTCTCCGAGATACTGTATATTGCTTTTCTGGTGTCCTACTCAAACCAAAAAATATGCACATATTTCATGTTTGAAATGGAAATATTTTCCACCACTTTCATATTCAACATCATATACAAAACCAACGAAAACAAAACATTTTTATTATGATTTAATATATTGTAAGGAATACATGATAGTTGATCTCTGTATGTGCCATATCAAATTGTGCATGAAACAAATTTTAAAAATTTTTAAAGTCTATATGAGACTTATAAGATAATTTAAAGGCTTTAAAGGTTTATTAAAAAGCATATATTGATGCATGGAGAACAAGTACAAGAACAAGTCAAGTATTCTTATATTTTTCTTAGTGGTACATTTACAAAAAATTACATTAACTGAATATTTTCTCATTTTCATTGAGAAAAAAATACATTTTCTGCAGATGATACAACCATTAATAACATTTGTTCACATATAGATTTCATAAGTCTAATGGGTTATTGCATACATAATACATTTAGCACATTTGCCTCAAGGGTGTATAATGTGCAGATAGATTTTCCATCATTTTGAATTTTCATTTAAAAAATCTCTGAGATGTGAAGTTTTAAAATGGGGAACTTTTTTAAGGTCTACATAATAAACGGAATACATCAAATTAATCTCTAGGGTAGTGGGACCTTGTTTGTTTTAGTATTGTAGTTCAGGTTACAAACTAAACTCCCCTCTGGGCTCATGGTACAAATTACATTTTTACGACCAGCTTTCATCCCTATAGTTTCTCTCCTTCTATTTCTTCTTCTCACATCTTGACTGCATATCAAAGTTATGCTAGGCATCAAATCAATTATTCATGAGATGCATTTCTTATCTCTCCAAAACAATTTCTTGCTGACCTTATTTTCGTATTTTCCCACTGGTACAGGTGTTCCAGGGTTTTTTTATGCTGCAGCAACTGCATTTGCACAGAATCTGATATGCAACTTATCGACCCCCTGGAAGTATGTCAGCCAGTTTTAAGAAACGCATAAGTCTTAGTCTACTTCTGTCAACTTGAATACTAATCTGGATAAATGACAGTTTATGTTGCCGTTCTGAGATGTAGTCGATATGTATGGTCTGAAAACTGCAAAGATGTGACTTCATTTGAAGTCTTGTGTCAAAACTCTTGAAAATTAATGGTTGGATAAGTATACAGTTCCTACTCTGACATATAAGTAAAAAACAAAAAGTGATTGACCGGTGAAGTCAGTGAACCTTGCCACAATCTTTCTTAAGGATGCTGGGCAAGCCAGCCAGGGAACACCAGGTCACTAGTTCCAAAAACCAGCTTTGAGATACCAGCAAAGGACTGTTGCTAATTTAAGTGAGAGAATCAAATCCTGAACAGAGAATGTTTATTAGCCTTTATGACTCCTGTGTTGTGTGAGTCAGCTCGGCATGTTTAAAGCAACAAGAGTTCACATCCATCAGGCACTTTGTTTAAGCAGATTAATCTACAACAGGCCACTTTGTATGTGTGCTTCATGGTTTTTTATGATGCGCTGATGAAAAGCAGCAATGTCGACGATGAGATCACAATGAGATCAGTCGCACCGTTTTCCACCTCACTCAATTCTCAACTCTCCCTTCCCTCTTCTCCACATCCCTCTGCACTTAATGTAGGTTTACTTTGTGGATCACTTCAACAGGAAGATTGCAGACATCTACAACTCCTTCCAGATGTCACAAGCCCCATCCCCCCAGGTTACTGTCTCATTCCACACAACCCATTCACCTACCTTCTCTTTCAAAGTTCTCTCACCTTAGAGATGTCCACAATTCTCTATTGATAACATTGTTCAATCACCCTTGCCCTGAATCGCATTCCCTCCCCATTTTTGCAGAAGTGGCAAGTCTAACCAAGCATATTCCTATTCATGTACCCCATGACTGACACATATCTTCCCACTGATTGCGTGCTGACAGCTTTCAAGGAGACCCAAGGCACACCCCTGTTGACAAAACAGACTCTGGACCCATCTGCAGTCCAGAATTATTTACCAGCCTCTCTAATCCTCTTCCTCTCCAAAACCCTGGAACACGTAGCCTCCAACCAACTCCCTGATCTCCTCTCATTCAATAACCTTCTCAACCCCTTCCAGTCTGGCTTCAGGGCTGTTCACTACACTGTTCAAGACTGCCCTTCTCTATATCACTGAAGCACTTCATTCAGCTTAGAATCTTCCTTCTTTCTTTTCCTAATCCTAATGGAGTTTACTATAACATGTGACATAGTGGACCACCAGCTCTTGTTCTACTGTGACTTCATTCAGGATCTTATATCTGCACTCAGTATGCACCCCAGCTTGCTTGAATGATATCGCATGCTTGGCAGTAGACTGTTGCCTACAGCTCAACCTGGCTAAAAGTGAAATGCCTAACATTCCCTACAGGTCTCATCACTGTACGTCCTCTCCCTCAGCCTTGGTGCTATGAGGTCACTCCGAGTACTTCTACTGTAAGAAGACCAGGGGTAACGTCAGATAATTGGTCTCCTTCTCCTTCCAAACAGTGGACTTGTGATGGATGTGCAGATTCTTTCTCTCCAACAAACAAAGAATCCGCCCCTTCCTTATCACCTATTTCACACAGCTCTTAGTCCAGGCCCTGATGCTTTCACACCTGGACTATTGCAATTCCCTTCTTGCTAGTCTTTCTGTCCATCCCACTAAACCCATGTAGGTCTGCATGCAGGTAATACAAATTGCAGAAAAAAATCACTGCATTGGCTGCTCGCTTGCATCAAGTTTAAAGCTTTTGTATTAGTCTGCAGGGCAAGGAATAGGACAGTTCTACTATACCTTCAATCTTCAAACCGTACAACCCACTATGCATTCTCCACACTTATATTGTTCTATATTATAAGTCAAACTGGATTAGAGTGTCTGTTAAATGAATGTAACGTAAAACAGTTGTGAATCAGCCACGGCCTCGAGGTCTTTTTGGAAATGTTTTTCCCCGCAGTGAAAAGGTATCGCGGCGTTTGGACCTTCTCCTCGCTCCCCGCCCCCTCACTGTAACTCACGCTCCCCCTTTGACTGTGATGGATGACATCGGCATTGACCATGGCCTTGCCCCTCCGCTCAGCCTGACTCATTCAATAGCAGCTGACAAATGGAAGTTTGCAGCCAACTTTCATTCCGCTTGGTTCCCTCTGCCAGCTGTTTAACAAACCCCCACTGTGTATTCCAACCTTAATGCCTGTTGTGGAACAAAAAAGCAGGAGGCCAGGGTAATTTTCACACATATTCCATGTAAATTTTTCTCCATAATTATAATTAAACAAGGCCCATTACGCTGGTAGTGCCCGTCTAATGATTTGATTATTCTTATGCACAAGTAGCTTCTGAAAGGAAGCATTGCCATTGGTTACATTCATGATTGTCATAGTGCAACAATCACATGCTGTTCTGGGGGTGAATGCTCTTGCCCTCCACTGAACTGTATGTGTTATGATGGGCTATTACTGACGTGCTTAGTTCCTACACTGTGTAGGTAAACCACAGTGTAAATGTAATATAAAATCTAATTCATTAAGTGCTTTATATTTTTCAGGATGGGTCAGATGTATACTGAAATACATTTATATTAATATTTTAAAATGTTGCCGCCTCTTTGAAAAGCGTTTATATCAAAGTGGGAAATCATATTCGTTGGAAGAATGTTAAACATGGGTTTTATTTAAGAAAAGCTAAGCTAAGGTCCATGGAAGACTCTTCTCAAAGGTTTATTTATTTATTTTAAATTATTTTTTCAGATTTTTTTTTTTTTTTGGGGGGGGGGGAGGTGAAATTCAAGAGAAGCATTTTTTGTGAACCTACAGTTACTCTCAGTGTCATCCAAATGATTGAACTGCCATTGCATGATCATTTCTTATGGTCGGTGATAAGTGGCCAAAGGGAGTCAAAAAGTATGCTGTCATTACATTGCCTTTTACTGAGATGGTGTTTCTATTTATACAAACATGAATTCCAATTGTCTCCATTGTGTTCTGCAGAGGCAGGATGCACAGTTATGCACTTATCTGTGAGAGCGGAGTGGTGTTGATTGCACAGCCCATTGCCTCACCGTGCTAACCAAGCGCTATGAAGTGACAGGATAGCAACTGAGGTAGATGTGAATGAGAGCCACAGACCCGACAGCTAAGCTGGTGAGGCCGGTGGGGCGGGTGTCAAATGAGCAGCAGCATTTGGGATGAACTCCTTTAGAGGAGGGCTGTCAAACCGCGCGCACTACCGTTACCCGTCACCTTAGCTTCTAAAATACGACGCCACGCCATACGGCCTGCTGTTTGCGTGCCTGAACGCGCGTGTACACGAGGATTCGTTGAACCCAGCAGGGCAGGTGGAAGACACAGAGATATTATACTGTTCCCGGGGCTTATTCATTATTTTTCCAATTTCTTGCTTGGATTTTTTTCCCGCTCTGGATGGCTGAATAACAGGCCTCCTGTTTATATATCAATAACTTGTTTGTCTCGTAATTATTTATTGATTTCACGCATTTATTTGGGGCCGCGTCACTTTTTTTTTTCTGTGTAGCACGACCGCAGAGTGCTTTAAGGATTTACGGCCACAGTGCAGTGCAGTCTTCATTTCTCCTGGCGTATAACTGGAAAATTGCATGTATCGTTGCTACTATTCCAGGAGGGCAGGTCTCCCGTTGGCTGGTCTTGGTAATCTAAAAAGCTTATGAGCTTCTGTCAAACTTAGTGAAGACTAAGCGTCAGTTAGAGCTGTTCTCCCTTTACAGTCTTGGTAGAGAAAAATGAAAATTAAACCGAAATAATATGATAAAACAATATAAAAAATAAAAAATGACATTCCTAAACTATGGATGAACATATTCCACATTTTCTGCAGTGCAGTTAGACTGATATTTTAGTTGAATGGACAATGGTAAACAAACTGAACCAGTGTGATAGGTGATGCAAAAGGCTAAATCATGTCTACGGATATTCACTTTCTGCCTTTTTTCAAATTTCACTAAGCCTATGTCTGCACGTTCCCAATGCTGCAATATTTTCCCCTGCCACTTAATACTAAAATGCAGCATTCTTGAGTACCTCTTAAACACCCTTCAAGACAAATTAGACAATGGCAGGATTTAATGGACCAGACCCTCGGAGAGTTATTTTAGTGAAGAGAAAAGGCCCAGGGGCGAACAGAGACAGTTTGGATATTCCTTTTACGGCGACTGTGAAGGACCTGTGAGCGCGTGCTTCGGTCAGCAGGCCGTGAATGATAAATTGATCGTGTCCCGGAGAGATTTCCAGGACAGGGGGAGCACAGCTCCATGACTCAATAGGCGCTCCCTGTCGAGGTGGGGGGGGGGAGCGGGCAAAGGCGAAGATGACGGATGGCTCTGGCGGAAGGTTCCGGAGCCTACGCGGGAGTCGCTCAGCAAAAAGCCGCCGCCGTTGGTCACGGGACAGGCTCGTTGCACACCGCGTGGGGTAAACTGCGTTCGTCTCGGCACGTGTGGCAGTGACATCTTCACCGCTCAGTTTAACAGTGACACCGACTCTGAACGCTGAATTATTCAGGATGCAGGACGTCAAAACCAAAGGAATCACTTCAGGTTCAGTGAAAGCATGATTTAGAGAGAAACCCAGTGCTATGGCTGTATGGCTCTGATGGACAGAGCCCACAATTTAAAAAATAGGTTTTTGAAAAGTGAGGACTACCACACACTCACGCAAACTCAGAAAACATGGAAAACGAGTCGAAACAGCAGGTTCAAAAAGAGGGACAACTTCTGCATATTTTCTCCATTGCAAATTTCATGTTTATTGAAAGACTTCTGTTAGAAAATAGAAATACTCAGTGTGCAAAATATATACAGTGACCTCCATGATGTTCGGGACAAAGACTTTTTTTCTTAATTTGGCTCTGTACTCCACAATTTTAGATCTGCTATCAAACAATTCACATGCGGTCACATTGGTAGCTTTTATCATTCACTTTGATTTAACCATATATACATTTTAGTGCTTTTTAAAAATATGTCTTTGTCCCAATCATTATGGAGCTCGCTGTAGAGTCTGTACTGTCTGTATAAGGGGAGGGTCACTGATTAGTGATACTGCCTGTAGTAATCAGCTTCATATTAAGTCTACTTTCAATTTTTTTCCTCATTTAATTTCATAGTGGTTCTTGAAAATGTGAAGTAGACCTTGGCCCTGGATGCCTTGTATGCATCCAATCCTGGAATTACAAAATAAATCGTGCCACTACAGACTCCCATTGATAATTGTCTAATGACGCTGCCCAACCTTCAATCTGGGCAAACGCCTTTATTGACCAGATCTCTCTGCTGTCCCAGCCCATTTCATTTTTCAGACCTGAGAAAATACATTACATCCTCTGCGGCGTCCCAAGAGTCCACGTCTTAATTAATGCCCGCTCACAGCAGACCTGACTCTAGGTGCGTGCGCACATTTATTTCCGCAATAGATTACTTCAGACAAGGCCAGCATTGGAAAAGGGCTACCGCTACAATGACACCAGAGTGATTCATTGTTTATCCATGACTGAAAACACAACGGTTGTTCGTCAGCGGCAATGATGTCAGCTTTGATAACCGTTTTTACAGTAGCAGAGGGAGCCTCTTTCACTAATGGCGCGATTGGTCTCGTGTCACCGCTATAGCTCCTGACTCCTTTAACCGATTGCAATACGACATGTACAAAAAGAGGAAATTCTATACCCAACAGCTGCCATGCACTCCTTTCAAATGGCCAGCGTAGTGTGGCATATCTGTCTACGGTTGCAATGGGGAAGTGTAATGCATTGAAAAATCAATGGCCGTAAACATCATTTTAGTTGTTTTTTCATCCAGTTTAGCCATATGACCTCTGCACCATTTTTCTGCTCAAATGCTGTCCCGCAGACTAAAGTTGGATATATGCAAAACCCAGATGAAAATATCACCCCATTCCTGCACTGGCGCATCCTTCCTGGAAAGGTGGAACAAAAAAAAAAGAAGAGTATGCTTTTCCAGTTAAGTGAAATTTATCATTTCTGGCAGATTCAGAGATGAAGTTCGCCCCCGCGTTGGATTACTGCTATTGCGAAGCCGGCGGTTAAACTCTTGACCAGGTAATTACAGCTGCTATTTCCTCAGCTAGAAGAGAAAAACAGAACTGTTGCTTCGTGCCACAAGCTCAGGTGGAAGCCAAAACCGTCTGGAGGCCTCTGAAACGGTTTCGCGTTCGAAACCGATAAACCGTGAAAGTTGACACCGGACAGCAGTACGTGCATCACGGGCAGAAGTGTAGTATAATGGGAAAGGAACCGGTCTTGCCACCTAAAGGTCACAGGTTCGATTCCCAGGACGGACACTGCTGTTGTATTCTTGAGCAAGGTACTTAACCTGTATTGCTTCAGTATGTATCCAGCTGTATAAATGGATACAATGTAAAATGCTATGTAAAAGTTGTGTAAGTCGCTCTGGATAAGGGCGTCTGCTAAACGCCTGTAATGTGATGTAATGACACACCGAACACAAGCCGTAACTCCGAGGGCCGGCGGCGAGGTGGTTTATCGCGCGGATTTCTGTGGGGGCGGGGCTGAAAGCTGAGCCACCGAATGGCGTTTGTCAGAGTTGTCATTGAGAAGCAGGGAAGGCCCTACCAGGAAGGAGGCTCGTCGTTTGTTTCCTTCAGGCCGGAATCAGTTTTTATCCGATGAGAACCATGGCGTTTAATGAGCTCCCGGAGAACTACTCCGACGCATCGAGAGGCTAAACTTGAGTGAACAGCTGACAGCGGCCTTGCAAAAGCCATCCGTGATAGATGGGCCTCATAAAAGTAATAAAAGATCTGCAGTGTTCATCAAGAGCCATTTTGTCTTTTTCTCAACATAAAATGGAGATCATTCTTTTGCCCCTCCAGCAAATGTTAAAGGATTTATAAGCGTAAGGAACTGGCTGCTTAGTAACAATAATATATATTTTTTATTATTGTCATACTCTTTGTTTAATGAACAATGAACTTACTTATAAATGCAACGAGACAGGAATCATTGCCAAACTCATTAAAATGTGCTTCTGAAGCTTTGTTTTATTTTTTTCTTGAACTGAACAATGTCTGAATTTCTCAGGTTTAGCCTCACCGTTTCAATGTATGATTAAACACAAACACAGATGCACATGTGCACACACACAGACACACACACACACACACACACACACTCACTTATGCACGCATGCACTTACACACACACACACACGCAAGCGCACACAAAATCAAAGCGACTTCTTCTCCGTCTAAGAACCTGGTTTACTCCGAGAGACAGAACCCTGTGACACAGATTAACAGGGCAGAGAGAAGACTTGTCCTTCGACGGAACAGTGCTCTGGTATCCCATAATTCACTGCCAGGCGTGCGTTGCAGTCGCTCCTCGCAGAGATGACAATCTGTGCTGAACCAGGAAGCGCAGGAGGAGACACTGACAAACAGGTTCCCCACGCGGCCGCGGACGGCTAATGAATCACCTGCGCACGCTCATACGCTGCGACAAGGCGTGGCGGACACCTCCGCGCAGTACCGCAGATGGATTGATTGATTAGGACGATGTACACACGGCTTCCTGTCTTTGGCTGTCAGCTCGCATGGAGTCTGCGGCAGAACTTATTGAAATTAATGAGCTGGGGAACGTGGAGTGGTGTGGAGACAGCCCGGAGAGATGGGGTTTCTCAGCGTTCGTCTCCGCCCGCTCAGCAATCTGCACAGGGTTTCAATTAACTCCACATCTCCCCGTTCTCACAAAGTCACATTCAGAGCGCGATATTACAACAGATTGGACCCTGTATTTTCAGTACTTATATTTTTTTACGCTTTCATCAGAACATGAATAGTAACTGAAATAGCTTATTCAATTTTTCACTGTGAATAAGGAGTGCCTGATAAAAAATTCAGCAGATACTCGTATTGAGACCAGCTCATAAAAGCGCCTGTACAGCTCCCTTACAAAATATTTAAACATAAGCACTGGCAAGTTATGATGTTGAATCAAGGCGCTTCTATGCAAATGCACTCTCTAAATCATGCACATATGGGTACACAAACTTACTTTTTTCAGGTTTTTTAGGTGTTTTATTTCAGACCAGGAATGTTTAATTGAGCCTGAATACATTTGAAAACAAATTCCAGCTTAGTCCACTAGCTGTAACATAATGGAGGTGTATTAGTTTCACACTGAAAGTTTTCCATGACATTCCATTTATCATAATATTAAGTAATATAATATCTCTTCTCACACAGCCTCCCTTCAGTGTAAACCGCTCAGAAGGACCATTTTAAGAGATCTCGCTGCACTTTATTAAGCAGATCTGAGCTTACATTACACCCCTGCTTCTCTGACAGTTCCTATCTGCATCCTTATGGTATTGAGCATTGCCTCAGTTCCAAATTCTCTTCTATTCAGTAGGTAGAAAAGCAGCTGTGGTCCAAGGGGAGCAGCAATATGCTAATAGTTTCTAAATGCTACGACTGCCAAGGTGAAAGCTTTTCCTAGGAGAGTGAGATACTCATTGAGAAAATACTCCTTGTGTGTCAGATTTGCTTCCTCACCAGTTCCTTAGAATGGTGCGTCACACAGGAGGGAGAAATGAATGACAAGGTGTCTGGGATTCTGCTGGAAATGAACCCGCCGAAGATCTATTTAAATTGACGTTAATGATGTGAGAACCATGTTAAATTGCTGACTGGAAATTATAGCTTTCAAGTCCAGGATTATACATCAAAAAGATATTTAGACAAAGACAGCTCCTAATTAAATGGAAGACTGCCCCGTGGGTGAGAGCTTGCTGCTTCACCTCCGGTGGTAGGGTGTTCATTGGGCTGAAATGGCTAGGATTAATGCAGTACTGTAGTAAAATACATGACTGTGATACTAACCCATCTTCATTTCTGTTCTCTTCTACTGTTCTGCCTCCTTACCCCACTCACATACCACTCCAGCCCGGTCTCTCTCCTGGTTCAAACCCATGCCAAGATGCAACCTAGAGGCCTAGCCTTGCTCTGCTGAACTGCATATTATGTATGGTTCAGATAGGTAATTACCTCAGGCTGTAATCTGTCCAACCACTAAGATTATTTGGCCAGATAGATTCCCCATTACCTCCCTATTACCATTCAGCCTTCTGTAGGAGCTTGGGCCTCAGTCTCATAGAGATGTGTGTGAGCCCACAAACAAGGCTCATTATTTTTTTTTAAATTCAGAAACTGGTTGACTAGAGACAGACAGACTGATAAGTAGATGAAGATATACTGATAGGCGTATGCATAATGCCTCTCTTTCCCCCCTCCCACCAAACAGGAGCATGTGTGTATGTGTGTGTGTGTGTGTGTGTGTATGTGTTTATGTGCATCTATATTCGTGTGTGATGGGTGTGCCCCAGGAGTTCTGAAGTCACACAGAGACAGAGAAGACAGAGATTAATCTTACGGTTCTGTGAAACGCATGCTCTCCCAGTACCACATTTCCACACCCCACGTATTCAACATTAGGCAGCAAATGAAGCTCTGAGGCACCTGTTCAAAATGTAACAACATGGATTGGGGGGAGAAAAGTATTTTAAAGTCTTCCCCACTCACTAGCCACTCACAATTAGAGCCGTGAGAGAGAAGGCCCAGGGGACCAATGCCCTCACAATATATTTAATTGAACTGAAAGATCAGGAAAGATAAATCGAGCGTAATCACTGTGGCGCTGACAGGGAAAATAAATTACTGGCAGAGATAATAAACAGGCCATATTTCGCATTTTCAAGTTCATCAGATAAAAAAAAAAAACAGTTCTGTGCATTGACTGCAGAATGCGCAATTACGGTCACACAGACCCACGTATTAATGCATCTCGTGTCCCCACGTTGACAGACTCACCTCTGCGCCGAGGTCCCCGCTATGACAGTGCGTGAGTGAGGTTGCGACCCTTCGAGACGGAGCGCCAACAGGTTGCTCCCGCGTTCGGATGAGTTCGCCCGCCGCGGCCTGTCACAGACTGGGGGTCAGCTGAGGACTTCTCCTGAACTGCCCCGTGTCCTTCGCTGACCTGCCAAACGCACACGCACACACACACACAGGCACGCACACACACACACACACAATCCCAAACATACACACATGCGCACACACCCAGGCTCGAATGTACACAGAGACACACAAAAACACATACACGTAGGTGCGTGCGCACACACACACACACAAACACACACATCGTGACTACTAGCCTTTCACCCAGAAGGCGCGAAAGGTGAGGAGAATTTTGCGGTGAAGTGCTGACCCAATCACAACTCCCAGCTGGCCAACCGACTCCCTCAGCTTTCAACTAACCTTCGTCCACCTCAGCTGTCAAAGCCTCACCTGGGAACTGCAGTAGCCCTCTCCTTTACAACCTATGCCGCCACAAGGCTAAACATTAGCCGTCCTGGACCTCCGGTTCAGCCTTTTGCAGGGCTGCATTGACATTCTTGATGTGTGCCAGTCCTAGCTCTGGCCCACGGCGGTAGAGCCGAGCATTGATAGCGTAAGCGATTAGATAATAATGCAATATAAGTGACAGATGGCTGCTTCCATGCCACTTAAAGCTCATTTGCTGTGCTCTTCCGTGATCAATATCCTTTCCATGAGAATGTTTACATGTCATCAGCATCTAACAGTAGCTCTTCATTAGTAACTGAGATCAGTCTTACGTACATGGGTTTCATTTGGAGGACTAATTATCTCAGGCTCCAGACTGATTTGATTGTGAATACTGTGTGTGTGTGTGTGTGTGTGCCCATACAGGCGAGACTTTGAAAGTCTTTTATTTTTTGTTTTTAATCTCAAGAGATTAATTATCTGCATTATGTATCCACATGTTATGTGACTGTGAAGGTTCATTCTTGCACAATTTGATCATGAACTGACATGTACATTTCTGCTAACAAGGCCCTTTTGATCCTGCTGTAAAATGAAGACATTTAAATATGAGCTCTCCTTGTGTTCATGCAGTTGTAATCACACACCAACAAGTTAGATGTTTCTCTCCATAATGCACTTGACACCATTGAACAGACCGAGAGAGAGAATGAGAGAGAGAGAGAGAGAGAGAGAGAGAGAGAGAGATTTGGGCACCCTTTTTTAGCATTTCTGTGACTCTCATCCCCCCCATTCTCTTCTCTGTCACAGACAAGAGAGGAATATAAATGCCTGTCCCTGAAACAAAAAAAAGAACCTCTCTCCCACCGCCACCCCCACCCTCCCTAACTGCTCTCTTCCAAGGGCAGGCAAAGACATCCCCTTCGGTGAGAGAAAGGGGGGGAGGTAGTGGGAGGTAAAGACCAACCTCACTCAATACCAGGATGACCTAGCACAGATCAGCGGAGGGGTGGGGCCACATTTGTTTGAAATATAAACGTATGAATGTTTCAACAGCCATCACGCCTAACAAAATACACATAACAAAGAAATACATCTATACTTTAAAATTGGGGACAGCCAGTTTTGCAAATCCATGCAGCAGCATTCAACAAAAGCCACATGCTACGAGCTCAAGGCTTTTCCACATCAAGCCCAAAGTCTCCTTGGACAGGTTAGGCACTGCAGCATGTTTGTTTGTGTGAGTTTGCGCTTATGATATTTAAGACAGTACAGGTGTGTTATGACCATAGTGTCCCCATATCTCTTAGTTTATTCCACTGAACAAGGTGTTTAAGAAACAGAATGGAATGCCGAACCTAATGGAAACAGAGCGAGCGATTTCTTTCCTGGAACACGAATAATGGGGAGGGAATGAGAAAACGGAGCAGGAGATGGGGGTGGGGGCAGGTTTTGGGGGGGCGGGGATCGGGGGGGAGGATTTAAGGGGCTTGAGTAAGATTGGCATTGACTTTATTTTCTCCAGTTTGCACTGTAATCACTGCGGCTGAGAAGGCACTCTGGTAAATGAACCTGACAGGTCCTCTGATTCAGCCACCCTAACTGCAGAAATTTCTCCTTGAACCAGGAGTCAGTGGATCTCTTTCAACGTACAAGACGTCTCGTAGAGGGATGAGCCCTGCACCACGGTTGTGTATTCTTTGTATTAGAAAAGCATCCTGATAGAAAATATAAAAACACAATCTGTAACTGTAAAATGATTTACAAGTTGAAAATCTGCAGACATCCAAACATGAGAGAGATTAGGGACTATCACAAAAGCACACATCTACTGCGCATTAATTTGTTTAAACAAAAAAGCACAGGTGATGATTGATGGTGGGTTTTTCCCCCAGTTTAGTAAGAAGTTTTGACTTGTTTTTGGTCCCTTAAAAGACCTATTTTTGATATTTTGCCCTCTTGCCCTGATACTGCTTTTGTACCCACCTGAAAAACACAGTGAGGCAGCCCAAGACACAGCCCCAGGATGACTTCAGCTCACCGGTCCCTCACAGCAAATCCCCAAGCATTCTCCTTCAACAGAACTGCATTTAGGTCATTTTATTGCGCCCGGTTGTGTTTTATTGTAAATTACTTACAGTATATTGGTCTCCCTTCCCTAGGAAATTTGTCATCTCGACTTGGACTTCCCGGTAAAATAAAGGCTAAAAAAATAATAAAGGAGTTCTCACTGTACACAGGGACTCAGCCAGGAGAGGAGACCTGCCTTCAAAGGGATGCTGGGTAGGTGGGACTGAGCATGCTGGGAAGATAAAAACGACATTGGCATTAGCCTAATATGAAAATTCACATGAACTAACGGGGCCCTTCTCCGTTCCTGGCAAACAGATGAGGTTTCACAGCAAGACACGCACTCTTGACGTGCAGCGGACTCTGCTCCATTTGGACTAGTCCCCACACGGAGGACGCGATACCGACTCACCCTGGGGGAGGGGTGGGGGGGGGGCAGAGAAACGAGGGCGTCCCAATGCCCCGCGAAACGTGCTCGCCGCACCGTTCAGCGCGTCCTGGCCCCCGATCGCACGCAGACGCCCGTCGCCAGCTGTCCGTCTCCCCCCGGGATGGGGGGGGGGGGCGGGTAACAGAGGGTGACCGTGAGAGGGAAACACGCTGAGGTAATTATGCCCGTTTGGGAAGGAGGCGTGCGAATCCACAAGCTGCTCTCGGCATGAGAGAGTTGGCTCTCGGACGCGAGGGCGAGGTAGGGAATCGCGAGGAGTTAGTCTGTCCGTCTTTTTTGTATTCTGGCAGAAGCAAACTTCAGTGGCTGCTGTGCGACACGGTCCGACGTATTTACCGCAGCTGGTCTACGGGGTGTTTTATCGACGAAAAGCAAAGCCCTTGCCTTAGAGCCAGTCCTTGAACAATGGGTTTGGAAGGAAGTGCTTGTTTGGTTAAGGATAGATCACACCTGCATGTAGAGGCAGGTGTGCAAAACACTCACTGTATAATCAAATTAAAGGGGAAACCACCACCCTTCTCCCTCACAATGCATCTGCAATATCAGGCGCGAGCATGTCTGACACCCAATTACTTTAATTAGGCTATTTTAGCTTCGGGACAATGCTGTTTTTGCCATTTGATTCCCCCACAATTCAAAAGCTTTCCTGCAAGGATAGCATCTGGGGTCTGAAAAGCGCTCCTGTGGGGATTTGCAGGAAGTCAGGAATGGAGAATACATTAAAAAAAAAAAAAAAACATTGAAGAGAATCATTTGGATGAGACAGAACATACACGCAACTGATCGTTATGTAAGCTTGCCGTAACAGACTCTAGAGGGAAGACAGTCGGGGAGAGAAGTCTATGACTCATCAATATCTGTCAGTCAAAAGGCACAGTATGGGAGCCATGTTGTGAAGAGATTCACTTTCATGAGATAATGATGAAATAATAAAGTTAACATTAAAACGTGTTGTAAGTTAGTACAGCTTATGTCAACCTGGAGAGCAAAGAGCTGGAATCCAGATGTATAGAGAAGTAGAAATCTCGGCTGAAAGATGTTTTTACATAAACAGACTCGGTTAACCCCAATATAGCTCTGGTTTTAACCAGATATAGCGTGGCAATGTCCTATTCAACTAGAAAACTTTCACTTATCAACCAAACATAGCTGGGTTTTCATTTGAATGCCTAGACAGCGTTTGGTTTCACCAAATTTTCACCAGATTTTCGCCACAAAAATGTTCGCCAATAAGCTACAGTTAGGCTGCCTCAGAAGCCAGGAAGACATGTTTGTTTGCAGTAAACAATGACCGTTGTAATAGTCCTTCTCAGTACAATAAGATGTAACAGTCTACAAAAAGCCTTCATATCCTTAGAAGTCACCTTGGAGTTATACTGCAGGCAAACTGTTCAGTCTAAACAAACTTTATCAGAGTGAGACCAGCCAGGAAATCGACTCCAACTAAATTAAGAGCCCACACCACTGCAACGCCAGACATGCTTTTGAAAAAGTACCTGTGCTGAGCCCAGCAGTAAAAGCCAGGGCAGTGTGAAAAGCCTTTCAGTGTAATGTCTGGCTGTGCCTGGATTCTCAACTTCGCAGCTTTCTCACCCGTGGGTTGTTTGTGATTACTTGTTGTTTGTGAGTGTGTGTGTGTGTGTGTGTGTGTGTGTATACGTACATGAGAGTGTATGTGTATGTGTATGTGTACTGTGTGTGTATGTGTACTCTGTGTGTCCATACATGTGAGTGTTTGTGTGTGTGTACTGTATGTGTGCATGTGTACTCTGTGTGTCCACACATGTGAGTGTTTGTGTGTGTGTACTGTGTGTGTATGTGTACTCTGTGTGTTTGTGCTCTGAAGTGCCCCTCTATGTCCTTCTGGGCTCATCTTTATGATGCTTATTCCCAGCAGCCTCTTGACACAGCCGTCCTATCTGTTAATGCCCAGGCCAGATTCGTCCCAGCACCTCTCTCAGTGCCGACCTCATCGCACCACTGATTCTGCCTCCTGCTCTCCTACCCTATCCTTCTGCACTGTTGAAATTGTGGGCTAAGCATCAGCTGCACAGTTCTGAAAAATGCAGCTGCGTGTGTCTCTCCCCTCAGTGAGGGAACAAAAGATATAGCTGTTGACTTCAGCTACTAAAACCAACAATAACGGTTTTACAAGCGGGTGCAGACGGCATCGTGGGTGAAGGACAAAGCTTTAATACGCCATTTTAAACGAATCTCATTTCATGCAGCCTGTCGCGAGAGAAAGAATTTTCTGGTGAATAAATCAAGCCAAAGTGCAACCTCCCCACCTTACTTGTTAATTGAGAGCAAGGGACAACTGCCAGAATCCAGGGGGAGAAACTTCTGGAAAAAACGTAACAAGATGAAATGGGCAATTTGGCCGTGAATATCAGTAATGACTGATTAATCATATCCATCTCTGTTCGGTTTAATATTTTCCCTTCTTTAATTGCGGCTACGAAAGACGACCTTGAAAGTATCAGCCGACAGGAAAAAAGCAAGGACACCAGAATTTTAATCTAGCCTAAAAGTCAATTTAGAACATATAAATCAGATCACATGATGTCATGGGCAACTGCGGAGGGCAGTGTATCCCCTTTCCCATAAGTGCTGTGTAATTACCTCACTCTTTCATTCCCGTAGATAAATAAATCTGTCACTCACAGTAAATCAATACCCCACCACTTCATACAAATGGTATATCGGCTATGGACAGTTCTCATCTACAAGGGCCAATTCCTGCAAGCCTTTACTGTTGATGCTTAGTTAGCAACTGGGTTATACCTAATGGATGTCGTGGATTCACTTCCAATACAAACAGTAGCTTCAGTTAAACAAGAAGGATGTGAGGTAAAAAAAAAAACAAGAAGCCATCAGGCCCCATAGCTGCTCAGGGTATTGTTCATCCCTGCTGTATATGCTATGTAGAAACTTCCAGAAACCTGCAGCATAGATCTGCTCCTGGCTTTTTTTTATTTTCTCATCCCAAAACATCCTTTAGTGCTTTTTAAAAAAAGATTCCAAATCATGACAGCCGCACAAATCTACACCTTTGTTGTCTTCTCGTCCCCAAACGTGTTTGGAGTTAACCTTAAAAAAACATACCATGCTAACCCATGTTGGGTCATTAGCATCCGGCCCAAGCTGACATCCCTGGAAGGTTTGCCTCCCACTGTGCACGTCACGTTTCTCCTGGAGAACAGTATCAGTGCCATTATTTCTCGTCTCCCTCTCTCTAATTCTCGGCCCCCCTCTGCTCTCTCTAATCCCCCCCCCACCCCACCCCACCCCCACGCACCCACACACAGCTCTGCTCCAGGCTAAAGTAGAATGACACATGAAACGCACTTAATTGAAATGCTGGAAGCTAAATAACATAAGAACGCAGCTCCTCACAACCTCAGTCAATTTGCTGTACCAGATTCTAAAATAAACAACTGTCCTTCAACCGAGCCTCAAAGGAACCTGACAGGTATGCATACCAAGAACTCTCAATGGCCTGGCTCAGTTATCAGTTATTGCAAATGAAGAATGGCTTCGTAGCTGGAATCACTTGCCGCTGTAAGACGTCTCCCTTTCCCAAAGTTATGGGGCATCACGTCCTTTACTTGCACTGGAGTGAATGAGACCAGAGAATGAAGTATTCTCCAAGGGCTACCCTGGAACCACTTTCACAAATTCAATTTGGACAGACAGCCATTTGCAGCAGCATAAGCCTTTCTGTCTCCGATTCATCTCCTCTCGAGCACATCATGACATCTGGGGCCTAGCGGAAAAAGTCGTGGCTTCCGAAACCCAATTGCAACGGTGGCACCATCCTGGCCCCGCCCCTCGCCCCTCCTCCTTTGATTGCCAACCCCACCCCGCTACCGCCCCCCCCCCCTCCCCAACCCTTCTCCCCTGAGTGGTAATCAAATACACTTAATGGGGAAAGAGGACATTATGGAAGGCCTCGAAATCAGAGCGGCGTAAGTGTGTCGTTCAGGGAAGAAAGGCTGTTAATAACTTAGCAAAATATATAAATAAAAGAGACAGAGGCACGGAAATGTTTCTCTCTAATTACGCGCCTCGTGCGCTCGGAGAGAAGGGCCAGAGTCAGGTTGCCAGTGATAGGTACGAGCGGGGAAGGTTCCGGACTAATTAATCAAATCCGTCTCCGAAATGGGCACCGACACCATCCCCGTTTCACAGTCCCGGTGTATCTAATTCCGCCCCCGTAAGAGGTTTTGCCATCCCGCCTGACCATAATGGGAATGGCGGTTTTCTGAAAATGGACACTGAGAGCGTGAGTGTGGTCTCCTGGATGAATGTGATGGAGCAGGGAGACGGAGACAGACTCGCGCCACAGCACGGGTCTCATTACAGGGGCAAAGGGTGAGCTTCAAGGTGAGAGTTGAAAAAACCTGAAATTGAACAGTGCATGCAATGAAGTGAGGGCAACATTTGAACCATGCAACATTCCCCTTACAATAATTACATATATTATCAGGTTGATGGGTTTCATGTAGGGTTAAGTCACGGAAGGAAAAAAATTCATACATGTACTGTACAAGGAAGACTACCCTCCCTACAGTGCGTCTTTGCAGTATATATCGCCTTCTGTCACTTTTCTATGGCTAGGCCCAGAGCCAGACCTCTCTGACTGGGAAAGTAAATAACAGCTTGATATACAGTGAGCTCCATAATGTTTGGGACAAAGCCAAATTTTTCTTGATTTGGCTCTGTACTCCACAATGTTATATTTATAATCAAACAATTCATATGTGGTAAATGTGCAGATTCTACTATTTTATTAAAGGATATTTTAAAACATTTTGGCTTCACCATGTAGAAATAACAGCACTTTTTATTCATAGCCCCACTATCTGGGGGAACCATAATGTTTTGGACAAATGGCTTCACAGGTGTTTCTGATTAGTCAGGTGTGTTCAATGTGTTCTTTACTGCAAGAGTAAGAGAGCTTTCAGTAATTAATCTTGGTTCTAGGCTTTTTGGTTTCCTTGGGAGTCTGCTATTGGCATTTGTCGACATAAGAAACAGAGTTGTGCCAATGAAAGTCAAGGAAGCCATTATGAAATATGAAAGAAAACAGTCAGAGACATAGACCAAACATTAGGCTTACCAAAATAAATTGTTTGGAACATCATCAACAAGAAATTGTACATGGTTAAACCAAATAGTATTAAAATACCCCTTAATAAAAACTAAGAATCTACGAGGAGAGAGCCAAATCAAGAAAATATATGCCATTGTTCCAAACATTATGGAGCTCATTGTATTTTTTGGGAAAACTGGCAGTTGAAAGTGCAAAACACAACATACCAAAAAATGACTTAATCCACTCCAGACAAACCATATCACGGATAATATATTGGTCAGCTGGCAAATAATTAACATATAAGTAACGTATAGCACTCATGCAGCTCTGGGACCTAGAAAAGTGGAACTGCACAGCACAGTGAATTGAGTTTGGCCTATGATGCCACTTGTGAGTTAATTAAATAGGTACACGTTTACAAGTCCTTTGCTAGTTAAGGAACCCTGTAAATTAGAAAGCCAACTCGCTCAGTAATGGCAGCCTTACCTTCTCCATAAGAACTATTGACCATGCATTTTTCCTCAGTTACACTCTTGCTTAGATACTGTATGTACGTACAATCTTACGTACATACAGTACGTTCTCAATCTTTTTCAGACCAAAGCCTGCTTATCTCTAATATTCAATTCCCATGCCCCCGCCCCCAAACAAAAATCCCAAAAATGATCAGCCCTCAATGTACGCTACTATTTGTTGATGTTATTGCTATCCTGAGGTTATTATTTATTTATTTATTTAATTATTGTATTATTAATAATCATCATCATCGTACCTACGTATGTTGGTTATTTAATTTTCAGCCCTGAACTGAATATTAGCTCTATGTTCTATACTATTTGTAGCATGGAGTGAACAACATCAACCTAGCTAGCTTGAATTTGGCAACGTCCATAACTCTCAAAACAGATATGTTAAAAAAAACATATAATGTGTCATTTTTTAATACGCCTCACCTCTATGTCTAGCTAAGGACAACACATTTTGTGTCAGGGTACTTTCAACAGTCTTTGTTAAAAAGTCTCCATTTGCAACACATACATTGTATACTTGTAACAGAGCCATGTAGTAACTTTGACACAAAATGTGCTGAAAGTACACAAAAGTAGTAACACAAAAAGTATGTTTGATATTAACACATTAACACATTCTTCTTGAGAGTGTATGCTACACAGAAGAGATTTTTTTCTTGATGTATTATGCTTCTTAATGTTTAATTTGAGCTTGAGCGGTCAAGCCTGTGTAGCTGGGGATGTCCAACTGCCCAGCTGCTGCTGCCGAACATACAGACATGTATGATGTCCAGCAGCGCTACATAGCACCAGCAGCAGCAATGGAATCCTTCCACAAGGGGGTAAACCGGCAAGAAGACAGACTTCTGAAAAGGCCGATGAGCATGGACAGTTTCCCTGACTGTTGTTGCATGGGGATTGGACCATATCTCATACTGAGGTCTTATTAGTGAGTGCACAGACATTCCACTTTATCGCTTGCTCTCTCGAGTGGCCATGTGGGGGTGTAACAAGTGTTATATGAGTCACTTTCATTCCCCCCGCTTACTCCTCACCAGAGCCTGTGCCTATAACTGTTTGGGTTGTACAGTCATAGCGGTAGCCCATCTTTTGCCATTGTCACACATTAATACATTAACAATAAATAATGAAAAGAATCCATAAAAACATACTTTGCATATAAATAGCCTATTTAAGAGGGTAAATTCTCATTAGTATAACCCACAGGGACAAGGGAGTAATTACAATGACCCTCATCCATTCCCTTTCCCTCCATACAGAATAGTGCAGCTTCAAGGGGGCTTGGCCTTATAGCCGGTCCCTAGCCTGAGTTGGTCTCTGAGCTCACTAAAACCCAGCAAAGGTCATCCAGAATCTCTTTCCCTGATTAAAAACCAATTAATAGGGATTAGAGATAGATAGAAACAATTATTGTGCTCAGAACACAAGAGGAAGCCAAGGAACTAAACAGAAGCATTGTTAAAGTTTAAGCATGGCGATTACTGAGGATATTCAACCTGTTTATCTTCCTCCTGGTCATGATCAAACCAATGGACATGAGCCTCAGCACCAAAAGCATAATGGACAGCAATGTGCTTGTTTGTCTTTGAAAATGTCTGGTTTTTAAGCCAACTTTCAGAACATCTGTACCCAGAAATATCAGCCCTGACAGGTTGCTGATCCTGGAGATTTAGCAGACGCAGAATTACTGAGCACATGGCTCATCGCAGGACTGGCTCTGAGCAGGTCATTAAATACCAAATAAATGAACATCACAATCATTTATAGTGTAAATGAGGAGGAAATATGGCCGACGAGTACGACACAGGGTGGCTGAGGGAAAAGGATCCAGTGAATGTTTGGATTTGCCATGTCCTCTTAAGTCCTCCACTGAGAATAGCTATTGACAGTTTGAGTGGGGAGATAATACAACATTTTTAAATGTGCCGAGAAAATAATAAACATGAATTTTCAAAAACCTACTGGAAATGTGTGTTGTAGTTTTTTTTTTTGTTTTTGTTTTTTTGATCATACTCCACTCAATCACTTGAGTGGAGCGCTTGTTCCTGAAGCCTCCAGCTGTTGAGCATTTCCCTTTCACAACAGGCATGTTGTCTTGGAAACAGGATCTAGCCTATCTTGGTCGCTTTGTCAGTTGAAAGGAATGCGGCTGTCTGAATGTCCAAATGAAACAACAAAAACAACTTTGGGTTCCACGCTCCACGGTACCTCCGAGTGGGGTAAGATGTCAAGATGAGGCCGACCGGTACGACAGCCGCTTCTTCGTGTTTCAAGGCCTACTGCTCCCAGACTTCACAGCTTGAGCGTGTCTGTGCACGTGCAAGCGTACACCCGCTTATTCGGTGAAAGTAATCACTTTTTGGGTGCTAATAACAAACATCTAATTCTACCCCGGTTTTGTGAGGAGTCAACAGTAAATTGGCACACTTGAAAGGCTTCCTTACAATCAATCCTGCAGTCCTCTACAGTCTAAGTGGAATGGCTCCTCAGCACGACCAGGGGAAAGCAGTTTCACAAACGGGCGTCCTGTGAACAATTGTACGCCACAGCGGGGGCATTGTAAAAGATGGAAAGAGGAAAGCGAAGGAGAATAGCTTATGTGGAAAAGGCGAGCGTAGCTTTATTTATTGTGCTCTTCTATCTTTCTTTTACATGTTAGCCTACGCTAGCGCACCGGGGCAGCTCGGCTGTTGAATCCCATTGTGAGAGCCAGCGGTGAAGAATGTGTTAATGAATCTTGGAGATATTGACAGCTTTCAGGGAGAGAAGACGGCCCCCTTTTGTGAACAGAACGAAACCGCTGATTGATGACTACCCTCATCCGTGATATCGCCGCGGCCTCTCCTTCCAAGCGGAGGGCTTCAAAGCAGTTTCATTCGGGTGCATAATTCATACGCGTATGAAATGAAGTGCAACCGCGACGGATGGTGAAAAAACCTATATAACCTGTAGGCCTACATATTTCAAGCCAAAGTCAAACAGCCCGGAGACTTTCAATCTAATTGGGTGGAGAAAAAAAAATAAATAAATAACGGATGCCTTTTTTTGCTGGAGCATACATTTTACATCGCCGCGTGCTCGCGGCGCAATGTTTACGAATACAGGGGCGAGGGAGGGGAAAAATCTGATTTGACAAATGACCGCGGCGAGCGAATTTTGGAAAAACAGGCTTACCGTTAATGCCTCCGATGTGGAAAAATGTTCGAGTGAAAAATGAAATGCGGGGAAGAGCACCGTCCGGCGCGTTTTCTGCCCGCGCCCTGGAAGAAATGCAATCAGGATTTATCTGCGGGTAGCCGAAGTTGCCAGACAGTGCATTACAACAGGTGAGCTCTGAAAGTGCAGGCTCGGGCTGATAAGATGCTTATCCCGGGCGAAGGCTCAGCGCTTTATCTCTCCGGCGTGCCGTGCCCCCCCTGGCCTCTCGCTGCTAGACAGATCCTTTAAATACAGTAAAAAAAACTTGCACTGCGGCGAGGCTTTGTTTTTTTTTGTTTTTTTTTACCTCAGCGCTGATGGTCAGAGGCTTTTTTTTTATCCTCCTGATCAATTCGTACAATCTATGACAGTCTGGTTTCACGGAGGGCGGGGCCTCTGATTGACGCAGAATGCGGGGAAAGGCAAGGCATGGACTGGGGTCCGTTTCCCCTTAGTGCTGTCTGCACTTATCCGCGGAAATACCACGCCGGCTGATGTTCGTGTGATGTTTGTTGTTGTGCTTGTGCCAGGTCTCGTATCGGACGTGTTCATATTGGTGTATTACAAGGCTGTTTATGTCAACACTCGGGAGCTGTGAATTCAGTTTGTCATTCAGAGGGAGAGTCATCTTCCAGGCCTGTGTCCTCTGTGTAAACAGACCACCTTCCTGTCCAATACAGTTACAGAGCCATGCTTTTTCTCTAGTCTCTGTCTCTGTTTCTATCTCTGTCTGTCAGTCTGTTTGTCTGTGTCTCTGTCAGTCTGTCTGTCTCTCTCTGTCCTTCTTTGTCTCTGTCTGTCTGCCTGTCTCTCTCTCTCTCTCTCTCTCTCTCTCTATCCCTCCCTCCCTCTTTCTTTCTTTCTCTTTCTCTGAGGTGTTGCTGGCCCATTTATCCAGACTCCCCATTCATCAGCCATTGAAACGCGGCTCACCTCTGGCAATCTGTCATCAGCCCGGTACGTTGTTCCTGCAGCTCCACTGAACAGGAGAACAGACACAGGAAGGAGAGAGTGGCAGGCAGGGTTGGGGTGGGGGTGGGGGGGTGGGGTGCTGAGGAGGATGTTGTAAATAGCCCGACCGGCCTGCGGGAGCCTCCCCATCACTAATGAAGCCGTCACTAAGCCCCGTGGCAGATGCCTCACATCATTAATAAAGTGGTAGGTGGTCAGAAGCGGTCGGCTCGACTCACAGGAAGGAGGCCCGGACCCGGTGTGTGACAGGGAGCTAAACACCATGGTCAGCATCGGCGCTGAAGAATGCCCTGCGGTTTTTTTTTGTAAGAGAACGGTTCCTCTTCCTGCGTGCCAGCCTTTGAGGGCGGCCGAGGAGACAGCTGAAAGGATGACACGCGTTGTGAAGCGCAGAGGTGGAAAAAACCGCTCCCTTTCATTTTCAGCAAATAGAAATATTTCGCGTCTCTCAGCAATTCGAAATAAACCGTTTTTTCTTCCTGCAAGTGAATATGAATAAATAGCCTGGCGGAATTAGATGAAGGGGACAGCAGTAAATTAAAAATGTAAAAGTTAATTCCATTTTAAGCTGCTCCAGTTGAGCAAGCCTTGTGACTGGCCTTGGAGGTAAGACGGATGGTACATCAGTAAGCACATTGTTTCCCTCATTGATTCAGCCTGTGCTGTTTTGCCCTCAGTCCAAGGTAGGTAACGATGGTAAATAACCTTCATTCACCGGCCCTCACAGAATCCTTCGAACAAACAAAAAGAGCAGCGAACAAAGAAACCAGCACAATGTTAGAGGCTACCAACATGCCGCCTGCCCATCGAGGTGTGACTCCATCCTGCAGCATTTACAAGGAGAGCCAAGCATGAACGATGATCTCACGGACAAGATTCAAAAAGATCTATCTGGGGATGGGTTGATATTATCACTGCAGCGTATTTTTCAGATTATGTTCATTGATCGGCAGTTCATTCTGTTACAATTAGAGCTGATTTCTTAATTAACAGTACATGAAAAAAGATCATTTGAGAAAGTGTTATCATGATACAGTGAATGATTTAAAGTAGCTTTCTGGAAATGTCTCTTAGAGCAATTGTTCACAATGCATGCGCCACAAATCTAGTGCTTATAGACAAAATAAAACAACATTGTAAGTATGCTACATTAAGTATAAAATGATAAAAACAATGTAGTAACACAATACTACATCTATCTCAGGGCATATCCTCCAGTGAATTTCTAACCAAATTAATTTTCTTCAGCTTTTGGATGTTCATTTCCACACATTTAGTGTGGATGAAAAGCAACTTACAGAAAGCAACCGTCACACCAATTGTTATTCTGAAGTAGCGAGCAAAAGCCATTTTACTTTCACAAAAAGAGATGGCATTGTCAAAATAACCATGGGATGAAAAATCATTCTTCAGGAATACAATCCCTGAAATCATTATGCATACAGAAATACATAAAAGCAGATGGAAGCGCTGTTAATATTTGCGCTGCTATTATTTGGGGGGGAAATTGAATTGCAAGTTTGGCCTTTTAACGTAATGTATGCGTGCCACCTCCTGATTGCAAGCGCTGAGCCACTCTGAAAGGCACACCATGAATACATTTGAAGTAAATTTATGAAAAGCGACATGAACCTGCTTGTGAAGGTCGTTTTCGGGAATGCGCTCGCAGCAATTACATGGCCCCGTAATGCTGATTTGGATATTTGTAATGGAATAAAACGGGCTTGCTTCTGCACTGCGGAAACATTCAATATGAATGTAAATCTTACGCGCACTTTGCCCTGCCCGCACACTGCTAAAAAAATGTTCGACGTTGTCTCTCTCTCAGTCTGTTAATAAAAACTACCATCATAGACAATATATACAAAATTTTATGTATGTAAGCAAAGTCCAAAGGAGTCCCTCCGGGAATATATTGTTTATGCGTGTAAATACAGTAGCATTTTCCGACATATTTTGTGATTCATATCAGATATCCAGCCGGTGTTTTGAGCAGAGCAAAAGGTCATTTTTTATGTTTTCCCCTTTACGGCAAAGTTTGGAATGCCCAGTCACGCTCCCAACGCAACGTTATCGCAGCCTCCGTTGTCTGTGCGGAGGAACGCGGACGAGGGTGTGCTTTTTCTCTGAAGCACGCGCCGCTAATGTCGGCTGTCACTTCTTATTGCGCCACGCGCGGTTCGCTAGCCAGGCTCGAGCAGATACGAGTCACGGCGGAGGTGGCCGGAGCGCGGCGTGACGCTGTCACCTCCAGTCGACTGAAACCCTCCCGTGCTTGAGTGACGCTGCGGATGATCGCACGCCGCGCTATAGCACATCCAGCCCACTGCCAGCTGAGGCCAAAGGCTTGTGTGGACTTTGCATTGTAAAAAACGATCGCATAGTTTATCCCTGCCCGGGACCTGGGGTCCCCTGCATGTCCTGTTTTTATTTTATTTTATTTTATTTTATTTTATTTGTTCAGCCAGTAGTGTCAGTGTCAGGTATTCTGGAGAATTTTGGTGAAAGATTTGTTCAGAATATGAAGACTAGGCTTCACAGTTTTAGCAACTAGTGTCATTTTGTTAATAAAATCTGTTATCAAAGTGTCTGCTCTAACCCCTTTCCAGAACCAAAATGCAATTGGCATAACTACAAAATTTTACTAATAAAATAGTATAGTCTCATTAACAGACTACAGTTCAATTAACATCTCATTAGATGCTGAAAACATTTGTTTCAGCTAGAAAAACAAAAACATTTTGGGAAGCCATGGCCTACAATAATAATAATAATGTGAAAAAATAATGTGAAAGCACTGTACAGTGAAGGGGGAAACTCACTCACTTCAATCAAAACCAATGCACTGCACCCATCTGGGTGTTGCACAGCAGCAATATTGCTCCAGAACACTCACCACACATTAGCTTAAGTTGAGAGGAAGGAAATTACTGAGCCAATTAAATCGGGGGATGATTGCATGGGCCGGTTGAGGAAGGCAATTTGGGAATTTTGCCAGGGTAAGTTCCATGGGATCTTTAATGATCACAGAGAGCCAGCACCTCGGTGTAACATCCCCTCTGCAGGACGGCATCCCCTACAGCACTGTGCCCACTCCCCCGGAAAAGAGCACTGGGGTTAGTTTGGTTCAGAGGGAAGATCGCCCCCTACTGGCCAGCCGATATCACTTTTGGCAGTACCTTCAGACATTCAGCAGGCACAGTGTATATGGTGGTATGGCTCCTGACAAATACATATAGGCACAATATAAGCTATAAGTACAGAGAGGGGAAGGAGGTAGATTATGACTAGTGTTGTAAGCAACGCTGATGGCCAACATCCGCTCTCTTTTGCACAAACCTGCACAGAATCTCCAATAGAAGTGTTATGTGTATATGGTATCATGTCAGGGCTGGTCATTGGTCATGATACATACAATCCAGCCTTGGCAACCCCTCTTGACACAAACAGAAATGGGCATTGAGTTTCCACCTGTACAGTAGATACCTGCTGTGTCACAAATGTAAGAGATGAACATAATGTTTGGGTTTTGGGGATATACTTCTGCTTCCAAAATCTCAGCATTTTGGGAGCACTCTAGAGACCTTTGCATCACTGAGTCTGACCTCTGACCTAGGACTTGGGGAAAACAGTGCATAAAATAGGAGCATGGTGAATAACAGACTCTTTTCTCTGTTGCTGGTCTCCTGGCCTGTCTGGCTGCTGTAGGTTTCTTCTATAAAAAAATCTGCAGCAAAAATTATGTATTCAGCTGTCTGTATTAACCAGAATCCATTACAAAAAATAATTTGAATAATGGCCAATTACTCTTGCGGGAAGTATATTTCCCATCCTCTCTCGCGCTCTCTCCTTCCTTGTCGAGGTACAGCGCGTCTGCCCTGAATGTGCAATTGTACGATCGCAGAACGCAATTAATAACAATCAATGTTTCACAAAGCAAAATGCAGTTTTGCTGTCTTCGGCTAGCCGTTCGCACGCTTAGGCGCCCAGGCTACGGTCACAATCAAGCAGCACTTTTGTTCAACAGTCCATGCCGTGTACAACAGTCGACTTTAAAAGCCTTTCTCCCTCAAAAAATGAATCATAGATTCACTGGATCTGAGAGCTTTTCTGTGCAAAGCAGAGACAAATTGAATAATGCATGCTGATGTAAGGGATGTGCTGGAAAGAAGAAGCAGTATTTTTATTTTTTTCTTCTAGTTTAGATCTAATGAATGGCATACTCAGGAATATTTGACTCTCTATAACCCTCATATGAATACTCAATCAGGGAAGACTTATTTTACTTTCTATACACCTTTTAAATTGACTCAGCTACAGGTTACCCCTTAAATTGAAAAGACTGATTAGCATTGAGGATTTCATCTTTCTTTTAAATAACGTTTTTCAGGAAACATGCACTTGCTTTTCATCATGCATTTGCTTTTTTATCTGTACATTCTCATCTTGCCCCCCCCCCCCCCCCCCATTAGCAGGCCAAAAGCCTGCCTGCACCGCCCGATTCGATAACATTGATTAGGCATGATGAGCTAAACAAAGTTTAATACAGATCAAATGGGCTTTATACACACTGATGTGGTCTTCAGCTAGCTTGTTAAAAATTAATCTGGGAAAAAAAGATATATTGTAGACCATAGAAACAGATGGTAGATTCATCACCTACAAGCACGTTGCATGCCACAGATGTTTAACATTCTTATGTAGGTTATGCACTTCCAAAGAAGGAATTTGTCAATTGAGAAAAAAATGGCATATTTATTTATTTGACCAAGCAGAAAAACAAGGGTCCAGACTGGTCCATACTTCAAGAACCTGCCTTATTAGAAATAACTTGTAATAAGATTGACAGTCAACTAAGGATACATAAATGATAAACTAGGAAGAGATGGGAAAAGGTGTTGATGGTGTAGTATTGGGGGAAAACAATTCATAAATTGTGCCATAACATTCAAAACTAATCCAAACTTTGAGAAATTCCTTAAAGGGTTGTTTCGCAAGTGGTAACTCACAGATATATCACCGGATATACATATTTGTAGGTGTCAGGATCTAAGTGATGCTGTCCATGGAATGTACATTAATTTCCTTTCCTTCACACAAACAATTAATTGGATCCTAGGTGTATAGGTGATATGATTTTCATTCACATAAGTGTAATGTGGACTATGATAAATGACTGGTGGCTGGCGGTTCCCAGCATAAAGATTCATCAAACCATCCAGGCCTGGAGTACCCAAGTCTGCTCAAATGTTTCGTGTGCACATTCACAATCAAACACAAATAAATAAAAATTATGAGCTTTAAAAAAACAGATTAATGTTAAAGGACTACATTCTGCACTACACCCAGAACAGACTTGAGGAGTCTGGTGACAGGTTGATATGCATAACAACTTAAGGCAGAGAAAAGGCTTTAATGATAGCTTAATATTCTGCCTTATAACCTGTTCATTCCTTAACAGCCAGTGGAGACATTTGAGAGCATCAGTTATACATGTTGAGCCTTAAAAAAAAAAAATCTACATAATGAAGAGTAAAGAGTGCTGTCACCCTCTAGTGGCAAACCACTAGAAACCTGGAACTGCTTTTGATTTGCTAGCAATAACATGCCCGTTCTGTGAATTAGGTTCAGCACTAAAAAGTGAAACCTATGGAAAAAAGGGTTATTCAGATGTTTGCTGTCCTTATTTACACATTTTTTAGGTTTCCAGTTCAAAAAGATGAACTGAGCTACAAGCACAGAACAACATGACTTAGCCAGAGCTGTATTCTTCAAGCCCAGAACAGGATAGGCTACCAATGGGGGATGGGAAAGTGGAGTAAAACTCGCAGCCTACCTTGGGGGGGCAATCAGTCTCCTTGAATGTCACTGCCACTGCACAACTAAATCTACATTTTCAAAAAAAAGCTTGAGCCTAAACTCTTGCTTGACTTTATAATTGGGGCATCTATCAAACTCTTAGAATTGAGACCAACATACACTATAAAGCCTTCCCAGAAGAGTGGAGGTTGTTATAGCAGTAAAGGGTAGACAAACACCATAATAATGCCCATAATTTTGGATATGTTGGATGTCAGTTGTCCATATACTTTTGGCCATGTAGTGTATATGTATGCAAGGTGCTTGCAATTCGATAGAAACCTGGCACTGCTTTTGATTTGTGACTATTCACTGGTTGTTTTCATATTGGCTATCCCCAAGTTTCACAAGCTTATTAGTTGGTCCATCCCACCTTTTAGATCACAGTTGATGAAATACAAGGTAAACTGAGAAAGTGATGCACTCTGTGATCGGAGTGATTTTCCTCTTGAATTTTATGAAACAGAAAAAAAAAAAAAAAAATGAAAGTGGACTGACTGGTCAACCAAACCAAAATGGTATGAACCTGGACGTAGCATAAGCACTTATTAGTCACAGTAGGCCTAAGTAGACGTTCTTTGTTGTTATTACCAGTGCAAAAATGAAAATACAGGAATAATTTGGAAATTCATCCCTCCCACTCGAACTGCGTTGATCCCATCGAAAATGAGCTTGTTCGGAAGGAGTAGCATAATAAAAATGAGTTATTCCTCATACGCAGTGAAACACATTTGGATGCATTTTTCAACACATTGATTTATGCACTTAACAGTGTCGCAATCATTTTAAGCTGAGCTTGGCTGTAAGGGGCAGATCCCAAGCCTTTTACGGCACCACAAGAACCAGCTGACCCTGTATTTTGTCCCAGCACTTTTTTATGATTTATAGCGTTTAGATTTGTCAACACCCATACGTCAGCTACCTTCTTTGTGACATTAACTTAGTCTGCAGTTCGTAATGCTGTCGTTTTTGAGAATGCAAGAAGGGCAGTGTTGTTTGCAGGCAGTTGTCAGCAGGACAGGCCATTATGCTTTATGTCCTGCATCTTTCAAAAAGCAGATGCAGAAGAAAATGCTTACTGCCTGTTTGATGATTAGTTATGAAAATTTCTGTAGTTCTGAACAACCCCCAATCCCAAAGCCTATATCTTGCAGCTCGAGTGCATGATCTGTTCCTAACACTTTGTCGCCACCTGCTGGGCGAATTAAAACATGCATCTCAAGTGAAGGTAAGCACATCCCAGTTTTTCCTTAACTCCCTGGCACAAATTTGGGATGAGTGCTTACGCCTCGTTAGATGCCAGAACACGTTTGGAGGGTGCCACGTTTCAGACGGAGTCCGTCTTAATTCTGTGAATTTATGGAATGTGATCATGTATTTACATGGCTCAAATTAATTTCTGTAATCCTGACAGGCAGGGAGAGGACTTAAAGTTTTGGCATGCACCAACATGCGATGTGTTGAACGGGAAGGCTGTCCCTCATTCTCTGTTCAGGCGGCAGAGCAGGGGAACGGTGCCACAGCATAGTCTGATCTTATTTTTAGCATTAATAGATAATTAATCAAATGAACTGATCACTAAAGCAGCTGATCACAGTTCCCTCACCTCACGTGGTTGGTTTCCAGGAGACTGATTGTACATCAGCACAGGTAGGGATTCAATCAGCTGTTGCCCCTAACTTTAACAAACAAGTAAAAGCAAGAAATATCTTTCTTCATAAAAGATTTGGCAACCACTAAAACTTACTCACCAGACCGAGTTCGTGAAAGAAAAAGTTTTAACACTTTTGTTTACGTGGAAGTCAAATGAACGGTTAACTGGTTGAATTTGAGTCTCAGCCTCCATGGCTCTCCAGGGCTAGGGTTTGCAGTTCCCCATGGCAGATGTGGATGACGGCGTATTGCAGGGCCATGCTGCTTGTGGAGGTGGCCATATCACACAGCCATCTGGTCTTCCTCAAAACACTCGCTTTAAAAAAAAAAAACTTCTCCTCGCTTTCCTTTTGGTTTACAGGCACTGTGCTCCAGGTTGTCTACAAGCTTCACCAGAAAGTCGAGGATGTCAAGTCTTTCATCTAAGCAGACCAGACGGCAAAGGGAATAACAAGAGCTACTTTCCTCGTGTCGTTATGCGGTAATTAGCCCATCTGTCAGTATGCCAACATAATTCTGCTATAAAACATTTAACTGAGTGAAAATATATAGTCTGGCTTGATATCAAACCAAACGCATATACAGAACCAATTTAACACTTGTGCAGCGATGATGGAATAAAATTAACGATACCCTGTGCAAGGCCTTCCACATGCTCCTTTTTCATAATTCCATCAATGAGCTGTACAGATCTTTTAAATTATTGAAAAGCAGGTCCTCCGCAAAGGGCCATCAGCTTGTATATGCTTGTTTTTCTCACATGTACTCCAGTCCTCTTCAGTGGTACTCCAAGGGCTGAGTCTTTTTCTCAAACCACATGTCAAGCAAAGCCAAATGCACCAGCTCAAACATCCACGTTAATTATAAAGCACAGATGATAACTGACGCCGACAGCAATTAACTCGTCAAATTCAGCCAGACTGCTTATGAATGCACGATACGCATGTGGCAGATTTTGAAATGAACAGGGGATTTTTTTGTTTTGAAACTGAATTATAGGTGGAAATATGTATATAACTAAAATATAACAATTAACTTAAAATAAATGCTTAAATTTAAAAATGATTTAAAGTAAAATTTAAAGATGAGATTATTTAAAACAATATATTTTTTAAAGTGTGTTGAATGTTATACACAATTCAAACAAAAAATTCAAGGTTTTAAACTGGAATGTATACTTGATTGTGGTCATGGCCAAGTGTCTTCAAGTCATGCTTAGAGAAAACATCCATTTGAAGGGATGAATTTTTCTGAACTGACAGCTGATTACAACGGACAAATATAACTACGTCTTTTGAGTAAGATAAGGAAACATTTCTCCTGCGGTATCCCAAAAATCACCCGATGACACTGCAGTGTCATTCTGTTGTGCAAATAATTTGCTTGTACACACAGGAGTCTCATAAAAGTATCGTCACCATCGGGGCTGCGGACTTGCGATAACAATTCTGGACAGATTTAATAAATTCATGAGCCGGGTGACAGAACCGTGGCTTGTATTTGAGTTGATCAGGGGCAGTGATCCGTTTCTCATTTCCACTTTGATGTCTACTGGGGACCCTGGAGGATCAACCCAACTGAAACGCAGGTTTACGTCACTGCAGATCACGTGACGGGAGACAAACTGGTGACCCTAATGAATCACAGCGGAGCAGGTCTTCGCTATGAAAAACTGACTCACCTTAACCAATGTAAGCTCTCTCGCACTGCAGTAAAAACACTGATATTCAAAAGTCAACAAGTCAGTCAACCGGACTGCACTCATAATCCACCATGGGTAATTACATCAAGCATGAATCACACATTCAGCCACATTGGAATCATTCACCAAACGAGCAGTTTAACTCCAGGCAGTCAATTTTCTGAAATTTAAAACTCAAATGATAATCATTTATTAGTTCAGCAATGTGACACTGAAATTCAACACTTGACCCCCCCAGATCATCGTATCAAGAACATACTCCAAAAGGTATTATTTCTTAAAATTCTTTATTCATAAACTTGATGCAAGTTTACAAATTACTGTACATGTTCAAAATTACTCTTTCAATGGAGGAGAAAAAAAAATAAACCAAAAAAACAAAAACAAAAAAAAAAAAGCATGCCAACAGTGCATAACCTGCCCACCACTAGATGGAGCCATAAAAGGAATCCACAATTAGAATTGCAAACCAGTTTTTTTTTTCTCTTCTTAACGCTGCCCAGCAAAGAGACCGCTGGACAGTGACTGAATGAGTGAAGCTTTAAGTCATAGCGTGTCTGACACCAGCACACTAAATAAACAGACCCTTGTGCTGTGAAAACCCTATCATCTAAAGAACTCTGAAAGTGAACTAGAGTCAGGACGACCCGTGCCGAACCGAAGGGGGTTTTAAGCTCAGACACAAAGGTCTTTCATTTCCCGCTTGTTATACGATTTGACGAACTGGGGTGGATGCGTTCGGGAGGGAGTCCAGCCGGTCACAAAGACGAGACCGCTCTGGTCGTTTAAACCAACGCGGGGCTGACCGTGCGGAGTCTTCCTGGGCGATACGAAACGGAGGAAAGTGCACCGGGAAATTAAGCGGAAGAGGTGCTCGTGCTTCGAGATGGGTTGCATTTACACGGCGTGCCGAATCTGATCTTAAAACTGAAATGTTGCGCTCTTGCGCGACCACGGATGTAAGCATCTTTGCTCTGGACGTCACCGAGTGGACGTCTGGACCGGGACGTTTTTCAGGGCTGAATACACAAGAGCACATTTTTTCGCATGCAAACGCAACGGTCGCCGAGGCAGGGCGGTTTAGAACCCAATAGGACCACGGAGGCAGCTTTTCACAGGAACAAGGTTGCGGTCGCCCAAAGTTTACAACTCGTCGATAGGGCAGCATGGGAATCTTTCCCAATTCTCTGTTTAAGAGCTTTCCAACAAACTGCTCTCAGATGTTCTTGCTACCGTAGTTACGTCCTGGGGGGTATCAAGCGGCTCTAACGTAGAAAAAATATTTATGACATCAAATAGTGATCAACACTGCATGAGAACCACCAACTTTCACCACTGCATTCAATGGAATGAAAGCCACGTTTTTTTTTTTGTTGTTTTTTTTTTTTTTTGTTTTTTTTTAACTTCTGGGCAAAGCCAAGTGTAAACAATGGGAAACATTGCATTGTGTAACGTCTGAAGTAATTATGTGTACAAATTAAATCTACAGTTTGTATTCCTGAGTTCATTTGTTTTTGTTTTGTCCCCATAATTCTCTACGGAACGCTGAGAGCTGTTGAGTGTAGACCGAATCCTCGGGGTAGAGGAAGCCTTCGAAGCCAGGACGCAAATCTCACTAGCGGTGGATATCACGCTAAACTAGCGGGGACTCGCAGGCCTTAGACTTGCACCCGAACGGCAAAGTCACGCTCACACTTCCAGAGGTCGTCCATTTCTCATCTCTTCAAATTAAGGTGGAATTAGGGGTCACTTTTTCCATCATAAATGAGTTAACTTTTATAAACCACTGTCCTTGTTGTGATTTTGAATGCAAATTACTGTATTGTGGATCAGGTTATCAGTGAACTGACTAGGCTATTAGGCAAGTATGCAAGGAAGATGTAACTTAACATTAGGAAATACGCCTCCTGCTAGATTTTACAATAATCCTGTTTCTCTAGTGCTGTAGAGAGTTAGTATTCGGGTCAATCTATAGCATGAAGCACAAATGTTTGACACTTCAAAGAGGAAGGTCCGTATTATGCTGGTTTTTAAGTATATAGTTTTTCAAAAGAAAGATCAATACATTTCAATCTAGAAAACCACAAGAGGCAATATATTGCATTAGTATTCGGCGTAACATTTGCAGTGCTTCTCAGTGTATTCAGCAAACCCCCGATAATTCAGTGTCAAAATGAAAGACAAAACTTGTTTCCTGACTCAACCAAAGAGAACATAGTATCTGGAGTGTGGACTGGTATTTAAAAAAAAAAAAAAACAAGAAAAAAAATAGATAATGGGGGAGAAAAATCTGTTACTTTTATACTTTAGAAAGGGGCAAGTTTGGAGGGGGCTTTATCCTTTTTAAGGCTTTAACAGATACCTTGCAGTCTCTGTCGGAGACAAGGCCCTGAACAGTTCTATGTAGTGTATGTCACACACACACACACACACCTCTGCCTCCGCAGTACTGTGGCCTTCTGCTCAGCCCAGTGGGCGACGAGATGGGGGGGGGGGGGGGGGCAGCCAGTGCTGCAGAACATCAACTGATGGGCAGACACCACTGAGTCTCACGCTAGGCAGTTAAAAACTAAAAACCAGGTATCGGCTAGAAAGCAAGCGTGGCTCCACCCGCTTCAATTCACCTGCACTCGCTCATCTTCATGCTGTTAACGGAGTAGACCTTCATCTGCATATCTACGCTAATGGTAAACCACTCCCGGAGTAAGTACACGTTTGAGACCAGAACATAACTGGGTTCTTTTCAGCAGACGATACAGGAAGGTCGTTCAGACTGCCACGCCAAAAAGAGATAGCTTCATTCCCGCTACCAGGAAAACATTTGTCGTCATGCTGCTTACATAAAACATGGTTTCGGCATCCATTTTACGATCTTAATAGTTAAACTATTAATTATCCTAATTTTTAACATTTGTGAAATACGCATCATCGTATGCCAGGATATCCCCGTTAGTCAGAGGTGCGTGACTAGACTGTGCCCCAGAACCCCCACACAAAGTTACATGAAAATACAAGCAAATCCATTCTCAGTGATACATCTTTACACTTTTACATGGGGTTAAATTCGACTACAAGTACAATGGTTAAATCCAGCTTGCTTGGTTTAGCCTAGCTTGAGGAGGTTTGGGGGTGGGTTTCATTTTGATTGGCTTCCAGGAGCAAAAACCGTGACAAAACTGCATGATTGAGTCTCCCTCTCGGTCATTTCCGAAGGAGATTCTTCACTTCCACACACACCCCCCACCCCCTGCTCTCCCCTCTCCATTTAAAAATCTGCCCATTACACGAGCAGGACAGGAAACTGCTGGAGCATGTTAGTCCTTTCAGAACCTTTGCGAAACGTTACGCAGAACGAACGAAAACGAAAGGGACAAAAAAACAAAACAAAAAAAAAAGCAAAACAGTCCGTAAAGAATGAGGCAGCAGCACGTCACACCGTTACGTTTTTTTTTTTTTTAACGTTAAAAACACCGAGCCGTAGCGAGAGGAGAGCTTGGGCCTCGCCTTTTTTCCGAAAGCGGGAAAGCATGTCCCGGCCGGCCTTTCCCGTCGCGGCACCGGGGCCGGGGCTTCGCCTCGAACCGAGCGCCGGCGGGTAGTGGAGTCCGCCGTCTCGCCGCGGAACGCTCGGCCTCTCGTTCGAAGCGCCGGGCCGCTGTAAAGATTTTTTTTTTTTTTACGAGGTAAGACCCCCCGGCTCTCTCAGTCCCCCGCTTAGCGCCTTCGCCGCTCTGCCAAGCCGTGGACACGGAGCGCTAACCCTAGCAAGCCCTTCTGTCTTTATCAGATAAACAGGTTCACCCTTCAGATACCCCCCCCCCAAACCCGACTTCTGAAGCGTCCTGGCGAGTGAACAGAAGAGTGGACAGTTTGACCCGGGGTGGGGGGTGAGGCGGTTTGTTTAACCCAGGAATGACCGTGGGAGGGAACACGGGGAGGGGGGGGGGCGGTCGGCACGAGCAGAGGCCGGGGGCTCGGCCCCGCCCGACTGTTTCTGCTCAAAAGTTCTCCTGAAGGCTCAAGAGGGGGAGAGGAGAGAAGGGAAGGAGGAGGAGCAAAGAAGGGGGGAGGGGGGGGTCTAGATTTGGGGGGGGGGCAAGAAAAGGTCTGCCCGTTGAGCCGAGGGAGAAGTTGGAGCGGGGATTTTACCCGCTGGTTGTTGGGGGTTTCCGAATGGGTCAAACCCAGCCTGGGGGTCACTCTCCCAGTAAAGAACTTCAGAGTCAGAAAAAAAATACATGTATAAAAATTAAAAGGAAAAAAAAGGCGTCAACCCCAAGACATGTGGTCCCAGCGTGCACGCTGAGGCCTTAGCCATCCTCTTTAGGGGGCGTGTACCAACCTGTGGAATGCAGGACACAGTCAGTGGATGGACCAATGAACAACAAGCACAGAGCTACTGCAGCCTGGACCAACCAATCAGTCTATTACAAACATCAGTTACAAGATTACAGCCCAGTCATATGGAGGATTATGAAATTATGGAAAATGAACGATTTTATATTTCAATTTAAAATTTGGGCTAAATAATCCTCCATTTTCATTTCTCATTTTTCTATTTCTATTCTCATAATCCATTTTCCTTTTTTTCCCCAATTTTAATTTTGTGCTAAATAACACTCCATAACATCACACCATCGAGAGGCCACTACCCCTCAGCACACCCAAGTGTACTCTTATGCAAGTGACCACATGACCGACCACATCTAGTGGCTCATTTCAGAACAGCCACAAAGGGGTACAAGCAATAGCCACTGAAAGCCTAATGATGTCAATTTACTGAGGACAAAATAGTCAAGGATAAAGAGATTCAAGATTCTCCTGCTCCTGAACGTTCCAGTCACAGTTTAGGGAGCAATCTTTGGAGAGAGGGTCAACTTTTCCCTTCTACTGAAGAAATTCTTAATCTGACACACCTGAGTAAGTCTTATGTGTGGGGACTAGGGCTGGGCAATATATTGATATTATATCGATATCGCGATATGAGACTACATGTCGTCTGGGATTTTGTATATTGTAATATCGTGACATGGCATAAGTGTTTTCTTTTTCTGGTTTTAAAGGCAGCATTACAGTAAAGTGATGTAATTTTCTGAACTTAACTGACTGTCTTAGCTGTTCTACTATTTGCCTTTACCCACTTAGTTATTTCATAGGCATTACTGATGATTATTTATCAAAAATCTCATTGTGTAATTTTGTGAAAGTACGAATAGTCAACCCCACAATATAATCACAACATCGATATTGAGGTATTTGGTCAAAAATATTGTGATATTTGATTTTGTCCATATCGCCCACCCCTAGTGGGGGCTAACTTAAAAGCTTTTTAATGACTTCTCCAAGTAAAGTATACGGATGTGTGCGTATACACGTCGTCTGTAGGATGGGAGTTGAGAATAGCGCCACCTACCATTCTTTTCATGAATCTGCACCAGGGATTTGTAGGACTGCTGTGCTCTGGCAAGATTGTACTGGTTCTGCAAGAAACACAAAACTGAAAATTTATACACGGAACACACCACAAAAACAGATACTAAATTCTCTAAATTCACTCATTTCAAAAACACATGTTCAAAACCATTAACCAAGGCATGCTGCTCTGATATAAGGTTCAAGGTCCAACTTCATTTGTCCCAATGGCCAATCTGTATTACAGCACTATACCAATGACAAGATGACTAATGCAATATACAATAACTAGAGAATGCTATAATGCTGAACTACTAAAAACTAAACAATGCTGAACTACTAAAACTACTGATACACAAAACAAAAATATAGGAATAAGGACTAAAAATAAAAAAAATAAAAAAATAAAAACTGATGTTTCTAGGCAAACTAGTGATTTTCAGAGCACTGGAACTGAAATGGTGCAATCAGTAGATTTAGCCTTCAGCCAACACTTTTGGGGAGGGGGAGGGGAATCATAAAAGTCTACTATTTTAGGAGATATATGATGCTATAATCCAGTGCAAACAATCCACAGCAGGTAATTTGTTGGGTCATGCAAGACGAACATGTTCAGTGGAAATAAAACTGAGTAAAGATTCCCTGCCGACTCATGTAGACACAGCCATACATACTCGCCTCTGACTCTTTGCACCAACATGTTGCATTGTTTGTTCTGAACTCTAACTAGAATACAAAATTGGTCTGTGAGTATGGCTTCGCCTTTTTTCCAGTTGAGTTCTGTTTTGTGAAACGGATCAGCCGGAAGCCTCAACAGCAGAAGCCCAGCGTCTTTGATAATCGACGGACACCAAGTGACGACATCTCGTAAACCCACCTTAGACCCCTCCGATGTAACGAATTATCGACCCGTATCGCTTCTACCCTTTCTGTCCAAAACCCTTGAACGAGCAGTTCTTAAACAATTAACCTCTCTTCTCCATCAGAACAACCTGCTAGACCCTCACCAGTCTGGCTTCCGATCCGGGCACTCAACAGAGACTGCACTCCTAGCTGTGACGGAGGCTCTTGCAGTACGGAGGCACTTGCCACTGCAAGAGCCTCACGCCTCTCCTCTGTCCTGATCCTTCTTGACCTGTCTGCAGCTTTTGACACGGTCAACCATAAAATACTCCTCTCCACCTTGGCTGGGATGGGAATTGCCGGGACTGCCCTGTCTTGGTTCGCTTCCTATCTTGCAGATAGGACCTACCAGGTCACCTGGAAGGGGTCTGCCTCTGCTTCTCATCCACTTGTTACGGGAGTGCCGCAGGGATCTGTACTGGGTCCTCCGCTGTTCTCCTTATACACCAAATCTCTTGGTTCAGTCATTAATTCACATGGCTTTTCCTATCATTGTTATGCAGATGACACACAACTCTTCTTTTCTTTCCCCCCCTCGGCCACACAGGTCAATGATAAGATCTCTTCCTGCCTGGCTGACATCTCCACCTGGATGGCCAGCCACCATCTGAAGCTCAACCTCAACAAAACTGAGCTGCTCTTCTTCCCGTGCAAAACCTCCTTGCTTCGTGAACTCTCAATCACGGTTGATGGCACCACAGTGACTGCCTCTCACTCTGCCAAGAGCTTGGGGGTGGTCCTGGATGACCAACTGGACCTCAAGGAGCACATCAAGGCAACATCACGGTCCTGCAGATTCCTCCTGTACAACATCAGGAGGATTCGACCATACCTGACGACGCACTCCACCCAGCTGCTCGTCCAGGCTACGGTGACCTCTCGCCTTGATTACTGCAACTCTCTCCTTGCAAGCCTGCCAGCTTGTGCCATACAGCCACTACAGATGATTCAGGATGCCGCTGCCCGACTCATCTACAACCTCCCCAAATTCTCCCACGTCACTCCTCTGCTGCGATCACTTCACTGGCTACCGGTCGCTGCCAGGATCCGGTTCAAAGCCCTGACCCTTGCCTACACTGCCGCCAACAGGACAGACCCCATCTACTTGCAGGACATGACTCAACTCTATGTGCCTGCTCGACCACTCCGCTCTGCGGCAGCAGGGCGCCTTGTAACCCCTCCCACCCGCCCAAAGGGATCACAGAGCTTCTCCACCCTAGCTCCCCAGTGGTGGAACGAACTCCCCGTCCCTCTCCGAACCTCCCCCTCACTATCCATCTTCCGCCGCGGCCTGAAGACTCATCTCTTCAGACTATACCTAGACTAACCACCACCACGCTGTATTAAAAAAAAAAAAACCCTTTTTTCCTGTCACTTGTTACATGTTGCCCCATCCCTGCACTTCTTGGTAATTTGTCCTAATACTGTAGCTTATTCTTCTGCCTAGTTGGCTTTGCAGATGTTAGACTAGGATAGTGTTCATTGTTTTTGGCTAGAAATAGCTGTACAAAATAAGTAATTGTACCATACTGAACCCGTGTTCAGCAGTTGTCTACGATCATGAAAATGCACTTTTGTACGTTGCTTTGGATAAAAGCGTCTGCCAAATGAATGTAATGTAATGAAGTGCTCAGAGTTCAATGGGCCGGTTGGACCTCTAGACCTCGCACCACCACTCTTCAATTACATTCCCACTGTCTGCACCAGGAATTAAACCAACGCAAGGTATTTCATGCTTTAATACCCTCTCAAGAGAGTTTCTGGGGGCTTACCTTATTGGCTCCAAACTGCACTCTGGCTTTTCCTTTGACTAAAGTGGCGTTTATCTGCATGATGACAGACTCTATGGAATAGGCACTGCTCCATCCCTAGGGAAAAACAAAAGACAAAAAAAATTTCAGCTCAAGCGGTTTGGCTGTAATGACTGCAGTGGCATGTGGAGCAGTGTGTGTGCGTGTGTGTCCATCATGTTAAAGAAAAAAAAGCACAGCTCACCTGCTTGGTGAGAAGCTCCATACACAGGGCACCCCCGCCAAGAACATAGCTGAAAAACAAACACAAAACTGAGCAAGATGTAGAGGGACTTTTATACGTTTTAATTACCACAGAAAATGCAGCTCTATTCAAAAGTCGTGCCTTAATTCTAGAGAACCTAAATGTTACTTTGAATAAAATTCATAAAAAACGGAATTAAATCACATAGCCATACCCAAAAAAATAAAAGGCCTCTAGTCAAAAAGACACCAATTAAGAAGATTTACATTACAGGCACTTAGCAGACGCTCTTATCCAGAGCGACTTACACAACTTTCACGTAGCATTTACATTGCACCCATTTATACAGCTGGACATATAAACTGAAGCAATGCAGGTTAAGTACCTTGCTCAAGGGTACAACGGCAGTGTCCTACCCAGGAATTAAACCTGTGAGCTTTAGTTTCGAGACCAGTTCCTTAACCACTAATACACTGCCACCCCATTGGCAGTGTAGTATTAGTGGGTAAGGAACTGGAAACAGTGTAGTATTAGTGGTTAAGGAGCTGGAAACAAAGGCTCTTCATCAGAAATGCTATTTTAGGAAGTCAAATTTGTCTGGAATAGCAGTTTTCACATTGCGTTTCCACAAAATGAGTCTGGACCAGAAGAGTCCACTGTCAATGGCCATGTGAAAAACGAACGACCAACACCAAACTCTGGACACGTTCTGAAGCACTTACCCCCCGGACAGCACAGGTGACACCACCCGTACGAAAGGTGGATCGAACGGAAAATTATCCTGCGGGTAATAGACAAGGAAGATTCAGAGACTGTTGCGCACCCAAACTATAGACTGAAGACGCCGTGCGTGCATTAAAACAAGCTAATGATTTAAACATTACACTGATTTAAACGAGGCTCTGGAAACTGCAATGAAGGGGTTACTCACTTTATATGAGAAGTTGAGCAGGATGTAGTCGACGCCCTCCTTTTCCTTCAGAACTTGCAGGTCGCTATGCAACGGGCTATCAGGGTCTACCCTAATGAGCAGAGGGGAAAGGCTGAAGGCTCGTGTCCAAATAGCATCAATACAAGAAGTATAAAGAAAACACATTTTAAGATCTTGCACTCATGCTGATAAACAGCTATGTAGCATTGAAAAGCGTATTGTAAATTCACAATGCAGTGAACCCCCCGCTCGCCCCCCTCCCCCACCCACCCACTCACTTCTACATGACAGAAAAAAGCTCAAATGAGCCTTTTAATTGTAAAGCACTGAACAGATGTCCAGCGGTCTGACAGCCCCGTCCAAACGCTCCACCCGAGGCAGCCGCCCGGTACTTACGTGCGCAGCTTGACGTGCCACTCGTAAAGGCTGTCGTTGACGAGCTCCACCGAATAGATGCCTGTCAAGAGGTTCGGAACGACACGCTTTTAGACTTGCGCCACCTGTGCAGATTTCTACATTTTTTTAGCCAATTAACGACACACTTTTAAACGCTATACCTGTTGAAAGCGCGACAGCCCCTTCCTACGCGAAAGAGAGTATTTGTGCTATCGACGGAGACTTGGCAAAATGGAAATTTGAATTCTCTACAGGACATGAAGTTCAGGCGAAATCTGATGCGAGTCTAGGAAACGCAGGAATTGGGAAACCGCAGAATGCAGTACACGTCTTCCATCACGTGGAAGGAAGGCTCGCTTCGTCTAAAAAGCTCGTCCTCCACTGCGGCGTGCCTGTGTCACGAACTGGCTAAATTCTGGCTGAGGCAGACATGCCGAGTGTAGAAGCATCAACCAATTTTATCATTTGCTCTGCTGGACCCCTCGCTGCATCTCTGTTAGCGTTCGTGCTATCCTGACCATTACACCAGGCCGGCCAGCGGTAGACCGGCACCCCCTCGATAGCCAGATTTCTCCCGAGAATTATTCCCAACGGGGAGTATTTTCTCACCACCGTTTTTCTTCCCACTGGGGAGTTTTTTTTTTTTTTTTCTCCCCTCAATTCCTTGCTTTTTGGGGATTCGAGCCAGGTTTATTGCCCAGTTTTCTTCAGTATCCCCACAGTACAGTTTCAGCATCTCTAAAAATTGCTATACGAATGGAACTGAACTGTATTGGTTTACTGTAGCATTGTCCTCACCCGTCTTGTAGCTCTGTGACCTGTAGATCTCCCTGAGCTCCTTCATCAGCCGGTCCGAGGCTTGCACCGACCCAGAGACCGCGCCCTGAAACGAAACGGGCGGGGCCCAACGTCAGACAAACGCCAGATACTCACCCCAACATCACGCAACATGCAGAAATTACCTGAACCCCATTCAACCTGGCATCGACAAAGCAGTGAAGGACCGTGGAATTCGAACAAAGACACTACAAAACTGATAGTGGGCACCAACAAATACATATAAAAAGTGCCATTATCACACCACAATGCATATTCCTTAATGAAAAGCAGTCAGATTTAGACAGGACTTAGAAGCCTGCTGTGTCAGAAGCAATGCACTACTGACTAGAGTACAAATGACTGCTGTACACAAATGGCTAATAGGGCAATGCAGTTTTTGAGTGATCGCATTTTAACAGTGAATCAGCGTCCGTGCTCCGAACTAGACAATGACATTACACTGTATAGCACAGATGAACACAACCTTACGGACTCATTTTGTTATCGACCGCCATTCCCCAGGAGGCCGAAGCCTCCTTTTCCTTCGAGGCCTGTAATTTCAACTGTAACTGTCACGGGTTCAGGATCGTCGCTCCAATTCTCCGTTCCCCCCCCCCCCCCCGCGACGGAGAAAATTTCATTTGCAAAAGATATGCAACTGAGCTTCGGTGCACCGAGTCGACCGCTCCCTCCGCACCGCACGTAACCCGCGCGGTTTGGCGCGGGCGTTAGCATCCCGTTAAAAAGCCCTTTCAAAGCACTGGCAGAACGTGTCACTGAACGAGGCGGCAGCGTAGTATAATGGGTAAGGGGCTGGTCTGGTAACCCAAAGGTAGCAGGTTCAATTCCCAGGTAGGACACTGCGGGTTGTACCCTTGAGCAAAGTACTTAACCGGAATTGCTTCAGTATGTATCCAGCTATATAAATGGATGCAAAGTAAATGCTATGTAAAAGTTGCGTAAGTCGCTCTGGATAAGAGCGTCTGCTACATGCCTGTAGTGTAATGTGATGGGATGGGCGACACAGTCTGCACACATGGCCATACACAGCAAACTCCCTCACAGACTACCTCAGCAGGACCGGAGGGGAGGCGGCGGGCATGAAAAGCTCTGATAAACTGGTAAGAATTTAAATAGGCTCGGCGGCTGGGGCCATTTCAAAATGTGAATACGCAAATTTGGGTTCGCTCGGCGAGCCGTTTTGTTCCCATCGGTTTCTTGTTTTGACGGCGCAGCAAGGATAGACGATCAATGATCACATGTGACAAGGTGGGGGGGGGGGGGGGTGGGGGGGCGAAGGGGGGTTCAATAATACTAGCCTGCACAAGTACGGACACGCAGCTAATGTACTGCGCTCGCGTACAAGCTGGCGCTTCGCCAGGCTGTCAGTCTCGATTGGAAATTAGCATATTGATGAGTCGTTTGATAATCTGGTAGTTCGGCTATGCGGGGCCAGCTCAGCGGGAGTTTACCGTTCTCTGAACACCACACCTGCTAAAATTGGTTGGCCGACGAAATATTATCAAAACAAACATTACGATCCGCTCGTTTCGCTAAAAACGATCACTACGCCAAAACAATGCAATTATGTTTCCTGCATCCGTTCATACAAATGGGCCCCGTTTCTCTCCGTGTCAAGAACGTGACCATTAAAGCAGAGTGCGATCAATGTGCAGATCTGTGGCTTGTGTGAGGAACAACATGCGCGATTAATTCTGCTAGAGTGCTCGTGGCATGGTTTTAAAAGGCTTGCCATTAACCTCAACTCTTTCAGTGAATCTTTACAAAGATTAGATAGAGAACGCGGTTATTTCAGCAGCTCCAGTGTCAATCTCAGCGCTGTATAGGTAAGCGGCGCGTCATGCCAATCTGGAAACCCGGCAGATGGCGTGCCTGCCGTTCCAATAACAATCAAATACCTCGGGAGAACTTTTCCCCGCTACATCGCCATCCCGCTATCAAACGGCAAACCAGCGACGCCGCCAGTTCTCCTCTGCTCCGTTTTTCCAATATTTCTACCGCTAGCTGCAAGAGGGTTTAATGGCGCGCGCGAGGTACTAAACAAGGCCAATGACGGGGAGACGCCGCGTCAGCCAGAGCGCTACCGCGTCAAAGCGGCTTCCCAACGACGTGCTGTTCGGTGTGCATTACCAAGGGCCGCACGACCTCCCCCCAGAGGAAACGAGCCGCTCAGAGAAGTTCAAGAAAACATACAAACGTGAACTCCAGTTAGGCAGCTAAAATTTGAGGAGGGGAAAAACTGTTCATGCGACACACAGTTGTATATTTTTGATTTGTTTATTCAAAAAGCGTTTTTGCGCAATGCTGTGCAACTGTAGCTACGGTGACCGCTAGAGAGCGGTGCAACCAGGATCGACGCAGACGGCCAGCGCCCTGCTGTGTAGAAACGAACGCCGCGACAGCGTTCGTGACAAGGGCAGGGCAGAGCCGGCGCGTTCCCACGTCTAAATTTTGCACTTTTATTACCTGAAGCTTTGCCCAACGGAAATTTGACTATCCAAATAAGAAATGACGAGCGGTCGCATGACACGGTTTGCAATTCGATGCGGGTAACATATCCTGGGGTTAACAGTGACATACACACACATAATCCCCCCCCTGCCCCCCACCCCCCCACCCCCCGCCACCCCCTCACCCAAACGAATGAAAGGTCACCTTACCGAATGGGCACTTACGTTCAAGTGGTCCTGCCTCTGGTTCTTGCGGATCTTCTCCAGGATGGCCAGGTTCTCCTTCTCGATGCCGTCGTCCTCGGACTTCTTCCCCTCGGCCGGCTCCTCTTTCATGTCGTAGTGGTCCAGGTCCTCGATGTCCTGCTGCCGCGGGGCCAATAAAACACATAAGTAACGGGGGGGAGGGGGGTGGGGGGGGGGGGGGGAATGCTACCGCCATTTACGCCACAAAAGGAGAAAAAAAAAAAAAAATCAAAGATCACCTCTCCCATCTCTTCCTCCTCCTCTTCCTCGGACGTCACCTCGTCCGTCGTTCCGTGCTGGAAAAGCGGGAGATGACGACGGTGAGTACGCAAAAAAGGCCGCGCGTAAATCCCGCCCCCGCGTTCATCTGCATGCGGAGCGCTGCTTTCCAGCGCATCAGAACAGGTCAGAAAAGCCCACTCCACTTTTCATTTCGCTTTGAAGTGGCACAACGCGAGCTGAAGGCTTAATTGCCTATAATAAGGGATTAGGCTTACAGAACATCTCTTGCCCAAGTAGTTCAATTTTCCTCGTTCGCGAAACCGACTTCCTGCTCTTGAACTCGAGCTCCTACAGGCCTGGGGTCAGTACTGCCCCTCAGCCTAGTATTCCGGAAGCTTCTACAGACTGAACCCCTGCTAAGTGCTGGGTTACTCATTTCAATCTTAAAAGGTTGAAATGCATGTGAAAGATATGTCTGTTGGAAGAAGGTTTCTGAATTAAGTATAGCCGACTGCTACTGATCCCAGACTAGAGATCACAGCCACCAAGATATACAACTCATAATCTCCATGGCAGGGAGGCCAGTGATGGTCCTAAACAGCCACAGGGGCTTACTAGTTATCGTCTTCACCTTAAAATCAGCAGTCAATTTAGAGCCAAACTATTTTAAGTGAGTTTGGTGTAATCGACTTCCATATTTAATAAATTATCAATTCAATTCAAGTACCCACAAAGGCCAGCAGGCAGCTCCTCAGGACCATGGCAAAGGACTTCTGTTCTATGGCAACCGCTTAATGACATCATACATGCTACGCATTGCGACGCTAGTCCTTGAAGTTGGCACCTGCATGACAAATGCTACCACACAATTAAGCAAAAATACCAATGGAGGAAATGGCAATGCAGCTTGATTAAGGGAGCTGAACTTTTAAACGCCTTTAGCAGAGAGCGCTATTAAAGAACATGGTGGAGGGCCTTGCCTTTCGCTCTGGGCCCACGGGCCCCGCTGGGAGGGGCTGGTCCAGCATCTCCACGTCGGGGTGCTGGGGCAGGTTGTACAGCCGGCACAGGTCGCAGATCAGCCTCTTCAGCTGCTGGAGGAGCTGGGGGGAGGAGACAAGAAAAACAGGGGCGTGGCCTCGGCGTGAGTGACGGCAAGCCCGGGCGGGTCCGGTGGGGCTTTTCTCCGCGGAGACAGACTCGACGCAGCAGGCGGGGAAGCGAACCGGCCCCACCAACGCCTGCCCCCGCAGCCCAGAAATGCCTCTTGGCCAACGTGCCAAACGGTACAGGCAGGAAAAGCAAACCACCCCTTGGGCTATGAAGTCTCATCGGAAATCAAATGTCTGCGTTAGTCCGCTACCACAGTTCTCATATTTCCCCGAACCCGCAGAAAACGCCAATTGAAGATCGCTCGATAAGAGCGCGAAGTACGCAAACGGTTAACGCTGCATACTTTCAAACGAGATTAAACCCTGAGCTGAGCTACTGTAATGGTTGTTTTTTTTTTCTCCCTCACCGTACAGCAGGTTCTGACAAGGACAGCAAATTCCTGCGGTGAACTCAAGACGCTCGATGGGTTTTCTGCGTATTAAAAGACGCCGGGCCCCGCGCAGCGGACGAACGCAGACCGCACGTCACATTTACATTCATACAAAAAGTTCAAAGCGCAAGGAAAACATTCTCATAAAATACACCGGTCTATCCAAAAAAAAAAAAAAAAAACTATTATTCAAACAAGGCGACAGGCTAAGTGACAGGAAGCAAGCGAAGAAAGCCCCGAGGCCGCCTACGTTCTAGAATAAAAGCGCGGCCGTACGAGTCGACGGCGATTCGGCGTTTTCGGCACGCCGCAGCGCCGGCTCAAAAGGTTCCGCGTGATCGTGTGACAGGCCCCGCTAGCCTCGTCCCTTTGTGAGGTGCAGCCATTGTTAAGCGAGCGGGCGGAATTCCCGCTAATCGGCACGTGCGTAGCGCCGGTGCGGAGCCTCTAAGCGGTGACAACGCACCGGCCGCGAGGCAGAACCCGAAGTCTGAAACAGCGATCAAAAGACGCAAAAAAAAAAAAAAAGCTACTGGAAACCTTATCGTTAATTATGCATATAGCCTCGGGGAAGAAACCCGGCTAGCTTGAAAACGAGCCAGGCGGCATCTGTCTGCTACAGTGGGGTTCGTCTTCTGCAGACAGTTCCCCCCCCCTGACCCTTTTTCCACACCGGTATAAAACTGGCCCCACTGTTCCGATTCAATTCGCTTTGCTGGTATGGCAAGCAAGCATCTGCATCGCCTGAAACTGTAGCCTACATGACAAAATGGTACTGCTAAAAAATTTTAGCCAACCTCCAAACGACGCCAATTTCGTTCTCGGCGACGTGCGAATCGCCAGCCGCCGTTCTGAAATAAGAGAACTGTGTGCGCCATTCGGCTGCAAACACACAGACCCCGTAACCTTTGTTTCTGAAAGACCGAACTGTCGCATTTCTGCAAGCTTGCACTCGGTCGTACGTCACAGACGTGCTTGTTCGGGGTGCACCGTCTCAGGTTTTGGGGAAAAGAAAAAAAAAGGCCTGTTTTCAAGGAGTAGCACAATTCCATTGCCAAAATCAGATTTACCACCTCAGGTTTTCCTTTTTATCTTTGAACAGCGGGCCATAATGGAATGGGAAACGGCACAAACTATGCCTGTCGAGTAAAAATTTTCTTTAAACACATTTTCTGTTCGACTAAACTGGTTCCCATGCGGAGTTTTGGAACTTAAAACCACCACCCCAGAAAACAGATGCGGCAGAATGACATTTTGTCAAAAATGTCTTCATCCAACATGTCTGCTCCAAAAATTCACACAAAGACAGGAAAAAAAAAAAACTCTAATCATGCTTAAAAAAAAAAAAAAATCAACTCAAGATCAAAAATCAAATGAACCCATTCAAGCACAAAAACACTGAAAGTCTAAAACGTCAAGCCCGATATACAAAACATACAACCCCTCCCCCCCAGCCTCCTTAAGACAGTCAACCCCTGGTCCGCTAACTAACCAGAAACGGTAAACTGACTCACTATCCACACAGAAACCAAACACATGATTCTCACCATTTCTCAACATTTTCCAAACTTCTGAAAAGCCATGTTCTTGTGAAGCCGGGTCTCGCAACTTGAGGTTGTGATTCAACCAATGACATAACACTGGCTAAAACTTCACAGGTCCAATCAGACTGCAGGAAAGCAATCTCCAGCAGGAAGCTTCGTGCCCAGATTCTCTAGTGGCAGAGTCAGTAATCGGCCTTTGGGGTCGGCGCTCTTACCAGTGTGCTGCCCTTTCTCACATCGTCCAGGCGTTCCAGTACTTGTGTGAGGCTGGGGTCGTCGGAGTCAACGAACCATATTGGGGACGTGGAGGGGTAGGACTCCTGGAAAAGAGAGGAAACGAAGCAAACGACACAGTGAAACACGACTCTGACACTTTTGTGGTTACAGCATCGTCAGTCTCAAAAACAGATTACATTACATTACAGGCTCTGATCCAGAGCAACTTACACAATATTTTACAGATCAGTCATTAATGATGCAGCAATAAAGATACATTCTAGAGGAAGGGGGTAAGCATGGGGAAAGCCCAGTTAAAATGTTCACAGACCTTTCGCTGGCAAGCTAAACGACAATGCACGATAACAAACTGTGGCCCACATTATTCACAAGGAATATTCCCACCCCACCCCATTTACTTTTTTAAAGTTTTGAAATAGGAGGGGGGGAGTAGACGCTGACAGAGCAAAACAAAAGTACAGACACAAAATCTGTGGAAGTCTGCACTGTGGAGTGAAGAATGCAAATGAAATCCTGCACCCACTTTTCTCAAGTTACGAGTTCTTTCTCTGTTGAATAAAGTTGATAGTTCAATTTGCACTGCTGTCTCCAAAAATGTGGGCCTGGACAAATTGGAATGACTACAGCACTTTCACAAAAAAAACGTTTTTTTCCCCTTATGAATCAGAAGCACTGCCAGTCTCCAAAAAATTAAGAAAAACAGGGGAAAAAAATAAAAACAAAGAAACCAAAAAAGAAAAGAAAAAAAAACCTCTAAGACCTGATTTTGGCCCCCATCCAATTTGTAAAAAAAAAAAAAAAAAAAAACAAGTTATCTTGAATTTCTAGGGAGATGTATTTACCCTTCTAAGTATATAAGCCCCAATCATTCATGAAAGTGCAATGTGGTGTTACTTTATGAAAAAACACAGTCTTTCATTAGTCCAACTTTATCATATACTGAGAATGACAATCATGAAATGCTGGCACATAGCTGTGAGAAAAGTTGACACCAGGCACTCCACAATCGCATCCCCCTTACCCCTCTGACCAGCCCAGAATCAAACATGCAAAATAATTGAAATTACCTTTACCCTTACATAACCTAGTCGAGCTAGACACCCCGGCCACAAAAGTACTTGGTAGCCCCTAGGCAAAGTTCAATACCATTTTTTAAACTTACTGGAGTATTAACGTTCTATGTTGTCGCAAGGGTCTGAAATAGTATTGCTGTGGCGTGAGCATTTGACCTACAAATGCACTCCACGCCACGAGAAAATTTACGGCTAAGTATTTTATGATTGTTATTACACGTCATGCTATCGATACATGGCTATCACATTACAGACACAAATCCAGCCACAAATGGTGACACAAGGCACTAAACCCTCATGACGTATTAAGCTATACGCTACTTGCTTTTCCGGTTTTCATTGCCAACTTAAGGTATCGGTCTACCAAGTTCCACAGCAGGCTGCTTCATGCGTATGTGTGTAGTCAGTGGCATATAGCTATGTACACTGCCCCACCGATTACAATTCAACGAAAGAAACAGACCACTGACATATTTTTTAATGCTAGCTATTATACCCGTTAACAACTGTTACCTATATTTCACTAACGAAGCAGTTATTTTTCAGTTTAAGTTAACCGTTGGAAGTTATGATGGCTAGCTACCGAGCAGGCTGGGTTTCATCAATATATGCAGCCAATGCAGGCTAGGTAGCTACTGAGTATAACAAAAATAGAATGTGGGGTTGACTAACCGAGTTAGCCAGTCAAAATGATGTTTTCAAAGCACCGTGCTAATACTGAATCAGGAATGCCTCGTTAGTGACGTATTAGTCAACATATCCTAGCTAGATACATGCTAACCAACGTTGGCCATCTCGTTAGCTAAATATTAAGAACAGTCAACGCTAGCTGGTGGCTAGCAACGTAGCAAGACTAGTATATAATTTAACTAACGTTAGTCTGCTTAAGTAGTATAACAGGCTAAGTTAGCTCGCTACGTTAGTGAACAGTTAGACTAATAAAATAAACTAAGCATTTTGCAAGTTGAATATTCAGTACTTTCCTGAACTGAAGCCGGATTGTCAATCCAAGATAGTGAAAATATAGCGTCAATAACATTAGCATTATCGCTCACTTGCCAACTAGCTAACCAACTAGACGGAAAAATGCGTTTATTCCCACACTAGTCTAGCGACTCGGACGTTAATGTTAGTTGGAAATTCCCCGGCCCCATTTAGCTGCTAACGAATGCCAGCTAGCTCCTTGCAGTTTTACAATCATACCGTGATGTTGCAGTGGATAATCAGAAGCTTTTCACCAGTAACGTTGAACTGACAACTGAGCTCGTCGGGCTTCCAGTCAATGATTCGGAAGCGTTCGTGGTTTGGATCGAAAATGGACTCCAAAAACTTCAATTCGGCCTTCAGCCCCGAAACCGACATCTTCCGCTCATCTCCAGCCGGGCCGCGGGGGAAGGGGAGAAGTGAGGACGTATTGCAGCCACGCAGTTGACTCTGAATCACGTACAGCTCGCAAAAACGAAGCAGGGCAAATACGCCTTTTAAAAACCTTTTTATAATCTAAGTGCAGCGGCTACCTAACTAGTCTAGTTAGTCCAGCTAGTCTAACAACGCCTTGTTTGCTCGTCCCTTGTTTTTCCGCCTTTTGTTGTTGATGTTTTCTGTTGTCAAGTGTTTTTTTTTCTGTGACCATTCGATATGCCTTGTTTTATTTTAAACTACGCTAACTACCTCCTTATTTGTTTTAATTCGCCAGTTTACAGGCGGAAGAGCCAGCAGAAATAAAACGGTACACGGGTACAGTGAATCGTTGATCACGGTGCTAAACGGCGGCTGATTCTGGGGTTTAAAGATGGCGTTATTGCTCGAGCCCGCAGAGTCCCAGAATACCTTGCGCGTTCTACGAGAGAGGGGCGGAGCCAACAGGTACAAAACAAGTATTGAAACTAACAAGGACTGCAGATTGTGTATGAAAGGAAATTTATGATGGATTGCATTGCCTGTTTCCTAGGAAAATCCCAACACTGACCACGTAATCTAAGATTGGGATGGTAGGTATGCCATCCCGCCAAATGACGCCTTGGCGGGGTGGCATGCCCCATATCTATACAGCACCGAGAGTTTTGCAGTTCACGGTCCCCTACAGAAATAACCACAGACTCTCAGCCCTTTAAAAACGTTCATTTCTGGACCTTCTGACCCCATTTCAACAGACAGAATTCACAAACAACTTCACATGTCCACACAATAAACCTCCAAATTTAGGAGATTTTGCATTTTCTCCTTATTTTTCCTGCCTGGTTGCATCATCAATGCTTCAAGCCCACAAATAATATGTCTCCCCATTGGACATTTAATGTGCATCACCCAATAAAAACATTGGATGCACATGCATATATAGATATATAGACATAGGGCCAAATTACTTGAAAGAACTGAGCAAACATTGGGTAACATTGCTGTGGAATACAGCTTGTTTAATTTGTGTGAGCCAATTTTGTTTCATTTAACTTGGCACAATACTTTTAATGGCTGGCCTAGATCTGAAGTAATGACTTATAGACAGTGCTTTGTATGTGTGCGTAACTTGGCATTTTTGTACATTGAAAACGTGTTGTTCATGAGATGTATAATTATCTATTACCAGATCTGATAATGAGGCACATTTATAAAACAAAGCACTAACATAATAACCAAAAACAGTAATTAATGCTGACAAAGTTAGGTGAAAGGGGGTTAATTTCACAGAAAATGAAGGGACACCCTGCAATTTAACTGTACTGAGAATAGGCCGTCTTGATTTTTTCCACATTTTACATTTTTTTTTAAATATTGAGTTCATCTTTTCATACACTGACGTCAGTGACAACTCAGGAGACAGGACACGTTGCTATATATAAGAACAGCAATGCACATTTTCATAAGGCATTGGCTTTGCTTTACACACATGTACTGCACAATACATTATTGTACAATATGACTGTGGAATAATACAGTATAATACGAAATTCATGCCAAATTGCCTATTGCATCAGTTACTGCACAGCTATAGTGTGCAATTATAGTGTGCTTTATTTACTATTCTGGTGAAGGTGAATACTTTTTTGTAGCGTAGTTTCAGTCAACAGGTAAGACGGATCATTGAAAAAATTGGAAAGCATCACAGGGAGATAATATGTGTTGGACACAATATGAACATTATGTCTTTCATATGTACATTTTATGATGCATTTTTATTTATCTATGTAGAATGGCATGCATTATCTTTGATTTTTAACAGGAAATAAATCATTCCCAAATCCCCGAAGCATTCCACTCGATCAGTCATTCAACCAGTGTTTACAAATAGGCCATAGGTCTTTATTTATGCACTATAAAATTTACATTGTACTCCAAGGTCCAAATTGGCCACTGATTGAAAGTAAACAACAAAAACCTGTATATAGAAATCAGACAAGGTGGCCCTCTGAGGACAGTTTGAGACCCCTGCCTTAGGGCATAGGGTTAAATAATAATAAATGCTATTATTATAAACAATACTCATAATTGTTTCTTTAAGCAATTCTGTAAGAAGTAGAAATTGTTAAAAAGAAAATGGAGCTAGCAATTAAAGATGATCTGAATTTGTATTTCGTTTATTGCAGCAATGTTTGAGTGTGTCTTTGAGTGAAAAAGGAGAATAATGTAACAATCATTTGGATGCATTCTTTGACTGTGTTGCATGCCTGTTATATGCAATGCCTTGTTGTTGCACAACTCCAAGTCAAAGTATTAGTTTGTGGACTACCTAACAGACAATGTGACACTGGGTTTTGATTGAACTTTAATGATCCTCTTGAATCTCATTAGCATGCAAATGTGCATTTTACGCAATCACATGGTATGTTCCAAGTAATTTCCTTCTCATTGATGTAGATCTATACCACTTAAATTCCCTAAACAATATACTGCTGCTGGATCCACACGAAGGCCCTTAAATGAGTAATGGAAACAAGAAGGAGCTCATCTTAGAAAATGGATGGAACAGGAGTGGTCCAAATGTGCATGTCAGTGACTGAGCAGTCCATTAAATGTGGTCATCAAGAACTCAGCAATTAATTTTATCGTTCGTCGAACTCTCAAAGAATGTTCTCCAAGAAGTTTCAATGATGTCGCTTTACCAGCAGATGGCAACCTACCCCTTTGAGTGTACAGCTTTTCTCCCATGAGTATAGAACGGATAGTTCACTTTCTGGAGTTATTTTATGTTATTTCCTTTTTTGTGTATGTTTTAGATTTGCCCAGACTATTTTTGTGTGTAATGTAAAATATTTTAGATATTTACAGAAGTTTCTGATGACCTGCCAGCTTTACAGTGCTGGTAAATGTTCATGTGAAGTTTGTGTTCTAAAGCAAGAAAATCAGCTTGAACAATTACATTATTCCTCAAGTGGTTGTATATTTGTATATGACCTCATTATTCTTTAAAATATTATGTTTAATCTTGTTTTCAGTTGGAGTTATTTGCAACCTGAGACCACTTAACTCAAGGAAAGAAGTACAACTATAATAAAGCAACAATATTTATGTTCAAATGTTAAAAAATGCTATAAAATTAGCCTTGAATATGTACACACTCTGGAAATGCAATGTGACTGTATATGTTTATTTGTGTCTTGGGGGTTTTGTGTTGGCTACACATTCCCACTAAATTGATGTCTGTGGCCAATATTGTAGATTAAGCTTTCAACAATTACAAATATATATATATATATATATATATATATATATATATATGTATATATATATAATTTAGGGGCGAAAATGGACTGATTTGTCCTTGGCAGACTTACTTGGCAGACATGATGCGTCGCTGCACCACAAGGCAAGTTGGAGAATGAAACTCAAAGAAGTCTGAAAGTGATGAAGATGCAAACGCCTACAAATTAGACCTGACAACCAGGAAGGGCCCATCTGAGAATATCGCAATTCAAAAGTAAACAGCGCAATCCATCAAGCCTGTAAGCTTGTTAGCAGAAGTGATCGTACAGTTGACTTGAGCTGGGATAATGCACTCCTGTCACCACATCACCTGGGGCCTGACCAGCACCTTAATACAGCCTGACCCTTCAATTCCAGTTCCTTCAACTAAATCAAATAACCATAGGGCTGAACTGAGAGTCATCAAAGATATCGGTGCACAGCACATTATTGATTGTACAGGGAAGCAGCAGCAGCTGTTATTTCTTTAATTTAGTTATACCCGTCAGTTTGACTGGGAGAAAGATTCTATTACTCCTCCCCATTTGTTGCCTCTGGGAAAGTGTTTGTAGAAAATGGATCATTACAACCTTCGCTGTTCTTCCCACAGGGAGTTGCACTTGTTCTGTGTCTGATAACAACATCTATTTACGCGCAAGGCCTTAATACCTGACTGACTTTAGAGTGCTACGTCAGCAGGCTCATTTTGCCAGTGACAAATGCAAAGATTTTGCCACCAGATGGTACTAGATTCAAATACTTTCGTTCCTTGTGTTCCTTTTTATTTGTTTTATACTCAGGGAGAGATACCTGAAAATACAAGGTGGATTTTTCTTTTGTTATTCTTCTGTGCATCTAAGTCAAAGGTCTCCACACAATATTACTTATTGTATAAATATTTAATATGTTAATTAACATTGCCCTTGATTTAATGTTGATTTTTGAAACTGGAAGTCACTGGCTGGGTGATATTTGTTGTTTTTAAAATAAAAATGTCTTGATTAAAAAAATGAGAACCTAATGCATAGTAGATTAAAAATGGTAAGTCATAAACTATATTTAATATATGCTTCCTGCCTCTAAGCCTTGTTTGGGATTCCAGAACTGATAAGATGAACCTGCAGGTCTTTCTACCTTATGGTTCTACCATAAGTAGAACCATTTGTCCTATGGAGAAAGAGAAAGGCATGTGGTAATTATTTACCATTGTGACCTGATTGTCTGAAGATCCACTTTTGTGTACTGACCTGATGTGCTTGAGGAACTGAGTTGGGCTTGTGAACTTGGATTATGGACTTCGACAATGATAAAGGATAGTGGATTTGGCTTGCTTGTTGATTGCCATGCTGTTTGAATCCCCCAAATAAATCCCTTTTATTTCTCATTTGACTTTGTGTTTGTGTTTTGCTATTGATTTGAGCAAAACTCAACACCCTAGGTGAGGGAGAATGCGGGCAGTGTGCGCACCAATTCAGTAATTAAACAAGCACAGAGCAAAATGGAAGGTGCACCAACAGCTTGTTGAAGCACTAGCATCGAGAGCTACTCAAAGAAGAACAGTCAGATGTGTTATGGGGAACCATTATCAATGATCCTGAGCATATCTCAAAGGCAACTAAAAATGCCTCCCTGACCGCAAAAGATTGTTTTTCCACTGGCCATTTCATTCTCTGGACTTGAATTAGTTCAACATTTGTGGTTTCGGTTGAACAAGGCTGTCTGCACATTAAAGTATCTGAAGGATCTTGAAAGATTCTTCATGAATAAATGGTCAAACATCCCTGCAATATATTCTCCTGAAGAACACATTTGTAATTCCAGAAGAGACAGTGATATGTGACTGTGGACCGGGATGCTGTGTCAAATCATCTCCTGTCTGGTAGCAAAAGCTGTAAGTAGGGCTGGGCTCTGCTAGTATTCCATGGCGAGTCAGCTGGAAAGAAATTAGCTGCTGCTGGAACATTTTCTGGTGGGCCAGTGAGTGGCAGCCTTCTCTCTACAATGTATGCATTACACTCCAAGAGCTCAATGCACTCAAGAGCTCGTATTAATTAATGTAAAGAGTTGAGGGGTTCCTTGTTCTGGGTAAGGTCCTGGTGATCTAGAAACAAATCCTTCCCTCTGCGTTTCTGATTTGTGGAGCACTTTGGCTCAGGGTAGCTGGCAAAGTCTGTGCAGACCCATGAAAGGTGCTGTATAAACGCAATTCATCATCTGGAACAGAACAGTCTACACAGCCGGTCTATTTCAGAGCATTCAATGAGAACAGACAGCGCTGGAAAGAAGGCAATGGTCTGTACAACATTCGTCATGACCTGCACTGACTGTGAGAGCTTGGACAAGTGCAAAAATGTATTTTTGAAAGGCCAACAAGCACTGTAAAAATCAGAGAAGGAAGTGATAGAATCTGGTCTGGAGTGGACCGGTGGGATGAACTGGATCAATGTCAACAGCATTTGCTAGGAGTTGTAATTGTAATGATTATTTAACGTTTTAAATTAACCCTGTAGGGGAGTAGTGCATTTTTTGACCTTGTTTTATCAGTGTTTTCTGTCAGTGAATAGTTACACAGTTATTCAAAATGAATGAAGGCCAGGGTTTGTTGTGCATTGAGGCTGACCCCTGCTGAGCAGCAAATTGCATTATCCATTAGTGTGTTGTAAACTGAGCTTCCTTTGCCAACTAACAGGAATTGGTTCTTAAATCTCAGTGTGAAAGCATGCTCCATGACAGTCGATCTCCAGCAAGAGATGCAGATGAAAATTTAGGAAGATTGCATTATTTTGAAAAACGCAGTAACCCACTGTCACTGGTGACGAATGGGCGTGTGAATGGGATTTCGGTAGCAGGTTCATTCATAGAAATAGCCTTTGAACACCGGTAAAGCCTATTGAAACATCTGTCACTGCACCATCTCCCAGTGTACAGATGCTGGATCACTCAGAAAAAACTGTCATTGTGAATTATTTGCTGTATGGTGTGTGTATTTTTGTGTGAATTTATTATTGGTCCAAGCAAGGTTTATTATGTCCATTTATGAGGAACCGCTTCCAGAATGTGCTGGTATATTGCTAAGTTTCTTTCAGTGTCTTCTGAAATATTAGCCTGGGAACTACAGCAGGGTGGCAGTAAATATCTAGCTATTCAGGAATTCTGCAGGTGTACCTCTTTGAGGGTCAATATAAGGTGAGAAGAGAACACGGTTCAGGTTTTGACATGCCACGTTATCAGTATCTATCAACCCGCTGCTTTCAGACTCTGGTTATTTGAAAGCAGTGGAAAAACCCTGAGCTGTCTGGCATTTCTGAAAAACCTTCCGCAAGTTCAGTAAGAGTGCTGAATATGCTGTAGTTCTGGAGTCAAGTTTTGTGTGAGTGAAGAAATTTATCCTCTGGGACACAGGGCATGTGAGGGTACCTAGTTCAGAATTCAGCTCAGATTATCAAAAACGAAGCTCTTTTTCTGAGATGGTTCCTAAGAGCAGGGATAAAAACAGTAAGTATACACAGCAAGTATACTTAGTAAGTAGGACTTCTCCAATCATAGATACTGGATAAAGTAAATCTTTTTTAAGATTGCGGTTTTGATTGGTTTCAGTGGCCGGATAAACTAATCTTAGATGTGTGTTTTTATGGGAGGAATCACTTAGGTAGTGCTCAGCATGGCATCGCAGTGTAATCACAGTTGATGGATTCATAGCCCATATATCATTGTTCTCTTCATCTGGACTGTACATTTGCAATACATTGCCTCCTCACCATGAATATTTGACAGCTTTCTTTTTCTCTAAATCACCTAAATTAAATTGGTTTTGATTCTTTTGGAGGGGGGACAGAGGGAAAGGCCCGAGAGTGGAGGCGAACTGGGAATAATCCGCATAATGCGGATCCGCACGGCGCTGCTCCATTTCATTACCGCCGACCCCCCCCATCCGTCCCCCCCGGGTGCCGTTTGGCTGATTGAAAGTGTTATTTCCAAACTGATCGGCACACTTCTGCGAATATTACACGCGGCGGTTCGCCCGTTCGGCCGGCCGCTCCAGACGCCCAGGGCGTTGGGTGGCTAATTAGCGCCGCGTGGGATCGCGTCGCTGGTTTTCCCCCGCGGAGCTGGCACAGCGGTCTGCGCTGACGCTCCTCCAGGCACGCCCCGGCTGTTCTCGTTTGACTCGAGGCCGAGCCGAAGTGAAGAGGGGGGGGGGGGGCGGAAATCCAGAACTCTTTGCCGCAGATGAGGAAGCCCTCACGCCCCCAACCCCCCAGTCACATGTCTGAGGCGGCCGAGGCTCAGTCCGCTTCTTTAAAGGCCAGGTTTACAGTCCACTGCTCGGGCGTAATTAGATTTTTTTTTTGTGATTTGGGATAGGGGAGGTTGGGGTTTTTCAGACATTTATTATATTAGCAGAGAAGAGAGAATGGGGGTTGGGTGTGGGATGTTGGCCCCTACAGCAACCCTCCCTGCAGCTCCCTAGCCTGGTGGCAGGAACCCCATGTAACTGTTTGATTAATAGGCCAAAGAGGTCAGGTCAGAGCTGTATTAATTCTTTTTGACCTGACCTGTGATATATGGTATTTTAAAAAAATTACAGGTCAGATTGGGTTAGAACCCATTTTTCCCTTTTTAATTTTCTCTGCAAAATGGATTGAACTGGAATTTTTTTTCCATGGAACAAGGTACATGTTCTGAAGCTTATTCACATTAAGCATCCATGAAGGTCAACCATGAACACGTTTCTCTTTCTCAGTGACAGCCACAGGACACAAGAAGGGCCTAGAATGTGAGGAAGTCTGCAGACAATCCGCATACAATGAAATGCAGAGGATGGCTGGATGGCAAGTTTAGGAATATGGCCAGAACAATAAGTCTGAATACCCAAACTGGTTAGAAGTTCTCCATGCAGACTTTGCTGACCACATTTAAACCAACTAATGATCTCTTGCAGAGAATTTTGAAAATACCTTAAAACAAACGCAGTAATGACTCACAAAGTCATGGGATATTTAGGGAATGACTTTAGGAGAGGATAATTAATTTAAAAAAAATACTATTTCAGGGCAGGGATTTGGTACACAACAGCCTATATTTCTAAATTGTGCTTTTAGAGACCTTTTTTATTAAGTAGTTTCTTCCCCTGCCTTTGGCTGGGCACTGGACCTCTTCAGATTAACTAGCATTACTTATTCTGGGTGAAAGTGAACCTCACAGTAAGACCTATACGCAGCCAATGATCGTGCACTGTTTATAGAGAGGACAGCACTGGACTCATATAGCCTTATTGCATATCAAGACAGAAAGGGATGGAGGCTTGTTTGGGTAGAAATGGGGGTGTGGGTTGGGTTTATATGGCGGTTGTAATGCAGCTGGGTGTTCAGGGGTTTGGGGAAGGAGGGGGAGCTCGGTGTGGATGGGGGGTGGCTGTTGATTTGTTAAACGGTGGAAAGTAAATGAAAAGAAGTTCACAAAGAGAGAAAGGGAAGCAAAGTGGGGTATCCAAGGATGAACAGAGAGAATTATGATGGTGGTTTTCATTTGAAAATGTTTCTTAAAAAGTCTGGTTTATTCTCTGAAAAATTTTCATGTATGTGTTCAGTACCCTTAATAGGCTTTGGCTGTTGTAAAATATGCAATTTGATGAAAGTTTAATATGAAGAAACATCCGTTTTGGAAGATATATAGCAGATCAAATACTATCATGCTCCTAGCTAGCTGCTCCTACTCAACTTTCTGTGTTCTCTGAGAGGGATAGCAGCCTACTTGCTGTTAGCGGGGTGACTTTTCAAGGTGGCATGAAATCAATAGCTTCCCCTCATTGTTACCATGTAATTACTCCTAATTGAAGTCAGGGAGAAATGCAAATTGCAGGATGTCATGCTTGCGGCAACTTTAATTGGCTTAATGTCATGAAACAAAGCCGAAATACATGCAACAGAAAGTGCAATGATAGATTTAGAGTCAAATACAACCTATTCCACCTCTCATATTAACCTTGCAGTGTCTTCATGTCCTGCTTATTGACATTTGGAACTGCTGCACAAATGCATCAATGCCATTAAAGAAGAGTCTCAAAATGATTCAGGTGCACGGATATATTAAAGCAACAATCAGGGATATAGAGCATAGGGTCGCTGTTGCGAAGGGGAGCATTTTCCTGAATTACATTTGTTCATATAATGCATGTATACTGTATGTACACATGCCCATTTGTGTTATATGAGTTTTCATAAATTCTGCCTAAGACTTACTCTATTCAAGGTCTTTGGGTTTTGTTTGTTTGGGTTATGTTTCGAGGGTTATTCATAAGGAAAAACAACAACAAAACATACCCTTGCATCAACTTTATTGTTTAATTGTGCAATGCAAAATCAAAATAAATGTCTTTGTTTTAAGCTCTGATTGTTTTCTCTACCTTATTTTACGATCGTGTCACTGACATGCCATTTTTTACAGAACGGGTGCACACTAATAAAGAAGCAGATTGGTATTGTCTGTGGTGATTTATCCTGAGTTTGCGTCCTCTGTCTGTAGAGTAGAGGACGTTAATTAAAACACAGAGCTGCATCTCCAACCCCAGCCCAGACAGGGAAGCAAATCATATGGCAGCATTTACAAGCTTTATTATCTTTTATGACAAGGTCTTGCACAGCCCTCAGGAAAAGCAAATTGATGGGGGCTTTCTCCTTCCGTTTGTGGCTGCACCCCATTGCAAGCTCTCCAGAGGGAAAGGAAAAAAAAAGAGAATTCAACCAGTAGGGACTTACTCCATCTCACTAGCGGCATGAATGAGTAAAACCACACATAACAGATTGTACTGAAGAACCAGATAGTCAACATCTGCATTGATTCCACCATCTTGAAAAAAAAAAATATATATATATATATTTCACAATCTCCTGCTCAGAACTAGAAATTAATTTTTGACCCCTGTAGGGAACAAGAGTCTCTCGTCTTCATATATTGTACTCTGCTGAAACTTAAACCAAAAGCGTCACTCAATAAAATTTTAATAAATAATATTTCAGAAAATATTTTCACTCGTTTTTTTTGTAATCCAACACTCTTGTATTATGTAAAATAAATGAAAATACTTTTTTCTGCCTGGTCTGAGAAGAAGATTCCAGTTGGTAACAGTAGTTTCAGGTACTACATTGCAGCACTGAAAATCCAATATTGCTTTGATCATGACCTTCATGTTTGGATCACACTGGATTAGTGTGATTAGACTTCAGTGGCAAGGAGACAAAATTTTCAGGGTTAGAAATTCAGAGCTGATTGCCTGGTGGTTCTGAATGATCTGTGGTAAAACCTTGCATGGGAATATAGAGCAAGGCTAACATGGCAAATCAGCCAATTACTGTATATTGTTGTTTGAAAGAGCTTGGAATTTACAAGACCGTTCGATTCAGACATCTCAAAGTAGACGCTGGGTTATGCCTTTGTGAGAGACCACGCAATACTTCATTTCTGGTGTTTCGCAAATTCAGGCTGTACATCTTTGAAAAGCGAAGCAGCTCCTAAATTGGTCCTCCTGCACCTTGCCCCTCAGCCTAACTTGCTGCAGTTTGTCATTGGGGAGAATGTCATTCCAAACTGTGAAGGGAACCTTTGGGGACACATTTGTGATGATAAATTTGCTCAGCGTTGGCAGCAGTGACCAGGTCGAGCATCATCAGTTCTGACCCCCACCCCCCAGCCCCTCCTCACTCACATGCTGATGCAGCATGACAACCCAAGCATCACCCAGGTGATATACTTACCTGCTCATTTACACTGTCCTTTTTGATCTCGCACACTTGACATCGACGAATAACCTCCTCTGGCTTCATTTAGCCTATTGACCTGAGGTCTTGAGGTTAATGATATTATCTGGGTTTGTAATTTGGTGAATTAATCAGGCTTTCACACCGTGTAAGATTGGAAGTGTGAAAACATCCTATCGATTCTCATCTTCTGACAGGCATTGCCTAGTCCAGGGGAGGGGGTGTGGAGAACAGTGTTTTTAAATAGCACAGCAAGAATCCCGCAGCTTTCAGAACAGGAAGAACACACGCGACAGGCCATCAGAATGGCTGAAGACGATGTCAAGTCAATGTGTTTGACCAAGTTTAGTAATACAGTAAATATAAAAAGTCTACACACCCTTATTCAAATTGTGGGTTTTTGTCATGACTTGTCAAGTCTGAAATCAAGATAAATCATGTCAGATTTTTTTCACTTTTAATGTGGCCTAACAGCCCACATAAGTGAAAATTAGATCATTTCTAGAAAAAAATAATTGAAAATAAAAATATCTACCACCCTACTATACTTTGTGGAAGCAACCTTTGCTATTATGACAGCCTTATGCCTACGTGATTAAATCTGTATCAACTTTGCATGCCCGGACGTTGCAGTTTTATCCCACTCTTCCTTGCAAAAAAAGTTCAAGCTCCATCAAATTGCAAGGGGATCTCCCATGCACAGCCCTCTTTAGACCAATCCTCAGGTTTCCTCAGGTTTTCAATGGGATTGAGACCTGGGCTCTGACTGGGCAATTCCAAGACTATGATCTTCCTTTTTTAAAACCAGTCCTTGGTTGACTTGGATATGTGCTTTGCATCATTATCATGTGGAAGCGTGATATTCCTATTCATCCTCAGCTTTCTGACAGACACTAGGAGTGGTGGTAAATAGGAGAATTTCCATTCACTTACAGCAACAGCTCCTGAGGAAAGTCAAAACGTGGCCTTCTTGCTTCTTGCTTTGAACTTCCTGATTTGATGGTGCTCCAGATACATATATTGACACATTGAACAGTTGGCAGAAGTAGATTCAGGTCATATCCATTGCCAACGAGACAAGTCACCTTGGCATACTGTTAGTACACAAACAATATTAATAATCCTGAAGTGACACTTTATCAATTTAAAATTTGGCTTGAGCAAGGACCACACATAGAAAGATGCTTTAAAACTTCACTGTTAAACAAATAAGCCTTGATTTGGTCATAAAATTACATGTTATGTTGCACGATTGCATTTTGAAACATACATTCAGTGAGCTGCATAATATTCGAGACAAAGACATATTTGTTCATGATTTGGCTCTGTACTCCACAATTTTTTATTTGTAATCAAACAATGCACATGTGGTTCAAGTCCACATTCTCAGCTTGTATTAAATGATATTTTATTTTTATATACTTTGGCTTCACCATGTAGTAATAACAAGCACTTTTTATACATTGCTCCCCCATTTCAAGGCACCATAATGCTTGGGACAAATGGCTTCGCAGGTGTTTCTGTTAAGTTGGGTGCATTCAATTGCTTCCTTAGAGCAGGTATGAGAGACCTGTTAGTATCTAGTCTTGATTCTAGCCTTTTGATTGTCTTTATAGTGTGTTATTGGTGTTAATCAACATGAGAACCATGTTGTGCTAATGAAAGTCAAGGAAGCCATAATGAGGCTGGGAAATAAGAACAAAGACAGTCTGAGACCATCATTAAGGAGAAATAGCACTGCTGAACTCATTGATTGCTGCTCAGTAAGGACCTGATAGGCCAAAGAAGGCCTCTATTCTACAATTCATGAGCAAAGAAGTCTTACCATAATGAAGAAAAACCCGCAAACACCTGTTCAACAGATCAGAGACACGCTTGAGGAGGCAGGCATGGATGTGTGTCAGTGACTACTGGCCGCAAGAGAGTTCACAAATAGAACAACAGAGTGTACACTGCAAGATAAAAACCACAGTTAGCTGCAAACACAGGATGGCCAGGTCACATTTTGCTAAGAAGTACGTATAAGAGTCTACAGAGTTCTGGCAAAAGAACTTGTGGACAGATGGGGCTTGTATCAGAGTGATGGCAAGAGCAGAGTGCAGAGGCCAAAGGGAACTGCTCAAGCACCCCCCTAAACTGTGAAACATGGTGTTGGGGGTGTTATGATTTGGGCATGTATGGCTGCCACAGGCACTGTCTTCATTCATGATCTAACTGCTGATAGCAGCAGCAGAATGTATTCTGAAGTGTACAGAAGCATTTAATCTGCTTGAAGTTCAAGGAAACCCCCAAACATATTGGATGGCGCTTCATCCTACAGCAAGACAGTGACCCAAACATACTGCTAAAGCAACAAAGTAGTTTTTCAAAGCCAGAATCTGGGAAATTAATTTTAATTTTGATTTTACAAGTCATTCATCGATCTGGATCCAGTTGAACATGCGGTTCATACTCTGAAGAGAAAACTAGCTCCCGAAAGAAGATGGCTGCAGTAGAGGCCTGGCAAAACATCACCAGAGAAAATACTCAGCTCCAGGTGGTCCATGGGTCAGGGACTTCAAGAAGTCATTGCTTGCAAAGGATATGCAACAAAGTATTAAACATGACTACTTTCATTTACATAATGCTATATGCAAACATTATGGTGCCCCGAAATAGGGGGTACAGGGCAATATACTGTATAATAAGTGCTGTAATTTCTACATGGCTAAACCAAAGTGTAAAGGTGCATACCCTTAAATAAAAGCTTCACATGTGAATTATTTGATTACAAATTTTAAATTGTGGAGTACAGAACCAAATCAAGAAAAAAATGTTTTTGTCCCAGACACTAAGAAGCTCATTGTATATACAGCTATTATATGCTTCAAAGAAACATCATTCTCCATTAGCTCCAGATTGGTTTAATTAATCGATTTAATGCCCCATGAAGTATATGAATTACAGCTCAGGTTCAAAGCCAAACTAACATTTAAAATAGGGAGAGGCTTGTAGTGACGGAAAATACACTGAATGTTAAGTGCTGTTTAATTTACATCTGGGAGGTGCTGGTTGCCCGCAGGTCTTTTCCCAGGGAATATCATCCAACATGCAATGTAGTAGCTAATGTCTATTTTTCTTTGTTTCTTTTGTGTTATGCCTTCCTTTACTTTCAACACATCACAGGTTCTCAACCAGCTCATGTACTCTGAATGTTCTATAGATATTAGATTTTTGGCCAAACCAGGTTTCTACACAGGGTCGATGAAATGTGATTTTAGAGTCACACCATGTGGCACCCCCTTGTTCTCACTTCCATCTCACAGGAAATGAGTGACATTTCAGGGCACCACACCCTCACATTCTCACTGACTCAGACACCTTGAATTGGTTCAGTGTCCCTAAGATGCCATTTCACCTAAGGTGCCATTTCCTTCTGCTGTTCTCCACAGATTGTGGAGTGGGAACTTCATTCTTAAAATGACAGAAGATGTTAGAGAGTGTGTGCTGGAATGTTTAAATATCCATTAATTGCAACTTTTATATCCACTTTATCAATTTGTCGCCCCCCCCCCCCCATTTTTTTCTCTCTCTTGGAGTCACAGATTGTGCCACTCTCACATATGCAGAGCTTTGCAGTTAAAGTGGGTGTCTTGTGCGAATATACTCACCCCTGAGCCTGTTGGCATGTTTCTCCCAAATTGCCACACAGTACTACAGAGAGGAATAGCACTGATGACTACTCATGGTGGATGACTGGTTGATAGTCTCTCTCCCATTCTCTCTCTCTCTCTAAACATGGTTTACTTGTATTTCAAATTCAACCATCTTATGATGTCATACATGTGTTGTGTGTTTTTGCATTAATTGTTATATCTTCTTGATGAGATTTCCTTCACCCTCTCATAGTAGCAATGAATGAGCCAGACACTCAAAGGAACCTGTCTGCTGGTTTCTGGAGCGCCACTGCAGAACTTGGCCCATAATAATCTAATAATCTCCCCTGAGTTGGAGAACGGGTTGTGGTACCGGAGAAAGCAGAAGCCATAAAGACCTTAACTGCCAGTTCATCATCAAGCTTATAGCACTGCTTAGATATGTAGCTCACATCTAGGGCCTGGTCCTCATTTTACAACACCCTAGTGAGCACAGACAACTGTCCCTCAGCCCAAACTGCTTGCCCACGCACCCCGCCTGTTCAGACATCCCTGTTAGTGAAAAAAACATGGGGACACATAAAGTCACAGAGTCTGAATCCTAATAACTGCCAAGAGCGAGAGGGAAGTTTCTAGAATGAATAATTGACTCCTTAATCCCCCTGCGTTTCACTTTTATGGTATTCCTCACCCACCAAGGCCATCTTCTCCCTAAATGGCCATTTATATTCTCTTTGGGTGCACCACCGCTTACCAAAAGGACTGGGAAAATAATGTTGTTATAACAGTTCCTGGCTCTGTTACCATGCCCATTTGCAATAAATAGTCTGTGTAATAAAATCTTAAAATTCCATTTTCACCTTGACTAACTGATAAAAAAAGGCAGTGTTAGGCCTACCTTTTTATTTTTTGCCCTCTAAAGTCTAATTGACTTTAAGAAAAAAAACCAGCTCAGTGACATAGCCAGCCATTTTACATAGAAATGATTGTTCAGTGACTGGATTAAATATAAATCTTAAGAACCTTTTCAGACATACAACATTGTGAAAGTTTAGAAAGTTTGAAAATGTTGTGGTTATTACAAAATGTCTGTGAAAACCATTTTAAAAGTTTCTCTTTTGCAGGCACTGATGTATTTCTCTTGCTAGTCTTATGCAATGGAAATTTCAATATGTTGTGCTATATAAAAATGCTGAAACCCCATTATTAAAATGAGTAATTGAAGGTTAGAGAAGGAAGTTCATTTGATTCAATAATTAATTTTATGTTGAGGCAAAATAGAGTATGGGACATTTTCAGTTGATCAAGATCCATATCAAACTGAATCAATCCAGATCCAGCTATGCATTCCTAACTACATTCATATGAACCCAGATATGTCGATACATAGGTAGCCCTTAGAGAACTAAGAGAGATGCAGCGTGAATATTGCATAATGACAGGCTGGGACTCATTCTAGTTAAACTCGTGCATGTGTGCAGGCCTCAGGTGGAGTCAAACGGCTTGAGTAATGGCTGGAACTTTGGCAGGTGTGCCCTCCTCCTTATTCACCCAGCCGGCCATGGCAGAAGCCCAGAGTATCGACGGACCGGGGCCTTTCTGCTACAGCGTCAGCCGTGTGTGATAACAGTAAGAGCACAGAAATGTGTTAAAAGCAAAGTGGTATTTTAGTATCGTATGTGCGAACAGCAACCGGTTAAGACTGCAGAATAATAAACAAAAATAAGTGCAAGGTGTGTGCACACCATGTGTCTTTTGTACGGCTGGATGAGCAGAAAACACTCTTACTCTTCACTACTTCGGGAAACGGGTGGGATTTGGCAGACGTTGTAAAGCTGACAGTCCTGAATTTGTAGTTTATTGTTCATTAACAAAGATCACCCTTTATCAGTTTTTTTTTTTTTGTTTTGTCTCAAATACCAAATTCACAAATGACAGGTGTTGAAACCAATCAGGGTGCCTAGATGTCTCTATAAAACGGGCTGAGGAACCCCCTAGGCCATTCAAATCAAATGTCAATTACACAGCTGTTAACAAGAGGGTTAACAAGGGTCTTGTGACTGGACGTGATGTCTGCACATAAAAATTCTATCATCTTCTCCTGAACTGTGCATTTATGGGATCTTTAATGGCCACAGTAAATCAGGGTCTTATGATAACAATGATGATAAAAAAATAATTTAAAATAAAAAGAAATAACAATAAATGAAATACATTTTTTTACATGAATGAATTGCAATTAATGTTATATTTTCAATTAATATTACATTTTCATCGCATAATCTCTTCTTCTTCTTTTTCACCTTGGTTGTTGAAGGTGAGCTGCATCTGTTTCCACAGGAAGCATACATTTTGTTATTGGTGGGTGTACAGTTGTTGCTACAGTAAGGTGAAACCCTAAACCCTGTTTAAGGGTTTGCAGTCCATTTGAATCACATTTGAACCGCAAGCATAGGAATTAAGATGGGTCAGTATAGACAGCAAGTTTAGGACTGAGAGCCTTTCTGTCATTTTGCTGCAAGGGGGTCCAGGGGCACTTGGAAACACTTCACAATCCATGGTGGAAAATAATTAATTTTCCTAAAAAAATATGAAAAGGTTCCTAACATAAATACTGTCTGTACAAAGCCAGAGAAGAAAGGAGTGAAAGGACAGAAAGCTTTTTCTAATTACTTCTGTTCATAATGTTGTGTCACGTATTGGAATAATGGTCCTTACTCGGTGAGCCAAATTGAACAACAGTTATCTGTGGATCAGCATTATTAATCTGACTCCACCCATTCTTATCTGGTCTAACAAAGTAAACTGCTGCCAAATAAGATGCCCCCCCACCCCCCAACTTCAAGTACACTTTTAATCTTGGAAGGGTTGCGGATGACACTTCTCCAGGGGTTGAAGCAAAGAGAGGAGCTTGTGGCTGCCAATCCATCAGTTATACTGCTAATGTAGTTTCCCGGGCCAGAAAGCAACCCTGACCATCTGACAATGGAGAACGAGACCAGCCGTAAATCAATTAGCTAAAAGGACAAATATAATCTAAATCACAGCTGGCATGCCTGGGGCGAAAGGGGGCCACAAGCGCATCCGACTCAGCCACGCGGGCATTGGGGAGGGAGGGCCGGCCGGGCTGTGAATTATGACTGAAGCATTGGCAGGGGAATGCTATCCCAGCAGCCCCTGCCAGGAGAGACACAGAACAGATGAGAACGAAAAGAAAAAATTAAAAAGGAGGAAAAGAGGAAAGCTGAGAAGTGCGGAATAAAAGAGGAGGGGAGGCGAAGGAGGAATCAATTAACCATAGAATAAAACATCATGTTCCTATGTACATATACGTTTCTATGGAGTGATGGCCAGATGGTACCACCGTAAGATTCCCTTTCTCCTTCTATTCGAGGTCCACACTGTCATGCAGTTGAATGTGCACTTAGTTCAGTACCTCTGTCTGGCGATACAGCCCGGGACAGCGGATGGCGAGCTCTCGCTCGGCTAACATCTCGATCCTTTGTGCCCGATCCTGCCCCCTCTCACCCCAGCTGAAAGGTGTCGGACTGATCTTGTGTAACGTGCGTAATGCGATGTGTCAGGGTGTCAGGACCTGGCTGAGTGGGCTTGTGAAGACAGCTGGACTCAGGTGAGGAGTCAGGAGCCTTCAGCCCTGCTCTGTTGGGGTGTATTTGTCTGAAGGCGCCATGCAGACTTTCAAAAAATTTGAAGGTTAAATGGTGGAATTCTGTGGATACATAATTGAATTGAAGCAAAAGAAAAGTGAAGTAAAACGTTGGCTATTTACTTTCATTTGTGTGTTGTGTGTTGTAATAAATGTAGCCTGCCTGTGACTAAAGGTAGGCTACATTTATTACGCAACACCAAATTTCAGCTTTTTTCCCATTGTAACCACAGAACATTTTTCAATCCTGGGAATGTTATTTATTAAATCTAATGACAAAATAACGTTAATTTTGGATTTTAGAAAATTATGTGCCAGTTTTTTACAAATAGAGGACCAGGGGTCAGACCACAAAAAGTCTCTAATTAACAGTGACTACTCGTTACTCAAACTCTACTTACAGAAACAGTGGTCAAGTTGACATTTTTTTTCCTCCCTGCTCACTGATGTGTTTTCTGACAATCTCAGTGAGACACAGTCCCTGGACTCTGCGCCTTGTGTGTCATCTGGACTAGCACGCAGCTAGAAAGTAATTGGATGTAGCGTCATGCGCCACGCTCCAGATGGTAGATCTCGGCCCTTGGGAAGTCACAGGCCTCACCTCGTTGTCACGCAGTTTTCTGTCGTGATCTGAATTATAGGTGGAAAAAAGCTGTCTGCTACATATTGCTTCCCAGTGCCACCACCATATGCTATTCCTTTTCTCATTTCTGGGTGAAATACAGTTCCCCCAACCCCTCATGCATTTTTTTTTTTGTCTCATGGTTTTTCTGGGTCAATTTTCTTTTTTTGGGGGGCAGGGGGCAGTGAGGGGGTTAGATGGGTATTATATGTCTATTTCCTCTTCTGGGCTCTCTCTCTCTCTTCCCTCTCTCCCTCTCTTTCCCCCCTCTCTCTCTCTCTTCCATCTCTTCCCCCTCCTCTCTCTCTCTCTCTCTCTCTCTCTCTCTCTGCCTGAGACTAGTCTAGTACAAATTGTGCCTGGAGGAACAAATCCAATAAAAAAAGGGACAAAACAATTCACAAAAACTAATCTTGGAAGGGACCGGTCTTAATCTACAATGCATGATTGTGCCCACAGCTTGAACTGCTGCCTCAAGAGAAATGTCAAGGGGAGCAATAACCAGCATAAATAAGTGCTTTGCAATTACAAACAAAAGAACTGCCCCACTCTCATTCTCATTCAGAGAGAAGCGGCAAATGCCACTTCCTGCACTGGACCATCAGCCCCATTAATTAAACTTCATTAAACATATTACTGCTAAATATGTATTACAAAATTATTTACAATGAATTCATTTTTAATTGAAGTATTAATACCAAGATTCAAATGTGTAATACCAAGATTCAAATCTCCCCTGTACAAAGTCATAGTTTCACCCATACTCATGGGGGTAAACACAAAGCAGCTGGTGTTATTTTCCTATGAAATAAAAGTGAAGTATAAATAATAAATTAATTAAAGTGAGACAAGATGAGGATGCATAGAATAATCAATATAATTGTTTCATAGTGGAAATGTCTGTGAACTTGAATTGAGTTAAAAGGACAGCATTCATATATTAATTGAAAATGGAAACATAAATGGCCAGTGCCACAGTAAAAGAGTTCAAATGAATTAAATACAGAGCCAGTCACAAATTGAATTAAACATGAATGCATGTTACACAAGTAGATTGTGGTTCAAGGGCGGTTAAATATAGAGTGACTGAGATGCAAACACGAGTGTGACTGCAGACATAAGGATATAGCGCTGGGGACAGGAGGACGCACAAAAATAACTGAAAACTGAAAAGGCTGATATTGTTCTAGAACGGTCTATGCAGATCCTGTGCTGTTTTCTGGATGCTTGTTTGCATTCAAGACCATTTAAAATGCACTTCACTTTTGCAAATTCCTTTCCGGATCCTAATCACAGTTGACAGCCCGTACATGCACTGCAACAGACATGAAAAAAAAGTAATTAAACAAGTCGAAAACACAGAAAGAACGTTTAAATAATGTATTTTCCTGAATCACAGGAAGCGGTGAGATGAATGAGAAAATGATTGAAATTGCTGCTGGAGGCTGAAACGAATGACGGGCTCCAGTGGGCTGGAGTGACAGCGACGCAAGCTGTGAACTCTGGGATTGAGACGGCAACGTCCGCTCTTTAACTTCCTCTTTTCGGATACCTGTGTTATTGCAAGAATGTAAGAGAAGTGTGGAAAGCATGCAGACAGAGAGAGAAAAATAGCCACGATGGTTACAAAGACAGATAGACGAACATAAAGCATTTCAGAGGAATGCTGGTGTCACCACTTTGTGCATGTTTTTTTTTTTTTAATCCGTCCCTGTTAAGTTAATCATCCATATTTTGAGAGCTTTTGTGACACAGCACAGGTTCTCCTGTCATGGAAAATTGAGAGAGAGAGATAGATAGAGAGAAAGAGAGATAGATAGAGAGAGAGAGAGAGAGAGAGAGAGAGAGAGAGAGAGAGAGAGAGAGAGAGAGAGAGAGAGAGAGAGAGAGAGAGAGAGAGAGAGAGAGAGAGAGAGACAGGGAGAGATAATGAGATCTGTCTGGGAGATGATATCAGACAATCAGAGCTTGGCTAACAAGGGCCCTTATTCTCCTTAGTTCCACTTAGCATGGGGCTGGCTAATGGACAAGATGGATGGCTAATGGGATTGCAAACATGAGACCATGCATCCGGACAATATTAATCCCCAGCTAATTACATTTAGTGCTATTTCTCAGACCATTAGAGTCCATCACATCTATCTCTCACATGTATCTGCCATACTTACCTGTAACATACATCTTTATCAGGCTGGATATGTAACTCGCCAGTTTACATTGTATGTGTTAAACATGTTACTTGTGCTGTTCTTGTGCGTGCTTGGTTTTCAGCTAAATTATAAATCTTTTACACAATTCTATAGCCCAAAGTAAAGCCAGCATATTTGGCATATGCTGCTGTGTTTAAAGGTACCTGTAACATACCATTTCCAATCCAAGAAATGCCACAATGCATAAAGTTGAGCCTTTAGTTTAGGATCTGTATCATGGTCAGGTTTTTCTCCCTTGCCAAACCCAAATGCATGTACCTAGCATAAAGTGAGAGCCCTCACCTAACAACTAAAACATTTTGATTCAGTGACAGACTTATGAAGCCAATACACACATTGTTGGCTTAAATATGAATATTTTGTTTAAATGCCTGGACAAAAGCCGAGTACTTGAATTCACAGTTCCTCCTGGACAACATGTGAAAAGCATTCAAATATATGACACTTGCATTACGTAACGCATATTTTAATGCAGTGGCACATTTGCAATATGCATGGCATGGCATGCATGAAATTCACCCAGTTTGCCGACACTAAGACTAAAGCATGGGCCCTCCCATGGGAGCTTTTCCTCATGTCATCCCAGAATGCTTTGCTGTGATGTGACAGTGGGTTCCATTGAGAGATCTCCACAAACAGTCACAGGCCTTAATTTTAGGAATTGTATCCTTTCACGCAGACAAACCCCACCCTCCATTTAATGCAATCTAAGGTGTGCTAGTCGTAGAACTACAACTGAAACACAATGAATGTTTGTGATATTGATTGTCTTCCTCTATATCTCCTGTTAAAAAAATCAAATGTGTCTGTTTTTGTTGCTTTTGTTTAGTTAGTTTAAATTTCCCACAAAAGAGGTACAAGTGACAACAAAAAGTGCAGTTATTCAAAAAGATTCCAAAAGGCCACCATAGAATGACTGATGACATGCCACACGTCATCATTTTTTTTTCTAAACAAAAAAAGGATCACAGTGTTTTTGACTGATTATGTCAATCACATTGTCCTGAAATGCATCACAGTAAGGGACCCAGTTGGCAGTGACAGCTTGCTCCCACACACTGTGTAATCACTTCCCTTTGGAAATTAACCTTGTTAAAGCTTATTTCCCTAGGGAACTTGTAATCCTGTCAGCGGAGCACACCGCCAAGTGATAAACATTAGTTAATGTCCTATGACTTCGAAAGAACCAATAAAACCTTTTGATACACATTTCTTTATTATTCCAATTGGACTTTAGTTTAACGAATGGCATTTTGTAGGCTGCCAATAAAGAACGAGACATAAGATTATCTTTTAATTGAAATTTTGTTCATTAGTGCGTGTTGTAAATGATCGAATAACAGTTGGCACCTGAACTCCCAGATGGACGCTGTCCAGCATCTTCTAGGCATCCAGGTTCTGACTGCTTGGAGAAGCCTGTAGACACTTTGGACCTCCGGAACCAGGGTTCAACATCTCTACAACACATAGGTTTTTATATAGCTTAAATTTGACTGCATACTATGCCGATGAATATGGTACAGTATTATATATGCAGCCTATATATTTTGGTTGAGGATGGGTGCCTGAAAAAAAAAGAAAAAAAAAAAGATACCGACACATTAATGACCGATTTACAAAGACTGGTTATATATTTACGTAACCAAATAAATTCAACTTCCTCATTTGCAATTTAGCAATATAAGACTCCCATAAAACGGGTAATAAACAATATAGGATGCTTACAAGGTGCTAAGAAATGGAGCAGCCAGGCACAAGGAGTAAGGGAACCACAAGAAAAAGAAAACATAAATTTACAGATCAGAAAATATAGGTAATGGTCAACAAGGTATAGCTTCACAACGTAGCATTATAGCATAGGCATTAATATAATACCAACGGGGAGGAATTTGGAGTAACATCACATATAAAATTAATTCATTAGGCAGCCTACTGTATAATAAAACTAACAGCAGAGAATATAAATAATAGATGGCGTGATATTTGGCAGTGTACAAAAGAAAACTTTATAAGGGCAAAAGATGTACGTGGTGGTCCAACTAATGAAAGGATTGTTAACACTGATAGAACAACAGGTGGAAAATACCTGCAAAATGAGCAAGTTCTGGGCGTGGAAGGAATAGACACGGATGAACTTGTGATGGGAGAAGGCCACATAGCGCCCAAAGATAAAACTGTCGGCTATTCACAATTGTTGATTATATAGCTAAAGAACACATACGCAGAATTAATAAATGCAGAACTCCGTTTTCATGTTAATTGCTAGCATTGCGTCTTTTCAATAAAATAAATATAATTTAATATTATATCTGAAAATAAACAAGAAGTGATTAGTAGTAACATGTGAAACATATTTCAAATGTCCCATCTCCAGACTACTATACATTGTTCGGTCATCTCCACCCTATGCAGCCCGCAAGGGAAATCTCACTGCGGAGGGTGTGTGTGCAACCCAACATTTTGAACTGTGCATCAAAAGTAAAGTTGCAGAGTGACGTAAAACACACCCGAAGAGCGATTCTGACCCATTGCGACCGTTTAGTAAATACGACATGGATACTGTGACCTTGTAGCAACTACTTTTACATATTTACATATATACTTTTACTTTTACTATACTACTATCATATCCAAACCATCAATTTCTTCATAGCCTGTTTGCCACCTGATTCTTCAGCGATCTCCAAGTTCAGAACAACCCCTAAATCTAAAAGGAACTGCATTATTTAAATTATGTATTTACGTTTTTGTTTTCTCAAAAGAAAATTACTCTCAGATGATGTTTCATTCAAGATTTCAGAAAAATATTAAAACACAAATAAATTCATGGTCTTTATCTACCTACCTTCAAATCATTTTCTATAACGGAAAAGCCTTCCTTTTTTATATACTCAGTTCATATTTTATCTAATTAATACAGATAGATTTTTGACAGGCAAAGAGGTTTTCTCAAAGATACAACAAAAACAAAAACAACAACAGCTTCCCTGAGATCTGAACCACCTATTGAGTAAAAGCCATAATCTAGATGTCTATTGGGGTGTACATCTCAGTTGAGAGACTTAAACGGACTAGGTTAATATAGCTTGAGGTTTACCTGGATATCACCTGGCTATGTCCTAGTCATTTAAAACACTTTCACTTTTAAGCTAAATGTAGCTGGGTTTTCACCTGAACGCTTAGACTGCGTTTCACTGACTTTTCACCTCAAAGATTTTCACTGGGCAGCAACCCGCTGGGTAAAAGCTTTGCTTCCTATACACTTTACAGCTGTGCCTGCAAAGCCAGGGGGCCATTCCTCTCTGTCATTTAGTAAGGAAGGCAGGAAGCATTTTGCCCTCATGTTACCTTTTCGCTCCAAGCCAGGGCTGTCGGTTAATTTTCCCATCTCTTAAAGGTATATTGATTGGGTTTCCACAGTTCTGGCACTACATGGTCCCCGAGAGACTTGTTTACACATTGGGGTCAATAACGCATTGCTCTGTAAGCTCAGACTGTCTTCCCCATCATTGTCATTTGTAGCCTTCTGTCCTCGCAAGGATGGTGAAGCTAAAATCTAATTTTTTCAGAGTCTCAATCAACAACAGGGGGAAGGAAACTGTGCCCCAGAGCCAGCTAAACAAAGCCAGCGGGGGCATTTTACGGCAAAACAATTTCAGTTCATGGAATCTTTCCAGCTATGTCCATTCACAAAAATTTCATGCCTCACACTTATGAATGCACAATTTAAAATTCCACTAACTGTTAATTTTCAGAGATCTGGATGTTTACTTGCAGTAATTTGTTTACAATTGCACAGACATTTCACTTTTCTTTTACTTCTACTTGATGGTAAATGTTACATAACAGATGGCAAATAGGTTCTTAAATGTACATAAGAAAGTGAACCAAAATGTTCTTTCTATACAGTAAAATGTTCACGGTTAATTCAACTCTAACAGTGTTAATTCAACTCTTAACAGATAACATTTGGTCCTTGTGACCAAATGTTATTTGTTAAGAGTTGAATTAACACATGACATTTTACTGTGTACCTAACAAAGCACCATCAATTGTTGTGAACAGATTAAAAATAACACAATTTTGAAGTCAAACGTTTGGCTTGCATTAATCTAGCCGAACAGTTTCAATTATTTCCAAATACAAGCATAGCCCTGGACACTAAATTACCCTTCTTTTTTGTTCTTATTTGTTTTGTTCAAATGCACATTCAAATGATTCCTGTGCACATGCCAATAAAACTTGATTCTTTTTTTGATAATTTTTTCAAAAAATGTGAAAATAATTTTTAATACTGTTCCTATGCAACCCCTTCGGATAATCCTCATCCACATCTGTTCTGTGGCACTTTTCTCTCCCTCCCTCTCTACAGAGATTCAGTGCAAAGTGATGTGAGGGATTGTAAAATATTGGGTCTTATGAGTGGTCTGTCATTTTGCCTTCCCGTCAAAGCAGCATGAATACCTCGGGTCAGCGGGGGTGATGTTACAGAAAGCTCTCTCCTTCCCTTATTGCAGACTGCTCTTTTGTGAGATTGCGGGAATGCTTCATTTCCTCCTGATTCACCCTGCCCCCCGCAGAACCCCCTTGTTCCTGAGTTTGATTGTGTGTGTGTGTGTGTGTGTGTGTGTTAGTGCACATGCACAAAACAGAATGCCCATTGACCAAGGGAAAAACCCTAAAGAGCATAAGATACTCTAAATAAAGGCACTGCCGGAGGTCCCATTTTGAGCAGGCCTGAGCTGATATGATGTGTGTCCAGGGGCAAAACAACACAGACAAGGCCAAGGGTTAGGTAATGCCCCTCAAAAAAAAAACCAAACAGGAACCTCACGTTTAGAATCTGCTTACTTCCTGTAAATACATAGTTTGGATATCCTGTATTACATGGCATGAAGAACAGTCAGAATACAAAGACCGCTGACGAGTTGCAGTTTTAAACAAAAATTCTTTGTATGTGTGTCTTAACATGCACGTGTTCACCTGTGTAGAATGTAATTCAGTGAGACTGGCAACAATTAACCAAATTGACTTTTTAAAAGAAAGGATTTAAAAGCAATGACACATTTAGAGCTCTTCCCTTTCAAATGTTGAGAATCTTTTTATAAAAATATGAAATATGAACATTTTTACATTGGCCGTGCATGTTCCCCAACACCTCCTTGGTCTACGCATGCACACTCTATTACAGGCACATCAAGGGCTCATCTTGGGGTTGTGGGATTGATTCCAGTCAATCTTGATTGTTGGGAGGTCTGTCAGTTAAATGGTGCCTATGAAAAAAACCTAGTGAATGACAAATGTAATCAATTTCACAAGCCAATTAATTGGGACAGACAGCTTGACGGGTATAGGAGACACACACGTGCATTCACACACGCACACACACAGATGTTCAAATGCATGCATGCTACTAACACAAGTCTGACAAATCGGGAAGAACTATGTTTTACATGCACAAAAGTATCTGATAAAGATATCTGATCAGATAAAATGTAATGCATTTTCATACTCATATCATAATATTAAGAATAAAGTATTTAGTATAAAATCACACAAACACATCCATTTCTGTGGAAGCAGGTTGGTAGGATATTGACATAGGTAAAACTAAAAAATGAAATGGACAATTTATGTATGATTACTGTCCTCAAATATTGCAATTAATCAATTTAATTGTAAAAAAAATATGTTCATGTTTGTGAGGATTTGGCCAAGCCATTGTTTTTGTCATTGATCTTTAGTGCTAAGTTTCATTTGCCCTCCAGTCAAAAAAAAAAAAAAAAAAAAAACCAAGACACAGGACTGCCTTTCAAGGCCAATCATACCCCACATGTAATGAACATCTTCCCCTTAATGACCCCATCGTCCTTGAGAAGCGTGCGGAGGGGCCATCGTTATCCCAAATGAGTTTAATGATTCCTAATTAATCACTTCCACGTCCGTCAGGCCAATAAGATCACTCGCACACGCCAGTGATTTGTCTGGGAGAGGAGCGCGCTCAGTTCAGGCCTAAAGTGGTGTTGAAGATTTTTTAACAAGTCATGGGTAGAGAACCTTACAGGTGCAAAAGCGGCTTATTAAGTTCTGATTTCCTTTGTCAAGACAATGTTTTGGTGGTTGTTCTCGTCAAAGCGCGTGCCGACGCCTTATCCACAGAGCTCCAGGCACTCTGAACACCGGCTGCATGCCACGTTCTTGATTCGCGTACAGGAGGGAACTCTCAGTCTGTCTGTCTCTCAGTGGTGACAGACTGCAGCATGCTGGAAAGATTCAGGCCCTCAGGAGGATGGACCCTAAATCAGGAGCATCTGACTACGGAGGACAGGGGGTAGGCCTGATCAATGCTCCTGAGATTTGTGGACTGCCAGCGCCGAGCAGTTTGGACTTCATCTCCATAACCTGGTTTATAAAGCACTGCGGCCCAGGGGGCAGGGCTCTGGGGTTTGAAAAAAAAACATCCGTAGTAGGCTTCCACTGTATTAATGAGGGACCTTGGAAATACCGAAGAACTTGCCGCAGTGCAGCACCAGTACTTTTGACACTACAATAGTGACCAACGCACACATACATGCAGAAATGAGTCACCATTTACAAACAACCCATGTTTACCACAGTCTAATTCACCCCTGTAAGAGGGACATTAAATATCCCGTGAATCCCCTGTGAGGCGCTTACCTCTGTGAAGGTGATAGACAGAGGGAGTGATCAATAGTTTAGAACAGGCGGAGCTGCTGTGGTATTGGAGCCAAGCACTTCAGGTAATGAACTGCCTGTTTGATATATTCCCCTCCTCGGGGCGGGATAGCGGGAGCTCCACGCAGCATTGCAACAGCAGCAATTCTTTGATTGGCCATTTCTCTTCCATCAGCTTCCCCCCGTTGCAGACAAATCACCGGCGTCATGGATATCTAGTCCTCTCATCAACCTCTCCACTCCCAGCCGACCTCTCAGCTGGAGACAGGTCCCCTTTTCCCCCCTTGTGTTACTACACAGACCTCTACTTCTACACACAGCTGGACCTCTTCGTCCAGTTCATGTGTGCATTTCCTTTAACCCTTTAAGGTGCAAGATCGCAAGTACGTGATTTGAATGTTCTTAGCTGAACATTCTAATGATGATGTAACAATCAATACTGGTAACTGAAAGCAAATGAAAAGCAAAAGAACACTGACTTGAAATTTTGGACAAAAACTAAACGAAAAAATAATCCAAAAAACCTACTCTTCAAAGGGTTAAAGGATCTGTGCAACATCTGTGATACTGTTGGGAGAGCAGAGTGGCTTAAGCAGGCTTAAGATTGAGGGCTTGTGTTTTGTGTTTACCTTGAGGACATGGCTTTGGTTTACGTCCAGACCGGCCGCTGGATTAAAAGGACGAATGGACGGCAGCCAAAGCCTCGGAACACGCCCCTAACTCAATGATAACCTGAGTGCATCCCTCCATCTCCGCCAAGCCCCCAAACGTTGCCGCAAACGGTCAGAGCGACTAGCGTTCCGTCCTCTAAAGAGCGCCTCACTTTTTAATGGTCTAAAAATAGACTTGGAAAAAGGTTACAAATCAAGTTAAATGGTAAGATATAAGGGTAGATATTATACATGCAGAGAGGGAATTGCTTGTTTGTCAGTCAATTTCTCATCACTGGCAGGCAGGGTATGAAGAATTGTAGATGTCTAACAGAAGTGATGTGGTACCACAGGCTTATTTTGGGGTTGGGGGGGATGTGAAAATTGGAGGATGTCAACTCTCTTGAGACCAGATGCTAACCACCTTCAAAAATGACCCCTCACCCACCCCTCAATTTGAGTTATTGGCAGAAGAACATTAGATTTCTGTCTATGGATGAGCAAAGCCAGACATCTCATCTCAGCCATATTGATGAGTCTGGTTTGTATCTGGATTTAATCAGAAGGCTTTATCCACCTTTATAAAAAATAAAAGCATTCACGGTTAATGTTAACATTTAATTCATATACAATTCCTTGCAAAGTAACATTTTGCAACCAAATTGCAATATCTTTCTGTTAGGTCTATTCAGTATGCTGTTTTCAGTTTCAATGTTGATGTCTGTATTTTAACCAGAATCCACCCAGAAATTAACACTTTTTATATGTTCTTAAAGCATATTAAGCTCATACCCTTATTCATACCATTGAACATGATCAGCACACACTACAGTAATGTGACAATATGATGTCATAAATTTATGCATGACTTAAGTGACACCATCTGCCTGGCCAGAAGAATGGTGTCAGCTGTCCTGTGACAGACCTTGGTGTGGCAAACGGGTCTTGACAGAGCCAGCTGTGACAGCCAGCCCTGCAGGGAATGGAGTCCACCAAGATCTTGGTGACCTTTACTCCCCGTCCTCCTCATTCAGTCTGCTGCTACAGCTCCCCATGACTTTCACAGCGAGAGATTACGAAGGCCCGAAACCAGAGGGAACCTGAGCAGGCAGGCTGACTTCTGCTCTTCGCTTTTGAATGGTCATCTCTGGCGTGAAGCTAGGCTACTCATCTACCCTATAGCTTACGGTGATGCACCCTGAGACTCAGACCAGCATTTCTAGCTGCTTTCCATTTTCTCTGCACTCCTCCTGGATGTGATGTTCCTTTTGAGGACATACATGTTTGTCTGTCTGGCCTTATGTAAGTATGGCAGAAAATAAATGGGTTTAGTGAATTCTTAAACAAAGCACTTTTTGGGCTATATTTTAACGATCTAAGCGCACGGTCTAAAGCACATGGCGCAAGTGCATTTAGGGCGTGTCCAAATCCACTTTTGCTAGTGTAATCTGAGCGCAAAGTAAGGTGCATGGTTCAAAGGGGTTGTACTTAGTCTCTTAATTAATCATAGGTGTGTTTAGGGCGTAACCAATCAGAGTGTTATCTCCCATTCCCTTTAAAAGCCAGGTGCGCTTACACCTTGGCGGATTGCTATTATAATGGCGGATTTGCCAAGTAGTAGGAAAGAACGCTTCTCTGCAGAGGAAAAATACTGCGCCATTGACTTAAGACCAGGTTTTTGTTAGTCAATCGTGCAATCGCTTTCCGCTGTCTCAAGATAGCAATGCGCCTGACCACACCTCATTTTAAGACCAACACGCCAATGGGTGCTCAGATGGGCGCAAGTACATTTCCTATTTAAACAACGTGGGCGCAGGATGAGAAAATGACAACTGCGTCGGAAACTAGCAAAGGTATTGCATTGCGCTTGGCGCCGCGTTGTGCCGGGTGTAAGATAGAGCTCTTTGTCTTTTGTCTCATGGTAAATGCATTCTCTTATCTTAGCAGTTGTAGCTTTAAGTAGATATGGGCCATCTATTCATCAGATTTTTTGCAGTCGATATACATATATACACTGCTCACTGTATACCTGAACCCTTCAGCATAAGGCTGACATAACATAGCCAATAAAAAATGCTGACAGTTTTATGCCATTTGACCAGGGGCACAGGAAGATGTTGTGAGCATGGTGTGCTGCCAACAGAAATGCTAAATCATGATGTTTAAATATATATATATATATATATATTTATATATATATATATACTGTCACCTGGTTTTTTGACTGAAGGTTTTTATTACATGTTTTTCATCATTATTGTGTTTTTCTTAAACTTTTACTTAATTTGTGATGTCACACCAACCTTTCTTTAAAGGCATACTATACGGGATTTTTTTTAGCTTGGCTGTAGTCCTGTGTTTACAATCAAAGTCCTCCTCAATTGTCTTCAACTCACCCCTGAGTACCTGACCAAGTCAAAAAAATAGACAGGCAAGCACACCTTCAGCAAACCTAAGCTTTTGTAGTCCCAGAAGTAAGCCTTTACAGCACAAACTGAAGGCAAACCATTGGAGCTCACATTAAAATGAATGGGGAATATCAGACTTTTGAATACACAATAAAATTTCCTAGAGGGTATTCTTAAACTCGATTAACGATCGCTATGTTTCATATGAGAAACAGATGGTAAAAATATGTGATATGTAATAAAATATGTACATTTTAATAAATATTTGTTTCAAGACTTTTGTATCAAAACAACCAGTGTTTCACAAAATTGCTATTCATAAGTAGTGGACTTTCTCCCGGCACGCCCACTCTTGCTATTTTTCTTTATTTTATTTTTTTAAATCTGCACTTTCTGCCAAATTTTTCTAGCTCTAACTAGTCCTACAGTTTTTTCACGACATTTAAACTTTTTACACCAAAACAACCAGCTAGTTCCAGACATTGTTGCTTGTATTCAGATTTTTTTGAAATATTCAAAAAGTTTTGAAATATTCAACTTTATTTGTGGTCACTCCATAGAGGGTCACTCATGGATGTTTAGTAGGACGCTTTAGTAGGGCGCATGTGCAGGTGGTCACTGATTCACTCATGGACATTTAGTAGGATGCACTTTGAACAGTACAAGATTTATAAGCACAGCTTTATCGCCTAAAGTTACTTTAGCTAACCATAACCCTAACATGATAGTGTTTTGCCTACTTTAGTTAACCTAGTTAGCGCGTATGGATGCTATCCTGCACGCATGAGTAGGAGGTACGGATACACAGCTACAACCCGTGTATGGATGCTATCCCGCACGCACAAGTAGGAGCTAATGACACATAGCTACAACCACCGATACAGATGTATGGACACACGGATGCTACAACCACCAATACAGATGTATGGACACACAGAGGACAACAAATAACGTTACAGAGGTCAGGACATGCCATAGCTAGCTAGCTATATAGTTAGCCAAGTTTTACTAATGACACTTTTAGGATGTGACTAATCCCTGGAATATAATCGCTACTTGCTGATCCCCGGCTGTATATGTAACGCTACGATGCGCCGTGGGTCTGGACGGTTTCATGCTTCTTGAGCTATGCGCCGTCATTGAAATGCATTGAGGCTTGAGGACAGTGCCAGTTGGAATTTGAAGCAAGCCCACACAATTCCTTCAGGAATTGTAACCTTTCTAGTGAAATTTATGATCATAAAAAACTGACCGATGAGGTTGTCTTTGGCTTGTTTTTTTGGTATTCATTAAATTTAATGGGAACCCAGCTCTTTTGCCCTCAACATGCACAGTAGAGGCTGTTTCCCATTACTTCCTAGGCCTCACTGCATACCCTCTCCAATTCCTATGTACACTCTATAGTCACATACATGTAAATTCATTAGAAACTACCAGTAAATTTCTCCCTTCATTTATGTCAATTAGGTCGGGACCATGAACCGGACATGTACAAATAATATGAAAACTGGACATTCCAGTCAAAAACTGGACATCTGGAAACCCTAGCTGGATACCTATAGGTAACATTACTTAGAGGTCCAGCAAAAAACAAGACAACCCCACATCACTTTTTATCCCTCTGGCGAACTCCAGCTGAGGCCACCGAGGAGAAGCAATTCCAAGGTTATCTCTAGTTCTTTAACACGCCATGATGGATTGTCTTTTTCCTTCGCTGTATCTGGGCCGTTACAGTTGGTTAGCAATAAACACACAGAAAAAAGCACCATTCCCAGAAACATCCCAAATACTTTTTAGAGTAACAAATACAGGTAAAGGTGCACAAATTCAGTGAAACTGCATGGTTGCCAGTGCATAGATATGGCTTAGCCTGGTTGTTTTATAATATTTTCAAGGTATATTATTACGCACATTATACGAAACTAGCTTATTATTATTCAGTTATTTGATTTTTTTTTGTGTTATCTAAATTGCCATTGATTGTAGTCAGCTAACACACCAATAAATAAGTAGCTTTAAGCACACACTTCAATGCATATTTAATTACTGATGTTCACACACAAATTAGCCACTTTAGCAGGTACACATATGTAGGGCAGTTCACAGAAGTCTGCCACTTATCAGACCCCCAAAGGAAAACCGACTGTTTACTGTGTTGGCAGGGAGTTAGCAGGTGTGATAAAGAGACCTCAGTTACAAAACATCCTACTGAATCAGCATTATGTGAACCTGGGGTTCTCCATAATACAATGTGTCATGTTTGGCATTGTTGGAAAGCCAATGTCATGTGGAACAAGTTGATGTCCTTCATGGTGGGGTGCTCACTAATTATCTTGATACCAGTGCCCAGCCAGATACAAAGGCTAACCTGATGTGACATGCTTACAATGATAGTGCAAGCAGGATCATTGATCTGTACTCTTTTGTCTTGATTGCGTCTTTATTTAATGACTTGACATTTTGCTTTGATCTTAGAGTATACATTGGGAAACGTACAATAATTTGGGGAGACTTGTTAGCGGTATCCTACGCGTATGCATATAGCCATTCAACTCTCCACACACTTTTTCACCATTGTATATTGTCATTATAAACATACTGTACAATAAACTACATTAATTTTGACCCTGCATTCCTCTTTGACTCTTACTACTGAACACCTAGCAATTTTAAGGTCCTAACATAAACATAGAAAACACAGAATATCTGGACCCTGTAGTCACTCACCTATACACTAATGTTGTAGCAGGATATGCAATTGTGTTCATGCAGGTTACACAAGCCAGAGGCACATCCACATCTACCAAGATAGACAGGGATTCGTATAGAGCCATACTACTGGCGAAAAGCAGTCTCCTGCTTCTATGCATAACTGTTAGCACAGAGGAAAGGTTAAAACATTATTTTTGATGATCATCAGATAATCAAAATAACATTCAATTAATCCCGTTCCAGTAACACCAAGTAAGACTACACGCATTCCTCGTCACTCAGATACTTCCGCTGTTTGTTGTATTGGAAGGGTTTCTTACAGTTGGTGACCCCAACATGATAAGTTGTGGTTTCTTAGTTGGTGACCTCAATGCTGTTTGGTGTATCTGAGGGGTTTATTACACATACCATAGGTTATATGTACTGCCATACTGCAAATTTAGTAATGTTAGCTCAGAGTAAACCCGTTTTAACTCTACCATTGCACACAAAAACAAAGTGATGATGCCGGGCTATTCTGTACAAGCCATGTCAGGCTCTGTTGACCTTATTCGTGTTGGACCTGTTTCCGACAAGGTACAAAGGATTACTGACTTTTCTGGCTAATGAAGTAGCACAGTTTACTTGCAGTAGTATTTTTCGATAAGGTAGCAAAGATCGATAGTTATGACTAGAATTTTGTGCTACCAGTAGGACATTAAGAAACTGTAGTAGGAGAAATTGACAGAACACCAGTATAACCAGTACAGAGTACTTGTAGAAAAGAGTGGGTCTTTCATATTTGTCTCAATTCTGTAAACAATGGTAGAGACAGATGAATCATTTTATAATACAAACAACCTACATCCCTTGGCTATGATTACACAACACAATTAAATTTCAGGGACATACCATTCACTAGCAATTCATCATTCATACCATTCACAGGCAATGCAATACAATTCCACGTTATATGATACAAACAGTCTTTAATTAATTTTTTGCAAGTTCAGCTTCCGCTTACTGATTCTACGGATTCCTATGAAAGGGGATCAATGGCACATGAAGCCACTTCATGGAGGCAGCCATGTTTGACTTTGGGGCTTTTGGCACCAAAGCATGCACACTGGGTACCTAAACGTGAAGTATCACAGTGAATTCAAAGCAATGACTAAGGGTGCGCTCCAAAAAAGCTTTCAAATCATCTGACAAACTGTGACTTTGCTGGCTAGCTACAGAATTTTGTGGAAGAAAACAAGTGACTCATTGTGACAATGCCATTTCTCTTGTGGTGTCTAATATTTTTGAAAGTTAAAGTAATAAATATGGCAGTCAAATCTTTTATAGAAGCATTCGGCAACACTTGACTGTACATTACAGTCTGTACAGTCTGACTGTACATTAGCTAGCTCGATATCTACATACCTTTGGAAAAGCTGGGTAATATGCAAGCTTGCAAGACTGAAATGCCATAAGAAGATGTGGTTTGCTAGCTAACTAAATAACTATTCTATTTCACATAGCTTTCAAGCTGTCTAATGGATCCCCAGCCAGCTAGCTAGACAGTAGAAAAGTAGTACTGTAGCTAGAATATTTTCCGAACAACACAAACATTTGATGACACTCGACTGTAGCATAATTATAACTAGCTAACAGGCTAGCCACAACGTCTGCCTGGTTTAAATCCTACAATCAAGACGTGTGCACTATTAACCATTCTGTGTTATGGTAGCTACAGTTGAGGCCAAAAGTTTACATGCACCTAGGCTAAAGACATCCAAACTAAATCTTTCATAACTCCACACATTTCATGTTTCCATACATTTCCTGTGTTAAGTCAATTAAAGTATCTACTTTATTTCCATAAGAGGTAATTTCAAAATAAGAGACAGATTTATTTCAGATTTATGTACTATATCAAAATTTCAGTGTGTCAAAAGTTTATATACACTTTGCTAGTATTTGGTGGCATTGCCTTTTAATTTCTTAACTTGTTTAATATGACCAGAGAACACCTCCAAAAGACTCGGTCTTCATCCTGGTGACCACCTGCAAACTTCATTCTGTCTTTTTCATGCCGGTCTTGGAGTAGGGGCTTCTTCCTTGTGCGACAGCCTTTCAGGCCATGGCGATGTAGTATTCTCTTAATGGTGGATGTAGATACTTTGGTACTTGATGCCTCCAACTATTTCACCAGCTCATTTGTTGTTGTCTTAGGGTTCAGTTGAACCTTTTGGACCTGGGAGTTAATGTGTGCCTCCTTCCTGAAAGATGCAGTGCAGTGTCTGTGTGGTCCTAAGATTTTTATATTTGCATACAATTGTTTGTACAAATGCTCGTGGTACCTTCAGTTGTTTGGAAATTGCCCCTAAGGAGGAACCGGATTTGGAGGAATCTTCCAGACTGTTTAAAGAGACAGTGAACTCGGTGTATGTAAACTTTTGACCCACTGGAATTCTAATGTAGTGAATTAAAGCTGAAATAAATCAGTCTCTAATCGATTGTTTTAAAATGACCTTTGATATGAAGTAGATGCCCTAATTGACTTGCCAAAAGAAATGTCTGGTAACATGACATGGCCAACTTTTGGCCTCAACTATACATACACTCACACACACATTATATATATATATGCCTGGACATGCTACATGAATTGCAATGAGTATTAGGATGCGTGTTATTGAAACACCGATTTGTTGAGAGGTGCTATCAACAGGGTATAGCAGGCATGTTGTCTTCCTCCTGGCACAGAAAACAAGACTGTCCGGCTCATAAAAGAGCTCATAAAAGAATCGGGTCAGTGGAAAAGGCCATAAAAAGTGAAGTGCAGAGAGTGGGCTTGATGAACGTTGAGGGGCCATCAGACTCTTTGGGTTCCCTCTACACAATGCTTTATAACAGCAATCTCACAGCCTGCCATACACGTCAACCTGGCTGCTGACACCTGTGATGATTTGGGAGGGGGGGGGGGGGGGGGGCTGATGTGTATGGATGCTTCCATCCTCTCTGGAAGGGAAGGGATGCTCTGCTGAGCACTAGGGCATTTTAGCCTTTAGACAAGGGGCTGAAGATTAAGTGGTACAGTGGTTATAAAAAGTCTGCACACCTTTATTGAAATCGCAGGTTTTTGTCATGTAAAGTCTGTAATCAAGATAAATCATGATTGTTTTCCACCTTCAATGTGGCCTTGTAAGCAACAAAAAATTCAAATAAAAAAACATTTTTGGGAAAAATAAATAGGAAATAATAACCCTACCATTCCCTGGTTGCATAAATATGTACACTGTTCAGCCGATACTTTGTGGAAGCACATTTTGCTTTTATTACAGCAGTGAGTGTTTATGAATAAATCTCCATCAACTTTGCACACAAGGACTTTGCAATTTTACCCCGTGCTTAATTGCAAAAAAATTTAAAGCTACATCAAATTGTGAGGGAATCGCTTGTGCACAGCCTTCTTAAGGCCTTTCCTCAGGTTCTCAATGGAATCAAGGTTTGGGCTCTGACTGAACCAAAAAGTGGCACAGAATCATCTAGAATGTGATTGTATGCTGCAGCATTAAGATTTGCCTACACTGAAACTAAGGGGCCTAGACCAATCCATGAAAAACAGCCCCAGACTAATGGGTGTCCAGATACATTTTGCCATATAGTGTACAACAATTTCGTAATTCAGGGAATGATGGCCGTTTGACTTGTCCACTGGTCTAAAAATATACTGATGGAAGAAGTAACCAGAGCTTATAACATTGCCCATATATGAAACACAAACATGCATAAGTACTGTAACAACGGTTCAATGGGTATTTGATAAAGCTAAATGTTGTAATGAGACAGGAGCTAGACCGACTTTGTTGATTAGGGTGGCAATGATCTCTGATGGCCTGACCTTTTCTTTTAATTATACTTTATTTTCTGGCTAAGTGCAATATAAAAATAACTGTCAGTATGAGTTTCATAATTATCACCAGCGTGTAGAATAATTAATGCTCTCTTTTGCAGCACACTGGGATCCCAGAGATGTTTTGAACTGCACAAGAACAATGGATGTCCAGATTGATGCCCACTTTCAAAGCTTACCTTCGATGGAACTATAATGTGAAAGATATTTGGGGATCACATGACAATGTAAGAGAATGGGAATGGAAAAGGCTGATAATATAAGAAGTTTAACAAGATGATGAGACTGTTTGACTAGATCAAAAAATTGCTTGCAATTACACAGCTTTTTCATAAATGCATGGGTTCTATAGTAGATGGTAAATACTGGTTGCTCTTGCTACTTATCAGTGAAAACATATTGTGTCTTCCACACTGTGTCCCCGTCCGAAACTTGGGGACACAATATATAAAACCTAGGTTCTCATCAGCACTGAGGCATGTTTATCATATCCTAATCTGCATAACTGCGAACTAAAAGTGAAACATTTGACTGGATAAATCTATGAAAGGTCACATTTTCTGTTGTATTTAATTAAGGTTCAGGTATGCGTGAAACCCTTGGGCTTGCCATTCCTCTCTGATACCGCTTCTTTATTGAGAATAGTAATCACTGTTTAAGCAGCAACTGCGCAGTAAATCTCTTCTGCTGATATTGCAGTGCTCATAGCACACTACTGTAAATCTCCTGCACCCAGATATAGAGAGTAATTTATCACCCTCTGAATGTTCTAAACAAACCCTCAGGATTTAATAAATAAACAAACTGACAGATAACGGGACATGCAGAGCAGACAGAGGATAATTAGCTTTGGTGGCAAATGAAAACACACTCCCCAGCAATGCGACAGTACGGCCGGACTTCGACCTATTAGCCTGGATTTCAGAGAGAGAGGGAGGAAGAAGGACAGAGAGAGAGAGAGAGAGAGAGAGAGAGAGAGAGAGAGAGAGAGAGAGGGGCAAGGACATGATTAATGCAGTGAGTCCATAATCTTAGGAGTGACCAGGCAGTCACTGTAGACCGCAGTCTGGCTGTAGGCTGCTTTCACATCCAGCTGCAGACAGGGCGGGGTCACAGTGCAGCACAGAGGGGCCACTCTGCACACTGGCAGTCAAGTGCTAAAATGGCTCCATCTTTTCCCACATGTTTTCGGCTTTTTTTATACCAAAGGTTTGAGACAGCCAGTTTTTGCTAGGAATGCCTGCTTTCCAGAAAACTCAGTTAAAATTGCTGTATTGTGTGGAGCTCAGAAAATGAAAATCTCAAGAAATGCATGAAGAGACTTTGCAGCGTTGATATTAATGACACATATCTCATGCACAGACATTTTCCTGGATAAAAAGATGTAATTAGATGCCAAGTCTTATTTCAAAGTCATATCCATAAGGACAAATGGGACTATTTGAATGTCTCCAAGGAACTTGTTGTCTTTAACAGATGACAGGGTACACGCCCACAATGTCCCCAATGCTGTCACTGAAAATAGAGGACATTTAAAAATAAAGGACATTGAAAGAAATGCTGCCAACTGCAATAAACCTTAGACTACAAGTTGTTCTTATCGGTCAGATGAGTGGACTCTTAGCAGTCCACTTTCCCTTAATATGAAATGTATTATTACTTCTTTGTAACATTTCACATGAGGCTTATTGTGTATATCTTTGATGTTTTTTGTTCCCCTGAAAAATGGTGTTGTGGACAAGTTGGGAAACCTTATAGCTGTGATTAACATTAATGTTTATTCATGACATTTATTCTATTACACACGGCACAAATAGTTATTAAAACAAATGAAAAATGATCGAGAAGAAAGTTTACAGATAAACAAATCAAACTTACACATTTGCACAAAGTATTACAAGATCAAGACCTCCCCGAAACAAAATTGCGCGTGGGTCTTCGGGTCTGTGGTAGATGGGTTTGCGTGCGCGTGTGCCTGTGTCAGGGGAGGGGAGGGGAGGGGGCCGGGTGTCATTGCAGTGCATGGGATACGTCGCCTCTACATCTCCATGGAGCTACCCTTTATTCCCTGGGCGTCCTTTTTCACAACTGCGTGTTTACACCGCCAAATGGGCAAGCAAACAACTTGGAAGACGATCGGCACACACGTGTTTACGCATGGGGTCCCATCTAAGCAATTACTATGCACTGTATGAACGCCTAGCCCTAATCGGATCGAATGGGGCTACACATTGAGAACACGACTCGGCTAATCGGCATCGACTATGACACGAACTCTAACTCTCAGCTTTTGCTTCATTTCTTTAATTCAAAGTAAGTATATCGTCGTCAGGTTGCTGTACCTGCTGTTAATTGTAATGATTACTAATATGAAACCTCATGCTAAATTAGTTTATGAGCTACGTTAACGTGTTATTTCTTTTTTAAAATTGTATATATTTTCATGTGTGCCCTTTGTATGAATAATTTATGCGAAAGTTGCTTTTGACACTGTCTTGGTGCCGCATTCGCATCCAGTCTCTAGCCGTTCGTTCGCGGTTTGGCTGTGTTGTCAGATATATTACCATTTTCGGTCTGAATGGCATTTATTTTCTGAAAAACAAAACGTGAAACATAAAAGAACAGCCGAGTCCTTGCATAAGGTTATACTGTTTTCATTTCAGAGTCAGGTGGAATTAAAGTAATTCATAACTAGACTCTGCTGTTAAAGGACCTCCCACAAAACATTGCGCTAGCTGAGGTGCAATAGTGCATTGAAAACGATGTCCACTTACTTTTCAGCTGACAGGAGAGTGAATGGTGCCCTGTTGAATTTGTCTCTTGGGAATTATACTATTGTTAGTTCTCAGGCACAGACATTAGGGCGTGCGGGGAGTACATCTAAACGACTCCAACAACGGGGAATTCTTGACCACGACACGAAGACCGAATAAACTGCCCTGTACTCATCAAGAGAAGGCGGTGGCAATGCAAGACTTAGCGTATAATATAACCTCACTTAAGGCTGTGGCTAATTTGCAATTTGTGTTACGTGAATCCGCCCTACTCCGCCTCCTTTAAGTAGACAGGGGTCATTTTAGGACAGGTACAGAAAGGGCGTTGTGGCTACAGATCAGTGCATAAAGTCTTTGGGCTTCCATTGCATGAAACTTAAACATTGGTTAAAAGTGAAGACTGACTATAAATATAATAAACATGTTGATTATGTAGAAGACTAGAAATACCTAAAGCAACTGCCGCCTTCATGATTCATTCTAAATGTGTAAAATAACTTTTTAGTGATTAGTTTTCCTCATAGGGCTGTAGGTTTATGCTTCAATAACGCTGAAGTTCAAGGCCCCACCTATTTAGAGATCCTCTGAGATTTTTTATTAGCCAATTTTTAAAATTTTATATTAAATTTAAAAAGAACCTCTTTTACAATGTTCAAATTTGTGGGGCCATAATATGCAAAGCTGCACAAACATACAGTAGATGATAAAAATATCCATGGAGGTATGACTGTTGGGCTTAGATACCTAGAGCTAGAAGGAGACCACAATGACCTCTCAATAGAGATATATTCAGATATGTTGTATTTCTAAGCTTCTCCGATTGTTTGCAACATCCTGTTTATGAGTCAGACTATCCCACGGGTGCTCCAAAGCACATGGAGCCGGTCGCTCCTTGTTTTTACTTTGTAGTCCATCAACCAAGTTATGCATCTGTTGTTCTGGAGAACTTCATTTTCAACTACCGCTGGCAGAGTGCAGATGCTCGATCGATCAGAGTAGTCACTGTTTCGTATGGAGACAGTCCATGCTGCATGTTGGCTTGCAAGACCCTGCAGGCGCAGCTGGCAGTGCTGTTATCAGGATTTAATTCCAGACCGAGGGGTGCTTCACTATATCGATAACTCATGCTTTAGATCAGGGGTGGGCAGTTCCAGTCCTGGAGAGCCGGTGTGTCTGCAGGTTTTTGTTTCCACCAATTACTCTGACTAAATGAGCTAATTGGCTGTATGCACCAACACTGGTTTATTGGTAGATTATATCACAGTAAAATGTTTCATATACGGACACAAGAACAGTCTTTGGCTGTCATTAATGTGCTCATCAAGACATGGCTAAAATGCCAGATGGCGTAAATGTTAGGGGTAATTAAGTAATTAAGGCCAGAAGTTGGCATGGAAACCAGAAACAGATACGGCCCTCATTGCCCACCCCTGCTTTAGATGGACATTCTGCATGGGAGGCCAGGTTGGTCTCATTTAAGGGACTTGGGTATCTGGTGTCTGTGGATCTGTTGCATGAAGATGTACTTTGCATATGCCTCAGCATGATTTTTCAGTCTATGGACAGCTGCATGAGATTCAGCGGGAGTGCATGTGGTTGCATTGGCCAGTCTTTCCTCTCTCCTCTAGATCACCCTTGCACTAGGTGATGCTGCTGCTGCTGAGGTAGTAGGAATTTTTCATCCACTGCAATGGACAAATGTGCTTGAAACTTTTGACTGTGGATGGCTCCTGCCTGGTTCTGTATCATATTATGGCCATAATGGAAGACATCAACATCTGTTTATAACTTTGACTCTCAAATCAATTCAATAGTTACATCATTTATTTATAGATATGGCTTGGAAAGCAGCCACCAAAAATTTACAACAAAACTGTAAAAATAAATTATTCCTTTATTTGTAAGTCAAGGCTTATGGTAAATGTTGATTGAATTCAGGCTTGGGTATCTATATTCTTAATACTGAGATTGGGAGTACTGGTATCTCCCACCTCCTCAGATAAGATGTCACCTTTTGCCTCATCCTGATGTAAGGCTCTGAAGGCCATGGTCTGCTGTCTGGACCATTACTCCATCAACAGCTATGCTGAAAACTATTAGTCGCAGGGCATATCAGGTTCCTTCAACATTAAAGACCAAGGTTGGATACCTACTGAATGCCTGCTGTGCCCCCCTACAGGCAGCACAGAGAGGCTGGTTTTGTACAAAGTGACATTTAACCGAGGCAGTGTCAGGGGCAGATTTGCAAGCACCTCATTGGAACTTCTGTATTGTCACTTGCCTGTGACAGATCCTTCCCAGTGGGGAAGTGCCAACAATCGGATAGCCTCTGACTTGTGGTGCATAATCATGATGTATGCCAACATTCTGACAAAATAACTCCCGCAAAATATGTTTACTGCCAAGTCTGTCCATTCAAGATATCAATGGGTTCATGGAGTCCGTATGAGTTTTCAGTTTCGTTAACATAATCAGCTGGCAATGTACAGCATTTCATATTTTTTTCAGCATATGCACCAATAAGAACACTGTAACTTTCGTTCCATTTCATACATTTTTTTGAATCGATTCTCATTTTGATTCAAAATTTGAGAATTAATGGATTTGATTCACGGGTCACATCCAAACAACAAGTTTGGTGGATTCCTATTTCAAAAAATGCATACATTTTTTTCCTTTTGTGTTAAAATACTGCCAGACTCTCTGTGTTAGCCAGTCAGTCAAGGTGAAAATGAGAGGTTATTTATTCATAACCTTACTGTAGTATTGTTTGATTGACTGGAGTCCATTCCCAATTCCCAAACTATCAGAATCAATACAAACCACCAACTGGAACATGAACTCCCACATATATACTCTTTCTCACAGACACACACACACATACACACACACACAGACAAACACACATACTCTCATAAACACATACATGTTCAGACATATACATGCACGCACACATGCAGCCACACACACACATGCAGCCACACGCACACACACACACACACACCATTTATCAAGTCAGTCAACCCACCATTTTCCAAATTAGCTTTAAAATTTTAAGACCGAAGGGATCCCAAGGCTCCATGTATGAAGCCCAGTTGATGTAAATCAAGAAGTAAAACTACAGGAAGCCATTTTGTCTGATTTTGTTGTCTATGATTTATGCTTTTTTTGCACCAATCTATTTCCACCTCGGAGGTGATAGAAGGGTTTGCCACAGTCACAATGTGGCATGTCTTACAGCTCTGGGTCAACAATGAAATTTACGACAACGGTCTTCCACAGCTTTGACAACGTGCCATCTGTGCATGTGAGCTCTGCTGTCTGTGTCAAGCCATAAGGGATAACAGCTGTGTCACTTACCGATGAAACAGGCTTCCAAGCACTGGCACAGCATAACATTGAACTGAGAAGTAAATATTAAAGAGGCTCAGATATGTTTTGTATTATATATTCATAATACATAAAACAAATGGATGACTGGAAAAAACAGGTAGCACAACACAGTTGTGTCTGACAGAAGAAGGATAATGAGGTGACTCCTGGGTGGGACAAAGGTCTTAAAGAATATAGTGCTGAAGTTTTTTTTCTCTGCACATCTAACTTCTGAATTAAATGCTGAAAATGAAACAAGATTAACTTTAGGTCTTTGTTCCCCCACTGAATGCACCATGATTTTATGTTTTGAGTGTTTTAAATTGAAGGCCAGCAGTGGTAGGTACAGCTGCCAATAAAAAATTGTGCACGTGCCATTCAGCTGAGAAATTTGCGTTGCCTTGTTGTGTTTTCATTTTCTATTTTCTTAGGCTGCCTTTCAGTTGGAGTCTCACCTCATTAGCATGGTCAGGAGACAGGATAGTTAGACATTAGGCCAGGTTTTTCATCATCTGTGCTGGGATGGCAACATGTGACTGGCGAAGTTGCTGAAATGGGAATATATGTCAATTTATAAGTGGCTCAGACTTTCTGTGATCAATGACATTTGTCTTAGGATAAGTTCCACATAGCTAAAGTGTCACTATACAAAGAAATCATTAAATAGTATTAAATCGGCTTAATGACCCCCTCCTGGCTCTTCGAACATTTAATTTGCTTGGCTTGTTGTTACACAGTGACTAGATGGGCAATTAATTTTGTGTAATGTTTGCGGGTTCTTGTCATTGTAATCACGGTCCACAGAACCTTTGTTAGTTTGGCTTTGATGCTGTTTTCCCTGGCACACAGAATGACCAGGGGAAGCCTGGTTTTAGGAGGATAGAGTCTTCATAAATATAACGCTTGAAAATGTAACACGGTCAATAACTTTGTATACAATACATTTCAGGTTTGTATATGTGCAATTCAGTCCTCCACCAACTCCCAAAGGAATGGAGCAATTTTATAACCTTTGTGGGAAATATTTCCGAAAAACAGTTTTTGAGTGAGCTAAGTAAAAATCTGTTGCAGCAGTAAGGCTTTATTTTTATTTGCAATAAATCAAATCATACATCATTTAAGGAAGCTATCTGTCCTTGAAAAGTTATGGTTTTCATAGTGTAGTAAGAATTGGATGCTAGGTGGCCAAAAAAAAAAAAAAAGCATAATGTCCCCGTCTGTATAAATGTAACAGCTGTTACGGTTTTTCCGCCTGAGTTGCTATAACAAAAAACATGCCTTTCTTTGCTGTTATATGCTTATAAAATGCCATTTAAAGTTAGAATGGGGACCCTCTGGGTAGTGTAGAGGTATAAGCACTCTTGCCTACTGTGTATACGCACATTACAGGGTTCGAATTTATTGTTACAATTATTCCGCTCCTCTGTTACAATCATACCGACTCGGTTGTATGAATGTAAAATCGGACTGCGTGCACTTTGGTTTGAATTGCATCCTACTCAATTAATTTATGACTGTAATTGAAATGGCTAGTGACTACTGACATGTCAAAGCTGTTTGAAGTTTCATAGTGCTAGGCTAAATAGTTTCTGAGTAAATGAGCAAAGTCCGAAAACCATTACATTTATGGTTTACATTATAAACGCATGAATACTCCACCAGAAGAGCTCCATTAAAAACACTGCATTGAGAGCATTTTCGTCGTCTCAGTAAACCATCGCCGAAGCCGTCTTGAGAAACGAAGACGCGCCATTGAGAATTAAGTGCCCATCCAAACGGACGTCCTCCGCATTTTAAGAGAGCGGAATGGCGCCCGCAGGCACCTGGAAGACTGCGACGCGGTGTTGGCGGCGCTCGCGCGTGGAGGAATTTTCGGCGGCCTGCCAACTCGTGAGCGGTATGCTCCGCCAGGCATGCCGGCTGCAGAGTCAGCAACAAGTCTCCATGCAGGGCAATAAAACATGCTCTGGGAATTTTAAGAGGAAATGCAGTATCCTAATTCTCATCCTCCTAGCAAGGACGCTGAAACGATGCGTATTCTCAGAGCCATCGAGACCAAGCTCTGGTGTTTCAGGCGGCCGTGATATTAGTTATTGGCTGAATATTGACACGCAAGTATGATTCCCATCCATCGATCTGGCACTATTGATCTGGGGTCAATTTAATTTTTAACCATCAATAAACATCTGATGGAATTATTTTCTGTGAATTACATGATTATATAGAGCTGAATGGAGAAAGAAATAATGTTTTCAGGAGTTGAATTGTTGAAAACAAGTTGATGTACCTGTGCTTCTTTAGCTTAGTTTAGTCATGTTTCCTAACGCACTTGCCCTGATGTGTCTGAAGGTGGTGGCTGCGCAGATTCAGAGGAGCGGTTGATGAACTGGCTGCTGGGTCAAGACCGCTACAACAAGCTGATCCGCCCGGCCATCAACCGCACCGAGCGCGTCACCATCAAGCTGCAGGTGTCCCTGGCGCAGCTCATCAGCGTGGTAAGAATCCATAGCCTGAGCGTGAGCTCAAACCCCGCCCCACCACCCCCCCCCCACCCAATGGGAGCCTCCAAACGGAACGTGTGACAGGGCGCCTTGACGGTCCCGACCATTCCTTCGATCAATCGCACAAATGGCCCATCGAGCGACTCTGCCCTTCGTGTCGGAGGACGGGTGCCCAGCTCTTCTTTCAGCCTCTGTCAGATCTAGATTGAGACTTCAGCGCACAACCGCACTAAAAGGAGTCGTAAACATGCCGGGCGAACGGCGTTTACGTCCACCGTCTGATTTATGGGCCTCTCCCTGGCCTCGGCAAAAACAAGGCAGGGCGTATATATCCTGTATTTATGATCTTGTATTGTCATCTTCTTTGTATTAATTGAAGTTGACATGTCAACTGAAGTGTGGAGGTATGAAAGCCGGAGATTTATTTGTTTCGCTCATACGTGACTGTTGTAAGAAGGTTCTGGAATCATTCCCCATTCCCCCATGCCTACTTAGCAGTTCTGCCCATGCCTGTTTACTGAAAACACTTCTGGGATTAATTCTAGTAAATACAAAGTGGACCATAATCATTTAAAGAAATATATTGTTACCATCCCATTACCCATCCACATCCACATCAGTTGCAGTTTGCAGCTTATTGGTTGGATCTTTTTCAAAAGAAAGCACATTTAACAATACTGTTTTCTCATTTCCCAGAATGAGAGGGAACAGATCATGACCACTAATGTCTGGCTGACACAGGTAAGTGTGACGGTCAGTGAAATTATCCATTAAAATTACCGGTAAATTAACAAGTAATCAAAACTCTGACATGAACACAAAATGTCCTTCAGTTTGAACTTGAATTAAACCATAGCAATGCCTATACAAGTTCAAACAGGCAATTACTGGCTTTATTAAGCCATGGAATGATCCGGCCGTCTGATTGACCTTATTGTTGTTTTTGCCGTTGTTTCAATTTTGTTCAAAACTCTGTTCAAGTAGACTAGAATGTGACAGAAAGTGACATGTTCTCCCTAGCACTGGATTGATTATAGACTGGCCTGGGACCCCTCTGCATATGACGGAATCGACAAGCTGAGAATCCCCTCCCGCCACATCTGGCTTCCCGATATCGTGTTGTACAACAAGTAAGCATGCAGGTTTCACAAAATCCTCCATGCTCCATTTAAAACTGGTTCATTCTTGGGTTTGCTTAGCAGACACACTAATCTTGGAAGACCAATGTAATTTCAGCTTTAATGATCATCTGCTTGTTCAGAAGACCTCTATGGTATCTCCCAAAACCCTAATGCCATAAAAGTCCTTATAGTCACCACTTACAGGTATTCATTTGTGATGATAGAATTATAATTGTTTCAGAGGTGTATTCACACTAATTTAAGTGCTAAGATTTTCACACTAAGCATACTGCTTCTCTGCCTTTCCTCCTTGTCATATCCACAGCGCTGATGGCACTTATGAGGTGACTGTGTTCACCAATGCGATTGTCCTGTTCAACGGCAGCATCTTCTGGCTCCCGCCGGCCATCTACAAGAGCGCCTGCAAGATCGAGGTGAAGCACTTCCCCTTCGACCAGCAGAACTGCACGCTCAAGTTCCGCTCCTGGACCTACGACCACACGGAGCTCGACCTGGTCCTCAAGACCGATGTGGCCAGCATGGACGACTTCACCCCCAGCGGGGAGTGGGACATCCTGGCCCTCCCCGGCCGCCGGACGGTCAACCCCTCGGACCCCACCTACGTGGACGTCACCTACGACTTCATCATCAAGAGGAAGCCCCTCTTCTACACCATCAATCTCATCATCCCCTGCGTCCTCATCACCTCTCTGGCCATACTGGTCTTCTACCTGCCCTCCGACTGTGGGGAGAAGATGACCCTTTGCATATCCGTGCTGCTGGCCCTCACCGTCTTCTTGCTCCTCATCTCCAAGATCGTGCCCCCCACCTCCCTGGACGTGCCCCTGATAGGCAAGTACCTGATGTTCACCATGGTCTTGGTGACCTTCTCCATCATCACCAGCGTGTGCGTGCTCAACGTTCACCACCGCTCGCCAAGCACCCACACCATGCCTGCCTGGGTCAAGCTGGTCTTCCTGGTCAAGCTGCCCGCGCTCCTCTTCATGCGCCGGCCGCAGAACAGCTCCGCCCGGCAGAGGCTGCGCCGCCAGCGCCAGCTCCGCAGCCGGCGGGCGGTGCTCGGCTACCCGGCCCCTCCCCAGGCTGCCGGCTTCTCCTCCAACTCTTCCTCCTCGGTCTTCCTCTCCTCGGCGTCTGGCTTCTCCTCCCCAGGACACTTTTACAACAAGAACGCCGGAGGGCCCTTCTGCCTAAACCCCGGTGGCAGGAAGGGCGAGCCGCGTCCCAGGGACTTCCTGCCGGACGGGGTGGCCTCGGCGCAGGAGCCGCAGCAGCAGGGGCCGGACTGGGGGCCGGACGTCCAGGAGGCCGTGGACGGTGTGCGCTTCGTGGCCGATCACATGATGGGGGACGACGACGACCAGAGTGTGAGTGACCCTCTTGAACCCTCACTTCCACGAGATCCATTTTAAAGCATAAGCTTAATCTTTCTGTGTCTGCATGGCTACATAGGTCCGCATGCAAAAAAATGCCTGTGCAGACCCCAGCCTTGCAGGTCTGCGCTTACAAAAGCGGCATGGCAACATGCGCATGTCTGCAGTCATACAAGTACAGCGTGAGAGTTCTGAGTGCCAAGCATTTACATTTAGGAATTTAGCAGATGCTCTTACCCAGAGTGACTTGCGGGTAAGTGCTTGTGTCAAGGTTAGTAAAACCAAGGGCCTGGTATTGAAGATCAATTCACAGACAAAGCTGAGTCAATTGCGGGGACAAGCCGAAGAACAAGCGCTGTAACAGCGGACTGTCAATGTTGCGTCTGTGTCTCCAAGGGAGCGGCCATATAGCTTTCTTTTTGAGAGAATAAATTAGGTTAGCCCACAGCAAGGAGGGATGCAGACAGCTTAACCCAGGTCAGGTAATGAGGTGGCTATAAACTCAGGGAACTAACGCCAGACTGTTTTCTCATCGATTGTTATTTTAAATTAATCAATGGAGTGGAGAGGTGACCACAGTGTGAATAATGGCCATCTTGACATACTGCCAAGAGAAGCAGAAAGGAAAGAGGTTAAAGGGTCAATAGTTGTTTCCTTGTGCACCTCAGCAATTACTTGCTGAGGTTAGCACCTGCTTGCGTGTTGTGTTTCTAGTTCCCACCTTCAAACATTTTAACCCAGTCGCCATTTTTGCGTCTCCTCTTTCTTTTTGAGGTAGGAAAAAATGGCAGGATCAGTTCAGCCATTATTTGTAACATCCAAATCGATGAGAAAAGCTGCTTTTGTTTCTTAACACCCAAGTAAATTTTTAGAAAGCAAACAGTCTACCATACAGACCAATTTGGTGTGTGCTTATTATAAATACCTGTAACCAGGTAGCTGTTTCTTTCCCATTATTTACTTGGACCATCCACAAGATGAGGCTGTGTTAAATTTCCTGCGATTCAACTAACTTCAGTTCTGTTTTAGTGTCAGAACTGGGTATTACAATATTTCCACAGTAACTGATAAAGAAAAAAGTAGCAAAGCGAATAAATACAGAGAGTGAAAATTTCTCTCTGTCTCTTGGCAGGTGATTGAGGACTGGAAGTACGTGGCCATGGTGGTGGACCGGATGTTCCTGTGGATCTTTGTGATCGTGTGCGTGGTCGGCACTCTGGGCCTCTTCCTCCAGCCTCTTTTCCAGCACCAAATCGTGCCGATCCAGCATTCCGGCAGTGAAGCCATGAAAAGGGATCACATCTGAGCGGAAGTTTCCGGAACTCTCAGGACCTTATCACTCCTATGAGAAGGCCGCTGGTCTAAAATGTAGTGGAGGGGAAACCGCGAAATTTCAGTGACATTTACTGTCATGACTTCCAGTGATGCCCGTTGTTAATTTTGCAGGAAAATCAGTGTCACGTATAGATGCATTTACTAGAGACGTGCCGAACGGATTGAATAACATCACCACCATTAGGAATCTCCAGTTGTCTCAAATACATTCGTCTGCAGTTCTATGTGTTTTGTTTTCTGTTCTCACCTTTGTGTCTTTTGTTATTTTACCTTGTACCATAACAAAAATGTGACTTGTCAAAACATTGTTAAATTCCACTCGGTCAATGTATAAATGTTGAAAGGTCAGTCTTACTAGTTATACATGTAACAAAAGGTTAATTGAAATAATTAACACCCAATAAAGTGTAAAGCTGTGAAGAATTTGGCAGATAATTTTCATCACTATGTGCACAGTAAAATAAAGCTAAATTAACCTGATATAAAAATGGACAATAAAAGAATTGGCAACCTCGCCAACTGGCTTGTTAGAATTTGGGAATAAATGTACGTTCTAGAAGCAGAATAATAATGTTGTTCAAAACAAACAAATTTTCTACGATAACCACCTCACCATTGCAACATTTTTTGTTCAAAAAATGTATTTTGAATGAACATAACTTGTCAATTACGGTTTTTCACATGCTTCATATAGTTCTGTTGTCCTAAGCCATTGATTCCAATTTATGGCATTGCATCTGTCTCAAATTCCTAACTTCAATATTTTCTTAATTGTGTAAAAACTGAATTACTTTGTCAAAAGAAATATGAAATGCCATAAAACTGCAACCAACGTGGTAAATTTCAATGACAAGGAATGCAGTTTTATTTTCTGACATAAGGCCATTCCGTTGATTGTACCTTATGTACAGGCAATGAATGCTCACAGAGCAAAATATTTTCGGCAAAATATATCACCGCAATTAGATGATAACTTTAACCTTTAACTTGTATGTTTGCTTGATGGTCAGATTGTGAAAGAGGGGAGCTTGCCTTTTCCCTTCCCCTTTCTAATTTGATTGGAGAGTAACATATTTGGTCTGTTTAAAAAAATTAATTCCTCACCATATGCTAGTGATTCCATGGCCAGGGCTCCATTCAATAAATCACACAAAGAATGTTGGGGTGAAAGATGATGAGGCTTTCCAAGTAACCTTTTCGGAAGCTTTAGACATCTGGGCCATTTGCCTGCTTCAACTGGCAAACCACAATCAGTGCTGAAGATATTTTTTATGCCATCTACTGGCCGAATTGTGGACACTCACTTTTACAGATGCATAGTACAAGCAATAACTACCCACTGAAGAATGCTGATCAAGTTTGTTAAATATTCTGAAAAAAGCACAGATTTCATTTTTTTCAAAGACACATTTTTTTTTCTTTTTAATAGAAATGCAAATGTAGAAAGATGATAACAGCAGAATTCCCTTTTCTTATCTGCTCAAGTTTTCACACAATTGTCCACGCATTAAAAAAGCTAAAAAATAAAAACCTATTATATTTCATGTTCTGGAACAAAACTATATTTGTCCTTCCAGTGTACAGATAAATAGGTTACTTCATCAAGAGGCAAATGAAGACACAATACAGATATCTTGAAGGACAAAGTGAGGACTGTATGAGTCATGGAATTTAAATCAGGAAAAAAAAAGAAAGCTCGTCCATAGGTTGTCACTGACATACCAGCATGTTGCAGATAAATTAGGAGCAATTAAACAAATGCATTGAGACATCGTTCCATGGGTGTTTGTGTCAGCTTGCAATCAGTCTTTCCGCAGATCAATCCCTGCTTCGGTATTTATCAGTGACTTTGTTTCAGGATTTTTCATGACTAGAGTAAATAGGTTTTCTTAGGATCCATTAAACATGTGCACGGATAACCCTGCACACAGGGGAAATTTGATTACACCAACACTTCACACTCGATCACTAGGGAAGCTCAGAGAACAAGCACAGAAGGGGAACTATGCTTGATTTCTTGCCAGTTTGCAAGATGAGCATGAGCTTGGAAACAACGTGCTATCTAGATTGTTAATCGCTCACTTTACCTGATCATTGATTCAAGGGGCACACGTAGTGTTTCAGGTGCTGGTTTCAGACGCGACTGGTAAAATCTATCCATAAATGCATGTTTGCCCAAATGAAAATTACTTTGGTTGTGACATCCTCCATTTTTTCATTCAAGTGCTGCTCGTTGTTTGTTTTACTTCCAAACTCAGACAAATAAATCAGTGTGGTGCAAAGCTTTTATTTGAATACTGATCTGGATCTGACACAGAGAGATGGTGACAAATAGATCCAGTGTAGGAACACAGTGAAATAAATGTGCTGTCAGAAGTTCAAATTAAAGGCATTTCTTATTCTTTTTGTTTTTTAACATTCCATGTGCCAAACAATTTAAGGAAGTGTGTGTGATGACCAAGCTTATGAATTGTTTAATTGTTTCTCGGCACGGAAACAATTAATTGGTTAAACACCTAATTAATCATAATTACAAGCAATATATACTGCTAATCACTCCAATAATGATGAGTTGCCTTTTAACCATGCTCATTTTTTATTTACTCTATAGCGTAAGTACAACCTTAGAGGTATATAGAATGTGTATGGAATGTGTGGTTCTGTTCCTGTATGAAATAAAACACTTGTAGTAAAATAATCAGATTAAATAAAACCTTGACCTGCTCTAAGATATTGTTGATTATACCAGGATTCCATTTTCCTTCAAGGATAATAAAGTGCATATTAGTTGATGATACCTAATTTGTTTTCTGAGTCATTGAAATTACTGTAAAAAGTGGAGAAAAAAAAAAAGATTACTCAAAGTGCACCTTGGTTTTTTATAACAGAATACACAACTTGATTCTGTGTGCAGTACCTTTCAAGTCTTACCAACCATATTTTCTCATAATATCTCTTCTATATGACTTGGGTTCCTGTCACAACCATGGCTGATGGACAATAGAGCCTGTTGGAAATTGGTTGGAATGGGTACAATATAAACATAGAGATCCTGCCAAAGGGATATACATATGAGATGTGCAAATTGTTGCCACAAGATCAAAACCTGATCAATTCAACTCAGAAAAGTTCATTTCAAGAATAACTAAAACAATCACGCATTGCATTACACACAGACCAGCCCTAAAAATGGCTTTATTATGAATTCTTTATGATCTTCAACTTGATGAAGATCAGTACAAGTTTTGGTGTAAGCACTTGTTTGCTTACACCATAAACTATCACTATAAACTATTTGGCAGCAACATTGGTGTATAAGCACTGTTTGATTTTGATATTATCCCCCCCCCCCCCCCCCCCCCCCCCCCCACACACACACACACACACACAGGTCTGAATGCACCGTGCATGTGTGTGTGTGCGTGCGTGCGCGCGCACGTGCAAGTGCGTGTGTTACTGTATTCCCTCGGGACACACAAGAATGATCTTAACAGCTTGAATTTGTCGTAATGTAACACCTTGCTGAAGAACAAAAAAATGTTTGCTGTTAAGCGTTTTAATTACGGGAGAAGGCTACATACTCCATTCACTCCTTGTGGCAGACAGATTTAACCAAGATCTTTGTGCAGTATGACATTATGTTTTGGCAGTGTAATCCAAGCTAGCTAACATATTGACTCCGTGGCCAATTAATTATTGTTTACCTTGGTAGTGGATATTATTTGCTGTCATAATATTGCAAACATAAATAAACAGAAACATTTAATCATCTGGGCCTTCAGTTTTGTTACTGTTCATGGCTGAAACCCTGTTCAGGTAGAAGATAGTTTCAGTGCATCTCTTTTGACAACTATAGCACAATTTATTCATAAAAAATGTAAATGTAGAACACTGGGTTTTTACCTGTCATTGGGAATCGCATATGGATCTGTCCAAGGTAATAGGTTCATTTGGAAAAGAAAGCTGCTTAACATTTCAGTAAAATATTTTATTCCAATACACGTATACGCACAGGGTAAGACTCATTTTATGGGTTGCTTCTTGTTTAGACCCTGGAGACAGTCTACCTAACTACTGTTATTGTATGCTTATACGTATTACTGTATGAATGTAGCCCAGAATGTAATGTCAGTGGGTTTCTGTAAAAACAACAATAAATGTCGCCTAAATGTCGGCGTAAATATAAATTGTTAGCCGCTGTCCATGACACTATAGTGTTGACAGGGACTTTGTATGCCTATTATGTAGCCGTCACATCACGAGTCCCTACAGTTGTGCATGTAACTGCTGAACCATGTTAGATACACATTATTGCTGTCATTCCTTCGTTAAGATCTAGCCAATTAGACTGAAATAACTAATCACTGACTCTGAACTAATGGAAATCCGCATGATTTCCATTAGTTCAGAGTCAGTTCGCTCTCGTAAGTCACACAGTGGTAATAAACACAACTGAATCCATGAGCACCTTGTCAATAAAGAGAACATTTAGCTTCAAATACGCCTCACACTTGTCATTGCCCAACGGTTTACTCGCTTTCATCCCCCACCCCATAAGTGAGTTTCCTGGTCTCACACTCCTCCCGCTTTCACTGCGCTCTCAGTATGTTTCACATCGTACGCAGACTACCGCCACCTTCTCCCCGGTCCCCACTTTCCCATCCCCATTTATCCGCTGTCCATTCGTCCGCTCTCAGACGAACCAAGGACTAATTTCTGAGAAATTGTGAGGACACTACAATGAAATCCCATTATTGGATGATTTTCCATGTCGGTCCTTTTCTTCTTTTCCTCGTGCCGGGTGAGTGGGGGTCTTTCAGAGTTTTCTATTCATGCAGCGCTTGCTGTTTTTTGACTCACACACAATGCAAACTGTATAACGCTGTCTGAACTTGTTGCTGTTCGTATAAAATTTCACACGAAAATAAAATAATTACAGTAAGTAATCTACATATAATATCTGCAACTGATTTTTTTTTTAAATGAGCTCAGTTAAAATAAGCATTTCAGAGCCGATCGTTGTTTAACATTAGCTGGAGGACCTATTCATGGCGCAGTTGCATATGTGGATATTATATTAGGCTACTGAAGATGGATTACTACATGGAAAAAAAACGAAAAGCTTTAAGAAAGAAGTACTTTGAATTGCCTTTGCTGTATGAATTGTGCTATATAAATAAACTTGCCTTGCCTTACCGTTTCATTACAATAATTAGTAATCTGCGATTCTGATGATAAACTGTTTTTTATTTTTATTTTCAAATTGCCGCGTAAAAAATTAAAAATTAAAAAATAACATCCAAATATTTTAGTGCGTAACTAGCGGATTACATTGATTAATTGAACAACGGGTATTTTAAACCATGCGCCTGCAGCAACCCTGCTACTAGTTGGGTAGATTATGCCTCCAAAGTTCAGCATGGTATCGCTCTTCAGCAAAACGCTTGAAATCTAAGAGAAAAATCGAGGAGAATACGAAAAGGCAGTTACCTTAAAAGAAAGAAAACTTTCTGGAAACGTGCTGAAAACGAAATTTTACTCCATGTCTGGGATTTCCATTTTCTTGCATTTACTTTGGACTTTGGCAAATCAAATTCTTTCCGGTGATTCTCCATTCGGTTGGGTTTTTCCATCTTCCATTTCAATTCATTTTTGAGCTGAGTTTGCGTGTTAGTGTGGAACGCGTGTGGAAGACAAAAGTTTTGCCTCGCTGGTAAACCTGGCGTGAAATCTGATATTTAAATGTTGAGCACGAATTGTCTGTATGAGGTTAAGAATAGCAAGCAGATCTTTTTTTGCGAAGACAAACAAGCCAATGATTGAACATAAATGATTATATGCAGTTTTTTGTCTAAATATTAAATATCTAAAGAGCTGCATATGCAAATAATTTTAGGAGACATAGCAAAGACAGAAGAAGCGACCAGAACCTGTTAATGACTATACAGTATAAGACCATTGGTGGTGGAGAATCTCATATGTAACATCATCACATGGGTACTGTTTTGCCTCAATCAAGGAATTAGTTATAAATTCTGTGGGAAATTATTAATCACATCAAAAGCAAAGAGACTGCTTCCTGAGCAGTATGTCTGCTCCAACAGAATTAACATTTTAAAAGTGTTTTGTGAACAGTCATGCCACAGTGTCATGTCAGAACCAATCTAGTTTTACAGATATATTCCCTAATGTCGTGAGAAACTTCCCTCTTAGCTGGGAAAGAATGTTACTGAACTTGAAGTGATAAGGGAGAAAGGAGCAGCCATGTTCTCCGGGGACAGATTAAAAAAATATAGTTTTTGGAAGAGATGTTAAGATGGCAGTACTTTGTCTCATAGAATCTCTTAGTGATGACTCTTCCTGTCTGTTTTGCAGGAGGTATGTCATCCGAAGCGGAGCACAAGCTGTTCTCTGTCATCTTCTCCAAGTACAACCAGTACATCCGACCGGTAGCCAACGTCTCCGATCCGGTCATTGTGCAGTTTGAGGTGTCCATGTCCCAACTGGTGAAAGTGGTGAGTATAATTCTCCCTCTCTCATTCTGTCTTTCTCTCTCTCTTGCTCACTCTCTCTTTCTCTCTCTCTCAGTTCTTCTTTCATCTTCTCCCTGACATTAATGACTAATGCACGCAGACACATTGGTGTGTACATCAGAGAGCTGTGAGAATGGTGGCCGTGGCAGGGGAGAACGAGAAATCGCATGAATAAACCATTCAGTCGTGCTTGTCACGTAGCAACGCCGCATTTCCTTAAATGAACATGCAGTAATCCGTGGGGGTTGAGCCCCCCAAAAAAATGCCGGGTCCGTGGCTGAGGGCATTAAAGGACAGGAGATGGGCGGAGAGTAGCTGAGATGCGGGAGAGCATCAGCTGGACCGCCACCCAAAGCCTCAGAGCGTGGCCGGACTGATTTTGACATTACAGGCATTTAGCAGACGCTCGTATCCAGAGGGACTTGCACAACTTTTACATGGCATTTCCATTGCATCCATTTGTACAGCTGGATATACTGTATACTGAAGCAGTGCAGGTTAAGTACCTTGCTCAAGGGTACAACGGCAGTGTCCTACCCGGGAATCGAAACTGTGAAACTTTTTAGGATACGAGACCTTACCCATTATACTACACTGCCGCCCTACATTTCGCCCCGATCCTCCCAGCAGGGACTCCCTCCATATGAGACCGCCATATGAGACAGACTCAAAGGTGCTCGTCACCGGAGGGGGGGAGAGTTTGGATGTGCGACAGGGCAGGAGAAGATGGGAGATGTCAGCTCTCTGCGCTCCGCGTACGACCTTCCCCCCGCACAGATGGCTCCCGCTGCTCAGCCAATGGCCGCTCCAAACGAACGGCTGCGGATCTTGCACGAGATATTGACTGTTATTCCCCCTGTCAGGTTAGCGGAGAAAAGCTACACTCCCGCTCGGCTGCCCCAGAGCGCATGACTTTAATTAAACGACGAGAAGGCTTGGTACTGTACGAAGGGTGTGGAATATTAAAATGTTCGCAAATGAATGCTACATTATTGCATCAGATTCTGCGGGGCTTTTTCTGTATAATAAGGGTGCAGCATGTCTGCATATATTTAGGCAGACCCATTGAGTGATGTTGCTGGTATTAAATGTCCAAGAAAAATGGCTGGAATTTGTTTAAGGAGGAGGTGGATACATTCGTTCAGTTAGAGAGACCTAAAATGGAATCGCCTTGTAAAAATTAACAAAGTCATTTCCAGATCTAATGCACCACAATTGTGCATAATCCAGTTTCACACAATGTCATTTCATAATTTGAATAAGACTGCCAATATTACTGCCGTGCACAGCCTAGTTGGCCAACACTGATCATTTAATTGCGCTTCTTATGTATGGGTTACGATAATTTACCAGAAAACAGTGACAGATTGCCGTCTTTCAATGTTAAAAAAATTAGAGCAAAAACCATTATGGGCAAGTAGTCTGCTTGGGCGTCACGTCCGAATTGGGACACTTACCAAACGTCATCTTTAAGTTTTGACCCGCACATCTTTCCAGGTTCAGATAAATGCCTTAAGGGGTATGTTTTTTTTGTCCCAGGGATCTGGGCCGTGATCCAAACAAGCTCATTTCCGACAATGATGTGGGCCTGGAAAATACTGATAACTTCCCCCCGACCTCAGCTGATCTGGCAGACGCCTGCTTCTGGTTTTGATTGATGAGAGTTATTTACACCCCTCCGGCTCCCCTCGAACGCCCCCTCTTCAATTCGCGAGCACCCCACCCCCCACCCCCGGCTGCATTACAACGCCGGCTCGTTTCAGATGCCGACGCTCGCCATTTATTGGACGGCTCGGCCGTTATCCCGGGTGCGAGCGGGCGCTCGGTTGTATGCCCTTCAGGGGGGGGTCTGGCTCCGGTTAAGATCGCTGGGTTCCGCGTTGCCCCTCCGGATCCGTTCCGACGAGAGCTGGAATCGCCCCCTCCCCGCGCGAGCGGTTTCGCGCTGCGCGTTCGCTCGTGAGAGCGCTTCAGTGACGGCCCGAGGGCGGCCGGAGTCCAGACCTCCTCGCCCCGAATCCCAGCCGGGGGCCCCCCCCCAGCGGGGGGAGGTGCGTGCCGAATGAGCGGCAGCCCCGCTCCCCCCACCCACCCCAGAGCAGCAGGGCAGAGTCAGCTCAGCCCCTGAGCTCACGCGCTGCTCCGGAACGCTCGCGCTCACACTCACGCCTCAGGTGTGACACGCTGTGCGCTAGCGGCTTAGAGGCCTCAGGTGTTATTCCTGGAGCCTGAGCGCAGGGCGCCTCCTGTTACGTAAAAGAGAAATGTCATAATCAGAACACTGAGTGTTCCGTTCCGCATTATGTAGGACGCTTTTTGTTCGCGTGTTTCCTTTTTTAAAGCTGTGAAACAGTCGTCCGCGTTCATAGTTCGCAGTCTGTCATTTTGTGAATGTTTTGTCTTTTGTTTTCAGGATGAAGTGAATCAGATCATGGAGACCAATTTGTGGCTGAGGCATGTAAGTTTTCATTCAACGCAACACTTTGGTTTTTATTGGATTGTAAGGTAGACTCTGTCATGAATCACTTTCAGGCAATAAGATTCTCACATTGTGCTACAGTCCCCCAGAACATTTTTGAGCACTTATGCGTTCATACGCAGAGAGATTTTAAAATCACCGATTGGTCTTCTGTGGTTGGTGCAGCATTGACGCAAGCCACAGCTATTTCCAGGTTTCAGTGGTTTTAAAACCTCTGGTGAAGACTAGTTTTCTAATGTGTCTGATCTAGTTTGCCAAAATAAGGAACACATGACTCATCTGTGTCCTTCAAGATCTCTACAGATAAATCATTCCTTGGTATTTTGCCCATCAATAGAAATGTCTGTAATAATTCAATTAACATCCATGGTATTCATTGGAGGATGAATTCCTATGATACTGAATGGAAGGCATTATAACGCTGATTAACAGTATGCACACAGTTCATGATTTTAATAGTGACATATGCTAATATTTAATGGTACATGTTCTGAGAGAATTGAACTGTGTACAGTTTTGAGGCCTTATGCATTAATGCCCTCCATATGGGTGGTAATATCTGCAATTAAACCACACTATCATTCAATATACTGCCATCTCCTGGTCATCTCAGAGAGAACAACACATTTGGCACAGACAGGAAATTCCATCTTCAAGTTCATTAGAAGAGCAGCATGGTGGTGCAGTGAATAGCACTGATGCCTTGCATGCATCTTCCTGTGTCCACGTGGGGACATAGGACTGTTCCAGAGTCCTAAGGCGGTGTGCTTTACACCACTCCAGCCGACACTTGGCATTGCACATGGTGATCTTGGGCGAATGTATGGCTGCTTGGCCATGGAAACCCATTTCATGAACAGCTCTTGTGCTGATACTGTTTTCAGAGGTAGTTTGGAACTCTGTAGTGAGTGCTGCAACCAAGGGCCGATGATTTTTACGCGCTACACGGTTCTGCACTCGGTGGTCTCGTTCTGTGTGTCCTACCACTTCGCGGCTGAGCTGTTGTTGCTCCTATGCATTTCCACTTCACAATAACCGCACTTACAGATGACTGGGGCAGCTCTAGCAGGGTAGAAATTTGACAAACGGACTTGTTGGAAAGGTGCCATCCTATGACAGTGCCACGTTAAAAGCTGTTCAGTATGACCCATTCTACTGCCAAATGTTTGTCAATAGAGATTGCATTGTGGTATGCTTGATTGTATGCACCTGGTAGCAATGGGTTAAAATAGCCAAAACCACTAATTAGAAAGGGGGGTCCACATACTTTTGGAAATGTAGTGTATGAATTCTTATTCATATGAGTTATTGTTGTCCATTGTGCAGTGTTCACACTGAAAAACAATTATTTCCCACTGTAACGTCATATATTTCAAGCTTGTTACACAAGGTCACTGTCCAAGAAGACGTTGCCTGTATGTTTTATTAGCCTTCTGAATGTTACTTTCAGCTCAGCAGAGATTCATAAACTATAATATTGATCATACAATAAAAAAATGTACTTCAGGAAGCCCTTCTAAATGTTATATAAGCAATATGCCAGAGATGGGCTTGAATTGGCATAGTTCCCAACACACTGTATAGTCATTTTTTCATAAATATGTTTCTTTTTTGTATAATTAACCTCTAGAATGCTCCTAAGAATATTGAAATGACTGCATTAGTTTTAAAGCTGCCCAGCTCTTGTTTTATACTTTGGAGAAATGCTGCTTAACAAAGTAAAGACTGCATGACTACTGATTATATCAATTTATGATATACTCTTAGAATTCAAGTGTTGATAGATTCTCCTATTAAGTTTAACATATCATGTTAAATTTAGTTTTTCAGCTGTAAAGGTTAACATGCATTTTGATCTTGAATCTCATAGTGTTATTCTGTTAACATACAAAGCATAGCACCTGACTGGTGCATGGATGAGCCTCACGGCATCGCTGTCTAGTGACCTCTGCTGGTAAACTGGGTGCCCATAGGTCGCAGTCAAAGCCACATATGAAAGGTATTCCTCTGACTTCTTAGCTGTAGTCTGCCGGGTGAAAAGAAGCAGATGGTGAAACCATACGTTTTGGAGAACTGTCAATGTCTACACTCTCTCAAATCAGCAGTAGGGTTTGCTGTGGTTGCAGAAGATTGGTCATTCCAAATTAGGGAATGGGAATCATATGTTACAGTGAGCTACATAACGTTAGGGACAAACACATATTTTTTCTTGATTTGGTTCTGTATTCCACAATTTGTATTCAAACAGCATGTGGTTAAAATGCACATTCTCAGCTTTTATTTGAGTGTATTTTTATATATTTTGGTTTCGCCATGTATAAATTACAGCACTTTTTATAAACAGTCCCCCCATTTCAGGACATTATAATGTTTGGAATAAAGGGCATTACAAGTGTTTCTGATTAGTTAGATGTGTTCAGTCGCGTCTGTAGTGCAGGCATAAGTGAGCTTTCAGCATCTAATTTTGATTCTAGCCTTTTGATTTCCATTGCAGTCTGTTATTGGCCTTTGTAAATATGAGGTCCAGTGTTGTGACACTGAAAGTCCAGGAAATGACTGAGCCTGAGAAATTAGGAAAAAAAAAACAGCCAGTCAGAGACATAGGCCAAACCTTAAGCTTACCAAAAATCAACTGTTTGGAACATCATTAAGAAGAAAGAGAGAGCTGGTGAGCTCAGACATCACAAAGAGCCAAAGAGCGGTTGTGGAATACTTGTCTGTGAGGTCCAAAAAAAGGAACCAGTGAATATCTATCAGGCTAGTTATGTATAGAGTTCAGAATATAAAAGTGTGAGGAAGACTTCAGTATTTGTAGAGGAAGCTGAGAATTCTGTCGTCCTATGGAAGCGCCCTCTTCTCTGCGGCTCTGATTTGTGAGCTCTTGTAAATGGTAACTGTGTACTTGAGCTGTCATCGGCGAGGGTAATGTATAAAGGTCACAGTTACAAAGCGCCACTCAGCAATGAGAATGTCATCAGCACATAAAAGTGTCTTCGCTCGTGCCCTGTAAAAAAAAAAAAAAGAAGCCCTTGGAGTGAAAGGTGTGATTTACGCGGTGTTGCCTCGGGCTGTCAGTCGACCCCTCTCGCCGTCTAACTCTATCACCCAGGCTGGCGAAGGGAAGCTGTCCCAGAAATCCCTCAGCTGAACGTGGAGCGTGTTTCCCTGTAGCTTGTCTGCTTGTCTGCAAGTCAGCCTCTATAGCCTGTCATACATCCTGGCATGACAGCCAGCCGACTCAGAGACAACCATGCTGCAAAATCAGTTAATGCGTGCCAAGCAGTCAAAACGTGTCTCCAAACATGGACTTCTTCAGGAAATTAATACCATCACATTCTTATGGCTTAATCAGGCCGGATGAACATTTAGGATTAACATTATTAGTTACTGAGTTAAGACATTTTTTCCAATTGTTAGAAATATTATGAAAAACAAGCAGACAAGGCTTTTGTATGACGCCGATGCTAGATTGAAATACGGCCTAGATCTACCATTTGAGACAGGATTGATGGGATTTTAACAGGTGGCCTGACATGGACAGCCATGGAGTCATGGAAGTGGATGCGGGAGAACTGAAGTCAGTGCCTTGTATCTGTACTGTCCTCCTCAGTGGTTTGTCAGCTCATATCAAACCCACAATAACCACTGATGCAGATTTACAAAGTTCAAAATATTACAGATTTCAGTTGATATGCCAAGCTTGCTTAATCTGCAAATCATTATTATTTTATGACATTTTTGGACAGCCAAGGATATTGCACAGATTGGGACCCACAGTAATTTCACAATGGTGAACGATGAGCACTCCAAATCTACAGGACTGGTCCTAAGGGACAGGTTGATTTCTTCTTCCCCTCTAGATTTTCCATTTAGTGGATAATATGTTTTGATGGATAGCACTAAAGACATATTGTATGTAGTAGAATGCAAGAACTTTATGGGCTATATTTTTTTATGATCTTAAGCGCACGGTCTAAATCACATGGCGCAAGTGCATTTAGGGCGTGTCCAAATCCACTTTTGCTAGTTTAACGGCGGATAATCTGAGCGCAAAGTAAGGCGCATGGTTCAAAGGGGTTGTACTTAGTCTCTTAATTAATCATAGGTGTGTTTTGGGCATAAAATGAAATAAACCAATCAGAGTGTCATCTCCCATTCCCTTTAAAAGCCAGGTGAGCTTGCACCTTGGCCGATTGCTATTATAATGGCGGATTTTCTGATATATATTATGACTAACCATTATGACGTATTTATTTTAAAATATCGCGCATTGTGCACCCGCCTATGTTGCTGCATATTACTATCTTAATAATGCGCCCTTAAAATAACAGTAAAATACTGCGCCATTGACTTAAGACCAGGTTTTTTTTGGTCATTCGTGCAATCGCTTTCCGCTGCCTCAAGATAGCAATGTGCCAACAATGTGCCTGACCACACCTCATTTTAAAACCAACACGCCCATAGGCACTCAGATGGGCGCAAGTACATTTGCTATATCCACAACATGGGCACTGAATGGGAAAATGACAACTGCGTTGGTCTGAAACTAGCATAGACACTTGCGTTGCGCTTGGCGCCGCTTTGCACCAGGTGTAAGATAGAGCCCTATGTGTGATTTAATGAAACCACAATACACTAAATAATGTAAGTAACTCAATAATTCATATAAGCAGATAATTTTAAACCGACTTATGTGGTAAGCAATGTCTCTGAAAATGTACAAATAATGTCATGTGTCCAACAAAACTCACAACGTCCTATCACAGACCAAAAAGTTTTCACTCGTTTCATTTCTTCTTAAGATTTGGAATGACTACAAACTTAGGTGGGATCCCAAGGAGTTTGGAGGGGTGGAGTTCATCCGAGTGCCTTCAAACCGAATCTGGAAACCGGATATTGTTCTCTACAATAAGTAAGTCCTGCTTTGTCATCTTAGCAAAAATCTACAGATAGATCCAAACTTCCATTTTCAACACTAACAAGTTTTAGTGTTATATGTTTTAAAATGTAAAGGGCATTGCAATCGAACTACAGGCTGTCTTTTATGTAGTTGGGGGGAAGTTTAAAATATTTAAGTGCAAAGCATAGACATAATTAAGCCCACTGTTGTATCGTGCCATGTAGTGATTAGAGCAAATAGACCATGGAGCTGAATAGTTTGGGAAGCAGATTCCAATAGGAAAATTGCTGTGCTGCCCCTGTGAAAAGTGCTTTAGCTCAATCACTCCAATAAAATCACACTTCGTTTGAGTTTGCTAAGCACTTAACTGCCAATGCATGGGTGTTAAAGAGAGTAACTAAGGAAGCTGAAACTCATTTTGTGTTGACGATGCCATGAGAAGCCATTTTGCACAGGATTACATGGTGCCAGTTTCCTGACTTGGGCAAAGATTTTCAATTATGAAATGCAATCTGCAACATTATGCCTACTTACCCTCATGCTCTTCCCAATTTGTTTTTACTTCATATGTTATGGTACTGGTTTTTATATGAATGCCATTTTGTCCAAATTCATCTTTCATATGCATGGTCACTCACAAGTGGATCAGTCGACCAATTCCATTTCAATGTAGTTAGTTCAGAAATTGAAGTTCAATTAATCAATTAAAAAATATTGATAAAATACCAGAATTTTAAATTTCTTTAATTGAAATTAAATATCCTGAATTGATTGAACGGAAATGAAATTGACGCTAATTCTTCTTGTTATGACACAAAATACATATTCTGTTGTGCATCTGTTTTTCCCCGCAGTGCAGTGGGGGACTTCCAGGTGGATGACAAGACCAAAGCTTTGCTACGCTACAATGGTGATGTGACCTGGATCCCACCTGCCATCTTTAAGAGTTCTTGCAAGATCGACGTCACCTACTTCCCCTTCGACTACCAGAACTGCACCATGAAGTTTGGCTCCTGGACGTACGACAAGGCCAAGATTGACCTGGTCCTGATTGGGTCCACCATCAACCTTAAGGACTTCTGGGAGAGCGGGGAGTGGGTGATCATCGATGCCCCAGGCTACAAGCATGACATCAAGTACAACTGCTGCGAGGAGATCTACCCAGACATCACCTACTCGCTCTACATCCGCCGTCTCCCGCTCTTCTACACCATCAACATGATCATCCCCTGCCTGCTCATCTCCTTCCTGACCGTGCTGGTCTTCTACCTGCCCTCGGACTGTGGCGAGAAGGTCACCCTGTGCATCTCGGTCCTCCTCTCACTGACCGTGTTCCTGCTGGTCATCACCGAGACCATCCCCTCCACCTCCCTGGTAATTCCGCTCATTGGCGAGTACCTGCTCTTCACCATGATCTTCGTCACGCTCTCCATCGTCATCACCGTCTTCGTGCTCAACGTGCACTACCGCACTCCCAAGACGCACACCATGCCCCGCTGGGTCCGCGGCATCTTCCTGGGCTTCCTCCCAAAGGTGATGTTCATGACCCGGCCCGAGAGGGACCCCGCCAAGCTGGCCTCCTCTGCCCAGTTCCTGCCTCCCCCGCCCTGCGCCCTGCACACCGCCGGCTCCCTCCAGCCCCAGAAGCAGAAGAACCTGAACTCTGGCCTCCACCCGCGGCAGTGCCTGCTGATCAGCACCGAGCTCTCCAACCTCAACAATCTCAGCGGGGACCCTGCCAAGGCCGGCACCGGCTTCCTGTGCCGGGAGGGCCGCTGCAACTGCTGCTGGCGCCAGAGGACCACCAAACTGCCAGTGGATGGCGGCGGTGGAGGGACCATCGCTGGAGCAGGAGGAGGAGGAGGATGTGGTGGTGGTGAAGGAAGTCCTTGCTCCAGTTCAGAGTCCTTGGATGGAGGGATCTTGACCCTCACTGCCCTCTCACCAGAGGTGAGGGAGGCCATTGAGAGTGTGAAGTACATCGCAGAGAACATGAGGCTGCAGAATGAGGCTAAGGAGGTGAGTCTGGAACCTTCTATTTCACAATAACTTGTTTTTCAAGGATACTAGTACTGCTGCCTTCACAGTTTTCACAATGTGCATATATATATATATATATATATATATATATATATATACACACACATATATATTAAAGGTTACTTTTGTACATTTTAGTTTCACCATATATATAATAGCACTTTTTATACATAGCCACCCCCCCATTTCAGGAAGCCATAATGTTTTGGACAAATGGCTTCACAAGTGTTTCTGATTAGTAAGGTGTATTAAATTGCTTCTTCAGTTCAAGTATAAGAGAGCTTTCAGTATCTAGTCGTGATACTAGGCTCTTGATTGCCTTTGGAGTCTGTTATTGGTGTTTGTCAGCGTAAGGACCAGAGCTGTGCCAATGAAAGTCAAGGAAGTCATTATGAGGCTGAGAAATGTTTTAAAAAACAGTCAGAAACATAGGCCAAACCTTTGGCTTACCAAAATCAACTATTAGATTTAAAAAGAAAAAGAGCACTAGAGCAGTGGTGTTAAACTCGTTGCCATGGAGGGCCGTGTGTATGCAGGTTTTCATTCCAACCAATTAATGCTGCCTTAATTGAGTCCAATTACTCATTCAGCCATATGCGTTTAACTGCATTGAAGCACAGAATATAAGAAAATTTTTATTTAGACAATGCGGGTCACCATAGACGTCGGGTCACCATTGTGCACAAACCTGCATCCCTAATTCAGCAAATAATTTAACTAATTATATAATCAAGATCTGAGGCTGGAATGAAAACCTGCATACACACGGCCCGCCATGGCAACAAGTTTGACACCACTGCACTAGAGAGCTCAATAATCACAAATGGCCTGGTATGCCAAGGAAGATTTCTACAGTTGATGACCAAAGAATTCTCACCATATTGAAGAAACACCTCTACATGGTGGAACCAAAATATATAAATATACCCTTTAATAAAAGCTGAGAATCTGCACTTTAACCACAAGTGAATTATTTGATTACAACTAAAACTGTGGAGTACAGAGCCAAATCAATAAAAAATATATATTTTTGTCATTGTCCCAAACATTAGGGAGCTATACATGAATTACTTATTGAGCAAGTCAGAATGTGATGATCAGTTTCAGCTTGCCACCCGATCATCACTTCTCCAAAGCACTGACAACAGTTCTGTTACAGCTTTGTGTTCTGTGTATGCAGTACATATGCAGTTTTCTGCTCTTAATTATTCAATTAGTTCAATCGTGTATTGATGCGACATTTGAATAAGCACCAGCTACAGCTGCAGACTGCAAGTGTATCCTAAATATTTTCCTGTGCTCAAGTACAGGAGTGAACCAGTGTAGTTTACAGAGCTATCAGAACGCTAAAACTAAAGTAATTGTTTGGAACAAAAGCGAGCACGTAGACCAACCCTCTAGGACCACAGCTGTGCACCCCAGGACTAGAGTTGTGCAACCCTGGTATAACGTGTAATCTTCCTATTGAGTGTTGCTTCGTTAAGATGAAACATTCCTGCTTAATCTCTGGTTTTCAGGTGCAGGATGACTGGAAGTATGTCGCCATGGTGATTGACAGGATCTTCTTGTGGGTGTTCATTTTGGTGTGCATACTGGGAACTGCCGGGCTGTTCCTCCAGCCCCTCCTGCTGGGAGAGGATGTATAACGCACTCTGACTGCATATTAACTACGATCCGATCACCCAAATCATTAGGATTTAGAATAATTTGGAGGGGCTGTGAAGAGAAAAACCGGACCTGACAGCTCTCCAAAATTTTGTTAACAGGCTGGCTTTGCTGTAGAGGTGAGCTGCAATCAACTGTTCAGTGTCATGTGAGTGGACATGCGTTATCTAGGATGCTGAATTGATGTGGTGAGCTTTTTAGCATTCTGATGTTCAAGAAAGAAACATCTACAATTTCACTGTACTATATTGTATCTGTAAATAGATTTTTACACTGATCCCCCCTCCACTGAAGTTCCAGTCCCTTTACTCAAGCAAGAATAGAAACTCTGTACCTGAGTTATCTTATTTTATTTATTTTTTAAATCCGAGCCCAGTCCTAAATGCTTGTGATGTCAAAGTCAACATTTCTCTGTGTAAATGGCCCATTGGCATAACCCCCTCCCCCCAACCACCTCTGCCCTGAAAAAAAGGGTAAAAAAATAAATAAATAAATAAAACCTTAGCATTTTTGACTTAGATGTGTATGTCTGTTTCTATTCAGGACTGTATTCCCTTTTCTTTCTTTTACAATAATTTTGCTGTACAACAAGTCAAATTAAAACATAAGTTCTTCAGCTGTTTTCTTCTTTGTAAGTGACAGCAGATATGATTTGTTGTTGCTTTTTACCATTTATTGGTAAACATCATAATAGGTCAGCGTTATTGATTCGAGTAGCAATTGAGCATTTAATACTTTCATTTGGGAAGATTCCATAAACTAGAAGTTTTAATGTCATTTAACAAGAGTAAAAAAAAAACTCATTCACCATTGATTTTTTTCTGATTATTTATAATTTTACTTGCATAGCTAATACTTAAAGATAAATAATTATTCTAAAACAAATATGATAAAAGACTGATTAGTACATATGAAATTCTACCTTACCATTAGGTATAGTTGCAATGTGGGTTAAAAAGGACTGTGCCATAAACAAAATAAATAAATAATTTATAATTAAATTCTAAATAATTAAATTTGAGTCCAACTGCTGTAGCACTAGTTGGTCACAGCTTTCGAGCATACAATTTTAGCTACTACATATCTAAAGCTAGGTAGGTCTCTGACCACCTGGCCAATTAACCATTAATCCATTAATTATCACCAGTATAAGTTTCAGAGTTGCATTCCATATGCAACCACATGCACATCATATGAGATCCGAGCACGGGTAACTCCACAAACATATACAACAGTGCCCTCTGTGGTCAATCAGCGGTACCTTTCTTCCATGATGACCACAACTTGTGTCACCTTACACTACTGCAAAAACTTAACTTATTGATTGGGAGGTTTTGAGCCTGTACAGTACATATCAGGCCCAGTGTCTTTTTGCAGGTGTTTGCCAATGTCAGTAATATTTTGTATATATTAGAAATATTCTCAATTTGTTATACTGACATACTGCACATCCCATACATGTATATGTTACAGCTCAGTTTGATGAAGGTCAGTTAAACAGCTTTTGATATTTGTTTTGGATTATTAAGATAACACACTCCCCAGTGCCTCCTCAAATACACTTACACACAAATATGCACACATGCACACTGACACACAGATGCATACACACTCAAGCACACCCGCACATACACACATTACTCTATCCACCCACATGTTTGAAGATATTGACAATCTTCATGTCTTGATAGATAGGGAAAGAATTACAAAACTGCTCAAAATTTACAATGGTATGCAATCAATTGAAAATACATTTTCAGCACTGCAAATCACTGATAAATTCAGTTCCAAACAAGAGTTTCTGCTTTGAGCAAATTGTAACTTCATACTGTGTCCAGGATTGGAACATCTTTACTTAATGAAGTCTTTAACATGAAAATTGGCATGGGTACTGAATCAATAGCCTTTGATTGCACTAAAGCTTACAAAGCAGCCAGCAATCCATCACTTTGCATATCTCCATTAGTGGGCTGGAATCATTTGGGGTTCATGCAATTAAGCCCTTCATTATTATCTGGAGTTGACTAAGCATACAGTAACCCGGGGAAAATTCATTATCGCGCAGGGAAATCAATACTGCTCTGCCTTACGAAAATTGAATTTTGAAATACAGGCTAGATGCAAATGTGATAACCTGAGCCCAGAAGAGAGGGGGATTGCATGCCACATTTGTTATGAATTCAGTCCCCAAGAGCTATGACGATATTGGATCAGAATCAATGTTGCGCTGTGGATTATTAGGGTCCACTAACATCAGAAATTGACCTCAAAATCTATTGCAAAAAGGAAATAAAAGGTACCATAAAAAAGATATTTATTATAATTTACTGAGACATATTAATTTTATTTGGCAGTTCAGTACATTGAAAGACACCAATTAGCCTAGTTTTTTTGTGTCTTTGCATGCTATAACTGCACCACAGCTATTTGAAAGCAGAATGAAGAGTGAGTGGGGCTGCTTTTGTCTGTGAGCCATATACACACATTTAGAACATTTAAGACTATTCAGTTATATGAGGATAATTTTTTGGAATAGAGGCTAATTGCTGGTAACATGAGTCTCTCGAGTCTCTTGACTGTTGAAGAGTGAATGTTGTTTTATTAGGTGATTGGGGGGGGGGGGGTGGGAGAAGAACTTTTTCAGTTCTCTTCCATGTGCATTTAAATTTCGGGGGAGGGTTTGGTTGTGTTGCGGTCAACTTCCGCATATTTAATGTGTATGTCCCTTGGCTACGTTTAGTTTCTGCTCTGGTCGATTGGACACTTGCAGCCTGTCTGTGCATGAATCATACTGCACCTATCAATGGGCTGCACAGCTCAATTTGTGGATTGTGCTGCAGTCAAGTATGTATAAACAGTACAACTAACTCATGAATCCTAGCCTTGACTGTGTGTGTGTGTGTGCGTGTGTGCGCATACTGTATGTGTGAGGGTAACTGCATAGATCGAGCTACAAGTACTCATATCTTTCTCCTCAGAGTCTTAAATATATACAGACACTTTTTGTGCCTTTGTATTAGCAATTGTCAAAGCCAACAGTGCTGAATCTTCATGCCTTCAAATATCTTCACTTGGAGATGGAGGAAATGATAGCTGAAATTGTGAGCCTTGCTCATTTCTGTTTGTGTCTTCAACTCTAAGGATGCTTTCACTCCTACTTCATTAGTGCGGACCAATCAAACTTTTCCTAAGTTCAGTTCGTTTTCACATGTGTGAAAGCTCCACCCATACTCAGGTGCACACCAAACAAACAAAGAGGACCAGCACAGTAAATAATTATCGAAGAAAAACATTCCCCTGTTTCATTATCTAGTACTATCTGCAAATATTACATTTTACCTTCTTAGTTTTACATATCTGTTTTATGAAAAGGTTTTCCCAGCTGACTACACAGACAGATATACAGGTTGCACCTGTATCTTTTATGTTGCTATAATTATTCTATTAGTGGTTACATTTATTTAATTAGCCTACTCTGCTGAGATGATGTTCCAAATGAAAAACAAAGCCCAAGCAGAACTGATAAGATTACAAACAGACAGGCATGGCTCATCCAAGGGTAGAAGAGTTCAGTACTGTATGAGGTCAAAATCTATGGATTATTTTAATAAAATTGCCACTCTGATTCTTCTCAGTAATTTGGTTTGCTCAACATAGACTGGAAATTGAGACATGTGGGAACAAGAATTAAATCAGTTATGTGGTTTAACCCAAAACAGGAGAGCAGTCACGTGCAGCAAATCTGCGATTAAGTACTTCTGTATTTTATGGGAAATATAAATAGATTTCAGATACAAGTAATATTGTAAGACAATCCTTGAATTAATCAGTGGGGTCACTGATTAGTGTGTGCTTTGCAGTTCTGATTCTGGTTGATAACTGAGAAATTACAAGGATCAACAGTCCCTATGATCCCAGCATCCCAGTCCCAGTAACCAAGGAAACATCCCCTAGTCAGACATTATGATTGATGATTTTTATCAGCGGATCCAACGTTTATTGTCTTAGCAGTCTAATAACTCTAATAGACAAGCTCAAAAAAACAAAAATATAATTTGGTCCTTAATGTTCGGTTTACACTTTGACAAATATTATGCATCAGTGTAATATATCTCTGGCAAACACAGGTGAGTGGAAATCATACATTTACTCAAATTATGAAAAGTGTGTCCAACTGTGTGCTCATGCTGGTAGCTGATGTTGGGCTGAATTGGTCAGAAAGTGGCAGTTACTCACTATATCCACCAATATCCAACAAAAGAAAAACCAGGTCACACTTTGTGGGAACGTACCCATTTTATGTTAAGCAACTCACAGCTTTGTCTCAAATAAAATTTGAGCAAAGGCCAAAACATCCTGGGCTTTTAAAGTATCTTTGGCTGCAATTGCATGGCAGACTCCACTGGGTGGCTTGCACCACATTGGAACTACCCAGAACACAGGCAGATATGGACCCACACTGGTATTTGTCACAATTTTTGGTGAGGGTACTGCATTTGTGCAATTTTAAAACTTAACACAAGAGGGAACCCAAAGAAATCAGAACTGACCTACGGCAACTGCACTCGAACAGATATCAATTATTTATAGAAACTGCTCAGTAAGGTCTAGGTCCATGCAAACACAAGATAGCCAGGGTGCATAATTCACAGTTTCTTAAAACAAATACGCAATCAAGATGTGAACCAGCACATCTTTGGTTCCTGTGCAAGTGCAACGACACTGCACCATTTAGCGTCAATAATACAGGAAATGCAATGGTTGGATTAAACCAGGGGTGCCCATCCTTGGTCCTGGGTGACCAATGTGTATGCTGGTTTTCATTCCAACCACAGTTGCAATCCTAGAATTTTAACAAGCTGTTCATTTTTCTTAATTAGGTCAATTTCATGTTATTTACTCTCTTTAGCCACATTATGTCAGAAATAGATATACATGGCATAAATAATAAAATTCCTGTGATTACATTGTGCTTATTGTGCTGTATTGCAAACAATTACATAATATGTTTAACTGATCGAATTAAAAACAGATTAATCAACAGACTTTTCATTTTTTCATGAAACTTATTAACACAATGCAGGTTTTGCTTGTTGTCATTTGCTCTGTCTTTGAATTCTACATTGTCTACCAAATGGTTAATTAGTTTTTGTGACCACGTGTCCACACTTTTGAAGGAGGACACATCAGCAGTCTATTGATTAACCTTGATCTTTGGTCAATTGAATATTTTGTTACCTTATTTAATGTAATTGTTTGCAATATAGCACAATAAGCACATGAGAGCACAATAACAGTTTAGATATGGGGAAAACAAATGTTAGTTAACTTTAGTTAGGCCTATTCATTTCAATAAATTACTTCACTCTATTACTCAGAAGCTACTGTCAGAGAACAAGGCTAGTAGCTACCCTGCAACACCACATTTCTAAATAAATGTTAGCTAACCCTATATATCCTCTACTGATGTACAGACAATTAGTAGGTTTGTCGTGTACAATAGCTATTAAAAACACTTACATTTAAAAATATGACTTACACGTTCATTTATTTGTCATTCATGGTAAAAGAAAAGGATTGAATGCCTATGTGTTTCTTTCAGCTAGAATGTGTGTTTGCGTGGATTTATGGGCATGCATGTCTCTCATAGCCTGCATTTATATGAATTACTATTATCACTAACTCATAACAAACAAAGTACACAATTACATGATATCTGATGAAACAATGAAACAATATTAGCTATCTTAGCTCACACAAATTAAACAAGCTGTATTCCAAAGCAATGCAACCCAATGTTTCCTAAATACTGTCTGGCAAGGTAGTGTTCTGTTTCTTGAACTCCTTGTCACTTCCTGTTAACTCATTTTTGAAAAGCGAAGCGGCAGAGGTTTCTGAGTGATTCAGGAGTTGGTGTTCAAGCCTCCAGAGATGTTTAACCTGCAGAGATGCATCTGTTAGCTTTTCTCCTCCTCACATACTCTGCTTGTAAGTGTCCTGTTATTTGCCATGACGCCAAGGTATTAATATGTATTAGTTCAATTGTATGTATATTTGAGTACAGTATATTTCTAATGAGCAAGAGGTTTCGCTTCTTTCTTTTTTGTTTCCCAGGTTATGTGCAGGGAATCGACGTTTCCCAAGCCCCAAATGCTGTTTTCAATCAGCCTGGAAGTGAAGCGGTCCTGTCTTGTTCTCACAAAGATTCGAGCTACATCTACATGTACTGGTTTCAGCAGCTTAAAGGGAAAGGGATGCAGTTAATGGTTTATTCAGTTTTTGGTAGCGGCCCTCAGTTTGAAAAGGACTTTGAAGAAGAGAGATACACTTTTGAGAGGCCAGATGCTCAAAATGGAGCTTTAAAGATCAAAGCCGTGGAGCCTGTTGACACTGCCCTGTACTTCTGCGCGGCAAGCAGCACTGTGGCACAATCACACCACTGCACCTGTCAAAAACTCTGCCCGATTTTATTCGCCAGTAGAGGGCACTGCTTTAAAAGGAATTAGAATATAACAGGCCACATATATATACAGCAGAAGCACTAGCTTTTTGCACCAATAAGTGCTCCGGTATCCAGATTGATTACTGATCACGCCAGTGGTGGCCAGAAACCCCGTGAGGACAGCACTTAATTGGTCATAATGAAGCAAAGAGATGAAAGGTTTCAGTGGGAAGTATTCTCTGACTCTGTCTGGTTGATCTGTCTACAGTAGCTGTCAGTGGCTGGCCTACAATTGCCAATGGGCATTCAAAATTGAGGGAGAAAAAAAAGTAAAAAATGTCAGCAATGGAAAATGCACTGGTAAAGTAGATGTATAGTAAAATAACTGAAAATAAACATAACATAACTGAAATGTGTAATTTTGCAAAGAAATTGGATGACAATCAGGAAATGACTGTCTTGACTCCTGTTCCTGTTAAGAATCACAATCGGCCAATCACGTCACTGTTACCCTCCGTATAGTGGAGCAGGTGTACATTACCAGGAAAAATGGTTAGCTTCACAGATAGGTCATTCCTGCAGTCAGTGAAATCCGTAAAAATAAATACATAAGTAAAAAACTTCAGTAAAGCACAGGAAGTCACATCATAAATTCTATAGAGCAATTCAACATACAGGTAAGTATAGAATTATATACACCTGATAGAATCTTGCTTGAATTCTACTTTTTATGTTTGTGTTATTTATAAGTGATTGCACTTTATAGTGACTGAATGTATGCATTTCTTATCTGGCCACAGGATAAGGTGAGTGCTAATGTTTCTCCGGTCTTTGGTAGTGGTCCCTGGAAATCCTGCCAAAATGAACTGCTCCTAAAATTACAACACATTTTCTTATGTGTACTGTGACACATGCATTCAGTGTGTAGATTTCTCATCACTTCATATCAACCTGCTGGTTGAAAAGGTCTGTAGCAAATTAAACCTGCCAGGCGGGGACCTTTTAAAATGAATTCTATCACACGTGAAGACGCTGCATTCTGTTTCTGTGCAGTGAGTGACCACAGTGACTAATTTACCGCAGCGCATATTTGTAACAGGCAATTCGAAGAAATCGCACAACATTGTCAGGCCTGTAGGGAGAGACATGAGCAATAAATGTGCCTGTGGTTTTCCTGTTCAGTAACGGTAGAGACAGCCATCTGTGTGTCTTTATGACACTCCGAACGCACCCCAGTAACAAGATCACCCACACGAGAAAAGATGGAACAGGCACAGCGTCTACTTCCCTTCCTTTTCTTCTGTTGCATAAGTATTCTCGCATTACACATTGTTCCTTTAGTGCAGAATCGTACGATTATTCTAGGAGGAAACCCTAACTTTAAGTCTTCAATGTTCTGCTTGCTTAAACACGACATCTGAGTGTACTAGTTGTTTATTTGAAGACACTTGTGATTTAAAATATACATTTAAAAAAATTATTTAAATGTTTAACCACCTCACAATTTTTTGCTTTACAGGGTTCGGCTGGAGTGCAGATGTGCATCAGACTCCTCTCCAGGTCATCGCAAACCCAGGGGGTCAGCTGAATATCTCTTGCTCTCAAAATGACAATAATCTTGACTACATGTACTGGTACCGACAGCAACTGGGAAAAGGATTTCAGCTAATAGCTTACATTTTCACAAACACTGAAGCTGAATTTGAGAAGGACTTCAAGACAAAAATGCGATTTGAGATTAGAAAACCGTCAGCTTTCTATGGCTCTTTCATAATGAAGACTCTGACAGAGGAAGACAGCGCTGTGTACTTCTGTGCAGCTAGTCAACACAGTGACACAACCCTTCCTCGCTCATATTCAAAAAGCCTGAAGATATGTGTAGATCCACCCCCATGAAGATCGAGGAAGTTGGTGGTGAGATATGGAGGGGAGGGGATACATGTCCTTGCCAAGGGTGATGGGATTGAGGTCTTCCCCCACTTTGAGTGATGACAGAGCACTTTCACTCATACCATTGGTATTGAGATGGCCATCCATTTGCACTCACTTTTACAGTCGTGAAATTATAAGTGAAATTATCATTAGAAATTATATAAAAATACAACTATATGGCCAATGGTTGCTATTTATCTATGCTATCTATTGCATTTAACAATGAATCATATCATCAATGTCATTCATTTTTTTGTGATGAAAATGTGACATTAAAAATTCACTGTAATGAAGCCATGGGGGAGTAAATTGTGTTTGTCTGTAAAACAAATTAAATTAAACTAGGGGTTTCATGCAGTTGAATATTGATATTTATGGTTTTGAACTGACATTATCAATTATTATATTCAAAGAAACCATATACAACACATAGAAACACAGAACAAGAACCAAATTTAGGCACTGATCATGAAATACCTCTGAAGTGTCATTCCTCTATTACTAAAAGGGTAAAACGGGTCAATTTGACACAAACCAAACACAAGTGTTGAGTGTTAGGTACAGAGCCTGAAAACAGGGACAAACAAATGATATTCTGCATAGGACTACCCAGAGGTGGGAGGAGCTGAAACTAGCTTGGTGGCAATGCACCTAATGTACCGGGCATAAATAGCGCTATGACTGCTAAAAAGAAAACAGAAGTGATGGAGGAAGCGATATGCCCTTCTCATCAAGACTACAATATCTTTTAATCAGTACAGAGGCTGGATAAGGTCAGCCTGCTGTTACTGCTCATTTTTATTATAAGATGGCAAGATGTCATGAGGTCACACATTCATGTTAACTCCAAGAATATATGTTGAATTTCTTTAAATCGGACAATATCATACTTTTATTTGGTGTTTTGAAATCGCTTTTATTCTCAATGATAGGCAACGGTCTGAAAGAACCTGTTTCACAGCAACTTGCTAAGAGTGACATATCTTATTAAACCTTTGTGATCTCTATCTCAGTGATTTATAATATTATTCCTTTGATGTTCAATTTTTTTTTCAGCAAGGTCAGGCTTACTGCACAAGCAAATAGAGTACATGGCTGGGGTACAGCCCAAACTCACAGTGAATGAACATTTGAGTTTAATCATTTGGAAAGAGCAAAGTCCTTTCAATCTACTGTTTACGGAAATGTACATTAAAATAGAATTTATTTATTTACCTATCTATCAAATAACTCAGGAGAGAGATGAATGAAATGACCGTGGGCTTAAGATTCTGATTCTTCTGATTCTCAGCTGCAATACATGTGGTCATTAATAGCTTTAAAAATTTCCATCAAGCATGAGGCTACAAGTGACTATTTTTATGGGTTGTACTCTCATGCTGTTGAACCATTGTTCCACACCCACTAAATTATTTTAGTTACCTACTCTAGAGCCCTACGACTTGTACTGCATTGCAATCTCTCACCTTACACCTACCAAGAAAACATGGGTCTCTTCCTACTCACAATCTGTACGTATAGTTAATTTATCTCTTAAGAATAGCAGCAATTGCAATAATGTACATTTTTGGAATGTCCAACATTTTGATAATTTAAATTTAAATTTTGAAATACAATAAATAATAATTATTTATTTACTGTGATTTGGCTGACATTGAGCTCTCTTTTTAAGTGGGAATACTGAGTATGCTGAAAATAAATGCTAAAGGTATGTGTGGTACATTTTTTAATTTACATAATATCTGAAATATTCCATTACACTATTTATCTTGTATATATTTTTACACTGTCTTTGTTACTTTTAAAGTAGGCTAGGATCACATATTGTATTGCATATGACAGAGGCAAACATTTGAGGCTGAAATGTTACCAATGTTTCCCATCAGTGAATATTATTTTTTAATTTGTTATAATGACTTGGTACACAAAGATAAGACCATCAATTTGAAATGAATAGTTCAAAGACCATTCCTCATAGTATCTCTTCTTGACACACTTAATTCATTTTGTTATCTCCTCTCATTTCCACAACATCTAGTTTTCTATCTAAATACACAAACAGATAATGTAATAATGTTGTCGATGGACCAGATACAGATAGTGTTGGTTCTGAACACCCCTATAGTGTATCTCCTGTTTGTCCTGTACTGTCCTTCGTCCTTTACTTTTGAATGTCCCTTTACCTTTTCTTGTTTCACATTAGCATTTGTATTAGAATTGTTCTACTACATTACAGATTCTTTTAAAATTTTTTATTAAAGGCGATATTCATCCTGCAAAAATTTTTGGGAAAACTTTTGCAATAGTGGGGGACGAAGTAGAATTTGTTTGTAGCACCTATGGTTTGGAGAAGGAGAATGATATCCTGAACATCTACCTCTGTAAGAACGGGCTGGGAACCCAACAGCAGCTACAAAAGGACAACTTAAAAACCAAGTTTTACATTAACGATGTGAAAAAAGAAGATTCAGGCAACTATAGCTGTGTTTACTCGAAGACGGAGTACAAACCGAGTGATGTGAGATGGAAAGGAGATACCTCTGTCTTTCTCCAAGTGTCTGGTAGGGACATACATTTCTCAAAACCTAATGATTGCAAACCATATAATTTTATTATCATTGATGAAACCTCAAATCTCAAATCTCAAATTTGACAAGAGGATTTCTAAGTGGCTATTTACAGTGCATTTAGTTGGCCTTTTAATTTGTATAGACCTCTGAGATAAGGACACCATTGCCATTGCTATTTCCTTTATGATGTCCTGGGGAATGTAAACAAACAGAACTTGACAGTGGTTCTTCACACATAACCAAAAATCAATGGCCTCTTAAAAAATCTGTTGTTAAATTGTGAACCAGTGACAGCCAATCCTGTTCCTGGAGTTCTACCTAGATTTTCATTCCAATTCTAACAAAGCACACGTCATTCAACAGCTAGAGATCTTGTTAACTGCTAATTAGTTGAATCAGGTGTGCCAAATTAGGGTTGAAATGAAAACCTACAGGATGGTTGATCTCCAGGAACAGGGTTGGTTACCACTGTTATATACTGTGTAGGTACTAGGTGAGTATGTGTTTGTCTGCACTCTCTTGAACTGATAATGGTGGTTTCAGCAGTGAGTATGGCAGGTGAATTCGATCCAGCATTCCAAATTGTGAGAAACAGAGGATATAGCATAAAAAGTTTTTTGTTTTATCTAAAATATTGTTTTTCTCTGACTTTCCGTGTAGCTGGTTTCCTCCCTGCAGATATTGCTTTGAAAGAGACGTCAGTGACGGAGGGAAGTGATGTGGAATTCACATGTACAGTATCAGATTTCTGGAGAGCTGACAGCTCTGATGTCTCCTATACACATCTCTATAAGGATGGAACTGCTGTACAAATTAAAGTGTGGAACAGCAGAATTTGTGAGGTCATTTTTACCCTTTCAAAGGTACACGTGGGAGATTCTGGCAGCTACAGCTGTGTTGTCATTAGTTCAAAATTGATTTCCCGTAACATGACAAAACCGCACGGCAATAATGCCATTGACCTTCAGGTACATGAAAAAGGTAAGAATCACCTTAAATTCAATCTCAACTGTCTAAAAACCTCTGAATTAAGATCATTTTATGGATGTTGCAACCGTCACCTGTGTGCATGATACTTGAGGAGTTTCATTCGTTTCAACCAAATTCATTACGTTTGCAAGTGTGCTTTTATAAGGACACTACATTTATATACCATATAATATATACAGTATTGTATACTGATAAACCTTTTCAAAATATTTTTCCAACTATTGATTTTTCAGTATTATGCTTATGCCATTATCCCATTCCAGCCCATTTAAGTACTTAGAACCACTGTATGAACATGAATGTACCTTAATATGTGTTGCAGGGGGCATACAGGAAGTGATGGTGGGTTTGGTCATTTTGCTACTGATAGTGCCAATGCTACTGGGACTATGGTATTCCAGGCTACATTTCAAACAAGGTTTGGATATGTGCATATGAGACATCAGACCAAACATAACGAAGTTTTAGAAAAAATACATATTTCATAAAGGAATCCATCTTGGAATAGCCATTCTAAATATAAATCCTTGATATAATTTAGAGAATATTCTGGCATATTGAAAACATGATTATTGGATTTGATCTGGAGAATATATGTGATTTTAAAGTCAGGTTTCAAAAATATTTTTGCTTTACATCTCATTGTTACTAGGCTTAAAAAGTGATTTAAGTTTTTATTTGTGGTGTATTATAAAGTATTCATATGTTAATAACTTATATGGATATCAACATAAATTGTGAAATACAACAATTCTGCTGAGAACACAATAATTCAAAGCTCTCAATATATTAACATTCCTGGTATTCCTTGAAATTTAGTGTTCTTATTTTTTGTTTAATTTATATGTATTATGTGTATACATTGATAATAATGATAATAGCACGAGCTGATATAGCTGAGGTTCTATGATTTCTGAATATTTAAAATATCTTTTTTCCCCTTCACAGCAGCATGCAAAAAGTGCACCGAAAGGTACAGTATTGATATAAGAAGTATTTATATGTTCCCTTTGTGATAATGAACTTCAAGTGTGTTTGATTTGTGTAAGTGCAAGTATTAATTATGCCTCTCTGTAATTAAAAAGATTAGGATCCTGTCAAACTGCCATACTATAAATTATGCAGATATGTTGGACCATTAAATATTTTTGAATGATTCTGAAATGCTTGGATAGACTTGGATATTTAATTTGTGTTTGTTTACATGTGTTTGTTTTGTCTGAACTGTGTATATGACAGTGAAGTTTTGGACGACTTCGTTGAATATGCTGAAGTTGATGAGTGTGGAGGTATGTTGTTGATTGTAATACATTTTAGGAAACATGAATGTCTTTGTTTTATGCCCTAAATCTGAGCTGTTTGGCATCATTTTTTTCTAATACAGAACAGAGGGGAGATGCCAATCAAAGGTGACAATCTCATTTGCCAAGATATCCACATGGCTGTTTTTATTTGCACAACAAACAGTGTATTTACAGCAGCAATGTTTTTTTTTTGTTTGTTGTTTTGTCTGCACTGTGTGTATGACAGTGAGGTTCTTGATGACTTGGTTGGATACGCTGAAATTGAAGAGTGCATAGGTATGTACTTATCTGAGTAATATTTTAGAAACCTAAATGTCTTTGTTGTATGCCCTCGTTCTGAGCTGTATGTGTCTAATTTTTTAATACAGGACAGAGAGGAGAGGTTAATGAAAGGTGAGACTAACACATCCACTATCTATTTTGTCAAAATATCCACGACTGTTTTTATTTGCACAACTATGTTTTTGTTTTGTCTGCAGAGTGTGTGGCAGTGAAGTTCTATATGACTTGCATGGATACGCTGAAATTGAAGAGTGCAGAGGTATGTAGTTATTTGTGAGTAACACATTTTATAAAGATGAATGCTCTTGTTTCTGAGCTGTATGGTGTCTAATTGTTATTTACAGCAGTGATGTTTTTGTTTTGTCTGCAGCGTGCGACATTGAAGGTCTAGATGAGTTAGGCGGATGCACAGAAAAAGAAGAGTGAAGAGATACTGTATGTAGTTGAGACTGTAAATAATACATTTTAGAAACCAAAATGTCTGTTTATGCCTATATATTTTTTCTTTTCTTTTCACATTTCTCATTCTTTTTTTGCCTGGCAGATAAAAAAAGCATGTTGGAATGCATTATAAAACTTATTCTGACCTGTAAAAGTAATCTTACTTGGGTTTTCATTTTCTCATCATAACAAAAAGGTTTTCAGGGAGCTTAAAAAATAATTATATGATCCTGCCAATGCCTAAATATTATGTACAACAACAACAAAGTAATGAACTGGCATCTTTAAGTAAAATTTCACTGTTTTTTTATTTATTTAAGTAAGTTATTTCTGGGCATGTCATACAATGCGCATGCAAGGTATTATGCACAACTATGGCACTAGGGATTTGCACTATCATTATCATTTTCAATTGTTCTTGTTGTTCATTCGGCTTCAAAGGTTTAGTGTTTATAAAATAACAAGATGATCTATGGTGAGCTAGTGTATTTATTTTTTTAATTTCATGGGTGTTTTTAACCTTAATAATTACTTAATAAATTAAATGTCTGACTTTCCTTCACAGGCCAATGAACCCAACCATCTGATCCAGAATGATGAAGTAAAGAGCAAATAAAGGAAGAAAATGGTCTAAATATGTTTTGTAAAGGGGGAATTTAGCATTGATTATGAATGTATTGGACAGGGCAACTGCTGTTTGTTTCTATGATCTCTACGTTTGCATTTTAAATAAAATATTTTGTCTTAAGATTGTTTTAACATGATCAGAGTGGGATATAGACCTATATTAGCATAAAGTAGGTGAGGAACCATATTGTGTTTTTTCATTATTTTTGTGATATTCAGCTTTTCTCAAATATAGCTATATAGCTATAGGTTGTCTTTTTTTATTGTTTTGATGATTACAGAATTTATACAGCATCATGAGTTTATGCTTTTGAAACTCTTGAAGGGCAATATAAAACTGTATGTACTATGTTCCTGGCTTAAAGAAATTAAACTGTGGCTGCAACGCTGTATTTCACGCTATGGGGACATTAAAAAAATGAAAATGGAATTATGGCTATGTAGATGACTGGTGTCTTCTCCGGTGTAGTGCCTGTTTTTTTGTCTTTTTCTGAATTCTGATATAGGGGCTTATTACTGTAGTTTGTGAAGTTACATACATGTAGCTTTACAGAAAACTAATCAATTAATTAGTATAATAATTTGTTAAATGCAATGTTGAGTATAGCATATATGTTCAGTGACATTTTAAATGTTAACTATATCTACCATCTCGCTTATCTGGAGGACCGTAAGGCAAAAATAAGGAGTTTTTCCTACCAAAAAGAGCATGTTGGAGTAGCTAGAGAGAAAACTGTTTAGTGTTTATTTTCGGTATTAAGAGTTGTTACCTCGATAACTTTATTATTCAGTTTAACACATTGTTCATATTCAAAGTGAAGCTGGCAAAAAGTTATACCCAAAGTTATGATATTCGACTGTACTTAATAATAATAATAATAATAATAATAATAATAATAATAATAATAATACATTTATTTTATATAGCGCTTTTCATGGTCTCAAAGACACTTTACAAAACATGGTACATACACACATACAGTGAATCATACAATTCAGAAAAAAAAACAAAAAGAAACAGAAAATACAGTGGAACTAGTGGTGCAGTGTGAGAGGAGGTAGACGAACATCAAGGGAAGGCTAGGGAAAAGAGGTGGGTTTTAAGACTAGATTTGAAGGAGGTGAGTGAGTCTGAGGTACGGATGTCAGGGGGGAAGGCATTCCAGAGTTTGGGGGTGGCAACTGAAAAGGCACGGTCGCCAAAAGAACGGCGCTGAGAGGGGATGGTGGTGAGGAGGCCGGCAGTGGATGAACGTAACTGTCTGGGTGGCTGGTAGGGGAGCAGGAGATCAGAGAGGTAAGTGGGTGCTAGGCCATTTAGGGATTTGCAAACTAGGAGGAGGAGTTTGAATGTGATGTGTGATGTGATTGGGAGCCAGTGTAAATCTTTCAAGATTGGGGTGATGTAAGACTGGGAGGATGTGTGGGACAGTATTCTTGTAGCTGAGTTCTGAACCAATTGCAGTTTGTGTAGGAGGCGGGAAGGAAGACCAGTGAGGAGTGCATTGCAGTAGTCCAGTCTGCTGGAAATGAATGCGTGGATGAGTTTTTCTGCATCGGGATGGGTGAGAGAGGGTCTGAGTCTGGAGATATTGCGTAGATGGAAGGATGAAACCTTGACAGTGTTATTGATGTGCTTTTCAAAGGAGAGGGATGGATCGAGTATGACACCGAGGTTGCGGACCAGGGGGGAGGTGGAGACAGGGGTACCGTCAATGGTGAGGGAGAAGTTGTGTAGTTTTGTGAGTTGGGGTTTTGGTCCGATGGGAATGATTTCAGTTTTTTCACAGTTGAGTTTAAGAAAATTGTGTTGCATCCAGGATTTGACGTGTGTCAGACAGTTTTCAATGATGGCAGTGGGTGGCTGATTAGTGGATGTAGCGCTGATATAGATTTGGGTGTCATCTGCATAGAAGTGAAAATTGAGACCAAAGCTGTGGAGGATGGGACCAAGGGGAAGCATATAGATGATGTAGAGGAGGGGACCAAGAACACAACCTTGTGGGACACTCTGTGTGACAGTAGCAAGATCTGAGGTGTGACCATGGAGAGATATGAATTCTGACCTATTTGTGAGGTATGAGTGAAACCAGTTGAGAGATGGGCCAGTGATGCCTAGGTGAGACAGATGGGTGAGGAGGATGTTGTGGTTTACTGTGTCAAAAGTGGCAGAGAGGTCCAGGAGGATGAGTATGCTATATGCACCAGAGTCAGAGTATAAGAGGAGGTCATTTTCTGTGTTTCTGTGCTGTGATGGGGTTGAAAGCCGGACTGAAGGGGCTCAAAGAGGTTATTGTCGGAGTATGAACGGAGCTGGGAAGCAATAACTTTTTTCCAGGAGTTTAAAAAACCAGGCCAGGTTTTTTAAGGATTGGGTGACGGCACCAGTTTTGAAGATGGAAGGGACAGCACAGTGGGTCAGGGACAGGTTAATGAGCTTAGTGAAGTAAGGGCAGAGAGTAGGGAGGCAGGCTTTAAACAGGGCAGTGGGGGTGGGAACTAATGAGCAGGTGGTGGATCTGGCAGAGGAAATGAGTTTGGTGAGTGAGGCACTGTCAATCTGGGTGAAGGTAAAATCGGGGGGGGGGGGGGGGGAGAAGTTGCGGTGGCAGCAGTAGTAGGGAGTGGTTCATCTAAAGGGGGTGTAGATGAGGTGAGAGTTTGGTGTATGTTGGTGTGGAAGAACTCTAGGAAGGAGTTGCAGAGTGATAGGGAGCCAGATGTAGTGATATTTACAGGGGGGTTGAGAAGTTTGTTAACAGTGGAGAAGAGGGTGTGGGGGTTTCCGTTGGAGTATTGGATTATGTTGGAACAGTGAGAGGATCGGGCAGCGATAAGGGCATCTCTGTATGTCTGAATGTGGAGTTGGTGGGCTTGGGCATGGACAGTAAGACCAGATTTTTTATGGAGGCGCTCCAGGTGATGGCTGGTCTGTTTCATGGCACAAAGTTCGGGGGTAAACCAGGGGAATGGAGTGCCAAAAGTGACCAGCTTAGTTCTGTGGGGGGCAAAAGAGTTAAGGGTACTGGATAGTGTGGTGGACAGCTGAATTGCGAACTCTTCTGGGGAGTGTACAGTGCGGTCAAGTGGTAGGGCAGATGTGATTGACGCAGCAAAGCGGGCAGGGTTTATGGAGTTGGTGGTTCGGAAGGATATGGTTTGTGACTGTTTTGGGCTGAGGGGCAGGGGTGGACAAGAGAAAATGAATCAATCTATGATCAGACAAAGTGAACAGAGGTTTGAGATGTTGAGACCTGGTAGAACAGACAAGGTCTAGAGTGTGGCCCTTGGAGTGTGTGGGGAGGTGTACATGTTGAGTAAGGTTGAAACAGTCCAAGACTACATTGAGGTTAGAGGCAGGGGTACACTGAGTGGAGTCGACATGGATGTTGAAGTTGCCCAGTAGCAGTAGACGGGAAGACAGGGAACAGGCAGATGAGAGTAGTGCAGTTAATTCAGACAGAAAAATTTGATTTCCTTTAGGGGGGTGATAGATAAGAACACCAATGACATTGTGTAATTTAAATGCAATGTATTCAAAAGATGTAACAGAAACCGGGAGGGAGACTTTGGATGGGGTGAAATAAACATGAAAAATGATTGCGAGGCCGCCACCCCTTTCAGAGGGGCAGGGTTTGCAAAAGTAGCTAAAACCTCGGGGCCTGGCTTGATTTAATGAGAAAAAGACACCTGGCTACTGCCAGGTCTCACACAAAAAAAGAAAGTCCAGCTGATTGTCAGTAATAAGTTCATGGAGCAGCGGGAATTTGTTGTTAATGGAGCGAATGTTGCAAAGCAAAGTTGGCATGGCGAATTGACTGTTTGGCTACCGGAGGGGCTGTGGGAAATGAACGCAAAACAGAATAATCCACAAGGCAGGTGCTGATTCCTTGTGTCGTTGCAGAGCGATCAGTAGTCCAAATGGATGGTATAGATTGTGCTGATGTTGTAGTGGCAGCGTGGATGTTACGACGACGCCCCTGGTGGAGGTATCGGGTGTGAAGCATGCCATGGTTTTTGCACCGGAGGAAGTCGAGTGAGTCAACAGTGTAGCGAGAATTGAGAGTGAGCAGTTGCGAAGGGCTGTATTGTAACATTGTCAATGAAACCAGGGGGTGATAAATCCGGTCGTAGTTGCGGGTGTTCAATAGCAACAGTAGTGTAAGAAAACCAAAAAGAAGCGACTGTGCCAACAGCCGTAGCATAGCAGGCTAGTGGCAGCTGGCTGGCTAATGTTAGCGAAGGTCCGACTTTCCCAGACAGGTGGACAAGAGCAGACCGGGTAGCGCAAACACGGCTGGTAAGACGACCGCAATGAACCTGGCTAAACCGATCCCCACGACCAGCCGGCTAGTCATCACAGCAAGGGAGCAGTAAGCGTACTCACCGTGAAGGCTAGCACAGCTAGCAGCTCGAGGACCGGGCGAGAGAGTGGAGACCGACTCGCTGGAATGGAGCCGGGCGGTGAAGCAGGCAGCGTCGGATATCAACCGGTGCGGGGACCGTCAGCTACAGAGTCCGGGGCGGCAGTGAGGCAGACAGGATAGACAATCCATGTGAAGAAATCCACGGCAAGCGATCATCCAGAAGGGTTTAACAGAGGTCGCAGCAGATGGCCGGATCCTGGGTTAGTAGGAGACTCAGCTGGGGATCTGGAGAGGAGCAGGCGATGCAGACAGGGTCGTAGATCAAGGCCGAGGGGTGAAGCAGGATAGCAGGTCGATTTGAAACACTGGGCGATTGCACATATAAAAAATAAAAGATAAAAAAACAAATGCAAATGCGCTAGCTTGTGCTCTAGAAGATGTAATTGCATTGTAGAGTAAAATGGTATATTAGCTAGCGATTGTCACAAAATGCAGAACCAGGAAACACACAGAGCTTGGAGGGCAAGGGAGAAGAAGCAGCGGCAAGAAGCGGCAACACAGATGCGCACAACGTTCTCTCAACCGGAAGGAAGGGCAACTTAAGTTAGCTGAGTATGGCCTTTAAGTTAGATGAACTACACTACGTGGCCAAAAGTGTGTGGACACCCCTTCTAATTAGTGGGTTCGGCTACTTGCGTCACTCCCATTGATAACATAAAATCAAGCACACAGCCATGCAATTTCCATAGACAAACATTGGCAGTAGAATGGTTTATAGTGAAGAGCTCAGTGACTTTCAATGTGGCACTGTCATAGGATGTGATCTTTCCAACAAGTCAGTTCATCGTAAAAATTGTCTGTCCTAGGTTGCAACACTCACTACTGTTCTTCGGGAGCTTCATGAAATGGGTTTCCATGGCCAAGCAGCCACACACAAGCCTAAATTCACCATGCACAATGCCAAGCGTTGGCTGGAGTGGTGTAAAGCACACTGTTATTGGAATGTGGAGAAGAGGAAACACTTGATTCTCTGGAGTGATGACTCACACTTCACTATCTGGTAGTCTGATGGATGAATCTGGGTTTAGTGAATGCCAGGAGAATGCAACCTGCCCAAATGTACAGTGTCAACTGTGAAGTTTGATGGAGGGGGGATAATGGTCTGGGGCTGTCTTTCATGGTTTGGCCTATGCCCCTTAGTTCCAGTGTAGGGAAATCTTAATGCTACAGCATACAATGACATTCTAGTGAATTGTGTGCTTCCACCTTTGGGGAAGGTCCTTTCCTCTTTCAGCATGACAATCCCCCTGTGCACAAAGCGTGGACCACAAAGAAATGGTTTTGTGTGGAAGAATTTGACTGGCCTGCACAAAGCCCTGACCTCTATGAGGTGCCATTATGGACAAAAGTCGGTCAAAAAAACAGAAGGAAACAAGGCATTTTTGCACGAGAGAGATCCAGCTATCCAGCTAGAGCCATTGAAACCCTCCAAGAGAAACTGAGGTCCAATAAACAGTGTGCATGGTCCAGTGGATAACGAGCGTGATTGAGAGAGGTAGCTTCTCATGATTTACCCAGATAAGTACATAATATCCTAAGTTAGCGAGTTAGCCAAGACTACATCGTACTGCTAGCTGGCTGGCTAGCTAGTTCATGTCTGTTTATTTAGGCAAATTGCTATTGCACTAATATAAAAATAATGATGACCGTGTTGACAATTATATATATATATTGGGTTGGGTTAACCAAATGTGTGGAACACAGTCAAATACTAGACCTTTAATGAGCAGTCACGATGCCTGGTTTCAGCTGATATAGATGATGTAAGGAGGCACCTCCAGGAGCTTTTGGAGTAAGGTATCATTAAGGAGTCTCGTAGTCATTATGCTAGTCTTATAGTAATAGCTAGGAAGAAGAATGTGAGTATAAGAATGTCTGTTGATTACCATACACTGAACTATTCCCAATAGATATGAAGAAAACTGTCAGGAACATAGACCTGCTTGAGGTTCTCATTTACATAAATGACCTGATAGTCTTCGGAGAGATGGAAGAATGGAGAGACTTCTATGAGTGCTGGATTGAATCGAAGATACAGGGTTGAAAATCTTCTTCAACAAATGCTAGTGTTGCCAGCCAAAGGTGAAGTATGTTGGGTACAGTGTCAGCTGTGTTACATTGCAACTGATCCAGCCAAGGTTGAGGCTGTCACCGCATGGCCTTGGCCCACTGAGCTGAAGACCCTGCCATCATTTTTTGGGTTCTGTGGATACTATCGCAGATTTATTTACTCCACAATTACCCCACAGCTCTGACCACTGACAGAGCTGACTAAGGGCAATGCTGTCACCCAGCGTCAAAAGATATTAAACAGTCAAGGAACAAGACCAGGTCAAAACCTAGTATATGGCTGGACCTAACACACTTCATCCGGCCGACTAATGGTGCAACTTCATAATTCGGCCCACCAGTGGTTTAACTTCATCATTCACACAGTCACTCACTCACAGACATTTGCGTTTGTAGGGCTGGCCCCGCTGTTGCGGTCCAGCCAAAAACCAAAACCTACCTCAAAATGTCTGAACACTTTGGTGAGAGGTAGGACCAATCCTGTACTGACACATTCCAGCAGATCATACACTGCCTGACCCACACCTCAGGATTGGCATTTGCAGATCCCAACAAGCTATATGTCCTTCATGTAGATGCCCGCTTTACAGGACTTATCTCTGCCCATGCCAGGAACATTCTGCAGGGCTGAGGCCAGTACCATTCATCAGCAAGAAGCTACGTTCCTCAGAACAGAACTACACCATCCATCAGGTAGAGTTTCTATCGCTCAACTGGGTCATCGTGGACAAACTCCATTATTACCTATACGGCACTAAATTTACAGTATGTACTGACAATAATCCCCTCATATATGTACTTACCTCAGCCAAGCTCAATGTGACAGGGCAGTTGCGACCTACTGCTCTAACCTCATGTGATTTTAATGTCCAGTATAGACTTAGCAAGAACAATATCAATGCTGATCTGCTGTTCAGGAAGTTGTCCAAGATAGGTAAGGCAGGAGATTAGGAAGATAGCCTTCACCCCTACTGAGGAATAGCCACTGAGCCAGCTCCCAATAGTCATCCAGGACCTCTCCCAAGTATCTACAGCAGCTTAGGGCATCTCCTGATTGTCAGTGAGGTTTATGCAATTCCCGCATATCTGGATCTAGGATCTTTGCAGCAGTTGTCTAGACCTGAGTTGAGGAAGGCTAAAAAGGAAGACCCTTTACAGTAAGAGTGTTTTAAGGGGTACAGAGTCTGAAGACAGGGACAAACAAATTATATTCACTCAGAGCTGGAGTAGGAGTAGTAACTAGCTGGGTGGGAATGCAGTCCAGTGAACAGTTGGAAGACTCTTGAGGACATCACCAGAGTATACAATTCACCTAATATGCAGGGCCTAAATACAGTTCATACTAATGGTATTACTGCTGAAAAGAAAACAAGAAGCACAGGAGGAATCAATATGCCCTTTTCATCATGGGTACAATGTCTTAATGTTGGTATGTCAGAGCCTGGAGAAGATCAGCCTGCTGTCACTGTCCATTTATTTCTAAAAAATATAACCTGGCAAGATGTCATAGTAAGACATGTTAATACATATTAATAGCCACGTCCATTAAATCTTCAATTTACTGAAATGTGAAGCTCCTATTTAATTAGCTGAAACTGACTAATCATTTCAGGATAACACTGTCACAGACATGAACTTTCTAGAAGTATATTTAATATTTAATTACAGCAGAGAAAATGCAAGCTGATAACTGATTACATGCTCATTTGCAAAAAATTCTAAAAACCTGTTTTCGCTTTGTCATTATGGGGTATTGTGTGTAGATTGATAAGAATAAAAATGAATTTAATCAATTTTAGAATAGGGCTGTAATGTAACAAAATGTGGGGAAATAGAAGGGGTATGAATAATTTCGAAGGCACTGCACATAGCTTCATCAGACTAAAGTTTGTGTGACTATAATTATCTTCAGTTAGTTGTTCACAGGTTGTTGAAACATTGTTCCACGCCCACCAAATCATTATAGCTACCCACATTAGAGTCATAAGACTTGTACTGCATTTCAGTCTCTCACCTTATACCCACCAAGCAAATATGGGTCTTCTCCTGCTCACAATGTGTATGTATAGTCAATTTATCTCTTAAGAAAAGCTTCTAATGCAATACTTTACATTATTGGAACATCAAACTTTTTGTTAATTGATATTTTGATTGTAAAACATAATGTATAATAATGACAATTTATTTATTGCGACTTGATTGACTCTGAGTTCTCTTTTAAGTGGTGATACTGAGTATGGTGAGAATCAATGCAAAAGGTATGTGTGATGTATTTTTAGTTAATTAAATCTCATGCATAATACATTGTGTCATGGTCCTGTTTTCCTGTCTGTGTTTCCCCTGTTGGGCCGCCAGATGGCGGCACCTCTGTTTTGTGTCCTGCTCCCCTCCTGTTAATTGTATGATTGTTTCATTGTCTCGTTATCCCATCATTGTTCCCACCTGTGTCTTATCCCCTCCTTTTGGTTTGATTGCTTTTTGAGTTCACCTGTGTCTTGTTACCCCTGTCTATTTAAGTTCTCTGTTCCCTTGACTCAGGTGCTGGTTCCTTGTGTTTGTTGCCTATTAATGTTCAGACCATTTATACCTGCCTGCTTTTTTTTTACCTGTTTGTGTTTGTTCCCGAGTTGTGTTTGTTCCCGACTAGCGTTTGTTGAGACCCACTGTACCTGCCTGCGTTTTTTACCCGTTTGTGTTTTGTTCCGACGTGCTTGTTCCTGACCCGTATGTATTTTCTGGTGTTTCTTTTGTGTTTGCCTGTGTGTTCCACCTGCCTGTACCCTGCCTGCCTGCCTGTGTTCTGTTCTGTGTTTTGTTCTTAAGAATGTTTTGAGTTTGTTGTTTTGCCCTTTGTGGCCTTGCCTGTTCCCTGTTTGTGTTTGCCTTTTTTTGTGTGAGTAAAATCTTTGTTAATTTTCCCTTTTTGAGTTTCGTGTTTTTTTTCCCCCCCACTCTGCGCCTGGGTCCCAGCACCCGTACTGTCACAACATTGTGTATCCTGTATATACTTAACTCTTTATTTTTTTTATTTTTTGTTGTATATTGTTTTTCTTAGCAGTATCTGCATCATTTGTTGCTGCAATAGTAACGCTTCTTTTTAGTTGATGGGTGTGTGCAGTCGATATCCACAACCATGGAGAGCAGAATGAAAGGTTTCCAACACAGATGTATCTTCTCATATGCTCTCTTATTATCAGTATTCTTCATATAAGCCAGGTCTCATGGCAATAGCTATCTCCGATCATACACGAGGAGAGTATAAGTAATTTTGCGTTACCTTTGAGAACTGAGGTATAACTGCAGAGACATGTAAAGTTATTGTCATCCATCAATGCTGTCTCAGCTGTGTCCCCACTACAGTACTGTCAGTGACTATAGCACTATGTATAGATATGCATATATAATAGCAAAACCAACTTAAATGGCCGTTCCATAAAACTGTTAGAAAATGTTGCCAATGTTTCCCATCGGTGAAGTGTCTTAAATTTGAAATAAGTAATTGTCACAATAAGATGTGACCATATATTTAAATGTTTCTAATTAATATTTGAAATGTTGTTCCTCACAGTATCTATTCTTGACCCTTACAATTTATTTAGCTACTTTGACATAGAGCAGCCTTAAAAGCTCCATCTCAAGTCTGGTTTTGCCAAACCTTTCAGATATAATTAAACGTATAATTTAAATGCATTACCCACTCCTAATACTTCCTTATTGTTTATCACCTGAATATAAGCTAGTAGCTGCTGGCTTGTGATCACCTAGCTAGCTAATAACACCCCAATGTTGTTTTTTTCTGACTGTTAGCAGTGAACCTAAATGGAACTATTTACCTTAGTGTTGCTTGTGAAATACAGCTGTTAAAAATCATGTTATTATCTGTCATGACTAGTTGTATAACAGCATTAAATTATGTTTTTGATGCTTTAGGATTGTAACAAAGACAATGTACATTAGGCTAGAAAACTGACATCTGCTTGGCATTCTGTGTGGAGTTTGTGTGTTCTCCATGTGGGTTTCCTCCAGGTACTCTGGTTTCCTCCCACAATCCAAAGTCATGCAGATAGGCTAAGTTGAGACCCTAAACTGCCCATAGGTATGAGTGTGTGAGTGAATGGTGTGTATGCCCTGCGATAGATTGGTGGCCTGTCCAGGGTGTATTCCTGCCTCTCGGCTAATGCATGCCGGGATGGGATCCAGCAGCCAGGATAAGCGAGTATAGATGATGGATGGATGGATAATGTTGTTGGTTGAACAGATACAGATAGCGTTGAAACGTTGGTCGTGTTTGCACAATAAATATTTAAAAGAAGATGCATGTGCTCCAGTGCCTTTCTCCGGGTAAGTCTTTTTAAGTGAAGTTACCCAGAGTGTCTTTGCAGATACAGATAGCATTGGTTCCGCTCACCTCAATAGTATATGTCCTGTGTGTGCGTTGTACTGTCCTTTCTCCTTTACTTTTGAATGTGTTTTTACCGTACCTACACTGCATTTCACAGGGGACTCAGAAATATATTTGCATGAAAATGGTTTCTCTACATCAGAGGATGATCAGAGGATGATCAGAGATTTTTCTTATTTCAGATGATATTCATCCTGCAAAAATTTTTGGGAAAGATTTTGTAATAGTGGGGGACGAAGTAGAATTTGTTTGTAGCACCTACGGTTTGGAGAAGGAGAATGATATCCTGAACATCTACCTTTGCAAGAACGGGCTGGGAACCCAACAGCAGCCACAAAAGGACAAGTCCAAAACCAAGTTTTACATTAACGATGTGAAAAAAGAAGATTCAGGCAACTATAGCTGTGTTTACTCGAAGACGGAGTACAAACCGAGTGATGTGAGAGGGAAAGGAGTGTCTGGTAGGGAGACACATTTCTCAAAACCTAATGATTGCAAATAATATTGTACAAATTTGTTTAAACCATATAATTTTATTATCATTGATGAAACCTATCTCAAATTTTACAGTAGGATTTCTAAGTGGCTATTGACAATGCATTTAGTTGGCCTTTTAATTTGTATAGACCTCTGAGATAAGGACACCATTGACATTGCTATTTCCTTTATGATGTCCTGGGGAATGTAAGCAAACAGAACTTGACAGTGGTTCTTCACACGTAACCAAAAATCAATGGCCTCTTAAAAAATTTGCTGTTAAATTGTAAAACAGTGGCAGCCAATCCTATTCCTGGAGTTCTACCTACCTGTAGATTTTAATTCCAATTCTAGCAAAGCACACTTCATTCAACAGCTAGAGATCTTGTTAAGCTGCTAATTAGTTGAATCAGGTGTGCCAAATTTTGGGTTGAAATAAAAACCTACAGGATGGTTGATCTCCAGGAACAGGGTTGGTTACCACTGTTATAAACTGTGTAGGTACTAGGTGAGTATGTGTTTGTCTGCACTCTCTTGAACTGATAATGGTGGTTTCAGCAGTGAGTATGGCAGGTGAATTCGATCCAGCATTCCAAATTGTGAGAAACAGAGGATATAGCATAAAAGGTTTTTTGTTTTATCTAAAATATTGTTTTTCTCTGACTTTCCGTGTAGCTGGTTTCCTCCCTGCAGATATTGCTTTGAAAGAGATGTCAGTGACGGAGGGAAGTGATGTGGAATTCACATTTACAGTATCAGATTTCTGGAGAGCTGACAGCACTGATGTCTCCTATACACATCTCTATAAGGATGGAACTGCTGTACAAATTAAAGTGTGGGACAGCAGGATTTGTGAGGTCATTTTTACCCTTTCAAAGGTACGCATGGGAGATTCTGGCAGCTACAGCTGTGTTGTCATTAGTTCAAAATGTATTTCCCGTAACATGACGGAACTGCAAGGCAATAATGCCGTTGACCTTCAGGTACATAGAAAAGGTAAGAATCACCTTAAATTCAATCTCTACTGTCTAACAACCTTTCTGAATCAAGATCGTCCTATGGATGTTGCAACTGTCACATTTGTGCATGCTACTTGATAAGTTTCATTTATTTCATCCAAATGTAGTACTTTTTCTGAATCTTAATTGTGCTATTATAAGAATACTGTGTTTATATTGTATATTATATATACAGTATTCTATACTGATAAACCAGTTTAAACATATTTTTTCCCAACTATTTATTTGATAGTTTTATGCTTATTATTCCATTTCTAGCCCATTTATATACCATCCTAAAACCATAGTATGAACATAAATGAACATTACTATGTGTTGCAGAGACCAAAGAAATCCCACAAGAATTGATCATGGGTTTGTTCGGTCTGCTACTGCTAGTGTCAATGCTACTGGGACTATGGAGTTACAGGCAGAATCACAAACAAGGTTTGAATGTGCATACAGTATAAATTATCAGACGAAACATAAACTAGGTTTTAGGATAAATATATATTTCTGGATTGAATCCATCTTGGAATATGAAGTCTAGATATAAATCCTTGATATAATTTAGGAAAAATTCTGCCATATTGAAAACATAATTATTGGATTTGATCTGAAGAATACATCATGACGTTTTAAAGGATTAATATGGTGGCTTAATGTGACACTTGCCAGTTGTCATTAGGCAACAACAAAACAAATGTGCAATAATTTTTCTAAGCCTAAATTTCCCCCCGTAAAAGTTAACCTGAACTGTCAGATTGACAGACCATGTCCCGTTACCATAGCTACCTCCATGATACACGCTCATTTTGCGAGAATGAATTTTCACAAGCTAGCTAACTTAGTATATCAAGTATCGATAGCTAAGGACGTTGACTTATATCCAATAATAATTTGTGCTAGCTAGCTAACCAAGTTAAGATAAAACAAGGTTAATGTGAAGTAGCTATCACAATCGGACAGCACTAACCCATAAAAATGTACTTTGAATGGTACTGGCTCAATCGAACGGTAAATGTGAAAAACATTCGATTGCAGTCAGCGGCACTGAAATTTTCTTTCACACCCTGAATAAACGGCAAAAGTCCCAGTAGAAGATTGAATTAAACCTTTTAAAGTTATATATTTTCTGAAACGTTATCGATATCGGTTCTGTGATTTCTGAATACTTTTTTCCCCTTTACAGCAACATGCAAAAAGTGTAGAGAAAGGTATGGTATTAATATCTATCTTTTTAATCTGTCATAAAGTATTTTTAATGTTCTCTTTGTGAGAGTGATGGATAATTTAAAAGTAATTTAAAAGATGAAGATCCTGTCTAATTTATATACTGTAATTCAGGCAGCTATGTTGCACCATTAAGTGTGAATGATTCTGTATGAATGCGTAAGAAAGGCTTGGATAAAACTCTGCACAACAAATAACATATTTACGGCAGCAATGTGTTTGTTTTGTCTGCACTGTGTATGACAGTGACATTTTGGACAACTTGATTGGATACACTGAAATTGAAGAGTGCAGAGGTATGTTGGTTGTAATACACTTTAGAAACTTGAATGTTTTTGTTTTATGCCCTCATTCTGAGCTGTTTGGTGTCTACAGAGGTGGGTAGAGTAGCCAAAAACTGTACTCAAGTAAAAGTATTGTTACTTTAAAATAATAATGACTCAAGTAGAAGTAAAAGTAGTCATCCAAATAATTACTTGAGTAAGAGTAAGAAAGTATCTTGTGAAAAGACTACTCAAGTACTGAGTTACTTCATATAATCTGATTTAATGTTGAAATAAGCAGAGCAAGATGAACGTAAAAATCCAAATGTCCAAAATATAAAATTGTAAATGCTTGTCCAATAGAAATAAACAAAATATAAAATAGCCATGTGCAAATTCAAATATGGCCTAAATCATATCCCTTTAAATAAAACAATGCACAGGAGGTTCGTCAGAAGAGGAGGATTTTCGCTTTCTGTTGTACTCTATTAAGTCTATATACCTCATCAGTTCGTTGGGGTGAACCCTCCGTTGACAGAAAAAATATCAATGAGGCTACAGGGGATTTATCCATGAAAATAGACTCATCATCACAACAAAGAGGAGCCTGCTCAAATTCAAACAGAAACTTTATATGTGGAAAACATAATGCTTTGTCGCACTATTATTGTACCTTATGATGCACGTATCCACAATATTCCAAAGTCCCATGATGCCTTGCGCGGAATATGTGCAGAACTTCCGGTTTAGCGTAAACAAACTTTATGTATGCTATGCAATGCTATGCAATGTTCCAGCGCTCACGTCATGACTGTTGCATGCTTCACAAAAACTATTACACTACTAACTAACGCTTACATTGTGAAATATCCACATTAATACCAGTAACGTATTTAAACACACTCAATTTCAAAAATAACGTATATAACCAAAGTATTTTGAAAAATAATAGCCTACTTACATAGCAATGATGAAATCTTATCTGTGTTCAGTAGATGGAGACAAAGACAGTAAATCAACAATACAGTTCAATCCGCTTCTGTTTTGCTCCAGAAAACGATGTCAGCTAGGTCTATCAGCAAACATGCGGCTTAGCTATGCCCAGAAGTCCTCAATAATAATAGTATTTCCCAAGAAATTATGAATAATAGTTGACCTCGTTTCGTGAGTGAATGCATAAGTGAATGCGATGATGAGAAAAATTTCGGTTACGCTGACCTAAAAAACGCTATTCCAAAAGAAAAATTAGACATGTTATACATCGTTAGAAAGCTTATACTCTCACCTACTGAATAAATTAATTGTCAATCAAGCCAGATTGTACTAAAAAGGGTGACAACGCCGTATACAAGGCGTGTGGTATTAGGCACAGCTATTTTGGAAGGTACCGATGCGCTTATATTTCACAAACGGATTGTCCAAGACAATAAATTACCACTCAGTCAAATAGTTAGCTATCCACAGCCAAAACTAACCTACAACTTACCGCCACATATTTTCTCAAGTTCGAAGTTGAGTTCTTGTAGGCTGAAATGTCCACATTTCTAGGCAGACAAAGAAGGCAGCGCATAATGTAACTACTGTTTTTGGTAGTCTGTAAGTAAATCACAGTTTGAACGTGAGGCCAGGGGTGTTCTGCCTCCTACGAATCACCCGCCGTTGTTTCAGCCATTGTTGTTGCCCACTCATCCTTCTGTGTGCCGTGACTGGCTACGTTTGATTGGTGAAACGGAGTCATTTGGGGCTGTGACAGAGCCAAAGCAAAGACCAGTCAGCCTCTTTGGCTGAAGTCTCTCTGAGAGAATGAAACAAACAGAACGTGCATTGAGTAAAAAATGGGTAAAAAATAAAAGTAACGAGCGGAATGTAGCCGAATATAACGGAGTAAAAGTAACATTTTTTCTTCGCAAATATACTCGAGTAAAAGTGAAAAGTATGTTGCATTAAAACTACTCTTACAAGTACAATTTATTCAAAAAGTTACTTAAGTAAATGTAACGGAGTAAATATAACGCGTTACTACCCACCTCTGGGTGTCTAATTATTTTTAATACAGGTCAGAGGGGAGAGGCCAATCTAAGGTGAGACTGACACATCCACTTCCTCTTTTGTCAAAACATCCACACGACTGTTTTTATGAAATCATAAGAAAACCCCATCACGACTCATGTCCCTCAAAAGCGTTGCTTGTATTTAATTAATTTATTTCCCCACAGTGGAGAAAATTTGGAATGTCACAATGAACAAGCTGGTTCGGATAATGATATTTTGCATGGCACATAATGTCACGGTTTCTGTGCAGGGTAGATCATTTTTCCGTTCCTGCACCGGCTCAGTGGTTAGCATTCCGATTAGCCACTCGGCTAATCGTTATTTTGGTGTGTGGGGACGATTCGTTTCGAGCTTGCAGATTAGCCATTCGGCTAATCGTTATTTTTGGTTCCTGTGGGATGATTGTTCCTGCTCTAACATTCCTTGCATTCCTACAGGATTACCTCGGATCTGTTTCACCTGTTGGTTGCTCACATCTTCCGCTGATTACCAGCCACACCTGGGGCTGGGTATTTAAAGCGTCAGTAGGCAGTGGACTGGTGCTTGAGTGTAACGTATTTTGCTCTAGCCAAATACGTTATTAGGGGGGGGGGAGGTATTAGGACAGATTCACATTCTGAGGTTGGTGGTTTTAAGGGGTTATTGTGTCACCTTCGGGGCACAAACCTTTCTGCCTCTTACTAACCAGTTTTCCCCCTGGTTTTAGTTGGCCTCAGAACATCTTCTGTTTGTTTTTGAAAAGACATTTTCTTTTTCTCAACTTTGGTTCGAAGTCGTTTATTCTTCATTTCTCATTTCCCTGTTCCTTTATTTTCTTTATATAGCCTACTCCTTCTTCCTCAGTTACCCGTTTAGGGGTTTATTATTCATTATTTGGGATACGTCCCTTAGGAGTATAGCACCCCCTTATTTCGTCTCTCACGAGACTCAGTGGTTACTGGAGTGTCCTTTGGTAACTTATAGATACCCTGTTTGGTCGCGTCTGGTCTTCACACTTCCCCTCCCTCACACATAATGTGAAAATGCATTACCAAACTTAATCTGTTGAAATAATATGGCTCTTTGTCTTACAGGACGTGTGCAACCAACAGTGAGATGGTCAGTCCCAATTTTCCACTCGGAGTTCATGTTTACCTTGTGAGAATATTTTCCTTCTGAGTCTATGATTTCCCATTCTATTCTCATTCCCTAATCAGGAACTTAATCAGAGAGGATGCAACATACAGTGCGGTTTTCTATTATGGTGGGTTGAATGTGGATATTAAGTATATTTGATTATTTAAATTTGGTTAAAATGGTGTAAGATTTCTGGTAATGTATTTATGGTTTTCCCCCCACAGAGATACAGGACAAAGATAGCAAAATGTAGGTATGTATTCTACCCCCAACACAAAGATATACAACAGCCACATCCCACCGAAAATTCAGTCTCTTCTCTGTATGTATATTATACCATTGTTGCCTGTCAGGGTAACTTATGAAGAACAATGAACAAGTTAATTTAAGATTTTGTTTTCCACCTGCTTTTTTGTCTATCTTGCCTAGCTTTATTGTAAGCTGTTTTTTTTTTTTTGTTTTTTTTCTCATAGACTCAGAGATACTATTTCTAGTTGCGCGTTATGGTCATGTCCGTTTAAAGTAGGCCCATAACCACAAGTGTCTACACACAGCATGCTTGATATCTTGCAGCATTGCTGCAGCAGAGAAGCTTGCAATGTCTGAAGCTCAGTCTTGCATACCAGTCACCCAGACTGCAAGGAATTTTTTTTTTTTTTGCCATTCTTCTCCCATTTTTCTCCCCAGTTTAGTCGTTATACCAATTCCCCGTGTGAATCACGGTCCTGGTCGATGAGCTATCCTCTGTTGGTCTGGGGAGGGTGTAGACTACCACATGCCTCCTCCGATACAGTTGCCAGGTGCTGCTTTTCACCTGACCAACCAGTAGGAGTCGCTAATGCAACGATCAGGACTCATACCCTCACCGGCTCACTGATCAGGACTCATACCCACAATTGGCAGAGCCACCCACGAACACTGCCAATTGTGTTTGTAGGAACGTCTGACCAAGCCAGAAGTACCGTTGCCGGGGATTGAACCCTGGTCTCTGCGGTGGTAGTGCTTATACCTCTACACTACCAAACCAGACGGCCTGACTGCGAGCATTTTTAACCGTGTGCCATCACACTTACCGTATCTATGCAACACATGTCTATTCCTCATTTCTTTATTACTGATTGTAATGGTAGGAGAAACAGCATAAGTGCATTTTAACTTCAGTTTTTTTTTAATGATATGTTTAGGGTTTGACTGACTTTCGTTTACAGACTGAGTTGAGCAACCCTCACCAGTGCGTATGTAAGCCAAAGTGCAGAAGAGAATCAGCAACAGCAAGTGACAATCAAAGGCTTATTACAAAAAGAGAAGCATTGTAAAATTAGCTTTGGCTAATCAACCCATATTACAATATATCAGAATGTCTCTTGTACAGAATCAAATATTTTACGTACTTGTCACTATCATGTAATTACCATGCTATCTTTTCAACAGATTGTTTTAAGATGGTGGAGCAAGGGATGTGTTGTTAGAGTGGAGTAGGAGCCATTTTATATTATGCCTGACATGATTATCAGTGTTTTTATTATATCAAAATAATGTGTGTATTTTTGTTTGGCTTCTGGAACTTATTTTCTATGCTAAATATTTATTTAGAATAAGGTGCATCATCTTAGTCATGCACTGTAAGGCACGAAATCCAATGACAATGAGTACAGGAGCACAAAGTACAATTATGTCAATACATTATTTTTAATGAGGGAAATTTGCATTTTCAAAGGTCAAAGGACAGGATGTGGCAGAGTGTAAATTAATTGGAATTATCATATAATAACCAGATGCAGAGGTGAAATTGTATTTGTTTTTAATCATATAGTAAAAAAGAATTCTCAAAAAGGTACACCCTCGATCTGTACTTTTAACTTTAATTGTTGAAGTACAAATCCAAGCAAAAATGTTGATTCATTGTGACATTGACAGGGATTTAAAGAACTTTATTTTTGCTTTTTGTTATCGCAAATGCAACATTGCTTTGCATACCTTGTGAAAATAAATGAATGGAGAGATGAATGTGAAGACTGACCTGATGTATTTTTTATGTGCTGCATTGTCTTAGCATGCACAGACAGTGAGCACTGAGTGATCATTATACAGAAATCATTAAAGGCAAAAGAAAAAATCAACAGAAGATAAATAAAAGTGGATGTGACATGACATCAGGCAGCCATCAGTTGTCTACAATGTGTTCAGGTCACACCCCTCCTCATCTCACTTCACTGACTACCGGTTACAGCTCATCAAGTTTAAAGCCTTGGTACTAGCCTACAGGGGAATGAATGGGACTGCTCCACCATAACTCCAATCAATTTTCGAACCCTACACCCTATTCAGATCGTTCAACCTCGGGGTGACTTGCTCTCCCGTCCCTGCATGGTCGCTTCCGGCAGCCTTTACTGGCCCCACTGGAGTGGAATGCTCTTCCCAACACGGTCAGGACTGCAGAATCACTGGCCATCTTTTGAAGCTGACTGACGGTCCTCCTTTTCAGGCTGTATCTTTGTTCCCCTCCATACCCATCCTGTAGCGCTTCCACCGATAGTACTATTTCAGGTTATGGTTTTAGGTTATATTTTTGTGGTTTTGTCTCGGTCGTCCAGGTGCTGTCACGATGCGGGGGCTAGGACCCAGGCGCAGAGTAAGGAAAGAGAAACTCAAAAAGGGAAAATTAGCAAAGACTTTACTAACAAAAAAGGCAAACACAAACAGGGAACAGAAAAGGCCACGATGGGCAAAAACACAAACTCCAAAAAAAAAAGAAAAACAGAAAACAAGAGGAACTCAAAACACGGGCAGGGCAGAACACAGGTAGGCAGAGTACACGGGTAGGTACATACAGTAAGAAACAAACACAAGTCAGAAACAAACACAAGGAACCAGCACCTGAGTCAAAGGGACAAAGAACTTAAATAGACGGGTAACAAGACACAGGTGAACTCAAAGAACAATCAAACCAAAAAAGGAGGGGATAACAAGACACAATCAGAAACAATAATAAAATAATTGAAAGCAATAATACAATTAACAGAGGAACGAGCAGGACACAAAACAGAAGTGCCGCCATCTGGCGGCCCAATAAGGAAAGACAGACGGAAACACAGAACCATGACAGGTGCTTGTCATAGATATAGTTTTTGATACAGAATTTGTACTTTGGTTCTGACTAATAGTTATGTGAACTAGTACTTTAGTGGGGTGCATCTTTACTTGTGTGTCTGGGACTGTAGTTAGCCAGGCCTGGCATTATTGTTCATATTAGGTGAATTCATCATTATGTTTCTCCTACATTGTAAATTGTTCTAGATTAGAGCACCTACTAAAGGAAATGTAATGCAATTGTTTTAAAAAAAAAAAAAAAAACAAGAAAAGACTAAGCCTGCTAAGATTTATGAACATGATGATCTGGCTATGGGTAACTAACCCACTGCCATGTTTTAAGATACAATCTGCATCAGGCATCTGCAACCCTGGTCCAGGAGAGCTGTAAGCTCTGATACGTTTTCATTGTTATCCGTCGCTGAATTAATCACTTAAAACAGTTGATTTCACCATTAACTCACCACCCCTGGTTTCTTGGGTCTAAACTGGGTGATGTTTTTAAGGTGAAAACAAAAACCAACAGAGCTTGTGGGTCTCCAGGACCTGGGTTTCAGACTCCTGAGCTACACTGATGCAGTGGAATGTGGAAAACCAGTGCTCTGTCCCTTTAACTGAGTCACTTCCTGTAAACTTTTCATTGAAAAGGAGAGGAGTGACACTGTTAAGCAGTCAGATCCTACAGAGATTTTCAGCTGCAGGGATGTCTTATTTGCTTCATTTGCTCTTCATGATCTACTCAGCTTGTAAGTGTCCATTACCTTTCCATATACCCAGAAATAAATTCCTCCTGAATCTGATTTTTTTATTAGGTTTCTGTTCACATGTGCTGAACATCAGCCATGTTCTTTATTGTTTGTTAGGATTATAAATACTATATCCCGGCACTAATGCATTTAATTACACATTCATTCCAACACAGAATTTTTCATATGAGGAAGAGATGTTTCTCTAATTTCTTTTTTTTCCCAGGTTCTGTGCAAGGGTTTGATGTTTTCCAGACACCAAAGGAGGTTTTCAGACTGGAAGGAAGAGAAACGGTTCTGTCTTGTTCTCACAATGATCTCAGTGCCAGTGCAATGTACTGGTTTCAGCAGCTAAAAGGGCAGGGCATCAAGTTAATGGTCTATTCAGTTGTGGGCAGCAACCCTGAGTTTGAAGAAGACTTCAAAGAAGAGAGATACACTTTTGAGAGACCAAATATTAAAAATGGAGCTTTAAAGATCAAAGCTGTGGACCCTATTGACACTGCCCTGTACTTCTGCGCGGCAAGCAGCACTGTGGCACAATCACACCACTGCACCTGTCAAAAACTGAGTTTATATACAGGTTCCAGTCCCACACAGTAGAGAGCAGCATTTAAAAAGAATAAGCCATCTTGAAAGGGGTATGGCTATAGAGTGATAGGGTGATGCGCAATTAGTAATTACATTGCCCAGGGTATGGTAAGGCTCAGTCAGTTAGGGGTTTGCATTTCATCACTATCCAGAAACCCTCATTGGCTAATCGGGCACCCGTGGACTGCATGTTGAAGTTGCGAATGAAAGGTTGGATGGTAATTGGGCATTCCATAGTAGGGTGGGAATTGAATGCGTACAGCCCCACTTTGGCACCAAATTATTATTTTTTAAAGAAAAGTGACATTAAAGTCTGTTCTCACAAAAATACTAGCAGAATGACAATTAGGAAATTACTATGAGGCACTGGCTCCTCATTGGACTTATCGGTTGTTTCCTGTGAACAATCATATATGATTGGGGCTCACAGGTAGAAATTTTTACAGAATGTTCAATAAGCCACATAAATCCACATCAAAATCAATTCTATGACTGGCCTGTTTTTCCATATTAACATCAGAATTATGGAAATTCACAACACTGGTAAAGTACACCTACAAGATATATGAATTAATGAATTAATTTGACAATTTAAAAATTCTTACATGTTTTCCACACACTCAATAAGGAATGTTCTAAAGCTATTTTTTAACCATAGGTTTTCTATGAATTTTATTTCACTAAGCATCTTCATATTTTTGTTGCATAACAAAATCCAAAAAACGCTAGAATGACCCGGGGACAAGTCCATATACTCTATATATCCAAACCCAAGCGTCAAAAACACAGCAAGGTGCTGAGAATCCAAGATTAATGAAATGATGTAAAGAAACAATGTTTATGTCACATGCTGGGTGAGACTCCCGGGAGGGACAGAATAGCTGGACACAGGGGGTAGATTACAGCATGCCTTCAGGTTGGAGACTAACTTGTTGGGGTTTTCTCAAGCCTTGCCATATTTCCCAAATGTAGATCAAGTTCAAGACAAAATTGCTTTAGGCCCTATTGCAGCATGCTCTCGAAATCATTAGTATACTGATTGCAGTGTGCTATAAACACCCCCTTTGATTAAAAAAAAAAAAAAAAAACTTTTTTTTATTTAAAAAAGTCACATTTCATCATCTGGCCTATAGAGGGAGATATAACAACACTATGTGCAGTGAATATCCTTGTGGTTTCCTGACAAGGCCTCTTAACGACAAATACAGCCATCTGTGCATCTCTGTGAGAAAGCATTCGCCTCATCGGCACAGTTACCACACCAGAGAAGATGGAAAAGGCACACCTGTTACTCCTCTCCTTTTGTCTCTGTTCAATTAGTATGTCATAATCTTTTCCCCTTAAAGTTTTTTCAACCCTGCTTTCCTCCCGGAAACCTTTGGGAAAGTATTATTTTTGCGGTAGAATCACTGATGCGTGAGACAAACATGCATTGTTGTTTTGTAAAGGCCACATTGAATTTAAATAATAATATTGTCTACTAGCAGGTTTGTGTTTATTTGCCTCACAGTGTTTTGCTTTACAGGGTTCGGCTGGAGTGCCGATGTGCATCAGACTCCTCTCCAGGTCATCACGAACCCAGGGGGTCAGCTGAATATCTCCTGCTCTCACAACGACAATAATCTTGAGTACATGTACTGGTACCGGCAGCAGCTGGGAAAAGGATTTGAACTAATTGCTTATATACTTACAAATACTGAAGCTGAATTTGAGGATGAATTCAAAAAGAAGAAAATGAGATTTGAAATTAAGAAGCCAGGAACCCTCTCTGGCTCTTTCATAATGAAGACTCTGACAGAGGAAGACAGCGCTGTGTACTTCTGTGCAGCTAGTCAACACAGTGACACAACCATACCTCACTCACATTCAAAAAGCCTGAAGGTACAAGTAGCGTGTAGAACCACCCCCATGAAGATGAAAGAAGATGATGTTGAGGTTTGGGGGGGGGGGGGGGGGAGGGCAAAGGGCAGGGGGATATATGTTGCTGCTAAGGGTGCTTGGATTGAGTCCTCCCCTAATTTCCTGTGACAACATATTAGGGAGGGGAAATTGTCAAGAAAAGCAGTGTAGGAAACAACAGATCATTGGGTTGAGAAATAGTAACGTTCAGCTGCACAAATTCAGTCTGGAAAAAAATGAGACCTGGAGTAATCATATTCCTCATGTATCACCAGCTTTTAGGTATTGCTCTTTAAAAAATTAAATGAATACATTAGAGAGGAGTAGTATCATTTACATAGTTATACCACAAACACAAAATTACATGTTTTTTAATATTATTTTGTATTAGATAATAGAATATAAATCTAAAACACACACCATGTTGTATATTAATTTTATACTATGTCATGTTAGCCTTTTTTTATATTTGTATTGCAGTGTTTCACGTGTGTATTTCTTGCTTGCAAAACAAAGAAAAATACTGACATGAAAACGAAGGTATGTTTTTTATTTTTTGTTTTCGCAGCAGGTGTCCCGGGGACTATTGTGACGCAAACACCGCGGCAGTGTGTGAAGAATTCGGAGGAGTCCATTGAGATTTTTTGCACACACAGTGATATCAACTTACAGTACATGAACTGGTACCGGCAGCTCCCAGGAAAAGGAATTGAGCTCATTGCCAATATCGTCACTAATGGGGACCCAAACTTTGAAAGAGGTTTTGACGAGAGAAGGTACAGCATTGTATACACGAGTTCAGGTGATTTCAAAGGTTCGTTCAAGATCAGTCCCCTGAAGTCAGTTGACAGCGGCACATACTTCTGCGCTGCTACCCCACAGTGATACCATTCTGCTTCTGCAAGGGTAAAAAACCCACACCACCTTCTGACATCCGTTGAGCAGTCGAGCCTCTATGCTCTGAGCACTGCGCATAGTTCAAAACCATTTCCTGTGTCTTCTCCTCTTGGTTTAGCTGCTCATCTACAATCACCTCCAAAACAAGATTACAGAAGACAGCCTCACTTAGACACGACCACATACATGTCCTGTTTTTTCTGTATCCAGCTGACAAGTATGGCACGCATGACAAGTATGGATTGCGCCGTTAGAGATTTTGAAATGTACCACAAATTTAGCAAATTAAAGTATTGGCAAAAAACATACAATATACATCTGATGGAAATACCAGCATGAAAAAGCAGTATGAATTTCTTTGCAACTTCCATGTTTCAGGTTTATCAGCGCAGCTTTTCATAAAAGATGCTAATAGCTATAAGCAGATGCCAGGCAAAGGCACACATTTATTTACAGACACTCTGACAGAATGAGTTGTACAGTTTGAAAAGGGTTTCAGCGCAGAGAGATCTGAAATAAAGAAGACCAAGCAGCACTCTGGATTGTTCAGGACTAAAACCATACAGAGAGCAAACGGTGCCTGGTACTTTCAGGCTGTTGGGGGGTGGCAGAAAGGTACAACCCTGCGCCCTTCATGAACGGATATCCTTCAGGAAGGGGTTTGGCCAGGAGAGTGATAGTTTCTCCACCCCCCTTTCAAAAAGATGCACTTTTCTGTCACATGCGGTCGAGGATAAGCCACTTTCAGAATGAATCTGGTGTACTTTCTTTCAGTTGTACTCAGCCTGGCTAGTATGGATCAATAAGAATTATTTCTTATGGACAGTATAAAAATGAATAATGCATTGATGCAATGAATATGCATTTTTATATGAATACAAACAGATTTAAAATACATGTGAAACTGTATTCATGCAAAGTATTTAGGAGTCATTAAATAGATGCTTAGAGTTAAAATATGCTATCAATTGCATGTATTCCTACCACATATTTGTTTCCACAGGTGTCCAGTGTCAGTCTCAACAGAAGGTCTCTCAGTGGCCCTCGCAGACGGTCGTGACCCAGGGCTCCTCTGTGGAGCTCCAGTGCAGTCAGAGTGGCTCTGATACCTACATGTACTGGTACCGCCAGCAGAGCTCTACAGGGCTACAGCTCGTCATATTTTCTGCCTACATGAGTACGCCAGAGAAGGGAGAGAACATCAGTGATAGATTTATCAGCAGTAGAGCGAAGACAGAGAATATCTCTCTCACTATCAGTCAGGCTGAGGAGTCAGACACAGGTGTTTATTTCTGTGCAGCAAGTCCCACAGCAGTCAGTGCTGTCCCACCTCCTGTATTAAAACCTCACATGCAGTCAGCATTAGTCTTTAAAGCGCAAATCTTCTGTATTGCCCTTATTGATAATCTGCTTTCCCAGAATGCTGACATTTTTAATCACATAAATATAATGTGATCTGATTTTTGTGACATTTCAGGAATTTTTAACTTCATTTAATGCACAGCTTTATTTTTTAAGTCTCCAAATTCATGCCTATCACCCTGAATGAAATGTATTCGATAAAGCAAGTAACATACTGTCTTGTTGTTGTAGACATGTCCTGTAGGGGGAGCCACATCACCATTTGCAGTGAACGCCCATGTGGTTTCCGATAAAACTGCAAACCACACCACCTGTTCTTTTTTTTCTTGCTTTGATGGTCCCTAATAATCTCATTGCCTCATTCACTTACACCAGAGAAGATGGAACGGATAAGGCTGATACTCCTCTTTGTTTACCGCTTTTGCATAAGTATGTTATAAGCACTGGTGAACAACTTTTTCTCATGCAGCAAGTTCAAATGAATGCTCCAGCATTCATTTGAAAGTCACTCAAATATTGCATGAATTGTAATTAATGTCTTTCAAGACACAAGCAATTAATATTTGCATTGTCTTTAAATAATAATTTTATCTATTGCTAATGTCTGCATAATGTTGTGCTTTACAGGGTTCGGCTGGAGTGCCGATGTGCATCAGACTCCTCTCCAGGTCATCACAAACTCAGGGGATCTGCTGAATATCTCCTGCACTCACAACGACAATAATCTTCCGTACATGTATTGGTACCGACAGCAACTGGGAAAAGGATTTGAACTAATTGCTTATATAGTTACAAATACTGAAGCTGAATTTGAGGATGAATTCAAAAAGAATAAAATGAGATTTGAAATTAAGAAGCCAGGAACCCTCTCTGGCTCTTTCATAATGAAGACTCTGACAGAGGAAGACAGTGCTGTGTACTTCTGTGCAGCTAGTCAACACAGTGACACAACCCTGCCTCACTCACATTCAAAAAGCTGAAGGTACAAGTAGCGTGTAGAACCACCCCCATGAAGATGAAAAAAGATGATGTTGAGGTTGGGGGGGGGGGGGCAAAGGGCAGGGGGATATATGTTGCTGCTAAGGGTGCTTGGATTGAGTCCTCCCCTAATTTCCTGTGACAACATATTAGGGAGGGGAAATTGTCAAGAAAAGCAGTGTAGGAAACAACAGATCATTGGGTCGAGAAATAGTAGCGTTCAGCTGTACAAATTCAGTCTGGAAAAAAAATGAGACCTGGAGTAATCATATTCCTCATGTATCACCAGCTTTTAGGTATTGCTCTTTAAAAATTTAAATGAATACATTAGAGAGGAGTAGTATCATTTACATAGTTATACCACAAACACAAAATAGCATGTTTTTTAATATTATTTTGTATTAGATAATAAAATATGAATCTAAAACACACCATGTAGTATATTAGTCTTATACTATGTCATGTTAGCCTTTTTTATATTTGCATTGCTGTGTTTTGTGTGTGTATTTCTTGCTTGCAAAACAAAGAAAAATACAGACATGAAAAGGAAGGTAAGTTTTTTATTTTTCGTTTTCGCAGCAGCTGTCCCGGGGACTATTGTGACGCAAACGCCGCGGCAGTTCATGGAGAATTCCGAGGAGTCCATTGAGATTTTTTGCACACACAGTGACAGCAACTTACAGTACATGAACTGGTACCGGCAGCTCCCAGGAAAAGGCATTGAGCTCATTGCCAATATTGTCACCAATGGGAACCCAAACTTTGAAACAGGTTTTGATGAGAGAAGGTACAGCATTATCTACACAAGGTCAGATCATTTCAAAGGTTCGTTCAAGATCAGTCTCCTGACGTCAGTTGACAGTGGCACATACTTCTGCGCTGCTACCCCACAGTGATACCATTCTGATTCTGCAAGGGTAAAAAACCCACACCACCTTCTGACATCCGTTGAGCAGTCGAGCCTCAACGCTCTGAGCACTGCGCATAGTTCGAAACCATTTCCTGTGTCTTCTCCTCTTGGTTTAGCTGCTCATCTACAATCACCTCCAAAACAAGATTACAGAAGACAGCCTGACTTAGACACGACCACATACCTGTCCTATTTCTTCTGTATCCAGCTGACAAGTATGACACAAATGACAAGTATGGATCACATTGTTTTTGAACCATTTTGAGATTTTGAACCACAAATTTAGCAAATTAAAGTATTGGCAAAAAACATACAATATACTTCTGATGAAAATACCAGCATAAAAAAGTAGGATGAATTTCTTCACAACTTCCATGTTTCAAGTTCATCAGCACTGCTTTTCATAAAAGATGCCAATGTGTTCATCTTTTTTGTGTGTTTTGTCTGTCTGTTTCGGCAGTATTGATCCAGAATGATGGGCATATTTATCAGACACTGCAGGCTGTGATGAAGATGGCTGGGGACTCCACTATTATCTTTTACTCTCAACCTTACCAGGTCACCCTAACTGTAGGCAAAGGCACACATTTATTTACAGACACTCTGACAGAACGAGTTGTACAGTTTGAAAATGATTTTAGTACAGGGAGATCTGAAATAAAGAAGACCAAGCAGCACTCTGGATTGTTTAGGACTAAAACCATACAGAGAGTTCTATACACTTTTAGGCTGTTTGGGGTGGCAGAATGGTACAACCCTACCATCTTTCAAGGATGGATATCATTCAGGAAGGGGTTTGGCCAGTAGAGTGATAGTTCCTCCACCCCCTCTCAAAAAGATTCACTTTTCTGTTACATGCAGTCCTGGACAACCGCTTTGAGAATGAATCTGGCGTACTGTCTTTCAGTGGTACTCAGCCTGACTAGTAAGGATCTCTAAGAATTTTCAGATTTCTTATGGACAGTATGAATATAAATAACACATTGATGCATCAACATGCATTTTTATATGACTAGAAACATATTTAGAAAAACATGTGAAACTCTATAAATGAAAAGTATTTTTGAGTCATTTAAATTGTGTTTAGAGTTAAAATGTGCAATGAATTTGCACACATTTCTTCTACATATTTATATCCACAGGTGTTCAGTGTCAGTCTCAACAGAAGGTCTCTCAGTGGCCCTCACAGACGGTTGTGACCCAGGGCTCCTCTGTGGAGCTCCAGTGCAGTCAGAGTGGCTCTGACCAGAACATGTACTGGTACCGCCAGCAGAGCTCTACAGGGATACAACTCGTCATATTTTTTGTCAACATGAATGAACCAGAGAGGGGAAAGGACATCAGTGGTAGATTTACCAGCAGCAGAGCGAAGACAGAGAGTACCACTCTGACTATCAGTCAGGCTGAGGAGTCAGACACAGGCGTTTATTTCTGTGCAGCAAGTCCCACAGCAGTCAGTGCTGTCCCACCTCCTGTATTAAAACTTCACATGCAGTCAGCATTAGTCTTTAAAGCGCAAATCTTCTGTATTGCCCTTATTGATAATCTGCTTTCCCAGAATGCTGACACTTTTAATCACATAAATATAATGTGATTCTGGTTTTTGTGACATTTCAGGAATTTTTAACTTCATTTAATGCATAACTTTATTCTTTAAGTCTCCAAATTCATGCCTATCACCCTGAATGAAATGTATTCGATAATGTAAGTAACATACTGTCTTGTTGTTGTAGACATGTCCTGTAGGGGGAGCCACATCACCATTTGCAGTGAACGCCCATGTTGTTTTCGATATAACTGCAAATCACACATCCGTTTTTTTTTCTCGCTAAGATGCTCCCTAATAACCTCATTGCCTCATTCACTTACACCAGAGAAGATGGAACGGATAAGACTGATACTCCTCTTTGTTTACCCCTTTTGCATAAGTATGTTATAAGCACTGGTGAGCACCTTTTCCTCATGCAGCAAGTTCAAATGAATGCTCCAGCATTTAAGTTTTGGAAAATTATATTTTTGATTGAAAGTCACTCAAATATTGCATGAATTGTAATTAATGTCTTTCAAGACACAAGCAATTAATATATGCATTGTCTTTAAATAATAATTTTATCTATTGCTAATGTCTGCATAATGTTGTGCTTTACAGGGTTCGGCTGGAGTGCCGATGTGCATCAGACTCCTCTCCAGGTCATCACAAACCCAGGGGGTCTGCTGAATATCTCCTGCGCTCACAATGACAATACCCTTCCGTACATGTACTGGTACCGACAACTGGGAAAAGGATTTGAACTAATTGCTTATATAGTTACAAATACTGAAGCGGAATTTGAGGATGAATTCAAAAAGAATAAAATGAGATTTGAAATTAAGAAGCCAGGAACCCTCTCTGGCTCTTTCATAATGAAGACTCTGACCGAGGAAGACAGCGCTGTGTACTTCTGTGCAGCTAGTCAACACAGTGACACAACCATGCCTCACTCACATTCAAAAAGCCTGAAGGTACAAGTAGCGTGTAGAACCACCCCCATGAAGATGAAAGAAGATGATGTTGAGGTTTGGGGGGGGGGGGGGGGGGGGGGAGGGCAAAGGGCAGGGGGATATATGTTGCTGCTAAGGGTGCTTGGATTGAGTCCTCCCCTAATTTCCTGTGACAACATATTAGGGAGGGGAAATTGTCAAGAAAAGCAGTGTAGGAAACAACAGATCATTGGGTTGAGAAATAGTAACGTTCAGCTGCACAAATTCAGTCTGGAAAAAAAATGAGACCTGGAGTAATCATATTCCTCATGTATCACCAGCTTTTAGGTATTGCTCTTTAAAAAATTAAATGAATACATTAGAGAGGAGTAGTATCATTTACATAGTTATACCACAAACACAAAATTACATGTTTTTAATATTATTTTGTATTAGATAATAGAATATAAATCTAAAACACACACCATGTTGTATATTAGTTTTATACTATGTCATGTTAGCCTTTTTTTATATTTGTATTGCAGTGTTTCACGTGTGTATTTCTTGCTTGCAAAACAAAGAAAAATACTGACATGAAAACGAAGGTATGTTTTTTATTTTTTGTTTTCGCAGCAGGTGTCCCGGGGACTATTGTGACGCAAACACCGCGGCAGTGTGTGAAGAATTCGGAGGAGTCCATTGACATTTTCTGCACACATAGTGACAGCAACTTACGGTACATGAACTGGTACCGGCAGCTCCCAGAAAAAGGCATTGAGCTCATTGCCAATATTGTCACCAATGGGGACCCAAACTTTGAAACAGGTTTTGACAAGGGAAGGTACAGCATTGTATACACGAGTTCAGGTGATTTCAAAGGTTCGTTCAAGATCAGTCCCCTGAAGTCAGTTGACAGTGGCACATACTTCTGCGCTGCTACCCCACAGTGATACCATTCTGCTTCTGCAAGGGTAAAAAACCCACACCACCTTCTGACATCCGTTGAGCAGTCGAGCCTCAACGCTCTGAGCACTGTGCATAGTTCGAAACCATTTCCTGTGTCTTCTCTTGGTTTAGCTGCTCATCTAAAACCACCTCCAAAACAAGATTAGAGAAGACAGCCTCACTTAAATACGACCACATACATGTCCTGTTTTTTCTGTATCCAGCTGACAAGTATGGCACGCATGACAAGTATGGATTGCGCCGTTAGAGATTTTGAAATGTACCACAAATTTTGCAAATTAAAGTATTGGCAAAAAACATACAATATACATCTGATGAAAATACCAGCATGAAAAAGCAGTATGAATTTCTTTGCAACGTCCATGTTTCAGGTTTATCAGCGCAGATTTTCATAAAAGATGCTAATAGCTATAAGCAGATGCCAGGCAAAGGCACACATTTATTTACAGACACTCTGACAGAACGAGTTGTACAGTTTGAAAAGGGTTTCAGCGCAGAGAGATCTGAAATAAAGAAGACCAAGCAGCATTCTGGATTGTTCAGGACTAAAACCATACAGAGAGCAAACGGTGCCGGGTACTTTCAGGCTGTTGGGGGGTGGCAGAAAGGTACAACCCTGCGCCCTTCGTGAACGGATATCTTTCAGGAAGGGGTTTGGCCAGGAGAGTGATAGTTTCTCCACCCCCCTTTCAAAAATATGCACTTTTCTGTTACATGCAGTCGAGGATAAGCCACTTTCAGAATGAATCTGGTGTACTTTCTTTCAGTTGTACTCAGCCTGGCTAGTAAGGATCAATAAGAATTATTTCTTATGGACAATATAAAAATGAATAATGCATTGATGCAATGAATATGCATTTTTATATGAATACAAACAGATTTAAAATACATGTGGAACTGTATTCATGCAAAGTATTTAGGAGTCATTAAATAGATGCTTAGAGTTAAAATATGCTATCAATTGCATGTATTCCTACCACATATTTGTTTCCACAGGTGTCCAGTGTCAGTCTCAACAGAAGGTCTCTCAGTGGCCCTCACAGACAGTTGTGACCCAGGGCTCCTCTGTGGAGCTCCAGTGCAGTCAGAGCGGCTCTGATACCTACATGTACTGGTACCGCCAGCAGAGCTCTACAGGGCTACAGCTCGTCATGCTTTCTGCCTACCTGAGTAAGCCAGAGAGGGGAGAGAACATCAGTGATAGATTTACCATTAGCAGACCGAAGACAGAGAGTATCACCCTCACTATCAGTCAGGCTGAGGAGTCAGACACAGGTGTTTATTTCTGTGCAGCAAGTCCCACAGCAGTCAGTGCTGTCCCACCTCCTGTATTAAAACTTCACAGGCAGTCAGCATTAGTCTTTAAAGCGCAAATCTTCTGTAATGCCCTTATTGATAATCTGCTTTCCCAGAATGCTGACATTTTTAATCACATAAATACAATGTGATCTGATTTTTGTGACATTTCAAGGATTTGTAACTTCAATTAATGGCACAACTTTATTCTTTAAGTCTCCAAATTCATCCCTATCACCCTGAATGAAATGTATTCGATAATGCAAGTAACATACTGTTTTGTTGTTGTAGACATGTCCTGTAGGGGGAGCCACATCACCATTTGCAGTGAACGCCCACGTGGTTTCTGATAAAACTGCAAACCACACCACCTGTTCTTTTTTTTTTCTTGCTAAGATGCTCCCTAATAATCTCATTGCCTTATTCACTTACACCAGAGAAGATGGAACGGATAAGGCTGATACTCTTCTTTGTTTACCCCTTTTGCATAAGTATGTTATAAGCACTGGTGAGCACCTTTTTCTCATGCAGCAAGTTCAAATGAACTTAAGTTTTGTGAAATTATATTTTTGTTTAAAAGTCACTCAAATATTGCATGGATTGTAATTAATGTCTTTCAAGACACAAGCAATTAATACATGCATTGTCTTTAAATAATAATTTTATATAATGCTAATGTTCGCATAATGTTGTGCTTTACAGAGTTTGGATGGAGTGCAGATGTGCACCAGACTCCTCTCCAGGTCATCACGAACCCAGAGGGTCTACTGAATATCTCCTGCACTCACAACGACAATACCCTTCAGTATATGTACTGGTACCGGCAACAGCAGGGAAAAGGCATACAGCAAATAGCATTCATTATTACAAGTTCCAATGCTGAGATTGAAGAAGACTTCAAAAAGAATAAGGAGAGATTTGAAATTAAAAAACCTTCAGCCCTCTCTGGCTCTTTCATAATGAACACTCTGACAGAGGAAGACAGTGCTGTGTACTTCTGTGCAGCAAGTCAACACAGTGACACAACCCGGTGTCACTCACAGTCAAAAAGCCCCCCCTGTGCATTTGCTGAAAGGGTATCTAGATCTGTCTCCATGAAGATGTGGGTGGAGGAGAGGAAATAGGTGATGGGAGGAGTGTAGTATGCTGTGGGTCCCTGGTCTGAGAGCACTCCCTTTGTTAATATTGAAAGCTTCATTGGGTTATTATATTTATTCAGTGGGTGGCACTGTCACCTCACAGCCAGAAGGTCCTTGGTTCAAATCCGGCCTGGGCCTGTGTGAGGTCTCTGTGGAGTTTGCATGTTTTTCCCGTGTCCGTGTGGGTTTCCTCTGGGTACTTCCACCCATCCTCCCACAGTCCAAAGACACGCGGGTAGACTAACTGGAGACTCTAAATTGGCCATAAGTATAAATGAGTGAATGGTGTGAGTGCCCTGCGATAGATTGGCAGGCTGACCTGAGTGAATTTCTGCTTCTCACCCAAAGCATGCTGGGATAGGGTCCAGCACCCCCCCATGACCCTGCCCAGGATAAGCGGGTATAGATAATTATGGATGGATGATGGGTTGTTATGGTCAACAAGTATTCATTTTAAGATCATTTTAAGTCTAGGAAATAATCTATCTTTGTTCACCCATTTTTGTTAACATTTTGAGTTATGTTCTACTTATGTTAAATTGCATTCACTTTCACATAAATTGCAGTAAATATTTCAAAATGAATCTACCTTATGCAGTATCAATGGAATAAAATGAAAATGGAATTAAATACACAATAAAATATGAACACGCATTCATCACCACCTTTTTCTTTGTCTATCAATCTGGTGGTTTCTCAATAAATAATTTAATTAATTTAATACCTTTGTCACAATTATCTAATTCCCTTATTACGCTCTTCTTACCAGCTAAACATTATACAGGGAGAGTTTCTACCAGTAGAGAGAGCATTACCATTCTCCTCATGATGATCAGCCAGAAACATTCAGCTCACTAAACTGACAAATGACAAAACGTTCCAGATACTCACGTCACAGCACCAACCAGTAATGATCACAAGGACTCTGTGCTTTCAACATAAGGACAAATCTCTCCATGATTAGATCATCTGAGCACCTCCCTATTAACGATGCAAACAACTTTATACCAACTGCTTACTACATGTCTGCTTTTTTACTTCGGTAAGGAGAATTGAAATAGCTTTAGTCACATTTTTTGGTTTCCTTCATAAAGTTACTGTAATTTGGAATTACACTAATTCTTTTTGTTGTATATTCTTGGACTTTTGCTTGGTTTCATAAAACTTCATTTGGCTATTTGTAAGTAATGCATTCATTCATCTCATGCAGAATATTTGGGAGCCATCACTGTTGAGCAGACCCCATCTTCTCTCTTTGGAATCCCCAGAGATGATGCCCAACTCATCTGCAAGCATGATGACAGCAGCTATCGGTATATGTACTGGTACCAGCGAATACAAGGACAACAGGCATTAGAGCTCATTGGATTCCTCAATTATGATGTTGTCAATAAAGAAGAAAAGTACAAAAATAAATTTAATTTGTCAGGGCATGCAAAACAGAAAGGCTATTTGGATATATCTAACTTGAGTGTTGAAGACAGTGGGACATATTTCTGTGCTGCTAGCATCCACAGTGGTGGAGGTTGTCATTTACGCTTACAAAAAAACCTCCCATCTAACCACTGCTGAGTACACCTGTTTAACATCTTCTGTCTTAGTGACTGAGTGATCAGTGTGACAAAGAGCATTCGCTCACTGAAAACAGCATTGCTGGAAAACACTGCTAAGCAGGTTAGTGCCATTTTCAATGTTCCAAACATGAAGTGACCGCCAAGCCTTTAAAATAACTGAGATTGAGATGAGGGATTTGGCAAAAATGTCTGAGGTTGGCGCTCTTGATTGTTCTGACCTTAAAAAGATCCCCAGGAACAGTAGATGCAAAACAACCCCATATCAAAGATCCACCGCCCCTACATTTCACCATGGCTATGCCATCCTTTCTTATATACCAGAATATAATGAATGACGCTGCTCTGCACTCATGGTAAATCGGTAACTCTGGTTAAATCTCTCCCAGTCTCAGCAGTCGTGTAATACCAAGACCAGAGCACTCATCTCGTGTGGACTGCACTTGAGAGCACAGGTGTCTATTCCCCTGCAGTGAGTCTCATAGCAAGCTACGTCTCTCTTGCTGTATTCAAACTTCATAGGCAGTCAGCATTAGTTTTTAAACCACAAGTCTTTAGTATTATTTATTTTTTTGTGATCAGATTCTCTTCCACAGACCTGTCTGAGGGAAAGCAATCCACACTGTTCATTACTGATAATCTGCTTTCCCAGAATACTGACAGTTTTAATCACATAATAATGTGCCACTGATTTCTGAGAAAAGGATATTTCAAGGATTTTTTTTTACTTCATCTAAAACCACAATTGTATTATTTAAGTCTCCAAATTCACCCCATTCCTCAAATTGATATTTCTGATATGATAAGACAGTAGAGTAACATATTGTTGTGTCATTGTAGATATGCCCTATAGGCGGAACCACATCACCATTTGTAGTGAATACCCCAGCGGTTTCAAAAATTACAGCTAAACAAGCCATCTGTTTTTCTCTATGATGCTCTCTAGTCATCACATCACATTGTCTAACTCACAAGAGAAGATGGACCGGATAAAGTCACTAGTCACCTTTGTTTACCTCTTTTCCACAAGTATGTTCTAAGTAGTGTTGAGTACCTTTTTCCTCATACAGCAAGTTCAAATTAATGTTTCAGCATTGACATTTTTTGAAAATTATATTTTTGGTTGGAAATGAATCAAGTAATAGGACACAAACAACTAAAATATGCGTTGTCTTTAAACGATTATTTTATCAATTGCTTATGTATGTTGAATTTCTTTACAGAGTTTGGGTGGAGTGCAGATGTGCATCAGACGCCTCTCCAGGCCATCACGAACCCAGGGGTTCTGCTGAATATCTCCTGTTTTCAAAATGACAATAATCTTGACTACATGTACTGGTACCGGCAGCAGCTGGGGAAAGGCTTACAGCTGATAGCTTACATTATTACAAATTCTGACGCTGAGTTTGAAGAAGACTTCAAAAAGAATAAGGAGAGATTTGAAATTAAAAAACCTTCAGCCCTCTCTGGCTCTTTCATAATGAAGTCTCTGACAGAGGAAGACAGTGCTGTGTACTTCTGTGCAGCTAGTCAACACAGTGACACAACTCTGCCTCACTCACATTCAAAAAACCGTTTTGTGTGTTTCCTGAAAGTGTATCTAGATACATCACCATGAAGATGGGGGTAGGGGTGAGGAAATGGCTTTTTGGAGAAGTGTAGTGTGCTGCAGATCCCTGGTCAGAGAGTGTTCCCTTCATTATTATTAAATGTTAAACATAGGACTGGTGGGGTTTGTTCTGCACATATCATTCTTTTTGAGATAGATTAGAAAATATTTCCTGAATTTTTGGTGTATATTTTTTCTTTTGGGTTATTATGCTATACTCACTACACAAATTGTATTAATTTTCACAAAAAATGCAGAACATATTTCAAAATAAATATACCTCATACATTATCAACATGATAAAAACAACACACATTTAAACATTGAAACACAATAAAATATTGATACACCTTCATAACCACCTTTTTTTGTCCATTTGGGATATTTCCCAATTAGCAATGAAATACATTTTCATTTCAATTATCCAATTCTCATATTGTGTTCTGATTACAGTACAGACAAAACAATATGCAAGGAGAGTTTCTGCCAGTACAGAGAGCATTAACATCATCCTCATGATGACCAACAAGGAACATTCAGCACACTAAACTGACAGATGACAACACGTCCGAGATACTCACATCACAGCACCAAACAGTCTCATGATCACAAGGTCTCTTGTGCTTTCAGCATTAGAACAAATCTCTCAGTGATCTGATCATCTGAGCACCTCCCTATTAACAATGCAAACAAATTTATACCAGCTGCTTACTTCGTCTACTTTGTTTCTTCGGTAAGGAGAATTGAAATAGCTTTAATTACATTATTTGGTTTCCTTCTTAAAGTTACTGTCATTTTAATTATACTTTTTTGTCGTATATTCATGGAATTTTTCTTGGTTTGATTAAACGTATTTGACTGTCTGTCAGTAATGCATTCATTCATTTCGTGCAGAATACTCGGGAGCCATCACTGTTGAGCAGACCCCACCTTCTCTCTTTGGAAACCCCAGAGATGATGTCCAGCTCATCTGCAAACATGATGACAGCAGCTATCAATATATGTACTGGTACCAGCGAGTGAAAGGACAACAGGCATTAGAGCTTATTGGACACCTCAGCTTTGATTTTGTCAATCAAGATGATAAGTACAGAGGGAAATTTAATTTGTCAGGGCACGCAAAAGAGAGAGGTTCTTTAGATATAACTAGCTTGAGTGTTGAAGACAGTGGGACATATTTCTGTGCTGCTAGCTACCACAGTGGTGGAAGTTGTCATCTACCCTTACAAAAAACTTCTTATCTAACCACTGTTGTGTTCACCTGTTTAACATCTTCTGTCTTAGTGACTGTGTGTTCTGTGGGCCTGAGAGCATTTACATGAAAACATACCTTAAAACATCATTGCTGGAAAAACTGGTTAGCACGTAGTTGTAGTTAACTTTGCTCCAAACATTTAGTGATTTCCAAATTATTAAAAACATTGATGCAAAAGTGATAAATAAACCCAAGATGCTGCTTGGATTATTCGAGATGAAAGCTCTGCCAAGATCAGGACAGTCCTTATTTACGAGAAATTCATCAGAACTGTGTTCATGTCAGTTCCTGTATATGAGCAATATGCCATGCAGTGTCAGACACTGCCGGTAGACAGAATCAGTACAGAACCGATCTCATTTCTCGACAAGGAGCATGCATTGGCCTGTAAAGAGAGACTACTCCATTTGCGTCTGCACAAGAGCTATAATAAATAGCATTCACAAAATTCTAAGTAAATGCAGGTTGAAGCCTCTGTGATTCTACTCATCTAAGCACCAGGCTGTTGAACCATGAAAAGAACCTGTTAGCAATTGTCCATGGGTTAGGAATTCATTTTGATGTTGTCAATTATACTTTTTGTATGTACGCACTGGAACCTGTGATGATGTCATCCAAGAAGAAAAGTATTAATTAAATTTATCAGGGCAAGGAAACAAAAGCTCTGGGGGCTCCTTGCGTATATTCGCTTTTCTCCATTGGTTTTGATAATAAAAATAATAGTCTAATAATAATTAGAAATTCAATGTAGGCTACATTATTTTTGTCTTCATGCACCAGGTGGAAAACTTGCTGTACAAAGCGCGTTGTCATATTTACACGCCTGCAGATCAGTTATTAATATACTTGGTAGATTTGTTAATCACCGCTGACAGTGTTAATTTTTATTCGGTAGAAAGTGACTTGCGAACGATCGGTCAGCTAGCGTCACCCAGCAAGTGAACACCATAAACGACGATGAGTAGCTAGTCGCAGTTACTGGCTCATTAACTGACTGTGGCGAAAACCTACAACGATAACTTGCTCGGTTAACAGCAGGTCTACCAGACAGGTATACGAAAATTAGCCTAGTCAAATCACCAGTAGCCTACACATCTCTGATTGATTGACCATCAGTGTAGTCGATGTTCTTCCCTTGTGGTTCATATTGCTAATGCGTGAGCTAACCACAGACAGCATACCTAGCTCACTGGCAAGCTGATATGCTAGCTAAGCATATTCGTTTTGCTGAGAAACCTAAATTGAAGATAACTGAACATAATTGTATTATCAATGCCATACATATAACGTGATTACATGACACAGTACAGTCACGGATGGAAATTAAACTCCGTAAACATTTTATAATATATTTCAAAACATAACGGCAAACAGTCAGCTAGCCTCAAGTTCGTTCTGCAATCGTTCGTTCAGGTTGATGGGCTTTTCCTGGACCAGACTGTCGAATCACATTGTAAAAATCACAAGAACGCATAACTCTATGGTTTTGGCTCCAAATCGACAACATGGCCGCGCCCGCCATTGAGCTTCAAAACGTGTTTTAGAGACCCACGGAGAGTCAATGGGTGACGTCACAGTAGCTTTGTCCATATTTTTTACAGTCTCTGGGTCCTTCACATGGAGGTCACGTGCTTCTGGTCCCCAGAGTGGAGGTCCTCCTGGTGGAGGTTCCCCAGTCTGCTGCAGCCAGACCCTTCTCCAAAATGCAACACAGCATCAACTACAATTTCTCAATGTACAATGATGGAAGCTGTCCTTATGAGGAAAAATTACACACTGCTGCACCCTACTGTCGGAACCCTGCACATATTTCCCTCTGGCCGGCAGAACCTCAGCGCTGTAGAGGTAAATGAGTCAAATGAAACCATAAACCACTGTAGCAAGACTATCACCAGTCGTGTTTTGGTCCGTGGCCGTCTTGGAAGGGTTCTACTTTTTCACCTTTTTCAACTTGTTCTGTCAATTGTATTTGTGATATAAGCCTATCAGCTTCACTGCAAAGGCAAACCCCGTTAAACTTGAGAATTTACATCACTGTTCCTTTCCCTCTATGTTTTATGCTCCCTGCCTTGTCCCTTCACATCTATAACCTCTAGTTATTTTTGATATTTGTGATATTTTATTTAAATCCTGAAACACGTAGGTACATTGACAGGCAGGTAAAATTATAAATGTATTTTTTAAATTATTATTATTATTATAATTATTATAATTATTATAATTATTATTATTATTATTATCAGTGCTTTTAAATGATTACAGAAAACAGGTGTTTATGATTAATGTTCTGGGCAGTTGGAGGAACTATCTGGCCACCATAGTTCTTCCGGTTTAGTCATTTAAAAACTTTTTGCCTGTTTCTATTCCTCTGAAGTTTAAATACTAAGTTAAATCCCGTACCTTGTTCTCCATCCCAGCTGTCCTCTTACCAGCCTACCAACCTTACCTACCGCTCACTGTGACTGCCTCACCACCACGTGACTCTGAGGGGCCTGTACAGGTCGGTCCTGGAATCCGTCACCCTGTGTTGCTTCGGTCCAAGCCTGGCCTGCTGTAGCCTCCAGCCAGAGGTGATTCTGCTGCAGCACCATCTGGGCCCTGATCAAAAAACACTTAAAACTTTAAGCTAAGTTTCAAGTTGAACACAGGCATTTAAGGCCTTGCTGTCTAGCTCTGTACCCTTTGATATTAAATACTTCAGTAACAGCCAGTGTGAAGCAATCCTGATTTAACAGTTGCTCTTACTGTACCTATAATGTAAACCCAAATCCCTTATCCTAGTTATTTCTGTCTTACTAACTCTTTACAGTTTTTACCTTTTCTTTTATCTTCCATCTTATTTTTTCCCACGCCAGGCAGACCATAAACCTTTTGTCTTCTTGTTCTGTTTTTGTTCTTGCTCTGTTTCAGTCTTACTGACATTGGCCTATCCCTCTGTCTTTTTCTCAGTCTCCCTGCTGCTCTCCCCAGCTAGTATGGGATGTGTCAATTTTCCCACTTTCCTCAAGTTCAGAGCACTTTGTCCACCTGTCTCCTCTTTGCACTCTTTTTTGTGGTGACTCGTTTTCTACAGCGGAACCATGACCAAAAACTCTTTTTCTTCTCGTGTTTCTGGCTTGCTTTCCCCTCTTTCTTGCTCTCCCTCTCACTGCTTTCTATCTCCACTGTGACGAGGTTCCGCTCGTTCTCCATTTCTCTCTCACTGATCCCCTCCTCTATCAGAACCGCAGTTGTCTCTCCCGTGGCCTGGGTGACCGGATCGTACGTCTCCTCAGTGCTCTCTCTCTCAGTTTTCACCTCAGTTATGTGTAAGATAAGTGATCTCAGTTCCCTTATCTCCACCTCCAACCTTTCTATTTCCATCTCATGTTGGAGTTCCATGCGCTCATATGCAAACTCCATGAATTCCCTCTGCTTCCTCCACTCCTCCCTCTCTTTCCTCCGGTCATGTTCCCTGGTTTCTCGTTCCTCCTCCAGAATGTTTCTCTCCTGCATTCTCTGTTCTGCCCAGGTGACCCATTCCCTCCTCAGCCCTTCAAAGAGCTCGAACACGTCCTCCCGTTCTCTGTGGTTCAGCTCCTCAAAGTTCCTCCAGTCTTCATGCAGCTCAAACATCGAGGCCTGTATTCTGTGATACTGCTCTTCCCATCGCTGATGCAATTCATACATCTCTGCTCTGCACTGTTCCTCCTCACGCTCTCTCCTCCACATTTCAGACTGCTGAAACCGCTCTACCTGTTCTCTTAATTGGCACTCCTCCCACTGCCTCCACACTTCCAGGTTTCGTTGTTGCTCTGCCGACTCCCTCCTGTATGCCCTCCTCTCATGCTCCATGCTCTCTAGCACTCGCATCCACTCCCTCTGCCAGGAGGCCTTCTCCTCTTCCCACTGCTGTCTGAACTCTCTCATCTCCCTCTGCCAGGAGGCCTTCTCCTCTTCCCACTGCTGTCTTTCTGCAAGCCTCAGCCGCTCCATGCAGTTCCTCTCCTGCTGCATGCGCTGCCTTTCACTCCTTAGCTCTTCCCTCAGTCCTCTTAGATCCTCCAGGCTCTCCCCGGTCATCAGGAGGCCCTGTTCCTGAAGAACCTGCACGACTTTCTCCAGCATCTCCCTCTTACTCTTGCGTTGCTCCCTCTCTCTCCTTGCCTCTGTCTCCATGGCCTCTGATTTTTTCTGATCTGTTTGAATAAGGAGACTGCTTTAGCACAACTCTCACCTTGGTACACCTCACCTTATTAGGTACATATTTGCATTTAGCCTCGGTCCGTTATTCTTAAACATGAAATGAGTATAGCTTTAGCACAAACATCATAATAGCTATATGTTTATTCACATGACCTCACTAGCTCAGCATGTGCAACTGGAAAAAACCACATGCTTAGCAGATGCTCTTACCCAGAGTGACTCTCACAACTGACATGCTTTATGTCATTTAATACAGCTGGAAATTTACTTACGCAAATTCAGTAGCCTTGCTGGGTATAATGGCAGTGACCAACCCCACATTATGCTACACCGTCAGTAGCAATAGCGAGCAATCTGTGAAATCTTTTTTTTTTTTTTTTTAAAGGCTTAAATCACATATTTAGCTAGCCAGATATCCCAAGCACTAGAAAGCTAACTAATTAAATGAAAACGTTCCCAAGGCTTTTTAACCACTCGAGAACGTTAGCATGCAAAAAGGCCCATGCCTTAGATCGCTTAGCGTGAGTGACTGGAGAAAACGACGGACGGAATTTGGAAGCACGCAGCCAAATAGCCGCTGATAAACCACAGAACAAGGCATCATTACTGCCTTTTTGAAGCCCACACAATCTTTGTTATTCAACCACATTGCTCACTAGCCTTGCTAAATAAGCGAAATGAATTAGCTACCTTTCAAAATGAACTGCCAGTTAAGTATCATGTGCATGCACGCCCCCAGAATTCCAGGTGTAGTAAATGGAGAAAAACTTATTTACCGATTATTTTGTTAATTCAAACCCCATTTTAAAACGTTAAAACCTACCCAGCAACTGGATTTTATCATAAGCTTACTCTCTTGTCCGACAGCGAATGTCTTTATGAAAAATATTTGTCTGTATGTAGTCAGCGCGATGAGTGTGTTTTATATTTACTTGACTCTTGTTTCGTCATAGATGAAACATCGCCTTGTATGACGAAACACGCGCGCTCGCGTGCATACACGCACACAAACGCGCGCGCGCACACACACACATACACATTTAAGGTGAAACCTGATGTGATCGCAATACATGACAACAAAAGTAATCGGTCACACAACGAAAAGTAATCGGTCACAATAATTTCAAAGTGTAAAAACCTACCACAAACTGGATCCTCTCAAAATGGTAGATGCGATCGATCTCTATTTTCGCTTTTTTCTATACAACGAATAACTAATGAAGAATATTCCTTAGTGTCTGGTAATAACCACGACGAGGGTATTATATGACACATTTTCATTTTGTGACGTTTCGTCCCTTGTTTCGTCATACATGAAACAAGTCCAGCTGCAAGGCCGTGTGCCTACAGTTAGTCTAAAACAGTTTTGTGTGTGTGTGTGTGTGTGCAAAACTTTTGTTGCTAAACTTGTCCTGTCTTATTTATTGTATGTAGCCTATTGCATGCGACCAACTGGCCAGGACACCTTTGAGATATTACTCTCAATGGAACACTAATGGTAAAACAAAGGGTAAATAAATAAAGAAATAAAATTTCATTGCATTCATAGCCAACTCTGAGCAGTGCAGTTGATTGATTTGGGACAACTGAATGTTTGTTTCAAAGCACTGCATATACTTCATATGTGGCAAAATATACCCAAAATATTTATTTACAGTGGTTTTCCCCCCCCAAAAAAAACATTTTCACAATCTGCTTTTCAAATGAAACGTACTGCTTGTTAACTGAGTTTTAAAATAAGTTTAAAGAAATATATTTTCACAGGGAGCTCTATATTGGGTGCTGCTACAGTGGGCCCCAGAATTTCCATATTGTGCACTCCTACTACTTGCCTATCTTACTTATGCTGTGTCCAAATCATAGACTGTAGAAAATATGGACCAAGTCACTGTGACTTCACCCACTGACTCTCCATTGGCTTGGTGAAAAGCATTTTGAAGCCACCATGTTGTACAAGTAGGAGCCAGAGATGTGATGCCGCATTTTTGCATTCCAGTGTGTTACACTGATGGTCTTCACTTCTGTGTGCCGCTATGGGTATGAACTCTGCTAAGTGATTGTAATATTAGGAAGGTACTCTCTGTGAGAGCCAACAGGAAACAACTGAGAAATAATGTCTGAATCATTCAAGGTTGAAGCGACCATAACCTTTTTATTTTGAAAGTAGTCCTTGTATTTCTAACAAGCCTTGTAGGGATAGATACTGCCTCTAGAGGGAGACATTCTTCACAGATTACCATGTGGCCTCAATAAGGAACCGCCAGACCCATATGCCTGCAGAAACATATCCGTTCCGTTCACTTCTGTGTCACCTAAGAAACTTACACCACTTGTACTATTCATCTCAGCACAAGGATATTGAAGATGGACGTAGAATTTTATCTACTGCCTAGCTGCCTGTTATGTCTATTTCGTAAGAGCTTCATCTTGCTTTTAATAGTATATGCTTTCATCAATGGATATCCATGGATTGTGTACATTGAAATGCGTAGTTTATTTCTGATTATTTAATTACATTTTCTATTTCAGTGATCCTCGGTAACGTTTTCCTCTCCTTTATGCAGAGGTAACAGGAGCCATCAATGTGCAGCAGTTTCCAGTTGCTCAGTTTGTAAAACTTGGAGATGACAGGGAGCTCACCTGCCAATATGATGACAAGAGCTATAACAGAATGTACTGGTATCAGCAACTGAATGGACAACAGGCATTAGAACTGGTTGGATTTCTAATTTTTTATTTTTATTTTTTATTTTATTTAGCCATTTTATTTTGCCCCAGTTTAGTCGTTATACCAATTCCCCGTTTGTATCACGGTCCTGGTCAATGCGCTATCCTTCTGTTGGTCTGGGGAGGGTGTAGACTACCACATGCCTCCTCCGATACATGTGAAGTCGCCAACCGCTTCTTTTCACCTGATAGTGAGGAGTTTCACTGTGAGAGCGTAACGCGTGCGAAGGTTCACGCTATCTCCCTTAGATCCCCTCCCTGCTGAACAGGCGCCCAACCAACCAGTAGGAGTCGCTAATGCAACGATCAGGACTCATACTCTCACCAGCTTCCCACCTGTAAACTGGTGATGGCACTGTGAGTTTCATGAGACCTCAAATGGGTTAAGTTGCCGTTTGCTATTAGTGACTCGCTAGTTAGAAGATACTGTGTTTCACAGATGCGAGTCTTTTGATTTGTTCAGACAAATTCAGGTCAGGGGTCAGACCTTGTAGATCAAATAATTATGATGTTAATGATAGAAATAGCAATAGTGTGAATAGCAACTCTCCCGGTTGTGATGTCATCAGAGACCAGGGAGGAGGGGGTGAGGAGGATTTAACCTGCAGGGCAGGAAATTCATCATGAAAACCAGTCTATTCTGCCAAGAGAAAATGTACTATGTTGTGTTCTTTCAGTGGTTTGCTTTACTTATGCCAAGTAGGTGTTAGTAAATAAAAGAAAGAAAATGAAACAAATTATACAAACCTATTGATTTTTATTTGATTAAATTCAACATATTTTTGAGCTTCTAGATTATGTTTATATAACATTAAAATATACAGTTTTAATTAGTATTTTTTCTGAAACAGTGAATGCTCATGTTTTAATTATCTAAAGTCTGAATTTAATATCTACTCCTGACAGGTGCAGTGAGTCAGTCTGGTGTTGAAGTCATCCAGAGCCCCAGTGTTCTACTGCTGAAACCAGGACAGTCTGCTGTCATGAACTGTACCCAGAGCACCTCTCAAACAAACATGTACTGGTATCAACAAAAGAACAATGAACCTCTAAACTTTCTCTTCTCCACTGCTAACTCTGAGGAAGTAACAGAGAAGAGTGATGGGATCCCTGACAGGTTTACAGTGTCCAGGAAAAGTGTGCCGAAAACAGAACTCATGATTACCGGAGTTCAGCCTGAAGACTCCGCACTGTACTACTGTGCAGCTTCACCACAGTGGTGAACCATGTGGACTCTCCTGTCTAAAAACTACAAGGAGAGAGCAGAGGGTAACAGTACTTTTTTGTTGAGTCAAATGCTGAAGACCACTGCAGTGTGGAGTGTCATTAATCAAATCTTACCCCCACAGCAACTGCTACACACACCTAAAAACCTCTTTCTCGGTGCGACCTAGGTAAGAACTTTTGTTAGAATAACAAATAGGTCACATTTTATGCTTTTGATGTCATACGTTTTGAAAAAATAATTTAGGAAGTGGTTTTGTCTACGTGTGCTTGTGATAATTCCCATCTCGTTTCAGAATGTGACGGGTTGCGTCATTTTTCATTTGGCATCTTAAAAGGCCTTTCTGTCTGGATTTTGCATGTTCTCCCCGTGTCCATGTGGGTTTCCTCCAAGTACTCCGCTTTCCTCCCACAGTCCAAAGACATGCAGGTAGGCCGATTGGAGACCCTAAATTGCCCATAAGTATGAGTGTGTGAGTGAATGGTGTGTGTGCCCTGCGATAGATTGGCAGCCTGTCCAGGGTGTATTCCTGCCTCTTGCCCAATGCATGCTGGGATAGGCTCCAGCACCCCCGTGACCCTGCCCAGGATAAGCGGGTAAGGATAAGATAATGGATAGATGGAGGGGATGAATTTAACAATTTCAATTATCCAGTTCCCTTTTGCGCTGTTTTTACAGACAAAACACCCTGCAAGGAGAGTTTCTGCCAGTAGAGGGGGCATTATCATCATCCTCATGATGATCAACAAGAAACATTTAGCATACTAAACTGACAGATGACAAAACGTTCCAGATACTCACGTCACAGCATCAAACAGTAATGATCACAAGGACTCTGTGCTTTCAGCATTAGGACAAATCTATCCATGACCTGATCATCTGAGCACCTCCCTATTAAAGATGCGAACAACGTTATACCAACTGCTTAGTACATGTCTGCTTTGTTTCTTCGGTAAGGAGAATTGAAATATCTTTAATCGCATTTTCTGGTTTTCTTCACACTAATTTGAATTACACTCATTCTTTGTGTTGTGTATTCATGGACTTTTGCTTTGTTTGATGGAACCTTCATTTGAATATTTGTCAGTAATGCATTCATTCATCTCATGCAGAATATTTGGGAGCCATCACTGTTGAGCAGACCCCATCTTCTCTCTTTGGAATCCCCAGAGATGATGTCCAGCTCATCTGCAAACATGATGGCAGCAACTATCAGTTTATGTACTGGTACCAGCGAGTACAAGGACAACAGGCATTAGAGCTTATTGGATTCCTCAATAATGCTATTGTCAATCAAGACGAAAAGTACAAAGGGAAATTTAATTTGTCAGGGCACGCAAAAGATAAAGGCTCTTTAGATATAACTAGCTTGAGTGTTGAAGACAGTGGAACATATTTCTGTGCTGCTAGCTACCACAGTGGTGAAAGTTGTCATCTACCCTTACAAAAAAACATCTTCTCTAACCACTGCTGTGTACACCTGTCTAACATCTGTCTTAACGACAGATTGATCTGTGGGACCAAGAGAATTTGCTTAAAAACATACCTTAAAACATAATTGCTGGAAAGTCTGGTTAGCAGACAATTGTCATTTACTTTGGTCCAAACATTTAGTGATCTCCAAATTATGAAAAACATTTATGCGAAAGGGATTAAAAAAAATTTTTAAACCCAAGATGCTGTTTAGATTAATCTGTGATGTTCTGTGTAAGGACCCACACGCAGACCAGGGAAATCCAAAAAACGTTGTCTTTAATCAGTGCGAAGTTCGAAGCCAGGTGATCAGAGAGAGGGCGGTGCCGAATCGAGTTTCCAAAAGAATAGTAAAAAGACAGGCAAAAAGTCAAAAACCAGGAGATCAGAAATAGCGAAGGTACAAAGGGGCAGGCAAAAGAGAAGTCAAAGAAAAGCGAAGGTCGAACCAGAAGCAAACAAAACCAAAAGGGGCAGGCAAACTCGAAGTCGGGCAAAGGGGTGTCGCAGGAATCTCAATAAACAAAGGCTTACAAATAATCGGCACAATGAATATGATCAACGTTCTGACCGTGAACAGGTGGAAAAGACTGACATTTATACACTGGGGAAGATAACAATCAAGGAGGGGTTAAGTGAGTGAGGGAGGAGTAACAAACAACATCCAGGTGAAGAACATTAGGAAAACTAATTAAATGACAGGGGACTGACAAAACGCGGACTGGAATCACATAGACAACAATGATAATAGACGGCCTGGGTGAAGCAGGTAAACACGTGCAGAGAGAGAGAGGTGCAGTTAGAGCAAGAGACAGGTGCAGGCAATTGCAGAACTCAGCGTAGAGCAGGCTAGAAAGAAAAGGGGCGGAGCTACAGCGCAGCATGGAAAAGGGGAGACTGGTTAATGTATTAGTATAGTGATCTAAACTATCAAAAACCCAAAACTAGTGTGTTAGTCCATTAGTAATATTCACGTTAGTATATTAGTGAGGTTAGTACTTTACAATCTATAAGTTAGTAGGGATTAGTAGAAATTAGTAAAACTAGAAATCAGCAGGAAGAAAGTAAAGCGAGACTGGAAAGAAGGGGGGAAACCACGAAAACCCGGAACCACCCGAATAGTGAATTCACACAAGTACAGGGGAGTGAAGCAGCTCAGGGAACACAGACACAGAGACAGTAGTGGGGAGACAAGTGACCGTGAATAGAGACTACAACAGTACCCCCCCCCCCCTAGGAAACGCCTCTTGGCGTTTTCACCGGTGGCACAGGGTGTTTAACATGAAAGTCCTTAACAATCTGCTTATCCAAAATGAAGCGAGAGGGGATCCAGCTTCTTTCCTCGGGGCCGTAGCCTTCCCAGTCCACCAGGTACTGAAGGCCGCGACCCCGACGACGAACATCCAGCAGTTTGTTCACGGTGTAGGCATCACCACCATCAATGAGTCGGGGGGGAGGGGGGGGCTCAGGGGCAGGGCAGAGGGGATGGGTAACAACGGGTTTTAAGCGGGAAACATGAAAAGTGGGGTGAATTCTGCGCATGGTGGAGGGTAACTTTAATATAACAGCAGTGGGGCTGAGGATTTTAACAATAGGGAAGGGGCCAATAAAACGAGGAGCTAACTTCTGGGACTCAACACGTAGGGGAATGTCTCTGGTGGTGAGCCAAACACGCTGTCCAACTCTGTAGGAGGGGGCTTTACAGCGGCGGCGATCGGCCGTCACCTTCATCCTGGCGCTGGCGCGAAGCAAGTTGAGGCGAGCGGTCTTCCATGTTCTCCTGCAGCGCCGGATGAAGGCTTCAGCTGAGGGGACCCCCACCTCCTCCTCCTGACTAGGGAATAGAGGCGGCTGGTACCCTAGGCAGCACTCGAACGGAGAAAGTTTGGAAGCGGAGGTGTGTGAGTTAATGGCATACTCTGCCCAGGGTAGTTGATAAGACCATGAGGTGGGGTTCTTGGAGCAGAGGCATCTAAGGACAGTTTCGATCACTTGATTGGCCCGCTCGGTCTGGCCATTGGTCTGGGGGTGAAATCCTGAGGATAGGCTAATGGAGGAACCCAACAGTGAGCAGAAAGCTTTCCAGAAACGTGCAGTGAACTGGGGGCCTCTATCGGAAACTATATTAGTGGGGATGCCGTGTAATCTAATAACGTGATGAATGAGTAAGTTGGCGGTTTCTTTGGCAGAGGGAAGCTTGGTGAGGGGAACGAAGTGAACAGCTTTAGAGAACCTATCAACTATGGTGAGGATAGTGGTGAAAGTGTTGGATGGGGGTAAGCCTGTGATGAAATCTAATGCTATGTGAGACCAGGGGCGGTGTGGGATGGGGAGGGGCTGTAACAGACCTGAGGGTGGGTGGTGAGAGGGTTTGTTCTGGGCACAGACCAAGCAGGCAGCCACAAAGTCCAAGATCTCTTGTTTCATGGAGGGCCACCAAAAACGTCTCTGAATAAATGTCCTGGTTCTGGTGGCATGAGAGTTGCGAAGCGTGGCCCCAAAGGAGAACTTGAGAGCGGACTTGGGCAGGAACGTAGAGACGATCCGCTGGGCAATTACTTGGACCAGCCTCATCCTCCTGGGCCTTACGAACCATCTCCTCGATGTCCAAGTGAATGGCATTGATGAAACAGCTCCGCGGGAGGATGGTGTCAGGTGAAGGATCTTTGGTGGGTGGTTCAAACCGGCGGGAGAGGGCGTCAGGCTTGGTATTCTTTGACCCGGGGCGGTAAGCAAGGGTAAAGTCAAATCTGGAGAAGAATAGTGCCCATCGGGCCTGGCGAGAGTTGAGGCGTTTGGCTGTGTGAAGGTACTCCAGGTTCTTATGATCAGTCCACACCAGGAAAGGTGTTTGAGAGCCCTCAAGCCAATGGCGCCATTCTCCCAAAGCCATCCTCACCGCCAACAGCTCACGGTTCCCAATGTCATAGTTCTGTTCTGTGGGTGTCAGGCGGTGAGAGAAGTAGGCACAGGGATGGATCTTATTGTCCCTGGAGGAACGCTGAGAGAGAACGGCTCCCACCCCAATGTTGGAGGCATCAACCTCTACGATGAACTGAGCCGCAGAGTCAGGATGAACAAGGATGGGTGCAGAGGTGAAGTGGTTTTTGAGGGCTCGGAAGGCTGTTTCAGCCTGGGCGTTCCACTGGAATCGGGTCTTAATGGATGTGAGGGTGGTGAGTGGGGCTGCCAGAGAACTGTAATTACGGATGAAACGGCGGTAAAAGTTGGCGAAGCCCAGGAAACGTTGCAGTTCCCGACGACAGTCTGGCTGAGGCCATTCCATAACCGCCCGGATCTTCTGGGGGTCCATCTGAATGCTGCCGGCGGAGATGATGTATCCCAGGAAAGAAGTGGTGTTACAACTAAATTCACATTTCTCCGCCTTGACAAATAAGCGGTTCTCCAACAGTCTCTGGAGCACCTTGCGGACCTGGATGATATGTTCCTCCTTAGTTTTGGAAAAGATCAGGATGTCATCCAGGTATACAAAAACAAACTTATTTATCCAGTCCCTCAGAACATCATTCACCAGTGTCTGGAAAATAGCTGGTGCGTTTGTGAGCCCGAAGGGCATCACCAAATACTCCCAGTGTCCGGTAGGAGTGTTGAAGGCTGTCTTCCATTCATCGCCCTCTCGAATGCGCACCAGGTGATAGGCGTTGCGCAGGTCCAGCTTGGTGAATATAGTGGCTCCTTGCAGGAGTTCAAAGGCGGAAGCCATGAGGGGGAGTGGGTAACGGTTCTTGATCGTAATGTCATTGAGGGCTCGGTAGTCGACGCAAGGCCGGAGTGAGCCATCCTTCTTCCCCACAAAGAAGAATCCGGCCCCTGCTGGTGAGGATGAAGGACGGATGATGCCGGCAGTCAAGGACTCCTGGAGGTATTTATTCATAGCTTCCGTCTCCGGCCGAGACAGAGAGAACAATCGACCTCTGGTGGGAGTGGTGCCGGGCTTCAGGTCAATGGTGCAGTCGTAAGGGCGGTGAGGAGGCAGAGAGGTGGCTCGGGACTTGCTGAAGACCTCTTCTAGGTCCAGGTACTCGGGAGGAACCGCCGACAGGTCCGTCGGCTTCTCGGGAGGAGGTGACTCAGGAACAGAAGAATGGGCCTCTCGCAGACAAGATGCTAAACAGAATGGGCTCCAGCCCAAAATCTTGTGCGAGTTCCACTCCAAGGTGGGGTTGTGCTTCTCAAGCCAGGGATGCCCGAGAATGATGGGTGAGTGGGGAGATTCAATGATGTGGAGCCGAAGCTCCTCTTGATGGTTGCCGGAGAGTCGAACCTTGAGAGGAACGCTGGTGTGAGTAATATTCGCCAACCTTTGACCATTGAGCGAGTTAGCCACTAGGGGGCATGACATCTTCTCCAAGGGGATCCCCCATCTCTCGGCGGCCCCAGCGTCCAGGAAGTTCTCCTCGGCCCCGGAGTCGATGAGGGCGGTGGTCCCTTTGGTTCGTCCATCCCACTCAATGTTGACAGGCAGGCAAGTCCGGTGTTTGGAGGAGGATTCGGTTGGAAGCATACCCACTAGTGCTTCTCGACACACTAGCGGGCGTTGTCTTTTTAGCGGGCAGGCTGCGACATAGTGGCCTGGTTTCCCACAGTAGAGGCATGACCTGGTGTGCATTCTTCTATCCCTCTCCTCCTTGGTCAGGCAAGCACGGTTGACTTGCATCGGCTCCGGGTCCGACATCATGACTGGAGGAGGTCTGAGATTGGTAGAAGGTGCAGCAGTGGTTCTGGACCTCTCAGTGACTGCTCGGTTGTAGACCCCTTGACTGCGAGCCCGTTGGCGCTCTCGGATGCGTGAATCCACGCGGATAGCCAGGGCAATGAGATCGTTTAGGTCCTCGGGCAGGTCCCGGGTCAGCAGCTCGTCCTTCACGCTCTCAGACAGGCCATTGAGGAAGGTGTCGTACTGAGATTTCTCCTCCCAACCACTGGCGGTAGCCAGAGTACGAAAGTCGATGGCGAAGTCCGACACCGTCATTCCCCCTTGGCGCATGCGCAGGAGTTCTTGCGCCGCATCATGGCCGTGCTTGGAGCGGTCGAAGACCCGTTTCATCTCTTCTGCGAGCAGCGTGGAGGTCTGCACGCAGGGAAGCCCCTCCTCCCAGGCAGCCGTTCCCCACTTCCTAGCTCGCCCGGTGAGCTGCGTGATGATGTAGGCAACTCGGGCCTGCTCAGTGGGGAAGGTAGCTGGCTGTAGCTGGAAGATCAGCCGGCACTGGGTAAGGAATGGGCGGCAGCCACCAGGTTCTCCGTCGTACTTCTCCGGAGGAGGAAGGTCGGGCTCACAAGCACGTACAGGTGGGATGTCAGGCGTAGCGGGAGCCGCAGGTTGCTGGGGAGCGAAGCCAGGCGAGGAAGCCCGGAGTGCAGATATCAGCTCCGCCACGCAGGAGGTTAGGGTCTGCAGCTGGTGAGAGACCGACTCCAAGTGGGACTGGTGGCGTCCCAACATGGCTCCCTGCTGCCCAAGTACAAATTGTACCTGGGCAGGGTCCGCTGGGTCCATCCTGGTCAGAACGTACTGTGATGTTCTGTGTAAGGACCCACACGCAGACCAGGGAAATCCAAAAAACGTTGTCTTTAATCAGTGCGAAGTTCGAAGCCAGGTGATCAGAGAGAGGGCGGTGCCGAATCGAGTTTCCAAAAGAATAGTAAAAAGACAGGCAAAAAGTCAAAAACCAGGAGATCAGAAATAGCGAAGGTACAAAGGGGCAGGCAAAAGAGAAGTCAAAGAAAAGCGAAGGTCGAACCAGAAGCAAACAAAACCAAAAGGGGCAGGCAAACTCGAAGTCGGGCAAAGGGGTGTCGCAGGAATCTCAATAAACAAAGGCTTACAAATAATCGGCACAATGAATATGATCAACGTTCTGACCGTGAACAGGTGGAAAAGACTGACATTTATACACTGGGGAAGATAACAATCAAGGAGGGGTTAAGTGAGTGAGGGAGGAGTAACAAACAACATCCAGGTGAAGAACATTAGGAAAACTAATTAAATGACAGGGGACTGACAAAACGCGGACTGGAATCACATAGACAACAATGATAATAGACGGCCTGGGTGAAGCAGGTAAACACGTGCAGAGAGAGAGAGGTGCAGTTAGAGCAAGAGACAGGTGCAGGCAATTGCAGAACTCAGCGTAGAGCAGGCTAGAAAGAAAAGGGGCGGAGCTACAGCGCAGCATGGAAAAGGGGAGACTGGTTAATGTATTAGTATAGTGATCTAAACTATCAAAAACCCAAAACTAGTGTGTGTTAGTCCATTAGTAATATTCACATGTTAGTATATTAGTGAGGTTAGTACTTTACAATCTATAAGTTAGTAGGGATTAGTAGAAATTAGTAAAACTAGAAATCAGCAGGAAGAAAGTAAAGCGAGACTGGAAAGAAGGGGGGAAACCACGAAAACCCGGAACCACCCGAATAGTGAATTCACACAAGTACAGGGGAGTGAAGCAGCTCAGGGAACACAGACACAGAGACAGTAGTGGGGAGACAAGTGACCGTGAATAGAGACTACAACATAATCAGGATGAAAGCCCTACAAAGATCAGAATAGTCCTTATTTATGAGAAACAATATGTAATGCAGCATCAGACGGAGTCAGTACAGAACCAACAAGGCACATGCATAAGCCTGTAAAGAGAGACGGTTCCATTTGCGCCTGCATGAGAGCTATAACAAATAGCATTCACAAACTCCTTTTAAGTAAATGCTGGTTGAAAGCTCTGCAATTCTACTCATCTACTCATCAAAAGTAATAATTAAATTTAACAAAAGGTTTTTTGTTTTTAAATATACAAAGCATATAGCTTTTATATCATAATACAAATATATTCACACACTTAGATTCAAAATGCGAATACATCGTTGTTTTTATTAATGTGTATCTACTGAGCACTGTGGAAATTCTTGCACTTCCCATGAACAGTATGTAATTCGGTGATGGATACTGTCAGCAGAGGGAGTAACAACTCAATATACCACATGCAGTCCGATGACGAACATGGACATGCCCATGAAATTACATTTTCTATTACAGTTCCACTTAAGACCTGAGACAGGTGGCATTCACACTGTCCTCTTCTCATTGCTAAATCTAAGAAATCTATGATTTTCTTCATCTGAGCACCAGGCTGTTGAAGATGTGCAATGACATTTACCTCCTCATTGCCTGCATGTTCTGTCTACAGCGTAAGAACATCATTTTGGTTTTAACCAAATACCTTTTCTGCAAGTTCTTTTCTATGAACTTGATATATTTAAATGCATTTCTTGTTTTTGATTATTTAATCTATTTCAGCGATGTTCTGTAACACTATCTTCTCCCTTATAGATTCCACAGGAGCCATCAATGTGCTGCAATCTCCAATCGCTCAATTTGTAAAACCTGGGGAAGGCATGAAGCTCACCTGTCAACACGATGACAGCAACTATGACAGAATGTACTGGTACCAGCAACTGAATGGACAACAGGCACTGGAGCTTGTTGGATTTCTATATTTAGAAGATGTCAACCAGGATAAAGAGTACAAGGGAAAGTTTAATTTGTCTGGGAACGCAAAAAGCAAAGGATTTCTAACTATATCAAATTTGAATGCTGAAGACAGTGGAACTTATTTCTGTGCAGCTAGTATCCACAGTGGTGGAGGGTGTCTTTTATCCTTTCAAAAAGGATAAAACCACAGCTGAAAACACCTGTCTAAGACGTTTTTCTGTTCAGTTGCGTATGTCGTAAACTCATTGTGGTCCACATGTACTGAAATGCTTCAGACTGGCCACAAACTGTATAGATATGCATATTATGTGGTGAAGAGCATGCCAGTGTATCAGTGACATCCAGGATATTATATAGTATATGCATGTTTCACACTGAATCATTTGCATCATTTGTTTAATCTGTTGGGAATCTGTTTAGATCACATGTATTTGACCACACTATATCACTAGCAATATCTCTACAATTGATCAGTGGAAGCATCCACCCATTTATCCAATTCCATGGCCCAATCCCAGACCTGTCTAACGGTCAATAATTCTCTGGTTACAACGTAGCACTTAGCTACGTTAAGATAACACCATTAGTGCTCCGTAGTAGGCTCACAATAAGCCGGGCGTAATGCGGGCTTCATGGGTTTTCATGTATAAATTATATATAATGCATATTTTAATTACTGTTTAGTTAAGTATACACTATTCACTGTAGCCTTACAGTAGGCCTAGTCTATAATTCGTTTTAGAACTATCTCGGTATGCTGCGACCCTCAGACATCCCTGCCTACCCTCCCACCTACGATACCATTTGTTTACCTTAAAAGGGAGTTGTCATCTCTTCTCTGGAGACACTCTCACACCTGCTTGTCATGGAATACAACTGATAACTTCTAATGATTCATGAGTTTATGACAATGTAAGTATTCATGTCTAATAAGAATATTTTTTATTAAACTCATTTTAATCTTACCAAAGTCTCCCGAGTATAAATCTCACTCCTGGATTAGATGCACCAATGCTAATTAAATATACGCTTTCTTGTCGCCGCAAAGCAGATAACGATTGACCACGTTCAAACATTGAGTCATAAATGTGGACACTTAAATCTCAGATGTAGTCGTACACCAAAGAATCATAATTCCTCAGGAAATTATGCAGCAATGAGACATGTCAAAATTTTAATAGGCTTAATAAAATGAGACAAAAACCACTTATTCCAATAGATTTTTCTTTAATGAAACACCCAAAATAAATACAATCAAGATAATCAAATTTCTTCAGGTTTTAATGGTGAAATCCACTGGCCATGGCAAATTCTGCCCGATAGCAGCTGAAGCCCTCATTTTTTTCCAAGTTCCTGATGATGACCTTTAAAACAGAAAACACAAGTCACTAGTCCCCTTTACACATCACTGTTATTGTTTGTCATGTAACCAATATCAGTCAGCAATAACTCAGCATTCACATCTTACCTCTTGAAGTATGATATCAAAGAGGCAGTCCATCATGTTGAATTCTATCATTTTTTTCTTGCACACCAGTAGCAGATTAGCAGATGCCATCAGCATCATGAGCCTGACACTCAAAAGATGTCGGAACCCTGCACATATTTCCCTCTGGCTGGCAGAACCTCAGCTGCAGAGGCAAATGAGTCAAATTAAACCATGAACCACTGTAACAAGACTATCACCAGTCGTGTTTTGGTCCATGGACTTCTTTTTCAGGGGCGACATAGCTCAGGAGGTAAGTCGGAGGGTTGTCTGGCTGTCGGAGGGTTGCCGGTTCGATCCCCCGCCCTGGGTGTGTCAATGTGTCCCTGAGCAAGACACCTAACCCCTAATTGCTCCCAATGAGCTGATTGGTACCTTGCATGGCAGCCTTTCATCATTGGCGGGTGAGTGTGTGTGTAAATGGGTGAATGAGAGGCATCAATTGTAGAGCGCTTTGGATAAAAGTGCTATATAAATGCAGTCAATTTACTATTTACCATTAATTCATTCATTGCATTTATATTGCACACTTCCGAACGCTCAAACTGCTTTACAATGATGAAGGGGAACTCACCTCACCCACCACCAAAGGTGTTCTTGGCAGGGTACTTCTTTTTCACCTTTTTCAATTGTATTTGTGATATAAGCCTATCAGCCTCGCTGCACATTTGCTGTGGTCAATAAGTAAGGTTTCTATAACAAAGTGCAACACGTGAAAACAGATGTGCAGCGTCCAGTCACAGTGATTTCCTAAAATAACTGGGGCCCCCTAAAGCTGCCATGCTCTGTCACTACAGCTAATATACATATAGCCATCAGTGTATCCACAACACAACCTGTAAAAAACATTCATTAAATTCCCCACAATAATTCTTTGGGATAGCTGCTCACTTGTGCTGTTTGACTCACTTTCGCAAAACAGCTTATTGCAAGCATTCACTCTCATCAAAATCTCTAATCTTTTGGATGTTGCTGCTATGATGCTTGCTTTGGTACAGAAATCGCATGATGTTCATTCCTTACATAAATGAGAGAGCCACCATAGTTCTTCCAGTTTGGTCATTTCAATACTTTGCCTGTTTCTTTACCTTGTTCTCCATCCCAGCTGACCTTTTACCAACCTTCCAAGTTTGCTCACTGTGACTGCCTCACCACCACGTGACTCTGAGGGGCCTGTACAGGTCGGTCCTGGAATCCGTCACCGTGTGTTGTTTCGGTCCAAGCCTGGCCTGCTGTAGCCTCCAGCTAGAGGTGATTCTGCTGCAGCACCATCTGGGCCCTGATCAAAAAACACTTAAAACTTTAAGCCAAGTTTCAAGTTGAACGCAGGCATTTAAGGCTTCGCTGTCTAACACTGTACCCTTTGATATTAAATACTTCAGTAACAGCCAGTGTGAAGCAATCCTGATTTAACAGTTGCTCTTACTGTACCTATAATGTAAACCCAAATCCCTTATCCTAATGATTTCTGTCTTACTAACTCTTTACAGTTTTTACCTTTTCTTTTATCTTCCATCTTATTTTTTCCCACGCCAGGCAGACCAGAAACCTTTTGTCTTCTTGTTCTGTTTTTGTTCTTGCTCTGTTTCAGTCTTACTGACATTGGCCTCTCCCTCTATCTTTTTCTCAGTCTCCCTGCTGTTCTCCCCAGCTAGTATGGGATGTGTCAATTTTCCCACTTTCCTCAAGTTCAGAGCACTTTGTCCACCTGTCTCCTCTTTGCACTCTTTTTTTGTGGTGACTCGTTATCTACAACGGAACCATGACCAAAAACTCTTTTTCTTCTCGTGTTTCTGGCTTTCTTTCTCCTCTTTCTTGCTCTCCCTCTCACTGCTTTCTATCCCCACTGTGACGAGGTTCCGCTCGTTCTCCATTTCTCTCTCACTGATCCCCTCCTCTATCAGAACCGCAGTTGTCTCTCCCGTGGCCTGGGTGACTGGATCGTACGTCTCCTCAGTGCTCTCTCTCTCAGTTTTCACCTCAGTTATGTGTAAGATAAGTGATCTCAGTTCCCTTATCTCCACTTCCAACCTTTCTATTTCCATCTCATGTTGGAGTTCCATGCGCTCATATGCAAACTCCATGAATTCCCTCTGCTTCCTCCACTCCTCCCTCTCTTTCCTCCGGTCATGTTCCCTGGTTTCTCGTTCCTCCTCCAGAATGTTTCTCTCCTGCATTCTCTGTTCTGCCCAGGTGACCCATTCTCTCCTCAGCCCTTCAAAGAGCTCTAACACGTCCTCCCGTTCTCTGTGGTTCAGCTCCTCAAAGTTCCTCCAGTCTTCATGCAGCTCAAACATTGAGGCCTGTATTCTGCGGTGCTGCTCTTCCCACCGCTGATGCAATTCGTACATCTCTGCTCTGCACTGATCCTCCTCACGCTCCCTCCTCCACATTTCAGACTGCTGAAACCGCTCTACCTGTTCTCTTAATTGGCACTCCTCCCACTGCCTCCACACTTCCAGGTTTTGTTGTTGCTGTGCCAACTCCCTCCTGTATGCCCTCCTCTCATGCTCCATGCTCTCCAGCACTCGCATGCACTCCCTCTGCCAGGAGGCCTTCTCCTCTTCCCACTGCTGCCTGAACTCTCTCATCTCCCTCTGCCAGGAGGACTTCTCCTCTTTCCACTGCTGTCTCTCTGCAAGCCTCAGTCGCTCCATGCAGTTCCTCTCCTGCTGCATGCGCTGCCTTTCACTCCTCAGCTCTTCCCTCAGTCCTCTTAGATCCTCCAGGCTCTCCCCGGTCATCAGGAGGCCCTGTTCCTGAAGAACCTGCACAACTTTCTCCAGCATCTCCCTCTCACTCTTGCGTTGCTCCCTCTCTCTCCTTGCCTCAGTCTCCATGGCCTCTGATTTTTCTGCTCTGTTTGAATAAGGAGACTGCTTTAGCACAACTCTCACCTTGGTACATCTCACCTTGTTAGGTACATATTTGCATTTAGCCTTGGTCCGTTATTCTTAAACATGAAATGAGTATAGCTTTAGCACAAACATCATAATAGCTATATGTTTATTCACATGAGCTCACTAGCTCAGCATGTGCAACTGGAAAAAACCACATACTTAGCAGATGCTCTTACCCAGAGTGACTTTCACAACTGACATGCTTTATGTCATTTTATACAGCTGGAAATTTACTGACGCAAATTCTGTACCCTTGCTGGGTATAATGGCAGTGACCAACCCCACATTATGCTACACCGTCAGACCGTCACCGTCTGTGAAATCATTTTTAAAAAAATTTCTTAAAGCCTTAAATCACATATTTAGCTAGCCAGATATCCCAAGCACTAGAAAGCTAACTAATTAAATGAAAACGTTCCCAAGGCTTTTTAACCAATCGAGAACGTTAGCATGCAAAAAGGCCCACAGATCGCTTAGCGTGAGTGACTGGAGAAAACTAGGGAAGGAATTTGGAACCACGCAGCCCAAATAGCCGCTGATAAACCACAGAACAAGGCATCGTTACTGCCTTTTTGAAACCCACACAATCTTTGTTATTCAACCACATTGCTCACTAGCCTTGCTAAATAAGCGAAATGAATTGGCTACCTTTCAAAATGAACTGCCAGTTAAGTATCATGGGCATGCACGCCCCCAGAATTCCAGGTGTACAAATGGAGAAAAACTTATTTACCGATTATTTTGTTAATTCAAACGCCATTTTAAAACGTTAAAACCTACCAAGCAACTGGATTTTATCATAAGCTTACTCTCTTGTCCGACAGCGAATGTCTTTATGAAAAATATTCGTCTGTATGTAGTCAGCGCGATGAGTGTGTTTTATATTAACTTGACTCTTGTTTCGTCATAGACGAGACATCGCCTTGTATGACGAAACACGCGAGCTCGCGTGAATACACGCACACAAACGCGCGCGCACGCACACATACACATTTAAGGTGAAACCTGGGTGAAACCTGATGTGACGGCAGTGCATTACAAAAGTAATCGGTCACACAACGAAACGTAATCGGTCACAATAATTTCAAAGTGTAAAAACCTACCACAAACTGGATCCTCTCAAAATGGTAGATGCGATCGATCGCTATTTTCGCTTTTCTCTATACAACTAATAACTAATGAAGAATATTCCTTAGTGTCTGGTAATAACCACGACGAGGGTATTATATGAAACATTTTCATTTTGTGACGTTTCGTCCCTTGTTTCGTCATACATGAAACAAGTCCAGCTGCGAGTCCGTGTGCCTACAGTTAGTCTAAAACAGTTTTGTGTGTGTGTGTGTGTGTGTGTGCAAAACTTTTGTTGCTAAACTTGTCCTGTCTTATTTATTGTATGTAGCCTATTGCATGCTACCAACTGGCCAGGACACCTTTGAGATATTACTCTCAATGGAACACTAATGGTGAAACAAAGGGTAAATAAATAAAGAAATAAAATTTCATTGCATTCATAGCCAACTCTGAGCAGTGCAGTTGATTGATTTGGGACAACTGAATGTTTGTTTCAAAGCACTGAATATACTTCATATGTGGCAAAATATACCCAAAATATTTATTTACAGTGGTTTTCCCAAAAAAAAAAAAAAACATTTTCACAATCTGCTTTTCAAATGAAACGTACTGCTTGTTAACTGAGTTTTAAAATAAGTTTAAAGAAATATATTTTCACGGGGAGCCTCTATATTGGGTGCTGCTACAGTGGGCCCCAGAATTTCCATATTGTGCACTCCTACTACTTGCCTATCTTACTTATGCTGTGTCCAAATCATAGACTGTAGAAAATATGGACCAAGTCACTGTGACTTCACCCACTGACTCTCCATTGGCTTGGTGAAAAGCATTTTGAAGCCACCATGTTGTACAAGTAGGAGCCAGAGATGTGATGCCGCATTTTTGCATTCCAGTGTGTTACATTCCAGTGTGTTATTCCCCGTTTGTATCACGGTTCTGGTCAATGCGCTATCCTTCTGTTGGTCTGGAGAGGGTGTAGACTACCACATGCCTCCTCCGATACATGTGAAGTCGCCAACCGCTTCTTTTCAGCTGATAGCGAGGAGTTTCACTGTGAGAGCGTAACGCGTGCGAAGGTTCACGCTATCGCCCTTAGATCCCCTCCCTGCTGAACAGGCGCCCGACCAACCAGTAGGAGTCGCTAATGCAACGATCAGGCCTCATACTCTCACCGGCTTCCCACCTGTAAACTGGTGATGGCACTGTGAGTTTCATGAGACCACAAATGGGTTAAGTTGCTGTTTGCTATCAGTGACTCGCTGGTTGGAAGATACTGTGTTTCACTGTTGAGAGTCTTTTGATTTGTTCAGACAAATTCAGGTAAGGGGTCAGACCTTGTAGAGCAAATAATTATGATGTTAATGATAGAAATAGCAATAGTGTGAATAGCAACTCTCCCGGTTTTGATGTCATCAGAGACCAGGGAGGAGGGGGTGAGGAGGATTTAACCTGCAGGGGAGGAAATTCATCATGAAAACCAGTCTATTCTGCCAAGAGAAAATGTACTATGTTGTGTTCTTTCAGTGGTTTGCTTTACTTATGCCAAGTAGGTGTTAGTAAATAAAAGAAAGAAAATGAAACAAATTATACAAACCTATTGATTTTTATTTGATTAAATTAAACATATTTTTGAGCTTCTAGATCATGTTTATATAACATTAAAATATACAGTTTTAATTAGTATTTTTTTCTGAAACAGTGAATGCTCATGTTTTAATTATCTAAAGCCTGAATTTAATCTCTTCTCCTGACAGGTGCAGTGAGTCAGTCTGGGGTTGAAGTCATCCAGAGCCCTGGTGTTCTACTGCTGAAACCAGGGCAGTCTGCTGTCATGAACTGCACCCAGAGCACCTCTCAAACAAACATGTACTGGTATCAACAGAAGAACAATGGACCTCTCCAATTTCTCTTCTCCACTGTGAACTCTGAGGAAGTAACAGAGAAGAGTGATGGAGTCCCTGACAGGTTTAAAGTGTCCAGGAAAAGTCTGCCAAAAACAGAACTCATGATTATCGGAGTTCAGTCTGAAGACTCCGCACTGTACTACTGTGCAGCTTCACCACAGACGTGAACCATGTGGATTGTCCTGTCTAAAAACTATAAGGAGAGAGCAAAGGCTAACAGTACTTTTTTGTTGAGTCAAATGCTCCACAGTGTGGAGTGTCTTTAATCAAATCTTACCCCCACAGCCACTGCTACACACACCTAAAAACCTCTTCCTCGGTGTGACCTAGGTAAGAACTTTTGTTAGAATAACAATTAGGTCACATTTTATGCTTTTGATGTCATACGTTTTGAAAAAATCATTTAGGAAGTGTTTTTGTCTACATGTCTGTGTGTGATAATCCCCATCTCGTTTCAGAATGTGACGGGTTGCGTCATTTTTCATTTGGCATCTTAAAAGGCCTTTCTGTCTGGATTTTGCATGTTCTCCCCGTGTCCGTGTGGGTTTCCTCCAGGTACTCCGCTTTCCTCCCACAGTCCAAAGACATGCAGGTAGGAGATTGGAGACCCTAAATTGCCCATAGGTATGAGTGTGTGAGTGAATGGTGTGTGTGCCCTGCGATAGATTGGCAGCCTGTCCAGGGTGTATTCCTGCCTCTTGCCCAATGCATGCTGGGATAGGCTCCAGCACCCCCCGTGACCCTGCCCAGGATAAGCGGGTAAGGATAAGATAATGGATAGATGGAGGGGATAAATTTAACAATTTCAATTATCCAGTTCCCTTTTGCGCTGTTATTACAGACAAAACATCATGCAAGGAGAGTTTCTGCCAGTAGAGGGGGCATTATCGTCATCCTCATGATGATCAAAAGAAACATTTAGCATATTAAACTGACAGATGACAAAACGTTCCAGATACTCACGTCACAGCACCAAACAGTAATGATCACAAGGACTCTGTGCTTTCAGCATTAGAACAAATCTATCCATGACCTGATCATCTGAGCACCTCCCTATTAAAGATGCGAACAACGTTATACCAACTGCTTACTACATGTCTGCTTTGTTACTTCGGTAAGGAGAATTGAAATATCTTTAATCACATTTTTTGGTTTTCTTCACACTAATTTGAATTACACTCATTCTTTTTGTTGTGTATTCATGGACTTTTGCTTTGTTTGATGGAACCTTCATTTGAATGTTTGTCAGGAATGCATTCATTCATCTCATGCAGAATATTTGGGAGCCATCACTGTTGAGCAGACCCCATCTTCTCTCTTTGGAATCCCCAGAGATGATGTCCAGCTCATCTGCAAACATGATGGCAGCAACTATCAGTTTATGTACTGGTACCAGCGAGTACAAGGACAACAGGCATTAGAGCTTATTGGATTCCTCAATGATGCTATTGTCAATCAAGATGAAAAGTACAAAGGGAAATTTAATTTGTCAGGGCACGCAAAAGATAAAGGCTCTTTAGATATAACTAGCTTGAGTGTTGAAGACAGTGGAACATATTTCTGTGCTGCTAGCTACCACAGTGGTGGAAGTTGTCATCTACCCTTACAAAAAAACTTCTTATCTACCCACTGCTGTGTACACCTGTCTAACATCTGTCTTAACGACAGATTGATCTGTGGGACCAAGAGAATTTGCTTAAAAACATACCTTAAAACATAATTGCTGGAAAGTCTGGTTAGCAGACAATTGTCATTTACTTTGGTCCAAACATTTAGTGATCTCCAAATTATTAAAAACATTTATGCGAAAGGGATTAAAAAAAATTTTTAAAAACCCAAGATGCTGTTTGGATTAATCAAGATGAAAGCTCTACAAAGATCACATTATTTATGAGAAACAATATGTAATGCAGCGTCAGACGGTGTCAGTACAGAACCAACAAGGAACATGCATAATCCTGTAAAGAGAGACGGTTCCATTTGTGCCTGCATGAGAGCTAATAGCATTCACAAACTCCTTTTAAGTAAATGCTGGTTGAAACCTCTGCAATTCTACTCATCTACTCATCAAAAGTAATAATTCAATTTAACAAAAGGTTTTTTGTTTTTAAATATACAAAGCATATAGCTTTTATATCATAATACAAATATATTCACACACTTAGATTCAAAATGCGAATACATCGTTGTTTTTATTAATGTGTATCTACTGAGCACTGTGGAAATTCTTGCACTTCTCATGAACAGTATGTAATTCAGTGATGGATACTGTCAGCAGAGGGAGCAACAACTCAATATACCACATGCAGTCCGATGACGAACATCGACATGCCCATGAAATTACATTTTCTATTACAGTTCCACTTAAGACCTGAGACAGGTGGCATTCACTGTCCTCTTCTCATTGCTAAATCTAAGAAATCTATTATTTTCTTCATCTGAGCACCAGGCTGTTGAAGATGTGCAATGACATTTACCTCCTCATTGCCTGCATGTTCTGTCTACAGCGTAAGAACATCATCTTGGTTTTAACCAAATCCTTTTCTGCAAGTTCTTTTCTATGAACTTGATATATTTAAATGCATTTCTTGTTTTTGATTATTTAATCTATTTCAGCGATGTTCTGTAACACTACCTTCTCCCTTATAGATTCCACAGGAGCCATCAATGTGCTGCAATCTCCAATCGCTCAATTTGTAAAACCTGGGGAAGGCATGAAGCTCACCTGTCAACATGATGACAGCAGCTATGAAAGAATGTACTGGTACCAGAAACTGAATGGACAACAGGCACTGGAGCTTGTTGGATTCCTATATTTTGAAGATGTCAACCAGGATAAAGAGTACAAGGGAAAGTTTAATTTGTCTGGGAACGCAAAAAGCAAAGGATTTCTAACTATATCAAATTTGAATGCTGAAGACAGTGGAAGTTATTTCTGTGCAGCTAGTATCCACAGTGGTGGAGGGTGTCTTTTATCCTTTCAAAAACCCTCCTACTTAACCACAGCTGAAAACACCTGTCTAAGACGTTTTTCCGTTCAGTTGCTTATGTCGTAAACTCACTGTGGTCCACATGTACTGAAATGCTTCAGGCTGGCCACAAACTGTATAGATATGCATATTATGTGGTGAAGAGCATGCCAGTGTATCAGTGACATCCAGGATATTATATAGTATATGCATGTTTCACACTGAATCATTTACATCATTTGTTTAATCTGTTGCGAATCTGTTTAGATCACGTGTATTTGACCACACTATATCACTAGCAATATCTGTACAATTGATCAGTGGAAGCATCCACCCATTTATCCAATTCCATGGCCCAATCCCAGCGCTCTCTAACGGTCGATAATTCTCTGGTTACAATGTAGCACTTAGCTACGTTAAGATAACACCATTAGTGCTCCGTAGTAGGCTAACAATAAGCCGGGCGTAATGCAGGCTTCATGGGTTTTCATGTATATATTATATATAATGCATATTTTAATTACTGTTTAGTTAAGTATACACTATTCACTGTACTTACAGTTGTCATCTCTTCTCTGGAGACACTCTCACACCTGCTCTCACACCTGCTTGTCATGGAATACAACTGATAACTTCTAATGATTCATGAGTTTATGACAATATAAGTATTCATGTCTAATAAGAATATTTTTTATTAAACTCATTTTAATCTTACCAAAGTCTCCCGAGTATAAATCTCACTCCTGGATTAGATGCACCAATGCTAATTAAATATACGCTTTCTTGTCGCCGCAAAGCAGATGACGATTGACCACGTTCAAACATTGAGTCATAAATGTGGACACTTAAATCTCAGATGTAGTCGTACACCAAAGAATCATAATTCCTCGGGAAATTATGCAGCAATGAGACATGTCAAAATTTTAATAGGCTTAATAAAATGAGACAAAAACCACTTATTCCAATAGATTTTTCTTTAATGAAACACCCAAAATAAATACAATCAAGACAATCAAATTTATTCAGGTTTTAATGGTGAAATCCACTGGCCATGGCAAATTCTGCCCAATAGCAGCTGAAGCCCTCATTTTTTTCCAAGATCCTGATGATGACCTTTAAAACAGAAAACACAAGTCACTAGTCCCCTTTACACATCACTGTTATTGTTTGTCATGTAACCAATATCAGTCAGCAATAACTCAGCATCCACATCTTACCTCTTGAAGTATGACATCAAAGAGGCAGTCCATCATGTTGAATTCTATCATTTTTTTCTTGCACACCAGTAGCAGATTAGCAGATGCCATCAGCATCATGAGCCTGACAGTCAAAAGATGTCGGAACCCTGCACATATTTCCCTCTGGCTGGCAGAACCTCAGCTGCAGAGGCAAATGAGTCAAATTAAACCATGAACCACTGTAACAAGACTATCACCAGTTGTGTCAATGTTTCCCTGAGCAAGACACCTAACCCCTAATTGCTCCCAATGAGCTGATTGGTACCTTGCATGGCAGCCTTTCATCATTGGCGTGTGAGTGTGTGTGTCAATGGGTGAATGAGAGGCATCAATTGTAGAGCGCTTTGGATAAAAGTGCTATATAAATGCAGTCAATTTACTATTTACCATTAATTCATTCATTGCATTTATATTGCACACTTCCGAACGCTCAAAGTGCTTTACAATGATGAAGGGGAACTCACCTCACCCACCACCAAAGGTGTTCCTGGCAGGGTTCTTCTTTTTCACCTTTTTCAATTGTACTTGTGATATAAGCCTATCAGCCTCGCTGCACATTTGCTGTGGTCAATAAGTAAGGTTTCTATAACAAAGTGCAACACGTGAAAACAGATGTGCAGCGTCCAGTCACAGCGATTTTCTAAAATAATTGGGGCCCCCTAAAGCTGCCATGCTCTGTCACTACAGCTAATATACATATAGCCATCAGTGTACCCACAACACAACCTGTAAAAAACATTAATTAAATTTCCCACAATAATTCTTTGGGATAGCTGCTCACTTGTGCTGTTTGACTCACTTTCGCAAAACAGCTTATTGCAAGCATTCACTCTCATCAAAATCTCTAATCTTTTAGATGTTGCTGCTATGATGCTTGCTTTGGTACAGAAATCGCATGATGGTCATTCCTTACATAAATGAGAGAGCCACCATAGTTCTTCCAGTTTGGTCATTTCAATACTTTGCCTGTTTCTTTACCTTCTCCATCCCAGCTGACCTTTTACCAACCTTCCAAGTTTGCTCACTGTGACTGCCTCACCACCACGTGACTCTGAGGGGCCTGTACAGGTCTGTCCTGGAATCCGTCACCCTGTGTTGTTTCAGTCCAAGCCTGGCCTGCTGCAGCCTCCAGCCAGAGGTGATTCTGCTGCAGCACCATCTGGGCCCTGATCAAAAAACACTTAAAACTTTAAGCTAAGTTTCAAGTTGAACACAGGCATTTAAGGCTTCGCTGTCACTGAACCCTTTGATATTAAATACTTCAGTAACAGCCAGTGTGAAGCAATCCTGATTTAACAGTTGCTCTTACTGTACCTATAATGTAAACCCAAATCCCTTGTCCTAATTATTTCTGTCTTACTAACTCTTTACAGTTTTTACCTTTTCTTATATCTTCCATCTTATTTTTTCCCACGCCAGGCAGACCAGAACCCTTTTGTCTTCTTGTTCTGTTTTTGTTCTTGCTCTGTTTCAGTCTTACTGACATTGGCCTCTCCCTCTGTCTTCTTCTCAGTCTCCCTGCTGCTCTCCCCAGCTAGTATGTGACTTGTCAATTTTCCCACTTTCCTCAAGTTCAGAGCACTTTGTCCAACTGTCTCCTCTTTGCACTCTTTTTTTGTGGTGACTCGCTTTCTACAGTGAAACAGTGGCCAAAAACTATTTTTCTTCTTGTGTCTCTGGCTTTCTTTCTCCTCTTTCTTGCTCTCCCTCTCACTGCTTTCTATCCCCACTGTGACGAGGTTCCGCTCGTTCTCCATTTCTCTCTCACTGATCCCCTCCTCTATCAGAACCGCAGTTGTCTCTCCCGTGGCCTGGGTGACCGGCTCGTACGTCTCCTCAGTGCTCTCTCTCTCAGTTTTCACCTCAGTTATGTGTAAGATAAGTGATCTCAGTTCCCTTATCTCCACTTCCAACCTTTCTATTTCCATCTCATGTTGGAGTTCCTTGCGCTCATATGCAAACTCCATGAATTCCCTCTGCTTCCTCCACTCCTCCCTCTCTTTCCTCCGGTCATGTTCCCTGGTTTCTCGTTCCTCCTCCAGAATGTTTCTCTCCTGCATTCTCTGTTCTGCCCAGGTGACCCATTCTCTCCTCAGCCCTTCAAAGAGCTCTAACACGTCCTCCCGTTCTCTGTGGTTCAGCTCCTCAAAGTTCCTCCAGTCTTCATGCAGCTCAAACAACGAGGCCTGTATTCTGCGGTGCTGCTCTTCCCACCGCTGATGCAATTCGTACATCTCTGCTCTGCACTGTTCCTCCTCACACTCTCTCCTCCACATTTCAGACTGCTGAAACCGCTCTACCTGTTCTCTTAACTGGCACTCCTCCCACTGCCTCCACACTTCCAGGTTTCGTTGTTGCTGTGCCAACTCCCTCCTGTATGCCCTCCTCTCATGCTCCATGCTCTCCAGCACTCGCATGCACTCCCTCTGCCAGGAGGCCTTCTCCTCTTCCCACTGCTGCCTGAACTCTCTCATCTCCCTCTGCCAGGAGGCCTTCTCCGCTTCCCACTGCTGTCTTTCTGCAAGCCTCAGCCGCTCCATCCAGTTCCTCTCCTGCTGCATGCGCTGCCTTTCACTCCTCAGCTCTTCCCTCAGTCCTCTTAGATCCTCCAGGCTCTCCCCGGTCATCAGGAGGCCCTGTTCCTGGAGAACCTGCACAACTTTCTCCAGCATCTCCCTCTCACCTTGCTCCCTCTCTCTCCTTGCCTCAGTCTCCATGGCCTCTGATTTTTCTGCTCTGTTTGAATAAGCAGACTGGCTTAGCACAGCTCTCATATTGGTACATCTCACCTTATTAGGTACATATTTGCATGTAGCCTCGGTCCATTATTCTTAAAAATGAAATGAGGAGTAGAGCTATAGAGCAAACATCATAATAACTACAGTTTTATTTCACGAGCTCACTAGCTCAGCATGTGCAACTGGAGAAAACCACATGCTTAACAGATGCTCTTACCCAGAGTTACTTTCACAACTGACATTCTTTATGTTATTTTATACAGTTGGAAATTTACTGACGCAAATTCAGTAGCCTTGCTGGGTATAACGGCAGTGACCAACCCCACGTTATGCTACACCGTCAGTAGAAATAGCGAGCATAATCTGTGAAATCATAAAAAAATATATAAAAAGACTTATATTTAGCTAGCCAGATATCCCAAGCACTAGAAAGTTAAACAATTAAATAAAAACTTTGTCAAGGCTTTTTAACCACTCGAGAACGTTGGCATGGAAAAGGACTATAGATCGCTTAGCGTGAGTGACTGGAGAAAACGACTGAACGAATTTGGAAGCACGCAGCCCAAATAGCTGCTGATAAGCCACAGAACAAGCCATTGTTACTGCCTTTTTGAAACCCACACAATCTTTGTTATTCAACCACGTTGCTCACTAGCCTTGCTTAAATAAGCGAAATGAATTGGCTACCTTTCAAAATGAACTGCCAGTTAAGTATCATGTGCATGCCCCCAGAATTCCAGGTGTAGTAAATGGAGAAAACCCCCATTTTAAAACGTTAAAACCTACCCAGCAACTGGATTTTATCATAAGCTTTCTCTTGTCCGACAGCGAATGTCTTCATGAAAAATATTCGTCTGTATGTAGTCAGTTCGATGAGTGTGTTTTATATTTACTTGACTCTTGTTTCGTCATAGATGAGACATCGCCTTGTATGACGAAACACGCGAGCTCGCGTGCATACACGCACACAAACGCGCGCGCAACACACACATACACATTAAGGTGAAACCTGATGTGAGTGCAGTGTGTGACAACAAAAGTAATCGGTCACACAACGAAAAGTAATCGGTCGCAATAATTTCAAAGTGTAAAAACCTACCACAAACTGGATCCTCTCACAATGGTAGATGCTATCGATCTCTATTTTCGCTTTTCGCTATACAACGAATAACTAAAGAAAAATATCCCTTAGTGTCTGTTAATAACCACGACGAGGGTCTTATATGAAACATTTTCATTTTGTGACGTTTCGTCCCTTGTTTCGTCGTACATGAAACAAGTCCAGCTTGTGTGTGTGTGTGTGTGTGTGTGTGTGCAAAACTGTTGTTGCTAAACTTAAACTTGCACTGCATATACTTCATATGGGGCAAAATATACCCAAAATATTTATTTACAGTGGTTTTGCTCAAAATAATAATAATAATAATAATAATAATAATAATAATAATAATTTCAGAATCTTCTTTTCAAATGAAACGTACTGCTTGTTAACTGAGTTTTAAAATAAGTTTGAAGAAATATATTTTCATGGGGAGCTCTATATTGGGTGCTGCTATACAGTGGGCCCAAGAATTTCCATATTGTGCACTCCTACTACTTGCCTATCTTACTTATGCTGTGTCCAAATCATGAACTGTAGAAAATATGGACCAGGTCACTGTGACATCACCCACTGATGCTAGGCTTGGTGAAAAGCATTTTGAAGCCACCATGCTGTAGGAGCCAGAGATGTGATGCCGCATTTTTGCATTCCTGTGTGTTACACTGATAGTCTTCACTTCTGTGTGCCAATGTTGGTAATAACTCTGCTAAGTGATTGTAATATTAGGAAGGTACTCTATGTGAGAGACAACAGGAAAAACAGAGAAATAATGCCTGAATCATTCAAGGTTAAAGCCACCATGCCCTTTTTATTTGGAAAGAAGTAGTCCTTGTATTTATAACAAGCCTTGTAGGGATAGATACTGCCTCTAGAGGGTAACATTCTTCACAGATTACCATGTGGCCTCCGCCAGACCCATATGCCTGCAGAAAAATATCCGTTCCATTCACTTCTGTGTCACCTAAGAAACTGACACCACTTGTACTATTCATCTCAGCACAAGGATATTGAAGATGGACGTACAATTTTGTCTACTGCCTAGCTGCCTGTTATGTCTATTTCCTAAGAGCTTCATCTTGCTTTTAATAGTATATGATTTTATCACTGGATATCCATGGATTGTGTACATTGAAATGCGTAGTTTATTTCTGATTATTTAATTACATTTTCTATTTCAGTGATCCTCGGTAATGTTTTCCTCTCCCTTATGCAGAGTTAACAGGAGCCATCAATGTGCAGCAGTTTCCAGTTGCTCAGTTTGTAAAACTTGGAGATGACAGGGGGCTCACCTGCGAACATGATGACAAGAGCTATAACAGAATGTACTGGTACCAGCAACTGAATGGACAACAGGCATTAGAACTTGTTGGATTTCTATTTTTAAACAATGTCAACCATGATAAAGAGTACAAGGGAAAGTTTATTTTGTCTGGGAATGCAGAAAGCAAAGGAGTTCTAAATATATCAAACATGAAAGCTGAGGACAGTGGCACTTACTTCTGAGCAGCTAGCATCCAGAGTGATGGAGAATGTATTTTATACTCTCAAAAACCCTCCTACCCAACCACTGCTGCAAACACCTGTCTAAGAATTTTTTCTGTTCTGTTGTGAATGTCTTACAATCACTGAATCGTTCTAAGATCTGTTGGGATTGGGAATCTGTATGATCCACATGTAATGAATCACTTCAGACTGGCCTCACACTGCATGTGGATAATAGATGTGTTATGTGGTAAACAGCAGTGAAATCCCAGGAGATCATCAAAGGAGGGGTGTAAACTGGTGATGGCACTGTGAGTTTCATGAGACAACAAATGGGTTAAGTTGCCGTGTGCTATTAGTGACTTGCTGGTTGGAAAGATACTGTGTTTCACAGATGCAAGTCTATTGATCTGTTCAGACAAATTCATGTCAGGGGTCAGACCTTGTAGATCAAATAATTATGATGTTAATGATAGAAATAGCAATAGTGTGACTAGCAACTCTACCGGTTGTGATGTCATCAGAGACCAAGGAGGAGGGGGTGAGGAGGATTTAACCTGCAGTGCAGGAAATTCATCATGAAAACCAGTCTATTCTGCCAAGAAATGTACTATGTTGTGTTCTTTCAGTGGTTTGCTTTACTTATGCCAAGTAGGTGTTAGTAAATAAAAGACAGAAAATTAAACTAATTATACAAACCTTTTTTATTAAAAATACTTTTAATTTGTATTTTTTCTTAAAGAGCGAATTTTCATGTTTTAATAATCTAAAGCCTAAATTTTATCTCTACTCCTGACAGGTGCAGTGAGTCAGTCTGGTGTTGAAGTTATCCAGAGCCCTGGTGTTCTACTGCTGAAACCAGGGCAGTCTGCTGTCATGAACTGCACCCAGAGCACCTCTCAAACAAACATGTACTGGTATCAACAAAAGAACAATGGACCTCTCCAATTTCTCTTCTCCACTGCTAACTCTGAGGAAGTAACAGAGAAGAATGATGGGATCCCTGACAGGTTTACAGTGTCCAGGAAAAGTCTGCCAAAAACAGAACTCATGATTACCGGAGTTCAGCCTGAAGACTCGGCACTGTACTACTGTGCAGCTTCACCACAGTGGTGAACCATATGGACTCTCCTGTCTAAAAACTACAAGGAGAGAGCAGAGGGTAACTGAGTATCTTTTTTGTTGACTCTGAGTCAGATGCTGAAGACAGTGGCACATATTTCTTTGCTGCTAGTTTCCACTGCGGTGCAAAGTGTCTTTAATCACATCTTTCTCCCATAGCCACTGCTACACACAACTACAAACCTCTTTCTCATTGAGATCTAAGTAAAGACTTTAGTTAGGATAAAAATTCAGTCATATTTTATGCTTTTGATCATACTATACATTATGAAAAAATAATTTAGGAAGTGGTTTTGCCTACATGTCTGCGTCTGATAATCCCCACCTCGTTTTATAATATGACGGGTTATGTCATTTCATTAAGGATCCTTAAAAGACAGAAGCTTGGCTCCTTCAGACTGCAGAGATTACCCCTTACTGTTTTTTGTTTAAATATTCCATGTAAGTACAAATACCGCCTATAAAGAGTCGTTGTTCTTTTTTTGAGGGTGTTCAACCAATAGAGACAGGCATGCAGAGGAGTGGTCTGTCCCATACACTCTTACAGTTTAGATAGGTAGTGAGTTAATACTCACATAATCCTCTTCTATTCAATCAGTGCTATATAAAACCATTACTGACGTTGTTCATCTCAGGACCAGGCAATTGAAGATGGACAGAGTGTGCTACCTACTCACTGTTTGTTTAATGAGTAAGAGCTACATGAGGGATTTCATTTAAATACATTCTACATTGATGGAACATGGATTGTATTTAAATGTTTGTTCTTACTTTTGTTTCTAACTTTTAACTCTCTTTCCAGAGTAAAGTAGTAACGACTCAATTCGACTGTTCATCAGTAAGACTCTCATTCCTCTTTTGCAGAGTTCACAGCAGCGATCAATGTGCAGCAATATCCAGCTTCTCTCTTCGGAAGTCTGCACAAAACAACCCTCCTCACCTGCAAACATGATGACAGCAACTATCAGTGCATGTTCTGGTACCGGCAAGTGAAAGGAAAGCAGCACTTGGAGCTTGTTGGATTTCTTAATTTTGAAATGGTCAACCAGGACAAAGAGTATGAAGGAAAGTTTAACCTCTCTGGGAATGCACGGGAAAATGGCTCTTTGCTTATCTCAGGCTTAAATGCTGAAGACAGCGGCATGTATTTCTGTGCAGCTAGTATGCACAGTGGTAAAAGCTCTCTTTAAGGCTGTCAAAATACATTAACCACTGCTGTAGCTGCAACACCTGTCTGTATTCTCAGTGTCATTCTAGGGATTAACTTGAAGGATCTAGATAAAGTGAAATGTGGTAATCAAACTGTTGTTGGTCTCTATGTGGTCCAAAAGAACCTGCACGTTGAAAAGTCTTGCTGCTTTGCACTCTGACATGGATTATCAAAAGAATAGGATTTGAGACAAGGGACCACAATACAGCCATAAATGTCATGTTTTTAAAAGCCAAAGCCACTTCCTCTAACTATAGGTTTTTATCATTGGGCTGTCCTGTTCAGATAATAACAATATATTTTACAAATAAATAGGAAGTGGTTGCAAGCATATGTGTGTAAATGTTGCCCCTCATGTTGTAGAATACAAAAGTTGATACAAAAAATTGATGGATATGTGAATGGATGTATATCAATATTTATTTCTCTTAGCCAGTTCACCTTATATTGTAAATTTGGTCAGATGTAAGTGGAAAAATTTTTAATTGACTTAGTTTAGTTTCAACTGTTGCTGAACTGAAATGCTTAATGCTCAATTAATTTGCCTTTATAATATCTGACTCTCATTGAACACAATGTTATGTGATAATATTTTTTTAAAATATTAAAACATTTTTATAATGATTGTTTCAAGGTTAATTTCTTGGCTGTCACTAATTTGTCTGTCAATATTGTTTTTCAATGGTTGTGTAATTTCCTGTGTCATTCTTCTTTATGCGAGTCACTGCTTTTCACCATTTACTGTGATCCAAAAACCCGAAGAAAATATTATCTTGAAATATTCTACTGGAAGGTAGTGTTCATATTTTTTGTACAAGCTGACAAGTAAGGATTCAAATTTAGATTTCAAATGGCATGTATAAGCTATTATAAGCTATTATGTAAACATAAGCTCAATTTGCAATTCACATTAAGTTGCCTGCAGCATTTAGCTATTTTGCTTCAGTTTGTCTTATATTTTTTTAACTTCGAATCAATTTGGGTGTGTTTCCACAGCATGTGTTCAGGAAGCTGCCATCAATCAGTCGCCCCAGTAACTCTTGAAGAAGGCCGGGGGTTCTGCTGAGATCTCCTGCTCTCCTGATTCCAACAGCTTACAGGATTATTATTGGTACTGGCAGCTACCTGTCAAAGGAGCTGAGTTAATTGCCAATAGTCTCAGTAATCTAGAATCAGGATTTGAGTAACTTCAGCAACACTTCACAGAAATATGAAATAAAGAAACCAGAGATTTCTTTCTGTTTCATTCACGATCAATGCCCCGCAGATATCAGACAGTGCTGTGTACTTCTCTGCAGCAACTCAGCACAGTGGGGCAGCATTGCCTCACCCGTAAACAAAAGGTCATGCAGGGAGACAGCCTACCAGTAGGGGGAGCCATTACTAGCAACATGAGGCCTCAAATGGAACGTGTCTGACCACAGGGCTCACAAGAGAACTGAGATGAGCTGAGAGTTTAGAGTGCCAGTCTGCTCAGTTTACTCATGTTCTGAAACACAAGAAAATTCTTCTCTATGATGTGATAAATATGAACCCCCGGGACTTTTTTAAGATGGAGAGAGTCTGCTTTATACTCCATGTCTACACGATGTCTCTGTTAGGAAAGTATAAATATCAAATATCTTGGCTGCTTGTATTATACTTTAATATATAATAAATAATATTCATGTAAATATTTGTTACACTTATTAAATGTGTTTAGCTCTTCATTTGAAACAATCTCCTCTTTTTGTACCACTGCGCAAGGGGTCTTGAACCCTTACGAAAACCTTCCAACTTTATCTCTGCCAACTAAACCTACCTGGTAACTATTCTTTCTCTGAGAGACATAAAGTCTGCTCCTCATCCAGTGATACGTTCACAAACAACAATACCATGTCTTCAGAAGCTGACATTCTCTGTGCAGTTCCATAGTGCAGGGGTTCTCAAAATCAGCCACCATGTGCATGCTGGTTTTCATTCATACATTCAAACATAATTTCAACACCCGTATTGGAAGGTGATGCTCATCGTTCTCAGCCAGATCCTTTAACTGTCTACTGAGGGATGGTTGACCCTCGTAAAGCCACATTATGTCCAAAAAAAGAAATGCATGCCAGGAAGAACAAATCATGTTCCCACCACTTGACCTTTAATTAGATATATCAGGTAATATGTTTATATATGATATAAACAGGCAGGTGAAATCAGTGGGTTCCTCACTGCTGAAAAATTAGGGGGTCTTGGGCCACGACCATTTTCTATGTGACTGGTTGCTCTCATTCCACATCGATACCTACTGTACTCTCAAGCGATCTGCAGTTCCTCCCATGTTTTGCCTTGAGCATTGAATGCATGGACATCTCAATCATAATTCATGCACTTCTGTTAACTGTTGTTGTTTGTGTCGGAGTTCTGCACTGACACCAGTTTAAAGACCATTCCTTTTAAAGGGAAAATATTTAATTTATCTTGGTCACTAAAGCTAAATCTCTAAAAAAAATTAACCCCATCAATCATTATCTATGTGTCTAAAAACATTCACATACTGAAAACATGGGAAACACTGTTTAGAAGATTGATATAATTTTGTATGGTCCAAACATGTAGTGATTATTATTGAAAACATTGATAAATTGGGGGGGGGGGGGGGGGGGGGGGGGGGCATTTGTGGGTGGATTTTAACAAAAATATCAAGATCATGGCTGCCCAATTCTGCTCCTGGAGATCACCCATCCTGTAGGTTTTCACTCCAATCCTAACAACTCCCTCATTCAGCACCAAGAGATTTCTTGAACTGCAAATTCGTAGATTCATGCGTGCCAAATTAGGGTTGAAATGAAAACCTACAGGATGGTAGATCTCTTGGAACAATGTTTGGCAGCCCTGTTCTACACACAAAACAAATTGTATTCATTTTCACCAAAAAAATGCTGTAAACATTTTCAAACTCAAAAGAGTGCACTCTTTTCATTATCACTGTGCTAAATGTATTACACAATAAAAAAATCAATACACATTCATCATCAACTTTTTACCATCCATCAATTTGGTGGTTTCTCATTAAATAACTAATTGCATTTAAAATTTTCATTGCATTTATCAAGCTCCCTTGTTATGCTCTTATTACAAACAAAACATCATGCATGGAGCGTTTCTACCAGTAGAGGGAGCATTACCATCAGCATCATGATGATCAACAAGGAACATTCAGCACACTAAACTGACAGATAACATATTCCAGATATTCATGTCACAGCACCAGCCAATCATGATCACAAGGTCTCTCGTGCTGTCAGCATTAGTGATTAGAACAAATCTCTCCATGATCAGATCATCTGGGCACCTCTGTATTAACGATGCAAACAACTTTGTACCAACTGCTTACAACATGTCTGCTATGTTGCTTTGGTAAGAAATTTAAATAGCATTAATCACATTTTCAATGTTCATACAGTTATTGTAATTTGAATTTCACAAATTATTTGTGTTGTAATTTCATGGCATTTTTCTTGGTTTGTTGAAACTTCATTTGAATATTTGTCAGCAATTAATTAATTCATCTCATGCAGAATACTTGGGAGCCATCACTGTTGAGCAGCCCCATCTTCTCTCTTTGGAAACCCCAAAGATGATGCCCAACTCATCTGCAAACATGATGGCAGCAACTATCAGTATATGTACTGGTACCAGCGAGTGAAAGGACAACAAGCATTAGAGCTTATTGGATTCCTCAATTATGATTTTGACAATAAAGAAGAAAAGTACAAGAAATTTAATTTGTCAGGGAATGCAAAAGAGAGAGGATCTTTATATATATCTAGCTTGAGTGTTGAAGACAGTGGAACATATTACTGTGCTGCTAGCTACCACAGTGGTGGAAGTTGTCATCTACCCTTACAAAATAACATCTTATCTAACCACTGTTGTGTTCACCTGTTTAACATCTTCTGTCTTAGCAACTGAGTGATCTGTGTGACTGAGAGCATTTATAACATACCTTAAAACACTTCTTGAAAGTCTGGTTTGCAAATAATAGTCATTAACATTGGTCCAAACATTTAACAACCACCAAATTTTTCAAAACATTGATGCGAAGGGGATAAATAGTCCCAAGATGCTGTTTGGATTCACCGAGATGAAAGCCCTGCAAAGATCAGACAGTCCTAATTTAAGTTAAACTTCTCAGAACTGTATTCATGTCACTTGCTGTATATGAGAAATATGTCATGCAGTCTCCGACACTGCCAGCAGAGTCAGTACAAAACCGATCTCATTACTCAACAAGGAAGATGCATTGGCCTGTGAAGACAGACATCTCCATTTGCATCTGCATGAGCACTATAACAATTAGCATTCAAACTCCTTTTAAGTAAATGCTGGCTGAAACCTCTGTGGAACCTGTTATTAAATTGCTTCCTGTGTCAATTGTCTGTTGTTTAGGAATTCATCATGATTTAGTCAATTATGCTTTTTGTGTGTACGGAATGGAAACAGAGATGATGTCATCCAAGAGGGAAAGTATAAATTAAATTTATCAGGGCAAGGAAACAAAAGTTTTTTTTGTTGTTGTTGTTTTTTAAATATACCCGGCATATAGATTTGATATTTTAATGATACAAATACATTCACAATACATTCACAAAATGTAAATACATTATTTGTTTTTTTATTAATGTGCATCTACTCAGCAATGTTGACATTTTTTCACTTCTGATGAACGGTATGTAATTCAGTGATGGCTACTGTCAGCAGAGGGAGCAACTACTTAGTATATCACATGCTTTTTGATGACGAACATCGACATGCCATGAGATTAAATTTTCTATTCAGTTCCACTTAACAGCTAAGACAGGTGGCATTCATACAATCCTCTTCTCTTTGCTAAATCTAATAAATTTATGATTTTCCCATCTGAGCACCAGGCTGTTGAAGATGTGCAATGACTTTTACCTCCTCTTTGCATGCATGTTCTGTCTACTGCGTAAGAGCGTCATCTTGGTTTTCATCAAATATCTTTTCTGCAAGTTCTTTTCTATGAACTTGATACATTTAGATGCATTTCTTGTTCTTGATTATTTTATCTATTTTAGCGATGCTCTGTAACACTGTTCTCCCTTATAGATTCCACAGGAGCCATCAATGTGCAGCAATCTCCAATCGCTCAATTTGTAAAACCTGGGGAAGGCATGAAGCTCACCTGTCAACACGATGACAGCAAATATGACAGAATGTACTGGTACCAGCAACTGAATGGACAACAGGCACTGGAACTTGTTGGATTTCTATATTTAGAAGATGTCAACCAGGATAAAGAGTACGAGAGAAAGTTTAATTTGTCTGGGAACGCAAAAAGCAAAGGATTTCTAACTATATCAAATATGAATGCTGAAGACAGTGGCACTTATTTCTGTGCAGCTAGTATCCACAGTGGTGGAGGGTGTCTTTTATCCTTTCAAAAACCCTCCTACCTAACCACGGCTGCAAACACCTGTCTAAGACGTTTTTTCATTCAGTTGCGTATGTCATAAACTCATTGTGGTCCACATGTACTGAAATGCTTCAGGCTGGCCACAAACTGCATAGATATGCATATTATGTGGTGAAGAGCATGCCAGCATATTAGTGACATCCAGGAGATTATATATTGTAGACTTTACAGGCTGACCAGCTGTTTCACACTGAAACATTTAAGATCTGTTGGGAATCTGTTTAGACCACATGTAGTGAAGGGCTTCAGACTTGTCTCAAAAATCTTTGTAGTTTAGATAAATGTTGTGTGTAATTTGACCACACTGTATCACTGGCAAGATCCCTACATTTGATCAGTGGAAGCATCCACCCAATTCCATGGCCCAATCCCAGAGCTCTCTAATGGTCGATAATTCTCTGGTTACAATGTAGCATTTAGCTACGTTAGAATAACACCCTTACAGTAAAGCCACACTATATGCTGCAGCGGCTGCCTGGCGCCATGCCGCATCCCCACAATCGGCTATTTGCAGACGTGTCACCTATTTTTGACAGACAGTTGTGTTCGTTAAATGTTGACCGGGTTTAATGTCGTGTTTCATATTCATTGTCCTGTCTGAATAAAAATCATTTTTGCAGTAACCTAGATCTGAAAGATGTTAGTCAGCTGCTTAGCTTGGCTGTCTAATGTCTAGCTAGTGAGTAACAACCAACAACAAAAACATTGTATGGCTAATTAGCCAGCTAATGCCTTCAAAGTTATATCTGGTTACAGTAGCTAGCTAGGTGGCTGGTAGAAACGAACAACTAGCAACTAATAGATTACGAAGAATTTTTTTTGTTTGTTATTGTTGGTTGTTACTCACTAGCTAGACATTAGAACAGCCTAGCTAGACAGCATAATTAACATTTTTCAGACCTAGGTTACTGCAAAAATGATTTTTATTTGGACAGGACAGTCATAACTACTGTGTACTGTAGTGATTTAATACTGTAGCTTATTCTTCTGCCTAGTTGGCTTTGCAGATGTTAGGCCAGAATAGTGTTCATTGTTCTCGGCTAGAAATAGCTGTTCAAAATAAGTATTGTACCTTACTGAACCCGTGTTCAGCAGTTGTCTACGACCATGAAATGCACTTTTTTTGTACGTCGCTTTGGATAAAAGCGTCTGCCAAATGAATGTAATGTAATGTAATGTAACTAATAGTAACGGTGATAACTACATAGCAGAGCCACCAACTATTTCAGAGACTTTTCTCCACGCCGAGTTCCTCTTATCAGTGTCTCAGTAGGAGATTTTATTAAGTTGGGAAACCCGATACGGCAATTACGAGTTAGGTCCTCCATTGTGGAACGATAGAATGTGGAACTAAAATTAGAAAAAAAAAAATAGGTACAATTTACTTGACGGATCATTAGATCAACTAAGATTGGTTATCGCGAGGGGGTCAAAGTTGAACTTTGGCCATCTCCCCGCGGCCTCACCACCTCTCGCCGTGCCACCGGCAATCCCAACATGCCTTGCGGGGTCTGGCCGCCACCTCTCATTCAAAATGACACACTGTACGCGGCACCACCACACAGCGACACCGCCTCCATTCATTTTGAATGAGAGGTGGCGGCCAGACCCCCGCAAGGCATGTTGTGATTGCAGGTGGCAATCCCAACATATATTTACTGTTTTATATAACCTTAAGAAATCATTTTAAATTGCTTTTCTGTCTAACTTATTGGGAGTGCATAGCCCCTCCTGCATGTGTTCCTATTTTCCCCAGAAAACTGTCTCTGCATTTCTCCATTGTTTTTATTCACTGTGACATGATAGCCTTGAAGAAGTCAGAATGTCCGTTTCGCAGAAATCCAATGCGTTGTAACCAATTAGAGACAAACTGCAAAACTGCACTACGTGCAGGCTGAGACAAATGGGTTTGAGGAAAATTACAGAACACGCCTTTCACCTCTTTCACCTACTTTTAACGGTATAAAATGAAGGAATTTTAACCTATTCGGAGAGCGATCATACAGACGTGTTGTGGCGCAGTGTGGATTCTTCTATTCGGCCGAATAAAGGAATTTGAACTGGATATTGTGTGTACATCTGTTGGACTCTTCTCTGAATGACTGGTGAAAACTAAGGTAATTTCCACCACATGGTTCACAGGTGACCCAACCCTAACCCAAGGGCACATCCTGGACAGACCGGTTAAGCCACCTTGTTTACCAGCAGATTAACCCCGCGGGGCGAGAGCACTCAGGCTAAGAAGCCAGGAGTCTTGGTCCCGCCCCCCGCCCTGCCCCGCCCCGCCCCGCCCACATGCTTTTTTTTTTTTAGTTTGTCGGCTTTATAGGCCAGCCCCGAGAGCCGTCGGCCCTCAGTCCATCCGTAGCAGCCGTCATGAATATCGAGGATTTGATCAGGGTCGTGGCTGAAGAGGGAGACTTGGGGGCGTGCTTGCTCCTGATGCAGGCAACGGAGCAAGCGTTCTTGGATGACGTGGGGGCCGCCAAGCCGAGCCTGGTCTTCGCGAAACTCAAGACCGCGTTCGCGCACGGTGTGTGCGCCGTTGCCGCGAGCCCTCACGACCTGCCACGCCGAGCGCAGATCCTCATGAGTATGGCCCAGGCGTACTTGGCCTTGCAGGAGGTAGCCTTGAAAATGTCATAATGTCTAAACAAGTGTCATCATGTATGTATCTGTAGTGTCTTGTCATGGTTCTATTCTTTTTAATACCACGAAAAGTGACCTTGAGTGTTCAGAAAGGTGCCTGATAAATAAAATGTATTATTATTATAAACAAGTAGGGTTCTCAGAAATCCGATGTGTTGTAACCAAATAAAGAAAACCTGCAAAATGTCACTACGTGCAGGCTGAGACAAACAGATCTCAGACGAAAATTACAGGTTGGGCTTTTTGTTTCGCATGTTGTGACACTGTGTGGATTCTCCTATTCAGCTGAATGACGGTATTTGAACTAAATATTGTGTGTAAATCTGTTGGACTCTTCACATATATAAATAAAATGTATTGTTATTATTAGTATAAACAAGTAGGGTTCTCAGAAATCCGATGTGTTGTAACCAATTAAAGATAACCTGCAAAATGTCACTACGTGCAGGCTGAGACAAACAGATCTCAGACGAAAATTACAGGTCGGGCTTTTTGTTTCACGTATTGTGACACTGTGTGGATTCTCATATTCAGCTGAATGACGGTATTTGAACTAAATATTGTGTGTAAGTCTGTTGGACTCTTCGCATCGACTGTGGGAAATTAAGGTACTTTCCACCACATGGTTCACAGGTGACCCAACCCTAACCCAAGGGCACAGCCCGAAGAGACCCGTTAAGCCGCCTTGTTTACCGACAGATTAACCCCGCGGGGCGAGAGCGCTCAGGCTAGAAAAACCGGAGTCTCGGTCCTGCCCCCCGCCTCGCCCCGCCCCGCCCCGCCCCGTCTCGCCCCGCCCCGCCCCGCCCTGCCTCGCCCACATGATTTCTTTTTGGCTTTATAGACCGTCCCGGAAGGCCGTCGGCCCCCAGTCCGTCCGTAGCATCCGTCATGAATATCGAGCGCTTGATCAGGGTTGTAGCTGAAAAGGGAGACTCGGAGGCGTGCTTGCTCCTGATGCAGGCAACGAAGCAAGCATTATCTGATGACGCGGGGGCAGCCAATCCGAGCTGGGTCATCTCGAAATTCGAGGCCACGTTTATGCGTAGTGTGCGTGCCGTTGCCGAGAGCCCTCACGACCTGTCGCGCCGAGCGCATGCCCTCATGAATATGGCCCGGGCATACGTAGCCGTACAGGAGGTGTCCATGTACCTGCCACGCCGAGCGCAGATCCTTAGGAGAATGGCCCTGGCGTACTTTGCCAGGCAGGAGGTAGCCTTGAAAATGTCATAATGTCTAAACAAGTGTCATCATGTATGTATCTGTAGTGTCTTGTCATGGTTCTATTCTTTTTAATACCACGAAAGGTGACCTTGAGTGTTCAGAAAGGTGCCTGATAAATAAAATGTATTGTTATTATTAGTATAAACAAGTAGGGTTCTCAGAAATCTGATGTGTTGTAACCAAATAAAGAAAACCTGCAAAATGTCACTACGTGCAGGCTGAGACAAGCAGATCTCAGATGAAAATTACAGATCAGGCTTTTTGTTTCGCGTGTTGTGACACTGTGGATTCTCCTATTCAGCTGAATAAAGGTATTTTAACTAAATATTGTGTGTAAGTCTGTTGGGAAATTAAGGTACTTTCCACCACATGGTTCACAGGTGACTCACCAGGGCGCGGTGACCCAACTCTAACCCAAGGGCACAGCCCGAACAGACCGGTTAAGCCACCTTGTTTACCGGCAGATTAATCCCGCGGGGCGAGAGCGCTCAGGCTAGAAAGATCGGAGTCTTGGTCCCGCCCCGCCTGATGCAGGCCACGGAGCAGGCGTTCTCGGGTGACGCGAGGGCCGCCTATAATGGTGTGGGGGTGTTGGAGAACCAGAAGCGACTAATATAGGGGAACGAAAAGCTAACGCTACCGGAAGCGTTTAGCCACAAAGTCCCGAAGGACAAAGGGAAAGGGAAAGGGAACACCCACAAGTAAAACACAAAACAAATAAGATCCTAGGGAGAGTAACTCCCGCACACAAAGGATCAAAAACAAGAACCAAAAAACACGGAGTAAAAAGCCACTCCGAAGGACCACCTTGTCCAGCCGTAAAACTGGCTTGTGAAACCAAAAGCGACCTGTAAAAACCAGGGCGAAAAAAGAAGAGGACCAGTGGTACAGAGGCGAGGCTCTGGTACCAAACCCAAAACTGGTCTGAGTCGCAAAACTTACTCAGCGAAAGAAAAACCTGAGACGCAGCTCAGAAAAACGCAAACAAAATACACACCAGGGACAACGTCCCAATACCCACCGGCTCACACGAGCTCAAAAGAAAAGTATGAATACTCTTAAGGCGTCAGAATGCGCTCACAGCGCTAAGAGACTGAATCGCTTTAACCCAGGACACAGAACCAACCCACAACACAATTCTGTAATTCGTCCAACGAGCACCTATACCAATGTCGTACCGGCTTTGTGATAATGAGGTTTTACACAGAAGCGCAGATGGGTGTTCTGGCAGTGCTTATAAAGGCACCTCCCCAGGTGAAAATAATTGAGAAATCAGACACCTGGAACACATTAAGAAATTCTCAAAGGCCAGGTGCAGCACAAGGTCACTACACCCCAGAACCATGACAGGACCCCCCCTCTAAGGGGCGGCTCCAGACGAACCCTCAGCCCCGCGTCTGTGGAAGTCCCTTATCAGTTCTGGGTCCATAATGTCCCTAGTAGGGACCCATGACCGCTCCTCCGGGCCATAACCCTCCCAGTCAATAAGGTACTCTTTACCCCTGCCTACCCGTCTCTCAGCCAAAATGCGCCGCACCGTATAAACCGGGCCCCCCTCCAGGAACCGCGGGGGAGGTGGAGGATCCTCCACCGGAGCCAACGCACTGATAAGAACAGGCTTGAGACGGGAGACATGAAAGGTCGGATGCACTCTCATCGCCCGCGGGAGCTGCAACCGCACCGTGACGGGGTTGATTTTGCGGATGATCTTAAATGGCCCTACATAGCGAGGAGCGAGCTTCCGGGACTCCACCCGCAGCGGCAGGTCCCGGGTGGATAACCACACCCGCTGACCCACGTGATAAGATGGGGCCGGACGACGACGCCTATCAGCCAGCCTCTTTTGATTGGCGCTGGCGCGTAACAGCGATGCCCGAACCCTCTTCCAGGTGGCCCGACAACGCCGGATAAAAGCCCCCGCAGCCGGCACGCCCATGTTATCCTCCAACTCAGGAAATAGCGGCGGTTGGTACCCCATCTGCGCCTCAAACGGAGAATATCCTGTGGAAGCGTTACGCAGGGTGTTGTGTGCGTATTCAGCCCACCCCAGGAACCGGCTCTATGTTGTTGGATTTGCTTCCGCCAAACACCGGAGAGTGTTCTCAAGTGTTTGATTTGTGCGCTCGGTTTGCCCGTTAGTCTCTGGGTGGAACCCAGGCGAAAGGCTCACCGACGCACCCAGGAGAGCGCAGAATGCCCTCCAAAACCGCGCCACAAACTGCGGCCCCCGGTCCGACACGATGTCCAGCGGCAGACCATGTACCCTAAAAACATGATTAATTATAAGCCGCGCCGTCTCCGGTGCTGAGGGAAGTTTAGGTAAGGCAATAAAATGGGCAGCCTTGGAAAAACGGTCTACCACAACTAAAATAACTGTGTGACCCTCGGATGGCGGCAGTCCCGTAATAAAATCCAGAGCTATGTGACTCCATGGCCGTCTAGGAACGGGTAGTGGACGTAACAGCCCAGATGGTGCAAGATGGGGATTCTTATTACGGGCACAGACCGAGCAAGACAATACAAACTCTCGCACGTCCTTGTCAATACCTGGCCACCAGAATCGCCTGGCTAAAAACTCTTTGGTCCTGTGGACCCCGGGGTGACCTGTGAGCCGCGAATAGTGCCCCCATTTCAGCGCCTGAGCCCGTACCTCAGTCGGGACAAAGAGACAGTCAGGAGGGCCCCCTCCAGGGTCAGGCTCCCGACGTAGCGCCTCACGAACAGCCGCCTCGATTTTCCAACAAACCGGAGTGAGGATCTGATTAACCGGAATGATGGGTTCCGGTGGGCGGTCCTCGTCAGATTTGTCAAAAATCCGCGAGAGTGCGTCAGGTTTAGTGTTCTTCGACCCTGGCCGATAAGTCAAAATAAAATTAAATCGCGCAAAGAATAGCGCCCACCGTGCTTGTCGTGAGTTGCATCTTTTTGCGTCTCGTACGTATTCAAGGTTTTTATGATCCGTCCACACAGTGAACGGATGCTCCGCTCCCTCGAGCCAATGACGCCACTCCTCTAATGCCAACTTGACAGCCAGTAGTTCGCGATCCCCAACGTCATAATTTCTCTCGGCAGGAGACAGAGAACGAGAGAAATAAGCGCAGGGATGCACCCTCTGATCCTGGGGAGACCGCTGAGATAGGATGGCCCCAACCCCTAGTTCAGAGGCATCAACCTCCACAATGAAAGGCAACGAAGGATTAGGAGTGATTAAAGAACTGACCCCCCACCGTCTTCTTAGTAAGCGCCGTGATGGGCGCAGCCACGGAGCTAAAATTGCGGATAAACCGCCGATAAAAATTAGCAAATCCTAAAAATCATTGGACTTGCTTTATCGAATCCGGGGTTGGCCAATTCTTGACCGCAGAAACCTTATCCGGGTCCATTTGGATCTTTCCTGCAGACACAATAAACCCCAGAAACGAGACGGAGTCCGCGTGAAACACGCATTTTTCTGCCTTTACAAACAGGTGAGCCTCTAGGAGTTTGGCTAATACCTGCTTGACATGTTTGATGTGCTCAGAGAGATTGGTGGAGAAGATTAAGATGTCATCCAGGTAGACAAATACGAACTTCTCCAGCATCTCCCTGAGCACATCATTAACGAACGCCTGAAACACAGAAGGGGCATTAGTGAGGCCAAACGGCATCACTAAATACTCATAATGGCCAGTGTGAGTATTAAAAGCTGTCTTCCATTCATCGCCCTCACGTATGCGCACTAGATTGTACGCATTACGGAGGTCGAGCTTAGAAAATACAGCTGCCGATTGGAGGCGCTCAAATGCCGAATTCATAAGGGGCAACGGGTACCGATTCTTTATTGTGATCGTATTGAGACCTCTGTAATCAATACACGGTCTCAGGCTACCGTCTTGCTTTCCTACAAAAAAGAATCCGGCCCCTGCCGGTGAGGTTGAGGGTCTAATAAACCCACTAGCTAATGCTTCTTGAATGTACCTCCTCATAGCCTCGCCCTCGGGAATCGACAATGAATATAGCGAACCCCTAGGAGGCACAGTACCCGGATAGAGGTCTATGGCGCAGTCATAAAGTCGGTGCGGCGGCAGTGTGGTGGCCCTTTTTTTGCTGAACACTTCCGCTAATTCTCTGTAATCCTCCGGCACATTGGGAGGAAGGGGAACGGAAACCGCTCCTAAAATTTGCGCCTCATCCTCACCACCGGAAGACTGTGATAAAAACTCCTCCTCTAAATCGGAATTAAAACTACCATCCCACTCGTCTGCCGGCAACAACGCAATCTATGGAAAAATAAAAATAAATAAAAATACAAGTAGTCGTTAAGACAGGCGCATCAACTAAGTCACCTATGAAACAGCTGCCTAGTTAGTGTTGAAATGTTTACCGACAGATTAACTCCGCGGGGCGAGAGCGCTCAGGCTAGAAAGACCGGAATCTCAGTCCTGCCCCCCGCCTCGCCCCGCCCCGCCCCGTCCCGCCCCGTCCCGCCCCGTCCCGCCCCGCCCCGCCCCGCCCCGCCCCGCCCCGCCCCGCCCTGCCTCGCCCACATGCTTTCTTTTTGGCTTTATAGACCGTCCCGGAAGGCCGTCGTCCCCAGTCCGTCCGTAGCAGCCGTCATGAATATCGAGCGCTTGATCAGGGTTGTAGCTGAAAAGGGAGACTGGGAGGCGTGCTTGCTCCTGATGCAGGCAACGGAGCAAGCATTATCTGATGACGCGGGGGCAGCCAATCCGAGCCGGGTCATCTCGAAATTCGAGGCCACGTTTATGCGTAGTGTGCACGCCGTTGCCGAGAGCCCTCACGACCTGTCGCGCCGAGCGCATGCCCTCATGAATATGGCCCGGGCATACGTAGCCGTACAGGAGGTGTCCATGTACCTGCCACGCCGAGCGCCGATCCTCAGTAGGATGGCCCTGGCGTACTTGGCCTTGCAGGAGGTAGCCTTGAAGAAGTCATAATGTCTAAACAAGTGTCGTCATGTATGTATCTGCAGTGTCTTGTCATTGTTCTATCCATTTTAATACCACGTAAGGTGACCTTGATTGTTCAGAAAGGTGCCTGATGAATAAAATGTTATCCTATTCAGCTGAATAAAGGTATTTGAACTAAATATTGTGTTGGACTCTTCGCACCGACCGTGGGAAATTAAGGTACTTTCCACCACATGGGTCACAGGTGACTCACCAGGGCGCAGTGACCCAACCCTAACCCAAGAGCACAGCCCGAACAGACCCGTTAAGCCGCCTTGTTTACCGGCAGGTTAACCCCGCGGGGCGAGAGCGCTCAGGCTAGAAAGACCGGAGTCTCGGTACCGCCCCGCACCACACCCCCCTCTTTACAGGCTGACCAGGAGGCCCGTGGGACCCCAGTCGGTCTGCAGCAGCCATCATACATTTTTAGCGCTTAATCGGGGTCGTGGCCGAAACAGGAGACTGGGCGGTGTGCTTACGCCTGATGCAGGCCGCGGAGCAGGCGTTCTCGGATGACGCGAGGGCCGCCACCGCCACCGCCAAGCCGAGCCAGGACTTCTCAACGCCCCTGGCCGCATTTGCGCACAAGGTACACACCAATGCCGCGAGTCCTCACGACCAGCCGCGCCGAGCGCAGATCCTCAGGAGGATGGCCCGGGCGTACGTAGTCGTGCAGTTGGTGGCCATGTACCTGTCACACCGAGCTCAGATCCTAAGGAGGATGGCCCTGGCATGCTTGGCAATGCAGGAGTTGTGCATAAATCTGTTGGAATCTTCACACCAACCGGGGGAAATTAAGGTACTTTCCACCACTTGGTTCACAGGTGACTCACCCTAACCCAAGGGCACATCCTGGACAGACCGGTTAAGCCACCTTGTTTACCGGCAGATTAACCCCACGGGGCGAGAGCGCTCAGGCTAAGAAGCCAGGAGTCCTGGTCCCGCCCCCCGCCCTGCCCCGCCCCGCTCCGCCCCGCCCACATGCTTTTTTTTTTTTTAAAGTTTGTCGGCTTTATAGGCCGGCCCCGAGAGCCGTAGGCCCCCAGTCCGTCCGTAGCAGCCGTCATGAATATCGAGGATTTGATCAGGGTCGTGGCTGAAGAGGGAGACTTGGGGGCGTGCTTGCTCCTGATGCAGGCAACGGAGCAAGCGTTCTTGGATGACGCGGGGGCCGCCAAGCCGAGCCTGGTCTTTGCGAAACTCGAGACCGCGTTCGCACACGGTGTGCGCGCCGTTGCCGCGAGCCCTCACAACCTGTCGCGCCGAGCGCAGATCCTCATGAGTATGGCCCAGGCGTACGTGGCCGTACAGGAGGTGACCACGTACATGCCACGCCGAGCGCCGATCCTCAGCAGGATGGCCCTGGTGTACTTGGCCATGCAGGAGGTAGCCTTGAAGAAGTCATAATGTCTAAACAAGTGTCGTCATGTATGTATCTGCAGTGTCTTGTCATGGTTCTATCCATTTTAATACCACGTAAGGTGACCTTGAGTGTTCAGAAAGGCGCCTGATAAATAAAATGTTCTCCTATTCAGCTGAATAAAGGTATTTGAACTAAATATTGTGTTGGACTCTTCGCACCGACCGTGGGAAATTAAGGTACTTTCCACCACATGGGTCACAGGTGACTCACCAGGGCGCGGTGACCCAACCCTAACCCAAGAGCACAGCCCGAACAGACCCGTTAAGCCGCCTTGTTTACCGGCAGGTTAACCCCGCGGGGCGAGAGCGCTCAGGCTAGAAAGACCGGAGTCTTGGTCCCGTCCCGCACCCCCCCCCCCCCCTCTTTACAGGCTGACCAGGAGGCCCGTGGGACCCCAGTCGGTCTGCAGCAGCCATCATACATTTTTGGCGCTTAATCGGGGTCGTGTCCGAAACAGGAGACTGGGCGGTGTGCTTACGCCTGATGCAGGCCGCGGAGCAGGCGTTCTCGGATGACGCGAGGGCCGCCACCGCCACCGCCAAGCCGAGCCAGGACTTCTCAACGCCCCTGGCCGCATTTGCGCACAAGGTACACACTAACGCCGCGAGTCCTCACGACCAGCCGCGCCGAGCGCAGATCCTCAGGAGGATGGCCCGGGCGTACGTAGTCGTGCAGTTGGTGGCCATGTACCTGTCACACCGAGCTCAGATCCTAAGGAGGATGGCCCTGGCATGCTTGGCAATGCAGGAGTTGTGCATAAATCTGTTGGAATCTCACACCAACCGGGGGAAATTAAGGTACTTTCCACCACTTGGTTCACAGGTGACTCACCCTAACCCAAGGGCACATCCTGGACAGACCGGTTAAGCCACCTTGTTTACCGGCAGATTAACCCCGCGGGGCGAGAGCACTCAGGCTAAGAAGCCAGGAGTCTTGGTCCCGCCTCGCCCCCCCCGCCCCGCCCCCCGCCTCGCCCCCCGCCCCGCCCCGCCCCGCCCACATGCTTTCTTTTTTTTAAAAGTTTGTCGGCTTTATAGGCCGGCCCCGAGAGCCGTAGGCCCCCAGTCCGTCCGTAGCAGCCGTCATGAATATCGAGGATTTGATCAGGGTCGTGGCTGAAGAGGGAGACTTGGGGGCGTGCTTGCTCCTGATGCAGGCAACGGAGCAAGCGTTCTTGGATGACGCGGGGGCCGCCAAGCCGAGCCTGGTCTTCGCGAAACTCGAGACCGCGTTCGCACACGGTATGCGCGCCGTTGCCGCGAGCCCTCACAACCTGTCGCGCCGAGCGCAGATCCTCATGAGTATGGCCCAGGCGTACGTGGCCGTACAGGAGGTGACCACGTACATGCCACGCCGAGCGCCGATCCTCAGCAGGATGGCCCTGGTGTACTTGGCCATGCAGGAGGTAGCCTTGAAGAAGTCATAATGTCTAAACAAGTGTCGTCATGTATGTATCTGCAGTGTCTTGTCATGGTTCTATCCATTTTAATACCACGTAAGGTGACCTTGAGTGTTCAGAAAGGCGCCTGATAAATAAAATGTTCTCCTATTCAGCTGAATAAAGGTATTTGAACTAAATATTGTGTTGGACTCTTCGCACCGACCGTGGGAAATTAAGGTACTTTCCACCACATGGGTCACAGGTGACTCACCAAGGCGCGGTGACCCAACCCTAACCCAAGAGCACAGCCCGAACAGACCCGTTAAGCCGCCTTGTTTACCGGCAGGTTAACCCCGCGGGGCGAGAGCGCTCAGGCTAGAATTACCGGAGTCTCGGTCCCGTCCCGCACCCCCCCCCCCCTCTTTACAGGCTGACCAGGAGGCCCGTGGGACCCCAGTCGGTCTGCAGCAGCCATCATACATTTATGGCGCTTAATCGGGGTCGTGGCCGAAACAGGAGACTGGGCGGTGTGCTTACGCCTGATGCAGGCCGCGGAGCAGGCGTTCTCGGATGACGCGAGGGCCGCCACCGCCACCGCCAAGCCGAGCCAGGACTTCTCAACGCCCCTGGCCGCATTTGCGCACAAGGTTCACACCAACGCCGCGAGTCCTCACGACCAGCCGCGCCGAGCGCAGATCCTCAGGAGGATGGCCCGGGCGTACGTAGTCGTGCAGTTGGTGGCCATGTACCTGTCACACCGAGCTCAGATCCTAAGGAGGATGGCCCTGGCATGCTTGGCAATGCAGGAGTTGTGCATAAATCTGTTGGAATCTTCACACCAACCGGGGGAAATTAAGGTACTTTCCACCACTTGGTTCACAGGTGACTCACCCTAACCCAAGGGCACATCCTGGACAGACCGGTTAAGCCACCTTGTTTACCGGCAGATTAACCCCACGGGGCGAGTGCGCTCAGGCTAAGAAGCCAGGAGTCTTGGTCCCGCCCCCCGCCCTGCCCCGCCCCGCTCCGCCCCGCCCACATGCTTTTTTTTTTTTTAAAGTTTGAGAGCCGTAGGCCCCCAGTCCGTCCGTAGCAGCCGTCATGAATATCGAGGATTTGATCAGGGTCGTGGCTGAAGAGGGAGACTTGGGGGCGTGCTTGCTCCTGATGCAGGCAACGGAGCAAGCGTTCTTGGATGACGCGGGGGCCGCCAAGCCGAGCCTGGTCTTCGCGAAACTCGAGACCGCGTTCGCACACGGTGTGCGCGCCGTTGCCGCGAGCCCTCACAACCTGTCGCGCCGAGCGCAGATCCTCATGAGTATCGCCCAGGCGTACGTGGCCGTACAGGAGGTGACCACGTACATGCCACGCCGAGCGCCGATCCTCAGCAGGATGGCCCTGGTGTACTTGGCCATGCAGGAGGTAGCCTTGAAGAAGTCATAATGTCTAAACAAGTGTCGTCATGTATGTATCTGCAGTGTCTTGTCATGGTTCTATCCATTTTAATACCACGTAAGGTGACCTTGAGTGTTCAGATAGGCGCCTGATAAATAAAATGTTCTCCTATTCAGCTGAATAAAGGTATTTGAACTAAATATTGTGTTGGACTCTTCGCACCGACCGTGGGAAATTAAGGTACTTTCCACCACATGGGTCACAGGTGACTCACCAGGGCGCGGTGACCCAACCCTAACCCAAGAGCACAGCCCGAACAGACCCGTTAAGCCGCCTTGTTTACCGGCAGGTTAACCCCGCGGGGCGAGAGCGCTCAGGCTAGAAAGACCGGAGTCTCGGTCCCGTCCCGCACCCCCCCCCCCCTCTTTACAGGCTGACCAGGAGGCCCGTGGGACCCCAGTCGGTCTGCAGCAGCCATCATACATTTTTGGCGCTTAATCGGGGTCGTGTCCGAAACAGGAGACTGGGCGGTGTGCTTACGCCTGATGCAGGCCGCGGAGCAGGCGTTCTCGGATGACGCGAGGGCCGCCACCGCCACCGCCAAGCCGAGCCAGGACTTCTCAACGCCCCTGGCCGCATTTGCGCACAAGGTACACACTAACGCCGCGAGTCCTCACGACCAGCCGCGCCGAGCGCAGATCCTCAGGAGGATGGCCCGGGCGTACGTAGTCGTGCAGTTGGTGGCCATGTACCTGTCACACCGAGCTCAGATCCTAAGGAGGATGGCCCTGGCATGCTTGGCAATGCAGGAGTTGTGCATAAATCTGTTGGAATCTCACACCAACCGGGGGAAATTAAGGTACTTTCCACCACTTGGTTCACAGGTGACTCACCCTAACCCAAGGGCACATCCTGGACAGACCGGTTAAGCCACCTTGTTTACCGGCAGATTAACCCCGCGGGGCGAGAGCACTCAGGCTAAGAAGCCAGGAGTCTTGGTCCCGCCCCGCCCCCCGCCCCGCCCCCCGCCCCGCCCCGCCCCGCCCACATGCTTTCTTTTTTTTAAAAGTTTGTCGGCTTTATAGGCCGGCCCCGAGAGCCGTAGGCCCCCAGTCCGTCCGTAGCAGCCGTCATGAATATCGAGGATTTGATCAGGGTCGTGGCTGAAGAGGGAGACTTGGGGGCGTGCTTGCTCCTGATGCAGGCAACGGAGCAAGCGTTCTTGGATGACGCGGGGGCCGCCAAGCCGAGCCTGGTCTTCGCGAAACTCGAGACCGCGTTCGCACACGGTGTGCGCGCCGTTGCCGCGAGCCCTCACAACCTGTCGCGCCGAGCGCAGATCCTCATGAGTATGGCCCAGGCGTACGTGGCCGTACAGGAGGTGACCACGTACATGCCACGCCGAGCGCCGATCCTCAGCAGGATGGCCCTGGTGTACTTGGCCATGCAGGAGGTAGCCTTGAAGAAGTCATAATGTCTAAACAAGTGTCGTCATGTATGTATCTGCAGTGTCTTGTCATGGTTCTATCCATTTTAATACCACGTAAGGTGACCTTGAGTGTTCAGAAAGGCGCCTGATAAATAAAATGTTCTCCTATTCAGCTGAATAAAGGTATTTGAACTAAATATTGTGTTGGACTCTTCGCACCGACCGTGGGAAATTAAGGTACTTTCCACCACATGGGTCACAGGTGACTCACCAAGGCGCCGTGACCCAACCCTAACCCAAGAGCACAGCCCGAACAGACCCGTTAAGCCGCCTTGTTTACCGGCAGGTTAACCCCGCGGGGCGAGAGCGCTCAGGCTAGAATTACCGGAGTCTCGGTCCCGTCCCGCACCCCCCCCCCCCCTCTTTACAGGCTGACCAGGAGGCCCGTGGGACCCCAGTCGGTCTGCAGCAGCCATCATACATTTATAGCGCTTAATCGGGGTCGTGGCCGAAACAGGAGACTGGGCGGTGTGCTTACGCCTGATGCAGGCCGCGGAGCAGGCGTTCTCGGATGACGCGAGGGCCGCCACCGCCACCGCCAAGCCGAGCCAGGACTTCTCAACGCCCCTGGCCGCATTTGCGCACAAGGTACACACCAACGCCGCGAGTCCTCACGACCAGCCGCGCCGAGCGCAGATCCTCAGGAGGATGGCCCGGGCATACGTAGTCGTGCAGTTGGTGGCCATGTACCTGTCACACCGAGCTCAGATCCTAAGGAGGATAGCCCTGGCATGCTTGGCAATGCAGGAGTTGTGCATAAATCTGTTGGAATCTTCACACCAACCGGGGGAAATTAAGGTACTTTCCACCACTTGGTTCACAGGTGACTCACCCTAACCCAAGGGCACATCCTGGACAGACCGGTTAAGCCACCTTGTTTACCGGCAGATTAACCCCACGGGGCGAGTGCGCTCAAGCTAAGAAGCCAGGAGTCTTGGTCCCGCCCCCCGCCCTGCCCCGCCCCGCCCCGCCCCGCCCACATGCTTTTTTTTTTTTTAAAGTTTGAGAGCCGTAGGCCCCCAGTCCGTCCGTAGCAGCCGTCATGAATATCGAGGATTTGATCAGGGTCGTGGCTGAAGAGGGAGACTTGGGGGCGTGCTTGCTCCTGATGCAGGCAACGGAGCAAGCGTTCTTGGATGACGCGGGGGCCGCCAAGCCGAGCCTGGTCTTTGCGAAACTCGAGACCGCGTTCGCACACGGTGTGCGCGCCGTTGCCGCGAGCCCTCACAACCTGTCGCGCCGAGCGCAGATCCTCATGAATATGGCCCAGGCGTACGTGGCCGTACAGGAGTTGACCACGTACATGCCACGCCGAGCGCCGATCCTCAGCAGGATGGCCCTGGTGTACTTGGCCATGCAGGAGGTAGCCTTGAAGAAGTCATAATGTCTAAACAAGTGTCGTCATGTATGTATCTGCAGTGTCTTGTCATGGTTCTATCCATTTTAATACCACGTAAGGTGACCTTGAGTGTTCAGAAAGGCGCCTGATAAATAAAATGTTCTCCTATTCAGCTGAATAAAGGTATTTGAACTAAATATTGTGTTGGACTCTTCGCACCGACCGTGGGAAATTAAGGTACTTTCCACCACATGGGTCACAGGTGACTCACCAAGGCGCGGTAACCCAACCCTAACCCAAGAGCACAGCCCGAACAGACCCGTTAAGCCGCCTTGTTTACCGGCAGGTTAACCCCGCGGGGCGAGAGCGCTCAGGCTAGAAAGACCGGAGTCTCGGTCCCGTCCCGCACCCCCCCCCCCCCCTCTTTACAGGCTGACCAGGAGGCCCGTGGGACCCCAGTCGGTCTGCAGCAGCCATCATACATTTTTGGCGCTTAATCGGGGTCGTGTCCGAAACAGGAGACTGGGCGGTGTGCTTACGCCTGATGCAGGCCGCGGAGCAGGCGTTCTCGGATGACGCGAGGGCCGCCACCGCCACCGCCAAGCCGAGCCAGGACTTCTCAACGCCCCTGGCCGCATTTGCGCACAAGGTACACACTAACGCCGCGAGTCCTCACGACCAGCCGCGCCGAGCGCAGATCCTCAGGAGGATGGCCCGGGCGTACGTAGTCGTGCAGTTGGTGGCCATGTACCTGTCACACCGAGCTCAGATCCTAAGGAGGATGGCCCTGGCATGCTTGGCAATGCAGGAGTTGTGCATAAATCTGTTGGAATCTCACACCAACCGGGGGAAATTAAGGTACTTTCCACCACTTGGTTCACAGGTGACTCACCCTAACCCAAGGGCACATCCTGGACAGACCGGTTAAGCCACCTTGTTTACCGGCAGATTAACCCCGCGGGGCGAGAGCACTCAGGCTAAGAAGCCAGGAGTCTTGGTCCCGCCCCGCCTCCCGCCCCGCCCCCCGCCCTGCCCCGCCCAGCCCACATGCTTTCTTTTTTTTTAAAGTTTGTCGGCTTTATAGGCCGGCCCCGAGAGCCGTAGGCCCCCAGTCCGTCCGTAGCAGCCGTCATGAATATCGAGGATTTGATCAGGGTCGTGGCTGAAGAGGGAGACTTGGGGGCGTGCTTGCTCCTGATGCAGGCAACGGAGCAAGCGTTCTTGGATGACGCGGGGGCCGCCAAGCCGAGCCTGGTCTTCGCGAAACTCGAGACCGCGTTCGCACACGGTGTGCGCGCCGTTGCCGCGAGCCCTCACAACCTGTCGCGCCGAGCGCAGATCCTCATGAGTATGGCCCAGGCGTACGTGGCCGTACAGGAGGTGACCACGTACATACCACGCCGAGCGCCGATCCTCAGCAGGATGGCCCTGGTGTACTTAGCCATGCAGGAGGTTGCCTTGAAGAAGTCATAATGTCTAAACAAGTGTCGTCATGTATGTATCTGCAGTGTCTTGTCATGGTTCTATCCATTTGAATACCACGTAAGGTGACCTTGAGTGTTCAGAAAGGCGCCTGATAAATAAAATGTTCTCCTATTCAGCTGAATAAAGGTATTTGAACTAAATATTGTGTTGGACTCTTCGCACCGACCGTGGGAAATTAAGGTACTTTCCACCACATGGGTCACAGGTGACTCACCAAGGCGCGGTGACCCAACCCTAACCCAAGAGCACAGCCCGAACAGACCCGTTAAGCCGCCTTGTTTACCGGCAGGTTAACCCCGCGGGGCGAGAGCGCTCAGGCTAGAATTACCGGAGTCTCGGTCCCGTCCCGCACCCCCCCCCCCCCTCTTTACAGGCTGACCAGGAGGCCCGTGGGACCCCAGTCGGTCTGCAGCAGCCATCATACATTTATAGCGCTTAATCGGGGTCGTGGCCGAAACAGGAGACTGGGCGGTGTGCTTACGCCTGATGCAGGCCGCGGAGCAGGCGTTCTCGGATGACGCGAGGGCCGCCACCGCCACCGCCAAGCCGAGCCAGGACTTCTCAACGCCCCTGGCCGCATTTGCGCACAAGGTACACACCAACGCCGCGAGTCCTCACGACCAGCCGCGCCGAGCGCAGATCCTCAGGAGGATGGCCCGGGCGTACGTAGTCGTGCAGTTGGTGGCCATGTACCTGTCACACCGAGCTCAGATCCTAAGGAGGATGGCCCTGGCATGCTTGGCAATGCAGGAGTTGTGCATAAATCTGTTGGAATCTTCACACCAACCGGGGGAAATTAAGGTACTTTCCACCACTTGGTTCACAGGTGACTCACCCTAACCCAAGGGCACATCCTGGACAGACCGGTTAAGCCACCTTGTTTACCGGCAGATTAACCCCACGGGGCGAGTGCGCTCAGGCTAAGAAGCCAGGAGTCTTGGTCCCGGCCCCCGCCCTGCCCCGCCCCGCTCCGCCCCGCCCACATGCTTTTTTTTTTTTTAAAGTTTGAGAGCCGTAGGCCCCCAGTCCGTCCGTAGCAGCCGTCATGAATATCGAGGATTTGATCAGGGTCGTGGCTGAAGAGGGAGACTTGGGGGCGTGCTTGCTCCTGATGCAGGCAACGGAGCAAGCGTTCTTGGATGACGCGGGGGCCGCCAAGCCGAGCCTGGTCTTCGCGAAACTCGAGACCGCGTTCGCACACGGTGTGCGCGCCGTTGCCGCGAGCCCTCACAACCTGTCGCGCCGAGCGCAGATCCTCATGAGTATGGCCCAGGCGTACGTGGCCGTACAGGAGGTGACCACGTACATGCCACGCCGAGCGCCGATCCTCAGCAGGATGGCCCTGGTGTACTTGGCCATGCAGGAGATAGCCTTGAAGAAGTCATAATGTCTAAACAAGTGTCGTCATGTATGTATCTGCAGTGTCTTGTCATGGTTCTATCCATTTTAATACCACGTAAGGTGACCTTGAGTGTTCAGAAAGGCGCCTGATAAATAAAATGTTCTCCTATTCAGCTGAATAAAGGTATTTGAACTAAATATTGTGTTGGACTCTTCGCACCGACCGTGGGAAATTAAGGTACTTTCCACCACATGGGTCACAGGTGACTCACCAGGGCGCGGTGACCCAACCCTAACCCAAGAGCACAGCCCGAACAGACCCGTTAAGCCGCCTTGTTTACCGGCAAGTTAACCCCGCGGGGCGAGAGCGCTCAGGCTAGAAAGACCGGAGTCTCGGTCCCGTCCCGCACCCCCCCCCCCCCCTCTTTACAGGCTGACCAGGAGGCCCGTGGGACCCCAGTCGGTCTGCAGCAGCCATCATACATTTTTGGCGCTTAATCGGGGTCGTGTCCGAAACAGGAGACTGGGCGGTGTGCTTACGCCTGATGCAGGCCGCGGAGCAGGCGTTCTCGGATGACGCGAGGGCCGCCACCGCCACCGCCAAGCCGAGCCAGGACTTCTCAACGCCCCTGGCCGCATTTGCGCACAAGGTACACACTAACGCCGCGAGTCCTCACGACCAGCCGCGCCGAGCGCAGATCCTCAGGAGGATGGCCCGGGCGTACGTAGTCGTGCAGTTGGTGGCCATGTACCTGTCACACCGAGCTCAGATCCTAAGGAGGATGGCCCTGGCATGCTTGGCAATGCAGGAGTTGTGCATAAATCTGTTGGAATCTCACACCAACCGGGGGAAATTAAGGTACTTTCCACCACTTGGTTCACAGGTGACTCACCCTAACCCAAGGGCACATCCTGGACAGACCGGTTAAGCCACCTTGTTTACCGGCAGATTAACCCCGCGGGGCGAGAGCACTCAGGCTAAGAAGCCAGGAGTCTTGGTCCCGCCCCGCCCCCCGCCCCGCCCCCCCCCCCGCCCCGCCCCGCCCACATGCTTTCTTTTTTTTAAAAGTTTGTCGGCTTTATAGGCCGGCCCCGAGAGCCGTAGGCCCCCAGTCCGTCCGTAGCAGCCGTCATGAATATCGAGGATTTGATCAGGGTCGTGGCTGAAGAGGGAGACTTGGGGGCGTGCTTGCTCCTGATGCAGGCAACGGAGCAAGCGTTCTTGGATGACGCGGGGGCCGCCAAGCCGAGCCTGGTCTTCGCGAAACTCGAGACCGCGTTCGCACACGGTGTGCGCGCCGTTGCCGCGAGCCCTCACAACCTGTCGCGCCGAGCGCAGATCCTCATGAGTATGGCCCAGGCGTACGTGGCCGTACAGGAGGTGACCACGTACATGCCACGCCGAGCGCCGATCCTCAGCAGGATGGCCCTGGTGTACTTGGCCATGCAGGAGGTAGCCTTGAAGAAGTCATAATGTCTAAACAAGTGTCGTCATGTATGTATCTGCAGTGTCTTGTCATGGTTCTATCCATTTTAATACCACGTAAGGTGACCTTGAGTGTTCAGAAAGGCGCCTGATAAATAAAATGTTCTCCTATTCAGCTGAATAAAGGTATTTGAACTAAATATTGTGTTGGACTCTTCGCACCGACCGTGGGAAATTAAGGTACTTTCCACCACATGGGTCACAGGTGACTCACCAAGGCGCGGTGACCCAACCCTAACCCAAGAGCACAGCCCGAACAGACCCGTTAAGCCGCCTTGTTTACCGGCAGGTTAACCCCGCGGGGCGAGAGCGCTCAGGCTAGAATTACCGGAGTCTCGGTCCCGTGCCGGGCCCCCCCCCCCCCCCCCTCTTTACAGGCTGACCAGGAGGCCCGTGGGACCCCAGTCGGTCTGCAGCAGCCATCATACATTTATAGCGCTTAATCGGGGTCGTGGCCAAAACAGGAGACTGGGCGGTGTGCTTACGCCTGATGCAGGCCGCGGAGCAGGCGTTCTCGGATGACGCGAGGGCCGCCACCGCCACCGCCAAGCCGAGCCAGGACTTCTCAACGCCCCTGGCCGCATTTGCGCATAAGGTACACACCAACGCCGCGAGTCCTCACGACCAGCCGCGCCGAGCGCAGATCCTCAGGAGGATGGCCCGGGCGTACGTAGTCGTGCAGTTGGTGGCCATGTACCTGTCACACCGAGCTCAGATCCTAAGGAGGATGGCCCTGGCATGCTTGGCAATGCAGGAGTTGTGCATAAATCTGTTGGAATCTTCACACCAACCGGGGGAAATTAAGGTACTTTCCACCACTTGGTTCACAGGTGACTCACCCTAACCCAAGGGCACATCCTGGACAGACCGGTTAAGCCACCTTGTTTACCGGCAGATTAACCCCACGGGGCGAGAGCGCTCAGGCTAAGAAGCCAGGAGTCTTGGTCCCGCCCCCCGCCCTGCCCCGCCCCGCTCCGCCCCGCCCACATGCTTTTTTTTTTTTTAAAGTTTGTCGGCTTTATAGGCCGGCCCCGAGAGCCGTAGGCCCCCAGTCCGTCCGTAGCAGCCGTCATGAATATCGAGGATTTGATCAGGGTCGTGGCTGAAGAGGGAGACTTGGGGGCGTGCTTGCTCCTGATGCAGGCAACGGAGCAAGCGTTCGTGGATGACGCGGGGGCCGCCAAGCCGAGCCTGGTCTTCGCGAAACTCGAGACCGCGTTCGCACACGGTGTGCGCGCCGTTGTCGCGAGCCCTCACAACCTGTCGCGCCGAGCGCAGATCCTCATGAGTATGGCCCAGGCGTACGTGGCCGTACAGGAGGTGACCACGTACATGCCACGCCGAGCGCCGATCCTCAGCAGGATGGCCCTGGTGTACTTGGCCATGCAGGAGGTAGCCTTGAAGAAGTCATAATGTCTAAACAAGTGTCGTCATGTATGTATCTGCAGTGTCTTGTCATGGTTCTATCCATTTTAATACCACGTAAGGTGACCTTGAGTGTTCAGAAAGGCGCCTGATAAATAAAATGTTCTCCTATTCAGCTGAATAAAGGTATTTGAACTAAATATTGTGTTGGACTCTTCGCACCGACCGTGGGAAATTAAGGTACTTTCCACCACATGGGTCACAGGTGACTCACCAAGGCGCGGTAACCCAACCCTAACCCAAGAGCACAGCCCGAACAGACCCGTTAAGCCGCCTTGTTTACCGGCAGGTTAACCCCGCGGGGCGAGAGCGCTCAGGCTAGAATTACCGGAGTCTCGGTCCCGTCCCGCACCCCCCCCCCCCCTCTTTACAGGCTGACCAGGAGGCCCGTGGGACCCCAGTCGGTCTGCAGCAGCCATCATACATTTATAGCGCTTAATCGGGGTCGTGGCCGAAACAGGAGACTGGGCGGTGTGCTTACGCCTGATGCAGGCCGCGGAGCAGGCGTTCTCGGATGACGCGAGGGCCGCCACCGCCACCGCCAAGCCGAGCCAGGACTTCTCAACGCCCCTGGCCGCATTTGCGCACAAGGTACACACCAACGCCGCGAGTCCTCACGACCAGCCGCGCCGAGCGCAGATCCTCAGGAGGATGGCCCGGGCGTACGTAGTCGTGCAGTTGGTGGCCATGTACCTGTCACACCGAGCTCAGATCCTAAGGAGGATGGCCCTGGCATGCTTGGCAATGCAGGAGTTGTGCATAAATCTGTTGGAATCTTCACACCAACCGGGGGAAATTAAGGTACTTTCCACCACTTGGTTCACAGGTGACTCACCCTAACCCAAGGGCACATCCTGGACAGACCGGTTAAGCCACCTTGTTTACCGGCAGATTAACCCCACGGGGCGAGTGCGCTCAGGCTAAGAAGCCAGGAGTCTTGGTCCCGCCCCCCGCCCTGCCCCGCCCCGCTCCGCCCCGCCCACATGCTTTTTTTTTTTTTAAAGTTTGAGAGCCGTAGGCCCCCAGTCCGTCCGTAGCAGCCGTCATGAATATCGAGGATTTGATCAGGGTCGTGGCTGAAGAGGGAGACTTGGGGGCGTGCTTGCTCCTGATGCAGGCAACGGAGCAAGCGTTCTTGGATGACGCGGGGGCCGCCAAGCCGAGCCTGGTCTTCGCGAAACTCGAGACCGCGTTCGCACACGGTGTGCGCGCCATTGCCGCGAGCCCTCACAACCTGTCGTGCCGAGCGCAGATCCTCATGAGTATGGCCCAGGCGTACGTGGCCGTACAGGAGGTGACCACGTACATGCCACGCCGAGCGCCGATCCTCAGCAGGATGGCCCTGGTGTACTTGGCCATGCAGGAGGTAGCCTTGAAGAAGTCATAATGTCTAAACAAGTGTCGTCATGTATGTATCCGCAGTGTCTTGTCATGGTTCTATCCATTTTAATACCACGTAAGGTGACCTTGAGTGTTCAGAAAGGCGCCTGATAAATAAAATGTTCTCCTATTCAGCTGAATAAAGGTATTTGAACTAAATATTGTGTTGGACTCTTCGCACCGACCGTGGGAAATTAAGGTACTTTCCACCACATGGGTCACAGGTGACTCACCAGGGCGCGGTGACCCAACCCTAACCCAAGAGCACAGCCCGAACAGACCCGTTAAGCCGCCTTGTTTACCGGCAGGTTAACCCCGCGGGGCGAGAGCGCTCAGGCTAGAAAGACCGGAGTCTCGGTCTCGTCCCGCACCCCACCCCCCTCTTTACAGGCTGACCAGGAGGCCCGTGGGACCCCAGTCGGTCTGCAGCAGCCATCATACATTTTTAGCGCTTAATCGGGGTCGTGTCCGAAACAGGAGACTGGGCGGTGTGCTTACGCCTGATGCAGGCCGCGGAGCAGGCGTTCTTGGATGACGCGAGGGCAGCCACCGCCACCGCCAAGCCGAGCCAGGACTTCTCAACGCCCCTGGCCGCATTTGCGCACAAGGTACACACCAACGCCGCGAGTCCTCACGACCAGCCGCGCCGAGCGCAGATCCTCAGGAGGATGGCCCGGGCGTACGTAGTCATGCAGTTGGTGGCCATGTACCTGTCACACCGAGCTCAGATCCTAAGGAGGATGGCCCTGGCATGCTTGGCAATGCAGGAGTTGTGCATAAATCTGTTGGAATCTTCACACCAACCGGGGGAAATTAAGGTACTTTCCACCACTTGGTTCACAGGTGACTCACCCTAACCCAAGGGCACATCCTGGACAGACCGGTTAAGCCACCTTGTTTACCGGCAGATTAACCGCACGGGGCGAGAGCGCTCAGGCTAAGAAGCCAGGAGTCTTGGTCCCGCCCCCCACCCTGCCCAGCCCCGCCCCGCCCCGCCCACATGCTTTTTTTTTTTTTTAAGTTTGTCGGCTTTATAGGCCGGCCCCGAGAGCCGTAGGCCCCCAGTCCGTCCGTAGCAGCCGTCATGAATATCGAGGATTTGATCAGGGTCGTGGCTGAAGAGGGAGACTTGGGGGCGTGCTTGCTCCTGATGCAGGCAACGGAGCAAGCGTTCTTGGATGACGCGGGGGCCGCCAAGCCGAGCCTGGTCTTCGCGAAACTCGAGACCGCGTTCGCACACAGTGTGCGCGCCGTTGCCGCGAGCCCTCACAACCTGTCGCGCCGAGCGCAGATCCTCATGAGTATGGCCCAGGCGTACGTGGCCGTACAGGAGGTGACCACGTACATGCCAGGCCGAGCGCCGATCCTCAGCAGGATGGCCCTGGTGTACTTGGCCATGCAGGAGGTAGCCTTGAAGAAGTCATAATGTCTAAACAAGTGTCGTCATGTATGTATCTGCAGTGTCTTGTCATGGTTCTATCCATTTTAATACCACGTAAGGTGACCTTGAGTGTTCAGAAAGGCGCCTGATAAATAAAATGTTCTCCTATTCAGCTGAATAAAGGTATTTGAACTAAATATTGTGTTGGACTCTTCGCACCGACCGTGGGAAATTAAGGTACTTTCCACCACATGGGTCACAGGTGACTCACCAGGGCGCGGTGACCCAACCCTAACCCAAGAGCACAGCCCGAACAGACCCGTTAAGCCGCCTTGTTTACCGGCAGGTTAACCCCGCGGGGCGAGAGCGCTCAGGCTAGAAAGACCGGAGTCTCGGTCCCGTCCCGCACCCCCCCCCCCCCTCTTTACAGGCTGACCAGGAGGCCCGTGGGACCCCAGTCGGTCTGCAGCAGCCATCATACATTTTTGGCGCTTAATCGGGGTCGTGTCCGAAACAGGAGACTGGGCGGTGTGCTTACGCCTGATGCAGGCCGCGGAGCAGGCGTTCTCGGATGACGCGAGGGCCGCCACCGCCACCGCCAAGCCGAGCCAGGACTTCTCAACGCCCCTGGCCGCATTTGCGCACAAGGTACACACTAACGCCGCGAGTCCTCACGACCAGCCGCGCCGAGCGCAGATCCTCAGGAGGATGGCCCGGGCGTACGTAGTCGTGCAGTTGGTGGCCATGTACCTGTCACACCGAGCTCAGATCCTAAGGAGGATGGCCCTGGCATGCTTGGCAATGCAGGAGTTGTGCATAAATCTGTTGGAATCTCACACCAACCGGGGGAAATTAAGGTACTTTCCACCACTTGGTTCACAGGTGACTCACCCTAACCCAAGGGCACATCCTGGACAGACCGGTTAAGCCACCTTGTTTACCGGCAGATTAACCCCGCGGGGCGAGAGCACTCAGGCTAAGAAGCCAGGAGTCTTGGTCCCGCCCCGCCCCCCGCCCCGCCCCGCCCCGCCCCGCCCCGCCCACATGCTTTCTTTTTTTTAAACGTTTGTCGGCTTTATAGGCCGGCCCCGAGAGCCGTAGGCCCCCAGTCCGTCCGTAGCAGCCGTCATGAATATCGAGGATTTGATCAGGGTCGTGGCTGAAGAGGGAGACTTGGGGGCGTGCTTGCTCCTGATGCAGGCAACGGAGCAAGCGTTCTTGGATGACGCGGGGGCCGCCAAGCCGAGCCTGGTCTTCGCGAAACTCGAGACCGCGTTCGCACACGGTGTGCGCGCCGTTGCCGCGAGCCCTCACAACCTGTCGCGCCGAGCGCAGATCCTCATGAGTATGGCCCAGGCGTACGTGGCCGTACAGGAGGTGACCACGTACATGCCACGCCGAGCGCCGATCCTCAGCAGGATGGCCCTGGTGTACTTGGCCATGCAGGAGGTAGCCTTGAAGAAGTCATAATGTCTAAACAAGTGTCGTCATGTATGTATCTGCAGTATCTTGTCATGGTTCTATCCATTTTAATACCACGTAAGGTGACCTTGAGTGTTCAGAAAGGCGCCTGATAAATAAAATGTTCTCCTATTCAGCTGAATAAAGGTATTTGAACTAAATATTGTGTTGGACTCTTCGCACCGACCGTGGGAAATTAAGGTACTTTCCACCACATGGGTCACAGGTGACTCACCAAGGCGCGGTGACCCAACCCTAACCCAAGAGCACAGCCCGAACAGACCCGTTAAGCCGCCTTGTTTACCGGCAGGTTAACCCCGCGGGGCGAGAGCGCTCAGGCTAGAATTACCGGAGTCTCGGTCCCGTCCCGCACCCCCCCCCCCTCTTTACAGGCTGACCAGGAGGCCCGTGGGACCCCAGTCGGTCTGCAGCAGCCATCATACATTTATAGCGCTTAATCGGGGTCGTGGCCGAAACAGGAGACTGGGCGGTGTGCTTACGCCTGATGCAGGCCGCGGAGCAGGCGTTCTCGGATGACGCGAGGGCCGCCACCGCCACCGCCAAGCCGAGCCAGGACTTCTCAACGCCCCTGGCCGCATTTGCGCACAAGGTACACACCAACGCCGCGAGTCCTCACGACCAGCCGCGCCGAGCGCAGATCCTCAGGAGGATGGCCCGGGCGTACGTAGTCGTGCAGTTGGTGGCCATGTACCTGTCACACCGAGCTCAGATCCTAAGGAGGATGGCCCTGGCATGCTTGGCAATGCAGGAGTTGTGCATAAATCTGTTGGAATCTTCACACCAACCGGGGGAAATTAAGGTACTTTCCACCACTTGGTTCACAGGTGACTCACCCTAACCCAAGGGCACATCCTGGACAGACCGGTTAAGCCACCTTGTTTACCGGCAGATTAACCCCACGGGGCGAGAGCGCTCAGGCTAAGAAGCCAGGAGTCTTGGTCCCGCCCCCCGCCCTGCCCCGCCCCGCCCCGCCCCGCCCACATGCTTTTTTTTTTTTTAAAGTTTGAGAGCCGTAGGCCCCCAGTCCGTCCGTAGCAGCCGTCATGAATATCGAGGATTTGATCAGGGTCGTGGTTGAAGAGGGAGACTTGGGGGCGTGCTTGCTCCTGATGCAGGCAACGGAGCAAGCGTTCTTGGATGACGCGGGGGCCGCCAAGCCGAGCCTGGTCTTCGCGAAACTCGAGACCGCGTTCGCACACGGTGTGCGTGCCGTTGCCGCGAGCCCTCACAACCTGTCGCGCCGAGCGCAGATCCTCATGAGTATGGCCCAGGCGTACGTGGCCGTACAGGAGGTGACCACGTACATGCCACGCCGAGCGCCGATCCTCAGCAGGATGGCCCTGGTGTACTTGGCCATGCAGGAGGTAGCCTTGAAGAAGTCATAATGTCTAAACAAGTGTCGTCATGTATGTATCTGCAGTGTCTTGTCATGGTTCTATCCATTTTAATACCACGTAAGGTGACCTTGAGTGTTCAGAAAGGCGCCTTATAAATAAAATGTTCTCCTATTCAGCTGAATAAAGGTATTTGAACTAAATATTGTGTTGGACTCTTCGCACCGACCGTGGGAAATTAAGGTACTTTCCACCACATGGGTCACAGGTGACTCACCAGGGCGCGGTGACCCAACCCTAACCCAAGAGCACAGCCCGAACAGACCCGTTAAGCCGCCTTGTTTACCGGCAGGTTAACCCCGCGGGGCGAGAGCGCTCAGGCTAGAAAGACCGGAGTCTCGGTCCCGTCCCGCACCCCCCCCCCCCTCTTTACAGGCTGACCAGGAGGCCCGTGGGACCCCAGTCGGTCTGCAGCAGCCATCATACATTTATAGCGCTTAATCGGGGTCGTGGCCGAAACAGGAGACTGGGCGGTGTGCTTACGCCTGATGCAGGCCGCGGAGCAGGCGTTCTCGGATGACGCGAGGGCCGCCACCGCCACCGCCAAGCCGAGCCAGGACTTCTCAACGCCCCTGGCCGCATTTGCGCACAAGGTACACACCAACGCCGCGAGTCCTCACGACCAGCCGCGCCGAGCGCAGATCCTCAGGAGGATGGCCCGGGCATACGTAGTCGTGCAGTTGGTGGCCATGTACCTGTCACACCGAGCTCAGATCCTAAGGATGATGGCCCTGGCATGCTTGGCAATGCAGGAGTTGTGCATAAATCTGTTGGAATCTTCACACCAACCGGGGGAAATTAAGGTACTTTCCACCACTTGGTTCACAGGTGACTCACACTAACCCAAGGGCACATCCTGGACAGACCGGTTAAGCCGCCTTGTTTACCGGCAGATTAACCCCGCGGGGCGAGAGCGCTCAGGCTAAGAAGCCAGGAGTCTTGGTCCCGCCCCCCGCCCTGCCCCGCCCCGCCCCGCCCCGCCCACATGCTTTTATTTTTTTTTAAAGTTTGTCGGCTTTATAGGCCGGCCCCGAGAGCCGTAGGCCCCCAGTCCGTCCGTAGCAGCCGTCATGAACATCGAGGATTTGATCAGGGTCGTGGCTGAAGAGGGAGACTTGGGGGCGTGCTTGCTCCTGATGCAGGCAACGGAGCAAGCGTTCTTGGATGACGCGGGGGCCGCCAAGCCGAGCCTCGTCTTCGCGAAACTCGAGACCGCGTTCGCGCACGGTGTGCGCGCCGTTGCCGCGAGCCCTCACAACCTGTCGCGCCGAGCGCAGATCCTCATGAGTATGGCCCAGGCGTACGTGGCCGTACAGGAGGTGACCACGTACATGCCACGCCGAGCGCCGATCCTCAGCAGGATGGCCCTGGTGTACTTGGCCATGCAGGAGGTAGCCTTGAAGAAGTCATAATGTCTAAACAAGTGTCGTCATGTATGTATCTGCAGTGTCTTGTCATGGTTCTATCCATTTTAATACCACGTAAGGTGACCTTGAGTGTTCAGAAAGGCGCCTGATAAATAAAATGTTCTCCTATTCAGCTGAATAAAGGTATTTGAACTAAATATTGTGTTGGACTCTTCGCACCGACCGTGGGAAATTAAGGTACTTTCCACCACATGGGTCACAGGTGACTCACCAGGGCGCGGTGACCCAACCCTAACCCAAGAGCACAGCCCGAACAGACCCGTTAAGCCGCCTTGTTTACCGGCAGGTTAACCCCGCGGGGCGAAAGCGCTCAGGCTAGAAAGACCGGAGTCTCGGTCCCGTCCCGCACCCCCCCCCCCCCTCTTTACAGGCTGACCAGGAGGCCCGTGGGACCCCAGTCGGTCTGCAGCAGCCATCATACATTTTTAGCGCTTAATCGGGGTCGTGGCCGAAACAGGAGACTGGGCGGTGTGCTTACGCCTGATGCAGGCCGCGGAGCAGGCGTTCTCGGATGACGCGAGGGCCGCCACCGCCACCGCCAAGCCGAGCCAGGACTTCTCAACGCCCCTGGCCGCATTTGCGCACAAGGTACACACCAACGCCGCGAGTCCTCACGACCAGCCGCGCCGAGCGCAGATCCTCAGGAGGATGGCCCGGGCGTACGTAGTCGTGCAGTTGGTGGCCATGTACCTGTCACACCGAGCTCAGATCCTAAGGAGGATGGCCCTGGCATGCTTGGCAATGCAGGAGTTGTGCATAAATCTGTTGGAATCTTCACACCAACCGGGGGAAATTAAGGTACTTTCCACCACTTGGTTCACAGGTGACTCACCCTAACCCAAGGGCACATCCTGGACAGACCGGTTAAGCCACCTTGTTTACCGGCAGATTAACCCCGCGAGGCGAGAGCACTCAGGCTTAGAAGCCAGGAGTCTTGGTCCCACCCCCCGCCCCGCCCCGCCTTGCCACGCCCCGCCCACATGCTTTCTTTTTTAAAAAAGTTTGTCGGCTTTATAGGCCGGCCCCGAGAGCCGTCGGCCCTCAGTCCGTCCGTAGCAGCCGTCATGAATATCGAGGATTTGATCAGGGTTGTAGCTGAAGAGGGAGACTTGGGGGCGTGCTTGCTCCTGATGCAGGCAATGGAGCAAATGTTCTTGGATGACGCGGGGGCCGCCAAGCCGAGCCTGGTCTTCGCGAAACTCGAGAACGCGTTTGTGCACGGTGTGTGCACCGTTGCCGCGAGCCCTCACGACCTGTCGCACCGAGCGCAGATCCTCAGGAGGATGGCCCTGGCGTACTTGGCCTTGCAGGAGGTAGCCTTGAAAAAGTCATAATGTCTAAACAAGTGAACGCTTGTATGTATCTGTAGTGTCCTTGAGTGTTCAGAAAGGCGCCTGATAAATAAAATGTATTGTTATTTTCAGATGAAAATAACAATACTTTTTGTTTCGCGCGTTGTGACACTGTGGATTCTCCTATTCAGCTGAATAAAGGTATTTTAACTAAATATTGTGTGTAAGTCTGTTGGGAAATTAAGGTACTTTCCACCACATGGTTCACAGGTGACTCACCAGGGCGCGGTGACCCAACTCTAACCCAAGGGCACAGCCCGAACAGACCGGTTAAGCCACCTTGTTTACCGGCAGATTAATCCCGCGGGGCGAGAGCGCTCAGGCTAGAAAGATCGGAGTCTTGGTCCCGCCCCGCCTGATGCAGGCCACGGAGCAGGCGTTCTCGGATGACGCGAGGGCCGCCTATAATGGTGTGGGGGTGTTGGAGAACCAGAAGCGACTAATATAGGGGAACGAAAAGCTAACGCTACCGGAAGCGTTTAGCCACAAAGTCCCGAAGGACAAAGGGAAAGGGAAAGGGAACACCCACAAGTAAAACACAAAACAAATAAGATCCTAGGGAGAGTAACTCCCGCACACAAAGGATCAAAAACAAGAACCAAAAAACACGGAGTAAAAAGCCACTCCGAAGGACCACCTTGTCCAGCCGTAAAACTGGCTTGTGAAACCAAAAGCGACCCGTAAAAACCAGGGCAAAAAAAGAAGAGGACCAGTGGTACAGAGGCGAGGCTCTGGTACCAAACCCAAAACTGGTCTGAGTCGCAAAACTTACTCAGCGAAAGAAAAACTTGAGACGCAGCTCAGAAAAACGCAAACAAAATACACACCAGGGACAACGTCCCAATACCCACCGGCTCACACGAGCTCAAAAGAAAAGTATGAATACTCTTAAGGCGTCAGAATGTGCTCACAGCGCTAAGAGACTGAATCGCCTTAACCCAGGACACAGAACCAACCCACAACACAATTCTGTAATTCGTCCAACGAGCACCTATACCAATGTCGTACCGGCTTTGTGATAATGAGGTTTTACACAGAAGCGCAGATGGGTGTTCTGGCAGTGCTTATAAAGGCACCTCCCCAGGTGAAAATAATTGAGAAATCAGACACCTGGAACACATTAAGAAATTCTCAAAGGCCAGGTGCAGCACAAGGCCACTACACCCCAGAACCATGACAGGACCCCCCCTCTAAGGGGCGGCTCCAGACGAACCCTCAGCCCCGCGTCTGTGGAAGTCCCTTATCAGTTCTGGGTCCATAATGTCCCTAGTAGGGACCCATGACCGCTCCTCCGGGCCATAACCCTCCCAGTCAATAAGGTACTCTTTACCCCTGCCTACCCGTCTCTCAGCCAAAATGCGCCGCACCGTATAAACCGGGCCCCCCTCCAGGAACCGCGGGGGAGGTGGAGGATCCTCCACCGGAGCCAACGCACTGATAAGAACAGGCTTGAGACGGGAGACATGAAAGGTCGGATGCACTCTCATCGCCCGCGGGAGCTGCAACCGCACCGTGACGGGGTTGATTTTGCGGATGATCTTAAATGGCCCTACATAGCGAGGAGCGAGCTACCGGGACTCCACCCGCAGCGGCAGGTCCCGAGTGGATAACCACACCCGCTGACCCACGTGATAAGATGGGGCCGGACGACGACGCCTATCAGCCAGCCTCTTTTGATTGGCGCTGGCGCGTAACAGCGATGCCCGAACCCTCTTCCAGGTGGCCCGACAACGCCGGATAAAAACCCCCGCAGCCGGCACGCCCATGTTATCCTCCAACTCAGGAAATAGCGGCGGTTGGTACCCCATCTGCGCCTCAAACAGAGAATATCCTGTGGAAGCGTTACGCAGGGTGTTGTGTGCGTATTCAGCCCACCCCAGGAACCGGCTCCATGTTGTTGGATTTGCTTCCGTCAAACACCGGAGAGTGTTCTCAAGTGTTTGATTTGTGCGCTCGGTTTGCCCGTTAGTCTCTGGGTGAAACCCAGGCGAAAGGCTTACCGACGCACCCAGGAGAGCGCAGAATGTCCTCCAAAACCGCGCCACAAACTGCGGCCCCCGGTCCGACACGATGTCCAGCGGCAGACCATGTACCCTAAAAACATGATTAATTATAAGCCGCGCCGTCTCCGGTGCTGAGGGAAGTTTAGGTAAGGCAATAAAATGGGCAGCCTTGGAAAAACGGTCTACCACAACTAAAATAACTGTGTGACCCTCGGATGGCGGCAGTCCCGTAATAAAATCCAGAGCTATGTGACTCCATGGCCGTCTAGGAACGGGTAGTGGACGTAACAGCCCAGATGGTGCAAGATGGGGATTCTTATTACGGGCACAGACCGAGCAAGACAATACAAACTCTCGCACGTCCTTGTCAATACCTGGCCACCAGAATCGCCTGGCTAAAAACTCTTTGGTCCTGTGGACCCCGGGGTGACCTGTGAGCCGCGAATAGTGCCCCCATTTCAGCGCCTGAGCCCGTACCTCAGTCGGGACAAAGAGACAGTCAGGAGGGCCCCCTCCAGGGTCAGGCTCCCGACGTAGCGCCTCACGAACAGCCGCCTCGATTTTCCAACAAACCGGAGCGAGGATCTGATTAACCGGAATGATGGGTTCCGGTGGGCGGTCCTCGTCAGATTTGTCAAAAATCCGCGAGAGTGCGTCAGGTTTAGTGTTCTTCGACCCTGGCCGATAAGTCAAAATAAAATTAAATCGCGCAAAGAATAGCGCCCACCGTGCTTGTCGTGAGTTGCGTCTTTTTGCGTCTCGTACGTATTCAAGGTTTTTATGATCCGTCCACACAGTGAACGGATGCTCCGCTCCCTCGAGCCAATGACGCCACTCCTCTAATGCCAACTTGACAGCCAGTAGTTCGCGATCCCCAACGTCATAATTTCTCTCGGCAGGAGACAGAGAACGAGAGAAATAAGCGCAGGGATGCACCCTCTGATCCTGGGGAGACCGCTGAGATAGGATGGCCCCAACCCCTAGTTCAGAGGCATCAACCTCCACAATGAAAGGCAACGAAGGATTAGGAGTGATTAAAGAACTGACCCCCCACCGTCTTCTTAGTAAGCACCGTGATGGGCGCAGCCACGGAGCTAAAATTGCGGATAAACCGCCGATAAAAATTAGCAAATCCTAAAAATCGTTGGACTTGCTTTATCGAATCCGGGGTTGGCCAATTCTTGACCGCAGAAACCTTATCCGGGTCCATTTGGATCTTTCCTGCAGACACAATAAACCCCAGAAACGAGACGGAGTCCGCGTGAAACACGCATTTTTCTGCCTTTACAAACAGGTGAGCCTCTAGGAGTTTGGCTAATACCTGCTTGACATGTCTGATGTGCTCAGAGAGATTGGTGGAGAAGATTAAGATGTCATCCAGGTAGACAAATACGAACTTCTCCAGCATCTCCCTGAGCACATCATTAACGAACGCCTGAAACACAGAAGGGGCGTTAGTGAGGCCAAACGGCATCACTAAATACTCATAATGGCCAGTGTGAGTATTAAAAGCTGTCTTCCATTCATCGCCCTCACGTATGCGCACTAGATTGTACGCATTACGGAGGTCGAGCTTAGAAAATACAGCTGCCGATTGGAGGCGCTCAAATGCCGAATTCATAAGGGGCAACGGGTACCGATTCTTTATTGTGATCGTATTGAGACCTCTGTAATCAATACACGGTCTCAGGCTACCGTCTTGCTTTCCTACAAAAAAGAATCCGGCCCCTGCCGGTGAGGTTGAGGGTCTAATAAACCCACTAGCTAATGCTTCTTGAATGTACCTCCTCATAGCCTCGCCCTCGGGAATCGACAATGAATATAACGAACCCCTAGGAGGCACAGTACCCGGATAGAGGTCTATGGCGCAGTCATATGGTCGGTGCGGCGGCAGTGTGGTGGCCCTTTTTTTGCTGAACACTTCCGCTAATTCTCTGTAATCCTCCGGTACATTGGGAGGAAGGGGAACGGAAACTGCTCCTAAAATTTGCGCCTCATCCTCACCACCGGAAGACTGTGATAAAAACTCCTCCTCTAAATCGGAATTAAAACTACCATCCCACTCGTCTGCCGGCGGATTCCAGTCACAAACCGAGTCCCAAGCTAGACTCTCCTCTGGCTCCTCAGAGACCGCAGGAAACAATGCCGGACTGCAACCCGACCCAGTCTCCTTCTCGTCCAACTCAGACCCCATATCGGTCTCGTTGAGAGGAGAGGAGGAAGGAGAGCGCACCTGCGGACAGTGGTCATCACACCGAGACCCCCACTGCGCGATAGGATTAATTTTGTTACCCCAATTAATATGGGGCTGGTGTTCCACCAGCCACGAATGTCCCAATACCAGTGGGTACGCGGGGGATTCCACTAAAAAGAATCGAATGCGCTCCACGTGCCCCTGGAATGGAATACGCATCGAAACCAACTCAGTTACTTGCCTCACTGTACCTGTACCCAACGGGCGGCCGTCAAGTGCTATGAGGGATTGGGGATGGGACATGGAACGAACTGGCAGATTCAGGTTCTGAGCCCACCTGCGATCGATAAAATTATCAACCGCCCCAGAATCTAAAAAGGCTTCCGCCTGGACTTCAGCCCCTCTCCATGCCAGTTCCACAGATAAAAAGGTGCGAAAGTCTGTAACTTTATTATGTCTCACTGGTGGCTTCCGCTCCACTAGTGACTGGTCTTTTACGGTCAACTTCGGGCAATTCTTGACCATGTGCCCCGGCTGTTTGCAGAAGAAACACCGCCCTCTCCATGACTCCTGGTCCGCCCAAGAGCCGAGCTGTCTATTTGCATCGGCTCCTCCCCCTTATGAGCAACCTGATTGAGCCCCGCATTGGCATCCCTGCCCGGAAGTGATGGAGCAAAAAAGGTCGCCCGATCTTTTCTGTCCGCCTTCTCTCTCTCCCGTTCCCTTACCCGGTTGTCTATGCGGATTGCTGTAGAAATCAGTGACCCCAAACTAACCAGTGGTTCTAGAGTGGCCAAGGCGTCCCTTACCGGGTCGGACAGGGCGTTTATGAACAGGGTCATGAGTGGTTCCTCTGCCCACCCCGTCTCCCCTGCCAATGCCCGAAAATGAATCGAAAACTCGGCCACACTTTGGCCTCCCTGCTTGATCCGGGTCAACCGGGTAGCCGCCTCCCTGCCCGAGAAGTCATGGTCAAAGACCTGGGCCATCTCGAGCATCAGGAGCTGGGAATCGTTCATCACTGGTGCCTGTGCGCGAATTAAAGGATCAGCCCACGCCAGAGCAGTCCCGGTAAGTAAAATGAACGCCACCCGAGCATCCTCGGTAGTAAAACGGGAGGGTTGTGATTAGGCATTGAGACAGGAAGCCTCTGCACTTTCCTGCCTCCCCGCTGTAGCGCAACGGAAGCTGTAATTTAGGCTCCCTAGCATTCGGTAAACCTGGTTGGGGGAGTATGGTGGGTGACAGTGCTTGTGCCACTGGTGACGGTACTGGCGCCGTCGGGGAGCGGGACTCGCTCACCAACTGGCGAAAGCTGTCTGCGAGCCCTATTAGTACTTCCTGTTGTCTGCTCAGTCGCTCCAACATTTCTTCCTGTCTACGGAAGATCAGTGCCTGCTGCTCAGCCGTAGCTACCTGCTGTGCCTGGAGCAGCTGTAACCCCTGTCCATGGTTAGAAATGGTCGCTTGCTGGGCGGCTACCGCCCTCTCAAGAGTATTAGCGTCCATTTCCACCACAATATCGGTCGCTGGTATCTCCATATGGCTTCTGTGTACTATAATGGTGTGGGGGTGTTGGAGAACCAGAAGCGACTAATATAGGGGAACGAAAAGCTAACGCTACCGGAAGCGTTTAGCCACAAAGTCCCGAAGGACAAAGGGAAAGGGAAAGGGAACACCCACAAGTAAAACACAAAACAAATAAGATCCTAGGGAGAGTAACTCCCGCACACAAAGGATCAAAAACAAGAACCAAAAAACACGGAGTAAAAAGCCACTCCGAAGGACCACCTTGTCCAGCCGTAAAACTGGCTTGTGAAACCAAAAGCGACCCGTAAAAACCAGGGCGAAAAAAGAAGAGGACCAGTGGTACAGAGGCGAGGCTCTGGTACCAAACCCAAAACTGGTCTTAAAAGAAAATAGACAACTGAGTCGCAAAACTTACTCAGCTCAGAAAAACGCAAACAAAATACACACCAGGGACAACGTCCCAATACCCACCGGCTCACACGAGCTCAAAAGAAAAGTATGAATACTCTTAAGGCGTCAGAATGTGCTCACAGCGCTAAGAGACTGAATCGCCTTAACCGAGGACACAGAACCAACCCACAACACAATTCTGTAATTCGTCCAACGAGCACCTATACCAATGTCGTACCGGCTTTGTGATAATGAGGTTTTACACAGAAGCGCAGATGGGTGTTCTGGCAGTGCTTATAAAGGCACCTCACCAGGTGAAAATAATTGAGAAATCAGACACCTGGAACACATTAAGAAATTCTCAAAGGCCAGGTGCCCTCTAGTGGCAGCACAAGGCCACTACACCCCAGAACCATGACACCGCCACCACCACCGCCAAGCCGAGCCAGGACTTCTCAACGCCCCTGGCCGCATTTGCGCACAAGGTACACACCAACGCCGCGAGCCCTCACGACCAGCCGCGCCGAGCGCAGATCCTCAGGAAGATGGCCCGGGCGTACGTACTCGTGCAGTTGGTGGCCACGTACCTGTCACACCGAGCTCAGATCCTCAGGAGGATGGCCCTGGCATGCTTGGCCATGCAGGAGGTGGCCTTGAAGAAGTCGGAACGTCTAAACAAGGTTTTCTCAGAAATCCGATGTGTTGAAACCAATTAGAGACAAGCTGCAAAACTGCACTACACGCAGGCTGAGACAAACATTACAGAACAAGGAAAATTACAGAACACGCCTTTTGTGGCACGTGTTGTGGCACTGTGTGAATTCTCCTATTCGGCTGAATAAAGGTATCTGAACTGAATATTGTGTGTAGATCTGTTGGAATCTTTGCACCAACCGGGGGAAATTAAGGTACTTTCCACCACTTGGTTCACAGGTGACCCAACCCTAACCCAAGGGCACAGCCCGAACAGACCCGTTAAGCCGCCTTGTTTACCGGCAGATTAACCCCGCAGGGTGAGAGCGCTCAGGCTAGGAAGACCGGGTAGGCCTCTGCCTCTGCCTTAGGTCGGCCACCCTGCTAAGAAGCCGGGAGTCTCGGTCCCTCCCTGCCCCCACGTGGGTTTTTTTTTTTTTTTTTAATTCCTCTACGTCCAGTCGTCCGCGGGAAGCACAAGGATATTGAAGATGGACGTAGAATTTTATCTACTGCCTAGCTGCCTGTTATGACTATTTCGTAAGAGCTTCATCTTGCTTTTAATAGTATATGCTTTTATCACTGGATATCCATGGATCGTGTACATTGAAATGCATCTGATTATTTAATTACATTTTCTATTTCAGTGATCCTCGGTAATGTTTTCCTCTCCCTTATGCAGAGTTAACAGGAGCCGTCAATGTGCAGCAGTTTCCAGTTGCTCAGTTTGTAAAACTTGGAGATGACATGGAGCTCACCTGCCAATATGATGACAAGAGCTATAACAGAATGTACTGGTACCAGCAACTGAATTGACAACAGGCATTAGAGCTCGTTGGATTTCTAGTTTTTTATTTATTTTTTTGCAATTTTTCTCCCATTTTCTCCCCAATTTAGTCGTTATACCAATTCCTTGTGTGTATCACGGTCCTGGTCAATGCGCTATCCTTCTGTTGGTCTGGGGAGGGTGTAGACTACCACATGCCTCCTCCGATACATGTGGAGTCGCCAGCCGCTTCTTTTCACCTGACAGCGAGGAGTTGCACTGTGAGAGCATAACGCGTGCAAAGGTTCACTGAAACCAGGGCAGTCTGCTGTCATGAACTGCACCCAGAGCACCTCTCATACATACATGTACTAGTATCAACAGAAGAACAGTGGGCCTCTCCAATTTCTCTTCTACACTGTGAACTGGGAGGAAGTAACAGTGAAGAGTGATGGGATCCCTGACAGGTTTACAGTGTCCAGGAAAAGTGTGCCAAAAACAGAACTCATGATTACCGGAGTTCAGCCTGAAGACTCCACTCTGTACTACTGTGCAGCTTCACCACAGTGGTGAACCATGTGGACTCTCCTGTCTAAAAACTACAAGGAGAGAGCAGAGGGTAACTGTGTACTTTCTGGTTGTCTTCGAGTCAAATGCTGAAGACAGTGACATATATTTCTTTTTGCTATTTTCCACTGCGGTGTGGGAGTGTCTTTAATCAAATCTTACCCCCACAGCCACTGCTACAAACACCTAAAAACCTCTTTCTCAGTGCGATCTAGGTAATAACTTTTGTTAGAATAACAATTAGGTCACATTTTATGCTTTTGATGTCATACGTTTTGAAAAAATCATTTAGGAAGTGGTTTTGTCTACATGTCTGTGTGTGATAATCCCCATCCCGTTTCAGAATGTGACGGGTTGCGTCATTTTTCATTTGGCATCTTAAAAGGCCTTTCTGTGTGGAGTTTGCATGGTCTCCCCGTGTCCGCGTGGGTTTCCTCCAGGTACTCCGCTTTCCTCGCACAGTCCAGAGACATGCAGGTAGGCCGATTGGAGACCCTAAATTGCCCATAGGTGTGAGTGTGTGAGTGAATGGTGTGTGTGCCTTGCGATAAATTGGTGTATTTCTGCCTGTAGCCCAATGCATGCTGGGATAGGCTCCAGCACCCCCCCGTGACCCTGCCCAGGATAAGTGGGTAAGGATAAGATAATGGATGGGTAGAGGGGATAAATTTAACAATTTCAATCATCCAGTTCCCTTTTGTGATCTTATTACAGCCAAACATCATGCAAGGAGAGTTTCTGCCAGTAGAGGGAGCATTATCATCAGCCTCATGGTGATCAACAAGAAACATTCAGCACAAGAAACTGACAGATGACAAAACGTTCCAGATACTCACGTCACAGCACCAACCAGTAATGATCACAAGGACTCTGTGCTTTCAGCATTAGGACAAATCTATCCATGACCTGATCATCTGAGCACCTCCCTATTAAAGATGCGAACGTTATACCAACTGCTTACTACATGTCTGCTTTGTTACTTCGGTAAGGAGAATTGAAATATCTTTAATCACATTTTCTGGTTTTCTTCACACTAATTTGAATTACACTCATTCTTTTTGTTGTGTATTCATGGACTTTTGCTTTGTTTGATGGAACCTTCATTTGAATGTTTGTCAGTAATGCATTCATTCATCTCATGCAGAATATTTGGGAGCCATCACTGTTGAGCAGACCCCATCTTCTCTCTTTGGAATCCCCAGAGATGATGTCCAGCTCATCTGCAAACATGATGGCAGCAACTATCAGTATATGTACTGGTACCAGCGAGTACAAGGACAACAGGCATTAGAGCTTATTGGATTCCTCAATAATGCTATTGTCAATCAAGATGAAAAGTACAAAGGGAAATTTAATTTGTCAGGGCACTCAAAAGATAAAGGCTCTTTAGATATAACTAGCTTGAGTGTTGAAGACAGTGGAACATATTTCTGTGCTGCTAGCTACCACAGTGGTGGAAGTTGTCATCTACCCTTACAAAAAAACTTCTTATCTAACCACTGCTGTGTACACCTGTCTAACATCTGTCTTAACGACAGATTGATCTGTGGGACCAAGAGAATTTGCTTAAAAACATACCTTAAAACATAATTTCTGGAAAGTCTGGTTAGCAGACAATTGTCATTTACTTTGGTCCAAACATTTAGTGATCTCCAAATTATTAAAAACATTTATGCGAAAGGGATTTTAAAAAAAATTTTTAAACCCAAGATGCTGTTTGGATTAATCAAGATGAAAGCTCTACAAAGATCAGATTAGTCCTTATTTATGAGAAACAATATGTAATGCAGCGTCAGACGGAGTCAGTACAGAACCAACAAGGAACATGCATGATCCTGTAAAGAGAGACGGTTCCATTTGCGTCTGCATGAGAGCTATAACAAATAGCATTCACAAACTCTTTTTAAGTAAATGCTGGTTGAAACCTCTGCAATTCTACTCATCTACTCATCAAAAGTAATAATTCAATTTAACAAAAGGTTTTTTGTTTTTAAATATACAAAGCATATAGCTTTTATATCATAATACAAATATATTCACACACTTAGATTCAAAATGCGAATACATTGTTGTTTTTATTAATGTGTATCTACTGAGCACTGTGGAAATTCTTGCACTTCCCATGAACAGTATGTAATTCAGTGATGGATACTGTCAGCAGAGGGAGCAACAACTCAATATACCACATGCAGTCCGATGACGAACATCAACATGCCCATGAAATTACATTTTCTATTACAGTTCCACTTAAACCCGAGACAGGTGGCATTCACACTGTCCTCTTCTCATTGCTAAATCTAAGAAATCTATGATTTTCTTCATCTGAGCACCAGGCTGTTGAAGATGTGCAATGACATTTACCTCCTCATTGCCTGCATGTTCTGTCTACAGCGTAAGAACATCATCTTGGTTTTAACCAAATCCTTTTCTGCAAGTTCTTTTCTATGAACTTGATACATTTAGATGCATTTCTTGTTTTTGATTATTTAATCTATTTCAGCGATGTTCTGTAACACTACCTTCTCCCTTATAGATTCCACAGGAGCCATCAATGTGCAGCAATCTCCAATCGCTCAATTTGTAAAACCTGGGGAAGGCATGAAGCTCACCTGTCAACACGATGACAGCAACTATGACAGAATGTACTGGTACCAGCAACTGAATGGACAACAGGCACTGGAGCTTGTTGGATTTCTATATTACGAAGATGTCAACCAGGATAAAGAGTACAAGAGAAAGTTTAATTTGTCTGGGAACGCAAAAAGCAAAGGATTTCTAACTATATCAAATTTGAATGCTGAAGACAGTGGAACTTATTTCTGTGCAGCTAGTATCCACAGTGGTGGAGGGTGTCTTTTATCCTTTCAAAAACCCTCCTACTTAACCACAGCTGAAAACACCTGTCTAAGACGTTTTTCTGTTCAGTTGCGTATGTCATAAACTCATTGTGGTCCACATGTACTGAAATGCTTCAGACTGGCCACAAACTGTATAGATATGCATATTATGTGGTGAAGAGCATGCCAGTGTATCGGTGACATCCAGGATATTATATAGTATATGCATGTTTCACACTGAATCATTTGCATCATTTGTTTAATCTGTTGGGAATCTGTTTAGATCACATGTATTTGACCACACTATATCACTAGCAATATCTCTACAATTGATCAGTGGAAGCATCCACCCATTTATCCAATTCCATGGCCCAATCCCAGCGCTCTCTAACGGTCGATAATTCTCTGGTTACAACGTAGCACTTAGCTACGTTAAGATAGCACCATTAGTGCTCCGTAGTAGGCTAACAATAAGCCGGGCGTAATGCAGGCTTCATGGGTTTTCATGTATAAATTATATATAATGCATATTTTAATTACTGTTTAGTTAAGTATACACTATTCACTGTAGCCTTACAGCAGGCCTAGTCTATAATTCGTTTTAGAAGTATCTCGGTATGCTGCGACCCTCAGACATCCCTGCCTACCCTCCCACCTGCGATACCATTTGTTTACCTTAAAAGGGAGTTGTCATCTCTTCTCTGGAGACACTCTCACACCTGCTCTCACACCTGCTTGTCATGGAATACAACTGATAACTTCTAATGATTCATGAGTTTATGACAATATAAGTATTCATGTCTAATAAGAATATTTTTTATTAAACTCATTTTAATCTTACCAAAGTCTCCCGAGTATAAATCTCACTCCTGGATTAGATGCACCAATGCTAATTAAATATACGCTTTCTTGTCGCTGCAAAGCAGATAACGATTGACCACGTTCAAACATTGAGTCATAAATGTGGACACTTAAATCTCAGATGTAGTAGTACACCAAAGAATCATAATTCCTCAGGAAATAATGCAGCAATGAGACATGTCAAAATTTTAATAGGCTTAATAAAATGAGACAAAAACCACTTATTCCAATAGATTTTTCTTTAATGAAACACCTAAAATAAATCCAATCAAGACAATCAAATTTCTTCAGGTTTTAATGGTGAAATCCACTGGCCATGGTAAAATTCTGCCCGATAGCAGCTGAAGCCCTCATTTTTTTTCCAAGTTCCTGATGATGACCTTTAAAACAGAAAACACAAGTCACTAGTCCCCTTTACACATCACTGTTATTGTTTGTCATGTAACCAATATCAGTCAGCAATAACTCAGCATCCACATCTTACCTCTTGAAGTATGACATCAAAGAGGCAGTCCATCATGTTGAATTCTATCATTTTTTTCTTGCACACCAGTAGCAGATTAGCAGATGCTATCAGCATCATGAGCCTGACAGTCAAAAGATGTCGGAACCCTGCACATATTTCCCTCTGGCTGGCAGAATCTCAGCTGCAGAGGCAAATGAGTCAAATTAAACCATGAACCACTGTAACAAGACTATCACCAGTCGTGTTTTGGTCCATGGACTTCTTTTTCAGGGGCGACATAGCTCAGGAGGCAAGTCCGAGGGTTGTCTGGCTGTCGGAGGGTTGCCGGTTCGATCCCCCGCCCTGGGTGTGTCAATGTGTCCCTGAGCAAGACACCTAACCCTTAATTGCTCCCAATGAGCTGATTGGTACCTTGCATGGCAGCCTTTCACCATTGGCGTGTGAGTGTGTGTGTCAACGGGTGAATGAGAGGCATCCATTGTAAAGCGCTTTGGATAAAAGTGCTATATAAATGCAGTCAATTTACTATTTACCATTAATTAATTCATTGCATTTATAAAGCACACTTCCAAACGCTCAAACTGCTTTACAATGATGAAGGGGAACTCATCTCACCCACCACCAAAGGTGTTCCTGGCAGGGTTCTTCTTTTTCACCTTTTTCAATTGTACTTGTGATATAAGCCTATCAGCCTCGCTGCACATTTGCTGTGGTCAATAAGTAAGGTTTCTATAACAAAGTGCAACACGTGAAAACAGATGTGCAGCGTCCAGTCACAGTGATTTTCTAAAATAATTGGGGCCCCCTAAAGCTGCCATGCTCTGTCACTACAGCTAATATACATATAGCCATCAGTGTACCCACAACACAACCTGTAAAAAACATTAATTAAATTTCCCACAATAATTCTTTGGGATAGCTGCTCACTTGTGCTGTTTGACTCACTTTCGCAAAACAGCTTATTGCAAGCATTCACTCTCATCAAAATCTCTAATCTTTTAGATGTTGCTGCTATGATGCTTGCTTTGGTACAGAAATCGCATGATGTTCATTCCTTAGATAAATGAGAGAGCCACCATAGTTCTTCCAGTTTGGTCATTTCAATACTTTGCCTGTTTCTTTACCTTGTTCTCCATCCCAGCTGACCTTTTACCAACCTTCCAAGTTTGCTCACTGTGACTGCCTCACCACCACGTGACTCTGAGGGGCCTGTACAGGTCGGTCCTGGAATCCGTCACCGTGTGTTGTTTCGGTCCAAGCCTGGCCTGCTGTAGCCTCCAGCCAGAGGTGATTCTGCTGCAGCACCATCTGGGCCCTGATCAAAAAACACTTAAAACTTTAAGCTAAGTTTCAAGTTGAACGCAGGCATTTAAGGCTTCGCTGTCTAACACTGTACCCTTTGATATTAAATACTTCAGTAACAGCCAGTGTGAAGCAATCCTGATTTAACAGTTGCTCTTACTGTACCTATAATGTAAACCCAAATCCCTTGTCCTAATTATTTCTGTCTTACTAACTCTTTACAGTTTTTACCTTTTCTTATATCTTCCATCTTATTTTTTCCCACGCCAGGCAGACCAGAAACCTTTTGTCTTCTTGTTCTGTTTTTGTTCTTGCTCTCAGTCTTACTGACATTGGCCTCTCCCTCTGTCTTCTTCTCAGTCTCCCTGCTGCTCTCCCCAGCTAGTATGTGACTTGTCAATTTTCCCACTTTCCTCAAGTTCAGAGCACTTTGTCCAACTGTCTCCTCTTTGCACTCTTTTTTTGTGGTGACTCGCTTTCTACAGCGGAACAGTGACCAAAAACTCTTTTTCTTCTTGTGTTTCTGGCTTTCTTTCTCCTCTTTCTTGCTCTCCCTCTCACTGCTTTCTATCCCCACTGTGACGAGGTTCCGCTCGTTCTCCATTTCTCTCTCACTGATCCCCTCCTCTATCAGAACCGCAGTTGTCTCTCCCGTGGCCTGGGTGACCGGATCGTACGTCTCCTCAGTGCTCTCTCTCTCAGTTTTCACCTCAGTTATGTGTAAGATAAGTGATCTCAGTTCCCTTATCTCCACTTCCAACCTTTCTATTTCCATCTCATGTTGGAGTTCCATGCGCTCATATGCAAACTCCATGAATTCCCTCTGCTTCCTCCACTCCTCCCTCTCTTTCCTCCGGTAATGTTCCCTGGTTTCTCGTTCCTCCTCCAGAATGTTTCTCTCCTGCATTCTCTGTTCTGCCCAGGTGACCCATTCTCTCCTCAGCCCTTCAAAGAGCTCTAACACGTCCTCCCGTTCTCTGTGGTTCAGCTCCTCAAAGTTCCTCCACTCTTCATGCAGCTCAAACATTGAGGCCTGTATTCTGTGGTGCTGCTCTTCCCACCGCTGATGCAATTCATACATCTCTGCTCTGCACTGTTCCTCCTCATGCTCTCTCCTCCACATTTCAGACTGCTGAAACCGCTCTACCTGTTCTCTTAATTGGCACTCCTCCCACTGCCTCCACACTTCCAGGTTTCGTTGTTGCTGTGCCAGCTCCCTCCTGTATGCCCTCCTCTCATGCTCCATGCTCTCCAGCACTCGCATGCACTCCCTCTGCCAGGAGGCCTTCTCCTCTTCCCACTGCTGCCTGAACTCTCTCATCTCCCTCTGCCAGGAGGACTTCTCCTCTTCCCACTGCTGTCTCTCTGCACGCCTCAGCCGCTCCGTGCAGTTCCTCTCCTGCTGCATGCGCTGCCTTTCACTCCTTAGCTCTTCCCTCAGTCCTCTTAGATCCTCCAGGCTCTCCCCGGTCATCAGGAGGCCCTGTTCCTGGAGAACCTGCACAACTTTCTCCAGCATCTCCCTCTCGCCTTGCTCCCTCTCTCTCCTTGCCTCAGTCTCCATGGCCTCTGATTTTTCTGCTCTGTTTGAATAAGGAGACTGCTTTAGCACAACTCTCATCTTGGTACATCTCACCTTATTAGGTACATATTTGCATGTAGCCTCGGTCCATTATTCTTAAACATGAAATGAGGAGTAGAGCTATAGAGCAAACATCATAATAACTACAGGTTTATTTCACATGAGCTCACTAGCTCAGCATGTGCAACTGGAGAAAACCACATGCTTAGCAGATGCTCTTACCCAGAGTTACTTTCACAACTGACATTCTTTATGTCATTTTATACAGCTGGAAATTTACAGTAGCCTTGCTGGGTATGACGGCAGTGACCAATCCCACATTATGCTACACCGTCAGTAGAAATAGCGAGCAATCTGTGAAATCATAAAAAAAATAAAAAATAAAGACTTATATTTAGCTAGCCAGATTTCCCAAGCACTAGAAAGTTAACCAATTAAATGAAAACTTTCTCAGTGCTTTTTAACCACTCGAGAACGTTAGCATGCAAAAGCACTATAGATCGCTTAGCGTGAGTGACTGGAGAAAACGACTGAACGAATTTGGAAGCACGCAGCCCAAATAGCTGCTGATAAGCCACAGAACAAGGCATTGTTACTGCCTTTTTGAAACCCACACAATCTTTGTTATTCAACCACGTTGCTCACTAGCCTTGCTAAATAAGCGAAATGAATTGGATACCTTTCAAAATGAACTGCCAGTTAAGTATCATGTGCATGCACGCCCCCAGAATTCCAGGTGTAATAAATGGAGAAAAACTTATTTACCAATTATTTTTGTTAATTCAAACCCCATTTTAAAACGTTAAAACCTACCCAGCAACTGGATTTTATCATAAGCTTTCTCTTGTCCGACAGCGAATGTCTTTATGAAAAATATTTGTCTGTATGTAGTCAGTGCGATGAGTGTGTTTTATATTTACTTGACTCTTGTTTCGTCATAGATGAGACATCGCCTTGTATGACGAAACACGCGAGCTCGCGTGCATACACGCACACAAACGCGCGCGCACACACACATACACATTTAAGGTGAAACCTGATGTGAGGGCAGTGTGTGACAGCAAAAGTAATCGGTCACACAACGAAAAGTAATCGGTCGCAATAAAAACCTACCACAAACTGGATCCTCTCACAATGGTAGATGCGATCGATCTCTATTTTCGCTTTTCTCTATACAACGAATAACTAAAGAAAAATATTCCTTAGTGTCTGGTAATAACCACGACGAGGGTATTATATGAAACATTTTCATTTTGTGACGTTTCGTCCCTTGTTTCGTCACACATGAAACAAGTCCAGCTTGTGTGTGTGTGTGTGTGTGTGTGTGTGCAAAACTTTTGTTGCTAAACTTAAACTTGCACTGCATATACTTCATATGGGGCAAAATATACCCAAAATATTTATTTACAGTGGTTTTGCCCAAAATAATAATAATAATAATAATAATAATAATAATAATAATAATAATAATAATAATAATTTCAGAATCTTCTTTTCAAATGAAACATAATGCTTGTTAACTGAGTTTTAAAATAAGTTTGAAGAAATATATTTTCATGGGGAGTTCTATATTGGGTGCTGCTATACAGTGGGCCCAAGAATTTCCATATTGTGCACTCCTACTACTTGCCTATCTTACTTATGCTGTGTCCAAATCATGAACTGTAGAAAATATGGACCAAGTCACTGTGACATCACCCACTGATGCTAGGCTTGGTGAAAAGCATTTTGAAGCCACCATGTTGTAGGAGCCAGAGATCTGATGCTGCATTTTTGCATTCCTGTGTGTTACACTGATGGTCTTCACTTCTGTATGCCACTGTGGGTAAAAACTCTGCTAAGTGATTGTAATATTCGGAAGGTACTCTCTGTGAGAGACAAAAGAAAAAAACAGAGAAATAATGCCTGAATCATTCAAGGTAAAAGCCACCATGCCCTTTTTATTTGGAAAGAAGTACTCCTTGTATTTATAACAAGCCTTGTAGGGATAGATACTGCCTCTAGAGGGTAACATTCTTCACAGATTACCATGTGGCCTCCGCCAGACCCATATGCCTGCAGAAAAATATCCGTTCCATTCACTTCTGTGTCACCTAAGAAACTGACATCACTTATACTATTCATCTCAGCACAAGGATATTGAAGATGGACGTAGAATTTTATCTATTGCCTAGCTGCCTGTTATGTCTATTTCTTAAGAGCTTCATCTTGCTTTTAATAGTATATGCTTTTATCACTGGATATCCATGGATTGTGTACATTGAAATGCATAGTTTATTTCTGATTATTATATTATATTTTCTATTTCAGTGATCCTCGGTAATGTTTTCCTCTCCCTTATGCAGAGTTAACAGGAGCCATCAATGTGCAGCAGTTTCCAGTTGCTCAGTTTGTAAAACTTGGAGATGACATGGAGCTCACCTGCCAATATGATGACAAGAGCTATAACAGAATGTACTGGTACCAGCAACTGAATGGACAACAGGCATTAGAACTTGTTGGATTTCTATTTTTAAACGATGTCAACCAGGTTAAAGAGTACAAGGGAAAGTTTTTTTATTTCGTCTGGGAATGCAGAAAGCAAAGGAGTTCTAAATATATCAAACATGAATGCTGAGGACAGTGGCACTTATTTCTGAGCAGCTAGCATCCAGAGTGATGGAGAATTTTATCCTCTCAAAAACCCTCCTACCCAACCACTGCTGCAAACACCTGTCTAAGAATTTTTTCTGTTCTGTTGTGAATGTCTTACAGTCACTGAATCGTTCGCACCATTTCTAAGATCTGTTGGGATTGGGAATCTGTATGATCCACATGTAATGAATCACTTCAGACTGGCCTCACACTGCATGTGGATAATAGACGTGTTATGTGGTGAACAGCAGTGAAATCCCAGGAGATCATCAAAGGAGGGGTGTAAACTGGTGATGGCACTGTGAGCTTCATGAGACCTCAAATGGGTTGCCGTGTGCTATTAGTGACTTGCTGGTTGGAAAGATATTGTGTTTCACAGATGCGAGCCTTTTGATCTGTTCAGACAAATTCAGGTCAGGGGTCAGACCTTGTAGATCAAATAATTATGATGTTAATGATAGAAATAGCAATAGTGTGACTAGCAACTCTACCGGTTGTGATGTCATCAGGAGGAGGGGGTGAGGAGGATTTAACCTGCAGTGCAGGAAATTCATCATGAAAACCAGTCTATTCTGCCAAGAGAAAATGTACTATGTTGTGTTCTTTCAGTGGTTTGCTTTACTTATGCCAAGTAGGTGTTAGTAAATAAAAGACAGAAAATTAAACTAATTCTACAAACCTTTTTTATTAAAAATACTTTTAATTTGTATTTTTTCTTAAACAGCGAATTTTCATGTTTTAATAATCTAAAGCCTAAATTTAATCTCTACTCCTGACAGGTGCAGTGAGTCAGTCTGGTGTTGAAGTCATCCAGAGCCCTGGTGTTCTACTGCTGAAACCAGGGCAGTCTGCTGTCATGAACTGCACCCAGAGCACCTCTCAAACATACATGTACTGGTATCAACAGAAGAACAATGGACCTCTAAAATTTCTCTTCTCCACTGCTAACTCTGAGGAAGTAACAGAGAAGAATGATGGGATCCCTGACAGGTTTACAGTGTCCAGGAAAAGTGTGCCAAAAACAGAACTCATGATTACCGGAGTTCAGCCTGAAGACTCCGCACTGTACTACTGTGCAGCTTCACCACAGTGGTGAACCATGTGGACTCTCCTGTCTAAAAACTACAAGGAGAGAGCAGAGGGTAACTGAGTGCTTTTTAGTTGACTCTGAGTCAGATGCTGAAGACAGTGGTACATATTTCTTTGCTGCTAGTTTTCACTGTGGTGCGAAGTGTCTTTAATCACATCTTTCTCCCATAGCCACTGCTACACACAACTACAAACCTCTTTCTCATTGAGATCTAAGTAATAACTTTTGTTAGGATAAAAATTCAGTCATATTTTATGCTTTTGATCATACTATACATTATGAAAAAATAATTTAGGAAGTGGTTTTGTCTACATGTCTGCGTGTGATAATCCCCACCTCGTTTTATAATCTGACGGGTTATGTCATTTTTCATTAAGGATCCTTAAAAGACAGAAGCTTGGCTCCTTCAGACTGCAGAGATTACCCCTTACTGTTTTTTGTTTAAATATTCCATGTAAGGACAAATACCGCCTATAAAGAGTCATTGTTCTTTCTTTGAGGGTGTTCAACCAATAGAGACAGGCTTGCAGAGGAGTGGTCTGTCCCATACACTCTTACAGTTTAGATAGGTAGTGAGTTAATACTCACATAATCCTCTTCTATTCAATCAGTGCTATATAAAACCATTACTAACGTTGTTCATCTCAGGACCAGGCAATTGAAGATGGACAGAGTGTGCTACCTACTCACTGTTTGTTTAATGCGTAAGAGCTACATGAGGGATTTCATTTAAATACATTCTACATTGATGGAACATGGATTGTATTTAAATGTTTGTTCTTACTTTTGTTTCTAACTGTTAACTCTCTTTCCAGAGTAAAGTAGTAACGACTCAATTCGACTGTTCGTCAGTAAGGCTCTCGTTCCTCTTTTGCAGAGTTCACAGCAGCGATCAATGTGCAGCAATCTCCAGCTTCTCTCTTCGGAAGTCTGCACAAAACAACCCTCCTCACCTGCAAACACGATGACAGCAGCTATCAGTACATGTTCTGGTACCGGCAAGTGAAAGGACAGCAGCACTTGGAGCTTGTTGGATTTCTTAATTATGAAATGGTCAACCAGGACAAAGAGTATGAAGGAAAGTTTAACCTCTCAGGAAATTCACAGGAAAGTGGCTCTTTGCTTATCTCAGGCTTAAAAGCTGAGGACAGCGGCATGTATTTCTGTGCAGCTAGTATGCACAGTGGTAAAAGCTCTCTTTAAGGCTGTCAAAATACATTAACCACTGCTGCAGCTGCAACACCTGTCTGTATTCTCAGTGTCATTCTAGGGATTAACTTGAAGGATCTAGATAAAGTGAAATGTGGTAATCAAACTGTTGTTAGTCTCTATGTGTCCAAAAGAACCTGCACGTTGAAAAGTCTTGCTGCTTTGCACTCTGACATGGATTATCAAAAGAATAGGATTTGAGACAAGGGACCACAATACAGCCATAAATGTCATGTTTTTAAAAGCCAACGCCACTTCCTCTAACTGTAGGTTTTTATCATTGGGCTGTGCTGTTCAGATAATAACAATATATTTTACAAATAAATAGGAAGTGGTTGCAGGCATATGTGTGTAAATGTTGCCCCTCATGTTGTAGAATACAAAAGTTGATACAAAAAATTGATGGATATGTGAATGGATGTATATCAATATTTATTTCTCTTAGCCAGTCCACCTTATATTGTAAATTTGGTCAGATGTAAGTGGAAAATTTTTTAATTGACTTAGTTTAGTTTCAACTGTTGCTGAACTGAAATGCTTAATGCTCAATTAATTTGCCTTTATAATATCTGACTCTCATTGCACACAATGTTATGTGATAATATTTTTTTAAAATATTAAAACATTTTTATAATGATTGTTTCAAGGTTAATTTCTTGGCTGTCACTAATTTGTCTGTCAATATTGTTTTTCAATGGTTGTGTAATTTCCTGTGTCATTCTTCTTTATGCGAGTCACTGCTTTTCACCGTTTACTGTGATCCAAAAACCCGAAGAAAATATTATCTTGAAATATTCTACTGGAAGGTAGTGTTCATATTTTTTGTACAAGCTGACAAGGATTCAAATTTAGATTTCAAATGGCATGTATAAGCTATTATAAGCTATTATGTAAACATAAGCTCAATTTGCAATTCACATTAAGTTGCCTGCAGCATTTAGCTATTTTGCTTCAGTTTGTCTTAAATATATATTTTTTTAACTTCAAATCAATTTGGGTGTGTTTCCACAGCATGTGTTCAGGAAGCTGCTATCAATCAGTAGCCCCAGTAACTCTTGAAGAAGGCCGGGGCTTCTGCTGAGATCTCCTGCTCTCCTGATTCCAACAGCTTACAGGATTATTATTGGTACTGGCAGATACCTGTCAAAGGAGTTAATTGCCAATAGTCTCAGTAATCTAGAATCAGGATTTGAGTAACTTCAGCAACACTTCACAGAAATATGAAATAAAGAAACCAGAGATTTCTTTCTGGATCATTCACGATCAAAGCCCCGCAGATATCAGACAGTGCTGTGTACTTCTCTGCAGTGACTCAGCACAGTGGGGCAGCATTGCCTCACCCGTAAACAAAAGGTCATGCAGGGAGACAGCCTACCAGTAGGGAGAGCCATTACTAGCAACATGAGGCCTCAAATGGAACTTGTGACCACAGGGCTCACAAGAGAACCGAGATGAGCTGAGAGTTTAGAGTGCCAGCCTGCTCAGTTTACTCATGTTCTGAAACAAGAAAATTCTTCTCTATGATGTGATAAATATGAACCCCCGGAACTTTTAAGATGGAGAGAGTCTGCTTTATACTCCATGTCTACACGATGTCTCTGTTAGGAAAGTATAAATATCAAATATCTTGGCTGCTTGCATTATACTTTAATATATAATAAATAATATTAATGTAAATATTTGTTTCACTTATTACACTTACATAATGTGTTTAGCTCTTCATTTGAAACAATCTCCTCTTTTGTGCAGGATTCTCAAGAGCCATCACTGTACAGCAGTCCCCATCTTCTCTCTTTGGAAAACTCAGTGATGATGTCCAGCTCACCTGCCAACATGATGACAGCAGCTATTACACAATGCTGTAGTACCAGCAAGTTGAGCTGGTTGGATTCCTTGTGGATGCCGAAGTAAACCAAGATGAAAAGTATAAAGGAAAATTTAATTTGACAGGAAATGGAAATAAGTTCTTTGCTTATCTCACAGCTGAGTGCTGAAGACAGAGGCACATATTTCTGCGCAGCAAGTAGGCGCAGTGGTACAAGGGGTCTTGAACCCTTACGAAAACCTTCCAACTTTATCTCTGCCAACTAAACCTACCTGGTAACTTTTCTTTCTCTGAGAGACATAAAGTCTGCTCCTCATCCAGTGATACATTCACAAACAACAATACCAGGTCTTCAGAAGCTGACATTCTCTGTGCAGTTGCATAGCGCAGGGGTTCTCAAAATCAGCCCCCATGTGCATGCTGGTTTTCATTCCAAACACAATTTCAACGCCCGTATTGGAAGGTGATGCTCATCGTTCTCAGCCAGATCCTTTAACTGTCTACTGAGGGATGGCTGACCCTCGTAAAGCCACATTATGTCCAAAAAAAGAAATGCATGCCAGGAAGAACAAATCATGTTCCCACCACTTGATCTTTAATTAGATATATCAGGTAATATGTTTATATATGATATAAACAGGCAGGTGAAATCAGTGGGTTCCTCACTGCTGAAAAATTAGGGGGTCTTGGGCCACCACCATTTTCTATGTGACTGGTTGCTCTCATTCCACATCGATACCTACTGTACTCTCAAGCGATCTGCAGTTCCTCCCATGTTTTGCCTTGAGCATTGAATGCATGGACATCTCAATCATAATTCATGCACTTCTGTTAACTGTTGCTGTTTGTGTCAGAGCTCTGCACTGACACCAGTTTAAAGACCATTCCTTTTAAAGGGAAAATATTTAATTTATCTTGGTCACTAAAGCTAAATCTCAAAAAAAAATTAACCCTATCAATCATTATCTATGTGACTAAAAAAATTCACATACTGAAAACATCACTGCTGGGAAACACTGTTTAGCAAATTGATGTAAGTGTGTATGGTCCAAACATGCAATGATTATTATTGAAAACATTGATAAGTTGGGGGGGGGGGGCATTTGTGGGTGGATTTTAACAAAAATATCAAGATCATGGCTGCCCAATTCTGCTCCTGGAGATCACCCATCCTGCAGGTTTTCACTCCAATCCTAACAACTCCCTCATTCAACACCAAGAGATCTCTTGAAGCTGCAAATTCGTAGATTCAGGTGTGCCAAATTAGGGTTGAAATGAAAACCTACAGGATGGTAGATCTCTTGGAACAATGTTTGGCAGCCCTGTTCTACACACAAAACAAATTGTATTCATTTTCACCAAAAAAATGCTGTAAACATTTTCAAACTCAAAAGAGTGCACTCTTTTCATTATCACTGTGCTAAATGTATTACACAATAAAAAAATCAATACACATTCATCATCAACTTTTTACCATCCATCAATTTGGTGGTTTCTCATTAAATAACTAATTGCATTTAAAATTTTCATTGCATTTATCAAGCTCCCTTGTTATGCTCTTATTACAGACAAAACATCATGCATGGAGCGTTTCTACCAGTAGAGGGAGCATTACCATCAGCCTCATGATGATCAACAAGGAACATTCAGCACACTAAACTGACAGATAACATATTCCAGATATTCATGTCACAGCACCAGCCAATCATGATCACAAGGTCTCTCGTGCTGTCAGCATTAGTGATTAGAACAAATCTCTCCATGATCAGATCATCTGGGCACCTCTGTATTAACGATGCAAACAACTTTGTACCAACTGCTTACAACATGTCTGCTATGTTGCTTTGGTAAGAAATTTAAATAGCATTAATCACATTTTCAATGTTCATACAGTTATTGTAATTTGAATTTCACAAATTATTTGTGTTGTAATTTCATGGCATTTTTCTTGGTTTGTTGAAACTTCATTTGAATATTTGTCAGCAATTAATTAATTCATCTCATGCAGAATACTTGGGAGCCATCACTGTTGAGCAGACCCCATCTTCTCTCTTTGGAAACCCCAAAGATGATGCCCAACTCATCTGCAAACATGATGGCAGCAACTATCAGTATATGTACTGGTACCAGCGAGTGAAAGGACAACAAGCATTAGAGCTTATTGGATTCCTCAATTATGATTTTGACAATAAAGAAGAAAAGTACAAGAAATTTAATTTGTCAGGGAATGCAAAAGAGAGAGGATCTTTATATATATCTAGCTTGAGTGTTGAAGACAGTGGAACATATTTCTGTGCTGCTAGCTACCACAGTGGTGGAAGTTGTCATCTACCCTTACAAAATAACATCTTATCTAACCACTGTTGTGTTCACCTGTTTAACATCTTCTGTCTTAGCAACTGAGTGATCTGTGTGACTGAGAGCATTTATAACATACCTTAAAACACTTCTTGAAAGTCTGGTTTGCAGATAATAGTCATTTACATTGGTCCAAACATTTAACAACCACCAAATTTTTCAAAACATTGATGCGAAGGGGATAAATAGTCCCAAGATGCTGTTTGGATTCACCGAGATGAAAGCCCTGCAAAGATCAGACATTCCTTATTTAAGTTAAACATCTCAGAACTGTATTCATGTCACTTGCTGTATATGAGAAATATGTCATGCAGTCTCCGACACTGCCAGCAGAGTCAGTACAAAACCGATCTCATTACTCAACAAGGAAGATGCATTGGCCTGTGAAGACAGACATCTCCATTTGCATCTGCATGAGCACTATAACAAATAGCATTCAAACTCCTTTTAAGTAAATGCTGGCTGAAACCTCTGTGGAACCTGTTATTAAATTGCTTCCTGTGTCAATTGTCTGTTGTTTAGGAATTCATCATGATTTAATAAATTATGCTTTTTGTGTGTACGGAATGGAACCAGCGATGATGTCATCCAAGAGGGAAAGTATAAATTAAATTTGTCAGGGCAAGGAAACAAAAGTTTATTTTTTTGTTGTTTTTTTAAAATATACACGGCATATAGCTTTGATATTTTAATGATACAAATACATTCACAATACATTCAATACATCTACTCAGCAATGTTGAACTTTTTTCACTTCTGATGAACAGTATGTAATTCAGTGATGGCTACTGTCAGCAGAGGGAGCAAATACTCAGTATACCACATGCTTTTCGATGACAAACATCGACATGCCCATGAGATAAAATTTTCTATTCAGTTCCACTTGATAGCTGAGACAGGTGGCATTCACACAGTCCTCTTCTCTTTGCTAAATCTAATAAATCTATGATTTTCCCATCTGAGCACCAGGCTGTTGAAGATGTGCAATGACTTTTACCTCCTCTTTGCATACATGTTCTGTCTACTGGGTAAGAGCGTCATCTTGGTTTTCATCAAATATCTTTTCTGCAAGTTCTTTTCTATGAACTTGATACATTTAGAAGCATTTCTTGTTCTTGATTATTTTATCTATTTTAGCGATGCTCTGTAACACTGTTCTCCCTTATAGATTCCACAGGAGCCATCAATGTGCAGCAATCTCCAATCGCTCAATTTGTAAAACCTGGGGAAGGCATGAAGCTCACCTGTCAACACGATGACAGCAACTATGACAGAATGTACTGGTACCAGCAACTGAATGGACAACAGGCACTGGAGCTTGTTGGATTTCTACATTTTGAAGATGTCAACCAGGATAAAGAGTACAAGGGAAAGTTTAATTTGTCTGGGAAGGCAAAAAGCAAAGGATTTCTAACTATATCAAATATGAATGCTGGAGACAGTGGCACTTATTTCTGTGCAGCTAGTATCCACAGTGGTGGAGGGTGTCTTTTATCCTTTCAAAAACCCTCCTACCTAACCACAGCTGCAAACACCTGTCTAAGACGTTTTTTCATTCAGTTGCGTATGTCGTAAACTCATATGCATATTATGTGGTGAAGAGCATGCCAGCATATTAGTGACATCCAGGAGATTATATCTGTTGGGAATCTGTTTAGACCACATGTAGTGAAGGGCTTCAGACTTGTCTCAAAAAACTTTGTAGTTTAGATAAATGTTGTGTGTAATTTGACCACACTGTATCACTGGCAAGATCCCTACATTTGATCAGTGGAAGCATCCACCCAATTCCATGGCCCAATCCCAGAGCTCTCTAATGGTCGATAATTCTCTGGTTACAATGAAGCATTTAGCTACGTTAGAATAACGCCCTTACAGTAAAGCCACACTATATGCTGCAGCGGCTGCCTGGCGCCATGCCGCATCCCCACAATCGGCTATTTGCAGACGTGTCACCTATTTTTGACAGACAGTTGTGTTCGTTAAATGTTGACCGGGTTTAATGTCGTGTTTCATATTCATTGTCCTGTCTGAATAAAAATCATTTTTGCACTAACCTAGATCTGAAAGATGTTAGTCAGCTGCCTAGCTTGGCTGTCTAATGTCTAGCTAGTGAGTAACAACCAACAACAAAAACACTGTATGGCTAATTAGCCAGCTAATGCCTTCAAAGTTATATCTGGTTACAGTAGCTAGCTAGGTGGCTGGTAGAAATGAACAACTAGCAACTAATAGATTACGAAGAATTTTTTTTTTGTTACTGTTGGTTGTTACTCACTAGATAGACATTAGAACAGCCTAGCTAGACAGCATAATTAACATTTTTCAGACCTAGGTTACTGCAAAAATGATTTTTATTCAGACAGGACAGTGATAACAAATAGTAACGGCGATAATTACATAGCAGAGCCACCAACTATTTTATAGACTTTTCTCCACGCTGCGTTCCTCTTATCAGTGTCTCAGTAGGAGATTTTATTAAGTTGGGAAACCCGATACGGCAATTACGAGTTAGGTCCTCCATTGTGGAACGATAGAATGTGGAACTAAAATAGAAAAAAACTTGACAAATCATTAGATCAAATAAGATTGGTTATCGCGAGGGGGTCAAAGTTGAACTTTGGCCATCTCCCCGCAGCCTCACCACCTCTCGCCGTGCCACCGGCAATCCCAACATGCCTTGCGGGGTCTGGCCGCCACCTCTCATTCAGTGTTCAGAAAGGCGCCTGATAAATAAAATGTTCTCCTATTCAGCTGAATAAAGGTATTTGAACTAAATATTGTGTTGGACTCTTCGCACCGACCGTGGGAAATTAAAGTACTTTCCACCACTTGGTTCACAGGTGACCCAACCCTAACCCAAGGACACATCCTGGACAGACCCGTTAAGCCGCCTTGTTTACCGGCAGATTAACCCCGCGGGGCGAGAGCACTCAGGCTAGAAAGACCGGAGTCTCGGTCCCGTCCCGCACCCCCCCCCCCTCTTTACAGGCTGACCAGGAGGCCCGTGGGACCCCCGTCGGTCCGCAGCAGCCGTCATACATTTTTAGCGCTTGATCGGGGTCGTGGCCGAAAAGGGAGACTGGGGGGTGTGCTTGCGCCTGATGCAGGCCGCGGAGCAGGCATTCTCAGATGACGCGAGGGCCGCCACCGCCCCCGCCAAGCCGAGCCGGGACTTCTCAACGCCCCTGGCCGCATTTGCGCACAAGGTGCACACCAACGCCGCGAGTCCTCACGACCAGCCGCGCCGAGCGCAGATCCTCAGGAGGATGGCCCGGGCGTACGTAGTCGTGCAGGCGATGGCCACATACCTGTCACACCGAGCTCAGATCCTCAGGAGGATGGCCCTGGCATGCTTGGCCATGCAGGAGGTGGCCTTGAAGAAGTCAGAACGTCTAAACAAGTCTGTTTCTGAGAAATCCGATGTGTTGAAACCAATTAGAGACAAGCTGCAAAACTGCACTACGCGCAGGCTGAGACAAACAGGTTTGAGGAAAATTACAGAACACGCCTTTTGTGGCGCGTGTTGTGGCACTGTGTGAATTCTCCTATTCGGCTGAATAAAGGTATCTGAACTGAATATTGTGCGTAAATCTGTTGGAATCTTCGCACCAACCGGGGGAAATTAAGGTACTTTCCACCACTTGGTTCACAGGTGACTCACCCTAACCCAAGGGCACATCCTGAACAGATCCATTAAGCCGCTTTGTTTACCGGCTCATTAACCCCGCGGGGCGAGAGCGCTCAGGCTAGGAAGCCGGGAGTCTCGGTCCCCCCGCCCCCCCCCCATGGGGTTTTTTAAACTTCGTCGGCTTTACAGGCTGACCAGGAGGCCCGTGGGACCCCAGTCTGTCCGCAGCAGCCATCATACATTTTTAGCGCTTGATCGGGTCGTGGCCGAAACGGTAGACTGGGGGGCATGCTCGCTCCTGATGCAGGCCGCAGAGCAGGCGTTCTCGGATGACGTGGGGGCCGCCGCCGCCGCCGAGCCGGGTCTTCTCGACACTCCAGGCCGCGTTCGCGCACAGGATGTGCGCCGTTGCCACGAGTCCTCACAACCTGCCACGCCGAGCGCAGATCCTCAGGAAGATGGCCTGGGTGTACGTGGCCGTGCAGAAGGTGGCCTTGAAGAAGTCAGAACGTCTAAACAAGTCTGTTTCTGAGAAATCCGATGCGTTGAAACCAATTAGAGACAAGCTGCAAAACTGCACTATGTGCAGGCTGAGATAAACAGGTTTGAGGAAAATTACAGAACACACCTTTTGTAGCGCGTGTTGTAGCACTGTGTGAATTCTCCTATTTGGCCGAATAAAGGTATTTGAACTGAATATTGTATATAGATCTGTTGGAATCTTCGCACCAACCGGGGGAAATTAAGGTACTTTCCACCACTTGGTTCACAGGTGACCCAACCCTAACCCAAGGGCACATCCTGAACAGACCCGTTAAGCCGCCTTGTTTACTGGCAGATTAACCCCGCGGGGCGAGAGCACTCAGGCTAGGAAGACTGGGTAGGCCTCTGCCTCTGCCTTAGGTCGGCCACCCTGCTAAGAAGCCGGGAGTCTCGGTCCCTCCCTGCCCCCACGTGGGTTTTTTTTCTTTTTAATTCCTCTGCGTCCAGTCGTCCGCGGGAAGCACAAGGATATTGAACATGGACGTAAACTTTTATCTACTGCCTAGCTGCCTGTTATGACTATTTCGTAAGAGCTTCATCTTGCTTTTAATAGTATATGCTTTTATCACTGGATATCCATGGATCGTGTACATTGAAATGCATAGTTTATTTCTGATTATTTAATTACATTTTTTATTTCAGTGGTCCTCGGTGATGTTTTCCTCTCCCTTATGCAGAGTTAACAGGAGCCGTCAATGTGCAGCAGTTTCCAGTTGCTCAGTTTGTAAAACTTGGAGATGACATGGAGCTCACCTGCCAACATGATGACAAGAGCTATAACAGAATGTACTGGTACCAGCAACTGAATGGACAACAGGCATTAGAGCTCGTTGGATTTCTAGTTTTTTATTTATTTTTTTGCAATTTTTCTCCCATTTTCTCCCCAATTTAGTCGTTATACCAATTCCTCGTGTGTATCACGGTCCTGGTCAATGCGCTATCCTTCTGTTGGTCTGGGGAGGGTGTAGACTACCACATGCCTCCTCCGATACATGTAGAGTCGCCACCACTTCTTTTCACCTGACAGCGAGGAGATTCACTGTGAGAGTGTAACGCGTGCAAAGGTTCACGCTATCTCCCCTAGATCCCCTTCCTGCTGAACAGGCGCCCCGACCAACCAGTAGAAGTCGCTAATGCAACGATCAGGACTCATACTCTCACCGGCTTCCCACTCGCGAACACTGCCAACTGTGTTCATAGGAACGTCTGACCAAGCCGGAAGTACCACTGCCTTGGATTGTGGATTTCTAATTTTAAACGATGTCAACCAGGATAAAGAGTATGAGGGAAAGTTTATTTTGTCTGGGAATGCAGAAAGCAAAGGAGTTCTAACTATATCAAACATGAATGCTGAGGACAGTGGCAGTTATTTCTGTGCAGCTAGCATCCACAGTCATGGAGGGTGACATTTATCCTCTCAAAAACCCTCGTACCTAACCACTACAGCAAACACCTGTCTAAGAAGTTTTTCTGTTCTGCTGTACATTTCATGCACTCACTGAATCATTCACACCATTTCTAAGATCTGTTGGGATTGAGAATCTGTATGGTCCACATGTAATGAATCACTTCAGACTGGCCTCACACTGCATGTGGATAATAGACGTGTTATGTGGTGAACAGCAGTGAAATCCCAGGAGATCATCAAAGGAGGGGTGTAAACTGGTGATGGCACTGTGAGTTTCATGAGACCTCAAATGGGTTAAGTTGCCGTGTGCTATCAGTGATTCACTGGTTGGAAGATACTGTGTTTCACTGTTGAGAGTCTTTTGATTTGTTCAGACAAATTCAAGTCAGTGGTCCGCTTTCCTCGCACAGTCCAGAGACATGCAGGTAGGCCGATTGGAGACCCTAAATTGCCCATAGGTGTGAGTGTGTGAGTGAATGGTGTGTGTGCCCTGCGATAAATTGGCGGCCTCTCCAGGATGTATTTCTGCCTCTCGCCCAATGCATGCTGGGATAGGCAGGATAAGTGGGTAAGGATAAGATAATGGATGGGTGGAGGGGATAAATTTAACAATTTCAATCATCCAGTTCCCTTTTTGTGATCTTATTACAGCCAAACATCATGCAAGGAGAGTTTCTGCCAGTAGAGGGAGCATTATCATCATCCTCATGATGATCAACAAGAAACATGTAGCATACTAAACTGACAGATGACAAAACGTTCCAGATACTCACGTCACAGCACCAACCAGTAATGATCACAAGGTCTCTTGTGCTTTCAGCATTAGAACAAATCTCTCCATGATTAGGTAATCTGAGCACCTCCCTGTTAAAGATGCGAACAACGTTATATCAACTGCTTACTACATGTCTGCTTTGTTACTTCGGTAAGGAGAATTGAAATAGCTTCAATCACATTTTCAGGTTTTCTTCATACAGTAATTTGAATTACACTCATTCTTTTTGTTGTATATTCATGGACTTTTGCTTTGTTTGATGGAACCTTCATTTGAATGTTTGTCAGTAATGCATTCATTCATCTCACACAGAATATTTGGGAGCCATCACTGTTGAGCAGACCCCATCTTCTTTCTTTGGAAACCCCAGAGATGATGTCCAGCTCATTTGCAAACATGATGGCAGCAACTATCAGTTTATGTACTGGTACCAGCGAGTACAAGGACAACAGGCATTAGAGCTTATTGGATTCCTCCAATATGATATTGTCAATCAAGACGAAAAGTATAAAGGGAAATTTAATTTGTCAGGGCACGCAAAAGATAAAGGTTCTTTAGATATAACTAGCTTGAGTGTTGAAGACAGTGGAACATATTTCTGTGCTGCTAGCTACCACAGTGGTGGAAGTTGTCATCTACCCTTACAAAAAAACTTCTTATCTAACCACTGCTGTGTACACCTGTCTAACATCTTCTGTCTTAGCGACAGAGTGATCTGTGTGACCGAGAGCATTTGCTTAAAAACATACCTTAAAGCATCATTGCTGGAAAGTCTGGTTAGCAGACAATTGTCATTTACTTTGGTCCAAACATTTAGTGACCTCCATATTATTTAAAACATTGATGCGAAAGGGATTAAAAAAAAAAAAAAATTAAACCCCAAGATGCTGTTTAGATTAATCGGGATGAAAGCCCTGCAAAGATCAGAATAGTCCTTATTTATGAGAAACAATATGTAATGCAGCGTCAGATGGAGTCAGTACAGAACCAACAAGGCACATGCATAAGCCTGTAAAGAAAGACTATTCCATTTGCGTCTGCATGAGAGCTATAACAAATAGCATTCACAAACTCCTTTTAAGTAAATGCTGGTTGAAACCTCAGCAATTCTACTCATCAAAAGTATTACTTAAATTTAACAAAAAGTTTTTAAATATACACAGCATATAGCTTTGATGTCATAATGACACTGTGGTAGGGTGGGCGTGGTTTTGCGTTGGCTGCAGAGAGAGAGTGGGCGGGGCGGCTCTCGGAACTCTGCGCCACGGCTGTTGGGGATTATTAATCAGCACTGATGGTTAATTGTTTGATTGATGGACAATGTGCTGATTACCTCGACAGTGAGCCTGGACGCTTAAAAGCGGGTCGACAGAGAGAGGAAGGAGGAACGGAAGAAGAGCTGACGGACAGTCAGCTGGGAATTGTGTATTGTGTCTTGTGTGTTGTAAATTGCGAACAGAAAGCCGCGTGGCGGCCGTAAAATAAAAAAGACGCAGTCGCGTCCAAAGAAATCAACTCGTCTCTCTCATCTCTTAAACGAGCGGTGGCACTCAGTTGTCACAGACACAAATAGATTCATGCACAGATTCAAAATGTGAATATTGTTTTTTGTATTACTGTGTATCTACTGAGCACTGTGGACATTCTTGTACTTCCCATGAACCGTATGTAATTCAGTCATGGCTACTGTCAGCAGAGGGAGCAACAACTCAGCATACCACATGCTGTTCGATGACGAGCATCCGCATACCCATGAGATTACATTTTCTATTCAGTTTCAATCAACAACTGAGACAGGTGGCATTCATACAATCCTCTTCCCTTTGCTAAATCTAGGAAATCTATGATTTTCTTCATCTGAGTCCCAGGCTGTTCTTATTCTTCTTTCGTGTCCTACGTCAGAATGTGCTTGCCCACTTCTTTACACAAAGCTCGGCCTGTAGAGTGTACATGGCCAGGTCTTCTCTGGTGCAGGTCGCTGTCAACAGTGGGCATCCTATGAGGTGGTCCATGGTCTGCGCCTCTGTTTTACAGTCACACATTGTTGAGCTGATGGAATATCCCCATTTGTGAAGGTTTGTCTTACATCTTCCCACTGTGGCACAAAGACGGTTTAGGGCTTTCCAGTCCACCCAGTTGTCTTTGGGGCCTGGAGGGAGATGTTCTACAGGTGCAATCTTCATGTCTACTGGGAGTGGGCTTTCTACAAGTCTTGCCTTCCAGATGTTGAGGCGTTCTTCTGCTGGTGGGGTGTTCAGTGGTTCTACGGTTGTCAGGAAGCTTTTCCTAGATTTCAGGCGACTTGGTGGAGATGTGTGGCCAACCAGGCTACCTACCTGGCTGTTGAAGATGTGCGATGACTTTTACCTCCTCGTTGCCTGCATGTTCTGTTTATTGCGTAAGAACGTCATCTTAGTCCACGCATGTACCTACATTGGACTACAATCAGACTCGTCATTAGCAGTGTCACATGGTCAGGGTGTCTGAAAACTGGACTCCGAGCGTTTCTACAGGGTCCACCATCTTCGTGTATAAATATCTTTGGTGACACCGTCTCCATTCATTTTGAATGACAGGTGGTGACCAGACCCCCGCAAGGCATGTTGGGATTGCAGGTGGCACAGTGAGAGGTGGCGAGGCAGTGGGGGAGATGGCCAAAGTTCAACTCTGACCCCCAGGCAAGGCACCGCCGCATTGCGGTAACCAATCAGATTTAACCTAATGATCCGTCAAGTAAATTGCCTCTATTTTTTCAAATTTTAGTTCCACATTGTATAGTTTAAAAAAAAATTTGAATTCAAATTGAAACAAAGTAGGAAATGCTCACTTTATGTTCAAATAAAGCACACCGTTCAAGCTAAACTTCGTGCACGGCACTCTGATTGGCTGAGGCGCGGGTGATCATCTCATGCAGCAGTGACATTACTTGTGGAGCCTCTTGAACAGGTTGCAATGCAAAGACCGTTGTTGCAGCAAGGCAAAGAACGTGTGCAAACCAGAGACTGTAAAAAATATGGACAAAGCTACTGTGACGTCACCCACTGACTCTCCGTGGGTCTCTAAAACACGTTTTGAAGCTCAATGGCGGGCGCGGCCATGCGGCTCTGTGTTTTTACAATGTGATTGACAGTCCGGTGCGGAAAAGCCCATCAACCTGAACGAACGATTGCAGAACGAACTTGAGGCTAGCTGATTGTCTGTCGTTATGTTTTAAAATATATTATCAGATGTTTACGGAGTTTAATTTCCATCCGTGACTGTACTGTGTCATGTAATCACGTTATATGTATGACATTAAAAATACAATTATGTTCAGTTATCTTCAATTTATGTTTCTCAGCAAAACGAATATGCTTAGCTAGCATATCAGCTTGCCAGTGAGCTAGGTAGGCTATCCGTGGTTAGCTCACGCATTAGCAATATGAACCACAGGGGAAGAACATTGACTACACTGATGGTCAATCAATCAGAGATGTGTAGGCTAGTACTGGTGATTTGACTAGGCTAATTTTCGTATAACTGTCTGGTAGACCTGCTGTTAACCGAGTAAGTTATCGTGCTAGGTTTTCGCCACAGCCCGTTAATGAGCCAGTAACTGCTACTAGCTACTCCATCGTCGTTTGTGGTGTTCACTTGCTGGGTGACGCTAGCTGCCCGATCGTTCGCAAATCACTTTCTACCGAATAAAAATTAACACTGTCAGCGGTGATTAACAAACCTACCAAGTATTTTAATAACTGATCTGCAGGCGTGTAAATATGACAACACACTTTGTACAGCAAGTTTTCCACCTGGTGCAAGACAAAAATAATGTAGCCTACATTGAATTTATAATTATTATTAGGCTATTATTTTTTTCTTGTAAATCATCAAAACCAATGGAGAAAAGCCAATATACGCAAGGAGCCCCCAGGACCGATTCTGAGAACCACTGTCTTAAATGCCTAGCTTGTCGGTCTCTTAAATGCTAAAAACATGTTCCTTTCTAAATGCCAAGATGGTTAAAATTTCGTTAAATTCTGTGTGTGTGGTATGTTATTCAGAAAATGAACCTTGAAACTCTTAATTCGCTTCGTGAAACTGAAAAAGTGTTTATCCCAAAATCGGGATTATAGTAGCTTTGTCACATGCGTGAAGCATGGCCCAGGTAGACATTTACGGAATGTACACGACTGACAAGCCGTCAAACACGTCTGAAAGATTGAATGTTTGCCGGTTAAGGTTAGCTAGCTAGTCAAATGGCTTGGTAGCCGAAGTTGCGAACTGTTTTAGCATAGGCTACTGGACTACCAAATATAGCAAGCTGATTACGCTTTCTGCCAACTAATTATTTGGTTAAGTAGGCTAAAGGAAATAGTAAAAATGTCTCGGCTACCGAAAAACTTAAGAGGAGGATTATTTTATGGTCGTCTAGAGCAGCTGTAAATAGCACACGCCATAATGAAATCACTACGAAATGGGATGCCTGCATTTTCTGACTTCACACAGGTGGACCGTGGCCGGAGCCGCAATATCAAGGCCAAGAGGCGCCACCGCCCACCCCAGTGACCATAGACTGTAGCCCCTACTGTAGCTTAGTCCTCAGCTGTAATCCGGAAGTGACGCAAACTGTACCTCATTGGTCCAGAACAAATATTGGCACTGTGCCCAAATGACGCAATAAATCATGAAATCGACCCATGGACAGTCATAAGACGAATAAAATACACCTATTATGACTATTTGTTCTTGTGAGAAAAAATTATTGACTTTTTGTATTTTGATCGAATTTGTACCGTAGACTTACATGGAAACCGGATATGAAAACACCTATACTGGAGCCATCCGTAGTGGCGCTAGTGAGCAACCAGGAACTACAACACCAGGAAATGAGCTTCAAAAACGAAGTCTGGCTTTGGCCGCTTGGTGCAAACTCATTGAGCTAGCCAACAATTTGAACACACCTAAGGTAAGGTCAACTAAGTTAATGTTAAGTTATGTTGATGAATTTGCTTAGTGTTAGCTTTTTTGTAATTTTTTTGTAAACCAACTTCAACCTGCTGTGGCTAGTTAATATACGAATGTTAACTAACATTAGCTAACGCTACCATCTATCCAATAGCTAGCTTTGTTCCCTCATGGTAACTGTTAGCTAAACGTCAGTTAAAGTAATTATCTCAAAGATTTTCATTAAAATGAATGTCTGTTAAGTCACTATCCATCGCCAAATTAGGTATCACAATGGTGATTGAGGCTATTATTATATTAATTTATATTATTATTATAGTAATTTACGATTAAAGAACTGGGTGTCTGTTGCGACATTCCCGGGAAAAAATCGCAAGCGGCGCACAGTTAGTGACGCGTTTTCCATCACCCATCAGTGGTTGGTCGGCAAGAGAGGGTAGGTGGAGCTAACGCAACAGGCTCGCTGTTCAACCAGAGACTATAAAAAACAGTGTTCCACTCACGTGTGTGAGCGGCGTACAGTTTTTTCCAGGTCTCTGCTAGCGTTGCGACTGGTTATCTAATTTAGCACGGACGAACATGACTCAAGTAGCCTGCATTTTATGTGTGGCGTAGCTTTGAGGTAACAGTTAGCTAGCTATGTTGCCCAGACCAGAGTGTTTGCACCTTTCTGAGAAAACTTTTAGATTTTTAGTGGATGTCGGTGTAGACATAATTTTTTGACTGGACTGTATACTGTGTTTGCATTGGAGGTTTTATAGCTGTATTATCTCTTTGCTCCCTTTTCACCTAAGTTGATGTGTGGTGAGCGTTCTGGGGCAAAATGGCTGCCCTGCATGACCCAGGTGGATGCTACACATTGGTGGTGGTTCAGGTGAGTTCCCCCCCTTCACTGTGTAGCACTTTGAGCATCTTGAAAAGTGCTATAAAAATGCAATGAATTATTATTATTATTATAAATGGCTGGAGCTAAGCAGATGGGAGACCTCCAGGGAAAACTAAGTTGTTGCTGGAAGTGCCCCTCATCACTATGCAGCACTTTCAGTGTGAGAAAAGCACTACATTAATTAAATGATTTATTATTATTATTATTATAAATGACATTAAGTGGTAAAATTTACATGATTTAATGACATTGACTGCAATTTTACTGTAAACTGCTGGGAACTGAGTTGTCAAAATACAGGTTATTACTGTAATTTAGAAACAGCTGATTACTGTAATTCTACATACAGCTATTTCGCATTAATCCATAGTCTCGTTTACGGTGAAATCACAGTATATAGTTGCCATTTAATTGCAATTTACTATGAATATGTAACAGTAAATTAGAATGAGCTTACATTAACACCTCATCCAATCAGCTCTCACTGGCATCACCTGGCTAGATTATACAGTTAGACAGCACATAAAACAAGAGCCTTGTTTCCAGCAGCTCCTGCCAATTCAGCTGCATTATTCTACGCTTCTTTGACACAACTGCAGAGCTCATCACAGAAAATGTTTTCATTGTCTGTGCAGAACAGACAGCCATGCTGGCACCTACGCCGCAGTTTGAGTTTGATTGTGTGTGTCGGGGCACATGCCTGTTTGTTTAACTCCCTTTACCCAATTATGTATTTCACAAAATCATAGAAGCCTTTATGGGATACAATTAAGCCTCTCAGCTGCACACTTCATGATCATGACTCTTTATTGAGCTTTCAGGGCTGAGCCTTCAGTTTCAGATTTAACAGCGGATGACGTTTGCTGAATTGTGCTTTACAGAGCAGTCAGGGGCTTCCTGGGTGAGGCAGTGGAGTTCGGCTGTGTCGCTGTCCCAAGTCAGGACCTCTCTTTACGGCACAGGAGCCACTGAGGCGTGGAGAGGGGGTCACTCGCCATCTTGGGGGAACACCACCCCGACCTGACGCCTGGCTTCGTCCATGATCTCAGTCAAGAGGGATGACTCCTCCAGTGACATCTGAGAGCTCTCTTTAAGCCCTAGGGAAGAGATCCGAATGTAGTGTTAGGCCCTTCTGTCTGCGATCTCAAAAATGACTTTGTTTAGCAAGTCATTCAATTTTGGCAGCACCATGACAGGCCATTTTTAATAGGAAGTTTGCTTTTAAGAAAGCTTAAAAACAGTGAAATGTTGTCATTAAATGCTTATCAGCATATATCCCTTCAAATAACTGCATTTTCTAAAGAGCAATTCGTTTTCTTTAAAAAATATCGAAAAAGCAACAGTATACCGTAAGTCATCGTGATGGCATGCTTACTTTGATAAAAACTTCAACCTAGGCCCTGCGCTCTGCTTTTGAAATGTTCTGCCGGGCTACTGCACCTTTGAGAAGGCACTGCCTCACTTCCTCTGCCTCGTAGCGCAGTCCAGTGCTGTTGGTGTAATGCAGGGGCATAGACGGTTCCGGAAGCGGGTACTGTGACTCCTGCCCATTCACCACCAGGCGGGTTGGGCACCACATGGGAAAGGGCACCTACAACAGCCATCAGACCAGCATTAGGCCTGCTGGCCGTGCAGTCTTAAGTGATGGACACAGATCAAACTGAGAAACACCATCAACAAATGACTGAAAGAAAATGGAATAGACGTTTCTTTCCCAATGGAATACAAATGCATGATGGTTATAAAAGCATCACAGTAAATACTGATGTTAGTTTATGTAAACATTGTGTCTTAACTTTCTGTTCTCTGAGAAGTATTTTTGGTTACATCTTATCTTTGAAAGAATATAGTTCTTATTTAATATTAAGCGATTAAAACATTATGGGCCAGTTTCACAGACAGATTAAGTCTAATCCTAGACTAAATTCAATTTTGAAAAGAGACTCTATACAAAACTCAGTTTAGTCCAGAACTAGCCTTACTCTGTGTCTGTGAAACTGGTCCTATATCACCTTACCGTAATCGTTCCTTTGGTGCCACAGATGGTTGCGTCATTGGGCATGGCTACAGCGATAGAAAAGCCACAGATGGCCATTCTGTTCCGGGAAAATTTTAAAACAACCACCATGGATTCGTCGACTCCTGCAAAACCAGAAAACAAGTTAAAAAAAAGGTGGAAACAGATAACAAAGAAATGATGATTTGATGTGTGTTAACCTTCTGAACCTCAAAATGCTAAATCTATATTGTTGTTTTAGGAAGACTGGATCTGCAACACATTTAGTTGTGACATCTTTTTCAAGGTTAATCTCTGACTCTTGTATTTACCATCAGCGTGTAACAGCATTTCGAAAGGGTGCATCTTTTATGAATGTGGTTGTCGACAATTAGCCGACACTAAATTAGGATTGTAACTACGGTATGTAGAATGTAATGCCGTTTGGGCAATCTGTCCGTTCTGTGAGTCAGTACCGGTTTCCAAACGGACGCCGGTGGCGTGTACGGACTCCGGCCTCTCGCCCCTGTACACCATCAGCACAAACTGCAGGCAGTAGACCCCAATGTCCAGCAGGGCCCCCCCTCCCAGCTCCTTCTCCACCGATCGGGGTATGTGGAGCTGGGGAGAGCCGAAGTAGGCCTTCACCATCTTCACCTCGCCCACCGTGTCCTCGGCCAGCAAGCGGCACACCTCAACGTGAACGGGAAAGCACCGCGACCAAATGCCCTGCAGGAGGAGATACCGTCTGTCAGACAAGGCTGTCTGCCCTGCAGCAGCAAGAACATAATTAGCGGCCTGTCTCTGTGCCTGGAACCAAAGCAAATAACTCTGCTGTACGAAAACAGGTTTCCCTTATTCAAATATGTATAAGTGGGTCAGGGAAGTCCATGCATGTAAAATGTATCATCCAATTGCAAGTTAAATGAGAGAAACCACTACACCGGAATTTAAATTGCTCATGATTCTAAAATGCAGAATTCCTTTGGCTTTACACAGCCTTGCAGGAACTACCTCCTCTGTGACTCGCATATGTACTGCATATTCAAACCCCAGCCACATTTTCTATGACGCTTATTTGATATAAGTGACACCATATCTGAAGAGTGGAGGGTCCAAGGTATTCAAAACACCCCCATATCATTTAGACAACATGTCCAGGGGAGGCAGCAGCGCATTATATATGTCATGCTATCGGAAAGCAATTGGGATTTAATTGATTGAAATCCGCCCTATGTACTGCATGCTTATACCCCAGCCATGATATTCTGTGTGTGATGTTGTCACCTTTACAAACAAGTGTCAATACTGTCCTATTCTCCTTGCCATTCTAGTGAAATATCCAGCCACATTTTTATATATATATATTTTTTTTTTTAGTTGCATAGTTGATGTTACAAGGTAGCACAGAATGTTGAAGTAACGCATTTTCCTTACCATTCAGTTAAACTTATGTACTGATGTAATGTATTGGATATTGCAATAATAATTAAAAGTAATGGGTGTATTTTATCTATTATTCTCCATTTAAAATTTTGGATTGTCATTGTTAAAAATGTAGGGGGAAAAATAGAAAAAAGGAAGACAGGTTTGTTTGTAATTAATATTAGTGTTGTGATTAGTTTTACAATGTCTGTGTTTAAAATCGAAGTTGTTTTAATATTGTACACATAGAAAACGAATAGTTCGTATTTTAGGACAATTGCAGTCCGGTTTTTCCTTAATTAATTTCATTTTGCTGAACGTAACAGTGGTTTTATCGTCGGACTTTTATTTTAAAGTTTTCAGACCCGCGCGAAAGTCCTTACTGTCGCTAGCTTCACACTGCTCAGTGTACCTCCATCAGGAAAACGTTGTTCTCTCTGGCGCTGGCGATGAGTTGCTTCACCTCCCGGGAGTTCATGGCGAAGGGCTTCTCGCACAGCACGTTTCTCCCGGCGCGGAGGAAGAGCAGGCCGACCCGCAGGTGCTGCGTGTGCAGAACGCCCAGGTAGACCACGTCTGCGGGAACACGGGAGGCTCGGTTTCAGACAGACGGACCGACGGTCGGCCTCGCTTCGTTAACCGCCTCCGGTCTCGCGGACCGTTCGCCGCGGGCCGCTCGCCCACCTACCTACCTATCTCCGGGTCCTTTGCCAGCTCCTCGTAGCTCCCGTACGCTTTAGGGATGTTGTGCTTTTTGGCGAATTCCTCCGCGTTCTGTAGAATGCGGGCAGCCACAGCCACAATCTGGAAGAGGAGGAAGTGATAGGGAGAGCTAGAAAGAAAACCAGAAATTTGGGGAACTTCAGTTGATACTTCTGTCTTAAGGAACTTCGGATTCAGAACAGGAATTCTGTCTTAACTGTACATCTTGTGGCGATAGGCATTACTTATCGTGTCACCTGTGGCAGCAGTGGGATTCCATACCTTATGATTTTCAGCCGGAAGCGTCTTCAGAGCCACGGTGAAGTCGTGGCTGATCTTCCCGGCGCCGCATATTCCCCACCTGGTTGCCATGTTGACCTCGCTTTTAGTTAGCCGGTGACGGGAATGGCATAAGGGTGATGTCCAGAAAGACGGAAGCAGGCGTTGTTTGCTCCTGTGCTGTGGGAAGTCCTGACTTCTAAAATGGTGCTGTCAGAAGAAGCACTATGACTGGTGCAGTCGTCCAACAGAACAGTAGCACGCCTACGGAGCAGGTTGTTATTTATATGCAACAGAGCTTTTCCCCCTCCCTCTTAATTCGCCACCTCACCAACTGGTGGTAATCCGCAGTATGTTTTTGCGTGTGGCAGGACTGCTGCTACAAGCTGTTCAGACTGGGGAGAAGCAGTCTGTACCGGCTGTCTGAAACAATTTGTTCCAAAACAGTCCCCTAGAATGTCTACCAACATTAATGCAGAACAGGAAAAAGCCTTTATTGTATAGAACTTAAAGGTTTACCTGCACTCCACACATTTACCAGACCAGAAAGATCAGTGTTCTAGGTCAACCTGCTGCAGCACATTGATTTATCCAGCAAATCATCTATGTGCAGGGAAATTATTAAAATCCAACTTGTCTGAGGGAATGTTTATCAGTAGGTTAGCTGAGTACTCTGTCCTGCTCCACTTTTGTATTAACTTCACACAATTTAAAAATGCGAAAAATACTGTTTTGTGGTAATACTGTACGTTATTTCCCTCACCTGCAAAATCAAACAGTTTCTGGCGCATTTGTGTTGAAGTCGTTCTGCAAATGAAGAGTACCTTGTCTGTGCGTGTGTGTGCTTGCATTTGTGCATGTGTGCGTGTGTGTGGACAATTGTTTTTATTGACAAATGTATAAATTCATACTTAATATAATATACAAATTAAACATACCTAGCAAACCAGGGCTGTTTTCAGTCTGCAGCATATAAGAATCATTGTTAATGATGTTAATGAAGATGTTAATGAACACTTGTAATGAACTGTAAAGAACTATACATTGGGCACAGTGCACGAATAGACAGTGGAAGATTCTACTCCGCGCGAGGAGAAAGTGGCTCTTCGCGAGCGAGGAGAAAAATTTTGCGAGCGAGTAGAACTAGCTCGCGCGCGGCTCATTGTTTTACTCGCGGTGTTGAAATTTGCGCAGGTGAAAGTGGTTTTGTGCTCGCGCAGTGAATATCTACCCTCGTGGCTGCTTGTTTTACTCGCGCAGTGAATATCTGCGCGTGCGTGCCTGCTTTTTTTAAATTCGCGGAGTGAATATCTACTCGCGCTGATTTATGGCATTAAATTGACGCCATAGAAACCTGAGTGCAGTGTGTGACAACAAAAGTAATCGGTCATAATAATTTCAAAGTGTAAAAACCTACCACAAACTGGATCCTCTCGCAATGGTAGATGCGATCGATCTATATTTTCGAATGACTGATGAAAAATATTCCTTAGTGTCTGGTTGTAACCACGACGAGAGTCTTATATGAAACATTTTAATTTTGTCTTAGCCTATATGAAACATTTTGAGCCTTGTTTCGTCATACATGAAACACGACCAGCTTCAAGGCTGTGTGCCTACAGTTAGTCCGAAACATTTTTGTGTGTGTGTGTGTGTGTGTGTGTGTGTGCAAAACTGTTGTTAAACTTGTCCTGTCTTATTTATTGTATGTAGCCTATTGCATGCTACCCCCTGGCCAGGACACCTTTGAGATATTAATCTCAATGGGACACTGCTGGTAAAACAAAGGGTAAATAAATAAAGAAATAAAATTTTATTGCATTCATTGCCAACTTTGAGCAGTTTAGCTGATTGATTTGGGACAATTTGGTGTTTGTTTCAAAGCACTGTGGACATGCTCGCTGCTATTTCTATGATTTGGCACTGCATATGCTTCATATGGGGCAAAATATACCCAAAATATTTATTTACAGTGGTTTTGCCCAAAAAAAACAAACAAAAAACCACATTTCCACCAAATGCTTTTCAAATGAAACATAATGATTGTTACATGAGTTTTAAAATAAGTTTAAAGAAGTATATTTTGATGGGGAGCTCTATATTTGGTAGTGCTATACTCTGAGCCCCATAATTTCCATATTGTGCACTCCTTCTACTTGCCTATTTTACTTATGCTGTGTCCAAATCACAGACTGTAAAAAATATGGACCAACTCACTGTGACATCACCCACTGACTCTCCATGGGCTTGGTGAAAAGCATTTTGAAGCCACCATGTTGTACAAGTAGGAGCCAGAGATGTGATGCCGCATTTTTGCATTCCAGTGTGTTACACTGATGGTCTTCACTTCTGTATGCCGCTGTGGGTATGAACTCTGCTAAGTGATTGTAATATTAGGAAGGTATACTTTGTGAGAGACAAAAGGAAATTAAACTGAGAAACAGTCTGAATCGTGCAAGGTTAAAGCCCTTGTGCGCTTTTTATTTCTGAAGGAGTAGTCCTTGTATTTATAACAAGCCATGTAAGGACAGATACTGCCTGCAGAGGGAGACATTCTTCACATATTACCATGTGGCTCAATAAGGAACCTTCAGACCGATATTACTGCAGAAAATATCTGTTCTGCTCACTTCTACGTGAGCTGAGAGACGGACACCACTTGTACTATTAGTTTCAGCACCAGGATATTAGAAATGAGCAAAGACTTTCATCTACTGCCTAGCTGTCTGTTATGTCTATTTCGTAAGAGCGTCATCATGGTTTTATTAGTATATGCTTTCATCACTGGAATATAGATTGTGTACATTGAAATGCATAGTTTATTTATGATTATTTAATTGCATTCTCTCTTTCAGTGGTCCTCAGTAATGTTTTCCTCTCCCTTATGCAGAGTTAACAGGAGCCGTCAATGTGCAGCAGTTTCCAGTTGCTCAGTTTGTAAAACTTGGAGATGACATGGAGCTCACCTGCCAACATGATGACAAGAGCTATAACAGAATGTACTGGTACCAGCAACTGAATGGACAACAGGCATTAGAACTTGTTGGATTTCTATTTTTAAACGATGTCAACCAGGATAAAGAGTACAAGGAAAAGTTTATTTTGTCTGGGAATGCAGAAAGCAAAGGAGTTCTAAATATATCAAACATGAATGCTGAGGACAGTGGCACTTATTTCTGTGCAGCTAGTATCCACAGTGATGGAGGATGTCTTTTATCCTCTCAAAAACCCTCCTACCTAACCACGGCTGCAAACACCTGTCTAAGAATTTTTTCTGTTCTGTTGTGAATGTCTTACAGTCACTGAATCATTTGCACCATTTCTAAGATCTGTTTGGGAATCTGTATGGTCCACATGTAATGAATCACTTCAGACTGGCCTCACACTGCATGTGGATAATAGACGTGTTATGTGGTGAACAGCAGTGAAATCCAAAGAGATTATCAAAGGAGGGGTGTAAACTGGTGATGGCACTGTGAGTTTCATGAGACCACACATGGGTTAAGTTGCTGTTTGCTATCAGTGATTCGCTGGTTGGAAGATACTGTGTTTCACTGTTGAGAGTCTTTTGATTTGTTCAGACAAATATAGGTAAGGGGTCAGACCTTGTAGAGCAAATAATTATTATGTTAATGATAGAAATAGCAATAGTGTGAATAGCAACTCTACCGGTTGTGATGTCATCAGAGACCAGGGAGGAGGGGGTGAGGAGGATTTAACTTGCAGGGTAGGAAATTCATCATGAAAACCAGTCTATTCTTCAAAGAGAAAATGTACTATGTTGTGTTCTTTCAGTGGTTTGCTTTACTTATGCCAAGTAGGTGTTAGTAAATAAAAGACAGAAAATGAAACTAATTATACAAACCTATTGAATTTTATTTGATTAAATTCAACAAATTTTGGAGCTTCTCGATTATGTTTATATTACATGAAAATGTATACTTTTAATTTGAATGTTTTCTTAAACAGAGAATGCTCATGTTTTAATTATCTAAAGCCTGAATTTAATCTCTACTCCTGACAGGTGCAGTGAGTCAGTCTGGTGTTGAAGTCATCCAGAGCCCCAGTGTTCTAATGCTGAAACCAGGGCAGTCTGCTGTCATGAACTGCACCCAGAGCACCTCTCATACATACATGTACTGGTATCAACAGAAGAACAACGGACCTCTCCAATTTCTCTTCTACACTATGAACTCTGAGGAAGTAACAGAGAAGAGTGATGGGATCCCTGACAGGTTTACAGTGTCCAGGAAAAGTGTGCCGAAAACAGAACTCATGATTACCGGAGTTCAGCCTGAAGACTCCGCACTGTACTACTGTGCAGCTTCACCACAGTGGTGAACCATGTGGACTCTCCTGTCTAAAAACTACAAGGAGAGAGCAGAGGGTAACTGAGTGCTTTTTAGTTGACTCTGAGTCAGATGCTGAAGACAGTGGTACATATTTCTTTGCTGCTAGTTTTCACTGCGGTGCGAAGTGTCTTTAATCACATCTTTCTCCCATAGCCACTGCTACACACAACTACAAACCTCTTTCTCATTGAGATCTAAGTAATAACTTTTGTTAGGATAAAAATTCAGTCATATTTTGTGCTTTTGATCATACTATACATTATGAAAAAATCATTTAGGAAGTGGTTTTGTCTACATGTCTGCGTGTAATAATCCCCACCTCGTTTTATAATCTGACGGGTTATGTCATTTTTCATTAAGGATCCTTAAAAGACAGAAGCTTGGCTCCTTCAGACTGCAGAGATTACCCCTTACTGTTTTTTGTTTAAATATTCCATGTAAGGACAAATACCGCCTATAAAGAGTCATTGTTCTTTCTTTGAGGGTGTTCAACCAATAGAGACAGGCTTGCAGAGGAGTGGTCTGTCCCATACACTCTTACAGTTTAGATAGGTAGTGAGTTAATACTCACATAATCCTCTTCTATTCAATCAGTGCTATATAAAACCATTACTGACGTTGTTCATCTCAGGACCAGGCAATTGAAGATGGACAGAGTGCGCTACCTACTCACTGTTTGTTTAATGCGTAAGAGCTACATGAGGGATTTCATTTAAATACATTCTACATTGATGGAACATGGATTGTATTTAAATGTTTGTTCTTACTTTTGTTTCTAACTGTTAACTCTCTTTCCAGAGTAAAGTAGTAACGACTCAATTCGACGGTTCGTCAGTAAGGCTCTCGTTCCTCTTTTGCAGAGTTCACAGCAGCGATCAATGTGCAGCAATTTCCAGCTTCTCTCTTCGGAAGTCTGCACAAAACAACCCTCCTCACCTGCAAACACGATGACAGCAGCTATCAGTACATGTTCTGGTACCGGCAAGTGAAAGGACAGCAGCACTTGGAGCTTGTTGGTTTTCTCTTTTTAAAAATGTCAACCAGGACAAAGAATATGAAGGAAAGTTTAACCTCTCAGGGAATGCACAGGAAAGTGGCTCTTTGCTTATCTCAGGCTTAAAAGCTGAGGACAGCGGCATGTATTTCTGTGCAGCTAGTATGCACAGTGGTAAAAGCTCTCTTTAAGGCTGTCAAAATACATTAACCACTGCTGCAGCTGCAAAACCTGTCTGCATTCTCAGTGTCATTCTAGGGATTGACTTGAAGAATCAGCATAAAGTGAAATATGGTTTTCTAGCTGGTGTCAGTGTCTATATGTTATGAATGAACCTGCACATGGAATAGCCTTTCCTCCTTGCACGCTGACATGCATTACCAAAGACAAGTATTTGAGACAAGGGACCACAATAAAGCCATAAATGTTTTTACAAGTCAAAGCCACTTCCTCTAACTGTAGGTTTTTATCATTGGGCTGTGTTGTGCTGATAATACTGCCAATATATTATACATAAAAGTGGTTGTATGTATATGTGTAAATGTTGTTCATCATGTGGTAGAATACAAAAGTTGATTGATATGTGAATGATGTTTATTGCTATTTCTTTCCGTTAGCCAATTCAGACAGTGCTGTGTGCTTCTGTGCAGCAACTCAGGCAGCATTGCCTCTCCTGTAAACAAAAGGTCATGCAGGGAGAAGGCCTACCAATAGGGGGAGCCATTACTAGCAACATGAGGGCACAAATGGCATGTGTGTGACCACAGGGCTCAAAAGAGAGATGAGATGAGCTGAGAGTTTAAAGAGTGCCAGTCTGCTCGGTTTGCTCATGTTCTGAATGCAAGAACATTCTTCTCTATGATGTGATAAATATGAACCCCCAGAACTTTTGTAAGATGGAGAGAGTGTGCTTTATACTCCATGTCTACACAATGTCTCTGTTAGGTAAGTATAAAGATCAAATATCTTGGCTGCTTGTATTATACTTTAATATATAATAAATAATGTTAATGTAATTATTTGTTACACTTATAAAATGTGTTTAGCTCTTCGTTTGAAACAATCTCCCCTTTTGTGCAGGGTTCTCAAGAGCCATCACTGTAAAACAGTTCCCATCTTCTCTCTTTGGAAAACTCAGTGATGATGTCCTGCTCACCTGCCAACATGATGATAGCAATTATTACAGAATGTTCTGGTATCAGCAAGCTAAAGGAAAACAGTCTTTAGAGCTGGTCGGATTCCTTGCTCATGCTGAAGTAACCCAAGATGAAAAGTATAAAGGAAAGTTTAATTTGACAGGGAATGGAAATAAGAGAGGTTCTTTGCTTATCTCACAGCTGAGTGCTGAAGACAGAGGCACATATTTCTGTGCAGTAAGCACAGCGGTGCAAGGGGTCCGGAACCCTTACAAAAACCCTCCAACTTCATCACTGCCGATTGAACCTACCTGGTAACTTTTCTTTCTCTGAGAGACAGAAAGTCTGCCCACTATCCAGTGATAAATTCACAAATGACATTACCAGGCCTTCAGATGCAGACTTTCTCTGTGCAGTTGCATAGCGCAATGGTTCTTAAACTCAGCCCTCATTTTTACATGAACACCACAGTTTGATACATGCCTTCTCTACTTTGGAATCTTAATTCATAGAGAATATATTTAGAGGCTCTTCCAGACATGGTTTAAACCAAAAAATAAATTTTAACGTAACATAACATAACATAACATAATAATGAGAACAGGCCATTCAACCCAACAATGCTTGCCATTTTACGGACTATATTGTACCTAGCGATCTGATTACTAACAGACTAGATATTATCTAACACCTTATAAAGTCTGGTCTTGAGAAACACCAGAGTTCCTGCCTCTATTATGTGACCTGGCAGGCTATATACATAGATTCAACGTTCATTCATGCACAGCCAGACAGGAAGTGGGTAGTAAACTGTAGTTCTGTTTCTCCTCTTTAAAAAGAGTGACCTTGTGTCTGCCTCTCAGTGCTCGAAGAATGGAGCCTGAACTTTTGCTGTTGTTACTTTCAAGTCTGGCCAGTAAGTGTCTCCATTGGTAATTTATTACAGGCTTCTGAATATGCTTTAAAATGCAGTGACAACATTCATCTGTATAGTTAAACTGTCAGGGAATATTGGGATGTGAAATTACTGAATTGTAATTTCATTTATATTTTATTTTAATCTTATTTGTTTGATATTTGAGTCTATTTATCAAGTGAAGCTGGTTCCTATTTATATCCACAGGTGTCCAGTGTCAGTCTCAACAGAAGGTCTCTCAGTGGCCCTCACAGACGGTTGTGACCCTGGGCTCCTCTGTGGAGCTCCAGTGCAATCAGAGCAGCTCTGATAGCTACATGTACTGGTACCGCCAGCAGAGCACTACAGGGCTACAGCTCGTCATGCTTTCTGTCTACATGAATAATCCAGAGAGGGGAGAGAACATCAGTGATAGATTTACCAGCACCAGACCGAAGACAGAGAGTATCACCCTCACTATCAGTCAGGCTGAGGAGTCAGACACAGGTGTTTATTTCTGTGCAGCAAGTCCCACAGCAGGCAATTCTGTCCCTCCTCCTGCAACAAAACACCAGATGATTAGAATAAGCCGATAGATTTGAAAACATTCTCATTTTAGTGTTAACTGACAAAATTGTTTTTGGTATTAATATATTGCAACTAGCTGAAATATTTTATTTGACCCAGCTGTTTTGAAGACTGAAAAAACAGTTATTTTCCTTAAAAAATACTGACACCTTTGATTTAAAAAAAGTCCAAAATGGGAAATAATGTTCAATGTTGAACTTTTGATTGGAACTGGATTGGATCCCCCGCAAAAACTGGCCTGTAAGACAATGATCTCAAGAATGCCTCAAAATCAACCAAGTAACGGTGAACTGACCACACTAACATGTGCAGTTTTGAACCTTCTGAAAATCAGTGGTTTGACCTGAAGGAGAGCATAGAGTTTCTGTCATAGTAATGCCATTTCATGTACAACTCCCGAAGTGAAACATAAACAGAATGCCAGAGAAGAAAACATTCCGTAGATATGAAGACCGAAGCTGTTCATACGTATTTGTACCATCAGTTGAAAACCTAAAATTCACTTTTTTTAAAGATAGGTAGGTCCCAATTTATAGTACACATTACCATTTTCACAACGAGGCCATCAATACACATCTGTACACATGTTTTCACTGTTACTGTCATGTTTCATTTAATCCAGGCATTTTTAGAGAAAGATTCATTCCATGTTAAAGTCTGAGGATGTCTGAGAGTCAGCTGAGATCTGCTTTCTGACAGCAGCTTACAGTCATGCACGGAGATGTCCGACCAGTAGAGGGAACTATTACTCGTAAGATTTATAAAACCTCCATATCTGAGATATTATATTCACTGTTATATTCAGTTACTCATAACAGATCTGATATGAGCTGGGAAGAGAGTGACTCCGCTAGAGTCTGCTCATGTTCTGAAACACAGGAACAGTGCTTTCTATGATAATCCATCAGAACACCCAAGACTTTTGAAGATGGACGTGGTCTGCTATCTACCATTATGTACTGCCTGCATAATTTCTCTGTTAGGTAAGAACACATTGCTTCAATTAAAGATTTTACCTGCACATTATATTATTATATTTATTAAAATGATCCATTGGACATTGTTTTCATGTTACACTTTCCTTTATAATCAATCTCCTCTCTTGCGCAGGGTCTTCAGGAGCCATCACCGTACAGCAGTCTCCATCTTCTCTCTTTGGAAAACTCAGTGATCATGTCCAGCTCACCTGCCAACATGATGATAGCAACTATAACAGAATGTATTGGTACCAGCAAGTTAAAGGAAAACAGTCATTAGAGCTTGTTGGTTTCCTTAATTACAACAATGTCAACCAAGATGAAAAGTATGTAAGAAAATTTAATTTGACAGGAAATGGAGATAAGAAAGGCTCTTTGTTTATCTCAACGTTAAATGCTGAAGACAGTGGCACTTATTTCTGTGCAGCAAGTAAGCACAGTGGTACAAGGTGTCTTGAACCTTTACGAAAAACCCACCTACCACTACTGCTGGCTACCTAAAAACTTTTCCTTCTCTGTGTAGCTGCATTCACTGATATTTCCAAACATAATAAAACCTGGTGTTTATTGTCTTTTTGTAGTTATGTGACCAAATTTCTCATAATTAAGTTGGGAAAAACTGGCAGAAGATTCTGAACATATTTGTGAAAAACACTGGAAATAAGCTGTATACTGATATATTTTAGACATTTTCCTCTATGCTGGGAATTCTTTAAACATTTCAGGGAAATCATCTTCCTATTATTCATCAGAATGACAGTGGAAATAAAAGCAACTCTAAAATTCCATCTCATGTGAACACAGCCTCCATCTCAGGACTACTTAAGACTGACAAAGACCCAACGTTACCCTTCAGCTATTGATTCCTCTCACTTATAAACACAGATGTAAAAATAATTAGCAAGGCCCTAGCCACAACAATACAAACCATTATCCCAATAATAATCAATCCTGACCAAACCGACTTTCATCAAAAAATATGCGTGGAATATTTAATTAAATGAATTTGACTAAACAAAACAACAATTGCTTCATTGGATGGAGAAAAAAGCTTTTGACAAAGTCAGTTGGAAATTTATTTTTGCAACACTACAGAAATTTGGTTTCAGAGAATCATTTATTCTCTGGATAAGGATACTGTACACCACACCAATGGCCACCGTCGCCACTAACGGAATAACATCACCAAGTTTCACGCTACACAGGAGACACAGGCAAGGATGCCTACTCTCATCTTCTCTGTTTGCCATATTTATTGAACCACTTGCCGCGGCAAACCAACAAAATGAAAGTATCAAGGGAATCATATCCCCACATTCACATCACAAAGTCAGCTGTTATGTAGATGATGTGTTTCTATACCTACAAGGTCCAGCAAACTCATTGCAGGAAATGATCAACCTCATAAATACATATTTCAGAACTATTTCATAAACTGGTAAAATCTACCATTTTACCTTTAGAAGATATTTGGAATGCTGCAACTAAAAAATCAACCCTCCCCTTCTCCACTGGGAATATTAGGTATTCAGACATCAGCGTTTCCCCCTGGCTGTCAGAGTTATTCCTTCTCAACGTTAATCTGTTAATTTAAAAAACAGAGGCCGAATTACTTTGGTGGATGAATTTACCCCTTTCTTTAAATGGCCGAATAGCAACAATCAAAATGTCAGTCCTACCAACTCTCTGTTTAATATGATCCCAATAATAAATAAATTCTACTGGAAAAACAAATAATAATAATAATAATAATAATAATAATAATAATAATAATAATAAACACGGAATTAAATTGGCCACAAATAAGAATCAAGGAGGACTTGTTGCACCAGACTTCCATAAATACTATCTGGCAAACCAATTCATCAACTCACAAACTCTTCTGTCACACCCTGCAAGTACACCCCAATCTGGCATAACCCTAACCTTCAGCTTAATAAATCTCCATTAAATTTCCCCTCTTAGAAACAAAGAGGCATCACAAATCTCTATCACGTCTTTCAAAACAACATCCTCTTAATATTTAACAACCTGAAAATGAAAGAGTTGCTGTTGTGTGTGTGTGTGTGTGTGTGTGTGAGTGAATGTGTGTCTGTGTGTGTGTGCGCACGTGTGTGCGCAGGTGCTTGAGTGCGTGTGTTTGCTCTGTCAAACAGGGACAGTTTACTGTCATTCACTGGCTGTACAAAGCAGATACTGTTAGAATGAATCCTGCAGTGTTATTGCTTATATTTTCCAGCCTGGGTTGTAAGCGCCTCCTTGAACTAAGCATACTGCCGATATCTTAAGTGTAACGCCATTTTAAATTTAACAGTTTGATAGTTGATATGTTTAGCAAGGTTTCTATTGTGAACATTTTTAACATTACAAGCAAAACATTGTCTTCTTTGTTTCCACAGGTGTCCAGTGTCAGTCTCAACAGAAGGTCTCTCAGTGGCCCTCACAGACGGTTGTGACCCAGGGCTCCTCTGTGGAGCTCCAGTGTAGTCAGAGCAGCTCCGACCAAAACATGTACTGGTACCGCCAGCAGAGTTCTACAGGGCTACAGCTTGTCATTCTTTCTGTGCACATGAGTGATCCAGAGAAGGGAGAGAACATCAGCAGTAGATTTACCAGCACCAGACCGAAGAGGGAGAATATATCTCTCGCTATCAGTCAGGTTGAGGAGTCAGACACAGGTGTTTATTTCTGTGCAGCAAGTCCCACAGCAGGCAGTTCTGTCCCTGTCACTGTATCAAAAGACAATAGAAGATTTAAATGCACAGTAAAACGTTCAAGCGTGTTCTAACAGAGTGAAATGAATTGTTTCAGAGTTAATTTGAGACTTCACTGTTTACAGCACTTACTGTAACTGTGTGAGGCTATTGACACAAATATACATTTGATTTGTTTCTCTTTGTGGCTCATGGTGTAACATGCCAAACTGTATTTAATTCCATACAGCCACCTAAGAAACAATTCAATTTCTATAACATGTTGGACTGCATGTACTACTTATAGATGTAAATTCAGTTTTAAAGAAAACCAGCTTTCTAATGCATTTGTCTAAACAAATATCCTACTAGCTGAAAAACTGCAGAGCACAAGGATAATACTTTTTGTATGTTAGTTTTTTTCTTCAGGTTAGTAACTTCCTGTCTTCTTTCCTGTCATGATGTTCTGTAGCGCTGAGTTTTCACATCACATAGATCACAGAGAAGAAGCCATAGACATGAGCACTTGTGATTTGATTTTACTTCTATTGTACTTTGGCTCCCAGCAGACAGGTGTCTAAGAAAGGAATTTTAGAATTTTAAACATTGTTTTTAAAATGCTGAACATCTTGTCCTTATCTTAATGTTCCTGATGCATTCTTTCCATTTCAAATGTAATGTACACTTAACCCCTGAAGGCACTGCTCCTCACAGTCTTTCATAGAGTCTCTGATTAATTAATTGAATGTTTTGTTTTTTTTGTTTTTTTCCACAGCATTTGTAAAGGGAGCTGATGTCATCCAGACACCCAGGCAGGCTGTGATGAAGACTGGGGAATCAGTCAAGATCTCCTGCTCTCACAAGGACAGCAGTTTACACTATTTATACTGGTACTGGCAGCTGCCTGGCAAAGGCATCGAGTTAATCGCATATATTCTCACAAATCAGGAGGCAACATTTGAAAAAGACTTCAGCAACAGAACAGAAAGATATGAAATAAAGAAGCCAGAGACACTGTTTGGATCATTCAGGATCAAAGCCTTGCAGATATCAGACAGTGCTGTGTACTTCTGTGCAGCAACCCAGCACAGTGGGGCAGCATTGCCTCTTCCATGAACAAAAAGTAATGCAGGGAGAAGGCCTACCAGTAGGGGGAGTCATTACTAGCAACATGAGGCCACAAATGAAATGTGTGTGACCACAGGGCTCAAAAGAGAGCTGAGATGAGCTGAGAGCTTCAAGAGTGCCAGTCTGCTGGGTTTGCTCGCATTCAGAAACACAGGAACGCTCCTTTCTGTGACATGATTAATGTGAAGACCCTGAATTTTTCTAAAAAGGAGAGAGTCTGCTTTATACTCCACGTCCACATAATGTCTCTGTTAGGTAAGTACTTGGTGCTTTGTTCAAATATCGTTGGTGCTTGTTTTATACAGTTCTTTATTATTTAACAATTTGTGTTATTATTTTATTCATTACATATTTGTAAGAGTTGTTTCTTACATGTGTTTAGCTCTCCATTATAAATGATCTCTCTTTCATGCAGGGTTCTCAGGAGCCATCACTGTACAGCAGTCCCCATCTTCTCTCTTTAGAAAACTCAATGATGATGTCCAGCTCACCTGCCAACATGATGATAGCACCTATTACACAATGCTGTGGTACCAGCAAGCTAAAGGAAAACAGTCTTTAGAGCTGGTCGGATTCCTTGTTAATGCTGAAGTAACCCAAGATGAAAAGTATAAAGGAAAGTTTAATTTGACAGGGAATGGAAATAAGAGAGGTTCTTTGCTTATCTCACAGCTGAGTGCTGAAGACAGCGGCACATATTTCTGTGCAGCTAGTAAGCACAGCGGTGCAAGGGGTCTTGAACCTTTACGAAAACCCTCCAACTTCATAACTGCCAAATGAACCAACCTGGTACTTTTCTTTCTCTGAGAGACAGAAATTCTGCTTGTTATCTAGAGATACATCCACAATTAACATTACCAGTTCTTCAGAAGCTGTCATTCTCAGTGCAGTTGCATAGCACAGGGGTACTCAAACTGGCCATTGTGTGTATGATGGTTTTAATTGCAAACACAATTGTAACACCAGAATTGTAAGAACATGCTCAGTGTTTTTAATCAGACACTTGTCAATGTCTACTGGGAGATGTTTTGCCCACTTAAAGCCATATTATGCCAGTATGTATACCACAAAGAATAAATCAGTTTCCTATCATATGGCTTTTAAACTGTTTAATCAAGTTTGAGAACCCCTGACACAGGGTACAGTAGCTACAGAAATGAACCAAAAAATGAAAAAACAAGTCACTTAAACAAGTAGTCACTTAATGGGGTTGTGGGCCACTGCCATTTTCTATGTGACTGGCTGATCTTATCCCTCATTGAAATCGATGCTGCAGTGATCACCAGTTGCTCCCGTGTTTTGCCTTGAATGTTAAATGGACATCTTGGTCCCAAAGAATGCACTTCTGCTGGCTGTTGTTGTTTGTGTCGTCCCTCAAGAATTCTATGCCGACACCATCAGAACATTGCTTACACATGTTAAATATTTCAGTCCTCTTAGTTGCTAAAACAAAATCTCACCAACACCAACACCAACACCACGCTGTGAAACATGCAAAGCTATCTTGAAAATTAAAAAACATATTCCTATGCAGATGAATCTGATTTCATAGGGACTACATTTACAGGGTGCTATAGAAATGGTTTAAAACCAGAAATTAGAATTTATATATGTAGTTTCAAAGTCTACCTGAATTATTTAATGCACTTTATTCACGGCTAAGCACACCCAGACAGGAAGTGAGTAGTGAACTGTAGTTCTGTTTCCCCCCCTTTAAAAAGAGTGGCATTGAGTCTGTCTTTCAGTGTGCAGAGAATGGAACTCAAACTTTTGTTGCCGTTACTTTTCAACCTGGCCTGTGAGTGTCTCCACTGGTAATTTATTACAGGCTTCTGAATATGCTTTAAAATGCAGTGACAACATTCATCTGTATAGTTCAACTGTCAGGGAATATTGGGATGTGAAATTACTGCATTGTAATTTCATTTATATTTTATTTTAATCTTAGTTGTTTGATATTTGAGTCTATTTATGTAAGTGAAGCTGGTTCATATTTATATCCACAGGTGTCCAGTGTCAGTCTCAACAGAAGGTCTCTCAGTGGCCCTCACAGACGGTTGTGACCCAGGGCTCCTCTGTGGAGCTCCAGTGCAGTCAGAGCAGCTCCGACCAGAACATGTACTGGTACCACCAGCAGAGCTCTACAGGGCTACAGCTCGTCATATTTTCTGTGCACATGAATGATCCAGAGAAGGGAGAGAACATCAGTGATAGATTTACCAGCACAAGACTGAAAAAGGAGAATATCTCTCTCACTATCAGTCAGGCTGAGGAGTCAGACACAGGTGTTTATTTCTGTGCAGCAAGTCCCACAGCAGGCAACTCTGTCCCTCCTCCTGCAACAAAACACTAAATGATTAGAATAAGCCAACAGATTTGAAAACATTCTCAATTTAGTGTTAACTGACTAAATATAGTTTATGACACAAATATGTTGCAACTAACTAAAAGTATTCTATTTAATCCTACTGTTTTGAAGTTATTTTTTAAGAGAAAAAAATTGGTACCCTTGTTTACAAATAAACAAAAATGACACAGTGTTGATTCTTTCAGACTTTCAGTTGGAACTGAATTGGACCACCCCATACCCTACCTCACCCAGCCACCAAATGGATCAGCCCACACGACAACGGGCCTCATTCACCAACCGTTCTTAAGAAGAATTTTCTTCTTACAACCCACTTACGCAGTTTTCACGAAGATTCTGACATTCACCAATGTTTTCTTATTTGGGATTTGTTCTTACACATTTGAGTGCTGACGTGTGTGCAAAATAATTGGTTATTGCGTTTTCTTCAATTCTACAGTTGTATTATATTATAGGATTTAAATTACAATAATATTTTTATCATTTATAATATTTCTTAATAATTATTTTCATTATTGTACAAAGCATTAAGGTGCCAGGTTCCACCTCAGAGGGTGGTTGCCTCAGTGGGAGTTAATGTGTAATTAAATGATAAAAATCTAACCATTGTAGTGACCTTTCATTTTTGGGGGTTTCAGTTGTGCAATGTTTGGTCTATACTGCAAAAGCAAATACAAACTAAGCACTTTATAAACATGGACATGATGAAGAAGAGAACACTTATTCAGAGGCGTCACTACGGGGTGCGGACCGTACCGGGTGACACCATCAGAGGGGGGTGACACCAAAATGACTGGCAATAATTTTTTTGTGCAGTGTTTTGTGTAGCGACGGGTTTACTCCGATGCAGTTTACTGTCGGTTGATTTAATTAGCGGTATTAATGCGACGAGAAGCGCTTTGTCGTTTGAATCCATAACACGCAATTCGATGCGCCCACTCCTACCTGCATATATATATATATATATATATATATATTTTTTTTTTTTTTTTTTTTTTGCCTCAAATTTGACAACAAACCATTTTTTTTTACTTCATCAGTTGTGCGCCCTTCTCCGGATACAGCGTTCACTGAACGAGTAATAGCATCCCATGTATCTTTTTTGTGTTGTTTTATATCCACTATTGACACAACTAAATATGACAGGTCGTTTGCTGTTCACTTCCTGCAGCAATACCTCCACTTCAGAACTACAGAAGTTTTTCTTACGTTTGGAGTCCGGTCCGGTGCTTTTCTTTTCGATTTCTGTGTGCACACGCCCCTGCAGTCTCATGCCCTTTTATGGGGATTGGCGGGGCGTTTACTTATGCTAATTAGGAACAACTGGCAGGCGCTTTCCATTTAACGAGGACAATGGGATTCATCATTTTAAGAACACGTGCGAACAATTCTGCGACAGCAGCTTTTAGTCATGCAGGGAGAAGTCCGACCAGTAGAGGGAACTATTACTGGCAACATCTGTAAAAACTGAAATATTTGTGTGACCTCACAGAATTGAGAGCTTATATTCAGTTACTCATTTGCGATTTGAAATGAGCTGGGGAGAGTTCTATTCTGCTGGAGTCTGTTCATGTTCTGAAACACAGGTACAGTGCTCTATCTATGATGATCAGAACAGCCTAGGCCTTTGAAGATGGACACAGTCTGCTATCTGCTGTTACGTACTGTATGCATAATTTCTCTGTTAGGTAAGGATGGACATTGCTTCAAATATTTTGGCTGCACACATTTTATTGCTTATATTTATGTCAATATTTGTTAGGCATTACATGCATAACATTCTTTGTTAGAAACAATCTCCTCTCTTGTACAGAGTTCTCAAGAGCCATCACTGTACAGCAGTCCCCATCTTCTCTCTTTGGAAAACTCAGTGATGATGTCCAGCTCACCTGCCAACATGATGACAGCAACTATTACAGAATGTACTGGTACCAGCAAGGAAGACAGTCATTAGAGCTTGTTGGATTCCTTAACTACAACAATGTAAACCAAGATGAAAAGTACAGAAAGAAATTTAATTTGACAGGAAATGGAGATAAGAAAGGCTCTTTGTTTATCTCAAAGTTAAATTCTGAAGACAGTGGCACTTTTTTCTGTGCAGCAAGTAACCACAGTGGTACAAGGTGTCTTGCCCCTTTACGAAAAACCCATCTACCACAACTGCTGTCTCTGCATGACTGTACTCACTGACATATCCAGATGCAACAAAACCTGGTGTTCAAATTTTAATATTTTTTTTTTGTATTTATGCAACTATAACTTTCTCATAATAAAAATAAAGTTGGGAAAAACTGGCAGAAGATTCTGTGCATCTTTGTGACAAATATATGGAAAGAACTTGGAGGCTTTTTTTAAAGCTTTTACAGGTTAACATCTATGCACTGAATAAATAAGGTGATTAGGATACACTGACTGACTGTTGGAAATGTCTGTTTTCCAAATGAGTATGTGACATCCAGTTCTGTCTTCTTTTATTGGTTAGTGCTGTGAAGACCTTGCTCAAAGCAGAAGATCAGAGCAGAAAACATTCTGTAGGCATAAACACTCAGTCTGTTCATATGTCTTCTGTTGCATCTTTCATTAGGTAGGTCAGGTTTATGAGAAATATTCACAAAACATCCCTACAATGAGATTTGATTGTTAATTCTGCTTAAGAATGTTCCCAGAAACATTTGAGCAAAATCTATGTTTGTTTGGAAATCACAGTGAAGATTTCTATTTAGAATGCTCCATTATTTATGGAAAAAGTTTTTTAGACATTATATTGACAACAAAAAGGCTATTACAATTATGTTTTAACAGGCTGTTGATTTTTATCTACATGAACTAACCTCCCCGAATAACCTCAAATTTTCACTAGTTTTTATTTTTATTGAGTTTTCAATCTTGATTTAAACTTCAGTTTAGTTTAAAGAGACATTTTTACCTGAAAAGTCCCAAAGTTAAAATTCAGGACAAATGCCGTAGTCAACAAGAATGTCATTTGGCTCATCCAAGCTTGACTTTTCTATTTGCTGTTTTCTTAGCTCAGCAAATAATTTCAAGTGAGTGTGTATACACAATAATCACTGCAATTCTATTTTCATTGCATGTCATTATTTCTGCTGTGATGTTCCCTATTACACCATATTAGTATTAGCTGTGTACAGTCAATCATTCTGGATTTTCAAGTGTTATTACATCAAGATATTGATGTAATAACATATATAAGATTTGATAAAATCCTAACTGAAAAGCATGCAGAGATATTCAGTGCAAAGTCTGTTAGTATAGTGATAAGCAGGGCCGGCCCGTGGCATAAACGGTCTATGCGGTTGTTTAGGGCCGCAACCGCTTGGGGGGGGGGGGCACACGATCCAATGTTTATCTGAGGTAAATAACGTTATTTTTTCAATTACGTTATTCATCCCCTATCGTGGAACTAGCGTTATAAATATTAAACGGAATGGCAACCGAACAATTCATAACAATGCTTAACGGAATCCAACACAACCCCCCACTCCCCCTCCTCCCCCCTGCTTGACAGAATCTGGCACAACCCCCCAAAACTTTCTTTGTTTCCACAGGTGTCCAGTGTCAGTCTCAACAGAAGGTCTCTCAGTGGCCCTCACAGACGGTCCTGACCCAGGGCTCCTCTGTGGAGCTCCAGTGCAGTCAGAGCGGCTCTGATACCTACATGTACTGGTACCGCCAGCAGAGCTCTACAGGGCTACAGCTCGTCATATTTTATGCCTACCTGAGTGAGCCGGAGAGGGGAAAGGAGATCAGCGGTAGATTTACCAGCACCAGACCAAAGCTAGAAACCATCACACTCGGTATCAGTCAGGCTGAGGAGAGAGACACAGGTGTTTATTTCTGTGCAGCGAGTCCCACAGCACGCATCTCTGTCCCACCTCCTGTATTAAAACACCACAGATGATTTAAATGCAGTAAAACGTTTGGCATTAATATAACTCTGTATCTCTCTGTGTTTATTTGAGAGGGATCGAGTGTACTCTAACAGAGTAAAATGAATTATATCAGAGTTTAACTGAACACTGAACATTTTCCTGCGTGAGGCTACTGAAACAAATATAGATTTTGTTTCATAACTCTTTGTGGCTCATTTGTCAATGTGATCAACTGTAGAGTGCCATAGAGCCACTAAACAAACAATTCAATTAGTATAATAACGTTGACAGAATTATGGATACAAATTCAGGTTTTAAGGAAAATTAACTTTTCATTGCATTTGCACAATCAAATTCAGGTTGCTAATGTTAGCACTGGGCGACTTCCGACATATTTGCCATCACACGGGAAAAAAAATCCTATATTAAACTGCATTTGCATTTGCAAACTTTTACTACCAAAATAAAGGTAAGTTGCTGTTGTGCTGTTTAAGAAATTAGAATTCTGACTACAGGTGAGGCCTCCTAATACAGTACATGCAATTTAGAATTCTGAGCATATCCACTTGGTGCAATTTACAAACAGCAATAACTTGTTAAACAACTTATTAACCACTTTCTTCCCCCAGCAGTATATTTGTTATGTTGACAGCTGCAGCGGAATCCATCTGCTCAATGTTAGCTTGGCTCAAAAAGAGAAGATATAATAACTGACTAGCTAGCTATTGGGGTGAAAGGGTCAGCTACAGTTGGCCATATGCCTGCATCACCTCGCTTTCCCCCTTTTAGATATAATGTTGCCATTACGTTTCCTGAAATTTCCATTTCTTCCTCCCAATTGCTTTTTGTTTCTACATACCTGAATTATGTGGTGCCATGGTCCGCCACACAAAAATGTAAGATTATGTACAGCTGCTTCGTTGTGAAAGAACAAGTTTGCAGGTTTGGAAAATCTTAACGAAACAGCGTAGCAGATCAAACCATTTTTACAAAATAGGGAAAGACTAAATCAAGTGATGACCTTTAACAGCATAATGCTAAATTAGAAGCATTGAGGCTATGTACATGCAATACAAATTAATAAATTGAATGTTTGCTTTTTCTGCAGCATCTGTACAGGGAACTGATGTCATCCAGACACCCAAGCAGGCTGTGATGAAGACTGGGGAATCAGTCAAGATTTCCTGCTCCCACAAGTACAGGAGTTTGCACTATTTATACTGGTACTGGCAGCTGCATCGAATTAATTGCATACATTCTCATAGATCAGGAGGTGACATTTGAAAGAGACTTCAGCGACAGGACAGAATGATATGAAATACAGAAGCCAGAGACTCTCTGAATCATTCAGGATCAAAGCCTTGCAGATATCAGACAGTGCTGTGTACTTCTGTGCAGCAACCCAGCACAGTGGGGCAGCATTGCCTCCCCCGTGAACAAAACGTCATGCAGGGAGACAGCCTACCAGTAGGGGGAGTCATTACTAGCAACATGAGGCCACAAATGAAATGTGTGTGACCACAGGGCTCAAAAGAGAGCTGAGATGAGCTGAGAGTTTAAAGAGTGCCAGTCTGCTGGGTTTGCTCACATTCAGAAACACAGGAACACTCCTCTCTATGATGTGACTAATCTGAACACCCTGAACTTTTTTAAGATGGAGAGAGTCTGCTTTATACTCCATGTCTGCATAATGTTTTTGTTCGGTAAGTACTCTGTGATTTAGTCAAATATTATGGTTGCTTGTTTTCTATTGTTGTATATTAAATATTACTATTTTATTCATTACATATTTGTTAGAGTTGTTTCTTACATGTGTTTAGCTCTCCATTATAAGCAATTTCTCTTTTGTGCAGGGTTGTCAGAAGCAATCACTGTACAGCAGTCCCCATCTTCTCTCTTTGGAAAACTCAATGATGATGTCCAGCTCACCTGCCAACATGATGATAGCAATTATAACACAATGCTGTGGTACCAGCAAGTAAAAGGACAGCAGGATTTAGAGCTTGTAGGATTGCTTCTGTATGCTGGAGTAACCCAAGATGAAAAGTATAAAGGAAAGTTTAATTTGACAGGAAATGGAGATAAGAAAGGCTTTTTGCTTATCTCAAAGCTGAGTGCTGAAGACAGAGGCACATATTTCTGTGCAGCTAGTAGGCACAGTGGTACACGGGGTCTTGAACTCACACAAAAAAGTCCTCCAACTTAACCACCGCTGACTAAACCTGCCTGGTAACTTTTCTTTCTTTGTGCAACTGAAAGTATGTTTTATGTCCAGTGATACATTCACAAACAACATTAGCAGGTCTTCAGATGCTGACATTCTCTGTGCAGTTGCATAGCCCAGGAGTTCTCAAAATCAGCCCTGGGGCCACCATGTGTATGTTGGTTTTCATTCCAAACACAATTGCAACACCTGTATTGGATAAACATGCTCATTGCTCTTATACTGACACTTTAAATGTCTACTCAGAGATGGTATACCCTCTAAAAACCCATGCTATGTTGGAAATATTATGCATGTCATGAAGAATAATAATATTCCCATCCCATGATGTTTAATCAGTTATATCTGATATTACGCGGGAGACATAGCTCCGGAGGTAAGACCGATTGTCTGGCAGTCGGAGGGTTGCCGGTTCAAACCCCGCCCTGGGCATGTCGAAGTGTCCTTGAGCAAGACACCTAACCCCCTAACTGCTCTGGCGAATGAGAGGCATCAATTGTAAAGCGCTTTGGATAAAAGCGCTATATAAATGCAGTCCATTTACCATTATGTTTTTCCTAGTTATAAACAGACGTGAAATCACTGGGGACTTAATTGCTGAAAATGTGGACACCTAGTCAGTGAAACATGATTTCACAAAGACAAAGTAAAAGACAATGAGCCACACCTAACAAAAACCTGCATTCTCAGCAAGGCCACAGTAGCTACAGGAATGAACCAAACATTGGAAAGACAAAGGTATAGTCACTTAAAGGGGTCTTGGTCCACCACCAATATCTTTACGACTAGCAGCAGCTCTTATCCCACATAGAAATTTGTGCTGACGTGATCTGCAGTTGCTCTCAAGTTTTGCCTTGAACATTGAATAAGTGCAGGGACATCTCAATCCTAAGGCATACACTTTGCTAACTGTTGTTGTTTGTGTCATCCCTCAGACTTCTATGCTGACACCAGCCCAAAGACCGCTCCATATAAATGCTAAATATTTGAGCTATCTTGTTCACTAACGCTCTCAACAAAATGCACTCCAACAGTCATAATCAACGATCTTTCAAAATGTCTGAGATCTCCTCTTGCAGCCATGCTAGCTAAAGCCGCCATCACGCCTGCCCAACATTTTTATACATGACCCTATGCATGCTGGAATCTTAATTGCTTGATTAATGGCTGAACCACACCTGCTACCCTCTGCTTTGCATTTTTGTATTGTCCCTCATTTACCACGGAGATTTCATTTTTTGTTCAATATCTGTATGTTTGCAATAGAACATTGCAACAAATGTACCTTACGTCTCTGAAAGCAATAATTTTCACAATAATCCCACAGTTTGAAACATGCAGACTCTTCTGAAGGTTAAAAGACAGTCCTTCTCGACGGACGAAACTAACTTCCTAGAGACTACATATAGAGGCTGCTTCAGACATGCTTTGAACCAAAATACAAAATTGCATTTTATATATTATACATAGTTTCAGTCTTCCCATATTATTTAATGAACTGTATTCACTGCTTACCAAGTGTCCCCCTTGGTAATTTATTATACGTTTATGAATATGCTTTAAAATGCAGTGACAACATATTTCTGCATAGTTCAGACAATATTGGGATGTGAAATTACTGTATTGTAATTAGTGTTTTATTTTCCACTCAGTTGTTTGATATTTGAGGCTATTCATGTGAGTGAAACTGGTGCTTATTTATATCCACAGATGTCCAGTGTCAGTCTCAACAGAAGGTCTCTCAGTGGCCCTCACAGACCATCGTGACCCAGGGCTCCTCTGTGGAGCTCCAGTGCAGTCAGAGCGGCTCTGATAACTACATGTACTGGTACCGCCAGCAGAGCACTACAGGGCTACAACTCATCATGCTTTCTGTCTACCTGAGTAAGCCAGAGAGGGGAAAGGACATCAGTGATAGATTTACCATTAGCAGACCGAAGAGGGAGAATATATCTCTCACTATCAGTCAGGTTGAGGAGTCAGACACAGGTGTTTATTTCTGTGCAGCAAGTCCCACAGTGGGAAACCCTGTCCCTCCTCCTGCAACAAAACTCTAGATGATGAAACATTCTCATTTTAGTTTTAACTGACTAAACTCATGGTTTATGGTACTGCTATGAGGAAACTAACAGAAATGTTTTATTTCACCCTACTGTTTTTGGAGTACATTAACTGCTCGTTTTAAAAAATATGTTTTTTTTACATTAAATATTCTTAAATCCTTGATTTTAAAAGGCATTTAATGTTGAATGTTGAACTTTTGATAGGAACTGAAAGTCAGCCAAGCAATGGAGAACTGAACTCAACATGATTGTTGTGCAGACTAGTCCCTTTTGAAAATCAGTGGTTTCAACTGGAGGGCAGTCCCTAAATAGATCGAAGTTTTCTTCATAGTTATGTCATTTCATGTGCTGTGGTCCAACTCCTGATGTGAGACATGAACAAAATGAAAAGAAGAAAACATTCCAAAGATATGAAGACTGAAACTGACCATATTCATCTGTACCATCAGCTGAAAAGCTCAAATTCAATTATTTTTATGAATGTAGGTCCCATTTTCTGATTTATTGCATGAAGTACACATTACTACTTTTCCAGCTGCAATGCACAATGAGGCCATCAATACACATCTGTAAACATGGTTTAACTGTTATTGTCAAGTTTAATTTAATCTAGGCATTTTTAGAAAAATATTAATTCCATGTTTATGTCTGAGAATTTCAGGGGAGTCAGCTGAGGTCAATCAATCAATCAATCAATCAAATTTTATTTGTATGGCGCATTTCACAGCAATTGTCACAATACGCTTCACTGACAACTCTAGTCTAAACCCCCACAGGAGCAAGCCTAAAGCAGCAGTGGCAAGGGAAATCTCTCTGTGGCAGATGGGAAGGAACCTCGGAAGGAACTAGGCTGAAGGGGAAACCTATCCTCCTCGCCCCGGGGTGTAGGGTGTCGGTCGGCTCAGGGTGTAGACTGGTGACCAACATGTGTCAGTCAGTCAGTGTTTATATTGAACAAATTGAGGCTCAGATGATTGGCGGTGGCGGGGCAGGGTGACGGTGGTGGGGAGCAGCAGGTGGCGATCGAAGTGGATCTGCTTTCACAATGATACCAGCTTATAGTCATGCAGAGAGAAGTCCAACCAGCAGAGGGCACTATCACTGGCAACATCTGTAAACGCTCAATATTTGTGTGACATCACAGAAATTAAATCTTATATTCCGTTACGCATTACAGATTTTAGATGAGCTGGAAGAGTTATTTCTATTCTGCTGGAGTCAGTTCATGTTCTGAAACACAGGTACAGTGTTCTACCTATGATGATCAGAACAGCCTAGACTATTGAAGATGGACACAGTCTGCTATCTACGATTATGTACTGTCTGCATAATTTCTCTGTTAGGTAAGAAAACACATTGCTTCAATCAAATATTTTGACTGCATATATTTTATTGATTATATATATTTCAATATTTATTAGACATTGTTTACATGTATACCATGCTCCAATATAAACAATCTCCTCTTTTGTGCAGGGTTCTCAGGAGCCATCACTGTACAGCAGTCCCCATCTTCTCTCTTTGGAAAACTCAGTGATGATGTCCAGCTCACCTGCCAACATGATGACAGCAGTTATTACACAATGTTGTGGTACCAGCAAGCTAAAGGAAAACAGTCATTGGAGCTAATTGGATTCCTTAACTATGACCGTGTAAACCAAGATGAAAAGTACGAAAGAAAATTTAAGCTGACAGGAAATGGAGATAAGAAAGGCTCTTTGTTTATCTCAAAGTTAAATGCTGAAGACAGTGGCACTTATTTCTGTGCAGCAAGTAAGCACAGTGGTGCAAGGTGTCTTGAACCTTTACGAAAAACCCACTTACCACTATTGCCAATTAAAATAACCAAAGAACTTTTACGTCTTTGTGTGACTGAACTCACTGACACAATAAAACTTAAATAGATGCTTTAAAGCCTGGTGTTAAAATGTTGATATGTTCTTTGTAGTTATCCCATCTCTTTCTTATAATAAGTGTAAAGCTGGGAAGAACTGGCAGAAGATTCTATGCATCTTAGTAAAGAACACTTGGAAAGAACCTGGAGGCTTTTATTGCCTTTAGACATGAACATCTATGCTCTGAATAAATAATGTGACACTGATTGACTGTTGGGAATGTCTTTTTTCCAAATGATTAGGAGTTGTCCTGTTCTATTTATTGGTTGGTGCTGTTAATACCAGAGCAGAGAACATTCTTTTGGCATGAGCATTAATGAGCTTTTCATGTTTCTTTTGTAACATCTTCTATATGCACATTTTGTATTAGTACCCCGTAACTATATTAACATGTATTAGCATCATAATTCTCTTCTAGACCACTAATATAATCCCAGGGGATATTAAGGTCTATTATTATTATTATTATTATTATTATTATTATTATTATTATTATTATTATTATTATTATTATTATTAGTGGTCCAAGCAGCAAAACTGTGGGAACCCTATTGTTTTTGTTCCGATAATTCTTATTTATTTTTCTCCCCTAAAAGTGTTTGTGCAGCAAAAACCGTAAGACATATGAACATGGAACTTCACAGCATGGTCCCAAATTCCCCCCACTACTCAGGCCCCAAAACCAGAGGTACTGTGCCCATAGGTGGTGCTGTAATAATCAAGTTTGCATTTTGGCTCATAACAGTGTGGCCTAAAGTCAAAATTCTTTCTTCATGTCAATCTCTCAGGTCATGTGCATCTTTGCTCCACTGGTCTTCTGCTCTAAAAATGTCAAACGTTGCGACTTTTTCTCAATTTTCTCAAAAAGCTATTTTCAACATCTCGTCAGAAACCGTTAGCCCAATCGTCCCAAAACATAGTCAGGATCATCTACAGACTTCACTGATCTTAAGTTGTTAAAGAAATTTTGATACGTCAATCCATTTCCAATATACAAGCCAATAATTTTTTTTGTCAAAATGCCTAAGTACAGTAGATGTCTTATATCTTGTTAACGCATTGTCTAATTTTCACAGAACTTCCCATGTACTATCTTTACAACATTCTGTGGATGATCCCAAATTTCGTACAAACAGACCACTAGGAGGTGCTATAACTAAAAATAGGGATTTTTTTCAGTGACAAATTTTCCGAAAAAGTTCACATTTGGTACAGTGGCTCATGGTAACATTTTCAAAGGTTTGTCAAAATATTGCTTTGATAACATAATCAATGTGACTCCCAGCACAATTTCCATTGTGAACGTCCAATCGACATGAAAATTGGTACAGACGTTTATGACATCATGAAGAAGGGGTGTACAAAACCTTGGAGCAAACGGCCAAAAGGTTGCACTACAGCAAGGATGTTTACCTTTTAGCCTGTATCTCAGGAATTACGTGACCTAAATTCCAATGGACAATGGACCATTTTATCAATTTGCATCATAAATTTGACTTTTTACAAGTTAGTCTTCTTGCCTATTCACACTGTGTGAAATATCAACTTTTATTATCTCAACCGAGACCGTTTGTCAGATTCGTCTCAAATTCAGTGTGAAACATCTACAGACCATGCTTACCAAAGGTTATCAAAGTTGGATACGTCAAACCGTTTGATTTATTTTCTCAGATTAAATTTTGTCATGAGGCAATGAATTTTAAGTAGGCTAAATAAGCCACTCTGAATGTGTAATCAACATGTTTTTTTTTTATATACAGGTGTACGACATCATAATTGTTAGATGTTTGTTAATAGTTATCATTCATTACCTTTATTATTCATATTTTTCTTAAGAAATGTTTATGTTGCTTGGAGCCTTGACAATTCAACAGTTTGAGTGCGTGGAATCGGTAGGTCTGATCAAAGATGCTCCGTGGCACTGGGGGTTAACCCCACATCATAACATGCCGGATGTCCCCAGTTCGAATCCCGACATAGGCTTGGCCTTCTGAACAACTGGTGAAAAGTAAACCATGCTGCCGCTGCATGAGTGAACTTACCGTAGCCAGTTTTTATTTTTATAAAAGCATATGATTTTTTCAAATATCGTCAATTACCAATGTTGTTGCTCCTTTTCCCATTTGACTCCAATGACTGGAATGACCAGAGACTTTCAAATCTAAATCACCAGTTTCCAGTGCCAAATCTCCAATCTCTAATTTGCATCAAATTGCACAAAAGGTACGCATGTAACCAAGGCTGCATAATGAAAAGTTACCTCATTATTTAGCCTATGTGTCAAAATTTCCTGGGCCTTGAGTATTTTTTGTGTGTCCAAACATGCACTGGAACATGCCTTCCCAAATAGCTCAGTGGTAATCTGTTTGTTAGTTTGATCTGGATCTGAGCTTGTGTTCATAATGGGCATTATCTGAAAAATCATCTACACTGCTTTGACCCCGGTATGAATTTGTAGCATAAATCCAACATGTAAAATGTTAGATGTATGTTTAGAATCGTACTTTCCTCATCCTAGTCTGCTTTATTTTAGCTAAAAATCAGTCTGAATAAAGTTTTTGAAGACAATTTGCTGTTGTAAAACACTAACACAGTATAGATGGATGAGTAGGAAACATTTGAATTAAGAATCAAAATATAGGAGGTTTAAGAAAATAATTCTAGTCAACAGCACAATGTTTTTGTAAACGAAATATATTTTCACAGTGATCATTTTTCTGTGATCAGTAATAGCTTACTGAATGTGACAATGGTCCATTGGAGTATTTTTGTCTTGGTAAAATAAATAGACATACATATGTGCATACATATCATTTAATTTATTAAATATTTAAGACCAGACTCAATTTCAAATGAACACATGACTGAATACAGACAATTGCATACATTTAAGAAATGCTCCATTCATCTCCATTTTAAAATAAGTACATCAAATTGTGCTAAAAGTGTACAATTAACCTAAATATCTAAACTGTAAAATTCAATTACATTATCATTCAATTCATAATGTATCTTGTGTGTTTCAAAAACTTTGTGGAATTACACACTTCCATATTTTTGTTCATGCATACATGCACTCAACATGTACTTTGCCAGTAACTCAGCGAAAAGGCGTTTGTTTTCCAATCCAAAGGTTGAGGGTTCAAACCCTGCCTTTGCCTTACTTCACCTGGTCTTAATGTTAAATCTTCAATTTCTTGGACTGACTGTGTCTCATCATTTCAGCTTGCATTCATGAAAACCACATTTCATTAATAAGTAAATAACAAACAAGCATCCAAATGCTCCCAATCTGCTTGGACCCCAATCATCGCCGCTTGTGGCTGTTGTGGTTGTTGTCGTCGTCGTCATTGTCGTCGTATAAACTTTGTACACTATATTCATTCTGGATTAGACTTTTGAAGGTAATACACAATAATTCACATTGGATTGGATACAATCTATATTGTCAAATAGTATACATAATTTACATAGCATCAAAGTCTGCCTGAATTACTTTGGCACTTTATTCACTGCATGGTACAGCCAAACAGGAAGTGAGTAGTAGTGTAGTTCTGTTTCCCCCCCCTTTAAAAAGACTTTCCTTGTGTTTGTCTCTCAATGTCCAGAGAATGGAGCTTGAACTTTTGTTGTTGCTACTTTTCACCCTGGCCTGTAAGTGCCTCAAATTTATTGTGTCTGAATATGCTTTAAAATACAGTGACAATATTTATCAGTATAGTTCAAATATCAGAAAATATTGGGATGTGAAATTGCTGTGTTGTAATTTCATTTGTATTTTTTTTTTTTACACTCACTTGTTTGATATTTGAGTCAATTCATGTGAGTGAAACTGGTGCTTATTTATATCCACAGGTGTCCAGTGTCAGTCTCAACAGAAGGTCTCTCAGTGGCCCTCACAGATGGTCGTGACCCAGGGCTCCTCTGTGGAGCTCCAGTGCAGTCAGAGCAGCTCCGACCAGAACATGTACTGGTACCGCCAGCAGAGCTCTACAGGGCTACACCTCGTCATATTTTCTGTCTACATGAGTACACCAGAGAAGGGAGAGAACATCGGTGATAGATTTACCAGCACAAGACTGAAAATGGAGAATATCTCTCTCACTATCAGTCAGGCTGAGGAGTCAGACACAGGTGTTTATTTCTGTGCAGCGAGTCCCACAGCAGGCAATGCTGTCTCTGCCCCTGTATTAGAACACCACAGATGATTTAAATGCACAGTAAAATATTCTTCAAAACTCTTTGTGTGTTTCTACGAGTCCTAGAGTGATCAAGCATACTCTATCAGAGTAAAATGATCTATATCGGAGTTTAATTGAACATTGAACATTTTACAGAGCGAAGCTATTGAGACAAATATAGATTTAGTTCATGTCTCATTGCTTATTGTGGGTTATGGGTTAATGTGCCACACTGTAGGTAGAGTTGTACTGCCACTAAACAAACAATTCAATTTGTAAAATATGTTGGACAGAATTACAAATACAAATTCAGGAAAAGCAACTTATCGTTGCATTTGCACAATCAAATTCGGGTGCAGTCATTAAAAGACTGCAGAGCATGTTGGTCATACTTATTATTTTGATGGTGAGGTTTTTGTTTGTTTTGTTTCTTCAGGTTTGTCACTTCCTGTCTTACTTCCTGTCATGATGTTCTGTGGTGCCGGGTTTTCACATCACATAGATCACAGAGAAGAAGCCATAGACATGAACACTTGTGATTTGATTTTACTTCTACTGTGCTTTGGCTCCCAGCAGACAGGTGTCTAAGAAAGGAATTTTAAACATTGTTTTTAGAATTCTGTACATGTTGTTCTTATTATAATATTTCTGATGCATTATTTCCATTTCAGTTGTAATGTAAACTTAACCCCTGAAGGCACTGCTCCTCACAGTCTTTCATAGAGTCTCTGGCCATTCAGGCTATAATTTTTCAGGGATTAATTCATTTAAAGTTTTTTTTTTTTTTTTTTCACAGCATTTGTAAAGGGAGCTGATGTCACCCAGACACCCAAGCAGGCTGTGATGAAGACTGGGGATTCAGTTGAGATCTCCTGCTCTCACAAGGACAACAGTTTACAGTATTTATACTGGTACTGGCAGCTGCCTGGCAAAGGCATCGAATTGATCGCATACATCCTCACAAATCAGAAGGCAACATTTGAAAAAGACTTCAATGACAGGACAGAAAGATATGAAATAAAGAAGCCAGAGGTACTCTCTGGATCATTCGGGATCAAAGTCCTGCAGATATCAGACAGTGCTGTATACTTCTGTGCAGCGACTCAGCACAGTGGGGCAGTATTGCCTGTCCGATGAACAAAAAGTCATGCGGGGAGACAGCCTACCAGTAGGGGGAGCCAATGATTATGTTTTATTGTAAGCTTCAGTAAGAAGTTTGTTGAAATATAGAAGTGTGAACTTTCACAGCATGGTGCCTAGTTGGAGCTCAGAAAGCGATGCATGCTTGTCTGCAGTCTGATGCATTTATGGGCAATATGATTTTAAACTTGGAGAAAAGGAAAAATAGGTGATTAAATTTGTTTTTGTAACGCCTTACAATTAGTTCACATGAATTGGCATTAACTTACGTAGTTGTCAACTACAAACTACTGAAAAATTAATCTGTACAGTTTTGTTAACGTAATTTTAAATGATTAATTCATGTTAATAACTAGACGAGTTTGTACATATGTTAATCGTTACCTAATTATATGTTTATCCTATGTTTTGCTTATGTATAAATAATAACACAATATCAAAACAGATTCAGTAAGGTATTTAGGGCTGAGACAAGAGATTTCTCATTTAATATAAGAATACAAATAAGTTATTATTGCCTGAGGCTCTGTATTTCTCCTCCAGAGTAAGCTCATCTTTAAATGAAGTCATTTATCCTTGATCCTCCATTGGTGCAATGAACCTGTTGTTGAAGTGCCTCTGGGCCCCAGTTTGCAGGAAGTGTACCCAGAGAGCCTCTATTGCTCATTTGCTTCCAACAGAAGAACCACACGCCTCTGGTTCCTATCTTAGTGACTTCAGAGAACTTCACAGAGAAGGACGGTGGGGTCCCTGACAGGTTAATTGTCTCCAGGAAAAGTGTGTAGGGCACTGTTCTCTTATATACAACATGCAGATACATTGAGGAGTGCGCCTGCATTTCTAAGTAATCCACAATGAAACAATTTAAATTAACAGAGTTGAATGCAAAGGTGTTACATATCATCCAGCTTTTGTTTCCTGGTCCATTTTGTTTACAATGTAACATGACCAGACAGGAAGTGATTGGTGCCAGAGATTAAGCTGCACTGTTGGTGTGTGTCTGTTCCTCTAAGAGTGGGGTGCTGTTGTGTTCCTCAGAGAATAGAGGCTACTTATGCTGTTGTTGCTTTTCAGTCTGGCTGGTAAGTGCCTTCCTGGATTGTCTGCTATGGACTTAAAATCCTGCATTGATGGATTTTATATTGTTCTTCAACACGTATGTATATTTTAATTTCATGAGAATAACTAGAAACAAATCCATAACACAAAACACATTGTTTCTCTTTACCAGGTTTTAGAATACAAGGCTAACTTTAGATTTTCTTTACATTCCTGCAGTAGATAAGGTAACGTAGCATATTACTATTCATGGAATGCATAAGTGCTTTTAACATAAGTATAGCAGAGCAGCTTTGACAGGGGACTCGTATCATGCAATACGGAGACATGGTTGATCTATGAATCAATGAATCCCTAAGTCAATTTTCCTCTTTTTGAGACTGTGATGGAGCCAGCCACCATCAGCACGGGTATAGATTTGATCCAAGGCTCTGATTCTCATCCATGCACAGCGTGTTGTCTCAATCAAATGAGCCATCTACCTGCCAAAAAGCTGATATAGTTAACCCCTCAATACTTTATTTATTGAATGCAATAAATGTATAAATAAATGAATTTATATTATAAATGAATGCAAATAGCAGCACGGGTGGCTCATCCTGTGAAGTCAATATAATCAAATGCATGGACGAGCCCAGTGGTTATGGATATGCATCCGAACCGTGGCCAGTACCAACTGTGGCTGGCACCCTTTCAGGGTGGCGCTCAGCTGACATTTGTATCGCCCAGGGACGGGAGGGTTCAGTTGATTAGGGGTCCATGACCATTGCTCTCTAGCGCCCACCCCCGGTGTGATTTGTTCATGGTGTGTGTCTCTGCACACTTGGCCTGTCAGGGTTGTGGCGTGAAAAGAAGCTTTTGGCGACACCATGTGCATTGGAGGAAATCCGTGGATTTTCAGCACATGAACACAACTCTAAAGAGCTAACTGGAAATTCCAAATTAGGGTGGGTGCCACATTTGTAAGAGCAGTTGCAATAAAGCAAATACATTTGTTAATGTGTTCTTTCCGTAGTCTGTTCATGAAAAACAAATTAACTGAAAATCCAAACATGCAAACTGTAGCTACTATAGGTAACAGAAAACCTAATAGTCTCCTTAATAGTCGCTTGTGAATGGTGTTTCACCTCCCTCGCTGACTGTACCGTGATGCTATGTATTGTAAAGTTTGCAGAAAGGTGATAAATTGCCACGAGTTCTTCAGACACTAGTTCCTTAGAGTCTACATGCTGCTCCAGAGTCCACGTTGAGAAAATTCTCGAAGCTCACAAACTGTACAAGAAAGTGTCCCCCACCATGGTTATGCCCTTGATTTTGAATGTACGTATGCGCAATAAGCGTTTCTAAACTGCAAATATTATTCACCTCTCAATAAAGCTGAATCAACTGGCATCACATACGGAAACATTTATGACTCATCTTTTCCTAACAGTCAAGCAAAATATCGGTTATCATGTTCCAAGGAACCCGCTACAGTACGACTGTATATGTTGCAACATGCATCTGGATAGTTATTTAGCTGCCAAGAATTCCTTCTAAATTAGTCATTCCCTGAAACCGTGGGAAAGTGGGGAGACACCAGATCCACTCACCCTTTAAAAGGTCAACAACACTAGAAGACAGAATTTAAATATATTTTTTTTGTGAAATTTTCGTAAATGTCAGAGTTTCACCAAAAAGAAATGTTTTTGTAAAACTGAAAATCAGATGTGAATGAATCTGGGATTGACATTGGGATTACCTTGCAAGGCAAAGATAACCAAGTCTACCTAATATGAAGAGCCATACGCTATTCCCAGCATATACACTATCTGCAATCCCTGGTGACTGCCACAACCGAGAAGTTTACTTAGAGGAGAGCTCCCCCTGCAGGTGACACAGCAGACTCGTGTTTGCACTTCTTGGGACAACTTCGATCACTGATATTTTTTTCTCCCTTTATCGAGGGCATGCAAGTCCATTTCTATATTTTTTTAAACACAGGAACAGCTCCCCATATCTCCTGAAACAAAACGATTTTCTGCTCAGGAAATAAGGTATGATTTTCCCTTATTTAAGTTTGCTGGACTAAACCTCATTCAATTCTTCAGTTACAAGTCTGCAAATTCAGGATAATGAAAAGACTACCACCCGACATGGTTTAATGAATCTACATATGTAGCGTGGTATATCTCTACAATCATTTATCAGGCTGAAGACACACAAGTCAGTTTGGGTGGGTACAATACACACATAGTTGGCACCCTCCCAATGCCACGCAGGTGAGTGGCATGTCCCGGAAGTGTAGTTCTATATTGTGGAGTGGCGCATCCCCCCAAACACAGTGTCATGACACAGATGTTTCACTGTTTCTCTTCTGGCGTATAAATAGATATATCTGGTCTGATCCGTTAACTTCACATCTTATCCGTACAGCAGGTGAAGGAGCTGAGCGCATCTTTTTTGTTAGACTGTGTAACACCGTGGGGACAGGGGGGACACAGTGTTACATCTCCATAGACCGGCTGTACAAAAACCTCCGCCTCAGAGCACGGTGGCAAAGGCCGGCAACAGAGCCAAAATGGCGGTCAGGTGGACTTCGGCAGGGGTACTGCTCCTCAAAAACAAGCCTGATTCAACTACAAGAACCAGTGGAATGCTGCTGTTTCACAGAATGACATGGAAACAACCTGGCCTCCTCACCTTCGACGGTGCCAATATTCATGTGTTTGGCTTGATCATCGTGCCACTGGATCAGAGGCACACTTTGGAAATGGAACCAAGCTAACGGTGCTGGGTAAGTTTTCACAATGTCTTTTTTTTTTACATTGGTAAGGTATTACCTGCTATTCTTGCTGCTTTAAGCCATTTTTCATAGGAAAAAAGATAAGTTGTAATTCAATCAGGCCCAGTCACTGTGCTGGATTTGAAGCTTACTTTGGCAGAGGTACAAAACTGACTGTTTTAGGTAAGAAATGGATATTTCTGTGTAAGCTATATCAGTCAAATGTTATGTGTCATGATCTGAGCGACGTGCAAACACTGAGTATTACTTTGGTCCAGGCACAAAACTCACAGTTATAGGTAAGTTCAAATCTATTTCTGTAATTCTTCTATATAAAACTTTAGGAACCATTGTAACATCATAAATAATGAAGTGTTTATATAAATCAAACATTAAGCAGTTTTGCAGTGCTGGCATATGGAACATTTTTGGAACACTTTATTCTTAGTCAGAAATATCATGCTGTGCTCAAGCACTCCAGCATATTTTGGTGAAGGAACAAAACTAACTGTTTTAGGTAAGAAAACTATTTCTTTGGTCCCAATCAGCACTCGATTGGTTTCTAATCAAAAGATCACCTCTCATGTTCAAAAATTGCAGTGTAGTGGTACTTTTTAAGTCTGCTAATTCCTTCAGTGCTCCTCGATTCCACCATCATTTGGAAAAGGAACCAAACTGACAGTTTTCGGTATGGGTGAATACCTTTAAAAATATATTATTTGCTCTATGCTGTGCTGTACTGTGTACTCTATTAGCATAACGTTGCCTGTGATTGATGAATTGAGCCCAGTGGGTTTTAATTCTGCCTCAGATCAAGGTGAATGCCGCTCAGGCTTACTTTGGTGATGGAACCAAACTAACTGTTCTCGGTAAGTGGAGTGGATGCTAGTCTGTCCAGGTTGTGTGAAATTGTATCCCACTTTGGTAATCTGTAATCGTGGATTGGTTAAGAAGACTCTGCAGTATCCATTTGTCCATCTTCGGTGATTGTGAGGTTGTTCAGGTCTAAATAACATAAACATGAAAGTATTTAATTAAACTGAATCTTAGCATTGATGACTGAACTCAATGAGATGAGAATTGTACACATGCCATCTAACAGTGCAAACAATAATCCAGTTTACTTTGGAGGAGGAACCAAGCTCACTGTCTTAGGTAAGAAATAAAAAAGAGCCATTGTAAAAGAGAGTAAACTATGTAATATCTCCTGGTTTTACACATATTCTCTAGATGACCCCTTTAAATAATTTCTGTGTGATTGGAGGAAAGGTTTTTATGACAGCTTAGAAACGATGTGACCAACTACCCCGCATACTTTGGTGGAGGCACAAAAATCACCGTTTTAGGTAATTCAGAAATGTTTCTTTAATTTAACTGTGTTCTGATTGCCACTGCATGGTCTCCTTTGGTTTGAGAATGTCTTATTATTTTCAAAGACAAATGAGACAGTTTTTCTGTTGTAAGAAATCAGTGTGAACCTTAATCCTGCTTACTTTGGAAATGGAACCAAACTCACAGTTTTAGGTAAGCAAGTTGCTAGAACACTTATTTCATCAGTAAATACCGTCCGTTAAATTAGATGCCAGTAAAAACAGTTGTAATATAAGTAAGATTGGATTGGTTTTGCATGTCACATAGTACCTAGGGACTCATCTTTGACAATTGTGAGGTTTTGCTGCTCTGGTGACATAAAGTAAAATTCGACAAGAAGGTTGCATTTGCTTTTTGAAAATGGAATGGTAAAGAATGAAATGAAGGTAAGTAATGATATTCATCGCAATGCTAGCAGAGTAGATTTGTACCCATGCTGTCTAACAGTGGATACAATGACCCAGCTTACTTCGGAGAAGGAACCAAGCTTACCGTATTAGGTATGTTATTAAATTCTTTTAAAATTAGATGTTATTCTGTCATTTAAAAACACCTGTACATGTTATGAGGCTCCATTTCTAGAATTCCAGTATTATGGCGTAAAGCTTTTCTGATAGTTCGGAAACAGTGTAAACAACAAAATTTGTTCATTAATTTGAGCCCCCAATAGTAGAGTTCATTGGGTTTCAGAGTTTACAAAGAGACAGAAGTTTCATTTAGGAGTCCAGTTTTTCTGCAGCAAGAAAGCAGTGTGAACACTGATCGCGCTTACTTCGGAAAAGGCACAAAGCTCACTGTTTTAGGTAAGAGAGGTGTCAAGAGTTTCATTTAGAAGAAATTGCTTTGTTTGGGGGTTCATTTCTTAAGAAGATCTTGTTTAATTTATTTAGGAATGAGTCTCTTATAATTCTTCCAGGGCATGTTGCATCTGAAAATTCTCAGCTCCTTCAAAATCAAGCAGAGCTGGAAAAAATTCAACATAGGGCCAAAAACAGAAAAGTACATTTTGTTACTAATAAAGCTGTAACTGCTATGTCTCAGTAAACCATTATGTTGCTCTAAAATGGTCTAGATATATGAAAAGACTCAAAACACAATTTGCGTTTTTATACATTAAAATGATAGTGTCATACTGCTGAAGGTCACAGCGACATGCCATTAGAGTGGGTATAACTCGTTAATACCTTAGAGTGGTATTGCACCAAAGGAAAGGCAGTGTGAGAACAGGGAGCAGTTCTTCGGGGAAGGAACCCGGTTAACAGTTCTAGGTAAGACAGCACCATTAATATCAGAGTCTGGGAAAGAAAGCACTATCAATATCAGAGAAAAATGTAAAATTTGGTGCATGTTTTGCAGCAAACAAAGAAAATATTGTTATTCCTGACATGGTTTGTATGCTGAAAAAAAATGTAAGGAAAACATTTATCGAGCACAGATTGAATGTTATTAAAACAACTGACATGATATGAAGTTCCTGTGGAGTAAACGAGATGGAAAGATTTTTGTGTCTGTCATGCAAGGCTGTGCTCTGCAAATGTGCTGTATTTCGGCTTGGGAACAAAACTCACAGTGCTGGGTGAGTTTGATTTGAGGTTTGTGAATATTAGTGCCTTAAACATTTGAGCCTGTTACAATGTCTCCTTCTCCTGTCCAGATTAGATGATGCTCATGAACAGAAAATTGATAAACATAAATATTCCTCCATTTATTTTGTTTGACTTACAGAAGAAAATTATATCATATCAGAGCCCAAAGTGAAAATTCTCCCACCATCCAAAAAGGAGATCAAGACGAAGAATCGTGCCACCCTGGTTTGTGTGGCCACCGACTTCTATCCTGATCATGTCTCGATCGCCTGGAAGATCAAAAGCCGCGATGAGACCCCCCGCGATGAGACCCCCCGTTCCAAGACGGATGAGTCTGCAATACGGTCAGACAAGTCCGGCAACTACAGCATCACCAGTCGACTGAGGGTCAGAGCGGAAGAGTGGCAAAACACCCGGAATAAATTCTATTGTTCAGTCAGCTTCTTCGATGGAAACAAAACCATATACGTTAATGCCACCATCCAAGGGACCCTGTGTAAGTAAAGAAACTACAAATGTATAGATTCTTGAGCACTGCTTGCAACGCTGGACTCATACTCTTGTTGATAATGATAATACTATTATTATCATCATTCAATTGATTGATTGTTTATTGTATTGGGATGAGAGAGTAACAAACAGGAACAAGGAATCGCACTGCCATGCTAATGTGTATGTGATCAATAAACTTGACTTGACTTGTTCTCACATTATTGTGGTAACATAACTGGGGAGGTTTTTGATGAGTTTCTCAGTGAAAATTTTTAACAACAGTTTATTAAATCATTACATAATTAGCTATTCACTTATTTTATGTGTTCATAGTATTATGTCAACATTTTGGGTATATAAAACCAAATATTATGTTATGTTATGACAGTTGGTTATGAAAAGGATGGCACTCATCCATGCAATCAGCAATTATTTTTGATGGTAATGGTAGATAAAACATTTTTGAAAGCATACAACTGAATGTGGAACATTAATTAACTTGAGGAGCATACACGTTAATTAAGGTGCTGTAGAACTGAATTCAATTACATTTTAACATAGTTCTATTTTTGTTTCAGATTGTGGCACTACAGCAGGTAAGATTTATTATATTCTAATAGCAGTAGCGTTGACAGAAACATTTAACCATAAGACAATGATTACTACCGCATGAAAGACTGTTGTTTAATTCCTGCTGTGTGTTGCCGCTTTTTCTGGCAATTAAAACATCGACTTCTCTCTCATTTCACAAACAGAGGAAAATAAGTGGAGTGGAAATGCAGCAGAGTTATCGTATATTCTTGTCCTGGTGAAAAGTGCTCTGTTTGCGTTATTTCTGGCAACCTTTGTATGGAAATTGAAGGTAAGAAACTGATCAAATCATCATTCAAATAAATCATTTGCACTGACAGAACTGTATCCATGATCAGTATTGCTATATGCCATTGTATATGTCATATTTTCCCAGGGTTCCTCAGCAGCAAAGTTTCTTGACTGACAACAGACTGACAAGAAGAAACATCAGAAGAATCCTTTGAAAAAGAAACTATATATGTGTGGTTTATGTGTTTATGATAAGTATAATGTTATTATCAGGTGTTGCCTGTCATCATCTCTTAAGTATCCAAGTTGTGTGTCAGGTTTTTCTTAATTATCCAAAATGAGTTACATTCAACAATTGTAGATTCCTACAGCTGTCAAAAATGTTGACCATCTGCATAGTATGTTTACTTCACAGGATGTCATGTGACCAAAGTTCTACTTTGGAACCCTTGTTCTCTGTAACAATTCACTGAATATGATTATGGAGGGGGCATGATAAAGTAATATAATATAAATGTAAATGGATGAATAATGGCTGTGAAAACTGAATATAATAACTGAACATATATTTCTATAAATGACCAATAATATTGTCTGGCAGACATCTATAATCATTAAAGCTTCTGTTTTCAGTTTAGTGAATAGTAGCGTGGTTTGTAAAAATTTGAAAAGTGTATGCAAAAGAGGATATTCGTGTCATATTTTGTTTGTTCTCCTGTTAAAATGTAATATTATGTTTTATTAGCAATTTACTATAATCCTATAATCCTTCTCCCGTACAAGCCGTACAAGAATTTTATACCATAAACCATGTATTCCTATGTTTAATTAAAATATTTAGCTGGTAAACTGAACACTTCATTGGAAAGGCATCATAATTTTATTTTAATGACTATTAAAATAATACCAGAGCTACCACTGCATGCACATCCAGATCCTGGAAACCAACTGACACGTGTGTTATGAATACGGGTATTTATCCATATTTAGTCATTATGGAACATTAAATATGGTATAGGCAGTTTTAGAAAATAACATTGTCTGAGCAGAATTACACCGAGATAAGGAACCTCTTTTGTTAGGGAGAGCACATACAATATCCTGCCACTCTGTGTCCCTCAGTGATGAACAGAGATGAGTCTACATCATTTATTGATATGTATTTACTGCAGTATAATGTATGATGATTTTCAATTCCAAAATGATTTATCTAAATGACTGATTTAAATAAATGACATGCTGCCCAAACTCAGCCTTAGCATTACTGCAATAGCTTACTCAAGTGGCGCACCCATGAAGATTGCTTTGGAGTGTGGTTTTTTGCAAAGAATGATTTCCTTTGTTTGCAAGGCTTATTAAAGAGAACACATTTCCTGTAAGTCTGAAAGAGTGGGTTTTTAGAAACGCAGGGGGTTCCGAGAAAATGATTCAGTACAGAGACACAGCTGCCTCAACTGCAAACTACACTTCCAGCTATTCACACCAAATGAACAATTCACAGAACAATACAATATAGCGTTTACTCTGTGTATAATGACTGTTGCTGCATGTTAACTAGCACTCTATTTAATGAGGGGAGTGTTATATAAGCCTATAAATCACAATCATACATTTTTATTGTGTGTATTTTTTTCAAATATATGTGACAATAATATTTTACATTAACCTAGAGCACTTTATAAATTGAATTTGTGGCCACATTGCCATCTTAAGTTTTCTGAAGATGGATATATACTCTTTTATCTAAAGACTTTCAGTAAAAAAATTAATGAAGATTCACGATGTTCTTAGTGTAGCAGTTGTAGAGATAAATGGATGTGTGTCTGTTTTTGTTCACTTCAAAGTCTTGAAATGATCTCCTTGTCAGACAAACGTGTTTCCATAGTGCCTGTCCAAGACAAACTTCATTTCTTTTATTTTTTCATTCATATAGACACATCACCCACGTTTTGCTTCGCATAAAATTGCAGCAGGGAGAAAAAACAAAGAGATATGAAACAACCTGTACGCAGTGCAGCAGGATGTGGTTTTTAGTAGGCAGAAATGTGCCGTTTACTTTGGAAAGCGTTAGCATAGCGTGGGCGATGTGGAGGTAGGCCAGGAAACCAAACCGCATGCTTTTAGCTGCAGAGAAAGAGTGCAGCACAGAAGCGCGGTTGAGAGGTGCACCAGAACTCGACACAGCAGATGTCAACAAGCATTACTGCTGAAATAATCTTGATAATTGGAAGTGAATGTTTACACAAAGGGTATTAAAGTATTTAAAATATTCTGAAATTATAAAATGCTGTGTAATATGCTTAGTGTGTTTCCATACATTTATGCAACCTTGCTGACAATACTGATCTCCCACAGTAGAATTAGGAGGGGTAGCTCAGCACTTCCACATTGTGGACTGATCTCGAGTCCCTCGAATTGCAAAATGCTAGTTGCAGATGCACATGCACATACAATGAGCTGAAAAAGAAAGTCAAGGCCCTTTCAATTCTATGGTTTTGCATATTTATTTACTTATTTGTGGTTCAAATAAAAAATTAGTAATCCTTTCGTGTGCTAGTTGTGTGTCTTGTGAGGTTAGATTTATTGAGGACTTTTGTGAGATAAGAGAGTTGGTTATGTCCTAATATTTTTAACTATAGGACTGAGAGAGGGTGTACTTTCCTTTTCACATCAGTGTAACAGCCCTAAGTGTCCAAAGTACAGAATAAGGAATCAAGGGTACAGGTGCATCAATACCTTTACCAGTGACTTGCTCATACTACAGCTGTCAGTGAAGCTGTTAAAATACTGATGGATAAACGCGTCTTCTCCTCATTTTAAAATTGAAAAACATTTCCACATGGGATTTTTAGAGGGCGCAGGGTGATTTTGAAAATAAATGAGGGAAACTGACTGAATACTACAGAAGTGAAGAGCCACAGTTTTTGACCTGGAAATGCAGGAGGCGTGCTCTGAAAACACGTGACATTTTCCAACCACATGTTCTGCCTCCACATGCTCACGTTCAAGTTGAAGCAACCACAAGTAGTGTAAATGAGCTGTGCCAATGTTATCAGACTACAAATAAAATCTGTCTCTCCGGAGGGCTTGTCAAGGTATATTTCATGCAATAATGTTTTAAGGCAGCAATTTGTTTGCTACAGAGATGATATTTTTGGGCTATTTTAACATGCAAATACGCAATAGAAACACTAGCTAGATGTTCAGGGAATTTTTCTTTTTCAAACAACATAAGACCTGATTTACCAGAGTGGAGAGGAAGACGTGAAAATAACTACTGCAGTTCACAGGAAATAAATGTGATAGGGGTGACAAACTGCTTGCTCATGTGTGTTGGACACTCCCCAATACCACATGTGTGTGTCTCCATTGAGTCATCCTTCCCTGTGATGGTGTCAACACTCCTCTTAACACATACTATGGACCAGACAATGGCAAGATCATTTTTACTCAGAGAAACTACTTCACTTCCCGTTCTCTTGCTTGTTCACTTTGAGACCGAAAACACCAGCAGAAGGTCAACTCTCGTGCTATTGATAATATTTGTGAAAAAGCAAAAATACAAGCTCAAGACAGGCACTTTTTATTTGATAGTGACTCTTCAATAACCCTAATCAAGGGAATCAGATGAACCTTAGTATAATAATGAGATATATTTCAAGTTTTTTCATACATTATTCATACAAAAAATTCACAAAGCCAATACAGTATACTCTGGTTTTGCTAGAAAGTAAAAAGGTGTTTTAAAATGTAATCATTTAACATATATTCTGAAATTACAATCAAATTACAATCATTCTGAAGTAAAATCCATGAAATCAGTCCATTAAAAGTCAGAGCAGACTTGTTCATAAAAAAAGAGAAAAGGTTCCCTTAAGAATTTACAAAACAGTGATGATACGTAATAAATGAAGATAATTTTGCAAGTTTTCTGTACAGCAGTGATAAAGAAAACCTCCAAATGTGACTTAATAGGCAAAGATGAAAGGCAGCAGGACAATTCACAAATTCATATCCTGGTTTGCCTCTTTTTTCATGCAGCATTGTCGGATCACGTACACGATGAGTCCCAAACATGTAGGCAGGAGCAGAGCTATGCCTATAACCTGAAATATAAAGCAAACAGAAAACATAGGCATCAGTTTAATTAAACCCGTTTACCTTAATAACCTACACAAAATGGAACTTTTGAGTTTCAGCCAAATCACATAAGTAGGCCCATCCCTTTGCGACCATCTCCATTAATATGGGAAGGGACTGGCAATCCTACATCCCCAAGGTGCATTTTGCCAGCATTTCTTTTCACTCGGATGTCCAACAGCTGAGCTGAACAGTCATTGTTTCAGAGGAGTAGTGCCCAGTTCATTCGGACAGACTGACCATCCATTCTGTCCTTGGGCATGTCTGCTCACAAAACTTTGCATCTAATACAGCACACAACTAGACAGCAGAAGGAACACTGGAGCTGACACTCTGGTTACTATCGAGAAACTATGGTGCCACCCAGTAGAACAGCCAAATTTGGAACTGGCATGGTCAGCATTTGATACCAGACCAAAGAGCAGATAGAGCACCAATGCTTTAACAGGACAAGCCACTCAACAGTCCTATGAAATGTAACTTTGTTGAGGGCAGCTGTGTGATTCCATCTGCTAAGGCACTGTTCTGGTGTAGATGTGGTTCGGGGTCTGGCATCCTGGTGGCATATTACTGGCGTAACAACACTCAGGGAGTACGGGATCTCAGTGAGCGGTCAAGCAAACTATCTGCATGAACAAGCTACATATTAAATGTTCTTCTTTGACTCAACATCTGTGCAAGCCTAACTTGCGAATTGCGGAGTAAAATATTCAGGTGCTTGAAATCACACGTTTTGAGGGTTCGTGCCTATCTGCATTTTCCTGATTTGACAGAAGCAGATGCAGTGAAGAGCACAAACAATTCTGGTATACATGCACTGAGCGATATCATGGATGGTCATGGTTTAAGAACTTTTTCAGATCTGAAAGAAACTTATAACTTGCCGGATACTTCTTTTTTCTTGTATTTACAACTTCGGTCTGCTATGCGGGCCTACGGGGTTCCATGGTCTCAACCACCCATTCACCCCTTAGTTACTTTCATTAAAAAAATACCAGGTTTACCCAAAGGACAAGTCTCCATAATATATAAAGATTTATTACAAAGATCTTCATCCTCATTGCCTGTCATTCAGGCTTGGAATACTGATTTTGGCATACAACAACATATCAACTGGGTCAAAGTTTGGGGAAATATTAGCATGGCATCCCGAAACCCAAATCATCAGCTGATCCACTTTAATTTTGTTCACAGAACTTATCTAACTCCCCAGAAACGCTATAGAATGAAACTAGCGAACTCACCAAATTGCTTATTTTGTTCCTTAAATGTACCTGGTACCTTCCCACACATGATGTGGGAGTGCCCCATGGTTAAATGCTTTTGGGAACAGGTTGCTAAACACTTATCCAAAGTACTACAAATAAATATTCCTTGTTGTCCAAAATTGATGCTCCTTAATGATGATGATGTATTAACTTTAAATGCATTCCAAAGACGTTTCTGGCTAGCAGGAAACACAGCGGCAAAAAAAAAAAATTCCATTCTAGATCAAGTTAAGTCCTTTACCTTATAAAGTAAGGACCTCCACCTTATAAATATGATGACCAATTTGTGTTTTTTATTTATTTATTTGTTTTACTTTTTAAAATTTATTTATTTTATTTTATTTTTTTAAATGAATTTATTTATTTTCTTCAAAGGTGGTTGGTAGTGGGATACAGGGGTTGATGGGAAGGGATACGGGGTTGGTGATTCGATACGACTGAAGTGTTAAGGAGGTGGGGGTTGCTACTCATCTGGGAGGGATAAGGGGATGTATAGAGGGAGGCTGATATGGGTATATGTATGAGTATAGGCATGTGTATGTATGTGTGTATACCAGCCATTTGTTTTGTTTTTATTACTATTTTTAATTTGTTTGCTATTTGCAAAATAATGATTATATGCATAATGTGCAATAATATGCAAATATGCACAAGAAACTATATGTGTATGTTACATGTTTATTATTATTATTATTTATTTATTATTATTATTATTTTTTTTTACATTATGCTATATGGAGTGGCAGCCAGCAGGTACATTCAGATATCATTTCTCCTGTTTTGTCTTATATGTGAATGAATGTAACTTTTTCGGCTTGTACCTGCAACCTTTCTCATAAAAATTAATGTAAAAAAATAAATTAAAAAAAGAGCACAAACAGACAAAATGGGCATTCCAATCTAAGCAGGGCATAAAAATATGAGTTTTTACTGTTGCCATCACGCACTACCGGGCAGAGTCAGAAAAACTTCAATTAAAATTGATATTACTGGGTGGTTTTTGATGTGAAATCTTTTCAGTGTGGATTATCTTGCTATGTCTCATATAAACCTCACATTATATGAGACATGGTGAATTTTTCTTCATGACAGCTTTGGTGCTAAGTGCTAGAGGGTCATTGAAGAACTAATTCTACAATTAGGGGAATAAAACCAATGGTACATTTAGTTATGCAAAATAAGTAATGACAGCAACACATATTACTACTAACTGATCAAGTCTGAAGGCTCCAGATGAATTTTTGGTTATACTTGAGTCACTTTATGCCTCTGCTAAATCAAACTGCAATGCATTTGTCTCACAGGCGTAGGTTTCATTTCAACTTTGCGGAGACACACTACTGGACCACCAAGGGGTCTCCCTGCCCAAACCCCCAAAACTATGCGTATGATTTGTCCGTAACTTTGAGTAAAGATATTGCTACGTGTCAGCAGCTGCCAAACATTTAATACTGGGTCTGGACTGGACACATCTGGCCAGTCCTTCCTACATGTCCTCATTGAAAGAAATGTGCCGTTACATGTGTGTTTGTACCAATGCATACCAAGTACTTTTGTCATGAATAGAATTATTTGTAATACAGACTGCATTTCAAAGAACTAGGTGTAAGTACAGGGCCTCAAATCTAACATTTAGTGTGAAGTGTAGCTGGCCTTCAATTGTTTAAGGCCAAATTATGTCCCAAACTGCCTTCTTGTTAAGTCTTAGTCGAAAACAAACACCTCCAACAGTGCAATTGTTTTCACAGGGCCTCAGAGACCTCAGAAGTGATGATCATTCGGTGCAGGGACAGAACCTGGAACCTGGATAATTAGTCACCTCATTCAAACTTAAAGAACTGGTCAGTTCTAATGAAGATTGTGGTACACAGAATTGTGTTGGGGCCAGGACCGATCCAGCCCCCCAAAAGAAGTCCTGAGAACAAATACAGACAATAAAAACACAATAAACATGTGGGTACATCAGTACCTGGAGCGTTCCTCACCTGAGATTGAACAATGAATCCCTGAGAGCGCTCCATCAGCTCCTGCTTCTGTGTAACGTTGTCGTCGCCTTTCGGCTCGCACCATTTCAGCGGGTCAGCTTTATGAACAATAACAAACCTGCCCTTCCAGTCCGTCTTCGCGCAGGTATAGTACTGGCCATCGAGAAACAGAAGGATCAGCCACACGAGCGCAGGAACTGAGCTGGATATCCAGCTTTTGAAGTTGCAGTTCTGGCATCTTTGTATTATGACCATGAGAGCAATACCCATGACAGCTGGGATGATGAAGAAGGAGGATGAAAACAAAGCATTCCATTTAGGTTTGCAGGGGCACTCAAACTCCAGATCTACGAGCTTCTCCAGTCCCATAAGGATGAAGCTAAAAACCGCATTCGAGACCAAAGGGCTGTTTCTGAGTTGATTTTTCAATATGGTAAACCATTGTTTTATTTCCATACTTACTACTACACAAAATGAGATGTGTAGAACTGAAAACCCTGACTGAAATCTGTTCAAGAGAACAATCTTTCAGAATTCAACTCACTAACTGGAGGCACAGAAGTACACAGCTGAGTCTTGAGGTTGCAGCTTGGTCACGTTTAGATGGAAACGCTGTCTGTTCTCTCTGGTGGCTGTGAATCTGTCATCAGCTGATCCACTTCAATTTTGTTCACAGAACTTATCTAACTCCCCAGAAACGCTATAGGATGAAATTAGCGAACTCACCAAATTGCTTATTTTGTTCCTTAAATGTAACTGGTACCTTCCCACACATGATGTGTGAGTGCCCCATGGTTAAATGCTTTTGGGAACGGGTTGCTAAACACTTATCCAAAGTACTACAAATAAATATTCCTTGTTGTATAAAATTGATGCTCCTTAATGATGATGATGTATTAACTTTAAACACATTCCAAAGACGTTTCTGGCTAGCAGGAAGCACAGCGGCAAAAAAAAAAAATTGGCACTCAGATGGCGATCTCCGCACACTCTCCCATTTAACCAGTGGAAACAGTTATTACAAGATGTTGTATCAATGGAACTTTCTACAGCAAGATTAAATGGTGCTAATTACCAGAAAATAGAGAGTTGGAATTCCATTCTAGATCAAGTGAAGTCCTTTACCTTATAAAGTAAGGACCTCCACCTTATAAATATGATGACCAATTTGTGTTTTTTATTGATTTATTTGTTTTACTTTTTAAAATGTATTTATTTTATTTTATTTTTTTAAATGTATTTATTTATTTTCTTCAAAGGTGGTTGGTAGTGGGATACAGGGGTTGATGGGAAGGGATACGGGGTTGGTGATTTGATACGACTGAAGAGTTAAGGAGGTGGGGGTTGCTACTCATCTGGGAGGGATAAGGGGATGTATAGAGGGAGGGGATAATGGGTATGTGTATATGTATGAGTATAGGCATGTGTATGTATGTGAGTATGCATATATATATATATATATGTATACCGGCCTTTTGTTTTGTTTTTATTACTATTTTTATTTTATTTGCTATTTGCAAAATAATAATTATATGCATAATGTGCAATAATATGCAAATATGCACAAGAAACTATATGTGTATGTTACATGTTTATTATTATTATTATTTTATTATTATTTTTTTTTTTTTTTTTTACATTATGCTATATGGAGTGGCAGCCAGCAGGTACATATAGATATCATTTCTCCTGTTTTGTCTTATATGTGAATTAATGTAACTTTTTGTGCTTGTACCTGCAACCTTTCTCATAAAAAATAATGTAAAAAATAAAAAATAAAAAAAAGAGCACAAACAGACAAAATGGGCATTCCAATCTAAGCAGGGCATAAAAATATGAGTTTTTACTGTTGCCATCACACACTACTGGGCAGAGTCAGAAAAACTTCAATTAAAACTGATATTACTAGGTGGTTTCTGATGTGAAATCTTTTCAGTGTGGATTATCTTCCTATGTCTCATATAAACCTCACATTATATGAGACATGGTGAATTTTTCTTCATGACAGCTTTGGTGCTAAGTGCTAGAGGGTCATTGAAGAACTAATTCTACAATTAGGGGAATAAAACCAATGGCACATTTAGTTATGCAAAATAAGTAATGACAGCAACACATATTACTACTAACTGATCAAGTCTGAAGGCTCCAGATGCATTTTTGATTATACTTGAGTCACTTTATGCCTCTGCTAAATCAAACTGCAATGCAATTTGTCTCACAGGCGCAGGTTTCATTTCAACTTTGGGGAGACACACTACTGGACCACCAAGGGGTCTCCCTGCCCCCACCCAAAACCTATGCGTATGATTTGTCCGTAACTTTGAGTAAAGACATTACTATGTGTCAGCAGCTGCCAAACATTTAATACTGGGTCTGGACTGGACACATCTGGTCACTTCTACATGTCCTCATTGAAAGAAATGTGCCGTTACATGTGTGTTTGTACCAATGCATAGAAACAAGTACTTTTGTCATGAATAGAATTATTTGTAATACAGACTGCATTTCAAAGAACTAGGTGTAAGTACAGGGCCTCAAATCTAACATTTAGTGTGAAGTGTAGCTGGCCTTCGATTGTTTAAGGCCAAATTATGTCCCGAACTGCCTTCCTGTTAAGTCTTAGTCGAAAACAAACACCTCCAACAGTGCAATTGTTTTCACAGGGCTTCAGAGACCTCAGAACTGATGATCATTTGGTGCAGGGACAGAACCTGGAACCTGGATAACGAGCGCAGGAACCAAGCTGGATATCCAGCTTTTGCAGTTGCAGTTCCTGTATCCTTGTATTATGACCATGAGAGTAATAGCCATGACTGCTGAGATGACGAAGAAGGAGGATGAAAACCAAGCATTCAATTTAGGTTTGCAGGGGCACTCAAACTCCAGCTCCACGAGCTTCTCCAGTCCCATAAGGATGAAGCTAAAAGCCACATTCGAGACGAAAGGGCCGTTTCTGAGTTCATTTTTCAATTTGGTAATCCATTGTCTTCTATTTTCCATACTAAATACTACACAAAATGAGATGTGTAGAACTGAAAACCCTGACTGAAATCTGTTCAAGAGAACAATCTTTCAGAATCCGGATTTAATGCCCTCCCTCTTTTATGAGGAAATAATTTGTATATTTAAAAAATATGAACTGAACAGTCATTAAAAACAAACAGATAAAACTCCATGAGTGTGATAAATGTCAAATGATTGAACAACAAAATACACTGGCGTACAGTAAATTAAATATGTTTTGACTCACTAATGGTGGATATGCACATGACTACAATGGTAGCATGCAGAGATGTGTACATGGTACTCAGCTGAGACACAACAATAACTGTCTCGCCCTTCTCTTTCATATCGCAAATGTGCATGCACTCGCAAAACTGGATTCAGGTCACAGGGTTACATTTCCTGCTTTGCCCAGTGTGCAGGTGTGGCTTAATGTTTAGTCCTATCAGGAAGATATAAAGCATGCGTTCCGTCAATTATATCTATATGGATACTTTCATAATCCTTAGTAGATCCAACTGAAGCCCTTTTCCAGGGTTAAATCTTTCTCTCAGTATCACCACATATGCCTGTTCATGTCATATAAGACTGAGTGCCTGCATCTCACTCACATTAAACCTCTCATACATGTAACTAAGTGCTTCGTTGTACTCTTTTTATTTAAAATATTTAATGAAAATAGTTTGCAACAGATCAACCAGAGAAGTGGTCCAAATCGACCCCAAGAAAACTGGAAAAGGTTACGTGAATGAAGCATGTAGTGTCATGAAAAAGTACTTACCCCCTTCCTGATTTCCTCTATTATTCCATATTTGTAACAATGAATGGTTTCACATCTTACGATAAACTGTAATATAAAACAAAGGGAACCCCAGTTAACACAAAACACATTTTTAATATAATGTCATTTATTTACTTAAAAAAGTTACTAAACACCCATATCACTCGTGTGAAATAGTGATATCCTCTTTAAACCTCTTCACTGATTACACCACCTTTAGCATAAATAACTGCAACTAAATGCTTCCTATAATTTGATATCTGTCGTTCACATCACTGTGGAGGAGTTTTAGCCCACTACTCTTTGCAGAACTGCTTTAATTCAGGCACATTGGTACATTCTTGTGCATGAACCACTCGTTTCAGGTCCTGCCATAGCATCTCTGTTGGGTTCAAGTCAGGACTTTGAATAAGCCAATCCAAAACTTTAATTTTGTTTCTTTACAGTCAGCCAGACGTGAACTTGCTTTTGTGTTCTGGATCATTGACTTGCTGCATAATTTAACTATGCTTCAGCTTCAGCTCACAGACAGATGACTGGACTTTCTCCCAAAAAATGTTCTGGTACAGAGCAGAACTCATGGTTCCTTCAATAATGGCAAGTCATCCAGGTCTTCAGGCAGCACAGCATCCCCACACGATCGCAGTACCACCCCGTTTGACTGTTGGTATGGTGTTTGTACTGTGAAATGCTGTATTTGTTTAATGCCAGATATAGTAGGACCCATTTCATCCAAAAGGTTACACTTTTGACTCATGTGTCCAAATAACATTATCCCAAAAGGCTTGGGGATCATCCAGGTGGTTTTTTTAAAAATGTGAGACAGGAAATTAGGTTTTTCATTGTTAGCAGCTGTTTTTGCCTTGCCTCCTATGACTCTCATTTTTGATATTGCCCAGTCTCTTTCTTATTCACCTTGGCTGAGGCTAGAGAGGCCTGCAGTTTTTTGGATGATCTGAAAACAGGACAGACCTTCCCATCAACAGTTGGCATAGCTTATCAAGGCTGGTTTTGCAGGAGGAAAGGTATTTCTGTAAATAGGCGATGCCTTCTTTTTAGGTCAGTGCAAAAACAGCTGTTAAAGTTGTTTTCCTGTCTTATATTATATTTTGCTTTTTCCCACTAAAACACATTGTGTTCTGACTTCAAGGCATACTAAAGCAGAACGTAAATATATGTAGAGTCATGCATTCATCTTATCTAGAGTAAATGGAACAAGTAAACAAATAAATACAAAGGGTATACATTAGTGCAATGACTTCAGTGATACTGGCCTCTAGCGGCCAGATCTCCGATGGTTTTGGCATTGGGAACACATTACTTTTGGGCACTGTGTAAACTGGAGGCACAGAAGTACACAGCTGAGTCTTGAGGTTGCAGCCTGGTTACGTTTAGATGGAAACGCTGTCTGTTCTCTCTGGTGGCTGTGAATCTGTCCTCAACCACAAGCTTCTCTGTGTCCACACCATCCATCCGTGAGAAGAAGATAAGCTCCAGGCCGTTTTGATGACCCTGCCTGTACCAGTACATTTGTTGGTCTGTGCCATCCTGTTCACACTTTATGTGAACGCTGTCTCCTTCCCTCTGCACAACAGCCTTTTTCTGAGTTATGGTGGTCGCATCACTCAAAACTGAAATCAAGAGAGCAATCTTAGAGAATCAGGATTTAATGCCCTCTCTCTTTTATGAGGAAAAACAATGATGAATAATTTGTATATTTATAAAATATAAACCGAACAGTCATTAAAAACAAACAGATAAAACTCCATGGGTGTGATAAATGTCTAATGATCTAACAACAAAATACACTGACGTACAGTAAATTAAATATGTTTTAACTCACTAATGGTGGATATGCACATGACTACAATGACAGCATGCAGAGTTGTGCACATGGTACTCAGCTGAGAGACAAAGATAACTGTATTGCCCTTCTCCTTCATATCGCGAATGTGCATGTACTTGCAAAACTGGCTTCAGGCCATGGGGGTTCATTTCCTGCTGTTGCCAGTGTGAAGGTGTGGCATAATCATAACCTTAATGCTTTGTGCTTACTGACGGATATAAAGCTTACATTCAGTCAATAATGCTTACAAGGATAATTCAGTAATCCTTAGTAGATCCAACTAAAGCCTTTTCTAGGGTTAAATCCTTCTCCTAGTATCAACACAGATGCCTTTTTATGTCATTTAAGGCTGAGTGCCTGCATCTCACTCAAATAATTAAACCTCTTTATTTTTAAACCGCTTCTTCTTTAAAATATTTAATGAAAATCAGTTGCAACTGATTACCCAAATAAGGGGTACAATTCGACGCATAGAAGGGGTCCAATTCGGCCCAAAGAAACCCGAAACAGGACGTATGTGTATGAAGTGTGTGTGTGTGTGTGTGTTTGGGGGGGGGGGGGGTTATTTAAAAATGGTTTTAAATGTTAGTACTTAGTTGAAGTTTTCTTAAAGCAGCAGTTAAGTATATCAAGTAAAAACATGTCCTACATTATAAGGACTGTAATTGACTGATCTCATTCAAGAAAAAATACCTGGCAAGTTGAGAATACAGAAATTCTGTATCTATAATGAAGTATTTTGCACAAATGATATATATATAAATATATATATATAATAAATTCTTAAAAACACACAATGCAGTACATATTCACCAGAGTTCTGAACAGGGTTTTCTATGTAGTGTATTAATCACAATATTTTCAACATCCAACATGAATCATTCTTCCTGATAGGCTTTAACAATTAAGATTAGATTTATTTTAAACCTCATGATTCCCAACATTCCTCTTGCACTACAAATAAACTGCTATTGCAATACACATATTGTTTTCATGCATTAATATACAGTGTATGGTTTGTGGTTTTTATTATTTTTTTTACTGCAATAAACCGGCATGTATATGCATAATGTGCAGTTTCCTACATAGATACCACAGCTGAGGGAGGGTATTTCCTGAGTCAGGACCAATGCAGCATAATTTCCTCTCCTTCCCTTGCTGTGTAATACCTCCCACTCACTTCCTTTAAGGCAAGTGTGGTAGAAGCATCAAACAGTCATTAGCACTTCGTTAAAAATACTCTAAAAGATAAGCATGGAACAGGAGGATGAATGGAAGCTTCTTGTTGTATCTTGGGTAAAAAATATATTCAAGCAAATGGGATAGCTTTATGAAAATAAATCAAAGTTCATTGAATTTTTACATTTTTCTGCTTTCAATTTTCGAGGCTGAATTCAACATTTCCTTGTTGTCAATACAACAGGGTCTTCTGGCCTGGTCCAGTAAAATCCAGTGGTATGCATACAAATCAGTAATTACTATCCAAAGACCACCTTGCAATGGCAGATATGCAAATCCAGGTTAGACATCCATTGAGACTTTGCAACCTGACCCAGAGGCATAATCTATAGGAGAGGGTGACAGTATTGTTCAACTGATGGAGGCCAAGAAAGAACCACCAGCTGCCATCATTTCTGGACCGTGGTGACTGTGGTGGCCGTGACATAGGCAGCTTGTGACCTCACTGATTCTGTCCGTCCACATCACCTCATAACAGCATTCAATAGAAGCCATCAGACGGCTGGCAATCAGCACAGCCTTTGGCAGATAGGGCATTTTCCATTGGTTAATGTTTTAAAAGCTACATTCATCTTACAGTTAGGGGACTGTAAGAAATCTGTCTCTGATGCCAATATGTCTGCTGGCCACACATTCCCTTGATCTTATCATTATCACAATACAGTTGGTACAAAGGTAGAATAGAATAGAATAGAATTTTTTTGTACGTCGCTTTGGATAAAAGCGTCTGCTAAATGAATGTAATGTAATGTAATGTAATGTAATAGCGACCGGGAGTGAGAGATTGGGAACCATCCAAGTCAACAGATGTGCTAATTCAATCACAACAGGACAGCCAATACACTACGGCCTAATTGATAGGTGTTACAAAACTGACTACATCCGTCTTAGTATGTGTACTCAACACTCCTGATCAAAGCTTTGAAAACAAATAAGAAGCAGCCTCTGGAAAGGTTTGTGGCTCAGTCAGACTCTGCTGAATCCAAAGTGTCATTCATGCGCTTTGTCACTGCCGGTATTGGAAATAAACTTTGTACATTTTCATCACGTTCGAGAGACGTCCTTTTTTCCTTACAGGACATAGACCGAACTGTCAGGGTTCTGTTGTCTTCTGTTGTTTTCCTCTTGTTGTTCTCCGTTGGGCCGCCAGATGGCGGCACCTCGGTTTGTGTTCAGTTAATTGTTTTATTGTTTTCTATTATCCTATTATTAGTTGCGTTGTGTCTCGTGTTCCCCTCCCTCTCTGTGGCTTGATTGTTCATCGTGCCCTCCTGTGTCTCGTCTGCGTCTCTCTATTTAAATCGCCCTCTCCCCAGACTCAGGCGCTGGAACCTTTGCTTTGGTTTGGTTAGTTTGGTTTGCGACGCTACCTGCCTACCTGTTTGTTCCTGTACCTGCCTGTTTTCCTGGTTACCTGTTGTTTGCCTGCCTGTGCCCTACCTGCCCTGTTTCCCTTCGTTTTTGTATTTTTGTATTTTTGTTTTCTTGTGTTTTTTTTGAGTATTTTGCTATTTGTGAATTTTGCCCTGCGAGGCCTTTTGTTCCCTGTTCCCGGTTAGTTTATTAGTCTTGTTTTCCCATTTTTGGATTTTTTGTTTTTTCACTCTGCGCTTGGGTCCATCCCCGCACCCCTCTCCTGACAGAAGGTTCCAGCCAGATCTGGACCCAGCAGAGTTTTTTTTTTTTTATTCCCCCCTTTTTTTTCTCTCCTCGGGGTTTTTTGTTTTGTGCTGGTCATGCCACCGGTGTTGAGCAAGCCGGTGGTGGCTGGGGAGGCCTCCGGCCCGGGTCCTGCCGTTGGGCAGGCTCCCCTGTCCAGTAGCCAGTGGGCGGACAAACTGCACGATACGTGCCAGGGGTCGCGCCCCTTCCTGGACTATGTGGGTGAGTTCCGCGCCGTGGCCACTAAGGCCAACCTGCCCCAGTCTATCGTGTGCCAGCTATTCAAGGACAACATGAGGGACCCCCTCCACGGCGGGCTCATGTACTCTGGCGTGGACAAGTGCGGGGACTTCGAACTTCTGTTCGCTACGGCCCTGCACTGGGACGAGTACCTCCGGGGGGTGGCAGATATGCCCCCTCTGGCGGAGAGGTACTCACTACCCAGTGAACCGGACCCCGCCGTCCCGCCGGAGTGGCCCGCCGTCCCTCCGCCGGAGCCGCCCGCCCTGCCAGTTGTCCCTCCGCAGGAGTTGTCTGCTCAGCCCCGCGTCCCGGAGAAGCCTCACGCTTCTCCCCGCGCCCAGGAGAGTTCTCCTGCCCAGCTGGGTTCCCTACGGCTGGGGTCCACGTTCCTGTCTCCTGCCCAGCCGGGTTCCCTGCAGCTGGGGTCTGTGTCCCTGTCTTCTGCCCTGCCCGGGCCCCCTGCCCTGCCTGTCTTTCAGCAGGGGCCATTGCCGCCTGTTCGGTCCGCCGCTCCCCGGGAGCAGTTTCCAGCTTCGCCCCGCGCCCAGGAGAAGCCTCGCGCTTCGCCCCGCGCCCAGGAGAAGCCTCGCGCTTCGCCCCGCGCCCAGGAGAAGCCTCGCGCTTCGCCCCGCGCCCAGGAGAGTTCTCCTGCCCAGCTGGGTTCCCTACGGCTGGGGTCTGTGTCCCTGTCTCCGGCCCAGCCGGGTTCCCTGCAGCTGGGGTCTGTGACCCTGTCTCCTGCCCAGCCCGGTTCTCCTGCCCAGCCCGGTTCTCCTGCCCAGCCCGGTTCTCCTTCCCTGCCCGGTTCTCCTTCCCTGCCCGGTTCTCCTTCCCTGCCCGGTTCTCCGGCGCCCCCTGTAGCTCCGGCGCCCCCTGTAGCTCCGGCGCCCCCGTCCTCTAGTGTTCCCTCGTCCTCTAGTGTTCCCCTCTCCCCTGGTGTCTTCGCTCCCCCCAGTGGTCGTCCCTCCCCCGGTCTCGTCGCTCCCCCCAGTGGTCGTCCCTCCCCCGGTCTCGTCGCTCCCCCCAGTGGTCGTCCCTCCCCCGGTCTCGTCGCTCCCCCCAGTGGTCGTCCCTCACCCGGTCTCGTCGCTCCCCCCAGTGGTCGTCCCTCACCCGGTCTCGTCGCTCCCCCTGGTGTCCATTCTCCCTTTGGTGTCCGTCCTCCCAACCGTGTGTCCGTGTGTTCCCCGGCCCCCCTGTCTAGTTGTCTGCCCGCCTGTTTGTCTGTCAGTTTACCCGCATGTGTGTCAGCCAGTTTGTTGGCCTGTTTGTCTGCCCCCCAGGCCGTCAGCCCATCGGCCAACGTGTTTGCCCGCCTGTCTGCCTGTCTGTCAGTGTGCCAGTCTGCGTGTGTTTTGTCTTGTTTGCCTGTGTGTCAGACCCTATGTCAGTTGTTGGGCTCTCCCCTCGCCTTCCCTGTCTGCCTGTCCCTTTGTGTGTCCGTCGGTGTCTCCGTGTGCCTCCCCGCCTGCTTGTCCCTGTGTCTGTCTTTGTAGGTCTCCCTATTGTGCCAGTGTCTGTCAGTCTTTCCCTCTCAGTCTTGCCCTACCCAGTCCAGTGTTGTCGTGCCCCGTCTCAGTCCTGCCCCGTGTCTACCTCGCCCCAGTCCAGTCCTGTATGTCTGCCTTGCCCCTGTCCTAGTCCCCCCTGGTTTCCTGAGTTCGCCCTGAGTTTCCCCGTGTCGCCCGAGTGCGGGCCCTGAGTTTCCCCGTGTCGCCCGAGTGCGGGCCCTGAGTTTCCCCGTGTCGCCCGATGTGCGGGCCCTGAGTCTCCCCGTGTCGCCCGATGTGCGGGCCCTGAGTCTCCCCGTGTCGCCCGATGTGCGGGCCCTGAGTCTCCCTGTGTCGCCCGATGTGCGGGCCCTGAGTCTCCCCGTGTCGCCCGAGTCCTGTGCGGGCCCTGAGTCTCCCCGTGTCGCCCGAGTCCTGTGCGGGCCCTGAGTCTCCCCGTGTCGCCCGAGTCCTGTGCGGGCCCTGAGTCTCCTGTCGCCCGGGTCCTGCCTAGCCCTGTGTCTCCTGTTCCTGAGTTTTGTCCCGAGTCTCCTGTGTTCTGTTTCCCTGTCCCCGCCCTCCAGTTCACCCCCTCCCAGGGTCGGCCTCCTGGGACGTCAGGAGCCGTCCCTTGGGGGGGGGGGGGGGGTACTGTCAGGGTTCTGTTGTCTTCTGTTGTTTTCCCCTTGTTGTTCTCCGTTGGGCCGCCAGATGGCGGCACCTCGGTTTGTGTTCAGTTAATTGTTTTATTGTTTTCTATTATCCTATTATTAGTTGCGTTGTCTCGTGTTCCCCTCCCTCTCTGTGGCTTGATTGTTCATCGTGCCCTCCTGTGTCTCGTCTGTGTCTCTATTTAAATCGCCCTCTCCCCAGACTCACGCGCTGGAACCTTTGCTTTGGTTAGTTTGGTTTGCGACGCTACCTGCCTACCTGTTTGTTCCTGTACCTGCCTGTTTTCCTGGTTACCTGTTTGCCTGCCTGTGCCCTACCTGCCCTGTTTCCCTTCGTTTTTGTATTTTTGTATTTTTGTTGTTTTTTTGAGGATTTTGCTATTTGTGAATTTTGCCCTGCGAGGCCTTTTGTTCCCTGTTCCCGGTTAGTTTATTAAAGTCTTGTTTTCCCATTTTTGGACTTTTTGTTTTTTCACTCTGCGCTTGGGTCCATCCCCGCACCCCTCTCCTGACACGAACACAGCTGGCTCCCAGTTAGATGTTATAGTATTGTGAGAGCACATTTAATGGGACTTTTGGAGGCATGATCTTGTCATGAATATCCAGAAAGGCATGGTGGCCAGGACTGGTAAATCTCCTCATTTACTGCCCTGTATATTTGTTAGGCTTCAGATAAAGCAGCAGTGCTATTCAAGGTCAACAGGTATTCTGCAATACAACAGAACACGTTACATTACAGACATTTATCAGACACAACTTTTTACACAGCATTCATGGGTAAGCAACATTGTATTCATAAACTTAGCATCTTGGTACAACAGCAGTTGGAATCGAGACCAGATGCTTACCAATTATACTACACTGCTGCCCTAGTGGTGAACACCTGTGAGAAAGGTTCACATACTCCTTTGCTCCAAACTTTTCATTGCTAAATCAATTCATTTTTCAGATAGCATTCCTTTGGAATTACTCTATTATTAATTTTTTTTTTTTTTTTCTCGGCTATTAACTCACCTTTTTGAAAACTGGACAAAGGTATCTATATGTGCAACACAGCCGTTCAACTAAAGAAGCAACAACCTACACTAACTAATCATAAGCACTTTTAAAACCTCTCTCAGTGAATAAATGTTTAATTTCGCTGTGTTTTGTTCACAAATTGTTCCAACGATGTTACTGTCATAAAAGAAATTTTGAAAAGAAATGAAATGCCTCTTGATAGGCCCGGGAGATCAAAAAGCAACTCCCGCGTAAGCCTTGTGCTAGAGAGGGTTAATGGATACGGTAGCATACTAATGAGACATTGGTCGCATTAGTTCACACTGTGGCTTTTTTCCAGATCGGGGTACTAAATAAGGTATGGATTTGTGGGCCAATTGGTGGAAGTTAAGGCTTTATGTCTTTCTGTCGTTATGTTTTATATTAGTATAGAATTAGTATATTACCAGTTTTTACGTCAATATTAAACGAAACTAAACCTAAGAACGTAGATAGAGATCTACTTCCAAATAGCTGTGGTTAGTCCTCTAGTACGCAATTTCATTGTGCAATTTACTTCCTAGTCGTTGTTTTCTGTTACCGCTTGTGAAATGTTTTTTGGAACCTTATGCCTGAAAATAAAAGAAGAGACATTCATATAAAGTTTGTTTACATCCGAAACCATGTCGTTGTGCGAATGAAAACTAAGCTATTCGCCTAGCTGAGAAGCAAATGTATATCTGGAACTGAGCAAACAAGTACAGTAAGTATCGCTAATAGGCTAAATAACGTTAGATTAAACATAAGCATGGACCGCTGCCAACAATTGTGTAACTATGGATTTTGTCACACAACAACTGTTCTTGGGTGTTGTTTCTATTTTATATTAGTTTAAATACATGACAGCAGTGTTAATACCAGTATTGCCTACATTCTTGGTCTTATTTTGAGTGAATTATTCGGACACAATCAACTATATAATCGTGTCTGAAAAATGCAATACTTGTGGCAGGTATCGCAAAACGAATTGTGGTTTCCTATGCTACTTCATGTCCAGCCTCAAACGAATTCGTCTATTCAACAATAATGGCCTGTTGTGTGTTATTTTCTGTAAATAATTATTGGATGCTGCATTGGAATAAATAAAATATGGAAGCATCAGTTAAAGGAGTAATGGTGAAATATTCACCATTATTTATCTTAACGAGTACACTACGACAGCTGCTTAGTTATGGTTGCCAGATTCACCGTTTTGGACCGGAATTCCCACTTTACAAATTATTTGTACAGGTCCGGTCTGTCGTCGCGACCTGACTAATGTCCCGTCTGAACAGTGACTGATGCGTGCGCGTGGACGGTGTCCGGTTTTGGCAAGTCATAATTATGGCAACTGTAGTACTAAATGCTTCGTCGGTAATGTGCTCTTTCAGTATTTCTCAAAATACTAAAATTTTGAGAAATTCTAATCAAAATTCGTTTAATTTTATGAACGAATGTAAAATTTAGAAATTGTTGAAACTAAAACAAAACTAGATGGCAATTGCATTTCAATTCAATTTTTCAAAACTACATAGAAATTCAGCAAAACTATGTGATCAAACAGCCTAAATTAAAAGTTTATCTTTCCTCCAAATTGTCACATCACATCTAATGTGTACACATGCAACAGTCAAATAATTACTAATAAAAAATAAAACTGTAAAAATGGCCAACTGGGCAATGTCTCTTCTGTCATTCATGCCTTGCGTATTCTGGATTCTACCACGGCAGGTTTTTATAGTTCTGACCCATAGCCTGAAGGAGAGCAGCTTGTGCATACCAGCCTCATACCTCACATCAATCATTTATTTTAAAAGTATGTTGCAGTAATCACGTTTTAGCACTTTTTAGCTTTGGACCCTTAATTAGAAGCTCAAGTTTTCCCAGATGATTACAGTTGTTTCATAGTTATTCTTCAACTATATCCTACTACTGATTCTGTGGATTACCTTTGAGGTCGTTCAGAACATGGTCTGAATTGTACGTATGAGCCAGTTTGATCTATGGCAGCACACCTGGTTTTGTTTCCTCTGTTTTGTCAGGTTGAAACCTGATGCATCCGCATAAATATACTTGTGTGGAACATTTCTGGAATCAGGTTCCATTTTCATATAATTACAGGAAGATTATATTTCAGTTTTGTTCAATACCATGCCATATCACAGTATACTCTGTAAGGATGGTTACACATGGTTTGCATTACAGTAGAGTACATGTTTCACAATACAGCATGAAACAACAGACAACAACAGTATAAGAGTACAGTATTGTACATAGGCTACATACAGCATTGAACATACTGACATGACATATTCTTTATCCAGCCACTGTTCCTCTCATAAGGGGACCTATAAACTTAATCTCATAAAAAAAACACGTTTTCAACGTACAAAAATGCCAAGTTACTCACACACACAAGACATCTATAACTCATTCATTCAGACTGCCAAAATCCAGGCCTGCCATTAAAAGTATTGATATCAAAATGACGCCAAGTTACGGTACTACAAACAATATAGGCTATCTTGCCTCACCGAAATTAAATAAGATGTATTCCAAAGCAATGCTACACAATATTTCAGAAAGAATCAGCAAGCCCGTAGAATTAGAGCTCCCTAGGTCGCAACTTGTGTACCCTTCTGTCCTGCTCCGTTGTCTGTTATTTCGTGGAGATGCACTTTTAGTGTTTGAAAGGTTTATAAGGCATTTTGATAGGCTTATCTGCAGGTAGGAATCCTCTTCGCTGTTTTGGTAAGCTAGAACCTGAAAACTTGATAGTGGAGAATAGGAGCAGACGCATATGTCCCAGCAGGCTTTGCATATGAGAAAATAACAACAGTGTGAGAGACATTAGGAGAAATTATGAAATTGCGTAGTTGAAACAATATGTTTTTAGCAGAATGGGCATGTAGGTGAAGGTTGACATGATCACAGACTATAGTGCGAAGTAAATGAAGTGATCACGAGCGAGCTTAGTTTCCTTATCGAACGGTATATATAACAGTTGGTATAAAGCATCAGTCGTTAAAGTGGAGGGTTAAGTAACGTGTGAAATCTATTGCACTGATGTGCTTTTGTCATGTTCAGTGCTAGTAGTTATAATTATGAGTGAGTCATGATTTTAAATGTAATGTTTTAATGGGGAGTTGCAGAACGTACATACGTAGTAATTGTTTGTATGTGGCTAGATAGAGAACAGGGCGAGGTAACATGAATGTAGAAACGTGGCGTTTGCTGATAAGAAGGTTTTGTACGGTAGCCAAGTGAAGAAATATAGTTAGTAGAAATGGCACAGTGGTGAACTGGTGTAACTTTTTAATAAAAGGAATACATTTGCCGTCATGAAATGCATATGGGTGGCCGTGAGTGAGTTTTGGTAAAGCAAATATAAGCGTAAGAAAACGTTAGTGTAAAAGAGGAAATGATCTGCCTTAGGGCGAGGCGGGATTCAATCGTTCAACCGGAGGTTTACCCAAGCGGCCTAAACCAGACTTCGTTTTTGAAGCTCATTTCCTGGTGTTGTAGTTCCTGGTTGCTCACTAGCGCCACTACGGATGGCTCCAGTATCGGTGTTTTCATATCCGGTTTCCATGTAAGTCTACGGTACAAATGCGATCAAAATACAAAGTCAATAATTTTTTCTCAAAAGAACAAATAGTCATAATAGGTGTATTTTATTGGTCTTATGACTGTCCATGGGTCGATTTCATGATTTATTGCGTCATTTGGGCACAGTGCCAATATTTGTTCTGGACCAATGAGGTACAGCTTGCGTCACTTCCGGATTACTGCGGAGGACTCAGCTACAGTAGGGGCTACAGTCTATGGTCACTGGGGTGGGCGGTGGCGCTTCTTGGCCTTGCCATTGCGGCTCCGGCTACGGTCCGCCTGTGCTAAGTCTGAAAATGCAGGCATCCCATTTCGTGGTGATTTCATTATGGCGTGTGCTATTTACAGCTGCTCTAGACGACCATAAAATAATCCTCCTCTTAAGTTTTTCGGTATCCGAGTCATTTTTACTATTTCCTTTAGCCTACTTAACCAAATAATTACTTGGCAGAAAGCGTAATCAGCTTGCTATATTTGGTAGTCCAGTAGTAGCCTGTGCTAAAACAGTTCGCAACTTCGGCTACCAAGCCATTTGACTAGCTAGCTAACCTTAACCGGCAAACATTCAATCTGTCAAACGTGTTTGGCGGCTTGTCAGTCGTGTACATTCCGTAAATGTCTACCTGGGCCATGCTTCACGCATGTGACAAAGCTACTATAATCCCGATTTTGGGATAAACACTTTTTCAGTTTCACGAAGCGAATTAAGAGTTTCAAGGTTCATTTGCTGAATATACAACACACGATGAAATCACACACACAGAATTTAACGAAATTAACCATCTTGGCATTTAGAAAGGAACATGTTTTTAGCATTTAAGAGACCGACAAGCTAGGCATTTAAGACAGTGGTTCTCAGAATCGGTTCTGGGGGCTCCTTGCGTATATTGGCTTTTCTCCATTGGTTTTGATGATTTACAAGAAAAAAATAATAGCCTAATAATAATTAGAAATTCAACGTAGGCTACATTATTTTTGTCTTCATGCACCAGGTGGAAAACTTGCCGTACAAAGTGCGTTGTCATATTTACACGCCTGCAGATCAGTTATTAAAATACTTGGTAGATTTGTTAATCACCGCTGAGTGTTAATTTTTGTTCGGTAGAAAGTGATTTGCGAACGATCGGTCAGCTAGCGTCACCCAGCAAGTGAACACCACAAACGGCGATGGAGTAGCTAGTAGTAGCAGGCTCATTATCTGACTGGCGAAAACCTACGACGATAACTTGCTCGGTTAACAGCAGATCTACCAGACAGTTATACGAAAATTTGCCTAGTCAAATCACCAGTAGCCTACACATCTCCGATTGATTGACCATCATCAGTGTAGTCAATGTTCTTCCCCTGTGGTTCATATTGCTAACGCGTGAGCTAACCACGGACAGCCTACCTAGCTCACTGGCAAGCTGATATGCTAGCTAAGCATATTCGTTTTGCTGAGAAACATAAATTGAAGATAACTGAACATAGCCTAATTGTATTTTTAATGTCATACATAACGTGATTACATGACACAGTACAGTCACGGATGGAAATTAAACCCCGTAAACATCTGATAATATATTTTAAAACATAACGGCAGACAGTCAGCTAGCCTCGTTCAGGTTGAGGGGCTTTTCCGCACCGGACTGTCAATCAAATAGTAAAAATCACAAGACCGCTTAACTCTATGGTTTTGGCTCCAAATCGAGAAAATGGCCGCGCCCGCCATTGAGCTTCAAACGTGTTTTAGAGACCCACGGAGAGTCAGTGGGTGACGTCACAGTAGCTGTGTCCATATTTTTTACAGTCTCTGGGTTTACCAGTCTGTGACTTTTTTGTTAGTGCAGCGCCATCACATGCAACGCGTGAAATATCATTAGCAAACCTGTCCGTGGTTTTAAAGAAGAACACAGGCCAGTAAGCACAGAAGAGCTCCCGTTGAATCCATATGGCTTTGCAATATTGTAGCCGGTTAATAAGTGAACGTGCAGACGGTACGTCATAATGCAGTGTATACGTTCGGTGAACGGCGGGTAGATATGGTGCAAAAGCAATAATTGAGAAGTAGTAGACAATTATTGGTCAGGGTAAAAGCAGGTTAAAAAAAATGTGTTTCTAGCTGAAACGCAAAATCCCCTTTATTGTGTAGGCATGTGAAGTTGTTTATGAAATTCTGTCTGTTGAAATGGGGTCAGAATGTACAGAATTTAATGTATTTAAGGGCTGAGTGTCTGTGGCTGTTGTGGTTATTTCTGTGGGGAACCATGAAAAGTGCCAAACTCTCGGGCTGTATAGGTATGGGGCATGCCCCCGCCAAGGTGTAACTTGCATACCTGCCATCCCAATCCCAATGAATCCTAAATTATTTATTTTTCATCACTTGTTGCCAAACATGTTATTTGTATATTGCCAAAAATGTATGTTGCCAAACATACTCTTTGTGTATTTCCAAAAATGCAATTGTCTTGAAGGATCTTAGGTCTGATTTCCCTCAACAGATAACATTTCCTAAAACAAATCTGATATCACCATTATTAAGTCTTAACATAATCTTTGCTCTGATTCCAACAACTGTTCTACCTTTCATGCATTTCAGGTTGGTTTGCATTCTTGAGTATATCGAGCATTCTGGGTAGAGATGCATTCCTCCATCCTTTTCCTGATTGGACTGGTTTTCACACTGCCTGGAGTCCATGGAGGCAAGGTTCTTGTGTTCCCATTGGATGGCAGCCATTGGGTAAACATGAGAGTCTTGATTGAAGAGCTACATTTGAGAGGACACAACGTTTCTGTGGTGCGAGCAATGCTACACAATATTTCAGAAAGAATCAGCAAGCCCGTAGAATTAGAGCTCCCTAGGTCGCAACTTGTGTACCCTTCTGTCCTGCTCCGTTGTCTGTTATTTCGTGGAGATGCACTTTTAGTGTTTGAAAGGTTTATAAGGCATTTTGATAGGCTTATCTGCAGGTAGGAATCCTCTTCGCTGTTTTGGTAAGCTAGAACCTGAAAACTTGATAGTGGAGAATAGGAGCAGACGCATATGTCCCAGCAGGCTTTGCATATGAGAAAATAACAACAGTGTGAGAGAAATTAGGAGAAATTATGAAATTGCGTAGTTGAAACAATATGTTTTTAGCAGAATGGGCATGTAGGTGAAGGTTGACATGATCACAGACTATAGTGCGAAGTAAATGAAGTGATCACGAGCGAGCTTAGTTTCCTTATCGAACGGTATATATAACAGTTGGTATAAAGCATCAGTCGTTAAAGTGGAGGGTTAAGTAACGTGTGAAATCTATTGCACTGATGTGCTTTTGTCATGTTCAGTGCTAGTAGTTATAATTATGAGTGAGTCATGATTTTAAATGTAATGTTTTAATGGGGAGTTGCAGAACGTACATACGTAGTAATTGTTTGTATGTGGCTAGATAGAGAACAGGGCGAGGTAACATGAATGTAGAAACGTGGCGTTTGCTGATAAGAAGGTTTTGTACGGTAGCCAAGTGAAGAAATATAGTTAGTAGAAATGGCACAGTGGTGAACTGGTGTAACTTTTTAATAAAAGGAATATATTTGCCGTCATGAAATGCATATGGGTGGCCGTGAGTGAGTTTTGGTAAAGCAAATATAAGCGTAAGAAAACGTTAGTGTAAAAGAGGAAATGATCTGCCTGAGGGCGAGGCGGGATTCAGTCGTTCAACCGGAGGTTTACCAGTCTGTGACTTTTTTGTTAGTGCAGCACCATCACAATGCGTGAAATATCATTAGCAAACCTGTCCGTGGTTTTAAAGAAGAACACAGGCCAGTAAGCACAGAAGAGCTCCCGTTGAATCCATATGGCTTTCCAATATTGTAGCCGGTTAATAAGTGAACGTGCAGACTGTACGTCATAATGCAGTGTATACGTTCGGTGAACGGCGGGTAGATATGGTGCAAAAGCAATAATTGAGAAGTAGTAGACAATTATTGGTTAGGGTAAAAGCAGGTTAAAAAAATGTGTTTCTAGCTGAAACGCAAAATCCCCTTTATTGTGTAGGCATGTGAAGTTGTTTATGAAATTCTGTCTGTTGAAATGGGGTCAGAATGTACAGAATTTAATGTATTTAAAGGCTGAGTGTCTGTGGCTGTTGTGGTTATTTCTGTGGGGAACCATGAAAAGTGCCAAACTCTCGGGCTGTATAGGTATGGGGCATGCCCCCGCCAAGGTGTAACTTGCATACCTGCCATCCCAATCCCAATGAATCCTAAATTATTTATTTTTCATCACTTGTTGCCAAACATGTTATTTGTATATTGCCAAAAATGTATGTTGCCAAACATACTCTTTGTGTATTTCCAAAAATGCAATTGTCTTGAAGGATCTTAGGTCTGATTTCCCTCAACAGATAACATTTCCTAAAACAAATCTGATATCACCATTATTAAGTCTTAACATAATCTTTGCTCTGATTCCAACAACTGTTCTACCTTTCATGCATTTCAGGTTGGTTTGCATTCTTGAGTATATCGAGAATTCTGGGTAGAGATGCATTCCTCCATCCTTTTCCTGATTGGACTGGTTTTCACACTGCCTGGAGTCCATGGAGGCAAGGTTCTTGTGTTCCCATTGGATGGCAGCCATTGGGTAAACATGAGAGTCTTGATTGAAGAGCTACATTTGAGAGGACACAACGTTTCTGTGGTGCGAGCATCGGACAGCTGGTACATCAAGGAGACGTCCCCTTACTACACCGCTATCACAATCAATGGCACAGGGGGACACCCCAAGGAGTATCTGAGCTTGCTTGTATCTAGGTTACTGCATATACAAAGACAAGGTGCATCTGCTTGGACTCGCTATAGCTTAGACATGGAATTGAAGGATGGATTTACCCAGATGCATAAACTCATTACTGAAATGGTGATTCGGATGTTTGAAGATCAGAGGCTGATGCAGTCCCTGCGCGCTGCTGAATATGACTTGGTACTGGCTGATCCCGGTGCAGGTGGTGGCGCTGTGCTAGCCCACTACCTTGGTCTGCCGCTTGTTTTTAATGCTCGATGGACAGTACATGGAGAAGCTCATTTGGCAATTGCTCCCTCACCACCTTCCTATGTTCCTTTCCCAGTAGCAGAGTTAACAGACCAAATGAACTTCCCCAATAGAGTCCGCAACATGCTTTACTATATTATCAGACCACTTCTTTACAAAAGCACTGTTAGTCCCCATTACACAGCTCTGTGTCATCGTTACTTTGGACCTGAGGTAGACTATTTTAAGCTCTTTCAGGCAGCAGATATTTGGCTCATGAGGGTAGATTTTGTCTTTGAGTTCCCACGCCCCACTATGCCTAACATTGTATATATGGGTGGATTTCAATGCAAGCCTGCTAAGCCCCTTCCAGAGGACCTGGAGGAGTTTGTTCAGAGCTCTGGAGAACATGGTGTCATTATTATGTCCTTGGGAACATTATTCAGTGAGCTTCCCCATGATTTAGCAGATGAGATAGCTGCTGCTTTTGCCCAGTTGCCTCAGAGAGTTATTTGGAGGCACACAGGGGACAGGCCTGCTACTCTGGGCAACAACACTCGGCTGGTCTCCTGGATGCCTCAAAATGACCTCCTGGGACATCCTAAGATCAGAGTCTTTGTTGCTCATGGGGGAACCAATGGAATTCAAGAGGCCATTTATCATGGCATTCCAATAGTTGGTCTCCCACTCATTTTTGACCAGCCTGACAACCTTAATAGAATGAAAGTGAAGGGGGCAGCAAAGATAGTGGATATTGTGACTTTAGACAGGAACATCTTCCTCAAGGCCTTACAGGAAGTGCTCTATGAGCCCTCCTATAGGATGAATATGCAGAGGCTCTCCATGCTGCACCGTGACCAGCCAATGAAGCCACTGGATCGTGCCCTCTTCTGGATCGAGTTCGTCATGAGACACAAGGGTGCCGCTCACCTACGCACAGAGTCTTACAGGATGCCCTGGTATGTCTACCACTCAGTGGATGTCATCGGGGTCTTGCTGGCTGCCATGTTGTTCATCTTACTGATTATAATGTTTGTTATCAGGTATCTATGCTGCAAGGTGTCTTACAAGAGAAAGCTAAAACATGAATAACTCAACAAAGGCCTCTAAACCGGTCTTAACTTGTCACTCACTGTAAGCTGTATGCAGGGACTGTGTAAGCCTGATTAGTGTGGAAACTGACTTTCGTTTTTCCTTTGCCCTGAGCAGTACAGCATCATTATTACTCCTGTGAAAGATACGAAACTCAATAGATCAAAACGTTTCCCTAATTACCATGATTCGTAGATATAGCCCTGACTTGTTTGCTACAAGTGTTTTGCCTGCTTTTATTTTTCATTCTTGGATAAAACTTGCATCCCCAACATTTTTCTTACTGTGAATGCTGAATGATTCCTGCTTTGTGCAATGGAATCCTGCCTTACTGCCTGTGGTCATCAATGACATCACTGGCATGAGTTGCTCAAGCATCATCGCAGGTCGCAGGTTCGATTCCCTGGTAGGACACTGCTGTTGTACCCTTGAGCAAGGAACTTAACCTGCATTGCTCCAGTATATATCCAGCTGTATAATCGGATACAATGCAAAGCTGCTCTGGATAATAGCGTCTGCTAAACGCCTGCAATGTAATGTAAAATGGGCTCTTCCTCTGTATCTGGGTTTCTCATGAGACTTCCTCATAACTGGGAAATTTTTCTCACTGCCGTTTGAGCGTTTTTATTTCCTGCTCTGAGGTTTTTTCCCCCCTCACTTGCTAGATATTTGTGGTTTTAAGCTCTGCTCTTGCCCAATTTCCTGTTTCCTGTAACAGTGTGATACTGACTCTGGAAACGGCTCTGGGAATAAATAAAATTTAACTGATTTAAATTTGACTGGATGTTGAATATGGTATGGACCCTGTATTATGCATTCCTCTAAACTTTTCTTTTTTTTCAAATTTTTTCAAAACAAACTAAAGAAAATGCTGGTTCATAACATTCTTATTTAAAATGAGTATACACTACTTTTTTGAGTAAAATAAAACTTCCTCTAACAGAAACACATTTCCAATGTCTCATACAACTACGTTTGGAAGGCCAAATCGAGAAAAAGCCATAAGATAACTTCTCTGATCGTCTCTGTTTTTTGCATGAGGCTCATAAGTTGCTCAGCACTGCCTCCAAGTGGAACTCCGTGTCAACTGCAGTACCTGAGGGCTGAGGGAACACAGGTACCTACCAATAGCAGTCACCTATACATCTTATGGTGTTTGCTGGTTAGTTTCCTTTATTGTTATATAGTTTTCCCTTATTTCAATAATTCTTCTCGATTTTGTAGTCAGTTGCAGATTTCTTTCACTTCATTGATTGTAGGGCTATGCGGATCAGTTGTGATCAGTGTTTTGGACGCCAACTGTTAATTAGACATTGAGAGCAGCTGTTGCATATTATCTTCTTGTGCAATCGGGGTGTGATGACGCCCTTCCTGTTGGGCATAGAAGGGGAAGGAAATGGCATTTATTTGTAATTCTACCATTTCTCATTGCACTCCTCATGACAGCAGTTTATTTAGCTTAGAACTCTGGTAGTCTTTAGGGCTGGTCTGCATACTGCTTTTTGTTCCAGCCAATTGTTTTCTGACAGCTGTATAAACTATGTAGTTCACATAGTTTCCTGTACTTGGGCACAGTAAAATATGTAGCATACACTTGCAGGCTGTAGCTGTAGCTATTGCTTATGCAAATGTCACATCGGGATATGATTGAGCAAGTTAAACAAGAAGTTGGCCCAAAACCCCAGCTGATCGGCCCTTGTTGTGCACCACTGCTTTGGGGCTTTTGTTTGAGATTTTCTTTCTTAAAGAGGAAGCCAGTTTTAAAATCACACCTTTGCTGGGTTACACGTGCTAGGGTGGCAAGCAGAACTAGCCTTGGCTATTCATTGTGAGTGTATACTGCTTACCCAAAGGATTGCCTAGCCTTGCAGGCTTTATTTAAACTAAGCTTCAAAACTCTCCAATTTACAGAATTCCTTTTGTTGTTTTCTGTCCAAAACAGAAAAGAAATAGTAAATTATAAAAGGAAATTGAGGCATATTGTAGTGGCACTTGTTGATAACTTCTATTTTAGAAACATTTTCTTCTTTCTCTTATTTTGTGGTTGGAATTGGGACTCTGACTCCTTCCTGATCAGCTGGGGTTTGGGTAAAATGGTACTGCCACATAGCAGACCAGTGGTCCTACCAGTAGTCCTGGTGACCCCTGTATATGCTGGTTTTGCTACAGCCAATCTCTTCCTAAATTAAGCTTGTTGCACACATGTAATTAGGTTCTTTCATATTTTTTTAAACATTAATTCATTAAACCTCTTAACACAATGCAGGCTTGGCTTGTTATTTGCATTGTCTTTGAATTCTTTATTATCCACAAAGTGGTTAGGTTCAGTGGCCAGGTGTTTATATTTTGGACACCTGGTGGTTAGTTTGTGTGGACAGGTGTTCACACCAAAGAGGAGCCAGTTAATTCACCTTAATCTTCATTTTGTTTACCTTATTGTGTAACCATTTGCAATATAGTGCAGTAAACACAGAATATGGGCTTCTGTTCTTCGTACACAGCATAGCTATTTCTGACAATGTGGCTTTAAAAGGTAAATCATCCCTCAAAGCATTGCAAGTATCTAATTAACATGTTAAAATTCTTGGATTGCAATTGTGGTCTGAGCAAAGAACAGCATAAACAGGGGTCCCCAGGATCCAGTTTGAGAATTACTAGAGTACGCAATCAAAACCTACTGCCTCTCGTTTTGTCCCTCAGCTCGCCGTATAGTGACTCCGGTCAGTTAGTGTTCCCAGCTGGATTACAAATCCTTTCAATTTCCTTTATTATTTTTGAAGGTGACTGAGGAATTTTAAACAACGTATGTAAACAACAAAAGGGAAACTCTCTCATCCCAGTATTTTTCTTGGGCAAGGATACAGGTACGAAGTTCAGATTTTATGGTCTGATAACCTTTTCAAATCACCTTGAGAGTCCCTAGAGCCCTAGAGACTTGATGTGTAATATGTAACTGTTCAATGGTCTTCGCATTCTTGACATAAAGTTCAAGCCTTTGTCGGACTGAATGTAATTTGGTAAACAAAAGTAGAGCAGAACTTAACTAGTGCTAATAGTATGAGCTTTAAGAGTGTGCATAGGAACAGCTTCAGGGAACCTGGTTGCAGCACGCCTCAAAGTTAACAGATACGTGTAACCAGATGTATTTCTAGAGAGAGGCCTGAAAATTAAAATTCTCTCAAAATGTTCACCCATAACAGAAATAGGCTTGAGAGGCATAGGGGCACTTACTTGGTTAGGTTTTTCTGCAATTTGACAGGCATGACAGGAACAGACTTCATAGCAGGCCAAAATAAATTTTTCAGAATTGATCATATCCATTTTCCCAACGCTAAGGTGACCAGAAAGTTTGTAATCTTGTGCTATACTCAGCACCTGCTGCCCATATAGTGTGGGAACAACCACTTGAACTAGAGAACCCCACTCATGCTCAAAGTTGGCAGGAGGCAACTTGCACATGAACACATCATCCTCAATGAAATATGATTTAAGAGGCAACTAAGATTGATCTAGAACAGCATAAAAACATGGGAACAAAGATTAATCTACTGTCTGGGCAGGAGCCATCTGCACCCTCCCAAATGGCAAAAGATCACAATTACCATCACTGATTTTATTCCCAAGGACAACTTTAATGTGTAATCACCTCCATTCGTTGTCATTGAGAGCCCATTCTTTGCGTCCGCAAAGCATGGTGGGATAGCTGCCAATGCCAGGCAAGTTAGAAGAGAGACTGCACGGGTGGAGAACAAGGTGTGATAATCAATCAGTATTAGGTCCGGAATGTAAACTGTCCCCCATTTAAAAATGTTATTACATTCGGGAAAAAAATGAAATGGTTTGCACTCAAAAGTAGATTTTCCAAACTTTCAGAGTTCACATTATACTGTTTTCTTTTCTCACAAATGAAGAGTACACATCTTCCACAAATGCCTTGACTATGCCTTCTTCAATGTGCAGGCTTCGAACTCCAGACTTCAAAAAACTTCTACTATACCCACAAGTGACCAATTGTGAGAGGCGAGAGCGATGCCAAGTGATCCTATTGGAGGATGTGTAGCCTCGTTCAATGTCGCCGTGCTGTCGGGGTAATTTGCATTGCAATAGCAAGGACCACTCAATCTGGCCAATGCTACGTAGCATTAATGCGTTCATACCCAGTGAACACAGAGCTGGAAACACATACCTTAAATGTATGTATCAATTGTCATTGGTGTTGTTCTAGTTGACTTTACCAACATAGCTTGTTATTGGTGTATCTTGTTCTCCCACTCAAAAGATGGTAGTAATCATAGTGTTCTATGATGACAAAACCAATCTCCAATCCCTATTTTGTCATCCTGGGCTGTATGGAATCTGGAAGTAAGAACATTACCATGCAGCAAGTAATCTTTTCGGTTTTACACAAAGAATTAATAAAATCAGCATAGATGAGAAAGGCAAATACTGAAACAGTGGGTACCATGCAGTATGCGATGTCATGGATGTGAATACTACCAGAATGAATAGGCTAATGCCCAATGTCAGTAAAATAGAATTTAAAAGTTTTCAACATTTTTTGCTCAGGGAGAGTCAGTTAAAAAAAAACTAATGCTGTTTTTTTATAGTAAAATCTTACTATGAAACTTTTCCTATAGGGAGCATAAACAGTAGTTAACTTTTTTTCAAGCATAGTTCTTAAAGTTTACGGTGGCCGACAAGGGCAAACACGCTACAATGGCCCAAAACATTTCCATTAGGAGAAACGTGCTGCAGCTTCAGAAACGATGCCAATTCAAAAACACATACGAAAATCCAATACAAATACAACAACAGAAACGTGCTCCAAATGAAAAAACGTGCTGCAGAAAGCCAAAACAAATACATTAACAGCAAGCACGCTGCAAATACAGAAACGATGCAAAATCTAAAACACACAAACTCCGAAAACAAATGCAACAGAAAAACGTTGCATATCCTGTCAACACAACGGAAGTTCTCCAGAAAAGAACAAAAAGAGATAAAATAAATAAAGAGGCTACATAAAAAGGTAGCCTACGTATTCTTTTTTTACATTTGGCCTTAGTCTTTTACAATATTATAAAAGAGAAACAGATTTACATAGCTAGCATTGGCATGATAGAGACTTCGACTTCTACAAGAGGTTGCTAGCGACAACATTGTGTGCCAGAAGGGTGCATTGTGCTACGGTGGTTTTTTTATTTTGTTACTTTGTTTTGTGGACGTCGGGACGTGGTAGCAATAGGTTTGGGTGTCGGGGGGAGCATTTTGTAGGAACATCGACCGACGGCCTGCAAAGGTCCGGAACGGTATTCTTGCACTGCTCCTCCTTACAATCCCTGACAGGATGGCGGGGAGGGAGACGGATGGTGACAGCATGGAGGAAGGTGAGAGGGGGGCGAGTGAGTGGCAGGTGGTGAGAGGGAACAGAGGCATGAAGGAAAGTAGAAGTAAAAGAGAGAGAAAAGAGGACAGAGCTAGCTCTTGTGTCAAACAACATAGCAGCAGTGTGTGATTGGACAGTGTACCAAGAAGGTACTATAGGGAGTGATCATTACCCACTCTGATATAAGATAAATATTGCTGTCTCATTGACCATAGAGAATAAGTGTAAGTATGAAGGAGGTAGTGGAAAACTTGAAAGTGCGTAACAGTAAAGTTAAAAATGTTAAAAGAATGACAAGAGGAGCTGAGAAAAAAGATACAGAAATAGTGCTGATTGAGTTTGATGCCAAAGATATCCCAAAATAATTTTTTTTGGATTTATTAAATATAATGTGAGGGAATTTCTCCCAAAACCAATGAGATGTTTCAATTGCCAGGAGTTTGGGCACATAGCCAAGGTGTGCACGGGCAAGAGAAGATGTGCAAGGTGCGGTGGTGATCATGAATATGGAAAGTGTGGATCAGGTATAAAATCGAAATGCTGTAACTGTGGAGGCGAACATAGTGTTGTGTACTGGGGATGTGAAGCAATGAAGCGTGAGGTTGCAGTACAGAAGGTTAGAACAAAAGAGAAAGTATCTTATGCCGAGGCAGCTAAGATGGCTGGACAGGAGAAACTGAATGACAAGCAGGGGGGAGGGAAAGAGCAAACGGCGGCAAGTATAATACAAGAGGTGGAAAATAAGTTGTTGATAGAGAAAAAGAAACTGGTGACGTTTATAGCAGGAGTTATAAATGCAACTGCGGATGTAAATTCAAAAACGGAAAGAATCCAGATTATTGTTAAAGCAGCTGTGCATCACCTGGGGAGGAAGTCAGGGAGGAGTTAAGTGCTCAGGCAAGTCAAGAAACACAATGGATTGGGTTATAGTAGTAGCAATGTTAATTCTCCAATGGAACGCAAGAAGCTTGATTGCTAATGGCCAGGATTTTAAAAAGTTCATTTATAGTCAGAAGGAAAAAACAGACCTGCTGTGTATCCATGAGTCATGGTTAAAACCAAGTTTAGATTTTATAATAAATGGATACGTGGCAATCAGGCGGGACAGGAAGGATGGGGCAGGAGGGGGTTGTGTCACCTTTGTGAAGGAGGACATTCCTTATAGAAATATTGATCGTGGAAATGAATTGGAGAGTGTGGTTATTGAAGTGTGGGCAGAAAGGAAGAACCTGGTGGTTATAAATTTCTATAGGCCTAATCCATGCAGGAAATTAGAACTCAGCAGACTGGAAAACATAGAAGGATTCAATAGAGGAAGCATTGTGTGGTGTGGAAACTTCAATGCACATAATATGTTACGGGGAAGTGATAAAACAGATTACAATGGGCAGGTAGTGGAGGAGTTGTTGGATGGAAAACACCTTGTCTGTATTAATGATGGCAGAAACACAAGGATAGATGTGAACACTGGAAAGGAGTCTGTAATAGATCTGACGTTAGTAACCAATACCATAGAACCATTGTGCGAATGGGATGTGTATCAGGAAGGGACCATAGGCAGCAACCATTATCCAATATACAGTAAAATAAATATAGTAATGGTATAGAATACAGAGAACACAGGTGGTAAATGGATTTTTGGAAAAGCTAACTGGGGAAATTTCATGTCTGAAAGTGATAAACATCTACAACAGATTAGCGACAATATGAGTATAGAAATGAGTAACTGCAAAATATTGCAGGGTATAATGGCAGCTGCAATAAGTTGTATTCCTAAAAGTACAGGTAGGACAAAGAGGAAATTAGTACCTTGGTGGGATGATAAGTGCAAACAAGCAGTAAAGAGTAGGAACAAGGCATGTAAACTGGTCAAAAGATCCCATAATTTTCAACATTTGGTCCAGTACAGAAAAGCCCAGGCAATGATTAAGAAAATGATAACACAGACAAAGAGGTCATATTGGAGGAAGTTCTGTGGGTCAATTGAGAACACCACTCAGATAGGAGAAGTTTGGGGAATGATAAAGAAAATGGGAGGAGATAGGAGGAAATGGAACTACCCTGTCCTGAGCACCGGAAATGAAGTGGCGATAACCAATAAAGAAAAGGCAGAATTACTTTTAAAAACTTTTGTTACAGTACACAGTTCCTATAATCTGAATGAGGAAGGAAAGCAAGGCAGGGAAAAAACCAAAGCTGGAAACATGGATGCACTAAGGAGAAAGAATACCAGCGGGAATGAACTAGATGTCCCATTTACTGTTGGAGAGATGAAGAGGGCATTAGCCAAAACAGGAATGAGTGCACTGGGAAAAGATGGAATATGCTATATAATGATTAACATTTAAGTGAAGGAGGATTAAATAAATTGCTGATGTTGTTCAATAAAGTGTGGAAGGAGGGGCAAGTCCCTATGAGCTGGAAGGAAGCAATTATAATTCCAATCAGAAAGCCTGGGAAAGATCCTAGTAAGCCAGGAAACTACAGACCCATTGCTTTAACGTCACATATATGTAAACTAATGGAACGGATGGTTAATGAGAGGCTCATGCACTTTCTGGAGAAAGGGGGACTGATGGCTGCATATCAGAGTGGATTTAGGAGAGGCAGGAACACAATGGATCCAGTTCTGTGTTTAGAGGATGAGATAAGAAAAGCCCAGGTGAATAAAGAGATTGTGGCTGCAGGATTTTCTAAGTGATAGGTCAGTTCAGGCCAAGTTAGGGTCAGAGGTCTCAGGTAAACATGTTGTAGAAAATGGTACGCCCCAGGGGAGTGTTGTAAGTCCTACTTTATTTTCAGTCATGATAAATGATATATTTGAAAGTATACCGTTAGGCATGGGAAGGTCTCGTTTGCAGATGATGGGGCTTTATGGAGGAGGGGAGGGAACCTAGAACATATAGTTAAGATATTACAAGAAGGGATAAATTGAGTGGAAAGATGGGGAATAGAATGGGGTTTTTAATTCTCTGTGGAAAAAACAAAAATTATGTTCTTCACAAGTAAGAAAATCAGGGAAGCAAGGGATCTGAAGTTATACGGAAGTAACCTAGAGAGAGTAGAATGCGTTCGTTTCTTGGGAGTACATTTTGATCCCAGACTAACATGGAAAGAGCATATAGGAAGCATAGTGGGAAAAAAAGTAAGAAAGTCATTAATGTTATGAGATGTCTTGCTGGGCTGGAATGGGGAGCTGATATAGCGTCATTGAAGTATATATATGTAGCGCTAATCCGGGCAAGAATAGATTATGGTAGTGTGGTGTATGGCTCAGCAGCCAAGACTGTGCTGTCAGACCTGGATGTTGTGCAGGCTCGTGCTCTGAGGATTTGCTTAGGGTCAATAAAAACGGCGCCAGTGTGTGCACTGCAAGTTGAGGCAGGAGAAATGCCGCTCTGGATTCGTAGGAAACATTTGATGGCCGATTACTGGATAAATCTAAGGGGACACACAGAAAGTCATCCAACTAAGAGGGTATTGGAGGCTAGTTGGGAGAGGGAAAAAGCACAACAAATAAGCTTTGGATGGGTAGGCAAGGACATTACAGAACAAATGCAAGTTCATGAAATTGAATTTTGTCCAACTGTGTTGTGGCCTGTGAGACCAGTCTGGATGTTGCAACATGCTTGTGTGGACATGGAACTATTGAATATTAAGCACAGAAATAAAACAGCAGATTTCGTTCAGGAATATTACATGCATAGGGACAGGAATTACAATGACTATTTACAAGTTTTTACAGATGGGTCAAAGGATCCTATAACAGAAGTGACAGGGGCTACAGTGGTGATTCCCTGTCACCAGACTGGAATCAGTAAGAGAACGTCAGATTATTTGATCGCATATGCTGCTGAGCTAATTGCAGTTCTGTTAGCATTAGAGTGGGTGGAAGGAGTGACGGCAAATAATATACTCATCTGTAGTGACTCTGTATCAGCATTGTCAAGCATTAAAACAGGATCAGGAAGTAATAACCAAGACATATTATATGAACTGTTTAATAATTCAAGGATAACTAATCAAGGGAAAAACATAAAGTCCATGTGGGTACCAGCACATTCAGGAATCCAGGGAAATGAAAAAGCAGATAAGTTGGCGAAGGAGACGGTCAGGAGAGAGTACGTGGACCTTAATGTTAAACTTTCAAGGGGAAAAGCATAGTTCAGAGGGGAGTAATCAAACAATGGCAACAACATTGGGATAGTGCAACAAAAGGAAGACATTTATATAAAATAGAAAATAAAGCAGGAATGGCAAGAAACAGTGGAACCGATAGAAGAGAGCAAGTAATCATAAGTAGATTAAGAATTGGTCACAGCAACTTGAATAGCACGCTGTTTATTATAGGAAAACATCCAACTGGCTATTGCAATCAGTGCCAGGAATTAGAAACAGTGGAGCGTGTCCTGATTGAATGCAGGAAGTATGAGCAAGAAAGAAGGGTAATGTTTACAGGATTACAGAGACTAGGAGTGGAGGCACGGTTTACAGATCTGCTTGAGTGTGGGGACCAGAGACTGTAAAAAATATGGACACAGCTACTGTGACGTCACCCATTGACTCTCCGTGGGTCTCTAAAACACGTTTTGAAGCTCAATGGCGGGCGCGGCCATTTTCTCGATTTGGAGCCAAAACCATAGAGTTAAGCGGTCTTGTGATTTTTACTATTTGATTGACAGTCCGGTGCGGAAAAGCCCCTCAACCTGAACGAGGCTAGCTGACTGTCTGCCGTTATGTTTTAAAATATATTATCAGATGTTTACGGAGTTTAATTTCCATCCGTGACTGTACTGTGTCATGTAATCACGTTATGTATGACATTAAAAATACAATTAGGCTATGTTCAGTTATCTTCAATTTATGTTTCTCAGCAAAACGAATATGCTTAGCTAGCATATCAGCTTGCCAGTGAGCTAGGTAGGCTGTCCGTGGTTAGCTCACGCGTTAGCAATATGAACCACAGGGGAAGAACATTGACTACACTGATGGTCAATCAATCGGAGATGTGTAGGCTACTGGTGATTTGACTAGGCAAATTTTCGTATAACTGTCTGGTAGATCTGTTAACCGAGCAAGTTATCGTCGTAGGTTTTCGCCAGTCAGATAATGAGCCTGCTACTACTAGCTACTCCATCGCCGTTTGTGGTGTTCACTTGCTGGGTGACGCTAACTGACCGATCGTTCGCAAATCACTTTCTACCGAACAAAAATTAACACTCAGCGGTGATTAACAAATCTACCAAGTATTTTAATAACTGATCTGCAGGCGTGTAAATATGACAACGCACTTTGTACGGCAAGTTTTCCACCTGGTGCATGAAGAAAAATAATGTAGCCTACGTTGAATTTCTAATTATTATTAGGCTATTATTTTTTTCTTGTAAATCATCAAAACCAATGGAGAAAAGCCAATATACGCAAGGAGCCCCCAGAACCGATTCTGAGAACCACTGTCTTAAATGCCTAGCTTGTCGGTCTCTTAAATGCTAAAAACATGTTCCTTTCTAAATGCCAAGATGGTTAATTTCGTTAAATTCTGTGTGTGTGATTTCATCGTGTGTTGTATATTCAGCAAATGAACCTTGAAACTCTTAATTCGCTTCGTGAAACTGAAAAAGTGTTTATCCCAAAATCGGGATTATAGTAGCTTTGTCACATGCGTGAAGCATGGCCCAGGTAGACATTTACGGAATGTACACGACTGACAAGCCGCCAAACACGTTTGACAGATTGAATGTTTGCCGGTTAAGGTTAGCTAGCTAGTCAAATGGCTTGGTAGCCGAAGTTGCGAACTGTTTTAGCACAGGCTACTACTGGACTACCAAATATAGCAAGCTGATTACGCTTTCTGCCAAGTAATTATTTGGTTAAGTAGGCTAAAGGAAACAGTAAAAATGACTCGGATACCGAAAAACTTAAGAGGAGGATTATTTTATGGTCGTCTAGAGCAGCTGTAAATAGCACACGCCATAATGAAATCACCACGAAATGGGATGCCTGCATTTTCAGACTTAGCACAGGCGGACCGTAGCCGGAGCCGCAATGGCAAGGCCAAGAAGCGCCACCGCCCACCCCAGTGACCATAGACTGTAGCCCCTACTGTAGCTGAGTCCTCCGCAGTAATCCGGAAGTGACGCAAACTGTACCTCATTGGTCCAGAACAAATATTGGCACTGTGCCCAAATGACGCAATAAATCATGAAATCGACCCATGGACAGTCATAAGACCAATAAAATACACCTATTATGACTATTTGTTCTTTTGAGAAAAAATTATTGACTTTGTATTTTGATCGCATTTGTACCGTAGACTTACATGGAAACCGGATATGAAAACACCTATACTGGAGCCATCCGTAGTGGCGCTAGTGAGCAACCAGGAACTACAACACCAGGAAATGAGCTTCAAAAACGAAGTCTGGTTTTGGCCGCTTGGTGGGGACACGGTGGAGGGAAAGAAGGAGATATTTAGTTTTTTGAGGGCAACTGGAATAAGTAAAAGGATATAAGAGATCCAGACAGCAATACATGGTTAGATCCAGAAGGAGGCGGTAATGCAACTAAAAAGGATGCAACTGCCGTAAAACACCAAAGAAGAAGAAGAAGAACAACAACTTTAAACTTGAACAGGGAGATTAGTGTCTATGTGTATGGTGCGTATATGCTCTTACATGCTCTTTATTGTTCTCACTGATAGTTCACTCACTGGACTTATGGTCTATGGTTTATTTCCCCGGGATATGTATTATTTTAGCATTTAAGACTGAATCAGTGGTGGTATGTACTATGTTTTTGTTCATACTCTGAGTTGTAATTCTGTGTACTATTTGCTGGAAACACTTCTGTTGTGAAATACTGTAGCATGTCGTGTACTTTAGCCTGCTGTGTCGATTCCATTTTTTTTTTTTTTTACACAGACACTTTCACGAAGACAGTCTAGATAAAAACTACTGAAGTTACATTTATAGTGGTGGGAATTTCAGATACTTTGAGTGACTTCAGTTAGTTTACGTTAAGGATAATTCAGTAGCACTTCTGTCTGTTTCCTTTCTTTTCTTCTCGTGAATGCATATCGACGCATTCCAAATACTTTTTTTATCAGCTGCAGAGCACTGATTCACATTACGTCTGAATCCCATTCGCTGAACTTGTGGAGACATGCTCCTGTCAAGTCCATGAGCTCTTAGGGCTGTACCATTGTCAAAACCACATTTTTTGCGAGTGTTGTTGCACGGACTTTTGCCCGTTTGATCTACCCTCTTGTTAAATCAGCCGTGTTTGTAGGCTGAAACCGAGGGAATTATCCAAAATTAAGTTCAATGACGTAGGAAGGACCCTTTTGTAGGTAAGCTAGGGGCATGGTTTCCGAATGAAACCTACGAAAACAAGCTCTTTCTTTCCGTGATGGCTCGTGTTTGTTTACTAGCATACACTGCCCGCTAATTTTTCCGAAACTTCAAGCGCTTGCAGGCTACTGTTAATACAGTTGTGCATGCCATTTCAAACATTTCCCACTACGGCACATGAGATACTGATTCATTTAATAAATTAATGTTTTTAAAACGCTTGACCTGTGATTTTTACCTCTTTTTTCAGTTTGCCATGTTTTTCCCGAACTTTGCTTAGCCAATATTTTCTCTGACAAATGCCCAGCCTTATTCAAGCTGTAATTTTATGACATTGGAAGAACCTGCGATAAAAACGAACATATTTCATTTAATCTGACTCATCCCCCTCTCATGTCAGTTTCCTTTCAAAAGTCATTTGAATTCACTATACTAGTTATGTAAAAAAAAAAAATCCCGTCACCCGTCAGCGCAACCTCTGGCAATTTAAAGTTATTACATGCCTGGTTCAGCTAGTGGATTACTCACCTCTACCTCTCTTGTCATGTACATTTGAGTTACGTTGCCGAAAGACGGAGATACAACTTGTCATGAATTTATAATTCTCTGTTGAGTATCCTTGTACCACAAGCTGATGAAGGCAGTTACTACTATGAAGTGGAATCCCAGTGATTGTATTTTTGTCCATCTGTGGGGATGTGCTTAAACATTTTCAAGTGTGTCTAAGGAATCGCTTCCTATAGTATCAGAAATAAACAGCTGTATATGGTGGACGTAAATGCCTGCTTTGAAAACATGGAACTTTGGGTCCACAGAGACCAAAAACTACTAAACTTTAACTAGCTACTAAAGCTATTTCAGTATTTTTCTGTTGTTGCATGCCCCCCTTTCCATCCTTTTTTATTGTAAATAAAATAATAATGATAACGACTAGCTATGAAGTAAAAAAAAAAAAAACTGTTGCATTCATGATGTATGCTTACTGCAATATTCCTGTATCTACATATTTCAGGTGTGATACTATAAGATAATTGGTGGAGATGCATTCCTCAGCCCTCTTCTTGATTGTGCCTCTGATTTTCACACTGCCTGGTGTCAATGGGGGCAAGGTCCTTGTTTACCCAGAGGATGCCAGCCATTGGGTTAACATGAGACTCTTGATTGAAGAGCTACACTTGAGAGGCCACAGCGTTTCTGTGGTGCGACCTTCAGACAGCTGGTACATCAAGGAGACGTCCCCTCACTACACCTCAATCACAATCGATGGCACAGGGGTATCTGAAGAATTTTTTGTCTCATTTGGGTCTAGATTGCTGCAGATACAAAGACAAAGCAGATCTTTTTGGACAAGTTTTAAACTAGGAATGGAGATGCTGGGGATAGGAACTGACATTGTAACAAAGGAATGTGAAATGTTGATCCAAATGTTTGAAAATCAGGGACTGATGCAGTCTCTGCAAATTTCTCAGTATGATGTGGTTCTGACTGACCCTGTTGTGGCTGGTGGGGTTCTTTTAGCCCATTACCTTAGTTTACCTCTTGTTTACAATGTTCGATGGACTGTAATGGGTGAAGGGCATTTTGCAATTGCTCCATCTCCTTTGTCCTACGTTCCTATTCCAGGACAAGAGCTAACGGACACCATGAACTTTTTCCAGAGAATTGAGAACATGCTAACTCACTGTGTGTCGTGGTTTCATGTGGAATATAATATAAAACCTCTTGTCAATTCTTTGTCTCATCGCTATATTGGCTCTGAGTTAGACTTCATCCAGCTTGTTCAGGCAGCAGATATTTGGCTCATGAGGGTAGATTTTGTCTTTGAGTTCCCACGCCCCACTATGCCTAACGTTGTATATATGGGTGGATTTCAATGCAAACCTGCTAATCCCCTTCCAGAGGACCTGGAGGAGTTTGTTCAGAGCTCTGGAGAACATGGTGTCATTATTATGTCCTTGGGAACAATATTCAGTGAGCTTCCCCATGATTTAGCAGATGAGATAGCTGCTGCTTTTGCCCAGTTGCCTCAGAGAGTTATTTGGAGGCACACAGGGGACAGGCCTGCTACTCTGGGCAACAACACTCGGCTGGTCTCCTGGATGCCTCAAAATGACCTCCTGGGACATCCTAAGATCAGAGTCTTTGTTGCTCATGGGGGAACCAATGGAATTCAAGAGGCCATTTATCATGGCATTCCAATAGTTGGTCTCCCACTCATTTTTGACCAGCCTGACAACCTTAATAGAATGAAAGTGAAGGGGGCAGCAAAGATAGTGGATATTGTGACTTTAGACAGGAACATCTTCCTCAAGGCCTTACAGGAAGTGCTCTATGAGCCCTCCTATAGGATGAATATGCAGAGGCTCTCCATGCTGCACCGTGACCAGCCAATGAAGCCACTGGACCATGCCCTCTTCTGGATCGAGTTTGTCATGAGACACAAGGGTGCCGCTCACCTACGCACAGAGTCTTACAGGATGCCCTGGTATGTCTACCACTCAGTGGATGTCATCGGGGTCTTGCTGGCTGCCATGTTGTTCATCTTACTGATTATAATGTTTGTTATCAAGTATCTGTGCTGCAGGGTGCTCTGTAAAAGAAAAATTAAACCTGAATAAGTGCTAAAACTTTTCAATTTTATTGACAAGAAAGAGGCTGCATGCCATTTTTACCTTCAGAAGGCCAATTATGGTAAATTCACCTTCAGGTTCCAAACTTTTCTCCCCAAACTGGCTGTAGAGGCAAGGCAAGGCAAGTTTATTTGTATAGCACATTACAACCAGGCAGTTCAAAGTGCTTTACATAAAACTACAGCTGCACAGATACTCAAGATGACAGAAATGATGTCTTGTGAGTAGAGCCCGACCGATATATCGGTTTGGCCGATATATTTGGCCGGTATCGGCCATTATTTGACTTTTTTGACGACATCGGGATCGGCAGTTATGCAGCCGATGTGTCCCGATTTTTAAATAAGTATAACAAACAAACAAAAAAACTGATTATTTATCTGTACTTGTCTGTTCGAACGTTGTAATTGCTATTTACTAGAATTATCCAGTAGAGGGAGCTCTAATACAAGTGTGAACTGCAGCAGCTGACGCGCTACTTCTGTAATGAGACGTTTGTCACTCGTGCCTCATCCAATATTCTCCACTGCATGACTTGTCTGCACAGATTCGATTGCCGCAATAAAGGTATGTATATTTAGTTAAAGTTTTTAATTAAATGCGTTTATACGACCACTATGTTTATCAATCCTCATTATCAAGCGAGCGAGCTAGCTAACATATTTGGTTCACTTTAGCAAGCTAGCTGGCTAGCAAGCCTTTATGAAGTGGCAGTGAGCACATAAGCAGCGTAGGACCTACATTTCCAGAGGACATCACTGTATTCTCAAATAAATAACCAGCCAAAATAAAATGGTGATTGAATGCATCACACATTTGTTTTTTTTAAATCTGAGATAATGATATTAGCTACTAGGCCTATATAATGCTGTGTCAATAGCCAACGCGTTATTGCAAGCGAGTGTGTCATCTAGTCACGCGTCATCGTAGCAAGCTAACCAGACAGTAAAAACGCCGATAAAATACTTCTAACGTGGATCATTTTAAGCCATTTTATCTAGCTTTGTTGTGATAACATGAGAGAAGGATTGCTGTTGGAGAAGTGAATCAACCAACAGTTAGCGCGGGTAACCTGCACGAAAGCGCATTGTAGTTTTTTTCACCACCGAATTCTTATGGACAAGCCACGGTACGTATTTCTTCCAGTCAATTTAGTTTCATCTAAGGTTACACTTGATTCACTCATTAGCTCCGCTAGATAAAGTCTTACTCTTTGAGATCATGTAGTAGGAATAAAATAAGAAAGTATAATTCATTTACTGAGAATAAATAATAAGAAATAATGAGGCTATGTCAACAGCTAATGCGTTATTGCAAGTGAGTGTGTGTCATCTAGTCACGCGTCAGAGCGCATTGTAGTTTTTTTCACTGCCGAATTCTTATGGACAGGGAAGCTCGCTAGATAAAGTCTTACTCTTTGAGATCATGTAGTGGGAATAAAATAAGAAAATATAATTCATTTATTGAGAATAGATACTAAGACATAATAATAACAAATTAATAACAACAACAACAATCATAATAATATTCATAAAAATACATGTTTGTAACTGGAAAACGGATTTTTTTAAATGAATTTTTTTATAGATGGCTGGAAAAGAAAGGAGTGAAAGCAACGTGTGGGGTTATTTTGAATTCACACCACTTGAAGATGGTGTTGATATTAAATTATATATATATATATATATATATATATATATATATATATTATCTTTTACATTTTTTTATCTATCAAAAAGTTATTTGTGTGTTTATTTTTATTTATTTGTTTGCTTATAAGTTAAATGTTCTCAAATACAGACACTTTGATAAAATATAACTTTTTCTAATTGATTTGAAAATGTTGCACTTTTTGACAAAATATCGGTCAAAACATCGGTAATCGGTGGGCTAGGACTCTCCAAAATCGGGATCGGCATCCGTCGGGCTCTACTTGTGAGTAATCTAGTAGTTGATGCAAATGCTCCAAAAAAAAAAAAAAAAAACACTGAAGCCCTTCTAAAATATTGTAAAATCCTGTAATGTCTCCATCTGGTGGTCAATAGCCTACATGGTAAAACTATTTACAAACTACTTTTGTAATTGGGGAAATTACCCATCTATTGTACATGTGATGAATATCAAAACACATTTTTTGACTTGCTGTAGAAGAAGATAAATAAAAGATGTGACATGATGAGACCCATTTTAATCAAAGAGTAAGTGGCAATCTTGCATGCTGATTTCAGTTTAATTCACAGCACATTCAGGTGCTGTAAAGAGGAACTACAATGATGTTACCCAGACAAGTGCTGCTGTAGCCATGGAATTAACCATCTTCATGGAATAGCCTGCCTTCATAGAACAGCCCATTGCAAAAACAGGAACAATTAACCACACAACCATGCCCTGAATTCAGTTTATATCGAAAAGAGACATTTGCAAAAATGAAGAACTGCTACTTTTTCTTGTCGCACCATTGATTTTGTCCTCCCCGTACAATTTTAAACCGGGACAATTAGCAATGCACGTGTGCCCGCATTCGATTTCAGTTAAACAGGGAGGGACATTTACAAATATGAGGTACTGCTTCTTTCCAGTCACAAAATTGATTTGGTCCCACTTTAAAACTCTCATATTTTCAATGTCTGCTAACCATGTCACCTCTAATTGTTAAAAGCTGTTGCATAGACTATAGATGCAAGATTTCATGCAGTATCTTAAGATAATAATGGATTCAACAAGGCGAGAACCTAACTGACCGCAACAAGAACCCGTACTTCTCTTGGAGCAAGTAATGGAAGGCTGTGACAAGGGGTAACCTCAGCCCCACATTAACTTCTGAGACCAGAAATTCAGAGGGTATCCAGAGTCACCCAGCAGATGACATCCAAGGGGACACGTAGTTCAGCACCAATAATGCAGCGATACCGCTCGCAGATAACACCCTTGAATTGTGCGTCAATCCCAGCAGAAGGTCCAGTATCCTGCGCTGGGGATCAAGCACCACTTGCACATTGATACTGCACTACATGTGCCGGTTGACATGTATCTCCTCATTCTCACTGGTATCCATGATTATAATTATTGATACGCATATGTGTGCTGTCAGTAATTCCCACAACCTCGAGGAAGCCCACAATCTTCATAAAAGCCGCTTGGTTCTGACGGGTGAGGTCGGTAGGGAAATCCGTGAACTGCCTGACAATGTTTGGTGCTGTGAGGGCCTTGATAGTGGCCTTTATGGCTCTACTAATTGCTGACTGTGATGGGTCCAAGTCATCACTTTTGCATTGTAGCGTTTTTCCAGTAGCCAAGGACCAGAGTGTTGTGCTGAGAGCCTTATTGCGTGCAGTAGGAGAAGATATAGCATGTCTAACAAGGCCTGTGACAAACAGAGAAGATATAGCATCTCTTACAAAACCCGTGACAAAGAGAATACCCAAACAGTCATGGTGGTACCTTTTCAACAATTCCGTGTCACCAACAATTTCCAATAGGGTGTTTGAAAAGTGTGTGGCCTCCGCTACTGTGTGTGCATCGCTGCCATCTGCTGGTGACTCCCTGCAGAGTTAGGACACCTCGAAAGCTTCCTTAAATAATTTAGGAGTTAAGACCATTCTTGACCGATAAGAATCTTTATAGATCGTACTTATTTGTACTTTACTCTGAGCAGCTTTATTATATATAAATTATATCAACATGTGCTTAAATGTTACCTATATTTTAACTGTACAAATGAACTGTATGTTATTGCTGAAAAAATCTTGGTAATTGGAAGTGAATGTATACACAAAGGGTATCACAGAATAAGGTAATAAAGTATTTAAAATATTCTGAAATTATAAAATGCTTTGTAATATGCTTAATGTTTTTCTATACATTAATGCAACCTTGCTGACAATACTGAGCTCCCACAATAGAATTAGGAGGGGTAGCTCAGCACTTCCACATTGTGGACTGATCTCGAGTGCCTCGAATTGCAAAATGTTAGTAGCAGATGCACATGCACATACAATGAGCTGAATCAGAAAGTCAAGGCCCTTTCAATTCTATGGTTTTGCATATTTATTTACTTATTTGTGGTTCAAATAAATGATGAGTAATCCTTCCATGTGTCTTGTGAGGTTAAATCAAGGACATCTGTGAGGTCTAGAAGAGGGGTGGTTATCTCCTAATATTTTTAACCATAGAACTGAGAGAGGGTCTACTTTCCTTTTCACATCACTGTAACAGCCATAAGTGCCCAAAGAACAGAATAAGGAATCAAGGGTACGGGTGCATCAATACCTCTACCAGTGACTTGCTCATACTACAGCTGTCAGTGAAGCTCTTAAAATACTGATGGATAAACACGTCTTCTCATCATTTTAAAATTGAAAAACATTTCCACATGGGATTTTTAGAGGGTGCAGGGTGATTTTGAAAATAAATGAGGGAAACTGACTGAATACTACAGAAGTGAAGAGCCACAGTTTTTGACCTGGAAATGCAGGAGGCGAGCTCTGAAAACACGTGACATAACAACTCACCTCGTCTCACTGAGCATAGTTACAGACAACATAACGAAACTTGAGTTGTTTTTAAAACTTCATTGCACAAATTTAAACTGCTGTTCTCTGCCATATTTGATTTATCATGCTTCAGTCATGGACCACTTTCCATCCTAGCAACAAGGGTTTGCGGACAACATAAGGCACACAGAATTAAAATTGCAGATCCTCATTGCTGATAAAAATGGAAGATAAAATGCTTTCTCTGTTTTTTTCTAAATTGAACTAAATGTTTTTTATGAACATTTTCCTAAATGTTTTTTTTCCTAAACTGTTTTTCCTAAATTGTATTCATATGTGAAAAATTATATTATTATACTGGTTTAACTAAATTGGACTCTAAACTTGGTCTCTCCGGAGGGCTTGTCAAGGTATATTTCATGCAATAATGTTTTAAGGCAGCAATTTGTTTGCTACAGAGATGATATTTTTGGGCTATTTTAACATGCAAATACGCAATAGAAACACTAGCTAGATGTTCAGGGAATTTTTCTTTTTCAAACAACATAAGACCTGATTTACCAGAGTGGAGAGGAAGACGTGAAAATAACTACTGCAGTTCACAGGAAATAAATGTGATAGGGGTGACAAACTGCTTGCTCATGTGTGTTGGACACTCCCCAATACCACATGTGTGTGTCTCCTTTGAGTCATCCTTCCCTGTGATGGTGTCAGCACTCCTCTTAACACACACTATGGACCAGACAATGGCAAGATCATTTTTATTCAGAGAAACTACACTTCCCGTTCTCTTGCTTGTTCACTTTGAGACCGAAAACACCAGCAGGTGGTCAACGCTCGTGCTATTGATAATATTTGTGAAAAAGCAAAAATACAAGCTCAAGACAGGCACTTTTTATTTGGTAGTGACTCTTCAATACCCCAATCAAGGGAATCAGGTGCACCTTAGTACAATAATGAGATATATTTCAAGTTTTTTCATACATTATTCAGACAAAAAATTCACAAAGCCAATACAGTATACTCTGGCTTTGCTAGAAAGTAAAAAGGTGTTTTAAATATGTAATCATTTAACATACTTGTATAAATTACAATCATTCTGAAGTAAAATCCATTAAATCAGTCCATTAAAAGTCAGAGCAGACTTGTTCATAAAAAAGAGAAAAGGTTCCCTTAAGAAATTACAAGGCACATTTACAAAACAGTGATGATACATAATATATGAAGATAATTTTGCACGTTTTCTTTACAGCAGTGATGAAGAAAACCTCCAAATGTGACTTAATAGGCAAAGATGAAAGGCAGCAGGACAATTCAGGTCATCTCACAACTGTCTGCATCCTGGTTTACTTCTTCTTGCATGCAGCGTTGTTGGATCACGTACACGATGAGTCCCACACAAATAAACATGAGCAGAGCTATGCCTATAACCTGGAATATAAAGCAAACAGAAAACATAGGCATCAGTTTAAATCAGTTTACCTTAATAACCTACAAAAAATGGAACTTTTGAGTTTCAGCCAAATCACATAAGTAGGCCCATCCCTTTGCGACCATCTCCATTAATATGGGAAGGGACTGGCAATCCTACATCCCCAAGGTGCATTTTGCCAGCATTTCTTTTCACTTGGATGTCCAACAGCTGAGCTGAACAGTTATTGTTTCAGAGGAGTAGTGCCCAGTTCATTCGGACAGACTGACCATCCATTCTGTCCTTGGGCATGTCTGCTCACGAAACTTTGCATCTAATACAGCACACAACTAGAGAGCAGAAGGAACACTGGAGCTGACGCTCTGGTTATTATCGAGAAACTATAGTGCCACCCAGTAGAACAGCCAAATTTGGAACTGGCATGGTCAGCATTTGATACCAGACCAAAGAGCAGATAGAGCACCAATGCTTTAGCAGGACAAGCCACTCAACAGTCCTATGAAATGTAATTTTGTTGAGGGCAGCTGTGTGATTCCATCTGCTAAGGCACTGTTCTGGTGTAGATGTGGTCCGGGGACTGGCATCCTGGCGGCATATTACTGCCGTTGCAACACTCAGGGAGTACGGGATCTCAGTGAGCAGGTCAAGCAAACGATCTGCATGAACAAGCTACAAATTAAATGTTCTTCTTTGACTCAACATCTGTGCAAGCCTAACTTGTGAATTGTGGAGTAAAAATATTCAGGTGCTTGAAATCACACGTTTTGAGGGTTCGTGCCTATCTGCATTTTCCTGATTTGACAGAAGCAGATGCGGTGAAGAGCACAAACAATTCTGGTATACATGCACTGAGCGATATCATGGATGGTCATGGTTTAAGAATTTTTTCAGATCTGAAAGAAACTTATACTTCTTTTTTCTTGTATTTACAACTTTGGTCTGCTATGCGGGCCTACGGGGTTCCATGCATTGAGCGATATCATGGATGGTCATGGTTTAAGAACATTTTCAGATCTGAAAGAAACTTATAACTTACCGGATACTTCTTTTTTTCTTGTATTTACAACTTCGGTCTGCTATGCACATGCACATACAATGAGCTGAAAAAGAAAGTCAAGGCCCTTTCAATTCTATGGTTTTGCATATTTATTTACTTATTTGTGGTTCAAATAAAAAATTAGTAATCCTTTCGTGTGCTAGTTGTGTGTCTTGTGAGGTTAGATTTATTGAGGACTTTTGTGAGGTCTATAAGAGAGTTGGTTATGTCCTAATATTTTTAACTATAGGACTGAGAGAGGGTGTACTTTCCTTTTCACATCAGTGTAACAGCCCTAAGTGTCCAAAGAACAGAATAAGGAATCAAGGGTACGGGTGCATCAATACCTCTACCAGTGACTTGCTCATACTACAGCTGTCAGTGAAGCTGTTAAAATACTGATGGATAAACGCGTCTTCTCCTCATTTTAAAATTGAAAAACATTTCCACATGGGGCGCAGGGTGATTTTAGAGGGCGCAGGGTGATTTTGAAAATAAATGAGGGAAACTGACTGAATGCTACAGAAGTGAAGAGCCACAGTTTTTGACCTGGAAATGCAGGAGGCGAGCTCTGAAAACATGTGACATAACAACTCACCTCGTCTCACTGAGCATAGTTACAGACAACATAACGAAACTTGAGTTGTTTTTAAAACTTCATTGCACAAATTTAAACTGCTGTTCTCTGCCATATTTGATTTATCATGCTTCAGTCATGGACCACTTTCCATCCTAGCAACAAGGGTTTGCGGACAACATAAGGCGCACAGAATTAAAATTGCAGATTCTCATTGCTGATAAAAATGGAAGATAAAATGCTTTCTCTGTTTTTTTCTAAATTGAACTAAATGTTTTTTATGAACATTTTCCTAAATGTTTTTTTTCCTAAACTGTTTTTCCTAAATTGTATTCATATGTGAAAAATAATATTATTATATTGGTTTAACTAAATTGGACTCTGACCCCTTACATTTTTGACACAAATAAAGATAATTCCACTGTGTGAGAGCAAACAGCATTTCCAGTGGAATGGGCAAATTCCAACCACATGTTCTGCCTCCACATGTTCACGTTCAAGTTGAAGTAACCACAAGTAGTGTAAATGAGCTGTGCCAATGTTATCAGACTACAAATAAAATCTGTCTCTCCGGAGGGCTTGTCAAGGTATATTTCATGCAATAATGTTTTAAGGCAGCAATTTGTTTGCTACAGAGATGATATTTTTGGGCTATTTTAACATGCAAATATGCAATAGAAACACTAGCTAGATGTTCAGGGAATTTTTCTTTTTCAAACAACATAAGACCTGATTTATCAGAGTGGAGAGGAAGACGTGAAAATAACTACTACAGTTCACAGGAAATAAATGTGATAGGGGTGACAAACTGCTTGCTCATGTGTGTTGGACACTCCCCAATACCTATGTGTGTGTCTCCTTTGAGTCATCCTTCCCTGTGATTGTGTCAGCACTCCTCTTAACACACACTATGGACCAGACAATGGCAAGATCATTTTTACTCAGAGAAACTGCTTCACTTCCCGTTCTCTTGCTTGTTCACTTTGAGACCGAAAACACCAGCAGAAGGTCAACTCTTGTGCTATTGATAATATTTGTGAAAAAGCAAAAATACAAGCTCAAGACAGGCACTTTTTATTTAATAGTGACTCTTCAATAACCCTAATCAAGGGAATCAGATGAACCTTAGTATAATAATGAGATATATTTCAAGTTTTTTTATACATTATTCAGACAAAAAATTCACAAAGCCAATACAGTATACTCTGGCTTTGCTAGAAAGTAAAACGGTGTTTTAAAATATAATCATTTAACATACTTGTATAAATTACAATCATTCTGAAGTAAAATCCATTAAATCAGTCCATTAAAAGTCAGAGCAGACTTGTTCATAAAAAAGAGAAAAGGTTCCCTTAAGAAATTACAAGGCACATTTACAAAACAGTGATGATACATAATATATGAAGATAATTTTGCACGTTTTCTTTACAGCAGTGATGAAGAAAACCTCCAAATGTGACTTAATAGGCAAAGATGAAAGGCAGCAGGACAATTCAGGTCATCTCACAACTGTCTGCATCCTGGTTTACTTCTTCTTGCATGCAGCGTTGTTGGATCACGTACACGATGAGTCCCACACAAATAAACATGAGCAGAGCTATGCCTATAACCTGGAATATAAAGCAAACAGAAAACATAGGCATCAGTTTAAATCAGTTTACCTTAATAACCTACAAAAAATGGAACTTTTGAGTTTCAGCCAAATCACATAAGTAGGCCCATCCCTTTGCGACCATCTCCATTAATATGGGAAGGGACTGGCAATCCTACATCCCCAAGGTGCATTTTGCCAGCATTTCTTTTCACTTGGATGTCCAACAGCTGAGCTGAACAGTTATTGTTTCAGAGGAGTAGTGCCCAGTTCATTCGGACAGACTGACCATCCATTCTGTCCTTGGGCATGTCTGCTCACGAAACTTTGCATCTAATACAGCACACAACTAGAGAGCAGAAGGAACACTGGAGCTGACGCTCTGGTTATTATCGAGAAACTATAGTGCCACCCAGTAGAACAGCCAAATTTGGAACTGGCATGGTCAGCATTTGATACCAGACCAAAGAGCAGATAGAGCACCAATGCTTTAGCAGGACAAGCCACTCAACAGTCCTATGAAATGTAATTTTGTTGAGGGCAGCTGTGTGATTCCATCTGCTAAGGCACTGTTCTGGTGTAGATGTGGTCCGGGGACTGGCATCCTGGCGGCATATTACTGCCGTTGCAACACTCAGGGAGTACGGGATCTCAGTGAGCAGGTCAAGCAAACGATCTGCATGAACAAGCTACAAATTAAATGTTCTTCTTTGACTCAACATCTGTGCAAGCCTAACTTGTGAATTGTGGAGTAAAAATATTCAGGTGCTTGAAATCACACATTTTGAGGGTTCGTGCCTATCTGCATTTTCCTGATTTGACAGAAGCAGATGCGGTGAAGAGCACAAACAATTCTGGTATACATGCACTGAGCGATATCATGGATGGTCATGGTTTAAGAATTTTTTCAGATCTGAAAGAAACTTATACTTCTTTTTTCTTGTATTTACAACTTTGGTCTGCTATGCGGGCCTACGGGGTTCCATGCATTGAGCGATATCATGGATGGTCATGGTTTAAGAACATTTTCAGATCTGAAAGAAACTTATAACTTACCGGATACTTCTTTTTTTCTTGTATTTACAACTTCGGTCTGCTATGCACATGCACATACAATGAGCTGAAAAAGAAAGTCAAGGCCCTTTCAATTCTATGGTTTTGCATATTTATTTACTTATTTGTGGTTCAAATAAAAAATTAGTAATCCTTTCGTGTGCTAGTTGTGTGTCTTGTGAGGTTAGATTTATTGAGGACTTTTGTGAGGTCTATAAGAGAGTTGGTTATGTCCTAATATTTTTAACTATAGGACTGAGAGAGGGTGTACTTTCCTTTTCACATCAGTGTAACAGCCCTAAGTGTCCAAAGAACAGAATAAGGAATCAAGGGTACGGGTGCATCAATACCTCTACCAGTGACTTGCTCATACTACAGCTGTCAGTGAAGCTGTTAAAATACTGATGGATAAACGCATCTTCTCCTCATTTTAAAATTGAAAAACATTTCCACATGGGGCGCAGGGTGATTTTAGAGGGCGCAGGGTGATTTTGAAAATAAATGAGGGAAACTGACTGAATGCTACAGAAGTGAAGAGCCACAGTTTTTGACCTGGAAATGCAGGAGGCGAGCTCTGAAAACACGTGACATAACAACTCACCTCGTCTCACTGAGCATAGTTACAGACAACATAACGAAACTTGAGTTGTTTTTAAAACTTCATTGCACAAATTTAAACTGCTGTTCTCTGCCATATTTGATTTATCATGCTTCAGTCATGGACCACTTTCCATCCTAGCAACAAGGGTTTGCGGACAACATAAGGCGCACAGAATTAAAATTGCAGATTCTCATTGCTGATAAAAATGGAAGATAAAATGCTTTCTCTGTTTTTTTCTAAATTGAACTAAATGTTTTTTATGAACATTTTCCTAAATGTTTTTTTTCCTAAACTGTTTTTCCTAAATTGTATTCATATGTGAAAAATAATATTATTATATTGGTTTAACTAAATTGGACTCTGACCCCTTACATTTTTGACACAAATAAAGATAATTCCACTGTGTGAGAGCAAACAGCATTTCCAGTGGAATGGGCAAATTCCAACCACATGTTCTGCCTCCACATGTTCACGTTCAAGTTGAAGTAACCACAAGTAGTGTAAATGAGCTGTGCCAATGTTATCAGACTACAAATAAAATCTGTCTCTCCGGAGGGCTTGTCAAGGTATATTTCATGTAATAATGTTTTAAGGCAGCAATTTGTTTGCTACAGAGATGATATTTTTGGGCTATTTTAACATGCAAATATGCAATAGAAACACTAGCTAGATGTTCAGGGAATTTTTCTTTTTCAAACAACATAAGACCTGATTTATCAGAGTGGAGAGGAAGACGTGAAAATAACTACTACAGTTCACAGGAAATAAATGTGATAGGGGTGACAAACTGCTTCCTCATGTGTGTTGGACACTCCCCAATACCTATGTGTGTGTCTCCTTTGAGTCATCCTTCCCTGTGATGGTGTCAGCACTCCTCTTAACACACACTATGGACCAGACAATGGCAAGATCATTTTTACTCAGAGAAACTGCTTCACTTCCCGTTCTCTTGCTTGTTCACTTTGAGACCGAAAACACCAGCAGAAGGTCAACTCTTGTGCTATTGATAATATTTGTGAAAAAGCAAAAATACAAGCTCAAGACAGGCACTTTTTATTTGATAGTGACTCTTCAATAACCCTAATCAAGGGAATCAGATGAACCTTAGTATAATAATGAGATATATTTCAAGTTTTTTTATACATTATTCAGACAAAAAATTCACAAAGCCAATACAGTATACTCTGGCTTTGCTAGAAAGTAAAACGGTGTTTTAAAATGTAATCATTTAACATACTTGTATAAATTACAATCATTCTGAAGTAAAATCCATTAAATCAGTCCATTAAAAGTCAGAGCAGACTTGTTCATAAAAAAGAGAAAAGGTTCCCTTAAGAAATTACAAGGCACATTTACAAAACAGTGATGATACATAATATATGAAGATAATTTTGCACGTTTTTTTTACAGCAGTGATAAAGAAAACCTCCAAATGTGACTTAATAGGCAAAGATGAAAGGCAGCAGGACAATTCAGGTCATCTCACGACTGTCTGCATCCTGGTTTACTTCTTTTTTCATGCAGCGTTGTTGGATCACGTACACGATGAGTCCCACACATGTAAGCAGGAGCAGAGTTATGCCTATAACCTGAAATATAAAGCAAACAGAAAACATAGGCATCAGTTTAATTAAACCCGTTTACCTTAATAACCTACACAAAATGGAACTTTTGAGTTTCAGCTTTGGTCAGCCAAATCACATAAGTAGGCCTGTCCCTTTGCGACCATCTCCATTAATATGGGAAGGGACTGACAAGCCTACATCCCCAAGGTGCATTTTGCCAGCATTTCCTTTCACTTGGATGTCCAACAGCTGAGCTGAACAGTTATTGTTTCAGAGGAGTAGTGCCCAGTTCATTCGGACAGACTGACCATCCATCGTGGGCATGTCTGCTCACGAAACTTTGCATCTAATACAGCACACAACTAGAGAGCAGAAGGAACACTGGAGCTGACACTCTGGTTATTATCGAGAAACTATAGTGCCACCCAGTAGAACAGCCAAATTTGGAACTGGCATGGTCAGCATTTGATACCAGACCAAAGAGCAGATAGAGCGCCAATGCTTTAGCAGGACAAGCCACTCAACAGTCCTATGAAATGTAACTTTGTTGAGGGCAGCTGTGTGATTCCATCTGCTAAGGCACTGTTCTGGTGTAGATGTGGTCCGGGGACTGGCATCCTGGCGGCATATTACTGCCGTTGCAACACTCAAGGATTACGGGATCTCAGTGAGCAGGTCAAGCAAACGATCTGCATGAACAAGCTACAAATTAAATGTTCTTCTTTGACTCAACATCTGTGCAAGCCTAACTTGCGAATTGCGGAGTGAAAATATTCAGGTGCTTGAAATCACACGTTTTGAGGGTTCGTGCCTATCTGCATTTTCCTGATTTGACAGAAGCAGATGCAGTGAAGAGCACAAACAATTCTGGTATACATGCACTGAGCGATATCATGGATGGTCATGGTTTAAGAATTTTTTCAGATCTGAAAGAAACTTCTTTTTTCTTGTATTTACAACTTTGGTCTGCTATGCGGGCCTACGGGGTTCCATGGTCTCAACCACCCATTCACCCCTTAGTTGCTTTCATTAAAAAAATACCAGGTTTACCCAAAGGACAAGTCTTCATAATATATAAAGATTTATTACAAAGATCGTCATCCTCATTGCCTGTCATTCAGGCTTGGAATACTGATTTTGGCATACAATAACATATCAACTGGGGCAAAATTTGGGGAAATATTAGCATGGCATCCCGAAACCCAAATCATCAGCTGATCCACTTTAATTTTGTTCACAGAACTTATCTAAAACAAACACCTCCAACAGTGCAATTGTTTTCACAGGGCCTCAGAGACCTCAGAAGTGATGATCATTCGGTGCAGGGACAGAACCTGGAACCTGGATAATTAGCCACCTCATTCAAACTTAAATAACTGGTCAGTTCTAATGAAAACATTGTGGTACACAGAATTGTGTTGGGGCCTAGGCTGATCCAGCCCCCCAAAGGAAGTCCTGAGAACAAATACAGACAATAAAAACACAATAAACATGCGGGTACAGCAGTACCTGGAGCGTTCCTCACTTGAGATTGAACAATTAATCCCTGAGAGTGCTCCATCAGCTCCTGCTTCTGTGTGACGTTGTCGTCGCCTGTGGGCTCACACCATTTCAGCGGGTCAGCTTTATCAACAATAACAAACCTGCCCTTCCAGTCCGTCTTCGCTCAGGCATAGTACTGGCCATCGACAAACAGAAGGATCAGCCACACGAGCCCAGGAACTGAGCTGGATATCCAGCTTTTGAAGTTGCAGTTCTGGCATCTTTGTATTACGACCATGAGAGTAATAGCTATGACAGCTGGGATGATGAAGAAGGCGGATGAAAACAAAGCATTCCATTTAGGATTGCAGGGGCACTCAAACTCCAGCTCCACGAGCTTCTCCAGTCCCATAAGGATGAAGCTAAAAGCCGCATTCGAGACCAGAGGGCTGTCGCTAATTTCATTTTTCAATATGGTAAGCCATTGTTTTCTCCTTGCCATACTAACTACTACACAAATTGAGATGTGTAGAACTGAAAACCCTGACTGAAATCTGTTCAAGAGAACAATCTTTCAGAATCCGGATTTAATGCCCTCCCTCTTTTATGAGGAAAAAACAATGATGAATAATTTGTATATTTATAAAATATGAACTGAACAGTCATTAAAAACAAACAGATAAAACTCCATGAGTGTGATAAATGTCTAATGATCTGTTATGTGCCATGTGTTTCTTTTGTGTGGACTTCCCTGCCTTCACCTGTCAATCACCATCCACCAAGTCCCACCTTCACCAATCCCCACCCTCTGTGTCAATTCTGGACAACCAATCAGAACTCGCCACCTCTGCTATATAAACCGTGACTGTTTGTAATGATGGATGTCTGACTTTTTGCTCTGTGTTGTGTTAGTATTTGACTATGTTAATCATTCATTTGAACTTGTCTTGTTTTGTGTACACTTCCAAGGCTTGGGACAGGTAAGACTGGGGGCTCCTGTACATATGCCCGTAGGCTATGTTGTGTATAGACCCACTAGTCCTTAGGGGTGATTGCCAACCAATTGTTTTTTCAGTCTGCTAGTTAGAGTAGATAGGCCTTTTGTTTGTGTACTTGATACACTAGATTAAATTACTCTCTGGTTTAGCTAGCTTGTTTTTCTGTTCTTCTGGCAACATTCAGCGTCCGTTGACCCTGGTAGTGTGTGTCTGGGATGTTGTATGAAGTAGTTTGTTGCACCTTTTGTTTTGTTCCCACAGTAAAACACCCATGCACTGAGTTGCTGCTTTTGTCTGTGTTTGATTTATTGTTGTTACCATTTATACAGCATTAACATCTCCCGGCATTCTTAACATCCAGTTACATACCCCATGCACCCCTAGACCCAGGGGGTCATAACATATTTGGGGGCTTGTCCGGGATAGTTGAATTGTAATAACAAAAAAATGAACCGTAAAGATAACATTGTGTGGTTTGTACAGTGGTGCAGTATAAGGACAATGACTTAGTTTGATGTCAAAGACTTTCTGAGCAATCTGTCAGAAGATGCACTGGATCAGTGCCGTAAAATTGACCTGCTGAAAATTGCAGAGCACGTGGGTCTTGTGGTGTCTGGTGCTCTCCGGAAGAGAGAGATTAAGTCGCGGGTAAGGGAGAAGCTGGTGGAACTCAAAATTCTTGCCTGGTCTGTTGCTGTTTGTCCTCCTGTCCAGCCTGACGTGTCTCCTACTGGGCCTGTTGCAAGTCCATAGTCGCCTCGGGGCGCTGGTGGTTCTGCTGTGGTGGGAGTGAAGGAGGAGATTCCTCCAACTACCCCTCCACCTACATTGCCCAGGTTTGAGGCGTACTCGCCGAGTTCTTATGGGTCGGGTAGTAATGCACGGCTAAAGATCCGTCTCGCCCGGTTGAAGTTTGAGGCTGAGGAGAAGGCTCGTAAGGCAGATACTGAGGCACGAGAGAGGACACGAAAACAGGAACAGGAATTTCAGTTGGCTATGCGTAAGCTGGAATTAGGGACAGAAGCTGCGTTTCCACCGCAGGAACTAGGGTCTAAATTTAGTTCCGGGGGCTTTATTTTACCCCCCAAAAACTTCCTGCTCGGGGGGTAGTACTTTCCGAAAGTACAGGAACCTTTTGGGTGGAGCTTGCAGCGCTGAGTCCGGGTTTTCATTCTATTCTTGTCATTTTGCGATTAGCCGATATGGAATTGACGATGAGAAAGTAATCAGCAAATTGTTTATAACGTGTGCATGTTTTCTGCTGTTGTTGCCAGTTATACATATAAATGTGAATGCATTCTGTCGCTTTGGATGTCAAGACATGAAAGCGAATGTTCGCATAAAAACATAATGAATGTGTTTGAGAGGATATATAAAACAGTTACAATCTGACTATTGGTCTGTTATATCCTATTTGTTGCATAATGGTCCAAGTTCAACTACCAACGACAGTTTTGCTTGACAACGGTAAAATATGCCCAAACGGCTGCAGAAGAATATTTCAATTCCACCGCAGGAACTAGGGTCTAAATTTAGTTCCGGGGGCTTTGTTTTACCCCCCAAAAGGTTCCTGCTCGGGGGGTAGTACTTTCTGAAAGTACAGGAACCTTTTGGGTGGAGCTTGCAGCGCTGAACATTTCTGATTGGTGGAGACACATTTTTTTGTGTCTATTTTCAGGCACCATGTTTAAAAATATGCAGGCGCAAACCGATTTATTTTCATAACTTCAAATCAAACTTGTATGTTATGCGGCGCAGTAGCCTACTTTTGGTTATAGCCTGCCAACGTCTTGGAATTATAACGTGTGCTCTTCTGTTCTTTTCTTGCTTTAGTATTCGTTTTATAAAATGCTAAGCATTCGTGCTGGGACAGCATATTACCTACTAAAACATTCAAACGGATTAATTCGGTTGCTGAATATTTTCTTCCGGATTTTCTTTGTTAGCCCGTTGTAATTGACTCAAAACGTTTGATACAGTTATGTGAGGTATGCGGTAGTTCTGCGTAATTCACATTGGTGATACAGTAAAAGCAAACTGGAAATCACCTTCCGCACTTTTTGTCAGGGTAAAATAACAGGTTAATTCTAGCAATCGTACCTTTAGCTTTTTCAGACTGCCGTAATTTTACTCTGCCATTCTTCAATTCCACAAAAAGACCAGGAAGACTATGGACTAATTTATGGTGCATGGTTCGCATCTGGAGGGCACACTTCGCTGCTCAGCTAGCAGTAACTTCGAAGGAAAACAAACGGTGGCTGTACCACTACTAATTTAAATTTTCACGCGAGTCCGAGTTTTCGTTCTATTCTTGTCATTTTGCAATTAGCCTATATAGAATTGATGATGAGAAAGTAATCAAACAGCAAATTGTTTACAACGTGTGCATGTTTTCTGCTGTTGTTGCCAGTTATATTGGAAATGTGAATGCATTCTGTCGCTTCGGATGTCAAGACATGAAAGCGAATGTTCGCATAAAAACATAATGAATGTGTTTGAGAGGATATATAAAACAGTTTCAATCTGACTATTGGTCTGTTATATCCTATTTGTTGCATAACGGTCCAAGTTCAACTACCAACGACAGTTTTGCTTGACAACGGTAAAATATGCCCAAACGGCTGCAGAAGAATATTTCAATTCCATGTGATTAAATCGATAAAAATCAATAAATACAAAAGTAACCATATATAGTCATTGTTGGTAACCCGTTGTATATAAGTGGAATAAACATCTCCGGGCTGTCCCGGTTATTAGAAAATAATGTAGGCTACTTCGGTGGTAGTATGGGGTTACAGAAGAAATCATATGACAGATGGACCGACGACAACGTCGCTTTTTCATACGTCAGTGGGCTAATTTGCCTAATCTTCGCGGGACTTTAGACCCCGGTGGAAACGCAGACAACCATTGGCTGAAGGAACCTTTTAGTTCCTGGTAAAGTAGTTCTGGGGACTGAAAGTTCCGGGTAATTTTGGTGGAAACGCGGCTTAAATGATTCCAAAATGTCACCCCCATGGTCTAAAGAGGAACGTGAATGTTTCTATTGCCATAAGGTAGGGCATGTTATTGCTAACTGTTTCACTTTGAAAAAGAAAACTGCTGCCCCAGCTAAGCCTACTGGCTTTGTTAGAATTGTTCCTCGAACCACTCAGTGTTTAAACGGTTCTGAAAGCAAACCTGAAGAAGGTTTTGAGCCGTTTATTTTTGAAGGTTTTGTTTCCCTTTCCGGTGATCCGACTGAGCAAAAACTGGTGCGGATGTTAAGAGACATGGGAGCTTCGCAATCCTTCGTGTTAGCCGACGTGATAGCCGTATCGGACGTGACATATAGTGGTGCTAATGTGGTAATTCAGGGAATTGATATGGCCTTTACACTAAGTACATGTTCAGACTGATTTAGTCACGGGTTATTTTAATGTGGCTGTACGGTCCGCTTTGCCTGTACCAGGCATTGACTTCATTATGGGAAATGATATTGCTGAGGTAAAGTGCGTCCAGTACTCGAAGTTCTAAATAACCCCGTACCCTGTCCCATCTCTGACGTGTCTAGATCACTTCCCGGTGTCTTCCCTGCTTGCGTGCTCACTCGAGCTCAATCAAAGAAATGGGGTAAGGAAGTTGATTTATCAGAATCTGTTTTAGCGTCCACTTTTACTGAGGATAGTTATCTCACCAAACCGAAAGTACCACGTGTAAAGCCGGAGGTATGTACAGAGGTTGAACCTCAAGATTTTAGTGAAAAAGAGCAATCTCTTACCTTATCTCTAGAGTTTGCCTCAGATAAATTGCCTGTCACTCGTGAACAACTTGTTGCTGCTCAGGAAAATGATCCGTCCTTGCGTAAGTATTTTGAGATGGTGGTTAAACCTGTTGTAATGAAAGAAAAGTCGACTGCTTATTTTGTAGATAATGGGTTGTTAATGGGGAAGTGGTCGCCTTCATTAACTAGGGGAGCTGAATGGGGTGTGGTTTTTCAAATTGTTGTACCTGGCATGTATCGACCACAGGTATTGCTGCGATCACTTCACTGGCTACCGGTCGCTGTCAGGATCCGGTTCAAAGCCCTGACCCTTGCCTACACTGCCGCCAACAGGACAGCCCCCATCTACTTGCAGGACATGACTCAATTCTATGTGCCTGCTCGACCACTCCGCTCTGCGGCAGCAGGGCGCCTTGTAACCCCTCCCACCCGCCCAAAGGGATCACAGAGCTTCTCCACCCTAGCTCCCCAGTTGTGGAATGAACTCCCCGTCCCTCTCCGAACCTCCCCCTCACTATCCATCTTCTGCCGTGGCCTGAAGACTCATCTCTTCAGACTATACCTAGACTAACCACCACCACGCTGTATAAAAAATAAAAAATAAATAAAAAATACCCTTTTTCCTGTCACTTGTTACATGTTGCCCCATCCCTGCACTTCTTGGTAATTTGTATTTCTCCTAATACTGTAGCTTATTCTTCTGCCTAGTTGGCTTTGCAGATGCTAGACCAGGATAGTGTTCATTGTTCTTGGCTAGAAATAGCTGTACAAAATAAGTAATTGTACCTTACTGAACCCGTGTTCAGCAGTTGTCTACGATCATGAAAATGCACTTTTGTACGTCGCTTTGGATAAAAGTGTCTACCAAATAAATGTAATGTAATGTAAAGGTATTAGCGTTGGCACATGAAAATCCATGGTCTGGTCATTTGGGAATTTCCAAGACGTATAATCGCGTGTTAAAGAATTTCTTTTGGCCAGGACTTAAAAGTGCTGTTGTAAAACACTGTCGGTCTTGTCACATTTGTCAGGTCACAGGAAACCCTAATCAGGTTGTTCCACCAGCCCCGCTCTGTCCAATTCCAGTACTTGGTGAACCCTTTCAGCATGTAATTGTTGATTGCGTGGGTCCGCTTCCTAAAGTAAAGTCTGGTCAACAGTTTCTGCTCACTATTATGTGTATCGCGACTAGATTTCCGGAAGCTATTGCATTGCGCAGCATCACTACCAAGAACGTAATTAAAGCATTGACTAAGTTCTTTTCTATATTTGGATTCCCTAAACTTATCAAAACAGATCAGGGTACTAACTTTGTCTCAAAACAGTTTAAACAGTTTGTGCAGTCTCTGGCTATTAAGCATCAGATCGCAAGTGCTTACCACCCTGAGAGCCAGGGGGCACTAGAGCGTTGGCATCAGACTCTCAAATCGGCTCTCCGCAAATATTGTTTGGAGACTGGAGATTGTTGAGAAGAAGGGTTGCCATTCATTCTGTTCGCTTTACGAGAAGCGGTACAGGAATCGTTAGGGTTCAGCCCTGCTGAACTAATGTTTGGGCATACTGTTCGGGGTCCTTTAAAAGTTTTGAAGGATCAGTTCATGTCTGACTCGGATATAAAGCCTAATGTGTTGGATTACGTTAGTCAGGTCCGAGAGAAATTGCATCATGCCTGTTCCCTTGCTAAAGAGTCGCTCTCTTTGTCTCAGAGTGAAATGAAGCGTCGTTTTGATTGGAAGACTGTTGATCGCAATTTCAAACCTGGTGATCAGGTCCTAGTTTTGCTACCTATTGCTGGATCTGCTTTGTCTGCTCGTTTTTCTGGTCCATATACTGTGGAAGAAAAACTGAGTGAAAGCAATTACGTAATTCGAACACCCAATTGTAAGAGTCAGTCACGCGTGTGCCATATTAATATGCTTAAGGCATATCATTCTAGGAAGACACCTCAGTCAGAGGTGTCACAAGTTTCTAACATTAGCACTGTACTTAGTAACCCCAGTTTTGATTGTACAGAGGAAGAGGATGGCCTCGTGCTTCGGAACGCCCCTCAGCAGTGTGCTAGACTCACCAATTCGGAGACTTTGTCAGATTTGTCGTCCCACCTTGCTCACTTATTAGATGTTCAAAGGTCTGATATAGTTAATATATGAGTTTCCAAATCTTTTTGGTGATACCCCCTCTCAGACTACCGTAACACATCATGATATTGTGGCGGTTTCGCAAATAAGCAGAGACGGAGCCTGGCTTGGCTGTTCGCTCCCGGGGAGCTTCGCTTTATTTGTGACATCTCTTCCAAAGAGTATTTCGTAGACTGACCATCATAGCTGGGCGAAGTCTGCTTTTATCAAAACCCGGGTCGCCCTGATTGGTTCGTCTACGGTACTTCGGTAGCCAGTCACACAGCCTTAACGTCACATCACACAAAGGTTGGACAGTTTGCATACAGTGGAAAACAGCAGTGCGAGACACACGCGCAAAACAGGGGAGACAGGCAGGGAATACAACACAGCAGTAGTGGCTAGGTGGCTAAGGACAGAAACATGACGGTGCAAATCATAAACCCGAGGGGCTGCTAGCGCTACGTAAGCGATTCCTAGCAGCCTACACACTTAAAATGACAAACAAGTATTTACACGATCGCGGAGCGGGACAAGTTAACCGCTAACAAGCTAACACAATTATTTACTTATACACAGGCAAGATCGCCACAATATTGATGTGAACGGTGCCGCCCCTATTAGACAACACCCATATCGGGTTAATAGTGCAAAACGTGAGCCTATGAGGCGGGAAGTGCAATACCTGTTAGAAAATAACTTGGCTAAGCCCAGTGCTAGTCCATGGAGCTCGCCTTGTATTCTTGTGCCGAAACCTGACTTTCGAAAAGTCAATGTGGTTACGGTGCCAGACTCCTACCCCCTACTGAGAATGGAGGACTGCATCGATAACATGGGTGCCGCTAAATTTGTCACTAAACTTGACTTGTTGAAGGGGTATTGGCAAGTGCCGTTGACTCCTCGTGCGTCTGAGATTTCAGCGTTTCTTACCCCCGATAACTTCCTCCAAAATGTTTTAGCCTTCGGCCTTCGAAACGCTCCGGCCACATTTCAGCAGCTAGTGAATACAGTACTTATGGGTATTTCGGATTGTTATGCCTATTTAGATGACTTGGTGATTAGGTCAGATAATTGGGCTGACCATGTTTCTGTGCTGCGCTGTGTGTTTGAGAGGTTGGCCAAAGCAACGCTAACTCTGAATCTCGCCAAGTGTGAGTTTGGCAAAGCGACAGTAACGTACCTGGGAAAGCAAGTGGGTCATGGCCAAGTTCGGCCATTGGAAGCAAAGGTTGCTGCCATTGCTGGTTTCCCTGCGCCTACTAGTAGGCGTGAGTTACACCGTTTCCTCGGGATGGCGGGGTATTATCGGAGTTTTTGTAGGAACTTCTTGGTTGTTGTGGCACCCTTAACGAGTGCACTTAGTATTAGGAAACCTTTCATGTGGACCTCAGACTGCCAAATAGCTTTTGAGGCTGTTAAGCTTTTGCTATGCAGTGCGCCTGTACTCGCGGCTCCAGACCTTGCACAACCGTTTAAGTTGGAGGTTGATGCAAGCGCTCTAGGAGCTGGTGTGGTACTGCTGCAAGAAGATATAGATGGAATTGATCACCCCGTCAGTTTCTTCTCGCAAAAATTTAATAAACACCAACTAAATTATAGCACCATCGAAAAGGAAGCACTTGCACTGTTATTAGCCTTGCAGTTCTTTGAGGCGTACATTGGCTCGAGTTCTACCCCTGTCGAGGTCTTTACAGACCATAATCCATTAGTGTTTTTGTCCCGAATGTACAATCAGAACCAGCGCCTTATGCGTTGGTCGCTGATTCTACAAGCATATAATTTAGATATTCACCATATAAAAGGAACTGACAATGTACTGGCTGATACGTTGTCTCGTAGTTTTGAATAACTAAAGCATTTGAATACATTTTGTGTGTAATAGTGCGGTAACACAACTGTATCTTGGCTTTAAAAATAAATAAATATATATCATGTCAGGTGTTGAATTGTGTATAGGTAAGGGGGGAATTGGCACAATGTGTGTACACCTGTTTAAAAAAAAAGGGGTAATTATGTACTTTGATATTTTAGAATGGAGTGGTGTATATAATTACCATGTGTGTTAACTAACTTAAAAATAAATAAATAAATGTGTTAAGTTAGTTCTTAAGGGGGGAAGTGTTACGTGCCATGTGTTTCTTTTGTGTGGACTACCCTGCCTTCACCTGTCAATCACCATCCACCAAGTCCCACCTTCACCAATCCCCACCCTCCGTGTCAATTCTGGACAACCAATCTGAACTCGCCACCTCTGCTATATAAACCGTGACTGTTTGTAATGATGGATGTCTGACTTTTGGCTCTGTGTTGTGTTAGTATTTGACTATGTTAATCACTAATTTGAACTTGCCTTGTTTTGCATACACTTCCAAGGCTTGGGACAGGTAAGACTGGGGGATCCTGTACATATGCCCGTAGGCTATGTTGTGTATAGATCCACTAGTCCTTAGGGGTGATTGCCAACCAATTGTTTTTCAGTCTGCTAGTTAGAGTAGATAGGCCTTTTGTTTGTGTACTTGATACACTAAATTAAATTACTCTCTGGTTTAGCTAGCTTGTTTTTCTGTTCTTTTGGCAACATCCAGCGTCCGTTGACCCTGGTAGTGTGTGTCTGGGATGTTGTATGTCCTGAAGTAGTTTTTGCACCTTTTGTTTTGTTCCCACAGTAAAACACCCATGCACTGAGTTGCTGCTTTTGTCTGTGTTTGATTTATTGTTGTTACCATTTATACAGCATTAACATCTCCCGGCATTCTTAACATCCAGTTACATACCCCATGCACCCCTAGACCCATGTGGTCGTAACATGATCTAACAACAAAATACACTGGCGTACAGTAAATTAAATATGTTTTGACTCACTAAGAGTGGATGTGCACAAGACTACAATGACAGCATGCAGAGTTGTGTACATGGTACTCAGCTTACAGACAATGATAACTGTCTTGCCCTTCTCCTTCATATCGCAATGACTCCTGTTTTGTATTTTAAGAAATAGTTACGTGGACAGGACTTTGATGTAACAACTGATAATGAGTTTGTCTTTTAATGTTGACGTCATTTTAATGTGGTAGTGCTAGCAGTATTAACAGAGTACGCGGGAGCGTCAATCTGTTCAGTAACGTCTGCGTGCTGAAGCAGAGCACGGCAGCGTTCCGGACCACGTCGGGTCCTCGACGCTGAGAAACGCGTCGGTTTAGTAACGTGTGTCATATTGGACAGAAGGACACGTTCCGAGCCACGTCGGGCTCAAGGGCGAAGTAGCGTCCACCTTCCTTAGTAACGTCTGCGTGCTGGGTGAAGTCGCGTAACGTTCCGGACCACGTCGGGTCCACTACGCCAAGAAGAGCGTCTGTTTAGTAACGTGTGTCGGTATTTGACAGAAGGACACGTTCCGAGCCACGTCGGGCTCAAGGGCGAAGTTGCGTCCACTTTCCTTAAGCTGTTTAGTAACATGTGTGTCGGGAGTGGACACACAAACACGTTTCGGTTCGGAACCATCAGACGAGGGAGCGTCTGTTTAATAACTTGTTGGACAAGTTTTGGTGTTGCTGGTTTTTTTTGGGCATGTTGGTTGCTGTTAGTAGCCTAAGTGTTTCGGAGTAACACGGTGAATTGTGAAATTTGGGCTGTGTGCCAAAGTGTGTGAAAGTTGTTTTCCAATGCGCGTGATTGCGTGAAAGTGCACTCAATGTTGTGTTGTTCGGAGCTCCATCAGTGTTGTCATGTCTACAGAATAACGTATTGTTGTGTTAGGCCTACGTGATATGTTTGTTATATGTGTACACAATATAGTATATATAACCCATATAATATAAGAGTAAAGCGCATATTTTCCTTTCGTGTAGTTAATACTTTCGGCTCATGATAGCTAATCCGCGTAATTCTGAAGGGCTACCAACTACGGGAATGATGACGGAGAAAGAGGTTTTATGCGGGGATCTAATGGCAGCGGCATTAAAAGCTATGGTTAAAAGATATGGGAAAGCAATTAGAACTAACCCCCCATTCCCTAGCAAAAATGATTCCGGGGTAATTTCAGAGAAGGCATTGAACGTATGGTGGTCCCAACAGAAAAATAATAAACAGAAAGGTAAATATGCAGCAATGTGCGTAGTGATGGCATATAAAAGCGCAGCACACAAACTCAAACAATATGAGGGAGAGCTGGAGCGCTGTCGTAGCGAACTAGACAGCAAAGACAAACTGTTAGCTAAGGTACAGGAGGATTTGTACAAGGCTCCCCCATATTCACAAGTCATGGATGATATATCTGCAGAGCCTAGTGCCCCAATGGCCCCCATAGCAGTAGACTCGATTCCGAATCCGGATCGGAGTGAGGGACAGCCAAGTATTATAACACAAATCAAACATACACCCCTAAGCCCTTCTGATTTGCGTAGCATGGTTCGGGAATTACCCGATCTCAAAAGAGATGACCCGAACATGGCATTTTGGGAGAAAATAGCACAGTACATGACGGTGGGGGGATTACATGCTTTCGACGTTTATGTGTTAACAAAGGCAAAATGTCCAAGTGCTGTATGGAGCGAGTTAGGGGAATTTAATAACTCTGCATGGGCATCTGTCCGCTTCACATCCACACTTGAGATGGAAGAAGCAGTGGAAAAGTTCAGGAAGACAGTTTATAAAGCTCTAGGTACAGGTTCCAATCTGTATTCATTATATCTTACCCGCCAACAACGCGAAGATGAACCTTTTGATAGATATATTGACGAGAAATACAGTTTGTACTCCACATATGGTAATGCAGGTGACAATCCAAGTAAAGATAACCCCGATTTCCTGATGAATGTACTCGAGGGAAGTGTAGCTTTATATCGAGACACAGCGGGTAAGGCTGGTTTTCGACCGAAGGATTGTAGCGACTTAATTTCGTGGGCTGCATGTTTAAATAAATACCATAGTGGTGTAAACAAGTGGGGCGCAAGATCAGGTCTGAGGTCACATTCTCACAATAAAGCACCCCTCCACATGGCTCCGGTACAGGAGATAGCTCCTTGCAGCAACTGTGGGAGATCAGGGCATAGCCAGACGGACTGTCACAGAGGGAGAAGGACCCAATGTAAGATCTGTCAGAGATATGGACACGTTGCCCAGGCATGCAGATCTGGGAATAACCAGTCAGAACGAGGTAGCCAGCTCCAAGACATGTCAAAAGACGAACTCGTTAGATTAATTAAATCGCTTGAAACCTCAGAATAGGATACGTCGGCCCCCATTGCATCAGGTGTTGAGGTTTCGCATAAACGACCTATTAAAGGGAGCGGGGGGTCCACATGACGGGATAGAATGGTCGTCTGAGTGTGAGACGACTTTTTCCATTTTAAAACAAAAACTTCGCACTTCGCTCCCCAACCCACTTGTGCCTTTCACACTATATACTCATGTAAATACAGGACACATGGCGGCGGTGCTGACACAAAAGCATGGGGACAGACAAAGGCCGGTTGCATATTTCTCCTCTAAATTAGATGCGGTTGTAAAAGCGATGCCGGACTGTTTACAAGCTGTTGAGGCTGCCTCCATTGCCTTAAATCAAGCGTTGCCGTTAATTAGCATACAGGAAATTGATGTTGTAGTCCCTCATTCTGTTCTGTCTATTTTGTCAGGAAAAAGGTCGACAGCAGTACACGTGGCTCGATGGACTCGATGGGAAACAAGTCTTCTGATGCCATCAGTACATTTAAAACGTATAACTACTTTGAACCCAGCTACCCTATTCCCAAATCCTGATGAGGGACAGCCTCATCACTGTTGTGTAGAAGGGGAAGGTAATTTTGATAACCACAGGGTGAAAGAAATCGCCATTCAGGGCGCATTTGACCTATATGTTGATGGTTCATCTTTTTATATAGAAAAAAAAAAAAACACACGGGATGGGCTGTGTGTACACAAAACGGACAGTTAGTGAAACATGGTAGACTGGTGAATCAGTCAGCACAAGTTGCGGAATTATGGGCTTTGGCAGAGGCGTGTACAGTAATGGGAGGGAACAATGTAAACATATACACTGACTCACGTTATGCATTTGGAGTAGTACATGATTACCTGAACTTGTGGGCTAACAGGGGATTTACCACCAGTGCAGGATCACCAATACAAAATGGGGGAATGGTAGAAAATTGCATAAAGCCACTGAACTACCAAAGAATGTGGCAGTAATTAAAATTAAAGCTCACACAAAAGGTACAGACCCACACTCAAATGGGAATAGGTGGGCAGATGAAGACAACATATGGAGGGGTCCAAACAACACGGTGATCCTACCAGCTGTTTGATGAGTACTATGGTCAGCTTATATCACTCCTTAGGACATGATGGAGCATGGCGCATGCAACATCGGATGAAGCAAACATGGTGGCATCCAAAATATCCTAACAGTACTATCAGGAAGATATAAAGCATGCGTTCAGTCAATTATTTCTACAGGGATACTTTCATAATCCTTAGTAGATCCAACTGAAGCCCTTTTCCAGGGTTAAATCTTTCTCTCAGTATCACCATATATGCCTGTTCATGTCATATAAGACTGAGTGCCTGCATCTCACTCACATTAAACCTCTCATACATGTAACTAAGTGCTTCGTTGTACTCTTTTTATTTAAAATATTTAATGAAAATAGTTTGCAACAGATCAACCAGAGAAGTGGTCCAAATCGACCCCAAGAAAACTGGAAAAGGTTACATGAATGAAGCATGTAGTGTCATGAAAAAGTACTTACCCCCTTCCTGATTTCCTCTATTATTGCATATTTGTAACAATGAATGGTTTCACATCTTACGATAAACTGTAATATAAAACAAAGGGAACCCCAGTTAACACAAAACACATTTTTAATATAATGTCATTTATTTACTTAAAAAAGTTACTAAACACCCATATCACTCGTGTGAAATAGTGATATCCTCTTTAAACCTCTTCACTGATTACACCACCTTTAGCATAAATAACTGCAACTAAATGCTTCCTATAATTTGATATCTGTCGTTCACATCACTGTGGAGGAGTTTTAGCCCACTACTCTTTGCAGAACTGCTTTAATTCAGGCACATTGGTACATTCTTGTGCATGAACCACTCGTTTCAGGTCCTGCCATAGCATCTCTGTTGGGTTCAAGTCAGGACTTTGAATAAGCCAATCCAAAACTTTAATTTTGTTTCTTTACAGTCAGCCAGACGTGAACTTGCTTTTGTGTTCTGGATCATTGACTTGCTGCATAATTTAACTATGCTTCAGCTTCAGCTCACAGACAGATGACTGGACTTTCTCCCAAGAATTCTCTGGTACAGAGCAGAATACATGGTTCCTTCAATAATGGCAAGTCATCCAGGTCTTCAGGCAGCACAGCATCCCCACACGATCGCAGTACCACCCCGTTTGACTGTTGGTATGGTGTTTGTACTGTGAAATGCTGTATTTGTTTAATGCCAGATATAGTAGGACCCATTTCATCCAAAAGGTTACACTTTTGACTCATGTGTCCAAATAACATTATCCCAAAAGGCTTGGGGATCATCCAGGTGCTTTTTTTTAAATGTGAGACAGGAAATTAGGTTTTTCATTGTTAGCAGCTGTTTTCACCTTGCCTCCTATGACTCTCATTTTTGATATTGCCCAGTCTCTTTCTTATTCACATTGGCTGAGGCTAGAGAGGTCTGCAGTTTTTTGGATGATCTGAAAACAGTACAGACTTTCCCATCAACAGTTGGCATAGCTTATCAAGGCTGGTTTTGCAGGAGGAAAGGTATTTCTGTAAATAGGCGATGCCTTCTTTTTAGGTCAGTGCAAAAACAGCTGTTAAAGTTGTTTTCCTGTCTTATATTATATTTTGCTTTTTCCCACTAAAACACATTGTGTTCTGACTTCAAGGCATACTAAAGCAGAACGTAAATATATGTAGAGTCATGCATTCATCTTATCTAGAGTAAATGGAACAAGTAAACAAATAAATACAAAGGGTATACATTAGTGCAATGACTTCAGTGATACTGGCCTCTAGCGGCCAGATCTCCGATGGTTTTGGCATTGGCAACACATTACTTTTGGGCACTGTGTAAACTGGAGGCACAGAAGTACACAGCTGAGTCTTGAGGTTGCAGCCTGGTTACGTTTAGATGGAAACGCTGTCTGTTCTCTCTGGTGGCTGTGAATCTGTCCTCAACCACAAGCTTCTCTGTGTCCACACCATCCATCCGTGAGAAGAAGATAAGCTCCAGGCCGTTTTGATGACCCTGCCTGTACCAGTACATTTGTTGGTCTGTGCCATCCTGTTCACACTTTATGTGAACGCTGTCTCCTTCCCTCTGCACAACAGCCTTTTTCTGAGTTATGGTGGTCGCATCACTCAAAACTGAAATCAAGAGAGCAATCTTAGAGAATCAGGATTTAATGCCCTCTCTCTTTTATGAGGAAAAACAATGATGAATAATTTGTATATTTATAAAATATAAACCGAACAGTCATTAAAAACAAACAGATAAAACTCCATGGGTGTGATAAATGTCTAATGATCTAACAACAAAATACACTGACGTACAGTAAATTAAATATGTTTTAACTCACTAATGGTGGATATGCACATGACTACAATGACAGCATGCAGAGTTGTGCACATGGTACTCAGCTGAGAGACGAAGATAACTGTATTGCCCTTCTCTTTCATATCGCGAATGTGCATGTACTCGCAAAACTGGCTTCAGGCCATGGGGGTTCATTTCCTGCTGTGGCCAGTGTGAAGGTGTGGCATAATCATAACCTTAATGCTTAGTGCTTACTGACGGATATAAAGGCTTACATTCAGTCAATAATGCTTACAAGGATAATTCAGTAATCCTTAGTAGGTCCAACTAAAGCCTTTTCTACGGTTAAATCCTTCTCCTAGTATCAACACAGATGCCTTTTTATGTCATTTAAGGCTGAGTGCCTGCATCTCACTCAAATAATTAAACCTCTTTATTTTTAAACCGCTTCTTCTTTAAAATATTTAATGAAAATCAGTTGCAACTGATTACCCAAATAAGGGGTACAATTCGACCCATAGAAGGGGTCCAATTCGGCCCAAAGAAACCCGAAACAGGACGTATGTGTATGAAGTGTGTGTGTGTGTGTGTTTGGGGGGGAGGGGGGTTATTTAAAAATGGTTTTAAATGTTAGTACTTAGTTGAAGTTTTCTTAAAGCAGCAGTTAAGTATATCAAGTAAAAACATGTCCTACATTATAAGGACTGTAATTGACTGATCTCATTCAAGAAAAAATACCTGGCAAGTTGAGAATACAGAAATTCTGTATCTATAATGAAGTATTTTGCACAAATTATATATATATATATATATATATATATATATATATATATATATATATATATATTATAAATTCTTAAAAACACACAATGCAGTACATATTCACCAGAGTTCTGAACAGGGTTTTCTATGTAGTGTATTAATCACAATATTTTCAACATCCAACATGAATCATTCTTCCTGATAGGCTTTAACAATTAAGATTAGATTTATTTTAAACCTCATGATTCCCAACATTCCTCTTGCACTACAAATAAACTGCTATTGCAATACACATATTGTTTTCATGCATTAATATACAGTGTATGGTTTGTGGTTTTTATTATTTTTTTTACTGCAATAAACCGGCATGTATATGCATAATGTGCAGTTTCCTACATAGATACCACAGCTGAGGGAGGGTATTTCCTGAGTCAAGACCAATGCAGCATAATTTCCTCTCCTTCCCTTGCTGTGTAATACCTCCCACTCACTTCCTTTAAGGCAAGTGTGGTAGAAGCATCAAACAGTCATTAGCACTTCGTTAAAAATACTCTAAAAGATAAGCATGGAACAGGAGGATGAATGGAAGCTTCTTGTTGTATCTTGGGTAAAAATTTTTTGAATTTTTGAAATCATTGAATTTTTACATTTTTCTGCTTTCAATTTTCGAGGCTGAATTCAACATTTCCTTGTTGTCAATACAACAGGGTCTTCTGGCCTGGTCCAGTAAAATCCAGTGGTATGCATACAAATCAGTAATTACTAACCAAAGACCACCTTGCAATGGCAGATATGCAAATCCAGGTTAGACATCCATTGAGACTTTGCAACCTGACCCAGAGGCATAATCTATAGGAGAGGGTGACAGTATTGTTCAACTGATGGAGGCCAAGAAAGAACCACCAGCTGCCATAATTTCTGGACCGTGGTGACTGCGGTGGCCGTGACATAGGCAGCTTGTGACCTCACTGATTCTGTCCGTCCACATCACCTCATAACAGCATTCAATAGAAGCCATCAGACGGCTGGCAAGCAGCACAGCCTTTGGCAGATAGGGCATTTTCCATTGGTTAATGTTTTAAAAGCTACATTCATCTTACAGTTAGGGGACTGTAAGAAATCTGTCTCTGATGCCAATATGTCTGCTGGCCACACATTCCCTTGATCTTATCATTATCACAATACAGTTGGTACAAAGGTAGAATAGAATAGAATAGAATTTTTTTGTACGTCGCTTTGGATAAAAGCGTCTGCCAAATGAATGTAATGTAATGTAATGTAATGTAATAGCGACCGGGAGTGAGAGATTGGGAACCATCCAAGTCAACAGATGTGCTAATTCAATCACAACAGGACAGCCAATACACTACGGCCTAATTGATAGGTGTTACAAAACTGACTACATCCATCTTAGTATGTGTACTCAACACTCCTGATCAAAGCTTTGAAAACAAATAAGAAGCAGCCTCTGGAAAGGTTTGTGGTTCAGTCAGACTCTGCTGAATCCAAAGTGTCATTCATGCGCTTTGTCACTGCTGGTATTGGAAATAAACTTTGTACATTTTCATCACGTTCGAGAGACGTCCTTTTTTCCTTACAGGACATAGACCGAACACAGCTGGCTCCCAGTTAGATGTTATAGTATTGTGAGAGCACATTTAATGGGACTTTTGGAGGCATGATCTTGTCGTGAATATCCAGAAAGGCATGGTGGCCAGGACTGGTAAATCTCCCCATTTACTGCCCTGTATATTTGTTAGGCTTCAGATAAAGCAGCAGTGCTATTCAAGGTCAACAGGTATTCTGCAATACAACAGAACACGTTACATTACAGACATTTATTAGACACAACTTTTTACACAGCATTCATGGGTAAGCAACATTGTATTCATAAACTTAGCATCTTGGTACAACAGCAGTTGGAATCGAGACCAGATGCTTACCAATTATACTACACTGCTGCCCTAGTGGTGAACACCTGTGAGAAAGGTTCACATACTCCTTTGCTCCAAACTTTTCATTGCTAAATCAATTCATTTTTCAGATAGCATTCCTTTGGAATTACTCTATTATTAATTTTTTTTTTTTTTTTTTTCTCGGCTATTAACTCACCTTTTTGAAAACTGGACAAAGGTATCTATATGTGCAACACAGCCGTTCAACTAAAGAAGCAACAACCTACACTAACTAATCATAAGCACTTTTAAAACCTCTCTCAGTGAATAAATGTTTAATTTCGCTGTGTTTTGTTCACAAATTGTTCCAACGATGTTACTGTCATAAAAGAAATTTTGAAAAGAAATGAAATGCCTCTTGATAGGCCCGGGAGATCAAAAAGCAACTCCCGCGTAAGCCTTGTGCTAGAGAGGGTTAATGGATACGGTAGCATACTAATGAGAAATTGTTCGCATTAGTTCACACTGTGGCTTTTTTCCAGATCGGGGTACTAAATAAGGTATGGATTTGTAGGCCAATTGGTGGAAGTTAAGGCTTTATGTCTTTCTGTCGTTATGTTTTATATTAGTATAGAATTAGTATATTACCAGTTTTTACGTCAATATTAAACGAAATTAAACCTAAGAACGTAGATAGACATCTACATCCAAATAGCTGTGGTTAGTCCTCTAGTACGCAATTTCATTGTGCAACTTACTTCCTAGTCGTTGTTTTCTGTTACCGCTTGTGAAATGTTTTTTGGAACCTTATGCCTGAAAATAAAAGAAGAGACATTCATATAAAGTTTGTTTACATCCGAAACCATGTCGTTGTGCGAATGAAAACTAAGCTATTCGCATAGCTGAGAAGCAAATGTATATCTGGAACTGAGCAAACAAGTACAGTAAGTATCGCTAATAGGCTAAATAACGTTAGATTAAACATAAGCATGGACCGCTGCCAACAATTGTGTAACTATGGATTTTGTCACACAACAACTGTTCTTGGGTGTTGTTTCTATTTTATATTAGTTTAAATACATGACAGCAGTGTTAATACCAGTATTGTCTACATTCTTGGTCTTATTTTTAGTGGATTATTCGGACACAATCAACTATATAATCGTGTCTGAAAAATGCAATACTTGTGGCAGGTATCGCAAAACGAATTGTGGTTTCCTATGCTACTTCATGTCCAGCCTCAAACGAATTCGTCTATTCAACAATAATGGCCTGTTGTGTGTTATTTTCTGTAAATAATTATTGGATCCTGCATTGGAATAAATAAAATATGGAAGCATCAGTTAAAGGAGTAATGGTGAAATATTCACCATTATTTATCTTAACGAGTACACTACGACAGCTGCTTAGTTGTGGTTGCCAGATTCACCGTTTTGGACCGGAATTCCCACTTTACAAATTATTTGTACAGGTCCGGTCTGTCGTCGCGACCTGACTAATGTCCGGTCTGAACGGTGACTGATGCGTGCGCGTGGACGGTGTCCGGTTTTGGCAAGTCATAATTATGGCAACTGTAGTACTAAATGCTTCGTCGGTAATGTGCTCTTTCAGTATTTCTCAAAATACTATAATTTTGAGAAATTCTAATCAAAATTCGTTTAATTTTATGAACGAATGTAAAATTTAGAAATAGTTGAAACTAAAACAAAACTAGATGGCAATTGCATTTCAATTCAATTTTTCAAAACTACATAGAAATTCAGCAAAACTATATGATCAAACAGCCTAAATTAAAAGTTAATCTTTCCTCTAAATTGTCACATCACATCTAATGTGTACACATGCAACAGTCAAATAATTACTAATAAAAAATAAAACTAAAAATGGCCAACTGGGCAATGTCTCTTCTGTCATTCATGCCTTGCGTATTCTGGATTCTACCACGGCAGGTTTTTATAGTTCTGACCCATAGCCTGAAGGAGAGCAGCTTGTGCATACCAGCCTCATACCTCACATCAATCATTTATTTTAAAAGTATGTTGCAGTAATCACGTTTTAGCACTTTTTAGCTTTGGACCCTTAATTAGAAGCTCAAGTTTTCCCAGATGATTACAGTTGTTTCATAGTTATTCTTCAACTATATCCTACTACTGATTCTGTGGATTACCTTTGAGGTCGTTCAGAACATGGTCTGAATTGTACGTATGAGCCAGTTTGATCTATGGCAGCACACCTGGTTTTGTTTCCTCTGTTTTGTCGGGTTGAAACCTGATGCATCCGCATAAATATACTTGTGTGGAACATTTCTGGAATCAGGTTCCATTTTCATATAATTACAGGATGATTATATTTCAGTTTTGTTCAACACCATGCCATATCACAGTATACTCTGTAAGGATGGTTGCACATGGTTTTCATTACAGTAGAGTACATGTTTCACATTACAGCATGAAACAACAGACAACAACAGTATAAGAGTACAGTATTGTACATACATACAGCATTGAACATACTGACATGACATATTCTTTATCCAGCCACTGTTCCTCTCATAAGGGGACCTATAAACTTAATCTCATAAAAAAACACGTTTTCAACGTACAAAAATGCCAAGTTACTCACACATACAAGACATCTATAACTCATTCATTCAGACTGCCAAAATCCAGGCCTGCCATTAAAAGTATTGATATCAAAATGACGCCAAGTTACGGTACTACAAACAATATAGGCTATCTTGCCTCACCGAAATTAAATAAGATGTATTCCAAAGCAATGCTACACAATATTTCAGAAAGAATCAGCAAGCCCGTAGAATTAGAGCTCCCTAGGTCGCAACTTGTGTACCCTTCTGTCCTGCTCCGTTGTCTGTTATTTCGTGGAGATGCACTTTTAGTGTTTGAATGGTTTATAAGGCATTTTGATAGGCTTATCTGCAGGTAGGAATCCTCTTCGCTGTTTTGGTAAGCTAGAACCTGAAAACTTGATAGTGGAGAATAGGAGCAGACGCATATGTCCCAGCAGGCTTTGCATATGAGAAAATAACAACAGTGTGAGAGAAATTAGGAGAAATTATGAAATTGCGTAGTTGAAACAATATGTTTTTAGCAGAATGGGCATGTAGGTGAAGGTTGACATGATCACAGACTATAGTGCGAAGTAAATGAAGTGATCACGAGCGAGCTTAGTTTCCTTATCGAACGGTATATATAACAGTTGGTATAAAGCATCAGTCGTTAAAGTGGAGGGTTAAGTAACGTGTGAAATCTATTGCACTGATGTGCTTTTGTCATGTTCAGTGCTAGTAGTTATAATTATGAGTGAGTCATGATTTTAAATGTAATGTTTTAATGGGGAGTTGCAGAACGTACATACGTAGTAATTGTTTGTATGTGGCTAGATAGAGAACATGGCGAGGTGACATGAATGTAGAAACGTGGCGTTTGCTGATAAGAAGGTTTTGTACGGTAGCCAAGTGAAGAAATATAGTTAGTAGAAATGGCACAGTGGTGGACTGGTGTAACTTTTTAATAAAAGGAATACATTTGCCGTCATGAAATGCATATGGGTGGCCGTGAGTGAGTTTTGGTAAAGCAAATATAAGCGTAAGAAAACGTTAGTGTAAAAGAGGAAATGATCTGCCTGAGGGCGAGGCGGGATTCAATCGTTCAACCGGAGGTTTACCAGTCTGTGACTTTTTTGTTAGTGCAGCACCATCACATGCAATGCGTGAAATATCATTAGCAAACCTGTCCGTGGTTTTAAAGAAGAACACAGGCCAGTAAGCACAGAAGAGCTCCCGTTGAATCCATATGGCTTTGCAATATTGTAGCCGGTTAATAAGTGAACGTGCAGACGGTACGTCATAATGCAGTGTATACGTTCGGTGAACGGCGGGTAGATATGGTGCAAAAGCAATAATTGAGAAGTAGTAGACAATTATTGGTTAGGGTAAAAGCAGGTTAAAAAAATGTGTTTCTAGCTGAAACGCAAAATCCCCTTTATTGTGTAGGCATGTGAAGTTGTTTATGAAATTCTGTCTGTTGAAATGGGGTCAGAATGTACAGAATTTAATGTGTTTAAGGGCTGAGTGTCTGTGGCTGTTGTGGTTATTTCTGTGGGGAACCATGAAAAGTGCCAAACTCTCAGTGCTGTATAGGTATGGGGCATGCCCCCACCAAGGTGTAACTTGGCGGGATGGCATACCTGCCATCCCAATCCCAATTAATCCTAAATTCTTTTATTTTCATCACTTGTTGCCAAACATGTTATTTGTATATTGCCAAAAATGTATGTTGCCAAACATACTCTTTGTGTATTTCCAAAAATGCAATTGTCTTGAAGGATCTTAGGTCTGATTTCCCTCAACAGATAACATTCCTAAAACAAATCTGATATCACCATTATTAAGTCGTAACATAATCTTTGCTCTGATTCCAACAACTGTTCTACCTTTCATGCATTTCAGGTTGGTTTGCATTCTTGAGTATATCGAGCATTCTGGGTAGAGATGCATTCCTCCATCCTTTTCCTGATTGGACTGGTTTTCGCACTGTCTGGAGTCCATGGAGGCAAGGTTCTTGTGTTCCCATTGGATGGCAGCCATTGGGTAAACATGAGAGTCTTGATTGAAGAGCTACATTTGAGAGGACACAGCGTTTCTGTGGTGCGAGCATCGGACAGCTGGTACATCAAGGAGACGTCCCCTTACTACACCGCTATCACAATCAATGGCACAGGGGGACACCCCAAGGAGTATCTGAGCTTGCTTGTATCTAGGTTACTGCATATACAAAGACAAGGTGCATCTGCTTGGACTCGCTATAGCTTAGACATGGAATTGAAGGATGGATTTTCCCAGATGCATAAACTCATGACTGAAATGGTGATTCGGATGTTTGAAGATCAGAGGCTGATGCAGTCCCTGCGCGCTGCTGAATATGACTTGGTACTGGCTGATCCCGGTGCAGGTGGTGGCGCTGTGCTAGCCCACTACCTTGGTCTGCCGCTTGTTTTTAATGCTCGATGGACAGTACATGGAGAAGCTCATTTGGCAATTGCTCCCTCACCACCTTCCTATGTTCCTTTCCCAGTAGCAGAGTTAACAGACCAAATGAACTTCCCCAATAGAGTCCGCAACATGCTTTACTATATTATCAGACCACTTCTTTACAAAAGCACTGTTAGTCCCCATTACACAGCTCTGTGCCATCGTTACTTTGGCCCTGAGGTAGACTATTTTAAGCTCTTTCAGGCAGCAGATATTTGGCTCATGAGGGTAGATTTTGTCTTTGAGTTCCCACGCCCCACTATGCCTAACATTGTATATATGGGTGGATTTCAATGCAAACCTGCTAAGCCCCTTCCAGAGGACCTGGAGGAGTTTGTTCAGAGCTCTGGAGAACATGGCGTCATTATTATGTCCTTGGGAACATTATTTAGTGAGCTTCCCCATGATTTAGCAGATGAGATAGCTGCTGCTTTTGCCCAGTTGCCTCAGAGAGTTATTTGGAGGCACACAGGGGACAGGCCTGCTACTCTGGGCAACAACACTCGGCTGGTCTCCTGGATGCCTCAAAATGACCTCCTGGGACATCCTAAGATCAGAGTCTTTGTTGCTCATGGGGGAACCAATGGAATTCAAGAGGCCATTTATCATGGCATTCCAATAGTTGGTCTCCCACTCATTTTTGACCAGCCTGACAACCTTAATAGAATGAAAGTGAAGGGGGCAGCAAAGATAGTGGATATTGTGACTTTAGACAGGAACATCTTCCTCAAGGCCTTACAGGAAGTGCTCTATGAGCCCTCCTATAGGATGAATATGCAGAGGCTCTCCATGCTGCACCGTGACCAGCCAATGAAGCCACTGGATCGTGCCCTCTTCTGGATCGAGTTTGTCATGAGACACAAGGGTGCCGCTCACCTACGCACAGAGTCTTACAGGATGCCCTGGTATGTCTACCACTCAGTGGATGTCATCGGGGTCTTGCTGGCTGCCATGTTGTTCATCTTACTGATTATAATGTTTGTTATCAAGTATCTGTGCTGCAGGGTGCTCTGTAAAAGAAAAATTAAACCTGAATAAGTGCTAAAACTTTTCAATTTTATTGACAAGAAAGAGGCTGCATGCCATTTTTACCTTCAGAAGGCCAATTATGGTAAATTCACCTTCAGGTTCCAAACTTTTCTCCCCAAACTGGCTGTAGAGGCAAGGCAAGGCAAGTTTATTTGTATAGCACATTACAACAAGGCAGTTCAAAGTGCTTTACATAAAACTACAGCTGCACAGATACTCAAGATGACAGAAATGATGTCTTGTGAGTAGAGCCCGACCGATATATCGGTTTGGCCGATATATTTGGCCGGTATCGGCCATTATTTGACTTTTTTGACGACATCGGGATCGGCAGTTATGCAGCCGATGTGTCCCGATTTTTAAATAAGTATAACAAACAAACAAAAAAACTGATTATTTATCTGTACTTGTCTGTTCGAACGTTGTAATTGCTATTTACTAGAATTATCCAGTAGAGGGAGCTCTAATACAAGTGTGAACTGCAGCAGCTGACGCGCTACTTCTGTAATAAGACGTTTGTCACTCGTGCCTCATCCAATATTCTCCACTGCATGACTTGTCTGCACAGATTCGATTGCCGCAATAAAGGTATGTATATTTAGTGAATGTTTTTAATTAAATGCGTTTATACGACCACTATGTTTATCAATCCTCATTATCAAGCGAGCGAGCTAGCTAACATATTTGGTTCACTTTAGCAAGCCAGCTGGCTAGCAAGCCTTTATGAAGTGGCAGTGAGCACATAAGCAGCGTAGGATCTACATTTCCAGAGGACATCACTGTATTCTCAAATAAATAACCAGCCAAAATAAAATAGTGATTGAATGCATCACACATTTGTTTTTTTTATCTGAGATAATGATATTAGCTACTATATAATGCTGTGTCAATAGCCAACGCGTTATTGCAAGCGAGTGTGTCATCTAGTCACGCGTCATCGTAGCAAGCTAACCAGACAGTAAAAACGCCGATAAAATACTTCTAACGTGGATCATTTTAAGCCATTTTATCTAGCTTTGTTGTGATAACATGAGAGAAGGATTGCTGTTGGAGAAGTGAATCAACCAACAGTTAGCGCGGGTAACCTGCACGAAAGCGAATTGTAGTTTTTTTCACCACCGAATTCTTATGGACAAGCCTCACGGTACGTATTTCTTCCAGTCAATTTAGTTTCATCTAAGGTTACACTTGATTCACTCATTAGCTCCGCTAGATAAAGTCTTACTCTTTGAGATCATGTAGTAGGAATAAAATAAGAAAGTATAATTCATTTACTGAGAATAAATAATAAGAAATAATGAGGCTATGTCAACAGCTAATGCGTTATTGCAAGTGAGTGTGTGTCATCTAGTCACGCGTCAGAGCGCATTGTAGTTTTTTTCACTGCCGACAGGGAAGCTCGCTAGATAAAGTCTTACTCTTTGAGATCATGTAGTGGGAATAAAATAAGAAAATATAATTCATTTACTGAGAATAGATACTAAGAAATAATAATAACAAATTAATAACAACAACAACAATCATAATAATATTCATAAAAATACATGTTTGTAACTGGAAAACTGATTTTTTTTAAATGAATTTTTTTATAGATGGCTGGAAAAGAAAGGAGTGAAAGCAACGTGTGGGGTTATTTTGAATTCACACCACTTGAAGATGGTGTTGATATTAAATTATATATATATATATATATATATATATATATATTATCTTTTACATTTTTTTATCTATCAAAAAGTTATTTGTGTGTTTATTTTTATTTATTTGTTTGCTTATAAGTTAAATGTTCTCAAATACAGACACTTTGATAAAATATAACTTTTTCTAATTGATTTGAAAATGTTGCACTTTTTGACAAAATATCGGTCAAAACATCGGTAATCGGTGGGCTAGGACTCTCCAAAATCGGGATCGGCATCCGTCGGGCTCTACTTGTGAGTAATCTTGTAGTTGATGCAAATGCTCCAAAAAAAAAAAAAAAAAACACTGAAGCCCTTCTAAAATATTGTAAAATCCTGTAATGTCTCCATCTGGTGGTCAATACATGGTAAAACTATTTACAAACTACTTTTGTAATTGGGGAAATTACCCATCTATTGTACATGTGATGAATATCAAAACACATTTTTTGACTTGCTGTAATAAGATAAATAAAAGATGTGACATGATGAGACCCATTTTAATCAAAGAGTAAGTGGCAATCTTGCATGCTGATTTCAGTTTAATTCACAGCACATTCAGGTGCTGTAAAGAGGAACTACAATGATGTCACCCAGACAAGTGCTGCTGTAGCCATGGAATTAACCATCTTCATGGAATAGCCTGCCTTCATAGAACAGCCCATTGCAAAAACAGGAACAGTTAACCACACAATCATGCCCTGCATTCAGTTTATATCGAAAAGAGACATTTGCAAAAATGAAGAACTGCTACTTTTTCTTGTCGCACCATTGATTTTGTCCTCCCCGTACAATTTTAAACCGGGACAATTAGCAATGCACGTGTGCCCGCATTCGATTTCAGTTAAACAGGGAGGGACATTTACAAATATGAGGTACTGCTTCTTTCCAGTCACAAAATTGATTTGGTCCCACTTTAAAACTCTCATATTTTCAATGTCTGCTAACCATGTCACCTCTAATTGTTAAAAGCTGTTGCATAGACTATAGATGCAAGATTTCATGCAGTATCTTAAGATAATAATGGATTCAACAAGGCGAGAACCTAACTGACCGCAACAAGAAAGCGTACTTCTCTTGGAGCAAGTACTGAAATGGAAGGCTGTGACAAGGGGTAACTTCAGCCCCACATTAACTTCTGAGGCCAGAAATTCAGAGGGTATCCAGAGTCACCCAGCAGATGACATCCAAGGGGACACGTAGTTCAGCACCAATAATGCAGCAATACCGCTCGCGGATAACACCCTTGAATTGTGCGTCAATCCCAGCAGAAGGTCCAGTATCCTGCGCTGGGGATCAAGCACCACTTGCACATTGATACTGCGCTACATGTGCCGGTTGACATGTATCTCCTCATTCTCACTGGTATCCATGATTATAATTATTGATACGCATATGTGTGCTGTCAGTAATTCCCACAACCTCGAGAAAGCCCACAATCTTCATAAAAGCCGCTTGGTTCTGACGGGTGAGGTTGGTGGGGAAATCTGTGAACTGCCTGACAATGTTTGGTGCTGTGAGGGCCATGATAGTGGCCTCTGTGGCTCTACTAATTGCTGACTGTGATGGGCCCAAGTCATCACTTTTGCATTGTAGCGTTTTCCCAGTAGCCAAGGACCAGAGTGTTGTGCTGAGAGCCTTATTGCGTGCAGTAGGAGAAGATATAACATGTCTAACATGGCCTGTGACAAACAGAGAAGATATAGCATCTCTTACAAAACCTGTGACAAAGAGAATACCCAAACAGTCATGGTGGTACCTTTTCAACAATTCCGTGTCACCAACAATTTCCAATAGGGTGTTTGAAAAGTGTGTGGCCTCCGCTTCTGTGTGTGCATCGCTGCCATCTGCTTGTGACTCCCTGCAGAGTTAAGACACCTCAAAAGCTTCCTTAAATAATTTAGGAGCTAAGACCATTCTTGACCGATAAGAATCTTTATAGATCGTACTTATTTGTACTTTACTCTGAGCAGCTTTATTATATATAAATTATATCAACATGTGCTTAAATGTTACCTATATTTTAACTGTATAAATGAACTGTGTGTTATTGCTGAAACAATCGTGGTAATTGGAAGTGAATGTATACACAAAGGGTATTACAGAATAAGGTAATAAAGTATTTAAAATATTCTGAAATTATAAAATGCTTTGTAATATGCTTAGTGTGTTTCCATACATTTATGCAACCTTGCTGACAATACTGATCTCCCACAATAGAATTAGGAGGGGTAGCTCAGCACTTCCACATTGTGGACTGATCTCGAGTGCAACATTGCAAAATGTTAGTTGCAGATGCACATGCACATACAATGAGCTGAAAAAGAAAGTCAAGGCCCTTTCAATTCTATGGTTTTGCATATTTATTTACTTATTTGTGGTTAAAATAAAAAAATAGTAATCATTTCGTGTTCTAGTTGTGTGTCTTGTGAGGTTAGATTTATCGAGGACTTTTGAGAGTTGGTTATGTCCTAATATTTTTAACTATAAGACTGAGAGAGGGTGTACTTCCCTTTTCACATCAGTGTAACAGCCCTAAGTGTCCAAAGAACAGAATAAGGAATCAAGGGTACGGGTGCATCAATACCTCTACCAGTGACTTGCTCATACTACAGCTGTCAGTGAAGCTCTTAAAATACTGATGGATAAACACGTCTTCTCCTCATTTCAAAATTGAAAAACATTTCCACATGGGATTTTTAGAGGGCGCAGGGTGATTTTGAAAATAAATGAGGGAAACTGACTGAATACTACAGAAGTGAAGAGCCACAGTTTTTGACCTGGAAATGCAGGAGGCGAGCTCTGAAAACACGTGACATAACAACTCACCTCGTCTCACTGAGCATAGTTACAGACAAAATAACAAAACTTGAGTTGTTTGTAAAACTTCATTGCACAAATTTAAACTGCTGTTCTTTGCCATATTTGATTTATCATGCTTCAGTCATGGACCACTTTCCATCCTAGCGACAAGGGTTTGCGGACAACATAAGGCACACAGAATTAAAATTACAGATTCTCATTGCTGATAAAAATGGAAGATAAAATGCTTTCTGTTTTTTTTCTAAATAGAACTAAATGTTTTTTATGAACATTTTCCTAAATGTTTTTTTTTTCTAAACTGTTTTTCCAAAATTGTATTCATATGTGAAAAATCATATTATTATACTGGTTTAACTAAATTGGACTCTGACCCCTTACATTTTTGACACAAATATAGATAATTCCACTGTGTGAATTATCCAGCACAGCATTTCCAGAGGAATGGGCAAATTCCAACCACATGTTCTGCCTCCACATGCTCACGTTCAAGTTGAAGTAACCACAAGTAGTGTAAATGAGCTGTGCCAATGTTATCAAACTACAAATAAAATCTGTCTCTCCGGAGGGCTTGTCAAGGTATATTTCATGCAATAATGTTTTAAGGCAGCAATTTGTTTGCTACAGAGATGATATTTTTTGGGCTATTTTAACATGCAAATATGCAATATAAACACTAGCTAGATGTTCAGGGAATTTTTCTTTTTTAAACAACATAAGACCTGATTTATCAGAGTGGAGAGGAAGATGTGAAAATAACTACTGCAGTTCACGGGAAATAAATGTGATAGGGGTGACAAACTGCTTGCTCATGTGTGTTGGACACTCCCCAACACCATATGTGTGTGTCTCCATTGAGTCATCCTTCCCTGCGATGGTGTCAACACTCCTCTTAACACACACTATGGACCAGACAATGGCAAGATCATTTTTACTCAGAGAAACTACTTCACTGCCCGTTCTCTTGCTCGTTCACTTTGAGATCGAAAACACCAGCAGAAGGTCAACTCTCGTGCTGTTGATAATTTTTGTGAAAAAGCAAAAATACAAGCTCAAGACAGGCACTTTTTATTTGGTAGTGACTCTTCAATACCCCAATCAAGGGAATCAGATGCACCTTAGTACAATAATGAGATATATTTCAAGTTTTTTCATCCATTATTCAGACACAAAATTCACAAAGCCAATACAGTATACTCTGGCTTTGCTAGAAAGTAAAAGGGTGTTTTAAATATGTAATCATTTAACATACTTGTATAAATTACAATCATTCTGAAGTAAAATCCATTAAATCAGTCCATTAAAAGTCAGAGCAGACTTGTTCATAAAAAAGAGAAAAGGTTCCCTTAAGAAATTACAAGGCACATTTACAAAACAGTGATGATACATAATACATTACACATAATACATACATTATTACAGCAGTGATAAAGAAAACCTCCAAATATGACTTAATAGGCAAAGATGAAATGCAGCAAGACAATTCACGTCATCTCGTAACTGTCTGCATCCTGGTTTACTTCTTCTTGCATGCAGCTTTGTTGGATCACGTACACGATGAGTCCCACACAAATAAACATGAGCAGAGCTATGCCTATAACCTGGAATATAAAGCAAACAGAAAACATAGGCATCAGTTTAAATCAGTTTACCTTAATAACCTACAAAAAATGGAACTTTTGAGTTTCAGCCAAATCACATAAGTAGGCCCATCCCTTTGCGACCATCTCCATTAATATGGGAAGGGACTGGCAATCCTACATCTCCAAGGTGCATTCTGCCAGCATTTCTTTTCACTCGGTTGTCCAACAGCTGAGCTGAACAGTCATTGTTTCAGAGGAGTAGTGCCCAGTTTATTCGGACAGACTGGCAGTTGTATGACTCCACCTGCTAAGGCACTGTTCTGGTGTGGATGAGCTCCAGAGTCTGGCATCCTGGTGGTATATTACTGCTGTTGCAACACTCAGGGAGTACGGGATCTCAGTGAGCAGGTCAAGCAAACGATCTGCATGAACAAGCTATTAAATGTCCTTCTTTGACTCAACATCTGTGCAAGCCTAACTTGTGAATTGCGGAGTAAAAATATTCAGGTGCTTGAAATCACATGTTTTGAGGGTTCATGCCTATCTGCATTTTCCTGATTTGACAGAAGCAGATGCGGTGAAGAGCACAAACACACAAAGTGGTCATTCCGAACTAAGCAGGGCATAAAAATATTTATTTATATAGAGTTTTTACTGTTGCCATCACACACTACTGGGCAGAGTCAGAAAAACTTTGATTAAAACTGATATCACTGGGTGGTGTTTGATGTGAAATCTTTTCAGTGTGGATTATCTTGCTATGTCTCATATAAACCTCACATTATATGAGACATAGTGAATTTTTCTTCATGACAGCTTTGGTGCTAAGTGCTATAGTGTCATTAAAGAACTAATTCTACAATTAGGGGAATAAAACCAATGGCACATTTAGTTATGCAAAATAAGTAATGACAGCAATACATATGACTACTAACTGATCAAGTCTGAAGGCTCCAGATGCATTTTTGGTTAAACTTGAGTCACTTTAGGCCTCTGCTAAATCAAACTGCAATGCATTTGTCTCACAGGAGTAGGTTTCATTTCAACTTTGGGGAGACACACTCCTGGACCACCAAGGGGTCTCCCTGCCCCCACCCAAAACCTATGCGTATGATTTGTCCGTAACTTTGAGTAAAGACATTACTATGTGTCAGCAGCTGCCATTTAATACTGGGTCTGGACTGGACACATCTGGTCAGTCACTTCTACATGTCCTCATTGAAAGAAATGTGCAGTCACATGTGTGTTTGTACCAATGCATAGCAAAAAGTACATTCGTCATTAATAGAATTATTTGTAATACAGACTGCATTTCAAAGAACTAGGTGTAAGTACAGGGCCTCAAATCTAACATTTAGTGTCAAGAGTAGCTGGCCTTCAATTGTTTAAGGCCAAATTAAGTCGCAAACTGCCTTCTTGTTAAGTCTTAGTTGAAAACAAACACCTCCAACAGTGCAATTGTTTTCACAGGGCCTCAGAGACCTCAGAAGTGATGATCATTCAGTACAGGGACAGAACATGTAAAATTTGGATAATTAACCACCTCATTCAAACTTTAAGAACTGGTCAGTTCTAATGAAAACATTGTGGTACACAGAATTGTGTTGGGGCCAGGACCGATCCAGCCCACCAAAGGAAGTCCTGAGAACAAATGCAGACAATAAAAACACAATAAACAGGCGGGTACAGCAGTACCTGGAGCGTTCCTCACCTGAGAGAGAACAAATAATTCCTGAGAGTGCTCCATCAGCTCCTGCTTCTGTGTGACGTTGTCGTCGCCTGTGGGCTCGCACCATTTCTGCGGGCCAGCTTTATCAACAATAACAAACCTGCCCTTCCAGTCCGTCTTCGCGCAGGTATAGTACTGGCCATCGAGAAACAGAAGGATCAGCCACACGAGCGCAGGAACCAAGCTGGATATCCGCATGTAGTTCTGGCATCCTTGTATTATGACCATGAGAGTAATAGCCATGACAGCTGGGATGACGAAGAAGGCGGATGAAAACAAAGCATTCCATTTAGGATTGCAGGGGCACTCAAACTCCAGCTCCACGAGCTTCTCCAGTCCCATAAGGATGAAGCTAAAAGCCGCATTCGAGACCAGAGGGCTGTCGCTAAGTTCATTTTTCAATATGGTAAGCCATTGTTTTCTCCTTTCCATACTAACTACTACACAAAATGAGATGTGTAGAACTGAAAGCTCTGACCGAAAGTGCCATTTGTGAACGCATTTGCAGCAGTTCGGTGACGCGTGGCTAACTGGAGTGGGGCCTGCCCTCCAGGCAGGATACCACGTTTTTTGTCCCATTGGTTTACAACAAAGGAAGGTGTGTTTGCAGCACCTACGTTCCACCAACTGACTGGCCGAAATGGAACGGCAGGCGTGGTTACTTTTAAATCGTATCCTCCCTCGGACATTGTAGAGGGAAGAGACTAAAGTGGAGGGAAAACCAGTGAGCTCTGTAATTGGATGTGCGCATAAGCTTATTTCCACTATTGGCAACACTGCAAGCGGTCAGTTTCATATAGGGTGTGAGATGAATGAATAAAACCTCAACATAAGCTGTTTATTTAATTACAACTAATTATTTCATTTCTTTTTTATTCCTGAAATTTTAGGTCAGTTATATCAAGTATATACTAAGTATTAATTAGATGTTCATGCCATAATCTGTAAATACAATAAATCAGTATAAATGCATATACATTATGTTTTGTCTGGGTTTCGGTGTTCAGAGCTATATTCAGCCATATTTACCGTTATGTGGAGCTATGCATCACTCCTTGACATCTAAATTCTTATTTTTTTTAAAAGGAAAAAGACTTTCAAACTTCCTATGGACAACATAATGTGAGTGAAATGTGGTGTCATTTAATCAACATTATATTAATATACACACAAAGGGAGCAAGTAATAGTTTCACTGAATAGTAATGGTTCCACATTCAGTGGAAGTGGATGGCAGTCTTGGCAGAATGCTGCCATATTATTCATAAAGAAGAATACATTTTGTTTCTCTTTAACACATGAGTATTTCACACAAGGGGAACAGTGAGAAATCCTCAGTGATATTTACCATTTGTGCCACACAATCATTTTGTAACATCCAAGTAAAGAACACATTTTGAAATTGCAGCATGAAATTATGATGTTGAGCAAAAATGAAAAAGTACATAATGCACTTAGTACAATCAACTAAATGTGATATTTACTTGATTACACAATACATATAATTTTATTTTATTACTGCATATAATACTTTTTTTTTTACCCTTACATAATTTAAACGTAATACTCACCAGGGCTCGGATTACATGGCAGCCGTATGGACATTGCCTACCCTACATTTTGACACATCGTCCTTTAAAAAAGCAGCCTGCATGTACCTGCAAATACCTTATTTGTTCCTGCACTTCCGGTTTACACCACCCCTACTTCCGGTTTTATCAGAATACAAATACAATTTTTTTTTTTTGTTGAACAAATACAGATATGGCATCTCCCTCCATACCTACTAGTTATAATTGTGAAACTGTCCCAAAATTTTGAATGAGTTGATTTGAGACCCACCTCTTGAGTGTAACTTGGTTTTGATAAACTTTTCTGGACAGTGTAACCTTTGACCAATAAACTTTTTTTGCATTATCATTGCAATTAGTAACTGTATCGGTTCCTTTCGTGCACCTGCACTTTGCACAGCTAGCTACCCTAAAACCTTACAATAAAATGGCTCCACAAGGTCATGATATCTGAAATATTTTGTATCTTGCATCCTCACAGCCAAACAGGTTCAGGTTGAATTCTAATTTCACACATAGGCCATTATCTACACCGACATGGGTTATAAATAAGCAGATAAGTTCATATTTACGCAGAAGAATATAAATATTTTTACTCAGCACTGTAGTCTACAAATTTGAATGGATTTACAGGGGAATTAAATTAGAAGCGGGAAACTATAAAGCAAGACATGTTGCTGCACTGTGCAAGGCATCCGTACCGAGTGGTGATATGTGAATTTCATTGTTCTGTTTCTCATGAAATGTGCATTCTAGGGTCTGCACACGCGCTGCAGTTATTTCAGCAGCTCTGTAATTTACGGAGGAATTCCACATTTCACCACATAGGGGTGCTAGTGTAGTTCAGAAGTATTGTCAACTATGTCTTCTTTAAGTAATGGGAGTTCTGTATGGTATTCTCTTACTGAACATAATCCAGGAAACAATGTTACATCTTGCCACTACAACATCTAGTACCACTTCTCATTTCGAGAATTGAATCTAAAATACATACTAAAAAGTATTTGCTCTGGGAGAATGCTTGTAATGTGTCGTGGTATGCTTTGAAAGGTAGAATAACAAATAAAATACAATTTGAAACCAGTGGTGGTTTTAAGTGAGCACATTCACCTGGTTGAATCCCACTAAAACACATAACACAGATTAATTGAAAATATGTTAGTCTTTCAAAATGTCACAACAAATTATAGTAACCTGCCCATTTAAAAGGATTAACTAACCCTGAATATCGGACTTCTGCCATTCCAAAAGAGCAGTCATGGAATACCAATTGATGTGCAAGAATGAATAACACCAAAACAGAATTATGTTTTAACTTTTAAAAAAATATTTTAAATGGCACAGCAAATAAAACAACAAACTATATTGAAAATCACATCAAAAAGTGTCACAATGACAATGTTTATATCATGCCTTGCTTTAAAATGTGCGGAATAATAATGGTCTTAAAAGTCTGTAGCCTAGCCTATATCTCAATTATTTTCGCTTCTCCACTAAAACATTATGCCTAATAGCCTACCATAATCTGCAGAACGACTTGCTAAAATGCTACGTTACTTTCCCAGTGAAATAGTGAAATTACCACCAGTGAAATTTCAATATTTTAGAAATTAATTTATTCCAACCATACCTGGCATGAAAGTCATTACCCGACGAATGTTTCACGTTCTCTTGCCTCCGTTGTAATACAAACAGCATGAAAATGCTGTAAACGCAGCTTGGCGCATCCTTAAACGCTACATCGGAATACCCTGAGTGATCACTGATGATTAAGTGTGTGCTAGAGTGAACCCATTTAAACCTCCCGCCCCCTCGCTCCCTTCTCTCTTGGCCCCAGATCGGCCCACTCAGCTGGCCCACTGCGTGATGTCAGAAAAACGTCACACAGAGGAGGCCTCACATGAAGTAGAGAGGGGAGAGGGGGCGGATTGGGGCGCAACCATCTCCTCCCACACCCGTCCGGTGTAGTCACTTTACCGACCGAAGACCAGCAATGATGCCCTGTTCAATAATGCTAGCGGTGGTCTTGTTCGGCGTGTCGATACTACGCTCCGTTTCGGCTCAGAACGGTAAGAATTGTTATTATGTTTATACATGACAGCGGCTTCGTAATGGTTTTGGTTAAATGATGCTGGTTCGAGAACATTACCTGATGCTGAGGATGCGCGTTGTCACGGTCAAATTCGAGGGTTTGTTCTCTATCACCGCTGAATATGGCACGACTTGCTATGAAGGAAATAGCCTGTTATTATCTAAATAAAATAAATACTGCCTGCCTCCTGGAGAGGGAGAGATTTGGCCTATTTTATGCATTTTGCAGTTTATTGTATTTGCGATTTGTGGAATAAAGGAAGAAGAAAAAATGAGTGCATCAGTAGCTAGCCTGTCTGCTAGGTGTCATGAATTCAAAGCTGGTGCAGAGCTAGCCAGCTGCTTGGCCATCTGTGCAGGGCAACGTTATAGTTTAGCGTATAGAGCAATTTCAGAACATTGTAGAACCTTATAATTAGACTAGGTACTTTTCGGTTACGATTTTAGGTTGCATTCTCATGCTATCAGATAGGCTTGAAATTGAACAGTTCCTGTCGAAGACTTGGGGTGATTGGTTCTGTCGCAAGGTGTAACATCATGGGGGCAGGGGTCCCACAATGACATTTGAATTTTGAACAGCAATGAAATGTGAAATATTGCAACATACCTTCTGCATGTCTCTGCTCATATGTCAGTCTAACGAATTGACCAATCCTGTAAATGAACCTGATTTACAGCAGTGACCTGCCTTCTGCATTCAGAGGCCTCTGGCTTGGATCTTCTACTATTATTTCTAGTGAGGATGTGGGCCAAGTGGCATCGGGCTAAGGATGTGTCAAGCCTGATGCAGCATGGATCAATGATCCCTCTGCGAGCTAAGCAGTTACCAGATACAGAGGTAATTATAATGATCATGACTGACATCACTTGGGCTGAACTAAATAGCTATGTTTTGAGGCTTGGATCTGTTGGCTGCTCTACATGGCAGTACACTAGCTGTCCACTGTGATGCTCATTCAAGATTCAGCATTTTCATCCAAATTCCAAGTAGATTAGTCATAGGCCTAAATTGTAAGAGCAAAGAGGCAGGTGGTGCATGTAGGTCTTTCACACACGTCATGTATTATTTGGCTTTGCCGTAATGCTTGGTTCATATTTATTTATGTGCCAAATTAATTTAGATGAACCAATGATGATCCTGAACATTATTTTTTATATTTTAATGCATATAACAGGATATGTGGTTTTGGTGAAAATGGGGAATTGCTGAAATACGCTCAGGGGGCCTTCCTGACTGCTGATCCCTTTTCAATCTGTCTACAACATGAAAAAATGAAATTGCGTTAGTTGGGCACAACGGCCGCTTCCTTGGACAAACTCAATCAATGCAACTAGTGTGCCTTTACTGCAGAGCTCTTTAGCTGTGATATAGCCTCATTGAGACACCGAGGTTTGTGTTGTTGTGACAACTTTTAATAAAAGAATTTATATTTTAAAGCAGGTCAAACAGAGCTTCTGTGAGATCATCACTGACATCACAACAGTAATGCCTTACAGTACTACAGGAAACATTGTGCATGTGAATATAGTTTTAATGTGCCCCGACAGCAAGACAGGACCACTGCCTGAACAGCCTGTCATGATTAAAACCTCATCAGTACTATCCTATACTATAGGCAGTCCATACCCTCCTTGAATATAACTGATCAGCCTCTCCTCTTCAATCTTCAGATCTGTAACTCAGCCAAGGTAGTGGCCTGTAGCCCTGTCATACAATCAAACTCTATGCCATGAGCGTGTGTGGGAGGGACACAGGTGATCTCTTTTTTATATTGAGTGTCAAGTGGTGAATATTTACTTTAATCACAGCACAAAATCTTTACGTGGTTTTGATTTAAAATTTTTTTTTAACTTTGCTGTAAAATCATGCATGTACAGTGGATTTTTATAGACTTTACACACACACACACACAAACACACACACATGCACACACTGTGTTTGTTAATGTCTAATTTGTTCCATTAGACACCACCAAACCAATTCATTTGGGAGAATTATTGCACGACATGATTCATGCTAACCACTCTGTTCTGTAAATCAACAGACCGTAACACGGTTCTTAATGCAAAAATCCAACACCTGCATCACCTCATCCGGAATATTTCGAGAGGTCAATTCCTGCAAGTAAGGAGGAACTGTAGCACAGAGGAGGAGTTTGAATTAAAAGCTACTGTATGTCTTTATATAACAAATTCAAAAATAGAGGTTACAGCAATCAGATTATGTCCACTGCATTGGATGAGGCACGTTCTAAGAGTAGAGCCTCTCTCCTAATAAAATAAATAAAAAACGGAAAATGATAGATCTAAAATGCACTTTTCCACACGATATAAGTAAAAAGAATAATAAGCAAACCCTGGTCCATTCTACAAAGTGATCCTACCCTTCGACAGTCTATCTGTGTACATCCACCACAGATGGGTTGGATGGATGGGTTACTAACCTGAAGGACTATCGTGCTACATCATTGAGTCCATAGCCCAAATTCTCCTATTGGCTATTTGCCCCTTCACATGATCTTTGTACTCCCTGCTCCAACGCAACAAATATAAAGACCTTCTCTCCCCCACGGTCAGGACAACGAATCAAATGGAAGGTTTAATCGATCGCACCACCACAGGAGCTGTATACATGTGGACATGCCCATGTGGCATGTCTTATGATGGTCAAACAAACCTTGCTCTAAATGATCACATAGCGGAACACAAAGAGGCTATAAGAGATGGTAACCTAGGCTATGCTACCGAAAAACGTTATGCCTATGCTAATCATGGTTCCTCTTCTCATACAGAAAGAGGTGGAGAAATTGTTATTACCCAAAAGGGAGGCCTATTGGGTTTGTGCCTTCAAACAATCAAACTTCTTGGTTTAAAAATTAAATTAATTGTGATTCTCTTATTTATTCCTAATGTATGTATTACAGCCATAGAGTCTCTGTTCTTCTTAGTCTAGTATTGTTGTAATTTTTCTTTATTCTGGACTTCTGTGCTGTAAAAAAAGAGCATGTTTAATATCCTGTCTGTTAACTGTCACTTGAAGTGTCCCTGCCTTATGCACAGATGTATCCATTCAGTGTTAATGACGCCCTTCACATCGTGATAACATCACTGTTGTCGTCTCTTTTGTCTTTACGTTCTGATGAGGAGTCTATCTCGGAAATGCTTTGGCGTTCTTATGGTTCAATAAATATTCTGAAAGGGTGTTGCTGTCCGAACTTGTCAAATGGTGAGCATTTATTTTAATCAGAGCATAAAATCTTAAGGAGGTTGTAGTTTTTTATTTAGCTTTGCAGTAAAAAAAATGCACATGCACACGAATGTGTTTGGTACTGTCTAATTTGTTCCGTTAGACACCACCAGACTAATTCGTTTAGGATCAATATTACAAGACAAGGTCCATACATACTATACTCTTGCATTTGATACTGTATTGACAGTATGAATGAGTATCTGGAACAATCCAATATGAGCAGGAACGGGTTGTGAGGACTCAAGATTCTGGAAGCATAGGAGCTGCACTGTACTCAGCATATGACCATTTTGTTGCACATGAGCAGATCCTTTTAATAGAATGGGACAGTACAGGGAATCGTGACATCAATGTCCTTTTGTTAAAGTGAACCCATTAACTCTTAATCGAGAGCATTGCTTCTTATATCGCTTTCCTCCTCCTTGTGACTGACCTAGATGCATTTGTGTGAATCTGTGTTCAGACGTTGTAGTGTTAATTGTGCATGTGAACGGCTTCTTTAGATACCTAAAGAGACAAAATCAGCTGCGTCCTTGTGCAATGCAGATAGATGTTATATTTGTCGGCAGGCGGTACTTTCTAATCAAATATGCAAAGATGCTAGTTTGGTTTGTGGCCTCTTAGATCTAGGTGGAGCCTGAGGAGACAGGGCTGCTTGAATGTCACACTGCCCCATTTTAGATGTGCACTGCAAAGAGAACCTGCATCGGCAGGAAGACAGCCAGCTTGCTGGGAGCCATGTGTACAGATAGTTTTTTCTCCTTTCACTTATGGACGTGGTCTGAACAAAACTGCCATATTACACTGGGCCACAAGACACTCAGTTACTCTTGGACGGTATATAATCAAATGCAGGTATACAAAATATCAGTAAAGATGCTGTAAAATATATGGAGAAAATGAGATCTAGCTGCGAACACGACAGCGTATTTTAAACTACTCAATACTGGAAGATTTATGTCGAACATGTAGCCTAAATGAACATATATGTAAATATAAACCAGCAAGGGAAAAACTAGCCTATATGAATAGGTGACACAGAATATGCCCTTGTTTCAAGGTTGGGCATTGCCTTTGTCAGCTGTAACGCTTAGCGTTTAGCACTCCTGTGATGCGCTCGGGTACCAAGTGTGTCACCTTGGCCATTGCTACCAAAACTGAAATCTAGGACACCAAACGCAGATTTCAGATGCAAAAATATAGTTTGGTCATGGATTTAGTCAGCACTGAGACAGAACTGGGAGAATATTCTGGTAAATCGATTAAATGCGAAACCACATTAAAGCATAATAAAATGTAGCCATGTTGACAGGTAGTGCTGTGCTGTAGACCTGGCAGCATATTAAAACCACATTGTGGGCTCAGGAAGTTGATTTTGCTTTACTACTTTAAACAGATTAACACATTTGAACTGAAGACAGTTGTATGTTAGTATGTATCACTCTGACACAGTAATATTTCCAGTTTTAATTCTGTGTTGATTCAGCTCTTAACAGATAACATTTGGTCCCACTCTAGAATGTGGGACCAGATGTTGTCTGGTAAGAGTTGAAGTAACACTGTTGGTGTTGAATTAACACTGGACATTTTACTGTGTACAAGAACTCTCCACTCACCTCAACTCTTCCACACAGGGTTTGTTCACCACAAAGTACTGCTAAAATGGATTTATGTAAATGCCTGTGGAAATAGAGCTAGACATGTGCATAGGTAATGGGTGATTTAAAGTAAATTAAATAACATAGGTGCTTTGTGTGATGTTGAGAGGTGCAATACAGAGATTCATGCGACCACAGCAAGTCATTGGAAGCGACTGTTAAACCCCTATGTGGATTTGCACGTATAGGACCAGGAAGTCCAAAATACTCACGTAATGTAGGCTACTATTAATGCAAACGTACTGTTTGGCGTAGTGCCTGTCAGTGTCGAATGAAACACGGTGCAGCATTGTCCAGCATTAAGCGGAGTCAGCCTGCTTCCTGCCAATGCGCCGAATACCACATTGTTGAAACTTCGAGTTTTATGGCAAGCGTTGCGTGCAGTCAAACCTAGAGGAGTGCAGGCTCGTAGCCCCCTGAGACACGGCCGTTTAAGGAACCGGCGGGATCATGCCGGCTGCTGTCTCTGTGCTGGGACCGCGGGGTGGCTTAGGGGCAGGTGCCAGTCAGCTGACTCACAGGCTGCATCGTAATGATGAATGCCCCCCCCCCCCCAGGGGAGCTACCATTTCTGTCTGCCGGTCTCAGCGTGCATCAGAGGCAGGGCCGGATATAACCCGTCACCGAGAACCAGTACCCAATTTCCGTTACCGGCACCACCCTGGGTCCTCCCACCCCCCTGGCCTGATGTTGGAAGGAAGCCTATTAATAAGCCGATCAAAGATTAATTTCCCTTGGTGAGAGCCTGCTAATTGAGTGGTTTCCAAGGGTGACCGATCCCCTCGTTTGCAGAAGAATTGTGTGAGAGAGGTACTTGAGCTAAAGCATGCTCAGGACAGTCGGTCATCTCATTCATAGGCTGTTCAACCACCTTGGTATAATTCCTGGACTGTATGTTCTTCTATCCTGAAACTCTGCAGTATGATTGTCGCTTTGATGTGACTATCAAAAGTACTATAAATGAATCCAGTCTTTCTGGTCTTATTCAAGAGACAGGCGAGAGTGGACGTACAGTGCTGGATCATGGGAGCTGTAGTTGGTATTGCCCTTTGGGTGGAGACTTTACCCAGTTTCCTTACAAGACGCATGATGATGGTTAATGATGATGCTCTACGCAGGAGAATTAGTTATAGAAAGCATTGGTAACCCCCTGTGTCTTGTAGGTCTTCTGTTGTAAAAGTCAGAACAGACTAGAATGACTATAGGCAACTAACTGGGTTTGCCTACAAAATCTGCCCATTGTGACTAGTAAGTTGGTTAGTTGTAGTCTTGATCTGTTTTCCCTATTCTCTAAATAAACTCTTGAGTCCTCTGCATGCAGCCTTGAAATGTTGAGCTAGTAAGGGGGGGTGCAGCAATGATATCACACGGTGAGTTGAATTCCATGACTTTCCGCTCCTATTAGTAGTGTGAAGTAATTAGCAGTCCATTATTGGATCTATGCAGGGGTAAATATAGCCATATTCCAAATTGAACTGTACCAACTTCAGCTTTGTTTTTTTTTTTTGTTTTTTTAGTAAAATACTTGTTTTGTTAGTGCTTATTGTTCGTAGCACATTGTGTTAGGGCTGCTCACTGAATCCATGTACTAAATAAAGGATTTATTCATGCAATAAGGAGCATATTTGGTCATTTGGTGAAAACTATTGCCTGATGACCTTGGATGCCACAACCCACCCCGTGTATTTTTTCCCAGAATAATTACCGGCGTTAATTAATGTCATTGGCCTCCAAAGTTACAATAAAGTACAGGCTATCTCAGGAAATGGTAGTCCCATCTAAATAGGGCATTAGAAAGGCATTCTGTGTATGATGTGAGGAATTGAAACTTTTTGTATCAAGTCTCTTCTAGCAGTTTTTGAGGTTTAAGCCTTGTTCCATCAGCCATCTACCTTGATGATTATCTGATGTACTGACAGTGAAATTATAGTACATTGCTTCGATATGGAACTGCGATACAAACAATTTATCCTGCAATTTTCATTGGTAAAGGAAGTAATGAGTCGGCCACACCACCGAGCAAATGATTTAGTTCCACCATTTCTGGCGGAATTTCAGGATTTCTCATTAAATATTGACAGCGATACTTTTAGTGTCTTCACCGCTGGCTGTGCTGCTGGAACATGGACAATAAGACACTGTGTTCCTTCCTCTCTTCTCTAATCTCCCTTTGAGGAACGCTCTCCGTCTAGACACACTATGGGGATGACTGGCCTGCAGATTTCTCTTCCTTACAGTTATGTATGTTCCGTATGTTTAATCACTCACGCAACCTAGGCCTATATCATGTGAGACACACAGTCAGAGACACTACAAAATGAAAAAATAGAAAAGACGGTGGTTTAGTGATAAAAGGAAAGCAAAGTTTAAAAATCTCATGGATTTGCCCCATCAGACAGGAATTTCAGTGCCCCGAGCATTGAATCTGATGGGATTTGTAGAGAACAGGGTACGCAGAAAACTGACTACTGAGACCATAAACTGTAAGGCTGGATTACTGCAGAAGAATTGAAGGTTAACCATATCTCCGGTCTGTCACCGGTCCATGTAAGCCAACATTAAACATTGACATCTGCCTAATTTGCATACTGGAAAGAAGCTGTATTGTGCATTGCAGCAATAAAAATACGAGACCCTCAGTCAGTTTGCAGTTTTGTCAGGAAATAAGCTGTAAGCTTGATTTTTGTTGAATGGATGGTGTATGAGTACGTTTCATCAGAATCAGACATTCTGTCCACAAAACCAGGCCAACTTAATGACATGATATTGCCCTTTTGAAACAAACCCAGTCAGAAATCAACTCTGTTGACATTTACATACTAGGTTTCTGGAAATCTGTTCTAGTGTCGAAAGATTCTATGTCCAATGTACATTTATGATGAATGTACATACACTACTACATAAACATGCAAACTACTAAACTCTGGGGAAAAAAAAAAAACATATGGTCTTTACCTCCTTTGAGAAAGCTAGTAATCATACATGCATCAATCACATTTAGGTAAGATTGTGAGCTGAGAAATAGCATCTTGAATAATTCACGAAGGCTGTAGAACCTCTCTTAACATATCACAGCTTTATTGGTGAAATACTGAAGAACAAAACAGCGAAAAACCTATCGATCCTAATGGATGTTTGTCAGGTCTAATGTTCATGGTCTATGAAGACAGTCATATATCTCATATAGCCCCATAGAATTGGGGTTGGGATACCTCTAGTCTGAATCTGGTAGAGCAGTGTTGCCCGAAATAGGCAGAGGTAAAGATATGAGACTAAAATTATAGTACTCCAGAATAAATAAACAGGAACCGCTGTGCTTAGATCCTGAGTAACCCAATAATAGAGCCCTGGCTACTAATCTACTGGCTACTCTCTCAATACAAGGAAACCTAAAGCTAAGTCTAAACTCACATATAAAAACTGGAAAGTGGTTCCTAGATAAGAGAGAAATGGAAAAGACTTTTGGTTTAATGCTTAAATAAGCAGGACAGTACTCGTTGTGATCATGCTAATTTATCACTCATCAATGTGGCGGTCGGTGGCTTAATACTGCATATTGCAAAGGAAATCATTTCAAAAGCCTGCAGCTGATTTTCACAAAGTCACAAGCTTCACCTCGTTTTCCTGACGACGGGATTCAGCATGCGGGGATGGTGGCGTGATGTACTAAGTGGTGCTTAGCGGGGTCTCGCAGGTGGTGGATCGCAGAGGGACCGGCTTTGTTGCCATAGCGCACATCCATGGAAACGGCTCTCCCACCAGTGTGCACCCACACCATCCTGAGATATGCGTTGCTGCAGCCTCCATACGTCTCGTCTGCGGCTCTGTACAGGGCCCAGCTGATTTTCACTTCTAAATTTATCCGTTAGTAGGCCACCGGCGCAGTAGATTTAGGCGCGCCTGCACTTCTCCTCAATTAAAGTCTTGCGCTGTGCCAGATCACGGTTGTTTGGTCCTCATTCAACAAGTTTCAGCATTTTCATATCAGATTTTTAAAATATTTTATATTTTCCCTAAAACCAGTTACAGTCCATGAGAATGTATCGTGCTACTTTTTGGTGGATAAGCCTTCAATTATTTGTATTTTTGTGCTCATGTGCCATTTATTTCATGTTCCTGGGGACTGTTTTTTTGGATTTCACTTTGCTGAGAATCCATTTTTACAATTAAACAACAAATATGTAACTGCCCTGGTGTTGGAATCTGATAAAGCCAGTCAACTGAATTCAGCAATGTTTCAATGAGAACAGGAAATCTGTTTACCTCTTTCATGATTTCTGCCTGTTGAACAAAACTTTGTCATTGACATGTCGCATAGAGAGAGGCACAACTAGCTAGGGATTACAGTACATCTAACTTTTACAGATACTGTTTTAACACTGATTCACTAGTATGCACATAAGTTCTTTCAAATTGACACATTGCAAAATAAGATATTCATGTATATTGGATTTCCAAAGGAAGCCTAGTTCTCTCAAAGCATATGAAGTTTATGAAATGTGTGTGAAATATAGGCCTATTTATGAGGTGTCTCCTGTCATTGTTTATCAGTTATCTTAAAAAATCATCTGACTGTTCCTTCTCACTTTAACGTTGTAAAATACTTTGCATATTGGAAGCTGTTCATCTCATAGCTTCACTGTGGAAAAGAATGGGTGTGACAAAATTAGCTGTGTAGCAAATGTGCTGCTGTGTAGGCACTGTGATATAATGAGACAAAACTCTTTTATCTTCTCTTCTATTTGGACCAAAGCACTTGAGGCCAGCTGTAACCTTACTAATAAATCAAAAGACAAAGTTGGTGCATTTTTGTTCACATGAGAAACTAGGACAAATGAACTTTAGTAGGGACTGAGGGCCTGATTTACTAAGACCTTTAGTGCATGCAGAACATTTTAGCACATGTAAAACCAATAATGCAACCAATGATTGGTCAAGGTATTTGGTTTGAACCAATCATTGGCTGTGTTATTAGTTTTGTGAGTGCTGAAAGGTTTTGCATGTGCTAGAGGTCTTAGTAGCCTAAATCAGGCCCTGAGAATGGTATGAAAGCTAGGGCCTGTGACTTTGTGCCGTTGTAGTTGTATACAGCTGTTGGTCAGTCTCTGTACCATACCGTATTGGTTGGCGGTATAATTAAGCCTATGTGTGAGTATAATAGGTAATGTGGGCAGGTGATGTATATTGAGAACCAGGACTTTTTGAATGGATCTGAAGGGAGGGAGGTGAGAAACGGCACCTGCAGTTTCTGGCGGCCATTAACCTGTCCATCATTCATGTGCAGTGTCATTTCTCTTTTATTCTTATATTCAATTCATTTTTCACATATGATTTGTGTTTTTTTTCCCCCCTTTATTTGCTTTTAATCATTTTTTATTTCTCTTTTTTTTTTTGCTGTCCATCCCTTTTTTTCTTTAACCCTGCCCTCCTTCACCTCCCATTCCCTCCACCCTCACCCCTCCTCCGTCCTCCTTGCTTTGCCGCTCCCCCTTTCCCCCCCGACGCACTTCTCCCTCTCCAGCTGGGTTTTTGCGGTCGCCCATGTCAGAGACAAAGCTCACGGGGGACGCCCTCGAGCTGTACTGTGACGCGGGCGGCAGCCCCGCCCCCGAGATCCAGTGGTGGTACGCCCAGACCAAACGCGGCGACTCCTTCAAGCAGCTGCTGGACGGCTCGCGCAAGGGGCGCGTCTCCGTGAGCGCGGCCTCCGGCAAGAACGCGGTGAGCGCGCTGGCCGTCGCGCGCCTCGCCCTGGAGGACGCCGGGACCTACGAGTGCCGGGCCAGCAACGACCCGCGCCGCAACGACCGGCGCCAAAACCCCGCCTTTACCTGGATCCGAGCCCAGGCCACCATTTCCGTTCTGCAGAGTGAGTGACACCAACCCTGAGGTCTATTAAAAATACTAAATAAAAAATTAAAATTAAAATAACACCCCTCCACCCCCACCGCTCAAAACTCACAAAAGAGCGTCGTGTTTCCCCACCCCCCCCCCAGCCCAAAAGGCAACTGTTGCAACCCCCTTCGAAAAAATAAAACAAAATAAACGCGCGTGAATAATTTCAAAATGTTTTATTTTTACACAATTAAAAGTGTGCTTTTAAATTGTGTGGTTCTTGTATATTACAATATATTATATATTATTTATTTTATTTTTTATTTTTTTGCTTTTTTCCCTTTTGTAATATTACCTACTGTATGCGTTTTCCAGTTTACTGAAAACTCCACTTTGAGTCCTTGAGTCTCTCGTTATGAATGACTGCAGTGAAAACCCAGTGGTTGTTGTTTTTTATTTTAACCCCACCCCTTCCCCCCCTCCTCTTCCCCATCATTTTTTCTGTACATTTATTTAATGGAAATTTTGGTTGCCATTTATGTTTCTCACGTCCCATGGGCTGTTTTGATTTACCTCCAAATCCTGACTCTGTGCACCTTATCCGCAAAGTGAAAATCCTTCACGCCGCTTTGAATCTTGCGCAAAGTTTTCTTTGTGCGTACCCTGCTGGGGAGGGGGTTGATGGGAAATGAGGAGAAGACACAAGGTGATAACCAAAGCGCCACCAAAGTGTGGATCGGTTTGGGGACCGCACCGGATTCTACCGGTGCCTCCGAATAAACGGCAACCTGCTAGCTGTGGTAATGGCTCTGCAGCTTGTGAGAAATTTCTAGAACAAAGAATGCTACCCTGAGTCTAAACCAGTTTCTAGCCAAATTTTGTACACGCCTTGTTTGCCGGTGTGTGTCAGGACCTTGTGCCTTCTTTAAATTAAATGTTAAACTGTGAATCAGTAATGACATTATATATGTCTTCATCTGCTCAGCAGTATTGCATACAAATGCCCAAAGAGAATTTTTATTGACCGGATCAATTGAATTCTTGGGACTTAGTTTCACGGTGCGAACCGCTTGCGGAATCCAACAGTCCCATACGCTGTAATGACATTCAGGCGTTGGCTCTGTACATCAGCTTTTTTTGTGAATACGGACATATGCGAAATAATCTGCCAGCCCACGGGCATTGGCGCTGTAATACGTGAACACAAGCTTCATCCCACCGATCGTTTTCATTCATCACGGTCAAGTGGAGATAATTGAATAGGCGGTCAATGGCAAATTGGTCAATTTTCTGTAGCTGCGGGGTGGTCAAAAGACAGAGCATCATTTACGATTTGAAATACATACAGCACTTAGGCTATATTCCAACACAACTGTGTCTGCAGCAGTTAATTTACAGGCATTATTTTTTTCATCATAAACATGTATTCTGTCATTACTGAATTTAAATATTCTCTATGGATATACATGTAATAAGCAAAATCACATGTATATAACAGGCTATACATGCTGATTCCGTGAGGCAGATGAGAATGTATAGTTTGTTGTGGGGAATTCTGGAGGAAAAAAACCCATTTTGTTTTAGTTTTGTAGTAGTAGCTGTGTTGGTTTGTGACTGTGAGTAGATCTGTATTAGAAGAACTAGGTAACACTATATGTGTAATGCTGTTGAGTTTGGACCTGCCCTCTTTTTTTCATGGGTGCTTTTTACAATGTACTCACATTATACCTCTGAGCATCTTTCTCAAAAATGCCTGCATGGTGTGTTAATAATGTCTTTATATAAACCTCTGCATGTGTTTTGTATGGACTGTAATGTTCTTTCATGGTGCCAGCATCAATATTTTAAAGACGAGTGCTTACATGCGTATATATGTTCTCTTGACTGGAATGAGTACTACTCTTGCAAGAACATCGCATGTTCTTTAATGCTTTCTTTTAGAGAAGCTGGTAAACATGTCAGATGAACTGATTACAAACCACTCAGCTGTGTGTCAGTAAACAATGGAATCTGCAGGAGCTGGCACCAGCAACGACGCAAAAGAGGCCAAAAATAAAAATCGATAAAAAGGCAAATAAAGCACGAGCGCAGCCGGCAAAGATGTGCAGCGACGTGGTTCGGCGTGCTGTGTCAAATTCACCGCAGAATGAGTCACATTTCTGAAGTCGCAGTGGAAGCAGGCGGTAGAAGAGATGCGCAGTGGTGCAGTTTCAGTTCGTCGCTCTGACAGAGAGAGCGTTGATGCACGGTGCAAAGCAATTCCATTTATTTTCTTCCCCCTCCTTCGAGCGGGCGTCCTACAAATGACCTTCGGATGAGAGAACCTGAGACGAACCTGTAGGCCTCTTAGACGCCGATGCAAATGTGTGAATGGAGAGCTTGCTCGCGTGTGTGTGTGTGTGTGTGTGCCTGCGTGTGTATGTGTGTGTGTGTGTGTGTGTGTGTGTGTGTGTGTGTTTGCTGTAGTGAGGTAGGCCGAGCAGAGAGTGGGAGCTCTGCTGCTGCAGAGAGCAAGCAGGGCTGTTCATCACTAGCCCTGAAGGCTATTGGGCAAGCAGCACTGCAGGAGAAGGTGCCATGAATACTGATTGAAGTCTCACACAGGCTGTTGAGCCTGGGTACACGCACACACGCACACACGCGCACACACACACACAAACCTTATTGGGTCCCTATCTCCTCACTGCCCCCATCCCAAGGCAGAAAGGGAATAACTGTCTTGATAATGTATGGCATGGTTTACACAAGCCACTCTCTGTTGGCACAGCCCATATATCTATTTTACTTTATTCGGACGGAGTGAGCCAGAGAGGGTTACAGATAGAGATGGGCTCACAGTACAGAAATGCACTGAAAGTAGATGTGTAGTATGGGAGAATGGTGCAAAAAGAGAAACAGGAAGCAAGTGATCCTTGTCCTATGGGGGGGGGGGGGGGGGGGGGGGGGTCGTTAAATAAAGCTGCTGTGTGTTTATGAATTAAAATTATTTATATGTATTTTTTAGCTCGCTATTTTATTCATGAAAAATGTTACATGCTCTTCCATGGGAATGTACCCATTATGAGAATTTAATAATAGCCGTTTACTGTCAAGGCTCTCTCTTCCTTCTTCTTTATATAGCTGTCATGCTGAAAGACCATCTCACACCGCTGTATCTGTGGTCTTTCAGCCTGAGGGGAATGCAGATATAATTTCCTGTGTTTGCTACAGCAGCACACGTCTTTAGTAACGGCACTCTGGCGCCGGTGTCATCGGCGATGGACTTTACATAAGGATGTTTTCTCTTTTGTTCCTCGTTTTACAGAAAGCAGCAGTTGATCATACCTGGTAGCAGTACGCTTGCAACACGGAAAGTTCCAAGTTAGCAGTAATTTCACGGAAAAGCTTTGAAATTAGTCAGAGCAAATTTCTATTTTATGTGGTTTTTACTCCTTTGACTTCTCAGTGGATGTAATCCCACTTAAATACATTCTAAAGAATGACTGATGAGAAAGGCAACTGCATAGCTAAAAACATGATTGCTGACAGGGTGCCCTTTTTGATGTTATAAAATTAGTGTCACTCATTTTATCTCACACACCCACTGTTGTTCCCTTATCTACTCATATTTCAAAAATATTTTATTTTTGTCTGAAAACATCAGAGAATATGCTTTCTGTTCAGCTTCTGTATTATTTTTCTGGAAGGCCTTGTAGGTGCTACACGTTATGAGCATGTGCCAAAGTAATGTCTCGTTCCAAGAAAATTTGCATCGTATTCCAAGCCAGACTACTGTATCCATTCATCCATATATCCCAGCATTCATTGGGCGAGAGGCGGGAAAAAATACTGCATATTAAGCATCATTTAAGTTGTTTTTGAAAATTGAACATAAAGGGACGAACAAAAAGAGGCTTTTTAAAGGTTGTTATGATTGTGTTGTCCTGGTTATGGTGTGGCAAAGGAAATTAAGAGACAGGATAGAGAAGGCTAGGTCACCCATGTCATGAAATGGGTGAGGAAAAAACAAACACTTCAATTTAGCTAATGCAGACAGAATCATAAATAAAACTATGCATAACTAAAAGGAACTGCCTGAATGTCATAGACACAACAGGTAGCTAATGATGAAAGGCCAGAGAATATTAAAGATGCATTAAGCTAGCCTAGTCTAGAGCACATATATTCATGGATTCTTTCAGTATCTTAAATTGACAAAAACAGTTCATTGATAGCAAAGGCTACCTTCTTAAAATATTTATTGAATCCCATTTTTCGATCTAAGTTAACAGTTTTGTCTTCATCTTGGTTTATGTTTCAGATCTGAGAGAAGTTATTTTGATTGTTGTGTAGAGCCCAAATTATTATTAACATTATTCAGCAGCCATACCACCCTGCACCCTGCTCCTGCCGGATGGCTGAACTAGGAAAGTGTGGGCTTGGTTAGTACTTGGATGGGAGACCACCTGGGAAAACTAAGTTGCTGATGGAAGTGGTTTTGGTGGGCCAGCAGGGGGCAATCTTCCCTCTGGTCGAATAAACCCCAATGCCCCAGTGCAGTGAGGGGAACACTGTGCAGTTGTAGATGCCATCTAACGGATGAGACGTCAAACCGAGGTCCTGACTCACTGTGGTCATTAAAGACCCCATGACACTTGCCACAAACATTAGGGGGTTCCCCTGGTGTCCTGGTTAAATTCCCAACCTGGCTCTCTCAAACTTTCCACCTAATCATCCCCTGATTTAATTGGCTGAAAAATGTTCTCTCCCTCTCCACCTTAGCTAAATGTGTGGTGAGCGTTCTGGCACAAAATGGCTGCTGTGTATCACCCAGGGGGGTGCTACACATTGTTGGTGCGTGAGGTGAGTTCCCACTCATTACTGCAAAGCACTTTGAGCATTTGAAAAAAGTGCTATAGAAATGCAATGATTAATTCAATCAAATGCTTTTTTTTGAATTGTAACCTGAACTGCCTCACGAATCCAGTACTTCATTTTTTGAAAGGGCTATTTTTTTTCATTGGAAAGTGACTACAATTGTAGACCATTTTTCCCCCCAAATACCCTCACAAGCACAAGAAAAGACAGATTGTGATTGTTTTATGGATGAAAATGTCAAGACTACTTTTTCTTCAGTGGTGGTGTATCACACCACAGAAATAAAGTCTGTCCCAGTCGTAAGAGAGCTATGAATAACCGCACAATATCACTCCAGGGAGTTCCAAACGCTTCTTTAAGCAGTTTGGTGAGAATATGGTCAATAAAAGCTGAACGGTTCATAAACATTGCTGCAGATGCAGTATCTGCCGAATTGTGAGACCTTTAATATCGAAGCTGCATAACATAATCTTATTTGTGACTTTGACATTTTACAAATTCACATTGCACAGGTGAGGAACCTCACCCTGTGTGGACCTGGTACAATCAGAATTTACAGAGGGTTTTATATTTATTTCAGTACTGTCCATTTCAAAATTTCAGCATTATAACACTTGCTTAGAACCCCCAGCTGATGTTATTAGGGTACATTGTTGAAAGAGGCCATATGTATGAAAAGGTAAAACGAAAAGGTTTTTGTTCCCTCTGTCTATAAAGAAAGGCTGGCAGATGTGAGTAAAAAAGCAATTACTAAAATGGCATTTTTTCTCCAAAGTACGTTGAATCCTTATTTCATAGCATCAGTGGTTAATTTACATGATAAAACAAGAAGTAACATAAAAAAAACAGCTGACCATAAGCAAAAGTAAAGAAAAGGTTGACTCTAAAGCCTTACCATTCATCAAATTTCAAATATTACATTTGCTTTATAAATACCTGTGCTTGGATGTTCCAGAGCTGGCAAGCACCAGCAATGGTAGCAGTAACAAGGTGAATGTTCTGGAAAACAACCATCCAGACAGTGACTGTCTAGAATTAAACTTGCATATACAGTACCAGATCTCAAGGTGACTTTTCCAGTTTTCTAATGGGACTCATTTTTGGTTTGTAATGTGTCTTAACAGCCTGTTTAATAAGACTGAGGCGCTTACTGATACTAATACTGATGTAATTTATGAATTTCCCTTTTTGATAAACATTCTGATAAAGATGAAATGTTATGTAAACTATTGATGTATATAAACAGAACTGAGTTTCTGTTTATAATTTTCGATCTGTTTTTGCACGTAACACTTGTACCAATGTGCTCCCATGCTCCCCTTCCACACAGCTCAAGTGCTGCCAAGTGAAGGGGTGACGTAATGGCCGCATCCCATCAAGCAACGACTGTGTGTCTGTGTTTCAGAGCCACGGATCAACTACTCCAATGACACGGATCTGTCCACGGGCGGCCCCAACGCGCCCATCACCCTGCAGTGCAACCTGACCAGTGCGCAAAGCCCCTCCCAGGGAAGCTTCTGGATGAAGAACGGCGAGATGATTTCCGGGACGAGCAAGGAGCTCAATAACACGGAATACAGGCACGACTCCTCCCCGCCGTTTGGGCATAAGACATTCTGGCATGTTCCTAAGGTTTCCGTGTATTAACTCCAGTCGGAAAGCCTTTTTGGAGCTTGCATGGTATCGCAAGTGCTGATACTGTTTCTCATTTTACAGAGATATTTGAAAAATGACTAAACCCACATTGGGAACACGCTACCTGAAAGCTCAGTACTGCACTGTAGCGGAAGTTACGCAATATGCGGTTACAGTGCAGTGCAGTCTGTGTGCTGCGGGGGAAAACACTTCCAAAAAATGTATATGTAATGATGTCAGATGATAGAAGATAGAATAAAAATGTATTTTTATGCTGAAGTATGCCTTTAACTTGCCAAACTGTCTGAAGATAAAGCTGCTGTCAGGGTTTATTTGCCAGTCTAAGTTTAGGGTGTCATTTCTTAACCCAGGCCAGAATGTTTGTGATGCAGGAAATGAATTAATTACAAAAAGCACTTCAAATGAATGGTTCCTGGCACATTTCCGGACCTGAGAAGATGCGAGGAGGCACTGAAAAGTCCTTGCTTCATCCTAACCGATTTTATAATCTTTTTTTTTTTTTGCGCAGGATCCTTAAACCAAGGGCAGACGATGCAGGGGAATACACGTGTGTTTTCACCTTTGAAATGTTGCCTCCTGCTAATGCCACCATAGAGATTAGAGGTAAAATGGCACTTGTTTTATTGAGGAGACAGAAACTGTCATTTTTTGAGTGCTTCACAAAGGCAGCAGCTGGCAAAAAAATGTGAGAAATACATTACATGTGAGAAATACAATACAACAGTTTTCTTTAGTTACCCATCCACAGATTAATTTGGGGGCATATACAGTGAGCTCCATATTGTTTGGGACCAAGGCATATTTTTTTTTTTTTTTTTTTTTTTAACTTGATTTAGCTCTGTACTGCACAATTTTAGCTTTGTAATCAAACAATTCAGAGGTTAAAGTGCACATTCCCAGCTTTTATTTAAGGTCACTTTTTACATTTTGGCCACAAATCTAAAATTGTGGAGTATACAGCCAAATATTTTTTTTAAAAATGTCTATGTGTATGTTGGGTGTACACACGCAAACACATCACACATTCTCAAGATGAAATATGGAAATGCATGTTTAGTTTATTCAAGGTACAAATTGGTGTGTTTGGGATGTAAAGATTCTGTCCATCACTGCTAAGAAACACAAGCTTACTGTATATGCGTATGTGTGCAAGCCGTATGCTGGAGGGCCTGATTGAAATGTACACCCAGGCTTTGTTAAGGCGAGTCTGTGCATGAGCTTTGTGTTCTCACCATTGTTGTTTTCCACTATGGTTTGTCTAACTAGCTTTCTGGCTTTTATGATTTAGACTGAATTAATGTGGTCAGAAACTGGTGTGGCTGGTTCAGATGGGTGTAGGTCAAGGTTATCTGGATTGGGCAATGTTGAATCGGACACAGTATTATTTCAATCAGTGAACTTCTTTGTGTTATTGGTTGCATTTAGGTCAAAGAAATTTAGGTTAAATTCATATCTATGCCATTGCCTGCTGTTATGCTGAAAGTGATCATAATTTAATAGATTAGCAGGGGTTAAAACGAGGGAAACATAGCAGGGGTTAAAACGGGGAAAAACGTGAAAAAAAATGGACATTTGCAAAAACAACATCTGACAGGGAGGGGGAGAAAAAAAAGCTTTTTACAAATGCAAATATAATAGCAGGCTTTCCAGGAAATTGAATTACTGTTATCGCATTTGGTGAGTCGCGCAGGTTAATTTATATTTTAAAAAAGGATTATAGATGATTATAGATGATTTCAATAATTGCTGACTATTCTACAGGATTATGTCACACTTTGACTGCTTTGGTGCCATACCGAGAAGTTTTAGTTTTAAAAATTTTTTCAAGTAAGTGGAAGAACAGCTCTGCTGCGAGTGTTTATGTTTTGGGGAGGGGGCCGCCCTGATGCTGAGCGGTGGTGTCCATGACACCCCCTACTCCTCTGCTCACCGCTCAGTGGCAACAGATGGTGGATTGGGGCGGTGCTTTGGGACTAAGCCCCTGGACCCAGGCCCGGCCTTTTCTGATAGCAGGAATTGTATAATCCTGCATGATAATCAGTTCTGAGGATCTGTGTATCTGTGTCTCCAGTCTTTCATTTTGTCTTTGTGTTTTCCCCCATACAACTTGCTAATCAGTTGTAATTAGAGATGAGTAGCGATAAATATCATATTGCTGTGTATAATCGTGTTCTTCTCTATTCAAAATATGTAAAAGGGTGGTGGTGTCCAGGATTGCCTAGGATCTCTTTTTTGCTGTACATTTTGCAAGTCTATAAAATAAATCTATAATATAATTTAACTGCAAGAAAGGCTGGATTTTAGCATGACATTGTCATAGGTCAGCTACATGTTAGATAATGTGTCACTGTTGTGCTTTTTGTTTGGTCAGGATTTGTAACCTGGTCTCAGGGTTATTTACGTTGTGGCACAAAAACACATTTGTTTCATTTAAAGGCCATTCAGGTACAATATGTGCTTTATAACCAATGGCATGTTAACATGGTATATGTTATTATATGTAAAAATTGAATATGACTGGTTAAGAATCATGCCATTGGTGATCAAAAAGAACCATAGTCGTTGTATTTTGTGACCAAACATCTAGGACAGGCTTGCTGTCATTCAAAGGAGAAACATGCTAACACACCCCTGCCCAGAACTGCATGTGTGTGCCTGTGCAGCTCCTATGTTTGTGCTATGTGTCTGCTATATGTGCGCTATGTGTGTGCTTGTGTGCACTATGTTTGTGCTGCTGTGCATTATGTGCGTGCCTGTGTACACTATGTGTACACTGTAATTGCAGAATTGCACAACAATGCAGAAAAAGGCCATATCACCATCACTGTTTAATCACATTGAAAGAAATGATCTGAATTTATTGAATGAGAAGGAAACAGCATCTGCTTTTGCAGTTAACAGCATCTGCTTTTAGAACTAAAAGCATCCATTCAGAATCATGCAATTTACCTCAGCAGCAGCAGCAGCTGTGAGATGGTAAAACTTCAGGAGTTTCAAACTGGGTTAGAACTTCCATATTGAGCGTTTTTGTGGTGAAAAGTAAAACGTGAGCTATATTGGGCTTAACCTAGTCCATTTATGTTATCTCAACACAGATTTCCACCCCTCTAGATAGATGTTAGCTTTTGCTCCCTGGGTTTGGGCATCAAAGTCTAGGTGGTAACTAGCATCATAGCACTTCACACCTGTCTGACTGAGGCTTTGCTGTTTTTCCCAGCTGCCCCTGATATCACCGGCCACAAGCGCAGTGAGAACAAGAACGAGGGCCAGAGCGCCCTGCTGTACTGTAAGTCCGTGGGATACCCCCACCCTTTGTGGACCTGGTACAAGCTGGATGCAGGCAAGTCCGTGGTAAGCGCCCTCTACCCATCTCAAACTGGAGTGTGACTCTATGGTACATCTGTGGGTTATTGTGTAACAGACTGCACTATAGGAGATAATGGGAAGAAGGCCACTCCTTCAAACATAGAGATTCAATCAGAATGAGAAACTGTAGAAAATAGTACTGTAAGTAGAACTGTGAGCTTGAAATACAGTGAAGATTAAATTAATACTGCAGAGGTGATAAATGTTAGAGTGAAATGCTTTGTGGTGAAAAGCTGATCATTTGGTCCACTGGTTCTTCGAGATACACATTTGTCTTCCTCTCTATTTCCCTCTCTATTTCTCACTCCCACCCTCTCTCTCTCTCTCTCTCTCTCTCTCTCTGTCTCTCTAGGAAATTGACAACTCCTCCGGGCGGATTTTCGTCAGCAACAAGGACAACTATACGGAGCTGAGCATTGAGAAGCTGGACATCGGCGAGGACCCGGGCGTGTACCTGTGCAACGCCACCAACGTGATGGGCAGCGCGTCCATCCCCACCATCCTGCGGGTGCGCAGCCGCCTGGCCCCCCTCTGGCCCTTCCTGGGCGTGGTGTTCGAGGTCCTCATCCTGGTGGTCATCATCGTGGTGTACGAGAAGCGCAAGCGTCCGGACGATGTGCCCGACGGTAAGCCGCCGCTCACCCCCCTCACACCACCCCCCCCCTCCCCCCAGCAGCACTGCGGTCCCGGCCTCTTGCCAGATTGCTTTCCAGTCTCTCGGAAATTAAGTTCCTCTATCGCTCAGACTGCAGGGGCGTCTGATCTTGTCCAATTGGCTCGATGCCGCAGGATTGGCAGGATTATGTACCAGTCCTGCGCTGAAATGTGCAGCTCAACTAATCCACTAATTGTGGTCTTTGTGACCTTAATTTGTTGAATGAGCCATTTTGGTGCAAGGGTAGAACAAAGGCCTGAACACACACTGATATTAGCCCCCAGAATTAGAGAGAGGAGGGAAGCGGTCTGAACCTAATGCGTTTCTGCCTCCACCTCTCATTAGGTTCTATTGCCCTTTGCACTGTAGGGCACCCTTCACATGGCTCAGTCAGCACTTTGTGCTGAGTAGGGTCAAGGGAGGGATTCTGGAAACTGTAGTTCTTCTGCGCTTCAGTGCCTCAAACCATATTTATGTGCCAGACAGGTTTACACTGCTGAAGCCACAGCCTTTCTGATTTACACCATAAGAAACGTGATTACTCTGTGTAGGCGGAGAAGGCCAGCCTTCGGTTATTAGTTGCTGTCGACCGACGTTTTCCCAATCCGCTCAATTGGTCCTGGGGGTGGGGTGGGGGGGGGGGGGTTGCCCGGCACGAGGGGGGTCACTGCACACGCCGCTACGACCAATAAACCCAAACACATGCCCGTGTGACCTTTGCAACCCGGCATGAGTGAACCGGGAGGAACCGCATCAGGTCTCCGTTTATTAACATTTACGAAGCCTACCGTACAGTAAGAAAGCCACAGAGATGAAGAGGGGGAAAATGGATGCCAAAAACCAGAGTGAATATCACTTTAAGAAAATAACTGGCAGACAGGCATGGCACCCCTTACTGTGAGCTTCTGAACATTAACAATAAAAGGGGCTCTCTGTTCATTTGGAAAATGAATTTGGACTTGAGACGTGGAATGAAAAAAAATTAAAATTAATAATAGATTGAATTTCAATTAATTTTCTGAAGTGAATGAACCAAAATGAAATTGAATGCTGAACTGGCTGATGGTTAATGCAGTTAGCTAAGTGGTTGGCTGGAGTAGGGACGTTTGATGGAAGCAAATCAAACTAATGTAAGGGTGGAAATGATACTGCTTCTCAAGGGCAGAACGCACTGCATTGATTATAGTCCTTTAGCGCCAACTACTGCTGTACATCTTTGGCAAAACCAATGGTGCTTCCCTCCCATCAGTGGTGTGGGCAAACACTGGAGGAAAAAAAAAGAAATTGTAAGTGAAGTGCCAGAAAGTGCAGTTCTTACATCTCCAACATTAGGAATTTTAAGGTTTACTTAACCATGCATGAACTAACTGCCAAAGACCACTTAAATTATTAGAAAGACAACATAACAGGGTGGATGATCAAAACAGGCTTCTGTTTGGACCACTTTCCTTTGTATATGTGGTGCCAAACATTAGAAAAGCAAACAGATCCTTCACCAATGCTGCATGTTCTTCATCATTTTAATTCAAAACTAATTGCAGTGCACCTTCCTCTACCTCTTTCCCTCTCTCTCTTAGGTAAGTATTGGAATTGTATTTGCAAGTGCAATGAGTCTTCAAACACATTTTCACCTTAACATTTCCCCCATATTTATACCATTCTATGCCACAAAACATGTTGACATGAACAGTGGTTGATTGACCACAGCTGGTCCAAAGTACCTGATCTGTAGCTACGTTTCTATTTAGCGAGAATGGAAGTGATTTAAGATTCTCAATTTTGCGTGATGTGGCCAATGGAAATGAGCACTGTGGACATAAAAAAAGTTTGCTGAATTCCGGAAAGCCCTATACCTTTACCAATGCAGTACTAAATGCAATGATACGTGACTTGCATACAAGAAAATCGTAAGGATTTGATATAGGCATGAAAATACTCTTAAATTTGTTTTAAAAAGTAATTTGTAATATTTGTCAAGGTTTCTTTAATTGTAATGTGCGTGGCTTGTTAAAGTCATGTGATGCTGCATTCTTTTCGATAAAACAGAAATTTCACTACATAGGTCTTGGCGTTGCTTTATTTTGTAGTACTCCAAGGTGTATTTATAGCAGCATTCTAAAGGATATGTAGCTGGTAACCATGGAGCAAATTATGAATGCGAAATACTAAAAGATTATGGACCCATTTATTTGGTTGTGTGAAATTTTACATAAACCCCTTCTGAATTGGAAGCGGACACCACAAAAGTTAATCGGTTTGCTCAAGTGTATCAGGTTGATAAACAAACCATCAGCCAGTGCAATGTTGCCCTGACAAATACTACATTATTCATATGTATGGAGGGAAGATTCTTTCTGCACAACTGCTCTTTGCTTCTATGTATGTAGGTTGCTGCTGACCACATTATTAAAAACTGTGTCATGAAAAAATGTATATGTACTGTGTGTGCCAGAATGCATATGCTCCTCTACTGTGGTACTTGGAGAAATGAACCACAAAGGTCCTGTTTTAATGGCCATAAAAGGAGTCCTGTGAAGGATACGAGCAGGAGCCATGACCAATCAAGAGCTCCCACATTCACACGCATCCTTCATGATTCAGCACAAATCTAATGAGCACTTTATACAGGCCCGGGGCTGTTTTTGTTTGTTTGTTTTTTCACATTCTTTTTAACAGTGCTTGGGGGTGGATGAATGGAATGGGGTTCTCCTGAAATATTTCAGAGCTGAACAAAGGAAGGAGCAGGGATATTTGGGACAATATTTTCTTTTGACTCAATGGGTTGTTATGACTTCTTTTTCCCCTCCCTTTTCCAAATGGCACCATAACCTAAACATGGGTGGTAAGTGAGAGATTCTGCATGCCTTAGAGATTGCCTTATCTATCAGCTTCTATCAGACTCTACTACGATCCATCAAGACCATGATTTTGACATTCATTAATTTTTTTAATCGCAATTAATTTATTTTTTTGTTCCATCATGCATTTCAATGTGCGCTGAGCTACAGGCCGTATCCATCCACACCCATGGCTGGTTTCGGACATAAGCCAACGCATTTCAAATGAATTATCCCTTCCCCATGTGTTTTATTTCCAACCATCGTGTTCGTGTTTTTATTTTATTTTTTTTTGCCGTTTTCTGTTGCCTGTCATGTTTACACGTTGTGTTCTGTTTGACAAAGTTTTTGGAGGGGTTCTGAAGGAGCGAGCGGGGACGTGTAGATTACGGCAGATTATTTCCATGACTTTATGAACAGAATCAGAGACTAAATCAAATTTCCGCTCCAAGGTTTTATTTTCACGGAACCTTGGGATTTCGTCTTTTGCATTCGAGAAGACATTGTCGGTTTAGAATTGGTCAACCCCAAAACCTCATCACCGCCTTTTATTTTGTGATGTGCATTGTTTTTAAGATGGAAACAATGCCCCTCGCCAGTTGGATCTCTAAATATGTTCACATTCACCCATAATGCGGCTTGGCATCAAGCAATAACCCCTCACTGGTTTTCGAGAGGTTATAGTTTCGTTTATTTATGGTTGTTCTGTCATTTTATCGGGGGGAAATCCCACACAATTGTTCTTATCGGTGTTCGTCCTTATGATTTAGATCGTAGTTTTAATGTCTTTGTGCCTTGGTCCGGTCAACCCAGTCACTTAGCGCTCCGGCGGCAGTGGGGGATGGGGAACGGGTGGTGGAGGCGCAGGTTTCAGTGACCCGCCCGTGCCCGTTCCCCCTGTCACGTGACCACGCTGCCTAAACGCTGTGTAGGTGCGCTTCCATTCCATGTGAATCCTGTGGAATCCTCCTGCCCTCAGGCCTTCAGCAAGTAGCACGGATAACACTTTGTAACCACGTTTTCTCTTATTTACGTATTCTTTTGCCATGGCATACGCACTGCACAGTAGGGCTACAATCTAATCTCTGTGCTGCGGCTTTACCTCATTGCTACATGTTGTCTAGATGCGCGATGATGCGAATTATCTCACGTGTTAACTGAACCACAGCACAGCAAAGCTGTGCTCACCGCTTTAGGTGGTTTTATATTAGTCTGCATTATCATAAAAATCATTGCTCATGGACGCACTTAAAAAGGCCGACTGTTTAGCCTAATGCAGCGAAGAATGTGATCAGTGTAAAAAGAATTCTTAAATACAAATAGGGCCTTGCATTTATCATTTGAATTCACGTCAAATATATTAACAGTCCGTGGAACATTACTGCTCTCAAAATGTCTAGTGCACAATGTGAATTCAAACGTGATGTGAATTCATTGGTCAGAAGAAGCACTGAAAATGATGTGCAGTAGAATCTTATTTTATCTGTACATCTGGAGAGACAATCCATAAGTTTGGCAAAGCTCTGATTAGGCTGAAAGCTGGTGTCAGCAGCATTCCACACTATAACCGTTGATTTTATTTTTATTTTTTATTGTTTGTCTGGTCCATTTTTCTACTCTAAAATGACTGAACCACTGGAACTTGGGGACAACATGAACTGCACCAGCCTTGAGTTGCAGAAATTAAGCTATTGCCTCTGAAAATAAAAAAGTCCACATCAGTTGCAGTACTTCACAAAGGCCATTTTACAGTATGCTGTGGTTATCATGTAACAGCCATTTATCATATTTTTTATTAAATAATATGAACTTAATAGAGATATTTTTTAAAACTAACACCATCTAACAAAAATAACACTTCCACTAAAAAGCAGAAAAGGTTTTTTATGATTGTAGATGCGGGGTGCCTTTGAAAAACTGTGTCAAGTCGACTAACTTTGTTTTTGTTTTTTTTTTCTCCTTCCTACTCCTTGCCTGCCCAAGATGACGAAACAGCGGGACCAATGTAAGAACCAGAAAAATCAGCATCCTTCTCTGTGTATAATATTCCCTTCTCTGGCACTTTGCAGATCTGGAGCACTTGGCTCCCTTGTGACTGTCTATATTATTAGATTATAGCACGCTAAATCGTGCTTGCTGATGGCCAGCCAGTAGTTACTTGTGACAGTCAGGAATGCTAGTACACACCTGTATTTTGTAACTTATTGTTCTATTAAAATGGGTTACTGCAGGAACAACACAAACCACACATCACGAGGACCTCCATAGTTTTATAGCATCCGTTGTCACATGATAGGAAGGACAAACACCTGACCTTTACTATTTAAAGAAGACGCTCAGTGAATCTAGGCATAAACAAATTTGATTCAGTCACATAGCTACCAAGCAGACAGATGCTAATTTTGAAATAATTTAAATACTCTCAAATTGAAATCTGGCTAACAATTTTTCACCCTTTTATTTGAGTGAGGCGCGTTCAACCTCAAATTTAAGGGAAAAAAAAATCTATCTGGTGGATAGTCATTTGGAATAGGGTGGTCTATTGTAGTTACATTTGTGTGAGTTAAGATTAATACAGATTAATACATTAATACAGAAACAAGAATATTACCATACTTGGTACATAGATTTTGTAAAGGCAAGACAACCTGATTTTTGCCTGCTTGAGCCAAGCAGAAGGCATGGAACACCCAGAAATGAATCGTCATTTTAAAAAAAAGAAAATAATGATTTGCGCTACTCTGGTTAAATGCACCCGGAAGTAACTTTTCTCATGGTCTTCGCTCCATCAGGAAAACAAATTCCACAAACAACCACAAAGACAAAAACCTGCGCCAGAGGAACACAAACTAAGCAGACTGACCACCGAGTGAGTACTTTCTCCCGGACTGCCTACATGCCGACAATGCTCCTCTTGACAGCAGTAATTTATTCATATGGTAATCCCATTAATAACAACTGCCGACTAATCAACACACAGCGTACTACTGAACCGCCCATTCACCTTTACGATGCAGTTAACGTTGAGGTAAAAGCCATCACGACAGGTCTCCATCCGACTGCCGGCGGGAAACAGGGAGTCGGCGTTGTTGTCCTGGGGGTAACGTCCCTCCTCAGTTTCTTCTTCCTTTCCAGATGTCTAAATGAGTATCTTGCCCGTGTGCAGGAACCTAGGACGGAGCTCCTGGCAATTTTCAACGAAGCATGTCAATTTTGGAGTATGACCCTTAACACCTCTCCACTGAAGGCCGAGGGTGTGGTGGCCATTTTAAGCATGCCTTGTTCAGTCTTAACGTCAGAACGCTGGGACGGATATCGCTTCAGTCTGTTAAGAAAGTGTACACATTTTTTCTGTGTGCTCTTCGTGTTGCTTTTTCGTTGTCATTTTTTTATTTATCATTTTCATTGGCAAAGACTATTTTAACCTTTTGTTTTATTATGAATTGCATGATATTAAGAAACAACTTTTTGTTGAATTGTTAAGCAGCTTTGCAGAAAATGGATTATGCTTGTTTTTGTTGTTGTTGTTTTTAATCAAAAACTTCCAAAAGGAAAAAAACACTGCTTTATTCTGGTAGAATACTTTTTTGTACATTCTATCATTCCATTGCATATGATTTGATACAGTGGAATTGAATAAGGAATATTACCGGTTAGTTATAAAGTAAGGGCTTCACGGTGTCCAAAGTATTTAATCAAGGAGAAATGAATGAAGAAAATGTACTATATATCAAGTACTGAAAACAGCAATTAAATGGTGCAATTAGATGTCTTGTACATATTACAAATAAGTGTTAATTATTATAGCAAGTCTGTATAAACTTTATTTTATAACGCACATTCTCTACATTTTTTATTTTTATTGCATTGAAAATATTATAAAGCATGGCTAATATCCTATGCAATATTTACTCATATAGGCCTATTCAAATTTCAAGGCGAGAGCAGTTTGATTTTCTCAATAATAAAGCTTTAATGTTGTGGGATCACTTTACAAAACTGGTGTACTATAATACACTTCTGTAGCTGCATGACTTCTCTATAAATACCATGTATAAGTGTGTTGCAATGGAAATTGACCTACATTAGGGTGGACAGCAGGAGGGAGTAAAAGGCCACAAAGAACATGTGAAACCAATCATTTTTAAGAATAAACCACTCCAAAGTACCAATGTGTCTCGTTTCTTTTCAGAAATATTATAAAGATGGATAAAAACAACAAACAGCAAACGTCATTTTAAAGAGTATTTTCCAACACAATTTTAAAAAATTAATTTTGGTGATCAGTGAAATTGCCAAACTGTGTCAGCAAAAAAAAGCAAAGAAAAAGTCTCTGATTGTGAGCCAAAATCAAGGACTAAGTTTAGACCAAGGCAGGTGTGTTACCAAACCTTGAATATCTCTAAATTAGCCACGGCAACAAAACCAGAGGACAGCCTCCCGTACCACCTGCCAGTTCCATTTCATCCAGCTTGGGCGCCTGATTGGCTCGCTGTCCTAGTCCTGGGCCAGTTTCTTCAGCTCATTCTCCACCTCCTCCACCAGTGCTGGGAAGCTGTGGTCCAGGAGGCAGAGTCGGAGGAAGGGCCCCAGCTCCTGGCTCGGTAGGGCAGAGTGGCAGTACGCCAGAGGCAGGGAGGAGCCAGGCTGCCCCAGGAAAGACTGAGGAGGAACGGAGTAAGAACAGGAGGCGGTGGGGGGAGGGGGTACGGGCCAAACCAGGAAGACTAACAAATGATCAAATGTTCCCAGAATGAACATGTATCACAAATGTGTGTGGTGCAATAGCTAATATTCTCTCTACGTTTTATCGCATAGCTTGGAAAAGGTTGCGCTGTAACTGTATCAAATCCAAGTGTTAACAGGTCCATGGGTTATTTTTGAACCTGATGGCTGTGGTCATACTGTTTTCGGTGCTGTGTAAACAAATTAAACGTATGTAACTAAATAAATATTACCTAATAGCTGAAGCACTGCTTAACAGGTTCTGTAGCGCACATTTGTTAAATATTGTGATTTCATCCAAAACACATTTGACTCCAAGACACATCGTTCAAGGTTGAAATCGTCTTCTCGTCCGCCTGTTTTCTTAGGGTTCTTTGTTGAAGCTGATCAGAATATAATGACTGACTTATTTTCCATCGCCATGTACGCAAAACTATAAAATCTGTAATGCTTCACATCCCTTCCCCAGAGTACAATAAGACTGCTACTGAACCTGCACAAGCTCTCTCACAGATACTGAGTCTTGTTTGACTCCAGGTACGTCATCAGATGTCTCCTCCATGGATGTCTAAATGGCAGGGCAAACAAGGATTACGTTACTTGGGACAGAAAACCTTTACAAATCACTAAGTGTAGGGATGTATCTTAGAGACAAGTGTGTGTATGGCTTCTCTGATTGTATACAGTACAACTGCAACAGCAACAGCAATTTGCAGTACACAAGCAGTACAAATTCCCTTGCAATTTCAGCTCATTCACCGAGAACCACCTCCACAGCTGCTGCATAATGAATGTGGGTGACTATATGAGAACGGTAGGTTAAAATATATGGCTGTAATGCTGTGTAGCAGGTGCATAACTGAACAAGCCTCCGATGTAATCATCTGAGCTTACAGATTCAGTATTGATTGACTGATTAAAGCAAGCCTTATTCATATTTAGATCTGTGCATTAATAAAAAGGGAAATTCAATAATTAAGTTACACCAATGTGTAATGCTTAATCAGTGCTAATTTGCCTGCTACTTCGCACCCACTCTGAGTCCACTGAAATTAAATGTGTCAATATTCCCAGGTCTTCTTCCTAATAATAAACGAACGAAGGTAAATAATATAAGCAATATGTAACATGTGTTCAAATACTTCTGCAAGAAAATAAGCAAATATTCAGTCATAATATAAAAAAGTTCCAAAGTATTCAAAAAACATGAATAGAACAAATTTGCTTCAGGAGAATAGAAATATATAACTTGGTTTCTCAGTATACTGCAAGTATAAGTAAGTATACTGTATCTTGATGCTTTCAAATACAAAAATATTGTATGAAAAAAGTAAAAATAGAATAGAAAATAAAATGATATATTATGTCTAATTCTAACACATATCTTAGTAATCAAAGGCACATACTCAAGCAAACACTTTCAAAATAAAAACACAAGGGCGTATCTAGCAAGCAAACAGCACCATCTAGTGTGGAGCAGCCTAACACAAGGTAGTGGGGATAAGAATGCTTTGCCATGTTTTTCCTCAGGGGAAGAGGAATAATGGTCTGGGGCTGTTTTTCATTGTTTGAGCAAGGCCCCTTAGTTCCAGTGAAGGGAAACCTCAATCCTACAGGTTACAAAGGCATTATAGAGAACTGTGCGCTTCTAATGTTGTGGCAGCAGTTTGGGGAAGGCCCTTTCCCGTTTCGGCATGACAGCGCCCCCGTGCACAAAGCAAGGTCCATGAAGAAATGGTTTGCTGAGTTTGGTGCAGCCTGTCTATGATCTGCAACTTTCTGAATTAATCACAATGGCCTTCAACAGGACACTCAACAGAAACACCATCAGATGATTACCCTACGAAAGCCATAAACATAAACGACACACTCGTTATGGTAATTTTTCATTACATCATATCCTCTGGTTCTGCTAGTCCAAATGGTAGAATCCATGATATCAGGAAGGTCACATATGTGTACCCTCCACTAATTTACATGCAGTGTTTTCTTTGGTATTCATTGCATGTTTTCTAACAGGCAGCAGCTAAGTGCACACCGATTCTTCAAACTTTATGAAGCAGAGCCGTTATCCAGAATGTTTTATGTAACTTTAGTAATATTTTAAAGTGTAATTTAAAGAGTTTGCCAGTAGGGTGCAGCAAAGACCAGTTACCAACTAAATGTAAATATCAGTTATTCCCACTTGTTAAACGGGGGGCTAGATAGCCAGTTGATTCATAGTTTTGTTTTCTCGGTGCTGCCATTAAAAATAGAAATAAATAAATAAAACATACTCTGGCTTTGCTTTATGAGGACAGTACATAATTGCATACTTGCAGCACATTAGTAACAAAACTATATACATCCTAATTCTGTTTAAAGAAGGAACATTAATAAGTCTGAAGTTTGAATGCTACAGCCGGAAATATTCTGTAGCTTGTCTCCTTTAAGTTTCCTTATCCCCTCTTTGCATAAACGATTTGCAAACAGGATCTGGGTTCTTAGTATGCAAATACTGTATTTCGGGTGATTTGCATGAACGTAAGGCAACGGCTCGCAGACTGTGCTCCATGAAGGACTTAGAACGACCATATTTTAAATGCATAATAAGCACAAACGGTTTTTCGGTCAACAGTCGGAACGGGTGTTCCAAATTTAAACAAAACCTAGCAATATGGACGCGGCAGCAAGCCAGCTAGCTGCACATCGCTAATGCGGCTTTGGTTTAATTAACCCGCTGGCCAACTGGGAGTCTCTCGTGTAGCACTATTTGATTTTTAAATCATTTCATTTGAATGCCCAGGTGGTCCGCTAAGACGTTCCCCATTGTTCCTGCGGTCTGTTCCAGAAGCCCTGTCCTACCCCGTGCTCCTGGGCGCTGGGAGGCGGGTTCGTCTGCGGCGCGCCGACGGGCAGGTACTCCTGGAGCCTCCGCGCCGCGCTGGCGCACTCCTCCAGCGCCTCCTCCCTGCTGGAGCCCTCGAACTGCAGCCTGAACATGCGGCTCTCCCCCTACACACACACACACACACACGCAGGTCAGTCAATCATTTTTAAAATGGTTAGGGACCTACTCCGTTAGAGAACTGGGTTAGTTATAATGTTGTAGAGAGCCAGGCTTGTATCCCTGAGGTTGGAGGCTTGATTCCAAGGTAATGACCTGCTCTTATACCCTTGACCAAGGCACTTAACCTACATTGCTTCAGTATACAGTGGCATGAAAAAGTATTTGCCCCCTTCCTGATTTCCCCTATTACTGCATATTTGTCACACTGTAATGGTTTCAGATCTTTAGACAAAATAAAATATTAGACAAAGGGAAACAGAATATACTCAAAACACATTAAAAAATGTATTATTTCATTTATTTAATGACAAAAGTTATAAAACACTCATATCACACATGGAAAAGTAATTTCCCCCTTAAACTTAACTGGTTGCACCAACTTTAGTAGCAATAACTGCAAGCAAACGCTTCCTATAATTTGATATCTGTCTATCACATTGTTGAGGAAGAATTTTAGCCCACTCTTCTTTGCAGAACTGCTTTAATTCAGACAAATGGGTAGGTTTTCCGGCATGAACTGCTTGTTTCAGGGCCTGCCACAGCATATCTATTGGGCTCAAGTCAGGACATTGACAAGGCCACTTCAAAACATAAATTTTTATCAGGTGTGAACTTTTGTGTTTTGGATCATTGTCTCAATTGAAGCAGGAGCTGGTTAACATTGAGATCCACCCAAGCACACCCAAATTCTGGGAAAATGCTTTAGTAACAAACCAAGGGTAAATTACTTCTGCAGAATCACTACCTTGTATTGGTGATGTCCAGTTAAAGGCAGAGATTCTAACTGGAAAATTCTCTGGTTGCATGTCAGCAAATGATTAAACGCTGGCTGGAACCAATCGGATTACAAAATTTTTAGTGGAAACCAATCTCACAAACTGTAACTTCTTTTTCAAGGGCAGGGATACTCAAATATGACCCTCGAGGGCAGTAGTGGCACTGCTGGTTTTCAATCTTCCCCTAGAATCAGGACTTATTTAATTGTTGGACACCAGGTAAGTTGCATCTCTACCCAATCATTAGCATTAATCGATCAATTAACTCCAGCAGTACTACTAGCCTCCATGGCCAGACATATGCATGACTGCTCTAGGATATGCTGTAAATGGACTGCCTTTATCTAGCGCTTTTATCCAAAGCGCTTTACAACTGATGCCTCTCATTCGCCAGAGCAGTTAAGGATTAGGTGTCTTGCTCAAGGACACTTCGACACGCCCAGGGCGGAGTTTGAACTGGCAACCCTCCGACTGCCAGACAATCGGTCTTACCTCCTGAGCTATGTCGCCCCAGTAACATCACACATGTTCAGTTGGCCAGCTAAATAAATGTAGCTGTCTTAATATGTTTCGTTTGCTGGCTTTATGCAATTAGCAGCTGGGCAGGCTGATTTACAATACAGCTCACCATTGAGATTAGGTCTAAAATGACCATCTTGCTTCTCTTATATAACATGATATATTACGCATGAACACTCAGGCACTTGTCAGCTATGTGAAGATCAATAGTAATCAAATGCATTTCAGAGCAAGGTTATGCTGTTCCATATCTCATTCTATAGGTTTGTGCTGCTTTTCATGTTTATCTTGGAGATTCCATTTTGAAAGTCTGGCCCTGCTTAATGTCTGAGCTGAACACAGATCCATTTCCATTTTGATGTGTAGTAGTGCGTACCTGATCTGTAAGATACGATCTTGGTACAAAGCCTTATGTAACTTATAAACATTTCACAGGTGAAAAGCCAGGCTAGTCAGGGTAGAATGTCGAGGAATACCCCCGTTCACAGCCAATATTCATGCCAAGAGACTGCTTAGAATTCGAGTCATGGCTCAGAACTACTTAATCCAGGGCATTTAATTACCAATTAAACTCTTGTCTCGGCAAACCGCTGCTGCCAAACATTCACAATGCCATTGCCCACATCAATGTGTAATCTAGATAGTAAATAAAGCTGGCTTCATAACAAATGACTCAAGCTGTTCAATCAGGTGTTGTTTCTTTTCTGAAAAATGCTAATTATGACAAGAATTCAAGGACACCAATTACAAATGCGATATTCTCGTTTCTTTCATTCAAGATTTATATCGGTGTTTGGAGCAAAGCATGCTACTCGGTAGCGTAAGTCAAAGCGGACTTTAAATGGGAACACGCTGGAAATGTCATGATTGAATAAATGATTTTAATAATAAAAAAACAAAAACAATATGCCCATTAGCAGGCAGGTGAGAACAGCCCAGCACGGGCCAACAGCACGAAACAGCTCACTGATCCTGCAACGCATTTATGAGTGCGTGCAAGCATACACGCAGCGCTAACGGTAATGAATAAATTCGATAATAATAATAATCCGCAAGAAGCCGTTCGGATCGTGATGACCCAGTGCAGTTATATTTTAATCATCGCAGTGACCTTCCGGAGCTCTATTTGGCAGAGCGTGAAAGGGACAAACCCGGATCGTCTACACAGTCTGAAGAAACGTTTCACTACCTGCGGCCCGCCAAACCAGGACATATGGTTCTAGATTACAGACTGGCTCTGGGGTGGTCCCTGGGAAGTGGCCACACAGAGAGGGCTGAAGTGGAGTAATATGAGTGACGAACAATCTAATGCGCGACACGAATTTTCTAAGCTCAGTTACAGGAAATGTCTGCTCCTTGGGAAACGGGAAAGTATGGTGGTTGAAACTGGCTACACGTGAGCAAACAACGATGACATCCCGGCCACCTCACGGGGACACTTGAAGCCCTAACACCAAATTACTGTTGTTGACCACACTGCCTCACTCGTGAGTGAGTGATGCCTAAATTCTCTAAAGCAACCTGCAACACGCAACAAAACATGTGCCTGTGTTAAATGACAGAATCCTTAGGAAATTGTTTACCTTCAACCTGCATCGGCAAAGACCTGTATGGTTAGTCTGTTCTACTGCCATGGATGATATACATTAACTCAAGTTGTGTCACTGATTATATCAGTACAGAAAATGTTAAACTATGTACGACTGTCAAATGTTTTCCTCACAACAAACCACAGGTAAGTAAATATTAATAACAGCTGTCAACAGAAAGATAACTGCTGTCCTTAGTTGTGATAAGGATAGTTTCAAGCTCAAACAGACCTGAAAAGAATGATTAGGGCACTTAATAAGAACCAAAAACAGAAATTAGATGGACAGTTATAGGACGGGAACACTCGAGGCCGGTGGAATGGTATTAAGTTAATAACCGATTATGGAAACTCAAATGAAAGTCTGAACCAGGGTCCAATGAGGCTAATGTATTCAACAGCCTCAAAAATCCAATTTCATGTGTCCGTTGATGAGATCTGTGCCCACGGAAACACATTAAGGTTGACGAAGCAGAGGGCCCAAAAGATGCCAAGCACATGGTACTGAATGTCTATGCCAGGGCTGCCAAACCCTGTTCCTGGAGACCTACTGTCCTGTAGGACTTTATTTCAACCCTAGTTCGGTACACCTGATTCTGCTCATTAGCAGCACAATGAGATCTCCAGCTGTTGAATGAGGTGTGCTTTGTTAGCGTAAGCCTACAGGATGGTAAATCTCCAGGAACAGGGCTGGGCAGCCCTGGTCTACGCTGTGCTCAAACAGTTCTTCCCGCTCTCACTTTCTAAGATCTCATTGGGATGGACAACCTCATGCATAATCACCTGTCTCTAAAAAACGGAGTGTCCAGCTACTGAAGGTTTACAGACGTCTGCCTTTGCATAACAGATCATAAAGTGCTTGGAAAGGTCTGTCATGGAGCAAAAAAGTCAGCAAGTAGCTTACAGGAGCCCCTCCAAAAACGCTGGTGTTGATGATGTCTTCTGCTGCTGCAGCCCATCCGCTTCAAGGTTCAACGTGTTTTGCGTTCAGAGATGCTCGTCTGCGCCTCAATGTTGTAAGAGTTGTTTTGGACCATTTGTGGCCTTTCTGTTAGCTTGAAACAGTCTGGCCATTCTCTGACATCTCTCAGACAGAACTACTGCTCTCTGCATCTCTTTTTGTTTATTGCAGAATTCCAGGGGTTTCCTTCATTTAAATGTCTTAGCTTGTCCGCCTAAGTGTTTTATCAAGCGGCTTATAGGAGCAAAATAAATAAATAACCTGTAAAACGATCAGAAATGGTCCGTGAATGTATTGGTATAATTACGTGGTGAATGATACAGCATTTTAAGTTTTTACTGCTTTCAGGTTTAGGTGCGACCTTAGACACGCTAAATTAACTACAGTAGAATCTGTTCAATTGCATAAAATAATGAAACAGAGTGCCTCTCGGTCGTCCTCACTCGATGTGATTTTAAACAGAAACTGCCTACCTTCGTACATTTTTGCGGTTTCGTGTTCTCGGTTTATTTATGCCACATCTGCCGACTTTTAACGCATATTTATAGACCACTATGCTATGTAATTGAACATAATTCCGTGAAAACATCCGAAATATACACTAATGGTTTATGCAAATGTGCAATCACTTGGAACGGAATCAATGGAAAATGGTTTGGGATTTGGTAATTCTATGCAAATGCCCAATCCATTATGCAATTAAGTGAATTCTACTATTAATCTAAATCTACACTGTTTTTCTGTATCTATCCAAACTGAAGTGAGAAATAAAATTCTGAAAAGCCTTTAATGTTGTGTACGGTACAAGTAACGCCAGTGACAAAAAATATATTATATATATATATAAAATATTATGAATTCATTAAAAAAAATTTAAATACAGTAAGCTGGCATTTGTGTGGATTCATTAAGTTAATAGGTAAATTATTATTGTACCCTAAGTTTTGAATGACAAAAATTAAATGCTCTTCAAGATATATTACAATGTCAAATAGCCCTATTCCTGTAGAATGACCCCCTTACAATGTGCAAATCCTTTACTATACAGTAGGCTATATTTTCTCCTCAATTCTATCAATTATAATAACCTTCAAAAAATATTACATTTTTTATTTTTGTCACGTTTCGTTTTGCATAGCCTACATCTCAATACATGGTGGCGGCCTTTTGAAGACAAGAACTTTACATAAATGTAGCTAAATATGGGGAGACAATACGTCGAGGTGACGGTGGCAGTAAAGCCAGACAGACCGCAGTCGCTGTCACACAGTCGCCACCTAAGGCCGATTTTGAGCCAGGAAAAACCCTGCATTCTATGGTTTACTCCTCCACTGTAGTGTGGGAAAATCCTAGGAGGGCAGCTGCTTCTGAGATGCTGGACCCACTGCGTCTGGCACCAACAACCATACCACGGTCAAAGTTGCTTTGATCGCGCATCTTGACCATTCTGATGTTCGGTCGAAAAAACAACCAAACCTCTTCACCACGTCTGCTTTATACATCGAGTTGCAGTCACAAGATTAGCAGTTTGGTGGAGGCAAAAGGGAATCCTACCTAATACTTGACAGGCCTACCTAATAATGTCGCCACTGAGTGTATACATATGTGCACGCACACAGAATGTGGTACCATAATTAACCTTCATTAGTTTTTCAGTGCATTAGTGATGTTGCATATATATACTCGCTGGTATGCTAATCCTGTTAGCCAGGTCAGGCATTACTGCTCGCATAAATAAGGAGAATGAACTGTTATTGCCCTACATGCTTATTTGCCCTGGATAAGAGTATCTGCTAAATGACTGTAATTTAATAAACACTCACCAGAGGTGGCTCATTTAGATAGATAATAGTATGCTCTGGCTGCAATTAACTTTCTGCGTGCACTCACAGCCATTTTTGAATTCTGCAAAAGGGAAGATTCCATGTTGTTTGCCTAGCAGCTTATGTCTCTAGACACCGGTATAAAATCATTTTACATTAACATTAACCACCAATTTTTTTAATTAATTCCCTTTGAATAAACCCACTGTATTTTCCCCGTTCCGTAACAACACCAACACTGAATAATTATTTATTTTTCATACTTTTAAATCAAAATTCCCACTGGCCCGGATTACCACGCGCACGCTCACCTTGGCCATCATGCGGAACAGCAGGATGTCGGACTTCCGCTGCACTTTCAGGAAGCTCGGAGCGCCGATCAGGGAGAAGCCTTCCTGGAACAAAATTGGAAACTAAATTACAGGCAGTCACAAGGTACATTCAGAGCTTTTGCAGCTAATGAGAGTAGTTAAGAATAGCCATGATATTTCTATCAACTGAAATACCAGCAACAAAGGCATGGCCAAGCCCCCCCCACTCTTCCCCTCTTCCATCCGAGCTACTAATGAGCACTCCCTGGTTTACTGTAGTAACACAAACCTGCCAGCAGAGGGCTCTACTGCACAAGGAACTCCTCTCTGTCACAGAAGAGGAGAGCTCTGATGCTCAGCTCACCAACTACTGTATGCGACCCCTGTGCTTGGAAGGCTGATATCTACTGAAAATACACGTACTGTGGAACAGGAAAAAATGCCATCAGGCCAACTGGCTGTATCGGACCATGGCGCATCACTGTCAATGTAACAGCATGCAGACGGGGCTACAAGACTCAGAGTTGATCTACCATTAGTATGCATTTAAGTGAAACCTGGTACTCGGGAAAAACAAAAAAACATATTTAACCATTTAAGTTGTAAGATCACAAATGTGATTAGAATGTTTTTAACTGAACATTCTAATGCTGATGTAACAATCACTACTGGTAACTGAAAGCAATGGAGTTCTGGAACACCGACTTGTAAATTTGAAAAACATTCCAAAAAGTCTATTCTACAAGCATGACAAGCATCAAACTCTACGTTCAACGCCAAGTAAGATGCTGACTACACATGACTACCAGACAGAAAAAATGTTTATGTATTAAATTTCGTTTTTGACATAATACAAGTGTCTTGAGTGACAAAAACATGTTTCAATGAAAATATATCATTTTTATTGAATGCCCCTTGTAGTCGATATTTCAGCATAGTAGAACATATGGTTCTACAGATTAATATCAGACTCATGTCCCCTACAGAGGACAAAATGAATTTCCAGATCTGAGGAGTATATGAAAATGTGGTTACTGATTAAGTGCGCCCTCGCCCTACAGGAACAACGCTCCCTACATAGGAATTTACTGGTCTCATGCCGTATTGAGCTTTTGACATTGATTGTGCGCAAGCAGCCTATGGGTTAAATACTTGTCTAGTTGTTATAGGAAATTGTATCATGTCAATTGCATTATATTAATAGTAAATAATGAGTACTTTTTTGATGGCTTTTAATTTAAATCTGGTGCTGCAATCAACTCTCAATGATAATAATATTCAATAATGACAAATCGGAATGTCAACACTAAGTGTGAAAAAGGAATAGTTCTTATAAAAGCATTTAACTTTTAAACTTATGAAACTTAATTGAAGGGGCTATTTTACCACACTTTTCTGAAGTATTACAGGACTAAATAAGGCTGCCTATTTTCTTTCTATGGAGATAGGATAAAATAGTTCTGCAACAAACATTCCCTGTTTTTATCAAACAATCTGCTCACGGCCTGTGGTTTTTTCTGCTCCTACAGTATGCATAACGGCAGTAGTGAATTAATGCAGATTATCACATTATACATGCGCCCAATTTGAATGAAACACTCCTAATAGTAACTCTCGTTTCATTAATATTAATTCCCCACCTGTATTCCACGCCTGGATATCCAGTGCTCCCATGCTCCCAGCACACTCTACCACCCAGCTTCAGCATTTAGTAGAGACAAGATGAAAACAGAAGCCTTTAAGAAATAAGGCGTGTGGAACCATCATCTAATCTTTTAGAAATTACCCAAACTGTTCCGCTTTCCAATGGCAGTGATACCGTTGCACTCTGTAGCTGTGTGTTTAGGTTTCTGTAGCACATTTAGCTCAGCTGATATTGCCTGTTCCTTTCTCCGGTCTTCTCCGGTCTACTAGACCTCACTGATCAATTAGTTCTCCCCACTGATGCTGTTTGGTAAACATATTGCTTTTATGGGCATTTCACTTTGAGTGAAATAATGCCATTAACCAAAAAAAAAGTAAACCAAAGTATAGGCTACATACATATATATATATATATATATATAGATAGATAGATATATCGTGGCTATATTAAAAGTTTTTTTAAAAGCACCTTTCACACAGGACTCAGGTTTTCCAACTTCAAGAAGACTTGAATTTACTCGGCCTAAATTTAACAAACCCTTCTTCACATCGGCTGTTACATAAACATCATGTGTTATAAAAGAATTTTAAGATTCAAAGCAGATTATCATTTTCTCTCTCTACTGAGATGTTCTGAGCCGATCCGATTATTCTCTCTGTCTCTCTCTCTCTTTTTTTTTTTAAATTTATAAAATCTGACCATCATTTACCTGGGGCACAGGTCTGATTTAGCACGTGCGCGCAGAAGCCTGCGTAATCCATCCTCTACTCTTCTCCGTGTCACAGCATAGATCACATGACACCTTAGAGCAGGGGGATGTTCCAGATTTGGGAGGGTTCCGGTTTTTACTCAATGCAGTTTTCCAGCTAACTCAGTAACCCTACTTCAGGAAATACCCCCCTGTGCAATTAAACTAGTGAAATGGGGGAAAACCAAGCGGCCAAATCCAGGCGTGGTTTTTCAAGCTCACAGCCAGATCTCGTCGAGAGATGTTGCTCACTAGTGCCAGTGCAACTGGCTCCAGTATAAGTGTTTCAACCACCCGTTTCAATGTACGTCAACGGTAACAATACATTCAAAATACGAAGTCAGTTTTTTCCCCACAAGAAAATGTAGTCATAATAGGTTTGTTTTCTTCATCTAATGTCTCACCATGTGCCTAATTGTTAAGTTATTGTGTTATTTGGACAAGATTGTAATATTTTGTGGACGAATCAGGGACAGTTTGTGTCTCTGCCGAGTCACTGTATCTCACATGCTTAGTGGACAACTGGACTTCATGCCCATATATGGGTCCACTTGCCTACTGTGCAGTCTCTGGCTCCAACTTGTACAACATGGCGGCGCCCACAAATTTATCTTCCGGAGCACTTAAAACGAGTTTCACCAAGCCAATGGAGAGTCAGTGGGTGATGTCACAGTGACTTAGTCCATATATTTTCTAGTCTATGGGGCAAACACAGCCCACCATGGACTAACTGGTAGCCACTAAAGAAACTAAACAAAATAAAAAAATTTACAATACACATCATAAATGTGACAATGTTCAGGGAAGCTTCTGGACAGTCACAGCAAATATAACTGTTAATGTCGGCTGGTATTCCTGTCGCATAGGCTCCTCACTATTATGGTGGACCTCAATGTTTTTTTCTGAGCTACTGCAATTTAAAAATTTTGTTAATTAAATTCCCAGAAGGAGCTCTTTCCTTTCCTCATAAGCTTCTGAAAAACATGCAGTAGCATTAAGATTAAGCACACCAATCTATCCGTGGGCACTAACCTCTCTTCCCAAAGGACTTTACGCTTTGACCTAAATAAATATGTGGCCTTAGCTGGCACCTCTGGCTTAGCTTGGCAGTTTGTCACTGGTGGAGATAAAAAATAAATAAAAATGGCGCATGGTTGCTATGGTTGTCGTCTCTCTGGCTGGCTCTTGGAAAAGACACGAAGCTTGGTGCTGAAGGTGACTCTTCTGCTCTCTGATGCCTAACCCAGCTAACACAACATGTTCTCATAATGTTACTGGAATGTTCTGACAACGTTATAACATTACTATGACATGGCAGCAACACTGTGAGAACGTTTCGCGTTAGCTGGGAAGCTACCTCTTTGCGCTACTTCCTGGGGGACAGAGTATTTCTTAAAATGGTGCATGCGAGCCAAATATTTTCCATGTTCTATTTATTAAACAATGTAAAAATAAGATGTATTGTAGTTAGCCTCAGTAAAGTAAATGCCGACTTAAAATATTTGCAGCTATTGCTTATTATTCAAACACAGGTCGGGGTACGCTGCTGACGCTGTGCAGATGAAGACCTTGAAAGAGCCGTGATTTTTGATGGATCTGAATGGTACTTTTTCCAATGAGCACACAACACTATGTGTGTGGTCCGTAGGCTACCAGCTGAATAGCCCTGGTGTGCAAGAACAGAGCAGAGGGCATTCATAATTATGCACAAAAGAACAGTTTGGGATTGCTGGTTTCTCTGAATTTACAATGACAGGCAAAAACGGAAAAATATCAGAAGTCAATTCCAAAACTGAAAATATTACAAGATGAATGTGAACTACCAATACCTGCCTAAATAATAACAGCAATTTACATTCACCAGTAACATTTTATATAATAAATAAACATGTAGTAGGTAAAGAACAATACCTCCCTGCTGTGTATTAATTAGACATAGCAAATCGCTAATAGTCTTGACTGAAGTCTTAAATTCACTGATATGACACATAGCTATACATAACTTTCAATGCAGTTGCTCACATATTGGCCCACAAGGGCTTCTTCCTAATCTATCGACAGAGGTAAACAGTAATTTATTTCCTGGATTCAAATTATCCTCACTCAAGTGCTCCTCTGCATTCAGACTAAAAACACACAGAAGGATCAGACAAAAATACCATTATCATCATTATTTTGAGGAGCAGGAGAAAATGGAGCTTAGCTGTGGCGTTTAAGGGGAAAATGTACAATTCAGCTAGAATTGAGATATCCTCCATACTGTACAAGAGCAAACTGGGTTTATATGTACTATATTTGAATGAAACCCCACAAGTTTGTAATACAGGAACTGACATGACCAAATGTGGACCATTAATAAACATTCAGGTTAACTGTAGCATTACTGGCATGTCAGAGCAGTCTTGCTCCAGTTTCCCTCTTACTGCTAGACAACAGCACACAGCATAAAACTCAGATTTTTTAATGACCTTTATAACCCTTAATTTTTAAAAAAGCTATCTTACACATGCACATGCATTCATGCATGTACACAAAAACATATTAAAAACTGAAGATATTTAAACACCTATCCTTGCTCCTGTTAAAAAACATGTGTATCACACCAGAACCCATGACTGCCATTTAAGTTATCTTCAGCAAAAAAGCTTGCTAAATAAACATTGATAATAATAATCCCCAGATTAGAAGTAGAAAAGCCCTGTGGCATCATTCCTCGGCTGACAACTGTGCTTATAAATTTCATTTTAATTTCCACTATCAAATTTATGAAAAATCCTTGATATGAAAACTAGTGTCATACAGTAACCTATGTAGTATCAGGTAGGACTCCCTTTACCCTCTAGGAAAGCCCAAATTTACATTCTCTGTGAGACGGGTGCATGCAAATCCTGGCAAATCCGGGAATCACCACATCTGGCACCAACAATCACACCATGGTCAAAGTCGCTTAGTTCACACACCTTGCCCATAATAATGTTTGGCTGAACAACAAATAAACCTCTTCACCATGTCTGCATGGATATATTGAGTTGCAACCACATGATTCGCTGTTTGGAGGAGCAGCAAGCTATTAGCGTTATCAAGCAGGTGGACTTAAAAAAGTGACCACTGAGCCACCCGCATGAATGCCAGTTAATCTTTTTGTCATATTGTACCCTTTTCCTTTCTTTAACTCACAAAATATGAAAGCAGCTACAATTGTTACATTTGCTCATATAGTGAAAGTGCACTAATATCTTGATAATATCTTTTATTTCAACATATTTCAGCGCATGTAATTTTTCACTCTGTAGACTAAAAACCGACAGTGAGGTGGAGGGGAGGAAGTGTGTTTTGTAGAGTAACATCTTTAGGGTGGAAATGCAGAACCTTCCCTTACCAAAAGTTCCTGGTCTTGGGAAACAAGCAGGTGTCCTGACTGCACAATGGTTAACGCCAGATGCCCTGCAGTGTCACTGGGCTCAAAGACCTAGAAAACATTTTTACCAAACTGATCATTGTCAGAATCAGACTGTAGACTTACACACAAAATTTTAAAAGTAAGTATATGTAAGGCCAGTCTGTCAACGGTGTAACCTGTCATGAGGGTTAGTCGGTGGGCCCGACTGGAGACCAAAGGCATTCTCAGAACCCTGTCTAGTGCCTAAAGCGTGGGAGTTAGGCTAATATCCAAAGGCTTTAAGCACCTGGTGTAGTTCGGTAGCTAGGTAATGCTAATATATATTTTGGCACTGAATCTACCTACAGACCCAACTCCATTGGCCCCTGACAGGCATTAGCTAGCTACTCGCCAGTATAATACAGCCACAAATAGTCACCTATCCTAGTCAAACAATATGTAAAGTTATACCTTCTTTACCAACGCACTGGATGCTTTTTTACCACTGACCTGCCTATATTCTTCATACCATAAATATTTACCAGCTTGTCATTTAACTGCTGGTTACCAACACTTCGACAAATTATGCTAGCGTTAAATAACCAGCTCTGCAGACAGTGAGTGGGCTTGATGTTTTAACGTGGTTTAAAATGAGAAACCTTCCAGGAGGAGGTCCTGTCGCATTTGGAAGTCGGGGGTAAAAACCGTCCATATCGTTTCAGTCGCCAGCACGATTTGTTGGTGTTGAAAACCTCATCGTTTTGTTTCCCCTTTGAATCAATTTTCGCCGCCATTTTTCATACATTCCACGTTTGTGTGACAGTATCCCAGAATGCACTGACACATAAGGGAAAAGTTGAGACAACAGAACTTCTGTGGTGGAGAGAGTGGTTGTGTTCGAAATTCAAGTGACTATTAAAAAGGTTCGAAACTGCATATTATCCGCACGTAACATGCTGACTGGCGTAAAATTAGTAGTATGGTCAAAAATAATTGAGATGAAGTAACTTTGGTGTGTTAGCAAATACAGGGGAAGTATCTTTGATGTTAGTAGTCGGTTTCGAATTGGAGGAAGGATCTCTAGCGTTGATGGTTTCGACCATAGACTGTATAAAAGTTTGGACGTGGCTGATCTACGTTTTATGAGCTTGACAAAATGTAGGCCAAGTGAAAGGAACAATGATCCATCGGTTCTTTCTGTAAGCGCGCGTGTGCTTGTTTATGGAGCAAACTTGCATAGGCTAATTATTCTACATACGGTAGGACTGCGTCATAGTTCTATCCCCATTTATTATGATAAATTATGCGTATAGTTGCTGGATACCACATAAGAAGCTGGGTTTTCTTGGCATGACTGGTGCTGAGTCGAAAGACTGTTTTGACAGCTTTCGATGCATTTATAACTATAACTTACACGTGATTAACGCTCAATGTTTGCACAACCACTTGGCTGACGTGCAGAATCATAGCTTATACAAACAGGCATATTTGACGAGAAAACAACGTAAAACTCAGAAACCTTGCGACGTGTAGCAGAAATCGATGCTGTCTGAACACTGGGTGACCTAATACTGGTGGTGGCACTCCAGGAACAGGTTTGCCTACTGATGAAGCCTAAAAGCTTTGTGCAACGCGTAGCTACATAAACTTATGTTACTTACGTAGACCACTAACTGTGGAAGCCTGTATCAAAATGTGCGCCTTACAATGAAGGTAGCCTATATAACTGAAACGTTTGCTTGGCTTTAACTGAAAAACCTTGAGTGCTGTCCTTTTATGCACGTGCTTACTCAAATTTATAAAAGATTTTTATAAAGCAATGAATCCGAATTCATAGAGCGGAACGAAAATGACTTATGATGTAGCCTATTTGTTATCTGACCTCTGTTGATGCATTATTATTGCTTGAGAAATTAATTATTACATTTGTAAATGTTGCATGTAAAGCAACTATGAAAGAGCGTTGAATTGGATTCCATCCATAATTGTTAATGGTATTATAGCCTAATGTGACAGTGGTAAGTTATGTTTTAGCCTACAATATAGGCCTAACGTTTCTATTTAACGTATTTAGAACAAGTAAATAGGCTACATAAACCAGTAATGTAAAGTTAAATGCAATAGGTGCAAGAGTTGAATGATAATGTTGTGTTTCGTGTATCAAATGTGTTTAAGTATTTAATTTTATATGTAGCATAAGGGTGTATAGAGGTCAGTCTTGATGCACTTTAAATTGATATCTTCTGGGTATGCTTTTAAAAAAATGTTTTCAGTCGGTTGCCCGTAGCAAACTATAATGTCCAGATGTGCGCTATGAAAAACCCGCGCATTTGCACCTCTGGCAGCAATAACTTCAACTTTGAATCGGGGGACTTTACTACTGGTGATGGCAGCTGCTTGCTTACGTGTTCTTGTGTATTTGTTCCAGTGCAGACACTGGATAATATTATTTATTCAGCAACATAAAGAAAGGATGGGACTGCCCTTTGAGCGTTAGCCCTTTAAAAGCCCAGACTGGAGTTTTAGGTGGGCTGAGCTTATTTGCAGTTCTCGCTCCTATGGCAACCCAATAGATCAGCTTCATGAATATGCACAATGCCAGAAAGGTTGGGACGATGGACCCGTGATGTCAGCGCTTCTTGGATGCTGGTGCTGTTTGCATGATTACATTGCATTGTTTGTAACTGACAACAAATACGGATCAGAAGAAAGAGGAGATGCCTCGTTTTTAATGACCTCCCAGTATGCCCCATCGCCCGTCACGTCCCTTACCTGGCATGTGGAGGTAGCTTCATGTGTTTTTTATTTATTTTGCGCTCATTGGATGTTGAGCATTCCAGTGCCTTTCAACAGGAGTGTGGGGCTGCAGCGGGGTGTACTGTCAGAGCTGCGCGTGGAAGCTTATTACAAGCGTCAGGTAATATTTGAGATGATCCGTTTCTTTCAAATGCACCACATCCACCCATGTCATGTGCACTAGTATAAGGCTTGCGGTGTCTTTGATTAGCTCCAGACAGTGCGCTTACAGTCACCGGTAGAGAGCTGTGTCATTCGTGGCAATAACAACAGTAACAATCCGGTTTTAGATTTTTTCAATTATTATTTTTTTCCCCTAACTGGAAGATTTTAATATCGCAATGGACAGGTTACATTCGTCCATGCGTAAAAGGCTCTACAGTTTGCCACAACACATAGGGCACAAAGCCTCGATCATTGGCGAAGGAGAAGACGGCGACAAGGACACCAGGAGGAAGAGTATCAGGATGAAGCCGTTACCTTCGCCGTCCTCCGCAGGAAGCTGCAAAGGCATCGGGGAGACCAAAAGCGGAGACGTGATTATGGAAACGGACATCGGGAGACCCATAAAGACCAGCTCGAATGGGGACTGTAGGAGGTTTGGAGACAGTCTCTCGTCCATCACTGGACGACATGTCCACGACTCTGACTCTGCGGAAGAGAGGCGCCTCATCACCGAAGGGGATGTAACCCCCAGCGGCGAGAGCCCACCGGGAGCTCTAGATTGTGGTTCGGAACTGGGAGCGCAAGGCGGAGGTGCACAGCAGGCATCTCCGGATGAACAATCAAGCTTCATAAAGTTGGATGGCATCGATCAAATTATGCCGGACGACGAGAGATTGTACCAGGCTGGCTTCATTCATAGGCAGTTCGGAGCAATGCTCCAACCGGGGGTCAACAAGTTCTCCTTACGGATGTTTGGAAGTGAAAAGGCGGTAGAAAGGGAACAAGAGCGGGTTAAATCCGCCGGATTTTGGATAATTCATCCCTACAGTGATTTCAGGTAACTAGTCACCCATTTGGCATTCGCTCAAAGATATGGTGTTTTTTTTAATTTTTTAATTTTATTTTTTAAATCTCTGCTAATGTGAGTTCTTCATTCGTAAAAATAAATTAAATTGCTGTTGGAATTCAGGTATGTATACTGTGGCAAAATTGCGCACAGACAGTATTTACGGGTTATCTGTATTGCATAGAATTTTAAATTATAAGTGCTTGCTGATTAGGTTTTCAGAGGGAATTATGTTGAAATTAGACATGGAAGAGAACGTTTAACTACTAACATGAAATAAGATGTAAACACAACATGAAAATAAATGTTCTACTTCTGGTAAGTCAGATTCAATAAGTGGACACGCAGCTTTTCGGAATATCATCTTAAACTTCCGTGGTATGATGTCAATGAAGGGGAGGTTAAAATATATTATTTGTAGACTAATTAAGTTGCGCATTAAGTCAATTCAGCTTTCGTATAGCTGTGGTCACGTTTTCTGTCTGTATAAGATTAATTCTAGCTTTAAAAATGAACATGTATTTAGTATTTTCGTCCAGACATTATTTTAAATTAAGTAGTTCACAAATGCAAAATCAAAACATTATTATTATTTTCTTTATCACAAAATATGAACCTAGTTTCAGTATTTTACAGTAGTCGACAGTGAAATAATTTCGGACATTTCTTTTGTTTTTGTTGCTTTGGCTAGAGATTAATGAAATATTATACTTGAAAGTATTCGAACTAACACCAGCAAGTCATGGTAAACAGTACAAGGATAACCACACGGAAAGAATGAGTTAAACATGTTTAATCTTCATAATGCTTTGTAGCCTCAATTTACACGTTCGACAGTGTGGCTCACCAGAATTTTAACATCCAGTCAATGGCTATGAGAGATAGCACCTAAAGTCCAATTCGATTGTTGCTTTTGCAGACAAACCGCAACGATTTTAATTAAACCACGCCCTTGAGAATGACATTGAATACATGCAGTTGACTCCAGACAAAGAAAAATGTTTAAAGCCTTTATGCTATCTTTCAGATGACACAGCACTGTGTGTAACTTTGACATGATCATTAATTCTGCTGTCTCACTGCCTGCGGGATCTGCAAGGTTAAGAGAATACGTTTCGGATACTGAGCTACCAGCAATTTAAGGGATTTATATTTTGAAACCACACAATGTATTTACATTCAAATTCGTAAATCTTAAATACCGATTAAACGTTTCAATTAAGATAGCAAATAGTGCATATATGAGTTCCATCTCAGAAATAAATCTCCACCTTGTGGTCACTGGTGGAATTGTGTCATACTAAAAAATTATCCATGTTCCAGCATGCATTACTCTGTTAAACCAAAATACAAAATATGACTTGCATTTTGGGGCCAAAATTCCTAACTTTTAATTAAGCTGCAAGCAAATACGGGCAAAAATGCTCAAAAAAGCATGCTTTGCATGTGTCACAAAGTCATTAACTGGTGAGCGCTCCATATTACATAATGCCATTATTGTCCATTCCTGACTGCAAGAATGCGAATGACCACATTTAGGCTTTGAGCCAATATGGGAAAAGTGTGTACTCTCAGCTTGCCCTGGGCAGTGGGGGTTAACCTGGTTCAGTTGAACACACTGTAAGTGTGAGGTAGTTCAGGTCAATGGCATGACACATAAAAACTGTGCTCTCTACCAAAGCAATTTGGTGAATAAAATGGATTCAAAATTCTGCAGAAAACAAGTGCAGTTTATCACCCCATGCTATGGTGTGTTCTGCTGGTGCACTGATTACATTAGTCCCACTTCACGAATACTAGAAATGCTCGGGCTTGCTCCTGTTTTCACTCGTGTCAGTTTTAATTATTAGCAAGTAACCCCCTTCTTTGCAGTATATCCAACATTGTCTGTGACAACAACTGGAATATTTTCTTAATACAGTCACAATTAAAGCCATTTCCCAGTTTTTATGTCTTATTCTGGAGTTACAGAGCTTTGATATAATCTATAGGAACATTTTTAAAAGTGCAGCTCTGACATTTGATCTTATATCCCTGTGCTGTCACCAATGTGTAATTATTACTTGCCACAGAAGTCTATTGAAATAACTTTGAATGCTTCATTGTAAAATCCATTTGTTTAATCTTATTCCGTTTTGAAATAGTAATTACTGTTGTATTTTAAATGTCAATCATAGCTCTATTCAATGCTTCTGAATGGCATCCACGTTACCTTCGTAATATTTTTAAAAATTTGCATCATAAAGCCACTCTTGTGGGATTTTGGAAAATGTTCATATACCCTGCAGTCCTAAGTGATATCTTAACTTGGACTCCATGCTATAATCTCTGCCCTTTAATCTTTCTCTACAGTAAATTGGAAATCCTAAGGCTGTTGAATTTCTCTCCGCACATTTTTATAGCCTCAATCATAAGAGCAGCCTATTAAGTTCGGATATGATTTCCATTTGATGATAAGGATGATAAAGAAGCCGGTTATCGCAAGCAGAGTTTGCCGGTGATAACTTGATGGGAGTGCCCAAATTTGACTTTATACTGTTGGCAGTGTTTTAATTAGCCCTGGGCATATTGGGGAAAAAAAGAATAGATTCAGTTGGGGTTCCTCTCAGAGGAGAACAGACTGATTTATTTACTTGTTTATCTCTCAGTCTCCTGATCTCGCAGGAATCTTCACGCTGACACTTGGCCGCCTACACGGTACAGGATAATGCAGGCTTTTAGAAATTCTTGTTCAAAATCTTTTTTTTCCCTTCCTTCCTTGTGTCTTTTCCTTTCCTTATCTGTCCAGCTGAACTCCAAACAGAAGATATTACAGGTTTTTTGTTTACTCTTTGAGCTTCTTCAGTATGTGGTCTGCAAAGCATTGTAACATCCATGAAAAGCAATCATAATTTTGTGAAACAAACGGTTTTTTTTGTCATGCATATTTCATATTGCTGCACATACTGTAGGTTAAATGTGTATTTTTAAGTAGGAGATATGGTTTGCATTCATTAGCAGTTTAATTTAATGCCACCAGAAAATTTGGCTGTAATGAGTGCAAGCGTACACAAAATTATTTTTGCCCAAATAAATTATTTTGTTTGTTCTATTAACAGTGGAGGGCATGATATATCTCAGTCCTCAGTGAACAAGAGAGTTTTATCTCAATAAATATAATTATCTGGAAATATGCTTCTCTGCATTCATAGCTTTTCCTTATTGCTTATAAATCTAGAATGTGTAGTGGCTTTGTATTTGGGATGTCAACGTATTTGCCATTTAATTACGATTAATGAATGTCGTCAGTAACTCACGTTACTTAGGCAATTCATATTTTAAATTCTATTGCACTATATTTTCATAGATTAATTTCTAATAGCGCATCATTTTGACTGGTCTAGTTTTCCGAGGACCGGAGCAGATGTACTGTAATCAGTCACCTCTGTTCTGTTCCCATTGACTGTGGTGAAGAATGGATGTGACAAACTGTCGTAGACATATTCATTGTGGCACAGGAAATAAACGATTTGTGTGTGGCGGTGGGCGTACCATATATGTATTATTTTTTAATTTTCTAGCGGCTAAAGACCTCGCTGCAGTGCTACAGTCTTTAGAAGTTGTTGAGCCCCCCTCTTCTCGATTAGAAGTGACACGCTTCCTGCTTTAGCAATGAAAATGCCCTCCCACTCAATCCTCGCCTCTGTCTCCGTGGAATCTTCAGTGCTAAGCATCTCCACCTCTGATTTATTTGTTTGTCAGTGCTAAGGAAATATGTTGGGTGTCCTGCCGTACTCCTGCACAGTAAACACAATTGTGTTCAGACAAAACAGTGTTGATGAAACACTATATTGCTGTACTCCCATGTGCATGTGCCTCACTGTTTTCAGTCTGGCCTAATCAAGCGTAACGCCACACAAGGGTAGTTCTACACAGTCACCTTGGGTTTTGGAAATGTGCTGAATAAATAAAATATCATATTACTATTGTTTGTAGTAGTAGTAGCAGCAATACATTGTAGTAAAGCATGTAGCCGTAGTTGCAGTACATGTAGCAAAGCACGTACATTTCTAACCATAATTTATAAATGATTTCTGTTCATTTATATTTGTTTCAGGCTATCCATATTTCTCCAGACCCCTTTTTATTTTGGTTCTCCCTTTGTTCTTTCAAATAAGGATGCGGAGGAGCATGCTGGTAGTGTCAAGATTCTCTTTGTAATATGAATAGAAAGAAAAATATAGTAATATGGTGCCTCCGCAAAATATTCACAATAGACTGAAATTACTGCGAAGGAGGAAGAAAACGTTTGAGGTGTTAAACAATAGCGGAAAAAATAGAGTATGACTTGCTACTGTTTCCAGACTGGTGTCATCACCAAAAGAAAAGGTCCAAGGTTGTCTCACTGGTCTTTTGACAGTGGTAGCACCCCACTTTAACCTGAATATGAGGTCACAGTGCAGACTATCAACTTTAATTTGAAGGTATCTACATCCATATTGGGAGATCTGTGTAGGAATTACAGCCCTTTTTATGCACAGTCCCGCCATTTTAGGGGACCAGACAATCGGTTGCTCAGCAGTTTTTTGGCCAGCTGTGTGTCTTTACATCATTAGATCATGCACAAGAAAGCTAACAAAAGGTCCAGAGTTGAATCTAGGTATGGGATTTGGGGTCTATTGCTGTTGTCATGGGGACCAAATAAGTGTTAATGCCAGTAAAGCAGACCATCGTGAGGTTGAAATATTTAAATACAATGACTTAGCCAAAACATTGGGTGCATCAAAATCAACTATTTGGTACAATGTGAACTCAGCAATAGCAGATAACCTGGTAGACCCTGGACGACCACTGCAGTGAATGACCAATGAATACTTTCTATTGTGAAGAAAAGCCCCTTTTCAACTGTCAAACAGATCAGTAGCACTCTACAGGATGTAAACATAGATGTGGTCAAGAGATGACTACACCAACATAAGCTCAGATGGTTCACCGATGCAAACCACTGTTTAGCCTTAAGAACAGAATAACCAGGTTAGAGTTTTCTAGAAAGTACACTAAAAACTGTTGAGTTCTGGAACAAAGTCTTATGGACAGATGAGGCTATTATTAACCTGTACCAAAGTGCTACAAAAAGGAAAGTGTGGAAAAAGAAAGGAACTGCTCATGGTCCAAAGCATGCCACCTCATCAATGAAACATGTTGCACCTAGACTTATGGCTAGGGCATGCGTGGCTTTCACTGGAACTGGCTCACTTGACTTAATTGATGATGTGACTGCTGATGACAGCAGCAGAGTTAATTCTGAAGTGTACAGAAACATCTTGCCTGCTCAGATCCTGCAAAATGCCTCAAAACTCATCGGCTCTTCATCTTGCAGCAAGACAATGAACCCAAATATACTGCTAAAGCAACCAATCAACCGAGTTGTTCAGTGCCAAAATGTGGAATGTTCTTGACTTGGCCAAGTCAATATCCTGAATCCAACTAAACGTGCATTTCACTTGATGAAGACTAGACTGCCGCTAGAAAGCCCCCCAAATACTGTAACTGAGGATGGCTGCAATACAAGCCTGGCAGAGCATCATCAGGGTAGATACCCAGCATCTGTTGATGTCTATGGGTCGCACACTTCAGGCAGTCATTAAATGCAAAGAATTTGCAATCACATTCTAAATATGATAACTTTATTAAAGATTATGTTCATTTGTGCGGTTACTTTTGGTCTCATAAAATGGGGAAACTTTGCATGAAGAGGGCTGTAATTCCTATGCGGATCACCCAATATGGATGTAAATGCCCTCAAATTAAAGTCTTCCCTTTAGCCAGAGCCAAAACAAACAAAAAAATTCAAATACTTATGGGCTGCGCTGTGTACAGTATATCGGTTCAAGCTGTTATGATGGCCAGGCTGTGCTTGTCCTTAATAACCGCTCCTTTGTAGAAACGTTCACATTATTGTTTTAAACGCGCAGCGCAAACTGACATTTTCCCAAGGGCAGGGATTTTAATCGAAATCATAAGTAAAAACGAGCGAGAGGAGGCTGGAGTATAAATTAGATGGAGAGGGGACACTCTCTTAATGGGCAGGATTTTCAAAGGGCTTCATGGCGAATTAGGGCTCTGGCTTTACCGCACGAGCGGCATTATGTTCATCGTTTATCATTGAGGGAGCAGATCAGCGTGTCACCGCGAATCACGCTGTGCTGAAGGCCGGGAATTCGCAGTGCTGTCCCCTGTCAAATGTCTCATATACTCTTAAGAAGGGGGAGGGACGCGTCATCAGAGGGAAAGGGGATTAAAGTGGCATCGTAATCCAATCTGTCGGCTCGTTTCCAGACCTAAAGCTGCATAGCCTTTTCACTGCATTTATGAACATGCATGCGTTCGCCGGTAGGCTCTGTTGTCACCAGCTGGCTAAACGGAAGCGATAGATTTAAGCAGCTATGTATGAAGCAGTCCGGGCAGGGAATATGGCAGATGTAAGGAGGGAAGCCGGCACAGCAGAACTACGCAGCAGTGAAAAAGACATTTTTAAAACTGTGTGAATTTATCCTCCAAACAAGGAAGCTATGCTTGTCGATTTTTCTGTTAATTGTGCCGCATCACAGCGGGGGAAGGCGGTGAAAGACACTTGAACTCAACGCTTTTTGGGAAAGGCTTCATTAAGCCTTCTCCCTGTGTCTGTAACAAGACCAAGCTGGGGACGCAATTACAAGGGGAAGCCGGCCTGTCCTATGGTGTCTGTCAATCTGTTCAAGCAGCCTGGCCTGGACTTGCTTCCTTTGATCTTGCGCTTTCTCACCAAGCATCTCCACCCTGGACCCAGTCTGTCCTATTACCCTCAACCGGCTAAACTCAGCTGTACAACACTAGTTAAACCTTGCCCCCACCAGTCTTCCCATTCCCAAGCCCGTTACGTTCTTTCCTCTCTATCTTCTATATATTTGTGGAGAACGTAGAATGTGGGGCAGTTTGTAGAGGAGTGAAAAACGTGAGGATATTCCGTGGAACTGGAAGAACGGTGGCATTGGGTTTCTTGGTAAAGGCAGATATTTCCTCCTGGTTGCATATAACTAACGCCTGTTAGTTCAGCTTGCTTCATCTGCTCTTGATGGGATTTATTATATTGACAGTTGTAATTAAAAACATAGTCTAGCAGGCATAACTGTATTTAACAAGCTGTAAAATTCTGATATGCGTTAGGCATGGCTTTCCCGTTGCAGAAGGATGGCCAATGGCTAAGTCGTATCAAATGCTCCTAAATAGACTATGTTTGAATACACATATGAAATATGACAAATTCCAACATGTAGGTCTCACACAGGTTATGAAAGAATACACAATGCTGTTTAACTTGCTTCTAGTTGGGAATTCACCTCCAAATGTAGAGTTTGTGAAAAATATATGTGGATAGTTTCAGTGTAAAGAGGAAGTCAATGGTCCATATAAAAAGTAAATATGGGTGAAAGGAATGTCTAAATGCATCATTTGGACCTTTCTCAGGTTGCACCCTTGTGCAGTATTCAACATCCTGTTTGTTTTCTTAATAGATTTCTGGTCCATGTAGATGAGATTACTAAGGCTTTTCACAGGAAATTTTGCATAGGCTGAATTCATCCATCTCAGACCGAAGCAAATCGGCCTGCTTTTATGGGGTTTCTGTGTGCTAATTTCCATGGGCAAGGAGTTGCGCTGTGCCCTGTTTCATATGTAAAGCAGTCAGATTTTCCCCTTGAATGGAGAGTGTCTAACCATGAATATTTACCTTGGAGTAGTTTATTGACAATTTTGATCTGCTTCAGCTGAAGTAAGGTTGCATCCCATATTTCCTCGCCAGTGTCAGTCTCTTTGTGTCTTTCCTTCAAAGCTCCTTGTGTGATACAGAGTTTGGCCTGACAAAGCAAATAAATATTTACATTCAATGAGTAGTGCCAGCACCCAGCACAAGAACAGAATCTCTTTCCATATTTCATCTTGAATCAAAGGGGTTCATATCCAAGGAAACATAACTATAAAAAGCTTAGGATAGCAGCTCCCTTTAACACATTTACTAAACCAAGACTAGCCTGTTTTGAAGGGAGACCCCTTTGACAGTTCATGGATAATGTGTGATTTGCTCAACAGATTTGGTGATGGACAGTTTTAAGGGGGGTGTGGCTAACAAATCAAGATTATGCACATGAAAATACAAGACAGTATTTAAAATGGCAATACAGTTAAAACACTGACTTTAAAGCACAATAAACATTAGACTACCATGTGTGTTAGAGAACTTTGCCTTTGAAAATAAAAGTTATTTTAAGCAAGTTATGAGCAGTTATTAGTTATTCCAGTTTTACCTAACTTAGATGACAAGCAGGTACATTTAAATGTAGGGGTAACAGTTTGTTAGGGAGATGTTCCTTTATAGTGTAAACTATTTCTTAAGATTCTAGAGAAAAAGGGGGCATGGGTAAGTAGTGTTTTCTGTAATGGCCTTGTAGATGATGTCAATGTAATGAAGTCAATCCAGCCCATTCATACTGAACGGAGTTGTAGGTGCAAGTAACAAATCCCATACGCCATGATAAACTAACAAACATCTTTCATCTTACTAAATTAATGACTTACCTGAACAAGAACACTGATGAGCTTTAACTTTACGAAAAAATAATTGGGCTGGTTTCACTTTTTTACAGTATTGTTCTTTGTTGTATTCTTGCTATGAAACACTTTTATTGTCATTTTAATTATTCAGTGCTACTGTGTAAAGATTTGACACAGAACTGGTTAGTACCGTAAATGTGGTAGCTGGGTTTTTAAAATCCACTCACAAGTCATATTTGACAAATTTATGTGAATGCTGTTATAGAGGAATTGGCATATAGAAAATCCTGGCAGTTGATGCTCAGGAACAGTTAATCAGCCATATTAAAAAGGTAGACCAGATTCATTTTGGATTGTGTTATGTTCTTCACAAGGTCAAAACAAAAATACTGACTGACGTCTTTGTCCTGTTATTATCAGTTGATGTTTTGAAAAGATTGTTCGTGCCAGTCAGTACTATGTCAATACTGCACATTATTTGGGACCCTCAATGCCCACAGGAGGTCTGGAAATGGTAAATTATGAAGGAGAATATATAGTGCTTAATCCATTGGGAATAAAGTCTAGTTTTAAGAATATCTGTTAATTTTTCTCTAGTATGTGGTCAAACCCTAACTTACTGAGAGAGACACACTGACAGGTACACTGCAGCTTTCCCCCTGTTGCTGTATGAGGTGAAATATAGGCATGTTCTACCGATGTTTAAACATTCTGCAGTCCAACTAATGATTTGGGTCTGTCTGACTAGTCTATTCCATGAAGGACATCAATAAAGTGAAGTTGATGTATGTCTTTAAATAGTGCTAATGGGAGATGAAGTCAGAAGTTGAGAATGCTTTTACTCAACCTCTGGACTATACCTCCCAACCAATACTTTGTGAAATATTGTTCAGCATATTGCTTATTGTACAGTTGTCTCTCTTGGTTACACACTGAATTGATTTGTCTCAGCTCTCCTGGAACCCCTGACTTGCCATTGGGAGATTTATAGAAAATTGAATTAAGTCCCTCCCCCTGCAACCCCTCCCCACATTTCTACCAATAGTGTTCTGCGTTGCCCTGCCTCTGACCGTACGTTAACCAAAGCCTTACCGCAGCTTGTGTTCCACCAGGCTGGCTGTTGGTCTGGGGGAACATGTACTGTTGTGACTATTCTGTGGTGTTTTTTTTTTTCTTGTTGATAAATGAGTCCATTTTTTTTAATTTAGCAAAGGTAAAGCAAGGGATTACCGAATGTGCTGGATGGTCTTGAAAGTGGGGTAATCAAAATAGGCCGACATGCTCGTCCTGGAATATTAGGAGCACACATCTGAGGAGATTATTACTACACAATTTATTTAATGGAGGGAGGATGGGTAGGGAGGTGGGTGGGGGGCAGGCAGGCAGTAAATGAGACGGAGTGATTGAAATGTACCACCTGACCTTGTCGCACTCGCGCAGGAGTGAGAGCGTACAAACACTGGGTGCTACGCAGGCTTAAAGTGTGGACGTGCATTTTCCCATTTGTCTGCGATAGCATTTTTCACCTTGCGCGTTTCAGTAAAGAAATAAATTAATGAATGGATGAATGAATGAATAAATAACATGAAAGAGCTGCTGCATTCTAATGTGCTAGCAGCATGTAGAACAGCAGGTTTGCAGGTCTGGTGATTATATTGATTTATATGACATTTACATCTTAGCGAGAGGAGAAAGCCACCTTATCGATTTCCTGGCTCTTACAAGTCAGTCCTTCTCAGTTCATATCAGGTCTGTCTTTGATATATATATATATTCCATTTTAGTAGTAATAGGTTGTGACTGTATTGTGTCCACCTTCTTCATTAATCTTTCATTTCAGTTTTTATAGGTCCAGCTAATGTCTCTTTTTTCAGCTTCTTATTACTGCGTATTGGCTCAGTGGTCCTACCAGTAAATGCCATGTGTATGTATCACCGTTTTTGAAAGGTAAAGGTGAAAAATGTAATTACATTATTCCACAGTTTCCAGCATATTTCACAGATACACATATTTCACACATTCTTTTGCAGTGCTGTCTATCACATTTAGACTACCTGAAGCAAAAGTGATGTGCAAAAAGTATCCAGCCCCAGGTCCTACATATTGACCAAGACCACACTCATACTCTGAAATGTCTTTTTTGGAGGGGGTAGAAGCAATTGCATAAGTTAATTGCCCCCAGTGAGCAGGTGCAGCAGAAATGACCATGGCTGCATCCACTTGCGCACGGTTATTTTGGATCCTTTCCGTACTGCTCCCAGTTCTCTCGTCAACCGTCCCCCGCAGCAGCTAGAGCTGATCCCGCGACTGAGATTGGCAGGCGATGCCCTCGCTCATAAACCCTGGACGCCCGTTCTGTCAGAGAACCACCCCCGCCTGCCTCCTCTGCCCCTTTCCCCTTGTTTTAGCCGCCGACCTGAAGAGATGTTTGATACATTCTTTGATGTGAGCAGGATGAAGCTATATTCTCTTTATTTTTGGAGTAGACAGCACACTCTCCTTGTGTGCGTTTTTCCCCCCCCACTTTATTCAGGCAAGGTGAAATCAGAGATGATTGCAGATAGATACAGCATCACAGTGCACTGCTAGGAATATTCGAACCCCGGCCACACAAGGGGATTCCGACACGGGTTAAGGATCAGCCACCATTTGCATTGCGCCACACTGTTTTGCCCGTTCTCTCCCATATTAAATTCATTTTATTCATGGTTGCACCAGGACCTCGTTTTGCTTTGTGGAGAGGCATGTAAAATAAATTCTGCTCAGAGCTTAAGCCGTCCCCTATTCTGTGCCTTTCACCAGTCGAGCTGACCGGTCACATTATTCTTGCTGGCTGACAGTAGAGAAACAAGCTTATTAAAATACATTAGGGCAAACCGTTGGGTAGATTTGTGAGGCAAATGTCACCTTCCTCTTGCATCGGCGGCCATTCCGGTGCTTTAAAGCGTGAGGGAACCGAGAGGTCGCCGTGCCCTGACCTTACCAGATACAGAGGGTTTGAATCCAGCACACATACAGGAAAAAGAAAGAACAAAATGGTGCGTGGCTGGCATGACTCACAGGAAGTGTTTTGCGCCCCAATCAATGTGTTTGGCCCGCTCCGAATGCATGTTGGGCATCTGACTGGGAGCCTCAGACAAGCGGTCAGATAAGATGCATGCCGTCATCAGGAATAGATTGGTTTTGTTCCACCCCGTGGGGAAGCCCTATTTTTTTAGCACATTATTCAGTGTCAATGAAAGGGCTATTCTCCTACCTCACCCCCCATCATTTGTCATTTAGGTAAGTTCTGTCACATTTGATTTTTTTTTTCTAGTCTACCCTTAGGGCTTGCCAGTGAGTGAGTAGTGCTATTTTGTTAGGGAGATGGGGAGGGGAAGGACGTGTAGCACAGTGGGTAAGGAACTGGGCTTGTAACCGAAAGGTCGCAGGTTCGATTCCTGGGTAGGACACTTCCATTGTACCCTTGAGCAAGGTACTTAACCTGTGAGGTGGTGGCACCTCTCTCTCTGATTTCGGCGGGTTAATTGACCCTGACGAGGGGCAGGTGTATGAGTACTATGGTGAGGTGATAGCACCTCACAGGTATTTGTCTGAGCTAATTGTCCCTGATGAGGGTCAGGTGTAGGAGGCCTATATGTAGCCCCTGATTTCTGGGGTTCAGCGCAGACTCATTGTTTGTCAGACTCTTAGTGTGTAGGGGTGTGAGAATCGGCAGAAGTTACCGTATTGATCCTATCTGCCTGATTTGATCACCGTTTAGTTTCTTCTCGAGTTGGTTATCTCTCTGCGCTGTGGAGGACATTTTGCCCTCGTCTCTTTAGGTTTCTTTTTGTTTTCTACCCGCCGGGCTGCGAATATCCTTTTTCTTTTGTAAGTGACCCCACTCTGTTTTTCTAGTGGGGGTTTTCTTTTTGGGCAGCTACGCTGCGGCGGTGTTTTATTTCTTTTAGTTTTCTGAGCCCGCTGACAGAAGTTTCAGTGAGTGGAGAGAGCGATTACTTCGCTCTTTATTATTTGGTTTTTCCCCTTCCCTTTCTATCGCTCAGCGATTTGGTGGTTATCCCTCAGGGTTAACTTTTAGATCCCCTCGGTCCGCAATTGCGTCCCACCCTCCTCAACCGTGACATAACCGAAATTGCTTCAGTATATATCCAGCTGTATAAATGGATACAATGTAAAATGCTATGTAAAAGTTGTGTAAGTCACTCTGGATAAGAGCGTCTGCTAAATGCCTGTAATGTAATGTAATGGGAACTTTACCGAAACCCAATACATAGAACCGCAGTTAAACACACACATTCAAGAAAGCATAGAAACAACAAATAAACAAAATAAATCCCATCCGATTAGGTTTAAGAGTCATTTAAGGCTTGTTTTGCAGTCAAGTGAAACCAGATAAACTCAATATTCAGTCCCGCATTTGTATTTAATTTTAGTCTTAAAAAGGGGTTTCTATAAATTGCTTGCTTAAGCAGCATCAACTTGGGATACATTTTTACTCTCTTGCTCAGTTTTTTTTGGGGGGGATGCTAAAATGTGCTAACGGAAATAAGAGTCACGATTTGAGAAAGAGGGGCTGATTAAATACTTTTGTTATTCTGGCTCCTTTGTCTGTCTTTGTTTCTTTGTGTCCTGTTTCTGTGTGTGTGTGTGTGTGTGTGTGTGTGTGTTTGTGTCTCTCTCCCTCTCTCTCGCTCTATCTCTCTCTCGCTCCCTCTGTCTCTCTGTCTGTCTCTCTCTCATATCATAATCCCTGGGAAGCTCAGATAGCCTCTCATTCAGGCAAGTCCATTTACTGATTACATCACCTGGTTAGAGGAGATAATGGTGAGAGACATGGTTGGAAGTGGAAAGGGAGGGTCGTGGGAGGGGCTGGTTGTGAGGTGATCACGGGCAGTTTGACAGAGACCACTAATGCAGTCGCTCATCTACTTTTTTGGAACAGCTGCTCTCTCCCTGTAGGGACACTGTGACGCATGTGGAGGGTAATGCTTAGCATTTGCTGCTACACTCAACAGCTGGCAGATAGTGGACTTCTAGAAACAACACGCATTCCTGTGAGATAAGGCGATGCAGGATTTGCAATAACAAAGGAAAGCATAATTACAACTGGGCATTGGCCATACTAAAACAAATATGGTAGACGAGTGAAAAAGAGAACACAAATACTGATAAGAGCCACAGCACAGCTATCCATAAATGGAGTTCCCTTTTGTAATGGATGTGTGCGGTTGGTGGTCCTTGTCTGCTTGTGGAAGGCTTAACTTCATGGTTTCCTCTGCATGCTGTTGTTTCTATAAACAGAAATCAAAATGCTTAGAGGCTTGTGGTTAGGGTTCAAATTATCTCCATTTCAGTTAAGTCAATTCAGGAAATTCACTAATGTAAATGGGATTAGTCCCAACTTGTAGGGTAACTGTTGAGGTGACCATTGTTACTTTAGTCTGTAGGCTGGGAGGGATGGGAAGTGTGTACACCTCTGAGGGCCTGTCAATGGGTGCCAGTGACATGGGTTCTTCAAAGTTTCTTTCTCAAATGTTCTTCTTTCCACCTCATTCTTTTGGTTGCCCCTTGTTCTTTCTCACGGATTCCTCTCCTCCTCCTGTCTGTTTCCATGGTTACATGGAAGCACAGTTCCTCTAGCGTAGACTCCCCTCCCCTCACTTCACGTGTAAGGTTTGGTAGTGCAAAGGAGAGGCTTGAGAACTGTATCCCTGACCAATGAATTTGTAGTGCAGTCTGAATCCCAGGGTAGGAAATGCAGTACAGTCTATAAGTATTTGGACAGTGAAACAATATTTGTTGTTTTGGCTCTGTGCTCAAAATGGAACAGTGATATTAAATATTAGGTTAAAGTGCAAACTGTCAGATTTAATTTGAGGGTATTTATATCCATCAGGTGAATTGTGTAGGAATTTTCAGCCCGTTTTATACATAATACTGTCATTTTAGAAGACCAGACATAATTGGAGAATTGGCTGCTCGGCTGTTTCTTGGCCAGCTGTGTGTTGTTGCATCATTAGTTCATGCACATAAAGTTAACAAAAGGTTGAGTGTTGATTCTAGATGTGGCATTTGCATTTGGAGTCTGTTGCTGTTGTCTGTCAACATGAGGACCAAAGAAGCGTCAAAGACAGTACAGCAGGCCGTTATGAGACATAGCCAAAACATTGGCTGTGTCAAAATCAAATGTTGGTACATTGTTAAGAAGCGAGAGCACACGGGTGAGCTCAACAATATCAAACGACTTGGGAGACCACAGAAGACCTCTGTTGTGAATGACCAAAGAATGCTCTCAGTTGTGAAGAAAAACCCCTTTTCAATTGTTGAACAGATCAGGAGCACTCTACAGGCTATTGGCATAGATGAGTCAAAGACTAGCATAAAGAGCAGACTACACCAGCATAACCTCAGTGGGTTCACCTCAAGATGCAAACCACTGGTAAACCTAAAGAACAGAACAGCCAGGTTAGTTTGCTAAAAAGTACATTTCAAAAACTAGAATTATGGAACAAATTCTTCTGGACAGATTAGACTATTGTTAACATGTACCAAAGTGATGTAAAAAGGAAAGTATGGGGAAAGAAGGGAACTGCTCATGATAAAAGAATACCACCTCATCTGTGAAACATGTTGGAGGTAGTGTTATGGCTTGGACATATATGGTTGCCTCTGGAACTGGTTCATTTGTCTTTATTGATGGTGTGACAGCTGACGGCACCAGGATGAGTTTGGAAGTGTACAGAACCATTTTGTCTGCTCAGATCCAACCACATGACTCAAAACTCATTGGATGGCACATTGCCTAGCAACAGGACAGTGAACCCAAAATTATTGCTAAAGGAACCAAGGAGTTTTTCAGGGCCAAAAAGTGTGATGTTCTTGACTGAAATTTCACTTGCTGAAGACTGAAGGAAAAAAGCCCCTCAAACAAACAGAAACTGAAGCTGGCTGTATAACAGGCCTGGCAGAGCATCACCAGGGAAAATAACCAGCATCTGGTGATGTCTATGGGTTGCAGACTTCAGGCAGTCGTCAAATGCAAATGATTTACAACCAAGTACTAAATATGACAGCATTAATTTGTCCAATTAGTTTTGGTATCCTGAAATGGGGGAACTGTGTATGAAAAGGGCTGTAATTCCTACATTGATCACCCGATATGGATGTAAATAGCCTCAAATCAAAACCGATAGTCTTCACTTTAACCTCATATTCATTGTTTCATTTCAAATCAAATGTGTTGCAGCGCAGAGCCAAATCAAGTCGCTGTTCAAGTACCTACAGTCTGCACTGTAGCTCATTTACGCTCATGCATGGTACTTAACCTGATTTGCTCTGGCAAATATCCCAGCTGTGTAAATGGATGACACGTAAGCTCTGTACGACGCCCTGGATTTGAACATCTGCTAAGCACGTAAATAACGCAATGTACTGTCCCAGATAGAAGAGACTCTCCCCTTGCTATTACTTCCACAGATTTTTCTCTCTCCTTTTTTCTTCCTGTCACTGTAAGGGCAAACTGCACCTATGATATGCACAGCCACCCGCCTAGCTGGCAGCCGTTTGAAGAGTAGAGAATGGCTACCAAGGCATTTGCTGTCACAGGGGGCAGGTTTGTGGGGGGGGGGGGGGGGCGGGGTATTGGGGTGGATTCTTATCGCTGTGCTCATTTTGTTCACAGACACCAGTGTTGCTAATGCAGAAGTCCCTCTCGAGTCTGTGCAGACAGGGATGTTAGGAGCATCAGAAATCCACTGCTCCTAACAAGCTGTGACGCCTAGCTGTCCCTGACTTCCTGGTGGCCCAGCCTGGAGTTGTCTCTTGACTTTTTCTTCTTTTTTTTTTTTACACAAATGAGTCTCCTTGGGATGCCTGTCTGCTAAAAAAAAGATTTAGTTCTTTTTGGGGTTGCTTGGTCAGCATGAATGAAGGAAAGCATTAGAGTGGGCTTTCTTCATGTTGCGTCTTAGAGCCGTTCTGTAGACCAGTGGCGATGTTAAGAAGATGGTATTGGATGGTATCTTTGTGGCAGATGCTGGCTTCAGTAACGGAAGCATCTGCCTGAGGGCAAAGGGCAGATGGACTTCGCTCATAATCCCCGGGCTCGTAGATGTGGTGTGCATGGGCAAAGATGCCTTCTACCTGAGTAATCATTGGAGCTTACCCTGGCTCGTTGATCACTAGAGCGTCTCTTGGCAAGAACGCGCCTCGGCAGAGTTTTATAGGTAGATGGAATACGAAACAACAATTTCCTGGTTGTAATCTCATTAAGGGAGCCTTTTTCATTTATTTGCAACATCGAGAACAGTTACTTTCTCCCATCGATTTTGTTTCTGTAAACCCACGTCTGCGTCCGTGTTCTGCAAATCCATCTCTTTCCTCTTCCTCCCGAGGTTAAAGAGATTTACTTTTCCCTCCGCCATAAAATCTTCTCTGGCGACGGTGTTTGGGTGCGATAAAACGGCAGCCGGGCCTCGCCTAAATATAGCCGGGCCGAGAGCATCCGCGGACAGCGGCGGGCGAAACGCTCCCGGCGTTCCCGCCGGTCAAGCTCGGCAAAGTCTGCGCAGTTGAGTGGATATCAACAAAAACGGGCTTAACCCTTCTCAATCCGCTTCCCCAGTTACTGGCTGGCAGGTGCAATCCCCCCATACACCATGGGGACTGACCCTTATTGGCTAGATATGTATTGCGCTCAGAGGCAGTAATTATAGTTACTTCCTGTTAGCTGGTGACTGGCTTACCCGCTCCCCTTCAGGTTGAGGCCTGTATATTTCCTGAGGGTCGTTTGATGTGCTTTGGAGATTGGCTTTCAGAGTTCTGCCTGAAGCTTATGAGGCTGCGTTTTCCCCGACCCCCAACCCCCTCCCCCCTGCCCTCCCACCTACAGTAGTTTGGTCTGGCTCCGGGCTGTCAGCTCTGATGGAACTCAGCACAGATCCCGTCTAACTGCTCGGTGTCCCCCACCGTGCGGAAGCGACGCCTCCGTGACGGGCCGAGGCAGTCTGACGATTTATTCGAGCGGGCACCCGTGTCTCTTGCCTTCGACGTCGTGCGAGACAGTTTCCGGAGCCCGTGGGCAGAACAGCACTTCCGAAAAGCGCTCCGTTCCAATCCCAAACCCACCCCCACCCCATCCAAATAAAAACAAACCACAGCAAAGACAACAGAAAAACTGGATCAAAATGATGCAAGAAGGGAATTTCTTTTCACATTCAGAAATAACTGTTTAATTTATTCAGTAAGCCCTGGTGTCATGCTCTGGTGTTTTTCTTTCTTTCCGGTGTACAGTGCTGTCCTCATTCAGTCAGTTAGACAGCCTGGAGTAGCAACATGCTGCAGCTGGGCCTCTCCTTTAAGGTAATATACCTGACCTAGTGTCTTCACTCATCACTGTTATAAAAAAAAAAGAAACAAATGGGTGAGTGACATTCCACTGTATACCATAAATACATGACAACAACCAGACATGGAGCTCAGAGAGAAGGGTTTCCCTCTGCATAGGTCTGCTCCTTTGTAGGGCTGGCAATTATAAGGATAAGTCTGGTAGTGGTACCCGTAGGACGGCTTACTTAAGGTGCAGCGCCGCGAGCCTGAGAGGCTTATCTTGTAGCCGAAGGCACTTTGAGGGTGAAAGCGTGCTTCTGACATCCCCGGCCGCCGCACACGAGACCGGGCTCCTGCTCTGTCCTTGGGTGTGCGGGAAGGAAAATGTCAAGGACTCCCGTTTTCAGTGGGCAGTCGCTACCGCTGCTGGTGGGGGGGAGGGCGGGGCAGGTGATGTGGGGGGTGGTGGGTTCCCCCCCCCCCCCCGTTTCATTTCGCGCAGGGTTGGAAACGTGCTGAGATAAGAGAACAGAAGTGATGTCATGCTTTTTAATACAAACCCCCTCCCCCTCTAAAAAAAATCAGATGGTATTTTCTGAATACTCTGAAGTGCATTTGCTTGGGGTATACTAACTCAGTAGGGGGGGGGGGGTGCTAATCATGGGGGAATCTGGGATTCTGCTCCTTCAGATGTGCTTCCATGGTTCATCTACGCTTCCTGTGTATTTATAGAAGTGTGTTTTTTTTCCTCCATGTCAGGCACCCAATGCATAATAAAATACCGAAAATGGATCTGTGCTGTCGAGATGAACTGACTTCCATTAAGAGGCTATGCGAAGAATGAGAGAGGCGAGCGTGTGCACATGCATGAACTCATTGCATATCAGGAGTCTTGAGTGCTGGGGCGTTTGACTGCTGTTTACGCGCTACAGACACATTGCTCTGCATATATTGCTTTGAATATATCTGCTGTGCCGTTTGTGCCTCTGAATCCACGGAATAAGTGGGCCTCAGACAGGTGCGTTTGTCGTCTGTCTCTTGGTCCCTCCCAGGGGAATTCTGACAGCAGTGTCTCTAACCTTTTCTTTCATCAAACTCCACAAGGAAAAAGACAAAAACAAACAAATACTACTCTTCTTTCCCTTCCCCTTCCCCTGCCAGATAGATTTATTATTATTTTTCTTTTGGTTTTTTACCTTCTGAGGTTTGACCCAGTTTATGTACACAAAAACAAAGGGAACCCACACAGCAAGAAGAACTGCCAGAAACTCAACAAATAAGTGCCATTGTCATTGCTTTAAGAAACAGGTAGGCTGACTCACTTTGTTTTGGAATGGTTTTTCACAGGGTTTCGCTCATCATTATCCAATTTTGTTTCTTTGCGTGGGAAGGATTTCGGCACCCTACAGATGTTAGCATTAGCAATGGCCTGGGACAAACACAAGAAAGCAAGCATCATTAGTGATATACATGATTTTCTTTGGAATTTCCCTTGTTATCCTGGGTTTAAAAAGCATAGGAAGAACAAACTCACTGACACGAAGATCACATTGTGTATAACCCTGCCTGACAGAACCTTCTTTTGAAGTTGCGGATACCATTTCACTTTGAAGAATTCCAATTACTCTCTGCCTGGACTGTGTGCATGGTGTGTAATTTGAAAATAATCCATCCATAAATGTATGTAGTTTCACTGCTATTCACAATAGTTGTGTGGAACCCAATGCGTCCACTCTTTATTAAAAAAAAAAAGAAAAAAGTTTTCACTGGCACTAGATTTTTCATATCTTTGCTGCCCTCATTGCAAACATAAACAGGATAACTAGAGCCTTTTCATTTATTTTGGCTCAGCTCTAGATTGGTTCTGCTGTGTGATGGATTTTCATGGAGGAGCTGAACTTGAATAATGCATCTGGGCTCAGAGGGCAGGTTGAAAATGCGGGAACCCCCTCCTCATACAATCTGATGCCCCAAGGATAGGTCACCCTTCATGCAACAGAATTAGTCTGTGCTTCGTTACAAAGCAGTAGGAGCAGTGTTTATAACCCAGCACATCAGACACTGTGAATAGCTGATTGATTGACTGATTGCTTGATTGATGAATTTATTTCTCCCCTTGGGGAAATTTGTCTTGGATAGTAATAACCACTGTGTGTACACAACACAACATCATACACAAATATGCATACATTCTTACATGTATACATGTACTTACATGCATACACATACATACATGCATACCTAAACATATACATGCACATGCATATAAATTGAGTAGAATAAAAAAAATCTTAATTTACACATAAAAGCACATTAAGGGATGTTTAAACCCACCTTCTAATTCTGACACTTGTGCTTCCTGATATTTTACCAATGTGCGCACACAAACATTGAACAAATCGCACAGTCAAGCGATCACACTTGACTGATGGATGTTGAGAGACAGAGAGATAGACTGTCAGACTGTTTAAGATATGCATTTGTTAAATAAATATAAATGGGCATGTGGCAACTTTGCATTTCCCGGACAAGTAAATCACACATGACGAAAATACCAGTTCTGAATGACCTTGTCTCAGTGGTATTAAAGAGAATTAAAATGGCTGATATAATAGGCTATAATCAAGCCAAACCTCCACCACAATTTATTCCCCTTTAACCAACCATCACAAAATTACCAAAATTGAGTTGGACATGACTTAATTAGCCAGATCTGCAGAGTACCTCTAGAGTTTTGTGTCTTGACTGCAAACATATGGCCAAAGTTTTGCTTTCTATTGGACAGTGCAGTAGTTTTGGAAAACGTTCACTAATGATGCTTAGTATCAGTTATATGTTACAAGTCACAACACATTTTACAGGCTATGTAATGAGAACATTGTAACCAATGCTGCTGTAGTATTAGCAGTCACATTTGTACATTATCAGTATTAATCTAGTACTGATAGAGAGCAGTGACTTTGAACACTTGATTTTATTTCTATTTTGTATACTAAATCTAAAATTGTTTTCCAGTCACATTTGTACATTATCAGTATTAATCTAGTATTGATAGAGAGCGGTGACTTTAAATCGTTTATTTTATTTTTATTTTGTATACTAAATTTCCTCCCTCCTCAACCTTCTTTTGCCTCTTCCCCTTCCTCCTCACCGTGGCGCTCCCATGATGCCTGTGTGCAGGTTCTATTGGGACCTGACCATGCTGCTGCTGATGGTGGGCAACTTGATCATCATCCCCGTGGGCATCACCTTCTTCAAGGACGAGCACACGCCGCCCTGGATCGTCTTCAACGTGGTGTCGGACACCTTCTTCCTCGTGGACCTGGTGCTGAACTTCCGCACGGGCATCGTGAAGGAGGACAACACCGAGATCATCCTGGACCCCCAGCAGATCAAGATCAAGTACCTGCGGAGCTGGTTCGTGGTGGACTTCATCTCCTCCATCCCCGTCGACTACATCTTCCTCATCGTGGAGACGCGCATCGACTCGGACTTCTACAAGACGGCCCGCGCCCTCCGGATCGTCCGCTTCACCAAGATCCTCAGCCTCCTGCGCCTGCTCCGCCTCTCCCGGCTCATCCGCTACATCCACCAATGGGAGGAGGTAGGTGGCACAGTTCATTACCACTCCACCAATGGGAGGAGGTAGGCGGCACAGTTCGTTACGACTCCACCAATGGGAGGAGGTGGGCGGCACAGTTCATTACCACTCCACCAATGGGAGGAGGTAGGTGGCACAGTTCATTACCACTCCACCAATGGGAGGAGGTAGGCGGCACAGTTCATTACCACTCCACCAATGGGAGGAGGTAGGCGGCACAGTTCGTTACGACTCCACCAATGGGAGGAGGTGGGCGGCACAGTTCATTACCACTCCACCAATGGGAGGAGGTAGGCGGCACAGTTCATTACGGCTCTTACTGTATGCTTACGAAATCAGGAGGAGGAGAGGGGCTTAATGACCTTGCAGTTGACCTTTGCCCACATGTAGTAGGAAAACTAGAAAATAGGAGGTAATCGTACTCAAAAAAGTAAACACTGAATCGTGGACCAATTAGGCAAGGTGAAATTGCCATCTTGACAGCATCTCAACAGGAAAAAAAAGTAAAATTAAGTATTTAATTTCAAATAAGTATAATAAGTTATTGCAGTTAAGTTGAAAGTTTCCAATGCTCCCCACTACCCTTTCCTCCCCTCCAGTGAATCCATGAACTGTGTCCCAGAATTACAGTAAGAATGGCAAAGTCATGAATGACAGCCCAGTGGGTGCATAATTTAGTAAGAAACATCCTGCTACACGTTAGCACATCAGAGGGTCCCCCAGATTACCAGGTGGATTCATATGGTGACAGAGAAATGAGCTCTCTGCTGGAGGCGTCTTGTCACCTGCCTGAGCACAAAGCCCACAAACGGTTGACTCCTGGGAAATAAACGTGACAGAAATTAAATTAATTCTACTGTGAACTCATTCCTGACAGTTTTAATGGTAGATTGGTCCTATCCCTCTGACAGATGAGCGTGAGTCAGGTTGTGGGCTTCCTCACACAGCTTAGTTCACATTACGTAAGCGCGCCAACGTATTTGAAGTCTATTTAAAGTGACTCACTGGCGGGGAAGACGGTAAAACACGAGCAGGCCTTCACTTCATACAGCTGTTTTATTGACACAGATATTTCAGATCTCTTTGCCTGTAGGATTTAGCTTAAATTAAAATTTCATTAAAGAGGTTTGAGATCACAGTGCTTATTCCTGTAATGCAGTTACAATAACAATGTATGTTTTCATGCAATATTTACTTGCACATTTCTTTTGTAATTGTGTGCAAGTTATATGATATTTGTTCTGCCAGACAAGACACAAGGAAGCATTGCCAATTTGTCATGTGTATGGTTTTCACTAAAATTAGTACATTTAAATTGAAGGGTTCAGAGCTAATTATTTTTTGCTTTTAATATTGCAGAAATACATTTTTTTGTTCTTTAAAAATGACCATATTCATATACATAATATACATTTAAAAATGTGAAATTTTATGATCAAATGAATTGCTACTAGTACACACGCTTTGTATTTGCTGTTGAAAAAGTTAGATTCACATCTCTTAAGAGGACATGGCCAACACCTCACCTCCTCACTGATTCTGAACAGTGAGGAAGGCTAGGCAAAGTCATACCTTTGTGATGAGACTTGTATCACTTGCAGTGTATCTGAAGTGAACTTTGTCTAAGATTCCATCCCAACAGCTAGGCATTCATAGCTATCTTCAATATCACTGTATAATGACCTGAAATCAAGATTTCTTTTATAACTTAATTTAATTTAGGTTTGTGTGTATGTGTGTATGTATATATATATATATATATATATATATATATAGAGAGAGAGAGAGAGAGAGAGAGATGTGTGTATATATACAGTATATATATATACATATATATATATAGATGTGTGTGTATATATACAGTGTATATATATATATATATATATATATATATAGATGTGTGTGTATATATACAGTGTATATATGTATATATACACACACTGTATATACTGTACATACAAACTTAAATGTATTGGTAGTCTACTCCATTATTGTTATTATTTATTAATGCTAGTTCAGTCACCGATGCCCTGTGAGTAGAGGAAACCCTTGATCCCATCTTGGTGGTACAGGTACATAACTTGTGAGACCATTGAAAAAAATTGAATAGTCAACTTGATTACATTCATGCGAAAGCACTGGATTGATCTCCTCTGAGCAAATTCTGAAGGGGACTCGATTCCGAAGCATTTTGGAGACTGCAGTTCAAATGAAAGACAAATCAATCTCCATTTAGGGCTCTATTATCCAGAATCAATGTCAGGCGGCACAGGGTTGCAGTCAGTAGTGTGGTACGTGGGTACACTGGGTGTGGCTAGTGAATGTTGGTACTTCCTGGACCAGAGGCGAGGAACACACTGTACAAAGTCTTTTGCCTGCCTGGAAACAGGCCTGGGCTATATTGTATATATTATCAGTGTGTTTGGAGCAGCTGGATTTGTTAACAATCAAATGACCTGTTTTAATTACCTTTAAGAGCTATGCGAACTGAGCAGGGTGTACTGCCAATTTCAGTGGTCTATGGCTGCAGTGGAAGATGAGGATGATGATGTACTAATTGGATGTTTCTCCAAGATGTTCTTTTGTGAGAGGTGCAGAGTTGGGCTGTCACTTTTTATGCCTCCGCGATGGCACAGCCATGGCCGGAGGCATTATGTTTTCAGGTTGTCCGTCCGTCCGTCCATCCTTCCGTCCATCCGTCCGGCCCGATTCTCGTGAACGCGATATCTCAGGAATGCCTTGAGGGAATTTCTTCAAATTTGGCACATTTGAAGAAATGTCCATTTGGACTCTAGGATAAACTGATTAGATTTTGGTGGTTAAAGGTCAAAGGTCAAGGTCACTGTGACCTCACAAAACATGTTTTTGCATTGAGGGCATACAAAACACATTTTTGCCTTGAGGGAATTTCTTCAAATTTGGCACAAACGTCTACTTGGACTCAAGGATGAACTGATTAGATTTTGGTGGTCAGAGGTCAAAGGTCAAGGTCACTGTGACCTCACAAAACACGTTTTTGGCCATAACTCAATAATTCATACACTAATTATGACAAAGTTTCACACAAATGTCTAATAGGATAAAATTATGAAGTGATGACATTTTATATCCAAATTGGCTACTGGTTGGCGGAGGCATACAACCGCAAGGCGGTATTTCTAGTTTTTCAAAAATTGAGTCATAACGAATCTCATAAATATGTGAATTTTCTTCTGTCAAAATTAGAACATTGCCTAAATGTTTATTATGGGTTAATTATGCTATAACCAAGACATAATGACAACAGTATCTGGAAATTTTGTTTAACACAATAAAACCAGGGAAGGACATGCAATGCCAGCGATCCCGCTCACAGCAGTAAAATGACTCAGTGTTGCTCAAGTGAAAGAAAGAGAAATTATAACGCACGAGTCCATCATTAATTCATGACAATCGCATGGCTTAACTGAACTGAGCTGTATTGGATGAGTGTAGTTTCGTCTTGTTTTGAATACACTTAGTGGATCATTTAACTCCTGTTTCCAAATCAATATAGGTTTGACTTGAATTACTTACTCATAGATATTAAGCAATGAAACAGCATGTCTATCCCCATATGGCATTGTTGTCTGATCTACATGTGGTATTTAAATAGAACACACAAAATAATATAGAAGAGGTAAAAACGTTTCCACCTCACACACGTTAACGTGTGTTTAACTGTACACAAACCATTTGTGATCACTTCAAACTTAATGTTTCTTATTGTAGCAGACAAATGTACACTCTTTGTAAAGATATTTCACAGCTTTTGATCACATTACTTCTAAGTATTTCAGTAAAAAGTAAAAATGGGAACAATTCTGCTGGTGCTACCCAATACAAAATATATTTGTGGTAATGATATTCTGTGACCATCAGTAATTTGAAATAAAGCACACATTCCAAAAAATAGTTTTTTTCTTCACACAAATATTTTAATTTTATGTAGAATAATACTGGACAAAGCAATACATTTTCAAGCTGATTATAATATATCCACCAGCAAGATAGATTGGACTGCTCAGTTATATTGGTATGAACTTATACTGTAGGGATTTTTAATGATTACTATTATGTGAATTGTTTATACATTTTTGTAGAATGTACATGTTGATATTATACTTATTACACATTACATTTATTATGCCAAAAAGATATATTCTTATATTACATTAATCATCAAGCTGTTTATAAATACAGTCTATCCACAATTTGTGCCAGTACTGTAGCTATCATTTTAACTACTAACATAGTAAAATGAAAAGATCGTTCAAGTTGCGTTTATTGTCATTCTTCTCCTTACACACAGGTGTAATAAAAATAACAAAAGACAGTACCCTATGGACCATGATGCAGTTTTAGAGCCATAAACAATTGAAAATTGAAATAAATACAGTAATGAAAATTATTTTAAAAAATAAAAAAGACAATGAACAATAAATACAAAGCATGCATTTTTTCCTGCTTCTGGGATTTATATCAAAGTCAAATTGGACAGCATATGATCCATGAAAACTCTTGATGGGCTTTTGAATAGCCTGTAATAATGTGCATTGCATTGGAAACCCCCGAAATTTGTCATCCGCCCTGCGATGGGCTGTGCTTTATTTCGTACACCTGTTCTGGGCAGGCGGGTGGCGAGGGCACAAATCGGAAAATTGCTACCCGCTTCCCTGGATTGACTGACACACCCCCAGCAGCGACTCTCCTCCCACTTGGGCGCATGGCGAGTAAAGAAATTACCCAACGGCTCCGGCGTATCAAAACATATGACGAAAATACCATTTTAGCGTGCAGTGCGATGGCTCACAACATGCCATGCGCTAACCGGTAAATAGAGCCCTTTGTGTTTTAAAAAATAAGAAAACTTCTAAAACTACCTCAGTTTGAAATGACTTAAAGTGTTATTAGTCGTGTTTGTTCTAAAAAAAAAAAACCCTGCTAGAATGAAGGATTTACTGACAGGTACAGACTGCCGAATCATAGCGGAGGACCGATTTGCATGTCGCTGGTTGTCTCTCCCTTTTATTTCCTGTGGGCAGATAGCGCCGCTGCTTAGAAAGGCAGAACCAAAGGCCGGCGTTGCAGAACCTTTGCCTCATGATTGTAAGATCATAGAGATTGCCTCACAGAACAGTCGACGCTAAAATCCCTGAAGATGAGCTTCTTTTTTTGACTGGACCGCAACAGCGGGGCCAGCCCTATAAACGCGAATGTCTGTGACTGAGTGACTGAGTGAGTGATGACGTTACACTGCGCATGTCTGTGACTGAGTGACTGACTGATGAAGTTACACCATTGGTCGGCCGGTTCGGTCCAGCCATATACTAGGTCTTGACCTGGTCTTGTTTTTTTTACTTTGATTTGTGGCATTCACATTTGGTATTAAAGACTTTTTCTTTTCAAACTGTAAGACAACTTATGGAAAAGAGGGCCTCACATTTAAGCACCTTGGCTAACAGGGACACAGATGAGGCTCTGTAAATTTCACTCGAATTGCAGTCAGTCTCGATGCTTGGTCGGAAGAGCGATGTTTCTGGGTTCATCCCCTGATGACTTCTAGGGAAAGTGCACCCTGGAAGAGAGCACGCAGTGCCATGAAATCTAAAAGGAAAGTGTCATTTCTTGTGTCAACCTCTTGGTGTGGAAACCGCATGTCACTTTGTCCAATCTTTGGTTGCGCTCCGGCGGCCGCCATTACGGCTCCCTTCTAATGGGCCCGGTTGCAGAATCGCACCTCCGCACCCACTAGACACCTCCTGTCAGTCAGCATTAAGCGTCCCCAGCCCCCACCGCCCCCCGGAGCCCTTGTTGAAGCCCGCTGCCTTTCCGCGCGCGCGATACGGGAGTGTGAAAGTGTGGCGCTGTGCAGCGGATCCTTCAGACCGCGCCCCCGCGGCGAAACGCGACCCCGCTTCCCGCCGAGCGAGGAGTCGTTCGCCTCGGCTGGAATCCGTCCCCTCCGCCATTAACCCACACGTTTCTTCAGACTCTCGCTGAGGCCTGCGGCTGATACGGCCGAGTTCTGGCTTCCGTCCTATCGAGGCACGTCCGTGCACCTGACAGAACGCCTCGTTAATGTTGCCAGACTTCTCATATGCCTTATCCTGGCCGTTCGAGATAGTCCAACATACTTTATGACAGACAACGTTCGTCTAAAGTAGCGCAGATGGCATTCCGGAGCCCGGGACAGGGATAGCTTGGGCGAAGATAATGGCATTTTAAGTGGTCTGCGCGGATCCGTCATTTCGGTTTGGCTGCCTGGCCGTCTCCAGTATCCAGCGACACGACAGCCGGGTTTCACTCATTGTCATGTTTTATTGTGAGAAAGGAATAAGACTCCGGTTGAGGATATCCTCCTCATTCAGCTTGTCTCATTCACACAGACAAAAGAGCGCCTTGAATAGAATTAGCAGAATAGAATGGAATAGAATAGAATTATAATTAGTTCGAGTGAATGCGCTAATTGCTAATCCTCCAGATATGTACACCGCCTACCCCTTCCCACAAAGCATTGAAGGTAGGCACACAGTTTTAAAGCATTTTTTCTTTGAGCAGCCACCCCCCCACAGCCATATTAAATCACTCCTTTACACTGGTGATTATTTATATCTGGGAACATGTAAATAATATTTCAATACTTGAGGAAGAGCATCTGATTAGGAATTGTTTTGTTATGGCAGACAATTACCCATCGGATTTCGATCTCTTGAGTCAGGAGCTATGGAGGAAAACCTCCTGTGTTTCTCTATTGAGCTGAGCCCACGAGGCCATCTTTATTTAATATCGACACTTGGGATTGTTGCGATTTACGGCCTTCATGTCCCAGCTGGGTGAATGCTGGGCTGGAGGAGAAACATGATGTGTAGGTGAAATCCTGGAGCTTGTTGATAAGACAGCTCTGCACAGGCATCTTCAGAATTATATACATTCAAAATATAGATCAATTAACCAGTCTGTGTTTTGTGGCTGAATACACAGGCCAAGAACTGCTCTTTCAGAGACAATGAGGAAGAAAACGTTTAATAGGGTATTTTTGAAAGCACAATAAAGCTTGCCAATATCACAGACAAGACTAGGCTGAGAATATACCTTTGTGACATTCATACCCACGGCAGGTTTTCCCAAAGAGTATTACATGAAAATGCACAATCCAGCACACACACACACTCACATATACAGTATATATATATATATATATATAGTTTGGTTTCATTAGAACAGAGGTTATAGCTTTTCTAGGTTCTATAGTGGTATCGAGAGGCTGTAACCATTAACCTAGGTGTTTATTAATTGACGTTAAATTTAATTCCTGGAAATTTGGTGTGCAACTTTCTTCTAGCATATGGTAATTCTGGTTTAGTTTTTGGTGAGGTTCCTTGTGTCTTCTCTTGCCATACTATGCCTCAGAGTAAAATCTGTTCCGTCACATGAGAGTTTCTTTTTGACAAAAAAAACTTAATCTGTTCTTAGAACTTGTTTCTGAAATGACTGCTTGTGTCTCCTTAAGGAATGTTTTTTTATTTTTTAGATTCTTACTTTTCCCCCCCTCCAATCTTTATTAGATTGCATAATGATTTATGTATGTATTGCAATGCACATAAATTATAATATGTAACGTGCTTGGCCTGGTTAAATTGTATGCTTTTGTATGCTTTTCCTTTTTTCACAGAGAGGTGCATCTCTTTGTGAATTTAGTGTTTACCATGCATTATAAGGCTGCCTGTGTACCCACCGTCCGCACATTCAACACAGTCAGTTGACACTGAAAATGCTAAAATGCTCATCACCTTATGTAGGCTACTTAGGTATTTATGGTGATGGGTATGCGATTGCGATACTCATGAAAAAATAATACACATTCATTGATGCTTGAAATGAAAACAATTTAAGAATCTTACCAGTGACACCACACATCATGGCATAGCCAGATTTATGAATGACGATTCAGCTGCAGAGAAACTTCGTTGTTTCAGTTGTTTTGAATGTGAAAGCCGTAGGTGGAATGCCCGGCAGTCTTGGTCTGCTGCAGTGACTGCAGTGATGAGCTCAGCATGTTTAACAGCTTCATCCTTAAGGCGACTCCGAGGACAATCTCATTGACCTCATCAGTCAGCCTTTGTCATTTGTGTGGATAACAATGCAGTTTGGGCTAACTGCGTGCGGCTGTGAGTTAAATGAATAAGACCTAGCCATCACGCCTAATGCGCTGCCCCCTGATGCATGCGTGTTTTCGCATACACGGCGAACTCTTCCCGGCAAGAGGCTTGACGTAATTGTTTCATTGCGTTTTGGAAAATATTTCAACAATGTTAATGTTCCAATCAAATGTATTTAATTAAGCTGCGGGCGTCCGCTCCAATATAATTATTTAAATTTCGACCACATAGCAGGACGAGTTTTTAACAAGTTTGTCAGAGTGTCTTTTGATAATGAGACAGCCTATTTCTGTTTCGGATCGCTAATGCACATTAAAACAAAGCAGGAACTGAAATGAGGTGTCCCCCCTTGAACCCCTGCATGGAATAATACAGCACTGTTTAATATGTCGCATTGCTAATATATGTTATCTTTGTATTTGGGTGACATTTTCAGTTGTACTTGCATCGTTTGGAATTTCAGGGATGGACTCAGTCGTACTATCCAGGGTTGCCATAGTTGGCCTTCCTCACCAAATATTGGGCTTTTTTGAAAATGTAATGCAGGCTTAAGTTTCAGTGTAAATGTGAGAAGGAATTAATGTTACATGGGGGATGGAGGGGTTTGAAGGAGATATTGGGGAATAGCCTTGAAAGGTTCTATTGGAGTCAATTGGGAGATTTCTCGTAAAACTGCATTTACTACATGAGCATCCGTGGGCCTGTTTCAGAACAGTAGTAAAATCTTGATTTGGTGTGGTGAGAAATCCTATAAAGCAGGACTATAGTGTTAATGTTCAGGAAGTATTTGCCTAATCAAACGTGTATTGTTAAGCTGGGGATCCTCCAGGATTGGTTCAGGTGAGTTTCCCCACTTCACTAGAAAGTGCTTTGACATCATGAGATAATTAATTTTTAAAAACTCTTTTGAAAAAATTATTATTATTATTATTATTATTATTACAAATCATGGTGTTCCATAAACTTGGAAGTAGGTAAACAATTACTTAATTACTGTGTGCATGCAAGCATTTTCCTCTTATTCTGAACAGTAGCTTGTTGATTTACGTTATTTAATACAAAGCTCATTATGATGTGGCTTGGAGTGGCACACTTAATTTAGCCTTAACTGAAACGCTGCAGGCATTAAAACTGGTTATTTTATTCCTTCTGTTTGAAATGCATTGTGAGTGACTGGAGGGTTCTTCTGAGAATGTACAGGAGGATACTCGTCATGGCCCTCCTGTTTGTAGGCAAAGCAGTCCTGGAAATGCAAGTAATTTGACCTCTTATGGAGTTTTTCATGATTCATTCATATGCTGCGGAATAATTTAAAAGCTATAACAGAGCACTTTTTATTTCAAAACTGAAATGCCATGTCATATTTATAGGTGTATTCTTAGCTGGGGTGTTGTCTGTATATAGATAGATATCTGTGTGTAGAAGTGTAGAAGCGGGCTGTGTGTAGAAGGTTGCTGTGGTGAGCACTTTTTTGGGGGGCTGTATGTTTGGTAGATGATGTTGGAAGGATGCTGTGGAGTGAGTGACTCTCCTTAGATTATGCAAACCCACCTGCCCCAAAATGCCTTGAACAAGGACCCAGGAAGAGGAGGATGGGAAATTTGACCACTACTCAGTCTGAGTTAAGGTTTTTCTCCTAATCTGAGTAGAATGTGGAGTTTCTATCTGCTGGCACTTTCATGATATCTCGGTCCCGGTTTGGGGGGGAGTTGCTCCTAACCAGATCTGCAACAGTCTTGCAGGCTCCTGATGTACCAAGGAGTCTTAAAAAATGTGCCATGCATATAAAAGCCATCGTCCATAATAAAGGACTCAACCAGTCATGCTGGTGTATAAAATCATTATGCAACGGGAGTATTTTGCATGTAACCATACTGGACCTGATGGACAATATGCCAATGGAAAAATTTGTGCAGGGTTACTGTCCTTTTCTGAGGCCAGGGCCTTTGCTGAGCCCAGCGTAAAAGGCTAAAGCGAGCATCTCTCTCTCAGCTGTAAGCTCTTAAGCGTCATGTTTTAAATAGCGCTGAGTGCCTTTTAATAAGGAGCAGCGTAGTTAACAGTGCGCACCGTAACCCTCAATGGGATTAAGTGGCTTTAAATTGCAGAGGCCATTAAAAGCCAAGCCGCCGTCCAGGAGCTTCCCAAGAGCATATTTATCTCCGGATTAGCAAACATCCCAAGTGCGCCAGCACTTTGCAGGAAAGTGGTTGTCCTTACCATCTTGTAATATCATTCATTTTTCTAAGTGGTTCATTAGAGTCATTCACTGCTGTTTCTTCTTCTTTTTTTGGCAGTGTGGTATTCCCACGCTGCCACCCCTGTGGTCATCTTCAGAAAACCATTAGACACACCGGTGAAAAGTGCACTGGCTTATGCAGTAGGCTGTAGTTATTACATCATGACTCCATTTGTCAGTTTGCAAACAATGGGCCTGATTTACTCGGACCTTTAGCATCCACAAAACCTTTTAGCAAACGCAAAAGCAATAACGTTATCGGCGATTGGTCATGGTATTTGTTTTGCGCCAATCGCCAATTGTGTTATTAGTTTTGCGCATGCTAAAAGGATTTGCGCATGCTAAAGGTCTTGCTAAATGAAGCCCAACATGGCTTTAAATGGTGGTTAAGAAACTGCTCCATCACTTGGCGACACTTAACATCAAAAAATGAGAGAATTAGGGGGCCTCCAGTGGCGTAGCCCATAGAGCGCTTTCCACATGCTGACTGCGAGCCGCGACGTCGGCGGTGCGAGTCCGACTGCCGACCTTCGTCGCATGTCTCTCCCTCTCTCTCCTCCTAGTTCTTCCTGTCTCTCTACACTATCCTGTCTAATAAAGCTGAAAAAAGCCCAAAAAAATATTTGAAAAAAAAAATTTAATTCGAGAATTTGTGGAACATACAGTAAGTGTAATATTGGGGACAGGAGCAAAACAAGGTAGGCATGGGTTGGAGCAGAGGTATGAAAGCCTGTTATTTTGGGTGCGGGAAGTCGGAACACATGCTGGGGAAAAAAAAAACACGTCAAAAAGTTTCACTTGTGCCGACCGTCGTTTTGTTTTCCTCGGCTGTCGCAGATCTTCCACATGACCTATGACCTGGCCAGCGCGATGGTGCGCATCGTCAACCTCATCGGCATGATGCTGCTGCTGTGCCACTGGGACGGCTGCCTGCAGTTCCTGGTGCCCATGCTGCAAGACTTTCCTGCCGACTGCTGGGTGTCAAAAAACAAGATGGTGGTGAGTGTTCCTTCCTCTCCCAATGACCCTTCCAAATTCTGTAGTCTCCGAATGCACCTTCCATTTCGTTTCTCTGTTAACTTGTCCTGAGCAACATTGGGTATTTCTGTCCTGTGTGTCTGATCATATTTACCCTTTAAGTTTATTCCTCTGTTGTTTTGGTTTACTTAATTTATTGTTTTGTATGTGGTCTGTTGTATAGGTTGTTGTGTGCTCTGAAGCTTCATGACCTCATGAGATACTGTACAGTAGGGGGTAAAATGCAGTTATCCAGGCAACAACATTTGCAGTGCTATCAGGACAAGCAAAGGCTTATCTGTCATTCATGAGGCAAGGAGAAATACAGTGTTCCTTCGTATTTTTGCTTGTACACCAACCAGTTGGGCACCAGCATAATTTGATCTGAATGTGTGAATAGTTTCCGAACAATTCAGAATTAATTTTAACGATCAAAAACAAGCACAAGTTTGCTTTAGATAACCTATACATAAAATTTACGTAACCTAAGAGATCACGTCCTGGAATTATATGACCCTGACTCCATCAATGCACTGCAATGAACTCAGCATGTTACAAATTACCACAGCCAGAAATCTGATCTTCAGAGATCCGATTCATTATGGGGATTTGAGATGAAGCATTAAAGAGGATTAATCTGTGACCTGTGAATACTCAAAATAACAAAAACAATCACATCAGATTCAGATTACACCTGTGAAGACCCAAATGATTAATTAAAATGGCAGTGGACTGTCTTGGTGTTGAACACCAATTCAGCGATCTGTGTGTTTATACATGACATGCTCACATTTTTAAGTCAGAGAAGCCATGACAGAAACAGTCCACCTTTTTTAATCTGGACTGGTTCCTGTTCCATTATCAGCAACTATATTATCATTCTTTGCCTTTGTACACAACAACGAAGTCCTGTTTCGGTGACATTGTGCATGTTTTCTCTTGTCAGTTTATAAGCTATAAGCATGGTATTAGAAGTAGTTTTTAGTTATGTCTTTCACATTTTACTCTTTTGAAAATGAAATGCAGTGAGGCATTTGAATATGTCATCTCAGGACAACGCTGATATTGATTTAGCTTGGGCTACAGCAGGAATCCAAAAGGGAATCAATTTATCCACAAGTACACAAATTACAGAAATGTCACATATTTTGTAATGAGATGACCTACATTTTTGTGTATGTTCTGAAAAAGGCTTACCACCAACCAACCTTTATTTAATTTTTCCATAAACCTTTTGTATGTTTCACATGTGGAGGGAAATAAGGATTATGATCATCAATTAGCAAATGGTAGAAAAATGTACATTTACATAATCTGAGCTGTGTACCTTCCTTAAAAAGAGCTGCTTTAAGGATAAATTGTTTTCCTGATGCACTGCCATTTTTACTGTCGGACCATAGGCCCTGGCATTTTTAGACCCATCCGCTGCCTTTCAGACTGCTGAAGCAGGGCATTGTCACTGTACGTCTCTCCGTATCTCTCCCTCTCTCCTCCAGAATGACACGTGGGGTCAGCAGTACTCCTACGCCCTGTTCAAAGCCATGAGCCACATGCTGTGCATCGGCTACGGAATGTATCCCCCCGTGGGCATGACCGACGTGTGGCTGACCATCCTCAGCATGATCGTGGGCGCCACCTGCTACGCCATGTTCGTCGGGCACGCCACCGCGCTCATACAGTCCCTCGACTCCTCCCGTCGCCAGTACCAGGAGAAGGTGAGTGGGGTGGAGTGGAGTGGAGTGGAGTGGAGTGGGGGCAAAGTGGGGACACGGCGAGACATGCTGCGTGGAAAGAGCCGGAGTTCTCACATGTTTTTATCTCTATTTTTTTTTCTTTTGAAGAACAGTTGTAAGCCCGCCTCGTTGCTATGGCATCCCTTTTAAATTTTGGTGGGAGCAGAACAGGTGCACGCTCCCGCTGAAGCATGTGCAGCTAGCCGCCGCATCGTTTACCTCTGTAGTCCACCGGCTGCATTTCTCGTGTTGGACTGCACTCCTTGGGCAGCTGGGTGCAGCCAGACCACAGGCACTTAATCGATAGGAGGAGTGAAATGGAGCACTCCCTCCCTGGAGCTATGGCCAAATATACTCCCCCCCTGCTTCTGGGCTGCTGACCGCAGTCAGCACTGCTATAGGCTGGATTCAGGTGGTGAACCCAGATTGAAAGCGCACACCCAATCACTTACGCTCCAATGACAAAGTGATATTTTATGTATGTATGCATCAGAGTTAAGCATCTTCGATGCTATCTGGTGACTCTGGTGATATTGAATGCATGTAAAATATTCACTTTTATTTGGACAGATGACTGCATGGGATTTGCACATCTCATGCATCTATGGGATCCTTAGGGGACACTATTTAAATAAAAACATAATTTTAGTTTTTTCTGGAGCACAAGTAAGGGTGCAACATTTTCAAATGTGGCATTGTAACTATGCACTTTATGCCAAGAACTTGATAGGCCCCTCAACTGCCCTACAAAAGTCACACTTCATTTAGCGAACGCGCTGTAACATTATATAGCAGGAAGCTCTAAGGAGATCGCTCGCACAGTGTGAATATCATTTACTCTAAACCATATTATTCTCCAGCCATTCTGATGCTACTCACTACAGTGTAGCGCCCCGTATTGTCGAGCGGTCCCCTTTTTCAAAAGGGTTTTTTTCTTCATTTGCATTTCGAAGAAGCGCGAGTAGAGTAGGACGGAGTGTAGCACAGTGGGTAAGGAAGTGGACTTGTAACCGAAAGGTCGCAGGTTCGATTCCCGGGTAGGACACTGCTGTTGTACCCTTGAGCAAGGTACTTAACCGAAATTGCTTCAGTATATATATCCAGCTGTATAAATGGATACAATGTAAAATGATATGTAAAAAAGTTGTGTAAGTCGCTCTGGATAAGAGCGTCTGCTAAATGCCTGTAATGTAATGTAATGTAGACCGTGTTAACAAACACCGGGCGACGTTGTCTCGACGGTGCAGTCAGGGGAAAAAAAAAAAAATACGAGAAGGTTCATTTCAAAGAGCGATGTTTACATTACCGCGTGGGTCACGTGGTAGGATTAGCGGGCGCGGGGCGGGATTACCCTCCTTTTATCTTTCGCCGCAGCGCTAACCGGCGCGCGTCGCCGGGTCTGATGACGGGAAGCGTCGTCTAACATGGCTTTTAAACGAGCGACCTTTTGAGCCCCGGAGGGCACTAACCGCGGTCCGCTCAGATGCCGTGACAGGTCGCTGGCCTCTTTGCGGAGGATCGTTCGGGAACATCTCTTTCTTCCGCTCGCCGGTCATTGCACTTCCTGTCTTTGTGATCTATGTTCCCCCTGGACAGCGGTTGTCTGTCAAACAGATAGATCATTTTAATGGCGGCGCAGATTACTTTAACAGAGGAGGCGATCAATATGCTAGTCACCTAGACCGACAAAGTCCCCGAGCAGGCCTAGGCAACGCGTGTGTTTGTTCAGCACAACGTGCGATGCGCGATGCCTTGGCAGGAGTTTTTGGATTTGGTTACGGACACATGGGAGTGTCTAGCTACCCCATTTCACCTTTTCTAAATTTCACTTGTGCAGCGTGTGGACATTTCTTCCCCCCCCCCCCCCCGCTGTGTGGAGGCCCTGGCCGCTGCCCAAGCAGGCCCCCGCTCCTCTCCCCGGTGCCCCGGCGCACCCGGTGGGCCCGGTGCTGGCGTTAATGAGCCGTGCTGCTTGGAGCCCTTCGGTGGATAGAGCTCCTGGCGCATCGGAGACGTCCGTGCGAGGGCCTGGCACCCGACCCTTCGAGAGAAAGAGAGAGAGATAGAGAGAGATAGAGAGAGAGAGAGAGAGAGAGAGAGAGCTGCTCAGGAGCAGGGTTTTGGCGTACGCTCTTACCTTCGACCCCCTGCCCGACTCCAAAGACCCACCGCGGGGTGAACCGCCTTCATCGTCCTTCAAAAACCGGCCAAGGGTAAACGAGAGCTCAGGAATCAGCCGGCGAACCTGCGCCTCGGTGGCGGCGGCTGCGAAGGAAGAAATAAATTTAAAAAACAGGCCGGCGAACGAGCGCGAGACGGATGCCGTTGCCGCCGCGCCGCCGCTCTAAAAAGGAGGGGAACGGGGGGCCGCGGTGGCGCCCGGCGCCCCACTTTTCGGAGATGCGGGGTGGTGAAGTCGGGGCACCAGCTGTTCATCCTCTCTCCGGGTCGCGGCGCGGAGAGGGCCACGGCCCCCCGGACCTCCGGCGCGCCTCTCAGCCGAACGCTCTCCGCCCGCGGCCCGGCGCCGCTAATCAAAATGCTAATGTTTCGTCTGCCAGACCGTAGCAGAGGCGACGCTGTAAATTGCTATTAATATTTGAGGAGTGCGGGTTTTTTTTTTTTCATGTCTCTGTATGCGCAGGCGGGGGAATTAGGCACGTTCGCAGCGCTCGTGCCCTCTGCTTTGCTGCAAATTAGCCCCGAATCCTGCTTCTCCTCTGACAAGCATTGTCTGCGCTCCACTTTTGAACGGAGGTTGACCTTTACCATACAAGAATTCCTGCTGCCTCTGACCTCTGCGTTGCCAGCAGCAGTTTGCTCCGTGCCGGAGTTTCTTGACACACATCGGGAAAGTGTTGCCATCCTTAGAATCCTCTCCGTGCTTTCCAATCGCAGGTTAATGCGATGATCCGCAGCGGCTCAAATCTCCTGCTGATTTTCTAGCGACCTTGGTCCAGTTGTCCAGTGGCTCCTGTGGGTGAAGGAACATGTCTGTCTCTCTCTCGGTCCCGAAGGTGCACAAAGAGAACATGCAAACATGGCCAGACACTGGAACTAGAAAGAAATTAATGTTTTGCCTCAATTCAGTCAAGTTCTGTTCAAAATTTGTTATATAAGTCAAATTTCCCTTTCTTCACTGTTTGGTGAGTTCATTTTTCTGACCTTGCCAAACTGTGTAATGAAAACTTTTAATTCTGGGTCAGAGTTTAGCGGAATTATTGATTGAATCCAGGAGCTGCTGAGATGTGAAGAAGATTATGTTCCCTCCTCTTTTGTAGTTTAGCATCACTGTTCAGAGATATCCCTCAGAAAGGAAGAGAGAGGGGGTTTCAGCAGGACACCTCTAATATGTTGTTCGGCTTTTATTTTGCCGCTGAGCTTTTTTGTCTTATCTTTGAAACTGACTGCATCTTGGTCTCGGAAGACGGAGTCCAACTGTGACAAACCTGGACCTCGTTCATCCTGTGCTCACTCCCACACGTTTCTTTTAATGAGACTTGGGATTTGGTGTTCATTAGCGGGGACTGAGCTTCAGCTGGAGTGAAGGCGGGAGCGTGTTGTGTTAGACTAGATTGAAGATTCACAAGTGAGATGAAATGACAGTATTTAAGTGACAATTATTTTTATTATTTGAATTCCTCCTAGTTCGAATGGAGAAAGAAACCCCGTTTAAAAAGGGTTATATGCCCAATCAGAAAAAAAAAGAAAAATCAAAGACAATAGGAAAACTGGTTGTCAGAAAGCCTTGGTATAAACTGAAAGAAGAATTCTGCCACAGTGAACCTCTGAGATAAATTCTCGGTCCCAAAGAATCAAACAAGCTGGTTTAAATTAGCTCTTAAATGGAGACAGTAATGGTGTTAACAGTGGCACCGAGTAGAAAGTCAAGCAATCATATTCTAAATGCTTTACAGTAGATTTAATTATGACTTCACATGATATTTGTAATGCAATGTCATTTGTTGATTAAACTTAATTTCACTGTGGGTTTTTAAAATAATTCTCTTTAGGTAAGGTAGAAAAATTCAAAGCAAATAAGTACTACAAAATGGAAAAAGAAAATATGAAAATCAAATGAATGACCTAATGACCTAATTAATTATTCATGGTTTTCGTTTAAACTGAAATTAGCTTGTTTGTCTTTTGATGATTTCCAGTTTGTTTCTGGAAGTGTTTTTTTTTTTACTTTAAAAGGCCTGCGGTCACTAGGCAACGGCTGCAGCTTGCACAAGTTCCCCGTGCTCTCAGAGAAGGGCTTTCAGGTGCGTCTGAGCTTGCCTCCCTTCTTGGACACGAAGTACGGCTAGCCGGCGCGGAGGTGTGAGGCTGGCAGACACCTCTCCATTTCCCTGCGGAATCTGCCATCTCTTTTCGGGCTTGTTGTGACCCATGTCACACAGAGAAAATTGCATCTCCAAGATTGGAGGATCCTCCCCCCCCCCCCCCGCCCCTCCTCCTCCCTCTTCCCATAACCACCAGCACTCCACGTGCCTGCCTGCCTGCCTGCCTGCCTGCACAGCGTGGACGGGGTTTGGTGTGACAGTAATATTGCACCTGCCCCAAACTTACGAAGTGAAGCGTGAATTCTGACGGGGAACTCTAAGGTTTCCGCGCTGCTGAAAGCTCCCCGTTCAGTCAGTTACCCACTGATGTCTTCCATCGTCCCGGTGGCCTCCTGTTTGAAATAACAATTACCGCCCGAAGAGAGCGGTCAGCTTGAATCTGTCATCTGTGCCCTCAAATCTATAATCTTTGCTGTTATTATTCTTTTTTTTTTTCGTCATGATTTTGCACAATACTGAAGAGTAACAGCATCATGCTATTTCCTGTAAACCAAACGGTCAGCTGAGTAAGAAAAGGGTTGGATTTTCGTGTCGCATCGTAAGCGTCGTTGCAAAACCCAGACCGCCGAATCATCACCCCCGGAAAAACAGAAAAGCTATTTTGTTAAGCAGTCAGTGTGTCCAACAACTTACTGAGCTGCCATTGCTGTTTACAATAGGTCTCCATCCTCTGAGTTCACTCCCAGCCATTTGCTAAACAAACCCCTTGAAAGTTGCTGTCAGAATTGAGGGCTTTGTGGGTTTCGCCAATGCCAAGTACGCTAAAGGCGAGGTCCCAACGGGAACGTGGGTCCTGCCCAAATAGCCTGTCCCCCCGAAGCCCTGCTGTAGGGACAAATGTGCTCCGCTCGTCATGGCAAATGTCAGCAACTCTCAAATTTTGCAGCCTTCACTCTAACAGATGAACAGGACTGCCACATTTTCCATACCCTGCTGCTAAGCACTTGCCCCCTATGCTGACTTTTTATAATTGCACAAATCTGCATTGCAGCTTGGCAGCCCAGCAGCGATAGCCTGCCCCTTGACTGCCTGGCATGGATGAAGCCTTTTGCAATATGACAGGAGGCACGGATTTAAAATAATTTTCGTCTGCTATTCTAAGTGAATGTTCTTCAGCGGTCTGCTGTTGTTCCCGTGATGACTATTTCCTGAAATTTTAAGTTTCTTTTCTACGCTTTTGTGCTTAGTTGCTATTTGAATGTAGGCATTGCCTCTTAATGAAAAACAGGGAACCCTGGAGAGGGCTCAATCATAAACAGCAGGCTGTGGCAAGCCAGCCCTCCAAACCGTATTAGCAGCAAATGGCACTGGTGCTCTGCAGTCCCCCTGCACTAAATCTCTAATTAACACTTAGCAATTAAGCGCAGGTCCTCCAGGAGTGATTAACGGCAGCCCCGAAGCCGCTGTTCCAGGAGTTTCTTTGTTCTGCTTCTCCCAGTCGTACTTTTTTTGTGAATGAAATCATTTTCTTGCCCTTTGCTTTACATTTATTAGAAAATTCTCTGGCATTAAAATCAAACTGAAGCTACTGTTAGACAGGAAAGGAAGCTGAAAGGCCAAGCACTATCTGTTGGGACAAGGCCATTATTGCGGACAACTTGAGCTGCCTCTAGCTGTGTTTGAGCTTTTCTCATTAGCTTTGGCTTGGATTTTGTCGTTAATCTGAAGGCTGTTAGCGCCTGTTATTCCGTGCTAAAGCGCATGCCAGTGTGGCTGATTCTGTTAGCACACTAATAGCCCTGCTGGCCTGTCCGAAGCAGTCTCTCTCAGTTATCACGCAATAACGGCTAAAACATTTTGTATTGCTCTTGGTCTTTCCTTATTTCTGATTTCCTTTAAATGATCTTCCAATTTTTCTTAAGTTGTACATGTGTATTGGTCGTACTACAGAACATCGATATGTACGCTTTGCCCAACATATTCCATTAGCCTCTTGTTTATCCAAGGCCATGGCTGTTTTAGTAGTCTCCTGGTCATACCCAGTAAGGTTCCAAAAAATCACTTGATTGGGCTCAGTTAAGCTGTATTGATTGAAGTGACTAGTGTCTTTTTGTGTATGGAGTATCCTTGGTATCAGACATTTTGCCCATTATGTCCGGCAAAAGTGTATTTTGAAAGAAAAGTTAATTCATTTTACATTTAGCACACTTGTGTTGGTCTGTATTCCAGGTTAGCATACTGGCTAGATCTTGTTCTGTGGCTATGCCCAACTGCAGGCAAATATACAATGGGCCTTATTCACAGAACCTTTCTTAAATTCTTCTTATTTTTGTTCTTAATTAAAGTTCCTATGAAAAATCAATGTGAGTTTCTTGGAAACGTTTGTAAGCACAGTTAACAATCATATTTGGTTTTCATGAATTGCCTGATTCTTGTTCACTCATGAGTCACAGTTTGTAGATTCATAGTTTTGTATTAGTCTCCCATGTCTGATGTTTCCCATGCCTGATGTGGCCACCAAACACATTTTTCATGAATGCTAATTTCTCGCAGCAGTCTCGAATGTAGAACATTAATCAAGAATGGATTTATCCTGGGAGCCAAACCTGTGATACATTAGCATAGTATTCAGATGGAAAGATCTAATTTAGGAAACATTGGGTAGCATTGCTTAGGAATAAAGCGTGTTAAATTTGTGTGTAAATATAAGATAGTATATAAACTAAGATAGTAAATATGGTTTGTTTTAACTTGGCCTCATTTTGATATCAATACTTTTAACAGTAGGCCTAGATTTAGCATGTTTTATTTAATGACTAAAAGACGATGTATGCATGGCTAAGTTAGCATTTTTGTACACTGAATAGGTTTTTAAAAAAATATCATAAATTTTCGTATTGTGTTTGTTATGAGCAATTGATAATAATAATGAATATTCATTTATGAACCATAAGATAATTAAATCTAGTGAGAGACATGCATACAAATGCATGCAAAAGTATTTGCAAACACACATACATTCTAGCTCAAAGCAGCACATGGACATGGATTCATTCATATTTACAAATAAATGAAAGTATTTTATCGTATTTTTAAGTGGATTACAGTAAGTGTTTTTAATGGGTTACTGTATGCACGGTAAACTAATTGTTTGTGTGTTAGTAGATGATCTGTAGGCTAGCTAACATTCATTTAAAAATGTGACATTTGCAAGGTAGCTACAGTAGCCTAGTTAAAACGTAGTTAACACTAGAACACACCGGTCTATTTGATTGTTGCGAATTTAAGAAAATCTGCCGTCATGAAATCCATATGGTTCCCCCTTTGTGAATTTTCTTAAACATTTGTATATATTGAACATTCTGATATAATTTGAATATCAATATTGTATAGGGAAATAAAGTTATAAACACTTACCTATTTACTTACTATTTACTAGATGGATGATCAAATTGTTTCAAATCATCATTTATCATGCCTGTATGCTTATTGTATGATTATTGCTACGTGAAACGTCATTGCGAAAGGACTCCAATAGTATTCAGCTGCAGCCTTGCAGAACACGCCCCTGGCTGGCCAAAGCCTGCAATAGCAGTCAGTGGTTTTATGGCCTACCTTGAAGACATGTAGCTGTCTATGTCATGAATATGGTTGAGTTCTGTGACCCAGTAGCGGTTCTCATATATCTGGTACATACTGGACCGAATCGTAATGCATAATGCAATTTCGATGCTTCAAGATGAACATATATCCTTTCTGGTATGTAAGTGTTCATCAGCTGTTTAAAACATTCCATGCAACTATTAATTATAAATGTGATACTTAAAAGTTTGAATGACCACAATGTGTTCAGGTGCTAAGATGAAAAAACACAGGGCCAGGTTAATAATTTAGGAAACATTGGGTAGCAGCATTACTTTGGAATTTGTGTTAGCTAAGATATTGATTATTAGCCAATATTGCTTCTTGTAACTTGGCCTAATTTTGGTATTAGTACTTTCAGTGGCAGGCCTCAATTTTTCAAGACTTAATGACTTATAGACAGTGCCTTGTATGTGTGAGTAACTTGGCATTTTTGTAAATTGAAAACATGCTTTTCTTCAGATATAATACACCGCAAGGGATGAACACTGAACACAAGTCCGAGTACAGGTCAGAAAATAAACTCCAAACATTTGTTCACACTTTTTTTTGTCTAACTTCAGATTTTTGAATCTCAGAAATTTGCTGCGTAGCAAGCAAGTTAGCAACCACACAAAACAGATGGCAACCACCACATTTTTAGAAACATGTTCAATTGGCTGAAATAGCATCACATGGGCACTTCCTTATATGTCCATTTCTCCTGTGTATCAGAGTGTCCCCCAATTGGCTAGTTTGATCACTCAGCTTTCATCTGATGTTGTTATTGGCAGAAGATGTAGCTAAATGTCAAATGGGGAGAATTATTGATTGTGGGACTGGAGCATTTCAGCTGACAAGATTGCCAGGAAAAAGAAGGGTAAAAACAGAAAATAAGTCTGGTGCTCTATTGCGTGGATGTGTGATCGTATCTGAATTCTGTGTATTCACATGAGGTCAGAAGGTACCTAAGTTAAAGTTCTTAAGGGATGAGAATCTGTGGTCATGTTATTCTTTCATTACATTATATTACAGGCATTTAGCAGATGCTCTTATCCAGAGCAACGCGCACAGCTTTTTACATAGCATTTACATTTGCATCCATTTATACAGCTGGATGTATAGTGAAGCATTGCATGTTAGGTACCTTGCTCAAGGGTACAACAGCGTTGTGCTACCCTGCAACCTTTAGGTTACAAGACCAGTTCCTTACTCATTGTACTACGCTGCCGCCCAGTCATTTCTGTAGAAATCCCTGAGAAGTGCCAAACTCTGTGCTGTATAGGTATTGGGCATAGTGGGCAGCATACCTGCCATCCAAATACATACATACATGCATACATGCATTCATACATACATGCATACATGCATTCATGCATACGTACATACATACATACATACATATATACTGGGTCTCATGGTATGGCACACGTTTCTTATGGAAACCCATTTTAAACAGCTATATTTGCTCGGTAAGAGGTTTGTTTTGTTTTGCTTGTTTTGTAGGTGTGTGTGAAACACTTTTCCTGTGTCATAAGCCACATCCTAACATGATCTTCATATAGATACAGGATGGCAACAGATGTACCTACAGTCAGATTAAAGAAATAATGAGTTCGATAATAAGATTATATTAACTCATTTTTCTTGATGGTTTTCATATTTCCGAGCCCAATTAGTGGTCAATAGATAGTATTTGTTGATTAATTGAATTGTTCCCGACTCCATTAACAGATTAACCAATCAAAACAGTAATCTTCACCACCATGGGCTAGGAACTCTCTGATCTTATTTGTTAAGTTTTTTTCACCACCTCCAAGAAAATTAAATTCACTGATGTGTGATTTTTTTTTTCTACTGAGAAAAATAGACATAACCCAAAAATGAGCTTGCACCATATGTGCATTGCTCTTCATTCCATAAGAATACACACGTGATATTCCTGGCCCAGAAAGCACTGCTGAATGTGTGCGTGGTTGTTTGGCATTGTTCACAACATCAGTGATTCAGTCTGTAATCAGTACTGTACTACATACCGTAACCCCTCTCTGACTTGTTTGATGAGGATGGAGAGAATACTGAGAGAAAGAGAGGAAAAAGTAAATGCTTAGAAATTGTAATTAAGTGGCTGACATCTCTGTTGGGAAATAAATTATTCATTTGTTATTTGCTGAGGAATTTACATCATCTAGTGTTTGTGTGTGCGTATGTGTGTGTGTGTGTGTGTGTGTGTGTGTGGGTGAGCGAGGGAGAGCGAGTGAGAGAATATCAAGCTTTCTGAAGTTGTGTTGCATTAACTGTCACAGCCAGGCTCACAGTTTTGATTTGATGAGGGGGGGGGGGGGGGGGGGGGGGGGGTGGGGGGTCACACAATGTGTCCATAAAAGAGTGAATTCACCCATGTTCAAACCCATGTTCAGACACCAGTTACCCTGGGATCAAGGCTGCACATAGGACTGAAATGCCTTTTAGAAGTACCTTTCATGCTAATTCGCAGAACAGAATGAGCAATATTATAAAAGCTGTTTGTTCACTTGACTGATACACCCTTCAAGGCTGAGTTGCTCAGAATCAAATTCAAAGTACATCACAAATCGAGGAGGAACAGATGAATATAGCAATGATTGTCTGTGCTAGAGGTTAGACGCGGTGCAAAAATCAATCACCAGAAAAATTGATGTGAAATAATGCAAATCCAAGTCAGTTGCTCCAAGAATAGTGTCGCTACAATAAACACAGCAGTCCCAGACGGGCTGTGTGCATATACATTCACACGTTAAGCTTCGTTGACTTATTTGAATGAACATGTTTGTTTTTAAACCATCTTTTTTTTTTCGTAAAAGCGTCAAATGCTACCATGGCTAAACCCTGCGATGCAGACGCACCCAGACAAGGGAGAAAAGAGAACGTGCTCCGAGAAGTCATTTTGGCTCATTATCAGCTCCCCAAATGTATAAATCAATGCAAAGGGAGGTTTGAAATGGACTGCTTGATAAGAAATAGATTCCAAATCATAGCCCAAAGTGAGGGTTTATCATTTCCCACAGTTGCCTGGGGGCTGAATGCCTCAGTATTTTCTTTTCTTTCTTCAGTTTTAATTTATTTTGCAGCTTGAAGTTTTTGCTCCCTGGAATTTTGTACTGCATCCCCCATTGTTAGGATTATTTTCCTCTACAGTATTTTAGATGTGCAATGAAGAAATGAATGTATATCATTTTAGTGATGTTCTAGGGCAGTTTCTAAGTGAACTCCTGCGCAGTGTTGTCTTAGCTTTTCAGTCAAGATGAAGCATTTGAGCGAATTCTTTTTTTTTTTTCACATTTCATATTTCAAATTTTTCCCATGGGTCCATTGGGGTTCAATCTCCGGTATCTCCGAGCGCCATTCCGCCCCGTCTTGTAGAGCGTAGCGCTAAACCCCTCTGATGTCCTCGCTGCATCTTGGCGTGTTTGCACGCCTCAGTCCTGACTTCAAAATGGACGGCTTTGATGATCAAACAGGTAGCGCGCCAGAAGCCGCGGATGGTAAGTAGGTGAAAGGTCGCGGCTGACGGTACTTGATTATTAGCATGCAACAGGTGTCTTCTGTGTGCGGCAAGTAGCGGAGACAGACTGAGCAGGAGTGTGTTTGGGGAGGGGGAGGGATACAGCATATTAGACCCACAATGCATTGCTGCCGCAGACACATGGCACCTTCCTCAGAAGCTTGTCCTGGCAAGAAAAAAGAGAGAGAAAATTGGATGGGAGGGCAAGAGAGAGAGAGAGAGAGATAGAGCGAGGGGGGAGGGTTGTTATTCTCTGAGATGGGGTTAGAACATAATTCGATTACCTGATCCCCCCCCTCCCCCCAGCACCCCTGTCTGACATCTGTATGCGTCAGCAGCAGCGCTAAGTGACCCGTGCCGAGCAGATAGACCCTGTGATCTGGGGAGCTGCTTTTCCTCAACAAGGGGCTCTACGTCGCTCTGGAAAGGGGCTGATCCTCCGGGAGCTGACCAATCCCCAGTCTTATTTGTGCCTTTCATTTCGTCTGCATTTCAGTCTCGTTTTGTCTTCTTTTTCTCTCTCTTTACTTTTTTTTGTGTAGTGGCCCCTTTAATTACATATGCTTTGCGTCCAAAATAATTCATATTTCCTCTTCAAATCTCTTTTTGCTTGTTAAAAAGTTCCTAGTTTTTTGGGGGGTTTTTTTCTCTGACACACTACAGAGTGTGACTTTGGGAAATGGAGGGGTTCGACGACGCGCCAGTCATTTGTGAACCTGCCTCCTGAAAGCCGCTTGGTCGGTATGTACTTCCCCTGGGCTCGGCTTTCAGACGCTCGGCGACTTTTTAACGTTCGGCTTCAGATTGATTCCGAGATGCAATTAGACACGCATGTTAAATGATAATGATGAGTTAAAGCTACTATCATTTGTCAGAGTGCAGTCCCGAGTGCTCTTAACACCGGTGCTAGAGCCAGTGATTAATGAGGCCCCAGTCTTTCCTGACAAGTGAAAGTGTGTCAGTCCTAAATAACATGTACCTTGACTCGAATATCAGGGAGGCCTGTTGATAAGCCGGGAGTTGCTGTTGCTCTCCCGGAGCCTCCCGCCCCCTCCCCCCACCAGCTGGAAGTGCTCTTCTTTTGATAGGCGAGTCATTGATATGACTTCTCTCTGTAATCTTTACATGTATGGGTTCCTGCCCTTGAGCGGGAAATGTCAGGCTTATGTCTGGATTGTTTTTTTGTCACTTCAAGTCCACATTTGTAAAGTAAGATGTCCATTAAGATCCATCCCTCACTAACTTTAAACCTTCTGCATGACACTTTTCAACCCTCAAACTGGTTAGTAGGTTATTTTGTAAAAAGCAACTTAAATTATTTTTAATGTAATTTTCCAAAGGAGTACTTTTACTTACACGCAAGTAAAATGTCAGTGATGTAACTACTTTTAATCACTGGCCTGTTGTGTATCTGTGAACCACTTTACGTAGTCTGGCTTTAATGGGCAACTTTAAAAATCTAAGAGTATATTTGTAAGTTACCAAAATATTTAATAGAATAATATGTTTAAAATGGCTGACCCTCAGACTTTCATGTTGTCCAAAGGTTACAGTAAGTGCATGTTTTTGTTTTGTGCTCAGAATGTTGAGTCTACGATGACAGTGTGGTTTTTTCTTATTTGATCAGGGACCTGAGTCTGTGGTAACATGTCTTTGTCTCTCACAACATCGCAGTATTGAGTGAACGGTGATAGTATGTGTTTCTCAGCATGATTCGTTTCTCTCGTGTTCTGAATTTTAAGTCTACAGTGACAGCAATGTGTTTTTCTCCCACTCGATCGGAGTGTGAACTCAAATGTACCGTGCCTGTTTCCTTTTCTGTCCTGCAGTACAAACAAGTGGAGCAGTACATGTCCTTCCACAAGCTTCCAGCGGACATGAGGCAGAGGATCCACGACTACTACGAGCACCGCTACCAGGGCAAGATGTTCGACGAGGAGAGCATCCTGGGGGAGCTGAACGAGCCGCTGAGGGAGGTGGGGATCATCCGTCCACATTTTTACTTATCGCTACGGCAATTGACCCCTTGACGAAGCGGTCCTCTCTCCTTAGAGTAGTATGACCAAGAACAGCCTTCTAGTTATGAAAATAATCAAGCAACTTGAGCGGATTTACCCACACTCCAATTTCATTTCATCTGTTCCAGATGTGTCCAAAATGATTGGAGGATGGGCATGACTGGAAAGCTCCCACCATTTAAAAAAAATGAAGTTCTTTGTTTAAGACTGATCATTTGATTAGATGAATCAGGTGTTTTCATGCTGTGCTAGAACAAAATTTCAGGATTCTCCTGATGTAATGACATCTGTAGTCAAGAACTCACAACTCTATGCGTCTTGTAAACTAACCTTCATTTTTCTGTCCACAGGAAATCATCAACTTCAACTGTCGGAAGCTGGTGGCTTCGATGCCCCTGTTTGCTAATGCGGACCCTAATTTTGTGACCTCCATGTTGACGAAGCTGCGGTTCGAGGTCTTCCAGCCTGGTGACTATATCATCAGAGAGGGCACCATCGGCAAGAAGATGTACTTCATCCAGCATGGAGTGGTGAGCGTGCTGACCAAAGGCAACAAGGAGACCAAGCTGTCCGACGGCTCCTACTTCGGGGGTAAGGGGACCAACTTCAGCTTCAGTCTCATCATGTAAACCCAACAATAAGGTCACAGGCATACATGAAAATCTTTTAATATTCATAATGACAGCTTTCAAAAAACCCTAGTTCCTTTAGGGTCTGGCTAAAGCTACATTTTGCATTTAATGGCAAAGACAAATTATATTTCTCTTCAGATTTTTGAATGACTGGAAAGTCTAGTGCAATCGCCCATTTGCTGAGAACCGAGGCTGTCTTTATGCCATACAATGAATTGTTAGCATGGTGGGTGGAAAGGGTGTAGACCAGATTCAGTTAATGACTTTCCTTGTTTTATTTATTTTTGTTTGTTCTTTAAGTTGACATACCAGTCCATCCAGTGACCAGTATATGTTCAAAGTAGAGCCTGTGACTAGTCAATGTTCAAAGAGACCTTATTTGAGGCCTTGCATGCCGTGCTTTAACATGTTCAGAATATAAAAATCCACGGTAGCTGTGTCCAGCTGCAAAAGTTGCATTGCAAAGCTGCAAAAGTACATGAGAGAGCTGCCATAGTGTGCGTTTCCCAAACACAACTTTTCCATAAATAAACGCCCTATCTTTTAAAACGCGCCGTTTAAGCGATGAAAAAAAACTGCAGGGAGGCAATTTAACAGCACATGACCCAACTGTCTGAGTTTAATTACGGCTCCTCTGCTCCGAACGACCTTTCTGCCCTCTCATTGGGCGAGCTCGTGGGAAATAATGGAAAGATGGCAAGCAATCCATCTCAGACGATGCCAACATTAATCAACATTTCACGCAACGGGGCCACGCACCCCCAAACGTGGCTAGTGCCAGCGGACGGGAATAGACATTATTTATTGCGCCTTTTAAAATATGATTTGGACCCAAATTTTAATGTTATCACCCTAAAACACCACTGTGAATGCCTGGACTTTGGAACAGGATTACTGTGCTTTTAGGCCTTTGGAGTTGCGTAGTTGCTTCCCAACTCTTTGAATGAGGGCGGTTTTGTTGTTTTTGACCCCTTCAGTAGCCAAGAGTTATTTTAGAGATATGGTGCCACATGGGGGATGGGGGCAGGGGCATCATGTGTCCTCTGTCAAACATGTCTTAGCCGTTCATTTAATTTACATAACTGTCACATGCTTGGGGAACTGAACAGATTTCATGCCAGGCAGTCAGGCTCTCTCTCTACGATCCCGCAAATGAGGAAGTGAAATCTCAGGTGAGCATCACAGGAAGCACACGCGGAGCCAAATTGAGCATAGCCTGTATCTCTCACCCAGAGGTCCCCCATATTTCCATACCCTATCTATACCCCCCCCCCTCCCCATACACACAGAGGATTCATTATTCAACATAGAAGCACATGTGAGAATGTGAGCACGTGCTGCCATTTAACAGTAACTGCTCATATGTTGGGGGGAATATGTAGCTTGAGAAAAGCAAGTCACATGCTGTGATTGGTAATGAGGTTCAGTTTGGTGCAGTGGCACATTTAATGTAAGTGCAGTGTGACCATAGTTGTTTTTTTCCATACTTTGGCGGACATGCCTGTATCACACCAGCATCAAAAGGCAAGGATTCGTCAATCTTTGTCATTTTCTTACACCTCGGCTCTGTTCGAGGTCAGTACGCGCTCAACACGGTGCTGTGATCCCACACAGCTGAACTGAGAGCTGTCTGCACCCTGTCTGGGCTCCGTGTAACCTGGCTCTCCAGAGCCTCTGACCACCCCCCGCCCTTACTCAGGTGTTATTTCAAACAAAATTCCCAGAAGGAACAAGTACTGCTCTCAGATTTTTTACATTAGCCCCATTCCATCAGAGCTTCCCCTCTTCTTCCACAGAAAGAAGAGAAATTGCTTTTCTCTCCTCACGTCAAACAACAGTAAAATTGTGGCGTTTTGTAACTTTTGGACTGGAGTCAACGCAGACAAGCCAAGAAAACATACAATTATGTTGTGGGCTTCGAGTCAAATAAAAATTTAGGACACAAGCCCCCCGGAATACATACACATGGACACACATACGCATGCATGCATGCACGCATGAATGCATGCACGCGCACACACACACACGCACACACACACAGACCTCTCATATTCCTCCTGACAGCTCACGTAATGTCATGAGGAATTAGACTAACCTGCGCCGCTGGGTAAAAGGTTAGCATGTGTACACTGAGAAGGCTGGAGGACTCCACCTGGGACAGAGATAGACACTGACAGAAGAGTGCTACCCCCACAGCTACCCCCCATCTCCACACACAATGCTCTTCCAAATCAGATAACAACATCAGGAAAGGATGCAAAGCTTTAAAACAAACTCAGGTACCAGGCAACTTATTTTCCACGGCGCGCAGGCAGGACTGCCGCCGTGGGCTATGCGTGGCAAATTGTGGTCACTCACTCACTCATGGACGTTTAGTCAGACACATGCGCAGGTGGTGCTTCGCTTAGTAGGGCGCATGCGCAGGTGGTGCCAGCTAAAATGTGTCTGCGGAAGTGAGTTGCGCCATGGGTCTGTACGGTTCCGTGCTTGTTTTGCTATGCAGTGGAAATCAGTCCTGTTTTCTAAATGGAAAAACGGCTCAGTTGGGTTAAAATTTCTCAGCTAATAAACTGCAGCTAGAGTTGCTAGGGTTACAATACATTTTATATACCAAAATATGAAATCCTTTCTTAATCAACAAATGTTTTTCTTATGAATTGCGCCTAATCCTATAAATGCATATGCACTTATGCAGTATTTCTTAGATGAGAGTTAAGTAGATAATACTATTTTTAATTCAGCAATAGAATTTTGTGACAAATGATTAGCATATGGGAGATTACACGTATTGTATGTTCCAATGTTATTTTATTTGATACCAAAATCACGCATGTGCATTCAACATTTTTGAAGCTATAAGCAGGTATGGGGAAATTAGTTGAAAACTGTAAAAAAATAAAATAAATTGTGTATACTGTATATGATCATGGATTTTTCATTCACAAGGTCAATCATTTAAAGTGTTTAGTGTCCCTAATCTGACCGGAAAGAAGCAAAGTGGATGGCGAAGCGGGAAATTACATGCAGGTTCTGTCACTATTTGCGTTCTTGGGGGAGAAGGGCGAACACGGTTCGCCCTGGGTACTAGGCAGCATCTGAGACGGCGATCTTAATCGACCCGGAACATAAGCCAGAAACCGACCCCTCCCGCGTGGCGCTAAGCTCTCGGCGTTCGGCGCCCGGCACCCAGTTTGCCGCTTTGCCGGTCGGCGTCGGGCTCTCTCTCTCTCTGCGTTCAGCTCTCTTCACATCCCCCCTCTAAAGACATCGAGATAAGGCCGGATAAGGGCTCAGCGGGGCTCAGCGGCGCAGATCCGCGGCGCTCACTTCAGCCGGAGAGCTGGACGGCGCGGGGATTCGTCCCCCACACAACAGGGCCGTCCCCTGCAGGGATTACCGGCCGACGGCCTGCGGAGATGCACCCTCCGGCGTAGGGGGAGGTAGCGAGTCACGCTAATGGCGCCTACAGCTCCGCAGACAAATTACATTGAAACGGACAGCCCGGCCATCACAGAACGAGAAATACAAATAAACGAGGGCGAGAGAAGGACGCTCCTATTCCAACTGAGCAGAAAAAAAAGAAAAGAAAAAGAAATTCAGTTCCATCAGTGCAAATAAAATGGACTCTCTAGTTCTAATGGATCAAAAAGAACACTACTTTCGAATGAAAATTATTAAAAGGACGTTGTACTCCGAGGTCCTTACGGGGCACCTGAAATGGAAAAGCATATTCTATTCTCGAATGAAAATCGATAAAAGGGATGTTCAGTCTTATGCAGTCCCTCCAAATGAAAGCAATCCCCGGCTGTAATGGAGCGCGGGAGAATCGCTCTCTCCTCCTCTGAGCGGTGCTCGCGGTCGGGCGGACGGTGGAGCGCGGCAGTCCCAGCGCACCGTTAGCACGTGTCCCAGGCGCACCTGGGGCACAGTACGCTAGCACAGATAGGCCCGCTATCGTGGAGCTGTAGCCGCAGCCAACGTGGAGCCACCGCCGCGGCGCTACAGATGAAGCATTATTCCTGTGATCTGCCAGGAGGGGAGAGGTCTGGCGGACCTTTAAGGCTGGAGAATTGCATTAAGTGCTTCCACTGTGGATTTCAGAAAATACAGATTTTTCATGCCAAAAATCCATATGTATATATAGATATATACTGCATCTGTACACGTGATTGTATGTACTGTATATAGCAAAGGAAGGGGTTAGTACCCCATTTTTTCTTTTTATATATGTTGTAAGGAATGTTGGTTGATTTAATCTGCCTCCGTATGTCTGGATGTTGACTTGAACTGGAGTGTGAACACTTGCTGAAAATGTGACATGATCTAAGGCGGGTGGTTAATGGCCTACCCAAACCGCCTGGCGGCAGACAAACACGCACAAACATGGCAATGAATACTTGGTTAATCAGCCTCAGGACGCATGAATGTTGATTTGGGATAGACCTGCCAGAGATGTGGAAGTACAAAAGAGGGTGTCAAAGATTATGAAAGCCTATCAGAAGGGAGAAGACATGCGTACAAAGCATGATCATTTTGTTACCTGCAACCTTATTGGTACATTTTGTTCTGGGAAAGGGGTATTAAGCTGGTATCTGAACGGCACTGCATTTTAATTGACTTGCCTAACCGGATATGTTAGCCTACATGCTGTAAAAAAGTCTATTTGTACTCTGTTAATAAATTGCTATTGACCTAAACATTTAGAACTTAGAACTTTTGGAAGCTTTACTTACAATGAACTAAATTCCTACAATTTAGGGATGGGAGTGATTTTTGTACAGTATAATTATATTTAAAATATAAAGTGTCCAGGGCAATAAACCTTTGATTGAGTTTGAAAAGTTTGTGACTGAGTGGCATGTCTCTGCGTGTGCGTGTTGTGTGGGTGCAAATGCGTCGCATAAATCTTCAGGGATCCGTGGTTTCGCACGACGCCTTCACGGAACGTTGCCGGGTGATTTATCCCTGGCGGATTGCTCTCTGATTTATCACCTGCGTGTCGCACGGCGATGCTCACCTCCCGAATTCAATCTGGCTTTCCCCCCCGTTTGGACCGGGTGCCGTCCGGCCCGCTCTGATTCCCCCCCCGTGTCTTCTGTGTCCCCCGTCGCAGAGATCTGTTTGCTGACGCGGGGCCGGAGGACGGCCAGCGTGCGGGCCGACACGTACTGCCGCCTGTACTCGCTCTCCGTGGACAACTTCAACGAGGTCCTGGAGGAGTTCCCCATGATGAGGAGGGCGTTCGAGACGGTGGCGCTGGACCGCTTGGACCGCATAGGTGAGAGTGCACAGTGGTCGGAGCGCGCAGTCGGCCTACCGGTGGGAATCGAGGTCAAAATATCCCAGATGCTGTGGACCTTAAAAGGGGAATTTATTATCAGTACCACATAGCAACCTTGTGACCAGGTCGGTCTTTGTCAGGTTAAACCCTTTGAAGAGTAGGTTTTTTTGGAATGTTTTTCCATGTCCTACATCAGTGTTCTAGAACCATTGGTTTCAGTTTCATGTAGAGATCGTTACATCAGCCTTAGAATGTTCAGTTAAGAACATTCTCATCACATAATAATAATAATTTTTTCTATCTTCTGTGGGTTTTCAAGTACCTAGCAAAGATCTATCTGGTCATAGCATTGTTTTTATGTTACATCTACTAAAGTCACTTTGGGAGTATTAAACCATGGGATATTTTTCTCTGTATGAACCTTCCACCAGTGCCGACTGTTGACAAGTGTATTAGACGCCTTGTTATGATGATTAAAGGTTAAGAGACACTAAACTTTTATGACCAGGAAACAGAACGGAATACCTAGTTCACACTGAGTATAAACTGAACGTGTACTGAACACACACTGAGCGCAATCTGAACACACTGATTACACAATGAAATATTTCTACCTGTGAGAAAAAGTGTAAATTGAGTGCTCGAGCAGAAAGTCTATAAATAAACTGCTCCGTTACCGGGATACCACCACGCTCTCGCTGGCGAGTGTTTTGCATTTCGGAAGGCTACTGTGTCCAGCTGCGTAGTGAGGCCGGTAAGCAGATGTGCTGCATTAGCACGGATCCCTCTGCCCCACCCACGCTGGCCTCGGTACATCTGCTGCTGTGGGTTCTGCCAGTGGGCGGAGATTTGGGGTTTTACCCAGGAGCCATTGGAGCTCTAATTTATTCCGAGAGAAGACCGGAAGGTTCATGCGTAGATGCCTCTCTGCTGCTGTGACTCACTGATGCATATGTAATGTGTGGGCAACACACAAAAAAAATATATACAATACAAGCATTAAAATGCATGTGTTGTTTCCACATTATTCACCTTCAATTCATAGCAACATCAGAGGTACTGACAGCCAGAGTGGAGATAGACAGTGTACAATGACTGGCTTTCACATTCAAAGTCTAAACAAAAAAAACTGTTTAATTGAGTCATAAATATTGGGTAATCCAAAAAAGATGTAAACAGCGGCGAAATAAATGTAGGTATCAGAGAGGGAGCGCTTGCCACAGCTTGTGTGGAGCTCAGCCTCCTGCTCTTGTTGACTCTCTCCACTTTTCTGCTTGTGTATAAACACCCGGAGAACACTCTGTCTTCCCGCTGCTGTCGCATATGAGTGTGATTCGATGTGCCAGAGGAGAACATCTACGGTCCTGGAGGGCCGGAGGCCCTGTTGGGTTTTTTTGTTATGCCTCGCTTCCCGATTGTTAAATTAAAGTCGCCATTTTGGATGAGGAGTCGGTTCACCTTGCGGCGGCAGGTGTAAGCGCGTCCCTTCCTGGAAGGTTGCTCGGAAACCTGCGGGACGGCAGGACCCCCATGCGCCTACCCGCCCACGTGCTCTCACAGCTAAGCCGTGACCAAAGTTAATGAGAAATGACTCAAGATGGCTCCTAAATATCAGTGAAGAAACGCCCCCCCCCCCCTCCTCTGTGAGCACGCTCAGGCCGTCTGACGGACAGGTTCGGCACCTCGCCGTTGGGTCGCTCTCGTTCAGTTTCGCCGCCTCCTTTCCCAGCTGTCAGATGGGTCCAAGACCTCGGAATCCATTTGCATGCCTTTGTCACGACGAAGTGGCGGGGTGGATATTTTTGGACGTAGCTCGTGTTTCGGCAGCCCAGAATAAAGACGCCGCCGGTTTACTTTCGAGCCAAAATGGCCGCCTCTTAATCGCGGCCTTCTCTGTTGGCAGCGAGGATTGCCGTTTGCCTGAGTGCATCCCCCCCGGCTTCACAGGGCATGCTCACTTTGAACTGGTAAATAAGCGGTGCTCACCTTTCCAAAAGCCCCCTCTGTAATGAACTCGTTCACAAAGCGCGGTGCTCCACTAATTAATTATATTCTTAATGGCCCCTGAGCAATCCGATCTGCTCTCACGGAATTAACTGGTGGGGGCAGCGCAGGTTGTCTGACTGCCCAAAGCGCTCTGTGATTGTCTGTTCTGATATCTGGGATTGTGACAGTGATCTTTGCCTCGCTAATTCTATTTACCGTCATGTGGTAATGTTTTTACCGCTCTCTGTTTCCATCAGTGGTTGAGGATTAAAATAAAGCAGGGGATAAAAAAACTGCTGATAAAACCGTGAGTTACAGTGGGCTCCATAATGTTTGGGACAAATACATATTTTTTTCTTGATTTGGCTCAGCACTCAGTACAATCTTAGATTTGTAAGCATACCATTCACAAGTTCTCAGCTTTTCATTTTATACATTTTGGTTTCACCATGTCAAAACTGCAGCACTTTTTATATATAGCCCCACCCCCATTTCAGGGCACCATAATGTTTGGGGCAAATGTCTTCATGTGTGTTTCTGATGGATCAGGTGTGTTCAATTGTTTCCTTAGTGCAGGTATAAGAGAGCTTTCGGTATCTAGTCTTGATTCTAGGCTTTTGATTGCCTTTGGCGTCTGTTATTGGTATTTGTCAACATAAGGACCTGAGTTGTGCTATTGAAAGTCATGGAAACCATGTATGAGGCTGAGAAATAAGAAAAAAAAACAATCAGAGACATAGGGCAGACCTTAGGCTTGCTAAAATCAAATGTTTGGAACATCGTTAAGAACAAAGAGAGCACTGGCGAGCTCAGTAACTGGTGAGCTCGAAGGGCCTGGTAGGCCAAGGAAGAGCTCTACAGTTTATGACCGAAGAATTTTCACCATAATGAAGGAAGACCCCCAAACACTTCTTCGACAGAAACGCACCTAAGGAAGCAGGCGTAGATGTGTCAGTGACTACTATTTGTGGAAGACTTCATAAACAGGCTACAATGCAAGGTGCAAATCTCTAGTTAGCCCCAAAAATAGGTAACTGTTTGCTAAGTAGTTCCTAAAAGAGCCTGCAGAGTTTTAGGAAAAGGACGTGTGGACAGGTGAGACCAAGATTCACTTGTATCAGAGTGATGGCAAAAGCATTGTATGGAGTCCAAAAAGAACTGTGCAAGATACAAAGCACCTTCGCCCTCTCACTTTTGAAACATGGTGTGGGTGTTACCTCCAAACTCATTGGACGGTGCTTCATCCTACCTCTGGGCAGTGATCCCAACATACTGCTAAAGCAACAAAGGAGTTTCTCATAGCCAAAAACGGGAAAATATTTTACTGGCAAAGTCATTTACCCGATCTGAATCCAATTGAACATGTGTTTCATATGCTGAAAGGAAAACTTAGGGCAACTAGCCCCCAAAATAAGCAGGAGCTGAAGATGACTCAGTACAGGTCTGGCAGAGCATCACCAGAAGAAATTAATCAACACCTGGTGATGTCTATAGGTCACAGACTTCAACCAGTTGCATGCAAAGAATATGTGACAAAGTACTATGCATGGCTTCATTTACATAACAATAATATGTCCCAAACATTATGGTGCCCTGAAATGTGGGGGCTATGTATAGAGTGATGTAATTTCTATGAGGTGAAACCAAGGTGTATAAAAATACCCTTAAATAAAAGCTGAGAATGTGCACTTTATCCACGTTTGAATTATTTGATTACAAATCTAAAACTGTGGAGTACATTGCCAAATCAAGAGAACATGTGTCTTTGTCCCAGGCATTATGGAGCTCACTGTATATACGATCCCTGAGTAGCTTGCGAGGTCTCGATTTGGTTCATGAAAACTCCCAGCTCATTTTTGACGTGGGGAATTCTATTCTGTTGCGTCTCTGTGGTTGAGCCCTTGACTGGTTCACCACTCCCACGTATTTGATCCTCTGGTATCGACAGGTCAACAGCTACACTCCCTCCATCTGAGAAGTACCCCTATGTACTTCATAGTGCATATCATTTTTTGGGAATACCCTTTTTTTTTGTTAAGTGTTTGTTTGGAGATCCCCTTCTCTCTCATCTCTACTGTAGTACATCTCACAGCAATTGACTCATGCTCTTCTGAACTTCTCCCAGATCTCCCAGGTACATTTTAGCCAGCACTATATAAAATGGGTCTGTGTCTTACTCTCATTGTGGGGCTTGCATTCCTGCACCAGCTGTAGCGAGGAGTCCAGGCCTTGTGTGATGTCATCAACTCCAACTCCCTTACTTTGACTTAATTGCAAGTGTTGCTCTTTGTTTAGTTAGTCTGTTTGCCAAGCTAATTTTGGTAATTGCTTAACTGACCAAACTGTTATTTAGAAAAGATTTGATTTAATCTAGACTAATGTCCTGTCCAATTTGGATGTTAACTCACTGTTCTATAGTAAAACTACAGCATTGGTTGGTCATATTAGAAAGTGTATTAATGTAGCACCTGTTACGCACTAGGTGTGAGTTAAATTTGCAAGCTTTGAGCAATATGGTTCCCATGGGAGATTATGTCCATAGCTTTTGATTTCACGTATGAAAGCAGCCCCCTGACTTATTTGCTGTACCAGAACTCATCTGTTTGTAACCATTTGTTTGTGTTATCTCAACTGCGTGGTCTTTCAGGCAAGAAGAACTCCATCTTGCAGCACAAGGTCCAGCACGACCTCAGCTCCGGAGTCTTCAACTACCAGGAGAACGAGATCATCCAGCAGATCGTCCAGCACGACCGGGACATGGCCCACTGCGCCCACCTGCTCCAGACCGCCCAGCCCCCCGCCCCCCCCTCGCCCACGCCCGTCATCTGGGCACCCCTCATCCAGGCCCCCCTCCAAGCCGCAGCCGCCACCACATCCGTCGCCATAGCCCTGACCCACCACCCCCACCTCCCCGCCACCCTCTTCCGCCCCCCGCTGTCCATGCTGGGCTCTCTCAAGGAGCCTTCCGGCTGCCTTAAGAGGCTCCACTCGGTGGTGCCGGCCTCCACCGGGCCCAGCTCGGCTGGGGACTCCCCCTTCGGCACACCTTCCAAGCCTCACCCCGGCACGGACACGCCCCTGCTGGCCTCTTTCCGAGCGCATCACATGACCTCGACTCTGAGCCCGCAGGCCTCCGGCGGCAGCGGGCTGCCGGGTCCCAGCGCCGCCTCCACGCCTCCCTTCGGCCGGCTCCTGGCGTCCGACTCCCCGACGTCCGGCGCCGCCGCCCAGCTCCACCGGCAGTTTCCCGAGCGGCAGTCCTTCTCCTGCGGCACCCCGCCTTTCGCGCGGCTCTTCCAGCAGGAGGCGGCCGGAGGAGCCGCGGGAGGAGCCGGCTCCCCCGGCAGTCCCCCGGCCTCCAGCTCGGCCAGCCCCGCGCTGGGTCAGCTGCAGCCTCCCCTGCCCGCGCCTCCGCAGGCCGGGTCCCTGCAGCAGTTTGCGGGCGGGGGCAGGACTTCCAGCGGCTTGAACCTCTTCTGCACGCCCTCCTCGGGCTCCCCGTCCTCCGGGAAGAGCCAGGCGGGCGCGGGCTCCCCGTCCTCCCTGCTTCAGCACGGCCTCTCCGGCCTCCAGTCGGGCTTCCTCCCCCAGCCCCCCCAGGAGCGGTCGGCCCTGGCCTCGCTGGCCCAGTACGGCTCGGGCAGCGCGTCCCCCTGCCGCACCCCGCTGGCCCCCAGCCCCACCGTCCAGAGCCCGGCGGCGGGGAGGACGTTCCGCTACAGCGAGCCGCCGAGCGCCGGCGGGTCCCTCAGCTCCCTGCTGACGCCGCAGAGCTCGTGTGCGGCTCCGCCGTCCGGCCGGGCCAGGCCCGGGGCCGAGTCGCCCCTGGGCTGCTGCTTCTCCCAGGACCTGAAACTCATCTCCACCTCCCACCCCTCCCTGCCCCAGGAGGTGGCCCAGGCCGCCGGTCGCTCGGCCTCGCGGGAGTCCATCCCCTGCTTCTCCCCGTTCTCCTCCCCCTCCCCGTTCTCCTCCCCGACGTTCTCGAGCAAGCCCTACAGCTCGGTCCCGGGACACGTGACTCTTCCCAGGAAAATGTCCTCCGGGTCCATACCTCAGACTTGTTCCCCGGGGGCGTCCCCCGCCCTCCCTCCCCGTAGAGGCTCTCCGGCCTACTCGTCCGAACTGGAGTCTGTTCGCTCCAAGCTTCCCTCCAATTTGTGAGGTTCGATCACACCCTCCTGTACCCTGGACTGAAAGAAACAACCTTTCATGTGATGCCCCCCCCCCCCCACCTTATTCCTAGACTTCACTGTGTTTAAATTTAGTTATTTTAATTCTCTCACTATAACTGTGATTTGAAAGAGAACAAAAAGCTTAACCAGGTGACGTAGAGCTCTAGTTTACACTCTTTATTTTTGCTTTGTCCTCCTCCTTTTTGTCCGTAAATATATATGTAGCCTGATATTTATGAATATTTTGTATCCAGTGATAGGAGGGTGTGAGATGATGTCCATCAGGTGAGGCCCCTGATTTTATTCATTGTTATCTATGCCAAATGAACCAACAGGGGCTTCATCAGATAGTTCATAGAAAAAAAAAATAGTACTTCTTGCAGGGACCTATGCACTAAAACCTGCATATAAAACATCATTTTTTTCCCTCCAGTGACATTTATCACATTATTAAATATGAGTTATGATCTGTTTTTTTTTCACATTTTGGATCTCCTATAGTTGATCCTTGCATTTATGTATTTCATTTAAATTTTATTTATAGATATTACTGACTTTGCGAAATCTTCCAGGGTGGATAAACAACTCGAGGATTAGAAGGAAACCAAAAAGGATTTCTCTGGGAGTAGAAAATCCGGCTCTTGTCCTACTTGTTTTTTACAGCAGTATTGTAGTAATACCAGATGTGTTCAGAGGGGCCTGCAGTCCCTCCGTGTTGTTGGTGAAGAGAAGAAGCCGTTCCTGTAGCGGGTCAGCTGCTCTGTGTCCGGCAGCATCCTTACAAATTCACACCGTCTTCCAAAATCATGTAGTCGCTTTTAAGGGTAAAAAGGATAGAGCCCTGCTATCTTGGTGTGTGTGTGTGTGTGTGTGTGTGTGTGCGTGCGTGCGTGTGTGTGTATGGGCTTCGGCTTCATGAGAACAGGCTTACTTTTGTAAGCCAAGGCCTTCCCCGACTCTCCAAGCAGAGATTTGCCTTTTCACGAAACGTAGGACTTCCATCAAAGTTCTTGTGTAGCCTTGTATACTCTGATAACCCACCCACCAACACCTTAAAATATGCCAGTTGAAATTAAAGAGTAAAGGATACCAGTGGTGACAACGTAAAGCTATACGTGATTTCTGCAACATGAAGAAAGCAGAATGCATTTTATCTGCAATAAGAATATATATTTGGCATAGTTTAAAGGTCACATGTAGCCAACCACTTTACAAACTCTCGACAGGTGCCACACTCCATAAATACATTTTGTGCATTGCTGAATGTAGCTGCTATTAGACATCAACAAAGACATTCTCCGTCCCATTGAAAACCAATTTTGAGTGAAAGATTATGAATTTATACACTTATCATTTTTAATTGACATTCATATTAGGCCGAGAACCGTTTTCACAATCAAAGTTTGCGCAGCACCATTGTGAAAGGACATACCTTAAGTGAACTTAAAGCTCTGATATGGAGAAGAGTCCGAAAAGGCAATTAAGTGGGGGGACAGATGAACGTGTCTTTGGAATAACTGTTTAGACGCCCGAGGGAATTCCGTGGTCTACCTGATCCACGATGAATTACTTCAATTTGCCGATTGAGCCGTCAATCAATATAATGAATAAGCCGAAGGGAACATAGAGCCCTCCCTTCCCATGTCACTGTATATCATCCGTAGGATAATCTCACCTGCCTGGCAGAACTTCCCACATCAGTTTCACCCCCAGCCATTCTGAAAAAGCAACCTTACAAGCCAGAACGAATCAGAAGCCCGCTTTTAGCCAGAACTTTGACCTCTGCAGAGCCAAGATCTGCTTGGCCGGTTTGGTCAGTTGGAACTCGTACACAGTGACTCATAAACAAACAGCTGCAGGCCCTTCCAGGCAGTCCCTGCGTCCTCGTATCCAAGCTGTGTGAAGATGGACAAAGTCCTTTAGTCACATGTCACTTCTGTGTGCATAATTGGTGTACAGATTTCAGTGAGCAGGAGTAAAGACAGAACTGTAGGCGATGGACTGTGGACTCTTGCCTTCGAGGTTCGGTAGCAATAAGGGTAGCGGTCCCGAGGTGTGTCCTTTCCTGAAAATATGGTGCTGTGACAAAAAAAAGGAGGAAACAACAAAATTATGCCTTTATTCCAAAAGACAGGGCTCCCAGTGCACTTTCCAATTCAGTGATTTTCCTTATTGTATTAACAGCAGTGTGCTGTAAATTTACGGTGTTGTTTTAATTGCAGTTTTTCTGAGCTTAATTAAAACACTACCAACCTACCTGAAGTGTTGTACATTGCTGCAAGCCTGTGACCAGTCATGTATACAGTCCAACGGTCAGTCATGTAAGTTATTGAATTAGCACAGATGCCCAGGCCGTGGGAGTCCGTGGGAACGTTTGCTGTTGAACGCACAGCCAGGGCCTAAAGAAATCCAATCCGGTCCAATCTGCTTGATGGTGGGCCGGGCTGTTACCCAGGGTATCGTTTCTGTTTCATTTCCCCCCCATTCAGTTGTTATTTAACAAGTTGTCCTAAACTGGAGCATGTTGCTGTCTAAAACCTCTGAAATATTCATGCCCTGTCAGTGTCTGTCTGCCACCTGGCACCTGCTCGGATTGGCATCCCGAATTTCATAAAAAACTCTGTCTTTTCCGACAGACAGACAGGAAGGAATGACAGTTGACTGAGCAGATTGTCAGGGCTTCCCATTAAACCGCGGCGACAGATAAACGGCACTGATGCGAAAAATAAACAAATGTCCAAAAATTAAAAGTCGCCTGATTTGACCGTTGATAAGTTTGCGATTTCAGAGGGAGGGAGAGAGCGACGTTTGCCAAATGGCTTCTGAAGGATTCGCTTCAGAGGAAGGCTGAGAGGGAGCCATGGAGAGTGAGAGATAGATGCAGCGAGACACTGATATATTGAAAGAATGATGCGGTTTGACAGACAGCCACAGGGTGAAGGCAGACAGATTTCCCAATTGGGTATACTCAGTTGGGGGAGATTCTTGTTCCTGGGACAATGAAGGCGAGCTGCCCGTGTCATATCACTGTTTTTTGACCAGTTGTGGAACTTTTTTTTTTTTTTTGGCTGGACCGCAGCAGCGGGGCCAGCCCTACAAACCCCGAATGTCTGTGACTGAGTGACTGAGTGATGAAGTTACACCATCGGTCGGCCGGATCACGTGTGTTAGGTCCAGCCATATACTAGGTTTTAACCTGGTCTTGTTTTTTTTTTTGAGGTCAGGCCTCAATTCAGTTTGGCAGGAGGGGCTTGGGGAACACATTCCCACTTTCCCATGGAACACAAGTGAATGCGGATGCGGGTCTAGAAGAGAAAGCTACGACATGAGATATCCGTGAAGGAGGCTGCGGATGCGCTATTTATAAAAATGAAAGGTGTTGTGAGTTTAGACCTTGGACAGAAAGGCGGTGCGCTGACACAAACCAGAGCTGAAGCATTTCACAGTGGGGAGTGTAAAATGCATCAGTTGATTCAGTCTCGAGCTGTCATGCAGCTCGCGAGCGAGTCTCGAGTAAACAGGAAAGAAAGCCAACGCGGTTTGAGAGTTAGCGCCGACGAAGCCTCCGATTTGGATTGTTTTGGCAGGCGCCTCTTTATTAAGTCGCTCTAGCTACATCCGGATAAATTCGGTGCCCTGCTGCACGCTGCCTGCGGAGAGAACAGCCTTTTCATGCTGGCGGACGCTGCGAGCAAAGGCCTGCGTCGGTGGGCGATGCCGGGTAATTGTCTTTTTTTCCGGCGGCGCTCTGCATCGCGGTAAATGTAGCGTGGGGGAAACCTGGAACCGCTCCGACTGGCGAATCCTCGCCTAGTAGCTCGGTCGTAGCAAATTGTGTCGCGCGGCACGCTCGATTCCATTCGGGATTTTCCTGGTATCAGGACCTAATCCTTTCTGTTCTGTGTTTATTTATTTATTGTCTGTTTATCCCGCCCGCTTGCCCCGAATCCTTTGATTCTGGTTAGGTGTGAGGGGAGACGAGCCAGCAGCAGTGCAATCAGGAGTGGTGATTAAGGGATCCGGTCCGCATTCTTCGGTTAAATCTTCGGTTTCTCGCCCCTCCCGCCCTCAAAAGTGACATGTGAGGTAGTCCAGCATCTCATTTGTTTATGTCAATCATGCCCACAAGCTCGCATTACTTACTTGTTGGCACAGTTTTTTAAAATCTGAACTGAACTGCATCTAGCCTCTTCTTTACAGCGTAGGAATGAACATTTCCCTATGTACATTTGTACACCCGTGACCAGAAAGGTTCTTGTTTAGAGATTCAATACCTATACAATTTAAATCAGTCACAATTGGCATTGCAGTTACAAGTTCTCCCATTTCTGAGCAAAAGTAAAAGATGGGTCATGACTTTGAAGTCAGCTCGGGTTACTACTGTGCAAACGTAAGAATGAAATCGGCCTGGGTATATAGGCCTACGTTGGCTGTGTTCTTGCTGTATCCTTTTGTACACGTTCCATGAGGTTAATTTACCCGTTCATTTTCAAGCTCCTGTGAGAGTTACAAGTAATACAATACTTGTTTGTAAACAGTGAATTTTCTTTTGAAAGAACAGACCGTGGTGCTCTTTGAACAACTGCACAGGCAGAACAGTTTGTTGCAGGAGCTGTACTTGGATAGGAAGTCTCCAAAAAAAGAAAGCCTTCATGATTATTGCCCTTAATCCCACTGTACTGGCCCAGGTGTGATTACTGTACTTCAGTGTGAGCCTCAAAAACTGCAATCTGAGCTCCTTGCTTTTTTCAACCACTGCAAAGCATACAGTGTATATTCTGTTGTTTATTTGCTTGTTTCAGCTGTTAATATTTATTGATTTATGCTACATGATTATATATTCCCAAAGAATTGATTGTTTTTTGTATTTATTTTAGAAGCTTGAGTGATTCCAGCACCATTTCAGTTGTGACAAGCAAAGCTTACCAAATTATATGTTTCTACCTTTTATCATTATTGATATTCAGATTTTTTTTTTAAAGAAATGTAACTGTTAGCAGTTATAATCTCTTCAATGACACAGAGCATTTACTGGACTTGGAGAGTATGGACAATGTCTATTTCTAGGTACTTATTTTCTGCTTTGTAACAGAAAACTGTCCTACCTGTTACTGAAGAGACTCAGTAATGAAGGAGATCAGTATTTTTGACCGCTTTGCTATTGATCAATGGATATCAATATATATTTTTTTCTGTGTCAAAATCCGAACTCTGGGATATAGCAATAAGGGAATGTGTTAATCACACTGATGGCTGCCCGTAGGAGCGTCGTGAACTTTTCCTACTATAATATTTATGGAAAACACTGTATTGGAGAGAAGGAAGACGAGAATAAACTGGGTTGTTTATAAGCACACGCACAGGATTATATTAAGAGATATGAAATAAAAATACGATGAACAGCCATTTCTTGTTCGATATTTTCTGTGTGTGTGTGTGTGTGTGTGTGTGTGTGTGTGTGTGTGTATGTGAGAGTGAGCGTGTGCTATCTTAAGCTGTTGCTTTTGGCTCCTGTGAAGAAGATTGCCATTGACTTTGCGAGACTAAGTGCTTCACCGTTGAATCCGGAAAAATTGAGTGATCAGTGCTGAATATAGTCTCAGGAGAGCCGTTATTATTCATTGTTTATTTATTTTGCAGACATGAAAAGCAGGACCACTTACAGAGAGTCAGACATTTTCAGTGCCGAATGAAAACAGCGGGAGCACAGCTACGTGAAGCCGCTGTATCTTAGCAACTGCAATCTGGCAGGCCAGGTCATGAGATCCCCAGCTTGATGAGTGTAGATAGGAAGACCTATTGGCCTACTTTGTCCAAGGCTGCTGGCAGATCAAGAAGCATATTCTCAGTATGGTGTAAAGGGCATCAGTCATAGAAAGGGTTGGCTAAGAGTGACCAGGGTGCTATTTGGACTTAAAGGGGTCCAAGAACTCTTTCTGTAAAATGACAGTCGCACATGAACGGCTCCCTCAAGTCTTTTGAGGGAAAAATGGGAGAAGAGTGCGTAATAACTTTGGACGCCTGCCAGCGAGCAGGTCCGGAGCCGTTTAATTGAGCAGGAATAATAACCGGGAGCAGGAGACGAGTTCAGAAAAGAGGAGATGCGGCACGTCAGACTGTGAGGGATTTCAGTCTGATATGCTGGCGGCAAATCTTGGTCATGCCTGGCACAGCAAGCATAACTCTGCTTGTGAATAAAGGGAGAAGAGAAGAGACATTCAAAGTTTCTCATTGTTAGGGGGTTGTTCCAAGTGGAAAGACATGGTATTATTATTATTATTATTATTATTATTATTATTATATGACCAATAGTGTTGCATATTTGTAAGGGGTTGGGTTATTTTCATGATTCCCAGTGAAAAACATTTTTAATCATTTTTATCAACTTTTGACACATTTTCTTGTAAATATTTTATTTATATGGTATTTAGATTATTTCCCATTTGTTTCAATAGAAACATATTATGAATAAAGATGGCTAAATTTTTAAAAACTTAACTTCCAAAGTCCAAAGTTTGCTTTTTTCATGATTTCCGAGAAAATGCACATTTCATCTTAAATCAGTTTTCATCACAAACACATTTCATTGTAAGTATAATATTTTTTAAATTTATGTGGATTCTTTCCATTCATTGACATTGGAACATCAAAACTTTAAGATGATGCCTTTTTTTCCCTTTCTTTTTAAGGTCCACAGTGTTTTATGATTTCCAGTGACTAGGGAGAAGCTGACAAATTCATCCTTTGGTTGGGACAACTTGCTGCATTATTCTTTGCACTAATTCCTCCTGAATTCTTCATTTTAAACCAAGCCATACATTTATTGTGACAAAGAAGGTAAGTTACTATTCTTGTTTACTGTATATTGATTACCATCATTTCATTTCTTATTTCATTCAAGTTTAGCCACAGGTAGCTAACAATATTCCTGTGTTAGCTGTTATAAGAGATAGGAGCTTCCCAAAACGAAAAAGAACTTGTATCAGACATGGATACTTTTGGTAACGTGGAGGTTTTCGACAGTACCCCAACAAAACTTTCAAGTCATGTTCACAAAGTTGGAGGAATTTGTCTTTGATATGTCCAGTCATATCCTCAAAATCCCCAACATGAAGGAAGCCAGAGCAGGTGCCAACAGAAAGGTTTCGACCATGTCCATCTATTTCCAGTGAGGCTATTTTGCTGCGATCCAAAACTTGAAAATTCAGCAAACAGGCTATTTGGGTGAACTGCATTGAAAAGATGATCTAAGCAAATAGCTTGCTCCGATGAAGACAAAGAGCTGCACATAGCCAGCAAGGGTTGCATATGACTGAAGGAGAAAGTATCCGATTGGTAAACCCAACTGAGAAACACCAAAGGAAGTATAATTGTCAGCAGGGTGGGGGGAAAATGCGATCTCTTTTTTTCTTTTCTTTTTTCTTGTTTCAAAAATTTCTCAAATTTTTCAAACCAATTTCTGTTTTCCTGTTTTTTATTGCACAGTGAAATAGTTTTTTTTTTTTAAATACACATTCAAATAACTGAAATAACATATTTAAGAGCCTCATTATTTTGTAGAAAAAAAAGTCATTGACCTGCAGAAGAATAAAAAAAAATTGTTGAAAAAAGACTGTTATTTTTCCATTGTACAATACTGAAACTTCAGTCTTGCAAAGTAAGGATCCACGAGATTGACTGTACAGAAGTCATAAATAAATAAGAGGATTTTTTTTAAAGTTCATGCTTTCCCTTATCTCTGGTTTATGAATAACTTATGAGACTACAGCCATGACAGGCCATCCCAGCTGAGGGTTTGAATGTTATGTGGGATATACTATATATAATCTATATATAATCTTTTAGTTTGCTATACATCAATTTCCTTTCAAAGTAAATATCATATAATTAATTAGTACATTGTCATTGTTTGCATGTGCCCATATTTGCACATTTCCTTTTCCCATAATTATTTTCTGACTGATCACGGTTACTGCCCAGAGCTTTTATGTAAAACTTGCAAAACAAGGGTCACATATTCTATCCAAAGCTAAAATACTTGAATGAGTTGGTACTTCACAGTTTTATAGCACTTTTAAAGCAGGGAATGAGTTGTCTGTTTATAACACCACTGGATATCACCCACTTGGGTGATGTATTGCATTTTTGTTCCATAATGCTCAGTGGTATATTCAATTTGGAGGGGAAGGAATCATTTATTAATAAAAAATAAATAAAAATAAAAATGTAGGATAATTTGATGGCTATTGAGAAAGAGCTAAATTCAGAATGTAGCCCAGACTTCAGGGAATATCCCTACACTTTGTGATAACTGCCATGGAACCTTCACTTGAGGATTCCAGTGTTTAAGGAACTATGAAAATACAGTGCTGTTTGTGCTTTGTTAGAACTGTAAGTCTCAGAAATCTAGTGAATCTTAAAATGATTGTGGAATGTCAAACAGACCAATATTTAATAGCCCTTTTCATTAGTTACTACATATACACTAATTACCAAATGTTCGGATAAATATATTTGCTACAAAAATTGAGATGCAGTACAATTATTACAGAGCAGTACGACTCCAACTACAACTCTGTTTTCTTGAGATTTTAACATCCAAGTTTTAATATCTCTCCCGAAACAATAGAGAACTCATGATCAGTTAAATTATTCCATTGTAAACGCATAAAATGGCATTGAAGTGTCTTTATAGTTACTTAAACCAAATTTATATTTAGATTTACTATAAACGCACCAAACTTCACTGAGACTTATTTAAATTTTATTGCAAGATAATTATGGCACTAAAGGTTTCAGAGGTTCAGACGAGCACTGCATGATTATTCATCCACTAAAGATGAACATGAATCACACTGCCTCAATTACAAATGTAACCATTATGTTAATCCTGTTATGCTGACAAAGATTGGCATAGATAAACACATTTAACATTGTCTACTTAAAAACTCTGACAAATCTTTATGGCACTGCTTAAAAGATATGTCATTTTGTTTCCACTAACAGTAACTTCCTGCCATTTTATCCTGATAAATAATTAGGAAACTGGAACTGGGCGGGATGCAGTTTCAAGAAGAGGCAGAATCAAATGATCTGTAAGTATATGTTATGAAAATGTAATTATACATATACAGAGCTCTCGCTTGTACATATTTTCTATATATATATATATATATATATATATAAAGAAATGTTCCACAACTGAATTCTGTAATTAAAGATTTTTACACAAATTCCACAGGCTTCAGAGCAGTCATTTGTTAAGAAAGGAGTACACTGATTTAGGCCTTATCTTAGGCCTAAACTTAACACAAAAGTGTGACCCCATTGTATATAAAGTATAAAGTCATTGCTGAAACAGGGGAGCTATGAGCAGTGCTCTTCAGCAGTTCAAACTAAAAAATGCATTTGAACCAATAATCATGCGGTGCACATCAAAGTTGGCCATGAAAGTTCACAGACATTTTTTACAGTTATAGGGACAATCAGGATATATTTAGCTAAAAGTAAAAAAAAAGAAATATAAAACAGTGCTTGTGCATTTGCGCACGCTTCTTGTTTTGATCAATACGTGCCATTATAGTGAACTAAATGTCTAAGTCCTGTGTGGGATGGATTGTTCTGAATGAGTGCATGCTACAATGAAACTGAGCGAGGGTCTAGCTACAGTAGCGAGCTGCATTAGATTTCCCTACAAATCCTTTTTTCCCCCCTTCCAGTAGCTGTTGCTGACAATAAAGACGAGTCAAAAATAGCTCCGTAAATCTAAGTCTGGGAATAGAAGAAAGAAAAGCCATCAACTTCCACATGCTCTGGGGGGGGGGGGAAGAAAAAGATAACCCTCCTCTTTAGCAGACACTAGGGGAAGAGAAGGGCAAAGACCACAGAGTGCGAATGAGAAACAGAAAGCAGGAGGGAGGGGGGCAGAAGACGAAAGCAGCGGTGGTGGGGAGAAGGGGCTCGAACAGAGAAGTGTCGAGCGGGAGATACGAAGGAAAGACAAGGAGCTGATGGAAACAGAGCTGAGCTGTAAATGGATTTTGACAATCGAGCTTTGACCCCCCGATGCCATCCGCGCATTGGCTGGAACTGTCATCGTTTCTTGTCGCCTTTCCTTTCAGGCTGTAAAAGAATGAGTCATTCTAAAAAATCATTTGCCACATCTAATGGTGGGATAATGTACACCAAAAGCCTTTGTTGTTGACATCTGAGTTATATCTGGTGAGGTGCCAGGCCCTGGTGTGCTTCCTACCAAAGTAGGAGGTTGGAGCCACAATACATTTACAATATTCACAGGGTTTGGGGGTAAAAGGGGGGAGGGGAGACAGATATGAGGAAGAGAATGTGATTTAGTGCAAGAGGAGGTGATAAGGGTACAGTAGCAGAATGAAATGTGGGACTGGGGAGATCGACAGAAGAGAGAAGCTGTCGAACAGCAATAGAGTGGGCTTGGGAAAGGGAGGACAAATGCAAATAGGGCACAAATGAAAGAGAGATGGCGGAAACAGAGAACAGGAGGAGGAAGAGGAGAGAAACTGAGGAAGGGAGGGGCTGGCAGTGGCGGCCTTCGAACATCCAGTGCTCTTTATTTTAATCCTGGCACAGCCTCTGGGATTAAAGAGAGACGGTTAAACTCTAAATATTTCATGACTGTAGCGAGCCCACCGGACAGGAGTTCAGATTATTACGTACACATCCTTCTTTGTTTCATTTTCTGGGAGAAGAATGCCGTTCTTTGCCCTCATTGCTCTCGAGCGACCCGCGTGTGGTTGATCTATTTTTTATTTTTTTGGCCCACCCTGTTGCTGTAATTTTGTTAGATTACTTATTCAAAGAACAGATTAACCTGGAGCCCATTTTTTCAAGTCATGCAGGTCTAAGCAAGAAATTTCCCACTGATCGCAGTGATATCTATAGAAAGGGATGGGTATGCATTCACTACATGCTCCTGTTAATTCCTGGATTAAACCCTCACATATTTTTGAGTCAGGTTGATGTAACAAAAAAAAAAGAGATTAACACAAATAAATGTTTAAATTAAATGCTGTGAAAACACTAACACATTTGTTCCACAAATGAGCATACTTTCATGTCATTTCGCTGATTGACTTTTATTATTTCTATTTAGCAATATTATGCATGCTATCTCTTTTGGCTGAGCCCGCTCTTTTTGGGGATGATGGCAGTTTTGTAAGCTAGCATGACTAACTGACTGTGAACAATCAGAGTATGGAATGACTGTCATTGAATTACCCAGACTGCATTGAGAGTATCATCCACTTGATTTAAATAATTCCTGCATAAAAAAAAGAAAACAGGGAATGCAATAAAAAAATCACAACCCAGTTTATATTAGCCTTGGTGCTATGTTAGCATGGCACATGAAACAACTGGTTTTGCTGGGTTTTTTCAATATGGTTTCTGAGATCGGTCACTCCATTAACAGCCTTATTCTGTGTCCTCACTGCTGTCAATCTCTCCCATTCCTCTTACTGACCATTTTATACTCTGAATGACAGTACTAATAATTTAGGTGTCTGTTTCAGTGTGTGTGTGTGTGTGTGTGTGTGTGTGCATGTGTTAACTCCACCTGCTGCTCATAGCACATAATTTCATGTATTTTCTGATACTCTCAAAAATTTTCTACATTACACTGTGTGATAAAAAAAAAATCAATCAAAGAAATGTGTTTTAAGTACTTAATCGTGACACTTGTTGTACGTCGCTCTGGATAAGAGCGTCTGCTAAATTCCTGTAATGTAATGTAATGTGACAAAAATGATCTGGCTTAACATTCAACAAGATACCTTGATACTGAACAACCAACTGGCGAAACAAATAGCAAGTAGGTTTCTTCCAGGTCTGTCTTTGTGCTGGTTGTACATAGCCAACATGGAGTGGTGCATTATACATTTGAATGTACGTAAATGTGTAGGAACCCCTTTTAGGTGATAGCAGTAGCGGTAATAGAGGAGGGGGTGGGGGCGGGGGCTGGTGGCGGAAGCACATCAAGGGGAGACACACACATCTCCATCATGTTTCTCTCTCTCTCTCCGACCGTCTCCTGTGTGAGCCACACTCGCCACGGGACGACAGATAAAAACATCATGGCCTACATCGGGCATTTAAAGAGTGGAGTGCGTCCAAGTGTGCAGGATGCTTAATGGCTTGCCTCTGTGAAGAGGAGGCTCCTGTGAGGTGCTGCCAGTGCTCTCGAGGCAACACGTCGGTTCGTGACTAATCAGTTTGCCGCGCGTTGGATGACACGCGCCATTGTTCGGACCACAAAGACGCGTCCCACGCTCAGAAGACGGGCTATCTCCTCGCTGCACTTGACACACGCCCTCCTATCGAGCGGCTCGTCCGCGTCGGGGCGACGGCGCCGTATCGCCCGGCCCCGTTGCGCAACCAGGCGACCCGGCCTCCGGACACGAGCGCCTCCGTCGCCGGTAGCGACACGGTCGGCCCGTGAGAAAAGCCCGGCCCTCTTTTCGCGCCTTTATTGTGACACGCTCGGCACGGTGCAGCCCTAATCGGCTTCTCCGCGGTTCCCGAACGAAGCCCCTTCTGATGTTCCCGACGCCGTCAGACGCGGAGGGGGCCGGGGCGTCGCCTGGTTACGGCCGCGGCGGAACAAAGAGCAGGCGGCTTTTCCGTTCTCCGCGCCCGCCCGCTGGCGCTAATCGGTCCATCTTCGCCGTCGCTTCGTGATTCGGGGCGAGCGCCGTCCGCGGCGGCGAGCGGCTCAGTCGGCAATTTGCACCGGAAAATCACGACTCGTGTGCGTCCGACAACCCGCGCGTCTCTTAATGGTGGTGCGCTTGCTTAGAGTCCGTCAGGGTTCTCTCTGTCATCCAAGTCCCTGACTAGGCCTTGAATGATGCCTACGCTAGAGTACTGGGCCGTCATAAATGTGTGCATGCCCCAAGGGGGTTGGCCATAGCGGTCAAAACATCGGTGAAGGTCAAGCTCTCCCTCGTATATGTTTCTATATGGAGCACTGGCCAGTGTGCATTAATTCAGAACCCTGTACACTATGGGGTCTCTGCACAAGAGGCAGAGGGAGGAAAATTGGAGTTCATGATTGAAGTATTTCCATTCTCTCTGGCCACGGCCGTCTCCTCGCCCAGCTAGACCCAGCTCTGGCTTTCTCTCTGTGTGCATGCTGCGGATGCCAATAGGATGAATTCTGCAAGGATTCTCGAAGGGCGTTTTCTCAATTCACAGACCCAGAATTCCCTGAAAAATTCCCCCTCCTCTCCAGCTCTATGTGATTAGTGAATGACTTTCTCCCTACCGTAGCAAAAAAAAAAACAAAAAAAAAAAACAACTGCGACAAAATGGCAGCGTGTTGTGTTGCCGATGGTGAACGACGCATTGCTCTCTGTCGTGGTTTCCTCTCCCCCACATTCATCAAAGGCACTCCTCCCTCCTCCCACCCGCCGGTGCCGCCACTCACGGCACCTCTCCTCCCCGTCCTGATACTCCTCCTCCTCCACTGACCTTGACAGCCAGATGAAGGAGAGCCTTCGGTGCTTGAATGCCACCCTTCTCCCCCATGTCCTTGGAAAAAGAAAGTCTCTTCGACTTCTCACGAATCGATCGCTCAGGGGAAACACGCGCCCCCACGTACGTTTACGCACCGGTTTCCAAATGTGGAACATCTGAGTGGTGGCTTCCAACCAGTACATTTTGGGTTCAGTTCCTCAGTGGACTGTCTTACCTGAGCAAGGTACCTTTTTTGTTTGATCACGATTGCAGTCCTGTGTAAATAGGTAGTATGTAAAACGGAAGCTTTGTAAGTCTTGTCGTATGTGCCAATCTAATAAACAGAAATGCATTTTTACAAGATATCTATATGAGTATCTGAACTATAAACGTATAAATGAAGAAATTTCAGAGCAGAGGAGATTGTTCTGGAAAATGTTGTTCTGGATAAATACAGTAGAGGCAGAGATCGTAAAAGGTGTTCCGGCTAGCCACAGTGCTGGACACCTTCTAAATGGCAGGTAAATGATGATCATAGATAATAAAAATACACAATCCTGGCATATTGTTAGCTGACTACAATATATGCTGATAGGCAAGTAAGAAAATGACAGTTTGCAATAAAAAATGTTGGTGGTGCTCGGTGATATGCTGCATGGACCTGAATGGACCCAGACACAGGAAGCTGTGATGCATGAAAGAAAGTATTTCCCCTTGCACTTTAAAAGGCTATTTTTCCCTGTTTCTCATAACTCTTAAATAAAGCCTTATAATATTGTGGCAATACACAGCAGAGTCATACAGCAGTTCATGCCACTTTTCTAAGGGCATATGTGAAGGCAAAAGTATCAAATCTTATAAATTATGTGAGGAAGTATTTGTGATACACACATAATATGCATTAAAAATACACAAAGCACCTTGTAATCTACTCGCTCGCCTGTTTTTTTTCTCTCACAAAATCGACATCAGCTAGTGGCTAAATCATTGCATACGGTTCAACTCTGCAACTTTCCTTAAACGTGTGACAACAGGGTGGAGATTATGTAAATTACCCCAATTAAGTATTCTGTCTAATTTATAAAGGAATGCATTAATTGCGACTCCCCTCTTCGTGCGAGAATTCCTGAAAGCAGGTGGTAATGTGTCTGCGCTGATACAGCCTGTAGCTCACACACAGGATGCCAGAGAAGTGTATCGGCATCCTGTGTGTGAGCTTATAGGCTATATCCTCTGTAGCCAGGCCAGTTCCCCTTGTGGGCTGCATGGGGGGAGATGAACGGATGCATTTGCTGATGCAGAACACTCTGGAAAGAAGACAGAATTTAAAGTATCTTTTACACACGTTTCTACAAATTTATTCTCATTTATTTTCAGGTACAATGTGAAATATTTGTTTTATTGAAAGGACGCAAGACTTCTAATGAATTCAACAGTCAGAAGTTAGTGTACAAACGCAGCTCTGAATTTAACCAATTGTGTAATGCGTATACTTTCAGTAGGGTTGGGTTGTCAATGCAGCTCATCTGTGTCTATGCCTTCCTCCGCCAGGACATGCTCATTTTGCTGGGATTTTCTACCTGTTGCCCATTTCTTAGCACCTTGAAATCTGAACGTGTAAACATGCAGATTGTTTCTGACAGAACTTATGTCTAGCTACCGCAAAATTGGGAATGAGATTGATTTATTTGATTACGCAAATAGAATGAGTCTTGGTAAACTGGTCATTAATGTGTCAGTACCAGCGACGGCAAGAGCTGCAATATAGCGCATGATTTGGGCTGCGACTATTTCCTTAGTAAATTGGGACCAACAAGGGCTTGTTCAAAATCTAATCCTGTCTAATTCAACCTACTACTTGATTGACTTGTAAGGCAATTAATCGGTGCTTGGTCAACAAAATTTTATCAACCCACCCACACCACTATGGGGCCAACCTAGGACATTACAGGTAGAAACGGCAAGAATTTTCCAGCTGTTTCATTGGCTGTGGGAATTCAGAGGTCACAGTATCTGTATGAAGAGTTCCCCACATCGTGCTTTCTCCTCTAGCAGCCAGCGTTTTTCTACGTCCTGTCCCAGAATGCAATTTTACCAGCAAAAAACACAAATCGATGCCCATCCATTGTATCAGTGCCCTCCCTGAACTGCTTGTCATCTGGTCTCCTGGCTTCACAGAAAGTTACAGGAGGCTGTCCTCTGAGTCACCTTGGTCCCACGTAGAAGGGGAAAAAAAAAAATCTAATGGAACTCAATCTGCTCAAAGCGTTCTCAGGAGCAGACACCCACCTCTCCATGACGAAACGGGACATTAGTCGCAGCAGAGACCTTTAGAGCCCAAAGGCTTCGTCTGCCTTCTGCGGTAGGCCCGATCAGGTCTTAAAGACAGCACTGCATGCTGTGCGCTTCTCGCGTGCGGAGTGCGATCCATTCCTCCAGAAACAACGATCACAATCAGACTTGCCTTGACTGCAGGCATTGGAGTGGCGCGGGCTACCTGGCCGTACGCTACACTCGAGAAATAAAAGAAATGGACAAAATATAGAAACTCAGCCCAGGGAGTGATGGGCATTCCCATGGTAACCAGGTCCCGTGGTAGCAGCGGAAAGACTAGGCCAAGCCCCAATGCCATTTGCATACAAATTGCCCAGCTGGTACCTTGTCGTTATGACAACAGCACACAGCTTCCAGAGCGCATGTGGAAGGGAGGCACAAAAGGAGAGGGGTCTGCCAGCAGAGAGCCACTGATCAGCTAGAATTTCTGTTTTACAATGATGATGATTTAGTCTAACAGTATGTTGTTATATGAGACTCTCAGGGGGCAGGAATCAATTTCATCCGCCATTCTGAGGGGAGGAAGAAGGCGGATGAGTGTCTGAACATAAATTGAAGCTCATATTGACACAGACAGAATAGCATGCAACGCATTTAAGGGAAAATTACACTTTTTATTTGTTGCTTTTGGCTAAGGGGGATACATTGAGTATACTCTAGCCTTCGGCTTCTTCTTCTTTTTCTTCCTCTTCTTCATCTTATAACAATATCACCAAGGTGGCACAGAGTCCCATTAATAATCAATAGGTGTAGTGTTAACCTAACAAACAAAAAATTGTATTGTAACCACTAAAGAAAGTATCACCAGCCAGATAACCTTAATCTTACACAGCTAAAACTATAACATTATTCAGGGGGAAATCCAAAGAAAGAAATAGAAAAAGAAAGGTTATCTAGAGGGTCAGGGATACCATGGTGCAATCTGAAGAGGTGAGTCTTTAGTCTGCTTTAGAAAAATGGGCAGGGTTTCTGCTGTTCTGACTGCAGTGGGAAGCTCATTCTACCACTGAGGGGCCAGAATGGACAGGGGACGTGACCTGGACTTACAGGTACACAGGCAGGAGGTGCCAGACGCTCAGAAGTAGGAGAATAGAGGACTCTTGTAGGTGTGTAGGGTCTGATGATCTTTTGAAGATATAACAGACCTGTCCCTTTAGCTGCCTGATAGGTTAACACCAAGGTATTGAATTTGATGTGAGCACATATCGGTAGCCACTGGAGGGGAAGAGAAGGGGAGTGATATGGCTTAGCCTGTGGAGGCTGTAGATCAGATTAGCAGCAGCTAATGATGAGTTGCAGATGTCTGATTGTGCAGGCAGGAAGGCCAGTAAGGACAGTGTTGCAGTAGTCGAGGCGGGACATGATTAGTGCCTGGATTAAGAGCTGGGTTGGGTAGGTAGGTGAGGAAGGGGCAGATTCTCTGCATGTTGCACAGGAAGAATTCACATGCCCGAAAACGGCAGTGAAGTTCCCAGAGAGTGACAGTTTGTTGTTGAGCACCACTCTGAAGAGGGTGACACTGTAGTGCCATCTAGGGTAAGGGATTGGTCCAGCAAGGGGGAGGACAAGGCTGGAAAGTAGAAAAACTGAGATGCATGCGGAGACCAATGTATCAAAAGGGGGGAGGAGAGAAATAGTTTGGTAACATCAGTGCAGGAGTGATAGGACAGGCTATGGGAGGGGATTACAGAGCCAAGAGACTTTGTATAAAGATAAAAGTGGAGAGGACCAAGGACTGAGCTCTGGGGGACACCTGCCAACAGTTCTTGAGGTCTCAAAACTGCATCCCAACCTAGAAGGAATGACAGTTGGGTAGGAAGCAAACTAGCTGAGATCTGTGCTACAAATCTCCATGGTAGTCTCAGAAGTCAAATGCCTCAGAGAGGTCAAGAAGGATAAAAAGGAAGGAGGACAGAAAAGCTGCATTTGTAGCATGGAAATCCTCACTGACTGCAAGGCGGGCAGTCTCTGTCGATTGGTCAACTCTGAAGCCAGACTGATGAGAGTGCAGAAGGTTCTGAGAAAGAAAATGATACATTTGATTGAAAAGAGCATGTTCAAGCATTTTGGAGAGACAGGGAATAAGACTAGAAATACAGAATAATAATAATAATAATAATAAAAATAATAATAATAATTTTTTTATTGCTTTTGATTAATCGTATTATCTAAAATAAAGACTCAGAGCAACTACATCATCGTCAATATGAAGAATGCATAAAATTAATTATTCACATAAGACTGTAAAAGCAAAAGACTTTTACTTGTTTTGGTTTTTTTCCCCATAGAATAGTGGAATAATGTTCGGCCTCATTATGTTTGGGAACACTGGGAGTCAATCTCCAGTGTTTCTCCTTAGTCTTCATTAATGTATAATTCCTGCGGCCTTCTTTGGGGTTACACCTGCGACTACCTTGGCCACATACATAATTCAAAGGAAATCTAACATGATGGAGATGTCAGATCAAGCCATCTGAGTTTTGATCTATTCCTAAACCACAGTAAATTCATACTGCCATCTAGAGGCTACTACAGGAACAACACTGAAATATTATGTTAAAGCACTGTTACTCAAATCACAGTCCTGAAACCTTCTGGTTTTACCCCCCTTTTACCTAAGCAGTAGCACTAATTGTTCAGTTAATTAACTAGTAGAAAAGAAAGGGCTGGATTTGAGTATCCATGAGCTATTGAAAATGGGAAGTGAAACAAGCCACCCAGAGCTTGCGTCACCTCTCATCTGTTTCAGTGTTTACATCAGCTGACCTGACGCTCACTTCCTTTTACACTTTAACATTGACCTACAATGATAACAAACACATTTCCCTCTGACTTTACTCCATTGCCCTCAGATGCTGACTGCATTGGGGCTATGGGTCTTCCCTCTGAAGTCAGAAATGTATATGAACATTTTTACGATTATATGATTTTGGTAACATCATATTACTACAATCCTCAATCCACCCCTCAGAATTTGTTAGCAATGTGTCCTTTGTTATTATATGAGGCCAGATCTACAATCTTGGCTAACTGAAGGGTCCACTCTTCCACTGTCCATTCGTGCACTGTGCCCAATGTATAGTTCTTTACAATTCATTACAAGTGTTCTTCATTAACATCATTAACAATGATTCTCATATGCTGCAGACTGAAAACAGCCCTGGTTTGCTAGGTATGTTTAATTTGTATATTATATTAAGTATGGATTTATACATTTGTCAATAAAAACAATTGTCCACACACACGCACACATGCACAAATGCACAAATGCAAGCACACACACACACGCACAGACAAGGTACTCTTCATTTGCAGAACAACTTCAACACAAATGCGCCAGAAACTGTTTGATTTTGCAGGTGAGGGAAATAACATACAGTATTACCACAAAACAGTATTTTTCACATTTTTAAATTGTGTGAAGTTAATACAAAAGTGGAGCAGGACAGAGTACTCAGCTAATCTACTGATAAACATTCCCTCAGACAAGTTGGATTTTAATAATTTCCCTGAACATAGATGATTTGCTGGATAAATCAATGTGCTGCAGCAGGTTGACCTAGAGCACTGATCTTTCTGGTCTGGTGAATGTGTGGAGTGCAGGTAAACCTTTAAGTTCTATACAATAAAGGCTTTTTCCTGTTCTGCATTAATGTTGGTAGACAATCTAGGGGACTGTTTTGGAACAAATTGTTTCAGACAGCCGGTACGGACTGCTTCTCCCCAGTCTGAACAGCTTGTAGCAGCAGTCCTGCCACACGCAAACACATACTGCGGATTACCCCCAGGTGGTGAGGTGGCGAATTAAGAGGGAGGGGGAAAAGCTCTGTTGCATATAAATGAACAACCTGCTCCGTAGGGGTGCTACCAGAGACTGTAAAAAATATGGACAAAGCTACTGTGACGTCACCCACTGACTCTCCGTGGGTCTCTAAAACACGTTTTGAAGCTCAATGGCGGGCGCGGGCATGTTGTCAATTTGGAGCCAAAACCATAGAGTTAAGCGGTTCTGTGATTTTTACAATGTGATTGACAGTCTAGTGCGGAACCCATCAACCTGAACGAACGATTGCAGAACGAACTTGAGGCTAGCTGAATGTCTGCCGTTATGCTTTAAAATATATTATCAAATGTTTACGGAGTTTAATTTCCATCTGTGACTGTAGGCTACTGTGTCATGTAATCACGTTATATGACATTAATAATACAATTATGTTCAGTTATCTTCAATTTATGTTTCTCAGCAAAACGAATAGCTTGGTATTCGAATAAACGAATAAATGCTTAGCTAGCATATCAGCTTGCCAATGAGCTAGGTAGACTATCCGTGGTTAGCTCACGCATTAGCAATATGAACCACAGGGGAAGAACATCGACTACACTGATGGTCAATCAATCAGAGATGTGTAGCTACTGGTGATTTGACTAGGCTAATTTTCATATAACTGTCTGGTAGACCTGCTGTTAACCGAGCAAGTTATCGTCAAAGGTTTTCGCCACAGTCAGTTAATGAGCCAGTAACTGCTCCATCGCCGTTTGTGGTGTTCACTTGCTGGGTGACGCTACCTGACCGATCGTTCGCAAGTCACTTTTTACCGAATAAAAATTAACACTGTCAGCGGTGATTAACAAATCTACCAAGTATTTTAATAACTGATTTGCAGGCGTGTAAATATGACAACGCACTCTGTACAGCCAGATTTCCACCTCTTGCATGAAGACAAAAATAATGTACATTGAATTTCTAATTATTATTAGGCTATTTTTTTTCTTGTAGCCTAGATCATCAAAACCAATGGAGAAAAGCCAATATAAGCAAGGAGCCCCCAGGACCGATTCTGAGAACCACTGTCTTAAATGCTCTTGTCGGTCTCTTAAATGCTAAAAACATGTTCCCTTCTAAATGCCAATCTTACAAAGATGGTTAATTTCGTTAAATTATGTGTGTGTGATTTCATGGTGTGTTGTATGTTATCCAGCAAATAAACCTAAGACTCTTAATTCGCTTCGTGAAACTGAAAATTTTGCAGTGTTTATCCTAAAATCGCGATTATAGTAGCTTTGTCACATGCGTGAAGCATGTTAGCTAGCTAGTCAAATGGCTTGGTAGCCGAAGTTGCGAACTGTTTTAGCATAGGCTACTGGACTACCAAATATAGCAAGCTGATTATGCTTTCTACCAACTAATTATTTGGTTAAGTAGGCTAAAGGAAAACTTCAGAGGAGGATTATTTTATGGTCGTCTAGTGCAGCTGTAAATAGCACACGCCATAATGAAATCACTACGAAATGGGATGCCTGCATTTTCTGACTTCGCACAGGTGGACCTTTTGTCGGAGCCGCAATGTCAAGGCCAAGAGGCGCCACCTCCCACCCAGTGACCATAGACTGTAGCCCCTACTGTAGCTTAGTCCTCAGCAGTAATCAGGAAGTTACGCAAACTGTACCTCATTGTTCCACAACAAATATTATAACAGTGCCCAAATGACACAATAAATCATGAAATCGACCCATGGACAGTCATAATACGAATAAATTACACATATTGTGACTATTTGTTCTCATGAGAAAAAATAATTGACTTTGTATTTTGACCGCATTTGTACCGTAGACTTACATGGAAACCGGATATGAAAACACCTATACTGGAGCCAACCGTAGTGGCGCTAGTGAGCAACCAGGAAGAACAAGACCAGGAAATGAGCTTCAAAAACGAAGTCTGGCTTTGGCCGCTTGGGTGCTACTGTTCCGTTGGACGACTGCACCAGGCATAGTGCTTCTTCTGACAGCACCATTTTAGAAGTCAGGACTTCCCACAGCACAGGAGCAAACAACGCCTGCTTCCGTCTTTCTGGACATCACCCTTATGCCATTCCCGTCACCGGCTAACTAAAAGCGAGGTCAACATGGCAACCAGGTGGGGAATATGCGGCGCCGGGAAGATCTGCCACGACTTCACCGTGGCTCTGAAGACGCTTCCGGCTGGAAATCATAAGGTATGGAATCCCACTGCTGCCACAGGTGACACGATAAGTAATGCTTATCGCCACAAGATGTACAGTTAAGACAGAATTCCTGTTCTGAATCCGAAGTTCCTTAAGACAGAAGTATCAACTGAAGTTCCCCAAATTTCTGGTTTTCTTTCTAGCTCTCCCTATCACTTCCTCCTCTTCCAGATTGTGGCTGTGGCTGCCCGCATTCTACAGAACGCGGAGGAATTCGCCAAAAAGCACAACATCCCTAAAGCGTACGGGAGCTACGAGGAGCTAGCAAAGGACCCGGAGATAGGTAGGTAGGTAGGTAGGTAGGTAGGTAGGTGGGTGGGTGGGTGGGTTGGGCGAGCGGCCCGCGGCGAACGGTCCGCGAGACCGGAGCCGGTTAACGAAGCGAGGTCGACCGTCGGTCCGTTTGTCTGAAACCGAGCCTCCCGTGTTCCCGCAGACGTGGTCTACCTGGGCGTTCTGCACACGCAGCACCTGCGGGTCGGCCTGCTCTTCCTCCGCGCCGGGAGAAACGTGCTGTGCGAGAAGCCCTTCGCCATGAACTCCCGGGAGGTGAAGCAACTCATCGCCAGCGCCAGAGAGAACAACGTTTTCCTGATGGAGGTACACTGAGCAGTGTGAAGCTAGCGACAGTAAGGACTTTCGCGCGGGTCTGAAAACTTTAAAATAAAAGTCCGACGATAAAACCACTGTTACGTTCAGCAAAATGAAATTAATTAAGGAAAAACCGGACTGCAATTGTCCTAAAATACGAACTACTCGTTTTCTATTTGTACAACATTAAAACAACTTCGATTTTAAACACTGACATTGTAAAACTAATCACAACACTAATATTAATTACAAACAAACCCGTCTTCCTTTTTTCTATTTTTTCCCCTACATTTTTAACAATGACAATCCAAAATTTTAAATGGAGAATAATAGATAAAATACACCCATTACTTTTAATTATTATTGCAATATCCAATACAACATTACATCAGTACATAAGTTTAACTGAATGGTAAGGAAAATGCGTTACTTCAACATTCTGTGCTACCTTGTAACATCAACTATGCAACTAAAAAAAAAATATATATATATATATATAAATGTGGCTGGATATTTCACTAGAATGGCAAGGAGAATAGGACAGTATTAATACTTGTTTGTAAAGGTGAAAACATCACACACAGAATATCATGGCTGGGGTATAAGCATGCAGTACATAGGGCGGATTTCATTCAATTAAATCCCAATTGCTTTCTGATATCATGACATATAATGCGCTGCTGCCTCCCCTGGACATGTTGTCTCAATGATATGGGGGTGTTTTGAATACCTTGGACCCTCCACTCTTCAGATATGGTGTCACTTATATCAAATAAGCGTCATAGAAAATGTGGCTGGGGTTTGAATATGCAGTACATATGCGAGTCACAGAGGAGGTAGATCCTGCAAGGCTGTGTAAAGCCAAAGGAATTCTGCATTTTAGAATCATGAGCAATTTAAATTCCAGTGTAGTGGTTTCTCTCATTTAACTTGCAATTGGATGATACATTTTACATGCATGGACTTCCCTGACCCACTTATACATATTTGAATAAGGGAAACCTGTTTTCGTACAGCAGAGTTATTTGCTTTGGTTCCAGGCACAGAGACAGGCCGCTAATTATGTTCTTGCTGCTGCAGGGCAGACAGCCTTGTCTGACAGACGGTATCTCCTCCTGCAGGGCATTTGGTCGCGGTGCTTTCCCGTTCACGTTGAGGTGTGCCGCTTGCTGGCCGAGGACACGGTGGGCGAGGTGAAGATGGTGAAGGCCTACTTCGGCTCTCCCCAGCTCCACATACCCCGATCGGTGGAGAAGGAGCTGGGAGGGGGGGCCCTGCTGGACATTGGGGTCTACTGCCTGCAGTTTGTGCTGATGGTGTACAGGGGCGAGAGGCCGGAGTCCGTACACGCCACCGGCGTCCGTTTGGAAACAGGTACTGACTCACAGAACGGACAGATCGCCCAAATGGGATTACATTCTACATACCGTAGTTACAATCCTAATTTAGTGTCGGCTAATTGTCGACAACCACATTCATAAAAGATGCACCCTTTCGAAATGCTGTTACACGCTGATGGTAAATACAAGAGTCAGAGATTAACCTTGAAAAAGATGTCACAACTAAATGTGTTGCAGATCCAGTCTTCCTAAAACAACAATATAGATTTAGCATTTTGAGGTTCAGAAGGTTAACACACATCTAATCATCATTTCTTTGTTATCTGTTTCCACCTTTTTTTAACTTGTTTTCCGGTTTTGCAGGAGTCGACGAATCCATGGTGGTTGTTTTAAAATTTTCCCGGAACAGAATGGCCATCTGTGGCTTTTCCATCGCTGTAGCCATGCCCAATGACGCAACCATCTGTGGCACCAAAGGAACGATTACGGTAAGGTGATATAGGACCAGTTTCACAGACACAGAGTAAGGCTAGTTCTGGACTAAACTGAGTTTTGTATAGAGTCTCTTTTCAAAATTGAATTTAGTCTAGGATTAGACTTAATCTGTCTGTGAAACTGGCCCATAATGTTTTAATCGCTTAAAATTAAATAAGAACTATATTCTTTCAAAGATAAGATGTAACCAAAAATACTTCTCAGAGAACAGAAAGTTAAGACACAATGTTTACATAAACTAACATCAGTATTTACTGTGATGCTTTTATAACCATCATGCATTTGTATTCCATTGGGAAAGAAACATCTATTCCATTTTCTTTCAGTCATTTGTTGATGGTGTTTCTCAGTTTGATCTGTGTCCATCACTTAAGACTGCACGGCCAGCAGGCCTAATGCTGGTCTGATGGCTGTTGTAGGTCCCCTTTCCCATGTGGTGCCCAACCCGCCTGGTGGTGAATGGGCAGGAGTCACAGTACCCGCTTCCGGAACCGTCTATGCCCCTGCATTACACCAACAGCACTGGACTGCGCTACGAGGCAGAGGAAGTGAGGCAGTGCCTTCTCAAAGGTGTAGTAGCCCGGCAGAACATTTCAAAAGCAGAGCGCAGGGCCTAGGTTGAAGTTTTTATCAAAGTAAGCATGCCATCACGATGACTTACGGTATACTGTTGCTTTTTCGATATTTTTTAAAGAAAACGAATTGCTCTTTAGAAAATGCAGTTATTTGAAGGGATATATGCTGATAAGCATTTAATGACAACATTTCACTGTTTTTAAGCTTTCTTAAAAGCAAACTTCCTATTAAAAATGGCCTGTCATGGTGCTGCCATCACGATGACTTACGGTATACTGTTGCTTTTTCGATATTTTTTAAAGAAAACGAATTGCTCTTTAGAAAATGCAGTTATTTGAAGGGATATATGCTGATAAGCATTTAATGACAACATTTCACTGTTTTTAAGCTTTCTTAAAAGCAAACTTCCTATTAAAAATGGCCTGTCATGGTGCTGCCAAAATTGAATGACTTGATAAACAAAGTCATTTTTGAGATCGCAGACAGAAGGGCCTAACACTACATTCGGATCTCTTCCCTAGGGCTTAAAGAGAGCTCTCAGATGTCACTGGAGGAGTCATCCCTCTTGACTGAGATCATGGACGAAGCCAGGCATCAGGTCGGGGTGGTGTTCCCCCAAGATGGCGAGTGACCCCCTCTCCACGCCTCAGTGGCTCCTGTGCCGTAAAGAGAGGTCCTGACTTGGGACAGCGACACAGCCGAACTCCACTGCCTCACCCAGGAAGCCCCTGACTGCTCTGTAAAGCACAATTCAGCAAACGTCATCCGCTGTTAAATCTGAAACTGAAGGCTCAGCCCTGAAAGCTCAATAAAGAGTCATGATCATGAAGTGTGCAGCTGAGAGGCTTAATTGTATCCCATAAAGGCTTCTATGATTTTGTGAAATACATAATTGGGTAAAGGGAGTTAAACAAACAGGCGTGTGCCCCGACACACACAATCAAACTCAAACTGCGGCGTAGGTGCCAGCATGGCTGTCTGTTCCGCACAGACAATGAAAACATTTTCTGTGATGAGCTCTGCAGTTGTGTCAAAGAAGCGTAGAATAATGCAGCTGAATTGGCAGGAGCTGCTGGAAACAAGGCTCTTGTTTTATGTGCCGTCTAACTGTATAATCTAGCCAGGTGATTCCAGTGAGAGCTGATTGGATGAGGTGTTAATGTAAGGTCATTCTAATTTACTGTTACATATTCATAGTAAATTGCAATTAAATGGCAACTATATACTGTGATTTCACCGTAAACGAGACTATGGATTAATGCGAAATAGCTGTATGTAGAATTACAGTAATCAGCTGTTTCTAAATTACAGTAATAACCTGTATTTTGACACAACTCAGTTCCCAGCAGTTTACAGTAAAATTGCAGTCAATGTCATTAAATCATGTAAATTTTACCACTTAATGTAATTTATAATAATAATAAATCATTTAATTAATGTAGTGCTTTTCTCACACTGAAAGTGCTGCATAGTGATGAGGGGCACTTCCAGCAACAACTTAGTTTTCCCTGGAGGTCTCCCATCTGCTTAGCTCCAGCCATTTATAATAATAATAATAATAATAATAAATTGCATTTTTATAGCACTTTTCAAGATGCTCAAAGTGCTACACAGTGAAGGGGGGGAACTCACCTGAACCACCACCAATGTGTAGCATCCACCTGGGTGATGCAGGGCAGCCATTTTGCCCCAGAACGCTCACCTCACATCAACTTAGGTGAAAAGGGAGCAAAGAGATAATACAGCTATAAAACCTACAATGTAAACACAGTATACAGTCCAGTCAAAAAATTATGTCTACACTGACATCCACTAAAAATCTAAAAGTTTTCTCAGAAAGGTGCAAACACTCAAACACTATGTCTGGGCGACATAGCTCAGGAGGCAGAAGAGGGTTGCCGGTTCAAAAACCCCGCCCTGGGCATGTCGAAGTGTCCTTGAGCAAGACACCTAACCCATAACTGCTCTGGCAAATGAGAGGCATCAATTGTAAAGCACTTTGGATAGAAGTGCTAGATAAATGCAGTCCATTTACCATGTTCTTTGATTATGAGCATCTCTGGTGCACAAGAAGCACTTGTAAACAGTTGTAAAAGACCAGGACAAAAGCTTTCAATTACACGGACATTTTTGGTTTTGTTCCTCCAAGGCACTTACAATAATGCCCATTTCCTTTAAACACTGAATACAACAAATGACTGAAAGCCAAGTGAAAATGATGCCACATTCATCACACAACAACACAGCCTGATAAACATGGCTCGTCAGCAGCATTGCAATTGTAAAACGCTCAATTACACCGACAAGTTGGCTGAACATTTCTGTGTAAAATAACGTTAAATCACGCAATGCCCACTTCCCAAATTGTTTTACGCTAGCGCTTTGATATTGGTAAGCAACCTTACTTCAAAAGAAAATGATTAATTACTTAATTAGACCCAAAAGATCATTAATTCACTCATCCATTCATTGACTCTGGAATGTAGTACCAAATGTCGCGTCCAATATGACTCGATTCACTAAGCCTGCAACGTTAAGTGCGGAAATTCGACTGACCGTAATACACAGAGTATTTTTCGGGGTGACCGATGTACCGTCTTTATCACATCCGAAATTTCGCCGATTCTGTGGTGAGGCTGCAGGACAATAAAATTAAACATTTACTGAATGCTTCTTTATTCTCTCAGGTAGTAGCTGTGGCCGCCCGCGGCTTAGAGCGTGCGCAGGAATTTGCCAAGAAGCATAACATTCCCAAAGCCTATGGGAACTATGAGGAGCTGGCCAATGACCCAGCGATTGGTGGGTACCCTATTCCATTTTAAGACCAGATCTCTGCCGGCATTGCTGCTTTAGTTTCCACCTCTTTATCAGTTAAGGTGAAGTCACTTGACAGGTGAAAAATGTATGCATGCATAGGAGAGTGCTTCACCGGAAATAGTCTGATTCTGGCTTTTTCTGTAATTAGATTGGATATGCCTGTTTAGCCTTACGATATACTTCTGTAACCTTCTCTTTGTGGGTGAGGATAGCTCAACACAGAAGAGTTGCTAGACACATTGTGTTGTACACTTGTATAAGTGAAGTTGTGTTTCACACGTACATCCTAGGCATGCGGACGGAGTGTAGCACAGTGGGTAAGGAACTGGGCTTGTAACCGAAAGGTTGCAGATTCGATTCCCGGGTAGGACACTGCCGTTGTTCCCTTGAGCAAGGGAAATTGCTTTAGTATATATGGATACAGTAAATGGATACAGTGTAAAAAAAAGTTGTGTAAGTCGCTCTGGATAAGAGCGTCTGCTAAATGCCTGTAATGTAATGCATGCACAACTGTGTGTGTTTCTAAGAACAGCACCATTGTATGTGTATATATTTATGTACTGCTGTCATTATCATGTACTCTCTCTGGTCCCCGTCCCTCCTCCTTTCTCTAGACAGATGTGGTATACGTTCATCCATGCCATTTCCCTGCGTGCCTGCTGTACATGAACGCCAGAAAGAACCTGTTATGCGAGAAGCCGTTTTCCACGAACTCTGGGGAACTCATCGCTTCTGCCAGGAAAAACAATGTTTTCCTGATGGAGGTAGGAGAAATAGCAGTAAAAATTCAAAGCATGCATGACAAAGGATTCCAAACTTCACGCATACAACTATTATAAAGATTATGATTACTACAACTACTAATAAAAATGTATCTTTTAATACATTTTCCAGCGTTCAGATAAACAGCCTGATAAACATTGCTCGTCAGCAGCATTGCAATTGTAAAACGCTCAATTACACCGACAAGTTGGCTGAACATTTCTGTGTAAAATAACGTTAAATCACGCAATGCCCACTTCCCAAATTGTTTTACGCTAGCGCTTTGATATTGGTAAGCAACCTTACTTCAAAAGAAAATGATTAATTACTTAATTAGACCCAAAAGATCATTAATTCACTCATCCATTCATTGACTCTGGAATGTAGTACCAAATGTCGCGTCCAATATGACTCGATTCACTAAGCCTGCAACGTTAAGTGCGGAAATTCGACTGACCGTAATACACAGAGTATTTTTCGGGGTGACCGATGTACCGTCTTTATCACATCCGAAATTTCGCCGATTCTGTGGTGAGGCTGCAGGACAATAAAATTAAACATTTACTGAATGCTTCTTTATTCTCTCAGGTAGTAGCTGTGGCCGCCCGCGGCTTAGAGCGTGCGCAGGAATTTGCCAAGAAGCATAACATTCCCAAAGCCTATGGGAACTATGAGGAGCTGGCCAATGACCCAGCGATTGGTGGGTACCCTATTCCATTTTAAGACCAGATCTCTGCCGGCATTGCTGCTTTAGTTTCCACCTCTTTATCAGTTAAGGTGAAGTCACTTGACAGGTGAAAAATGTATGCATGCATAGGAGAGTGCTTCACCGGAAATAGTCTGATTCTGGCTTTTTCTGTAATTAGATTGGATATGCCTGTTTAGCCTTACGATATACTTCTGTAACCTTCTCTTTGTGGGTGAGGATAGCTCAACACAGAAGAGTTGCTAGACACATTGTGTTGTACACTTGTATAAGTGAAGTTGTGTTTCACACGTACATCCTAGGCATGCGGACGGAGTGTAGCACAGTGGGTAAGGAACTGGGCTTGTAACCGAAAGGTTGCAGATTCGATTCCCGGGTAGGACACTGCCGTTGTTCCCTTGAGCAAGGGAAATTGCTTTAGTATATATGGATACAGTAAATGGATACAGTGTAAAAAAAAGTTGTGTAAGTCGCTCTGGATAAGAGCGTCTGCTAAATGCCTGTAATGTAATGCATGCACAACTGTGTGTGTTTCTAAGAACAGCACCATTGTATGTGTATATATTTATGTACTGCTGTCATTATCATGTACTCTCTCTGGTCCCCGTCCCTCCTCCTTTCTCTAGACAGATGTGGTATACGTTCATCCATGCCATTTCCCTGCGTGCCTGCTGTACATGAACGCCAGAAAGAACCTGTTATGCGAGAAGCCGTTTTCCACGAACTCTGGGGAACTCATCGCTTCTGCCAGGAAAAACAATGTTTTCCTGATGGAGGTAGGAGAAATAGCAGTAAAAATTCAAAGCATGCATGACAAAGGATTCCAAACTTCACGCATACAACTATTATAAAGATTATGATTACTACAACTACTAATAAAAATGTATCTTTTAATACATTTTCCAGCGTTCAGATAAACAGCCTGATAAACATTGCTCGTCAGCAGCATTGCAGTTGTAAAACGCTCAATTACACCGACAAGTTGGCTGAAAATTTCTGTGTAAAATAACGTTAAATCACGCAATTCCCACTTCCAAAATTGTTTTACGCTAGCGCTTTGATATCGGTAAGCAACCTTACTTCAAAATAAAATGATTAATTACTTAATTAGACCCAAAAGATCATTCATTCACTCATCCATTCATTGACTCTGGAATGTAGTACCAAATGTCATCAGTTAAAGTTGAATTATCAAAGGAAATTTTACTGTTATAGCTAGTCTCTCAAGTAATCGACTCCGAGTTTGCCACCGGTGCCGCTTCACTAGGTGCCAACCATAATTGCCATATCCGAATGCTGTGGTCCAGTTCAATTCAAATTTCACTGTACATTTTACAATGCATATCTATATGTAGACTTGGCTACATTTATACAATATGCCATACATACTGTACAGTAAATTATTTGGGCAGTGACATCATTTTTTGTTGTTTTGGCTCTGTAGAACATTGTAGTCTAAATAAAACGATGAATATGAGGTTAAAAATGATTGTAAAGCCTAAAAAGGGGCTGTCATTCCAACACGGGCCACCTGATATGGATGAATACCCTCAAATTAGAGCTGACAGTCTGCACTTTAACTTCATTTTCAAATCCAACGTGCTGCCCTACAGAGCCAAAACAACAAAAATGTTTCACTGTCCAAATACTCCGACCGCATTATAGTTAGTTATGAATAAATTAACCTAATGGCATAAATACATGTCCTGCGATAGATTGGCGACCTGTCCAAGGTGTATTCCTTTCCTGCCTCGCCAAATGCACGCTAGGGATAGGCTCAAATACTCCGCGTGACCCTGACAGTGACCCTGACCAGGAATAAACAGGTATAGATAATGGTTGGATGGTTGGAATGAATACATGAATAAAATGATCTGCCAAATTAAACGGATGTCAAAAGAAGGAAGTGCGATCTAACTCCACCTATCGGCACCGAGAAGAAAAATTTCTCTTTGACAGACGTGGTTTGCCCGGTGCGCCTCACTTGCCTGCTGTCAGCGTAATCAGTAGCCCACTAACATGACAACAAAGTGGGGAATATCTAGCACAGGAAAGATCAGCCATGACTTCACCGTGGCTTTGAAGACTCTGCCCCCGGGAGACCACCAGGTAACATTAACATTGGCTAACTGGTTTACTTTGTGGGTTAACATTTTCTCCTTCAAGTGGCATCTGGAATTCTCGAACTCGATATAGTTAACGTCTCAAGCGAGATACTGATTAGATTTATAATTACAGCCTATTTTCTGGAATCTTAAATCATATTTGGCGAAATAAACTTAAGTCTCCAGCTGTCACTTGAAGGTTTTGTAATGCTTTGCGATTGAGATGTTTCATACTTTTGTCATTGAGGGTTATCTACACGTTAATGAAACTCATCACGTGCACTGAACATACATAACATGGAACCAAGTAACATTAAGCTGTACAGTTGTGAATCTTTTTCTTTAAATGTTCTGTGTTAGATGCTAATAAATTAGCCTACTTCAAGAAGAGAAAAAATAGCTGCGCTCTTTACGAAAAACTACTAACAGCGTTAAACGAGCTAACTTTTGTACAGGATAATCATGCTTTTCGTGCAAGCTTGCGCGCTATAGTAAACGGAGTTGCTAATGTTAGCTAACCTATAGGGTTCATTTATAGCGCTGCATTGACGCAGTCTACAATTTCTTGCGTATTCTTACTTACCATAATGACATTAGTAATGTTACAGAACAATTTATGCTGTAAAAGCCTACATTCCAATATGACGCGATTCACTAAGCCTGCAACGTTAAGTGCGGAAATTCGACTGACCGTAATACACAGAGTATTTTTCGTGGTGACAGATGTACCGTCTTTATCACATCCGAACTTTCGCCAATTCTGTGGTGAAGCTGCAGGACAATAAAATTAAACATTTACTGAATGCTTCTTTATTCTCTCAGGTAGTAGCTGTGGCCGGCCGTGGCTTAGAGCGTGCGCAGGAATTTGCCAAGAAGCATAACATTCCCAAAGCCTATGGGAACTATGAGGAGCTGGCCAATGACCCAGAGATTGGTGGGTACCCTATTCCATTTTAAGACCAGATCTCTGCCGGCATTGCTGCTTTAGTTTCCCCCTATTTATCAGTTATGGTGAAGTCACTTGACAGGTGAAAAATGTATGCATGCATAGGAGAGTGCTTCACCGGAAATAGTCTGATTCTGGCTTTTTCTGTAATTAGATTGGATATGCCTGTTTAGCCTTACGATATACTTCTGTAACCTTCTCTTTGTGGGTGAGGATAGCTCAACACAGAAGAGCTGCTAGACACTTTGTGTTGTACACTTGTATAAGTGAAGTTGTGTTTCACACGTACATCCTAGGCATGCACAACAGTGTGTGTTTCTAAGAACAGCACCATTGTAGGTGTATATATTTATGTACTGCTGTCATAATCATGTACTTTCTGTGGTCCCCGTCCCTCCTCCTTTCTCTGGACAGATGTGGTATACGTTGGCACCATTCATCCATGCCATCTCCCTGCGTGCCTGCTGTACATGAACGCCGGAAAGAACCTGTTATGCGAGAAGCCGTTTTCCATGAACTCTGGGGAAGTGCAGAAACTCATCACTTCTGCCAGGAAAAACAACGTTTTCCTGATGGAGGTAGGAGAAATAGCAGTAACAATTCAAAGCATGCATGACAAAGGATCCCAAATTTCACGCATACAACAGTTATAAAGATTATGATTACTACTACTACTAATACTACTTTAATACATTTTCCAGCATTCAGATATTAAATAAATAGCAAATACAAAAAGCGCAGTAAGACCACTATTGTTCAACAGCAAGACATTAACAAACTACTCCTATATTCTGTGCAAACTATAGCTATGTACTGCTACCAACAAATAGCAGTAAATGCAAATGAAACTGTTTTCTAATCTTTAAGTGCAGTCATCAGTTCAACAAAATGGCTGCAATTGTTTAACAGTTTAACTGTGTGTGAACGGGGGCAGTGCGGGGCCTCGAATGAACACACCCCGCTCCCCTCTCGCACCGCAGGCCATGTGGACGCGCTTCTTCCCCGCCTCTCGGGAGATCAGCCGAATCCTGTCCCAGGGGGAGCTGGGGGAGGTGAAGGTGGCGCGGGCTGAGTTCGGGGTACCCTCAATGCACGTGCCCCGGTCGGTGGAGAAGGAGCTGGGAGGGGGGGCGCTGATGAACATCGGGGTCTACTGCGTGCAGTTTGCGCTGATGGTGTTCGACGGGGAGAGGCCTGAGACCATCCAGGCCTCTGGATTCTGTCTGGACTCAGGTAGAGCCGACTGTCCGGATGAGGATTGAGCGATGTGGGGTGGAGGACAGGGTAAACCGCTATGCTAACATCTTTAGGGCCTCTATGAAGTCATTTTTATTTCTGTTTCCCAAAATCAATTTAGATTCCCCCCTCCCCAATTTTCTGCTTTCTCTGTTTTTCTTTGCATTTTGAGTGGTTTATCTTTTTAACCATTGCTCTAGTTAATTTGTAGTTCAGCGAGTCTGCAGATAGAGATCTGCTGCAGCTTTCAGCTGAACTTCAGTTGACTGCCCTTATACAAAATCGTTATGAAGAGGGTTCAAAGACATGCAAACATAGTGCCTTCATGAATTTATAGTACGAGTTATCCTAGTATGAGACACAGAAGAAGACTGGCTGGAGGAACTTCGCACTCGAACCACAATCTGCTTCTGTGTTGAAGCGCCATCTAGAGGCTGTAGAGTGAATGACGTTCTATTACGGTGCTTTTTGTTTGTGCTAGGTGTGGATGAGGCCATGGTGGTTACTTTGATGTTCTCGCGGAACAGGATAGCCGTGTGCATTTGCTCTGTCGCGGCCCAGCTCCCCAATGAAGCCGTCATCGTTGGAACGAAGGGGAGCATCAAGGTGGGTCAGCGCGAAACAGACTGCACGCCATTCGACCTATTGGGTTTATCCACCTCTCGCGCAGTACAGCTCACCTGAATCTGCTGATGCTGGAAAGTTGTGCCTTGTGATTATATTACATTACGTTTATTTAGCAGACGCTTTTATCCAAAGCGACGTACAAGTGCATATCAAGGTCATTGGAACAACTACAAAACACGGGTTTCGATAAGGTACAATGCTCATTTTGTAGTTATTCATAGCCAAGAACACAAAGTCCAGTTCACACAGTGAATATTATTCAGCCCTAACCTATGCTAAGTCAAACTAGGGGGCAGTACAAGCTACAACATTAGGACAATAATACAAAGCACAATAAGTGCTGGAATGATGATGTCTACACGAGGCAGAATGCTCAATCAAAATAAGGAATGATGCTCAAACACGTCCTTCGTTGTGTTGCTGATGGGTCGTACGCATCTGCCCAGTCAACACCACAGTGGCAACACTGATTGGACAGTACATGGCACATTTTACATTGGTTCTCAATGTGCCAATTTGTCAAAGCAGGCAGCCTAATTTCTAAACTAATAACGCCCATTAATTTTCCTGTCAATGCAGAAACAAAAAGGGCAAAAAATGACGATGTACGGCACTGCGCAGTCACATTTCTTTTTTTAATTGACCGAACAATAGACAATTATGCAAATTGGGCCATAGGTAGAGAGTCACTGGTGCAGTTGAACCGGTTCTGTTGAAACGGGCATAAGACAAACTGTACCGTATGTATCCACATATCACTGCCAAGCTGGGGAAATACTGTGGGGCCCTGTGAATAAACTGTGCAGCTTTGTTCCTGGTTCCCCACCAGTAAGTGGACAGGCTGCAGTCTGCCTCTCAACCGCTATCCAGTAACCCTCCCCGTCTCTCCCAGATCCCAGCTAACATGTGGTGCCCCACCGCCCTGGTGGTGAACGGGAAGGAGGAGGAGTACCCACTGCCCCAGCCTTCCTTGCCGCTCAACTTTGTGAACAGCACCGGGTTGCGCTACGAGGCCGAGGAGGTGCGCCAGTGCCTCCTGAAAGGTACGGGCGGTTTCTGATTGGCTCACATCTCAAATGTGCAACTAGAATGTCCTTCAATAAACATTCTAATGCAGATGCAACAATCGCTACTGGTAACTGAAAGCAATGGAATTGTAGAACACTGACTTGAATTTTGAAAAAAAAAAAAAAAAAAAACATTCCAAAAAACCTACCTACTCTTCAAAAGATTAATGATGCCCTTTTTCATTTAGTTTGGTCATGGGTTCCAAGCCCGTATGCTTGGAACGGTTTACAAATGGGGGAAATTCTGTGAAATCGGTTATATAAATTTAGGTTGCTGTTCTTCCAACCGTGGCTGTCTTGTTCTTAGTCAGTGCTCTTGCCAATCAAAGCCAAACAAAAAAGAGCTAGTGAGTATAAACTCATTGATACAAAGCAGTCTTAAACACTGCAGGTCTCGCAGATTTATATTCTGAGCACATACTGGTGATGCTTACCAGCACATTGACGGATATCCGTTTCAGTTACATTGTGCGCAAGTCTAGTTTTTATTTTCCAATCAAACCACTAGGTGGTGCCACAAACACTTTACTCTTTCAGCTTACAAATTATTGGGAAGATGTAAACTGACTCGGTCCCCAAAAAAAGAACAAAGAATCATAATTACAGCCATGTTAAACCATTCTTATTGAGTCAAACGGCTAATAAAAGCACCACCTGTGGGCACTGTGCAGGGCTGAAGGAGAGCTCTCGGATGTCGCTGTCGGACTCGGCCCTGCTGATGGAGATTATGGATGAAGCCAGGAGGCAGGTGGGGGTGCTGTACAGCCAGGACATCCAGTGACCCTGGGTTCCGCTACCTCACACACTGACCCCTCCTCCCATTCACACTGACCAATAAAGCGGTCCCATCATCCAGATGACATCATTAAATGTGCTTATCAAATGAATAGGAGCATTGACACTCGTGTCACGAAGATTCCCAAAAAAGACTACATATGGTCACGTAATCATCCCCCTACCCATGGAAGACAGGTTTTATTTAAAAAGAGCAATCTGTGATTTGACATTTAAATGATTTGGTGACTATGTTGCTTATGGTACAGATAATAATCCCTGTCCCATCTTAAAAAAAATGATTGAGATTTAAATGAAATTTCTGCTGCTTGTAGAGACAATTCATGTAGGGTTTTTATTTATTTTTTTTGATTGATGCCAACTACATGCTAGTTCACCAATCTTTGTGCATTGGCTAATATGGTGGAATCAGTGAGTAGGATGTGTCATCCTCATTTTGTAAAGTTTGGCTGATTATTTAAAAAAAGGTTAAAAATTTGGGCTGCGTGGCCAGTTGCCTTTATATACATCCTGTTATCCAAATTGTTTCAAATGGTAGTTTGTGGTAGGATAGCATACAGTGATAATATTGTAACAATAATTAAAGGCTCCATATTTAACTTTCTTAAATGAGTACACCACACAAAAGCTTAAAGATATACAGTGTAAGAAACTTGCAAAACATTTTATTTAAAGACTAGAATTTCCTAAGTGCCAATTAATTTTGAAAAAAAAAACCCATCCATTATTGGGGTGTTGAATTGAAAATAGATTTTCATTTGTAACATTGACTTATTTAAAGTATTTTGAATTCATGCACATTAGACACTTAAAAAAAACACTTAATTCTCTAAATTATCTAAAAAATAATTTTTAAATTCAAGTTTTTCAAAATATTTCAAAAAAACTTATTTTATCCACGTCTGGACAACACAGTAATGTTGTCTTTATTGCAACTGCAGGCAAACCTTTACAACAGCCGCAGCATGCAAGCACTCTGGCTTATCAGAGAGTGGCTTATCACGAGTGCTGATCACGGGCAGAACATTTCCCAGAGGCAGTAAAAAGGTGTACTGAAAAGTTGCACAGAAGACTGTTTCATTAGAGGCTTGTAACGTGTACGGTGGTCCAGGGAGTGCCGCAGCGTGCTGTGCGCTGTAAATGGTAAATGGTAAACGGACTGCATTTATATAGCGCTTTTATCCAAAGCGCTTTACAATTGACGCCTCTCATTCGCCAGAGCAGTTAGGGGTTAAGTGTCTTGCTCAAGGACACTTCGACACGCCCAGGGCGGGGTTTGAACCGGCAACCCTCCGACTGCCAGACAGTCGGTCTTACCTCCTGAGCTATGTCGCTGTGAAATAAACACTCGCGCAGGGTCAGGTGCTCATCTCTTTTATTGATGGAAATTCCAGCCGTGCGGGACAACTCGGTACACCAGATTTATAACATCGTATTACCCTTTAGCATATCGTTAGATTTCTCAAATCTAGCATCACAATCAGAGAAGCGACGTTGGTGACGGAAGGGACACACAGACACTGATCTAGGTCACCAGCAGACGAGGGGGACGAGAGAGAGAGAGAGAGAGAGAGAGAGAATCGGCGGGTTTGCGAGGAGAAGAAGGGAGGGAAGGAATGTGAGAGGAGAGGAGAGGGGAGGGGCTCTACCCTGCTTCCTGTGGGACTGAGGAGGGGGGCGGTGGTCATCCCACCCCCTCCAACCCCTTTCTAAAAAAAAATAATAAAACCATTCAAAGTGCTGGGCTTCGCAAAGTGCGTCACGGATCGACACATCAAATGGATCGCCCGCTTCCATTTTCAACTCGACCGAACCGTCGAGCGGCTCGCAACAAAGCAGTGGTTCTTTAGTGCCAATGTAGGTCTTTGACCAAAGAAAAAAAAAACAACAACAAAAAACACTTTTAATAAATCTAAGGGCTTTCAAATGCTTTCTTCTTACAACGCACACACGGACTTAGTAACTTAGCATGGGTATCCAACATTAATATACATATTTTTTTTTAAATCACTCGCTTAGAAAATAACATGTCGAATGCCCACCGTATTCATCATTCGCTGAAGTCAAGTATAACGCAGAGTAACATGAGTGTAACACAGTGTCTACAGCAGTTAGGGAACGCAACACGTAAAGTACAGCGCAGTACAGCAAAAGCGGTTATACTGAACACAACACAGAGACAGAAACTGACAGCACACAACGCTCCGTTTAACAAAAAAATGAAAAAGCCAAAAGAATCAAAAATGACCGAAGGGCAACAGCCAATAAGAGGAGCTCTCCTTTAAGAAGCCACAATTTGTTCATGTTATGGGTAGAAGAGCCAATTTTTTGTAAGTGGCTTTTCTACAAAAGTAGAAGGTACAGGAGCAACTCTAGGAAGGTCTGCCGCCTTCGTCGAACGAGAGCGGGAGCCGTTACAGACGAACGTCTGGACCGAAGCGCTTTCTGTTTCGTTTAGCGGTACGGAGGTTCTCCTCTAAATAAATACAGCTTCCAGCAATGTGTAGAAGTGCCCTGGAGCTGGTGGGAGGGAGCTGGAAGAACACACCTAGATGAGACGAACTTGGGGGACCAACGGAAAATCATGTTTGGTTAGTTAAGCCGCGCCCCTCCTGGTGCTCTTTGGAAGAGGCCAGGGGGGTTTGCGTTTCCTTTGCCTAGATTGTCTAAACTATACAGACGTGTGAGTGAGTGACCTAGCAGTAAGAGACTGCGTTGGGGGGGCGAGGAGGGTGGGAGGAGAGAGGAGAGGGGCCAGCGCGGGCGTGGTCCTCAGGAGGCGTGGCTCAGACGACGGGGACCACGCGCATGGTGTTGGTGTATCCGGAGCCCGGGCGCCAGCCCGTCAGAACGATGACCACATCGCCCTCCTTGAAGAACCCTCGCGCCTTGCCTGGAAAAGCAGACGGGGTGTCGGTTAGGGGGGAGGAAAGTGCACAACAGCGCCACACATGGCCAGAGCCTGTCACTGCAACCTCACAGGTAAAGACTGTGCTTTTAGGGGGGGGGAAGTGCACACCAGCACCACACATGGCCAGAGCCTGTCACTGCAACCTCACAGGTAAAGACTGCTTTTAGGGGGGGAAAGTGCACACCAGCACCACACATGGCCAGAGCCTGTCACTGCAACCTCACAGGCATAGACTGTGCTATAAGGGGGGGAAAGTGCACACCAGCACCACACATGGCCAGAGCCTGTCACTGCAACCTCACAGGTAAAGACTGTGCTTTTAGGGGGGGGAGTGCACACCAGCACCACACATGGCCAGAGCCTGTCACTGCAACCTCACAGGTAAAGACTGTGCTTTTAGGAGGGGAAAGTGCACAACAGCACCACACATGGCCAGAGCCTGTCACTGCAACCTCACAGGTAAGGGCTGTGCTTTTAGGGGGGGGAAGTACACACTATCGCCACACATGGCCAGAGCCTGTCACTGCAACCTCAAAGGTAAGGGCTGTGCTTTCAGTAAACTACACAGAAAGAACCAATAAAAAAACGAATTCTAAAATATTAAGCCACCTTTATTCAGTCGAGAGTTACTTACATCCTTACAGTTCTTACACAGCCCACTACAGGGGGATTTGCCCGTCAACTGCAGATTTACATTCTAATAAACAACATTCCCTCTGGCACATTAACACATTCAAACTGGACGCAGCGAGGCGGACGCGTCGGGGCCTCACCCATCTCCATGGCGAAGTTGACGCGGAGGTCCACGTCCTCGGCCCACACGTCGTGGGCGGGCTTGGTGTACTGCACGGGGAAGATGCCGCGGTACAGGTGGCACTGCCGGGCCGTCTGCCCGTTACGGGTCACGGCGATGATGGGCGCGCGGGGCCGGTACCTGGAGATCAGGTGGGCGGACCTGGCGACGGACAACGAAAGCTCGTCACGGGGGCGCGCACGCTGACCGCTAATCCCGCGATAAGCCTGGACTCCCATATCCACCCGGGACAGTGAGCGATTAAACTGAGTATCTACGGTACAGGCTACATAAGCCACACACCTACTGTACACTATCAACACAGAACACTCACATCTAAAACACTCAGACGTGTACTCAAATCTAAATGCATGTCATTCATCTCCTCTCACCAAACCCATGTTAAATACCACAGTTACTACCACCGTGTTAGTATTGTTTGGCAATATTAAAAGGATTACACGTTTCAAAAGAGAATCCTGATCTCGTGACACTAGTGAGGGTGCGCACACAGACATGTCCGCACAAAGTGTGCAAAGAAAGCTCGGCAGTCGTCGCCATCAGTGACGTTAAGGCCAGACCTGGGTCAAATACGTACTTGTTTTGGACTCACATGCTTTTCTGATCTATTGATCTTGCCTGGTGTAATTGCGCCTGCCAATATGACCAGAAGGCGGGGTTTGCACTTTTTGAGGGTATTCCATTGGTTCCAATACACCAGACAAGATCAGTAAAGCGTAGAAATGTACTTGACTCCAAAACAAATACGTATTACATTACAGGCATTTAGCAGACGCTCTTATCCAGAGCGACTTACACAACTTTTTTACATAGCATTTTACATTGTATCCATTTATACAGCTGGATATATACTGAAGCAATTTCGGTTAAGTACCTTACTCAAGGGTACAACGGCAGTGTCCTACCCGGGAATCGAACCTGCGACCTTTCGGTTACAAGCCCAGTTCCTTACCCACTGTGCTACACTCCGTACAAACCCAGGTCTGGTTAAGGCCGAAAGACCAAGAGGTGGTCAGTGTTTCATTTCTACTGCTGATGCCCAATTTCAGTTTCCTCAACAGTCACGCCATGAATATAATGTATGGGTTGGTTCTAACTGGATTTTCGTAGCGAGCTACAGAGTCCAACAGACAATGACTGCAGCGTGTGTGCAGCTGTACGACCGGTTCCACAGCCAATTAAATGACAGAGACACTCGGGCGAAATGTCTGTGTGAAATGTTCCATTAAACATTTAATCATAACTTTATAGTCAAGCCAACTTTTCAACTTTCAGCTGTTTTGTACCAACTGCGCAAAATACTGTGTTTACACAACTGGAGGAGAATGTGAGGTCCATATAAAAATTTTCAATAACTGTTTAGCTGTGACACCTCTGCCAAGATAAAATATTTAGTTTAACATACGCCTTAGATATCGTAATCAAAGTTCTCTCTATACTGTATGGAAAATTCCAGTTCTGTGGTCTAGAGCACAGAATTCACAATGCCCTGTGAATGGACATATCAAAGCTGTGTGGTTTCTCGGTATAGAAGGGGGTGCGTGTGGGTTGCACGCACCTTCTGTGAACTCCGCATTTCTTCCATACCAAAAATCGTAAATTTTGTCCACGAGCACGAATTTGGAATCGTTACCATAAATGTTTAATAAACAAGGCCCCAGGAATGTTTCGTGATTTAAAGAGTTTCTTCTTGCACAATCCAGCACAAAAACAGACAAATGTTTTGAATGGACTCGCACCACAGACCAAATGCATACAATGAACACCAATGTCCGCACGTCCACATTTAAAAAAAATAAATTTCTCGCTCCCACGCACAAACCTACACACACGCACACACATACGTACAGGGAATCCAGAGAACACAAGGGCTTTTTGCGCCAAATCTCACCTGTAGGTCTCTGTGCAGCTGCTCCCGTTAAGCTCCTGAGTCCTGCCCTTAAAGCGGAGGTGTACTCGCAGTGAAAACGAACTTAGGCTGAGAACTTAACTAACCGATGTAAAACGACGCGCTTGTGGAGAAAACCACACTCCGCATTGATTTCGGCCGCTGCGATTGGTCTAAAATATCGTACGGGTGGCTGCGACTTTCCGTTCCTCCTCCTCCTCGTCCGATCGAGTGGAGGAACGTACGATCTTGTCTCCTCTTTCGTCGCACTGCTAAATAAATCAAAGCGATTTCAAAATGGTCTTCCAGCTGTCAAAGTTTCTGTTCCTTGATCACACCAAGCTGTTGTTCTGCTTTTAGTATGGTCACATGATATGCACTTTTGTACGTCGCTTTAGATAAAAGCGTCTGATAAATAAATGCAATGTAATGCAAACAACGTCATTGCCGTGTTTTATCGTGTTCTGAATCTGAACCCGTCCACCCTCCAGATGTCGAGTCTCTTTAAACAAACAGCTGGAAGCCGTAAGGAGCTCACACACTTGCGTGTGTCGCCGTGTTCGTTCAACCTCAGCCAAGTTCGCCTTCTCTTCAAGTACACCGCCGCCTCGTTCCGATGCGAGCGCTGAACTTGGTAGGACCAAATTCACAGCGCCCCCTACCTGCCAGTCGCGGTAAGCACTTTGCGGTTCGCCAGCCGGTCTTGACGAGCACGAGGCCAGCGCCTGGGTTTCCCGCTCGCTCACCTCCTCGCCTCGGCAAGTTTCACCACCCGCTACCGCGGCACCCCCTACCTGCCAGTCTTGGTAAGCACGTTGCAGTTTACCAGCTGGTCTTGAAGAACGAGGCCAGTGCCGGACCAGCAGGGTTCCCGCTCTCTCACTCCCGACCCCCCTTACCTGCCGGTCTTGGTGATCACGATGATGGCGCTGGCGCAGCACTTAAAGGCGGCCTCCACCGCGCCGATGGCGGCCGCCTCGGAGGGGTCGCGCGTCAGCTGCGTCGAGCGGCGGAGCTCCTCGAACAGCTGCCTGTGGAAGGTGGCCGCTTCCGCCTCCCGGGCGATCTGAGCGCGCCCCGGCGTGCCCGGAGGGGGAGGGGGGGGGGGGGGGAGGGGGCGGCGCAGGGTTACACTCAGTCACCGCACCCAAACCACTCACACCGCCACCAAGGGATGGCAAATGTTTAACTGACCTTGCCCATTCCCCCCCCACCTCACCCCCCACCACCCCACACCCCGCAAGCTCATTTAAGGCTTGTCAAATTTGAAACAACCCCTTTTAGCTTGGGCCAATTGAAAACGTATTTATTAATGTTGGGGGGGGGGGGGGGTAAATAGCATCTTTAAACATTTGCCATGGTGTACCCCAAGTGCCAATCCTTCCCTGTCCCTGCTCCATGACTTTCGCTGCGGAACAGACGGAACCTTCCGGAAACGGCGTCCGTTCCCCGAACCCCCCCCCCCCCCCCCCCCCTGCTCTCCGCCTACCTGCCGGACCCAGTGAGCACAATGAACGCCGACGCTAAGATCTTAAAGGAGGCCTCGACCGCTCCGACGGCGATGGCCTCGGCCGGGTCGGTCGAGTGCGGCGTGTTGCGGCGCAGGTCCTCGAACACCTGCCGGTGGTACATGGCCGCCTCGGCCTCGCGAGCAATCTGGGGCGCGGGCGCGGCAGCGGGCAGACACACAGACGGACGGACAGACAGACAGACAGAGGGCACAGAGAAAGAGACAGAACAGATGGCAAGAAAAAAAGGGGGGGTAGGGGGGGGAGCAGGAAGTAGGTAAAGCAGGATTTTAGTACCAGCGCAGTTAGTGGGACAAAAAACATACAGAGGCAATATGTTAATTTCTATTATGGATGTCCCAACAATACGCAATCATACACGCAATGAAATCTACTTCCTAGAGGGTGGGGGGGGGGGTGGGGGGGTGGAAGACATCGCTACTCTTTCTGGTGAACTTAATTCAGAAACAGGGTACGCTGTATCATTAGGGCAGTGGTCACCATCCCTGCTTAAGTTTGCTTTCCACATCACCCATTTCCTGAGGAGAGGGGCTACCTGTTAAACACTGACATTTAAATACCTTTTTTTTCCCCCGCCAAGAGATCGACTTATTCAAGTATTCCAATTAAAATGGCATGTGTAACAAGCTCTTTGACTTTCAATCTGCATGCACCCTTCGCAGTATTTCTGCAGTACTGCTAAAGATATGGATAGACAAGTGCGTGCACCAATCAGAGGACAGTACGTCAAAGGGGGTAAACGTAATGCTAAACCAATAGCATGATTCATTACAATCAATTACAAAAAGGGAATTCAATCAAAATTCACTGCAGCTTGGTCCATATTATATTTGTTCACACAAAAATCTTTTGACTTTGGCTAGATATAAAAATCTATCCATATCTCAAGCAGGGTTTTCGTCGTACTTGTTCCTGGTTATGGTTATACACTTTTTGGTGTACGTCGCTCTGGATTAGAGCGTCTGCCAAATGCCTGTAATGCAAAAGCAACTCGGAAAACATTTTGTGAGAGGACTGTTCTCTCATGAGCAAATGGGAGCGTTTGAGACTACCACCTTAGGGCTGTCTCACACGTGATTCGTCAGTGGTTAACAGGAGGGAACGCCTACTCAAACTGAAGGGAAATGGACAAGGGGTGGAGATCAATTTAGAAAACAAGGCGCTGCCTTTTTAGACCACAAGGAAAGCCACTGTGACAAAAGCAAAAGAACTGCAGCCGCCCAAAATCACAGCACACGAGCTCATTTGGAGTTAGCGACAGAGCGCCCCATTCACCGACACATGGAGCTCAGGAGCTGCGGGAGTGACGGTTAGGTCGTTAGCATGTGACAATGCTAGCTAGGTTAGCGGTTCCCTCGGTGTTAAATGGACACGGTGAGGGCGCTACGCTCTAAGCGGGGCTGTTTTGTAAGTGCGCGTGAGGCTGGCGGGGGGGAGGCCGGTTAGTCCGCCGTTAGTGTGCGGAGCGTGCGGACGGCGTGTTCACCGTGCGCGCACGAGGGCCTCTGGGCCTCCCAGGGTCGCTCTGGAAACCCGCGCGCGGGCAGAGCGGAGGACAGGGAGCTAACCGTACGGCTCCGGGGGCAAGCGAAGGGGCTCGCGATGGGGAAAGCGTCTGCAGGACAAGTTCAAGAGACCTGGCTCTGTTATTACTCTGCAGCCCACACATACACAGTGCTCAGACTAAACCATAAACGGGATCTGTCCTCGTATCCATAGCTACAGCTGGCCCTGACGTTCAACACCGAACATGCATACGGAACACAATGCCAGACGCGTTAGCGATAAAAGCTGGCGTCGCTGCCGTGATTGGCAGCAGTCCAGGCCGCGTTCAAGTCGCGCGGACCCGGGCGGCTGCCGACCGCGGCTTTCGGGAGCCAGCGCGCTCGGCCAAAGCTAAACGCTGAGCGTTCGGCCGCTAGGGGGCGCCCTCACCATGTGCTGGGTCCGCACGGCCTCCAGGGGGTAGTCTCCCTTGGCGGTCTCCCCGCTCAGCATGATGCAGTCGGCGCCGTCCAGCACGGCGTTGGCCACGTCGCTGCCCTCGGCGCGCGTGGGGCGGGGCTTCTTGATCATGCTCTCCAGCATCTGCCGGGATCAGAGACGGAAAAATTTTACCGGAGTGGATACAAGGTGCCGACGTTCGGTGAGCGTTCACCGTATGGTCAAGTGGACGGAGTGTAGCACAGTGGGTAAGGAACTGGGCTTGTAACCGAAAGGTCGCAGGTTCGATTCCCCGGTAGGGGAGGTACTTAACCGAAGGTACTTAACTGAAATTGCTTCAGTATATATATCCAGCTGTATAAATGGATACAATGTAAAATGCTGTGTAAAAAAGTTGTGTAAGTCACTCTGGATAAGAGCGTCTGCTAAATGCCTGTAATGTAATGTAATGTATGGTCACACTTCGGTCGAGTTTCCCTCTTCACCGAAAAGAGCTTTGCTGCTAAATAAATGCAATTCATGACTTTTAAAAATTCTTATTTTGTAAGATCATTACTTAACCCCCAGCACTCCTCTTAACCAAACAGTAATAAAACAGACATTTCCTAACACACCCCATTCAGAGGTCAATGTATTCTACTGCACACGACAGAAAGCACCTCCTTCCATTCTTTGTTTGGACTCAGTAACCTTGACGGACAGCATTTTTCTATTACGTTACTGTTATTTTGGCTCTCCCTGAATGCAATGATTATTGACTGTTGACAATGATTCCTGGCAGTTTGTTTTCCAATTTTGGCCAGCTCGATATTATATAAATATTAAACGTTTTGAGTGTTGTTTTTATTGGTTTCTTGTGCCAAGACCTTGGTGCAACAGAAACATAAGTACAATGTTTTGTACCACATTGTGTTGCCTGTAATAAAACACAAGAATTTCAACTACACTTATTTTATTTTTAGGGTCATTGCAGTTCACACAAATATAATACAATGTATTGATTGTTCGTCCAAGTACGACCATTGTGGTGGGGGGAAAATAATATATATATATATATATATATTTTTTTTAAATCAGCCAAGGCTTGATGGTAAAGGTAGCCTAAAGAGTTAAAATGAGGCGGTCCGTCTCATTCTCACCTGTGTGGCACAGGTGATTGGCTTGCCAGCCCTGTTGCAGCGGCCAATCATCATCTTCTGTGCGAGGAACACTTTCTCTGTGGGGATCTCAATGCCCAGGTCCCCGCGGGCCACCATGATGCCATCGCTGGCGTCCATGATCTCATCGAACCTACAGGGGGGGGGGGGGGGGGTCAGACCGCATGGCCCGTTTACAAAACAACCTCGGCCACCTTGAACGCTGCAGTTTCCGTTCATTTCCTGCGTGAACACTTTCTACTTTGCTTTACTTCTGTACTCCCTGACACCTGTCAGTCATTTGCCGTGAATGTGAAGGTTCTGAAAAATGTATATTTAAAAAAATTAAAGGATAGTTCACTTTGAGTTTTTGATAAGGTTTTAGTGTGTTCTTTTGTTTGGTCCAGACAGCTGAAGGATATGTTAAGACTTACAGAAATTTCTGACCACCCGCAGCCTCCAGAATTGCTGGTATAGGTGCATTCTGGGATTTGTGGTCAAAAGAAAGCAAACGCACTTCAAGTAACTTCAAATGATCCCTTTAAATAATCTAAAAAGTGCCTCTACTCGGGGACTGAAATTCATTGGACGATCCTCACTGGCTCATAAAAGAGGAAGACCTTGTTAACACCCTTATCGTGACTAACTGGCCCTTGGTGGTGCGGTAATAGCGACGGTGTGAGGCAGAACTGGGAGGACTGCGTACCTGCGCACGCCCTCGTGGTTCTCCAGCTTGCTGATGATCTTGATGTCCTTGCCCCTCTGGCCCAGCACCTTGCGGACGGCCTGCACGTCGGCGGCCTTGCGGATGAAGGAGGCGAACACCATGTCCACGCCCTGGTCCAGGCCGAACTGCAGGTCCTGGACGTCCTTCTCGGACACGGCGGGCAGGTCCACGGCCGCGCCCGGCAGGTTCACGCCCTTCTTGCTGCCCAGGGTGCCGCCGTTCTCGATCTCGCAGTTCAGGTAGTCGGGGCCTGCGGGCGCGCGCGCGGCGGGTAAGGAAAGGGTTAAATCCGACGGGCGGGCTCGTGGGTAACCGGGAGGGAGTGGATCCCTCCATTTAAAAAAATAAAATAGGCTTTTATTTCAAGAGTTGCTATCAAGAAACGCGAGATTCTGTGACGTTCTCGTCTTCTCGTTGGGAACCTCTAGCTTCATCCATAACGGAAAGGCACAGCAGGTGTAGGAGGGGTGGGGGGAGATTTGACTTTTGGAGTAGCCGCACTTGCACTCACCGATCTCTTTGACCTGCAGGGACATCAGTCCGTCGTCGATGTAGATCTTGCTTCCGACCTGCACGACGTTGACGATGTTCTTGTAGTCCAGCCAGAGGGTCTCGTCGTCGCAGTTCTCCATGAAGGAGTCGTCCAGGGTGAGCTTGATCATGTTTCCCTTCACCAGCTCCACTTCAGCGGTGCCGCTCTGCGAGAAGGGGGAGGGAGGGGGGGTTCACATGGAGTAAACTTCAATAAAATAATGAACACAATAAAAATGATATTTTTTTAAAAAGCTCACTTTGTTGTAGGTAAGTGGCTCCCAACCCTGTTCCTGGAGATCTGCCATCCTGCAGGTTTTCATTTCAACCCTACTTTCACACCTGACTCTGTAATTAGCAGCTCTCTAGCAAGATCTCTAGGCAAGGTTTGCTTTGTGAACATCGGAGTGAAAACCTGCAGGATGGTAGATCTCCAGGGAACCGGTGTTGTAGGTACACAAGAAATGGCACAGGATGCCCACAATTTGGTCTTCACAGCTCTACAAAGCAATCTTCACCAAAGAGGCTGGAGGTAGCTGAAGGTAGTTGCTACGGCAACAAGCTTACACTACCGAGATACCGCTGAACCAGTGAAGTGTGGCTGAACGGAATCCATTTTGAGAGGTGCGGGCGATGTCACTCACCCCTTTGATGAGCCCGGTCCTGATCTCTGGGCCCTTGGTGTCCAGGGCGATGGCCACGGGCCTGTACTGGATGCTGCCCGGCTCGAAGCTCTCGGTGGCCTCCCGTATGTTCTTGATGGTCTGAGCGTGGTACTGCGGAGGAGAGAACATACGTCTTCACTGCACACAACCTTGGAGAGTCATGACAAGTCTGCAGAAGAAAGGCTCAATAAGGACACGAGCTTCAAGATGAACAGTGCCGAAAAAGGTCCTTTCAAAAGCCACAGGATAACCTGCTGTTTGCTAATGATGCAACACTGTACTAGCACACTTGGGCCTTAAAGGAAGTCCTGTTGCAGGGGGGGCTAAAGTCCAGGTGGAGTCATGAAGTTGTGTTTGATCAGCAGGTATGCCAGGAAGTGTCTTAATGTTAACAGAAGGCATATCTTACGGCTGGAGTCACCGCAGTCATAATTGCGCACTAGCCATTCTGCGTGTCCCTAAAATTATGAAAAGCATTAAATGTCAAATAGAAACACAGTGGAGAAAAAAAAAAAAAAAACATTGAGGTTTTGGCTCCAGTCTATTCAGATCGCACGCGTACCTGAGCTTATGACACAAAGCGTGCATTCAGAGGTAGCAACAATTTGGGAGATAGTGCTTCTTGAAACTTAACTCAAAACACTGTTTGCACACCAGTCTTTTTCAATGTGTCAGCATCAAAATAGAGAGTTTAGGACAGTGTGCCCATGTTGCAGGTTGTATTGTGGTTCCACCTGCCGTGACCCAACTGGCATATCTCCCTTCATGCTAGGCCCGCCCCCTCAATGCCCCAGCAGAATCCCCAGTTTCCCCACACATGAGCTTTACTTGGGCAGCGCCCAGATACATCTGGAGATGCAATTTTTTTTTACCATTTCCTATTTTTTTTTTTTTTTTTTTAACCCGTCCAAGAAAACGACACCATCTTACACTAGCAATCTCCACTCACTCCACCCGTCCAGTCTCTGTTCGCTGTGCTTGTGTGACAAGGGGATGCGGGCTACAGACTCACACAAGCTCTGCAGAGTTGCCGAGCCTGTTTATAATACACAACTTTCTGCTTGTTTTTCCAAATCCGAGTACCTGTTTGGAAACCTAACAGGCAACCAGGCTTTTCCCCCCCCCCACATTTCCGGCTATTATTGTTCAAGGACACCACCTTGCTTATTTAATTACCATTTCCACCCCACCCCTTCGCCGACCAGATATCGCAAAACCAAACTTTTTTTTTTTTTTTTACAAGCGCGCACAAGGTAAGGCTTTCCCCTATTCTGCTTATTGTGTTATTATTCTCTGACTTTGGAGTGGTGTGAATGAAACTGGCAACAGCGCTACAGCGATACAGCACAGCCGTAACGTTACCACATCTTAACACACAGTGCAGTTGTTCCGGCCACCGTCCTATCCTTTGGAACCCTGCTGGACCACACTACGCCTTGTTCACACGGCACACAACCTGACCTCGTACTCAATCTCTACCGCTTAGCAGAACAATTCAATGCGGTGCAACAGCGGAACCCGCTGTTTCACAAAACAAATGGGTTCAGCCCTCCGTGTCTACATTACCAAGACACGATCCACCGTGCAGTCATGTGCAAATGAGAAGGGTAGAGCAGACGAGGCCTACCGTGTGCCAAGGGCACGCATTGTCCTGGCTTCATTGTTGGCCACATTACTCATTCAAGAGCTTTTGCACATTGCCATGTGTTTCCTGGTCATACTTCTCAAAATCTTCTTTTCAATAGAGGGCCTCAAACCAACCGCTATCGTTCTCTCTTGCACTACCGAGTGCTGTTCTCAATCTGATAACTAATCACTGGAGACCAACTTAAGCAACATGGGGAATGTAGACTGCCTCTAAATGTGGTTTCCTTACGCACACAGAAAAGAGCTGTGTCACACTCCATAGTAATTACTTTACTGCTTGAAGCCGGTTCTGGCGTGGGCAGCTGGACAAGCACAATGCAAAATGAGTCAGGTGCGCCCAGGCGTGTCACACACGTGGAAAAGGGATACGTGCGCTTTTATTCTGATAAGGTCACCCCTGTCCGTGACCTGGATTTGACCTTCTGATGGTGGGGCCACCATTTCACCCATTATAAACGCAACAGGGCAGGGCCATACAAAGTCAGATGGTGGAGCCAGTTAAGACCAACGCCAGCAGGTGAAAAAGGAGGGAGGAGGAGAGGGAGAGGAAAATTGGCAGTCACCCTTGAGTGAGAGAGCATTTCCTGCCGGATAAATTGAGAGCTAGAGGGCACACAGGAGAAGTATTTAAAGAACCTAAATCCAATTGGGAGATTAGGTTTCATCTCCACGCTGGAAAAGGAGCATTGCTTACCTTTGATCTGGGCAAAACGGTATGTAAAACAGTATGTAAAACGCTACACTCGCCCTGCAAATATTTATCCTTTACGGACGCCCCGTAAGACAGAACTTCCTTTCATGGCAAGGCGGTCCCAGTGTAAAAAAAGAATCAGGAGATGAACCTGTGTAGAGTTGGGTATCGCTTAGATTGGATCGTCACACAAGACGGTGCATAATGCGTCACACAATCATCACCACGCTCACGATGGGGGGAAACAACCTGTTGCGCTCCGTAGAGTTGATATTAAAAGCCGTGGACATTGTGGACAGATGAGCGAAAAGAGGAACATTTTTGGATGACACTGGTAATTCCTTACTTGGCCAGGGCAAGGTTGCGTTTTGCACGTGCTCAGTCCTACCTCGTGATTTCCGTGGGAGAAGTTGAGGCGGGCGATGTTCATCCCGGATTTGATCATCTCCTTCAGCATGTCCACGGACCGGGAGGCGGGTCCTGCGTGGGGCGGGGGGGGGGCGGGGAAAGAGCGTCAGGCCCGCCTCAGGGACCGCCCGGGGCCCGGGTTCGACACGGGCCACCGAGATCGTCCAGAGCGGCACAGAAAGGAGGTTGGCGCATGGCGCAAAAACACTACTGTACATGAAGTTCTGTTCATGACCTAAGGCATGACCTAACCTAACAGTTCTGCATTCTACTTTTTATTTAACATTTATTTAACCAGGCAAGCCAATCAAGAACAAGTTCTCATTTACAAGGACGTCCTGACGAGAGACAAACCTCTTGGGGGGCAGGGAGGGTAGGAGGGTGATATTAATTTTTAATATCGTGTCTGTTTAAACATGCTGGTCAACTGAGCAGTCTATTAGCATCACCAGTCTAGGCCTTTGGTCCCAGAGGACCTCGGTGTCCACAGGCTCTTACTTAAGTGAGGGAGTCGGGTTTCATTTCATAACAGGTCACCGCACCTTCCCCCCACCACTAAAGCACAGATGGTGAGAGTGAGGATTCCCCGAGCTGCAATAAGCGTGAGTTTAACTTAGCATAGGTTAGGTCAGAATAACGTTCACTGTGTGAACTGGACTGTGTTCTTGGCATGGGTGGGTAGAGTACTGAAAAACTGTACTTGAGTAAGAGTAAAGTTACTCATACAAAAATTTACTCAAGTATAAGTAAAAGTTACCCTTTAAGAAAACTACTTAAGAGTAAAAAAAAAAAGTATCCAGTCAAAAAACTAGTCGAGTACTAAGTTTAGTTACAAGTCTAGTTTGGTACATTTTCACACCGCGGACACGATTTTCAGGCTCTTGTGCAGTGTCCTGTGCCCTAAAGCATGTGGTGTGTGGCATGGGAATGCCCTGAGTCTGCATTCAATTCCAAGCCACATTTCATGCTTATCCCACATGCTTTAGGGCACAGGACACTGCACAAAATCGCACCGCATATGTAATAAAATAGCAGCTGTAATTCACAATTCAAAAGAATACTCGAGTAAGAGTTATGAGTACAGCCGACAGAAAATAACGTGAGAAGTGCCCGTTCCTCAAAAAACGAACTCATTTACTCATTTGCGTTACTTGTAACGCGTTACTACCCCACCCCCTGGTTCTTGGCTATAAATAACAGTACAAAATGAGTATTGTACCTTATCGAACCTGTGTTTTGTAGTTGTTCCAATGACCTTGATGTGCACTTTTGTACGTCGCCTTGGACAAATAAATGTACTGTAACGATAGCGTCAGCGACAGAGAGCTGGGAAAAGGTAAGCACCCTCGATCTCCACCAGGGGAGAAGAGTGGCCACTTATCCCACCGCTAATATACCCAGACTTGACTTGCTCTGCGGTGCGGGTGGGTGAGGGGCACTGACCGATGGTGCAGATGATGCCCGTGTTGCGGGCGGTGGTGGGCTCCGAGTCGATGTCCAGCAGGCACAGGTGCTCCAGGAAGGTGTCGGCCATGGCGGCGTTGAGCTGCTGCGTCTGGATGAAGGCGGAGCCCATGTCTTGAGGCTTCATGTGCGGCATGATGGGAGCGTTGCTGGCTGAAGTAGTCCTGCTCGGAGGGAGAGGGAGAGGGAGGGGGAGGGGGAGTGGGGGGGTGAGAAGAACAGCAACAATGGGCACAATGACTCGGCTTCTCTGTCCCTCTCCCCCCTTCCTACTTCGGTTACGTTTTATTTATTTATCGTTTTCAACTGGAGCAAATCCAAACAAAGCGGTAGCTCTGACAAAAGGCTCACTGCAGACTACTGACCAGCATGACTGACGTCATCCTAACTGCTATTCGTAGGTGACTTAGGTGCGTTAACTGTCTTAACCACTACTTGTATTTTTTCCATAGACTGCGTTGTTGCCGTTCTCGTTGTTAGTGTTAATCAGTTTAACCTTCAGGGTCCAAGTTGAACTATGTGGTTGTTCCCTGCACTTGGACCGGTACTTCTCTCTAGGGGTTTCGTCATACTTGTTCCTGGTTATGGTTATACACTTTGTTGTACGTCGCTCTGGATAAGAGCGTCTGCCAAATGCCTGTAATGTAATGTAATGCTATACTCCCATCAAGCAGAGGTCAACGCGCACGACTGATCTCCACCATCTACGAGCGCTAGTTAGCCATTACCGCTCTGCGAGTTCAGCCCCGCAGAGCTACCCGACTTTTACTAGGCTCTCGAGCAAACGAGGAGCTATTCAAGTGAGAGGCACAGGGAACCTGGCAACAACCCAGCAGGTGGGTCCAGCACCACGGCACAGCAGGAGCCCAAGATCTCACAGGGGTCGGGATTCAGCTGTCAATCACAGGGGCTAGCCTATACCGCGCGACAGCTGCTAGCCCGGGCGCTTTTTTACAATGTAAAACCGTTTCTGTCATTTCCAGTGAGGGGTCAGGCTTGGACGAGTAATACGCTGTTCACACGGTGCACTCTCAAGCTTCCTCCTCCACCCTCCTAACCCCCCCCCCCCCGCCCGACAACTGGAACACAGAATCACCAGCCCCCCGCCCCCCTTCAGACTCCTGGAGTGGAATTCCTTTCACGGGGCGTGCCTTCTTAAAGAGGAAGGGCACAGAGGCTTTGCACAGGAAGGCGCACCAATAGAGAAGCGGACCGACCAATCCCGTTCACGGCCCCTCCCTCTGGAAACCCCTTCACATCGCGACCTTCCTGTAAACTGCCGCGATAAAAAGTAGGCTTAGCAAATAAGCCTAACTAGATCTTCCCCACCCTAAGCAAGAAGCCATGGGAAATCCAAAAATAAAAACGGTGGCGAGATGGGAAAGGGAGGCAGCCTAGAGGATCTTTGCAAAGCGCGGCGGACGTCCTCCGGGGGAAGAACGTAAATAAAAAAGGCGTCACGTGACCAGAGGCGGGCGGTAAAAGGCCTGCGATGGCCGGGCCTGCCCTTTCTGCAGCTGTGCTCAGGCACGGTTCGTTCAGAGGGAAGACTGCGCAACGGTCATCCGGACGTTAGCCAACGCCGGACACTTCCCCTTTCCGAAGAGTTACCGCTACTTAGCGCGGCCGTTTGTCACAGGACTTCGCTGGCAGAACAACACGGCGAGTCCCAGATACGCGTCCAAATTAAGAGTGCTCGGACCAGACAACTTGGGTTTTGGGAAGAGCGTATCGCAAAGTGCATTGAGTCGATTTGGGGGTTAAGTGAAAGAAGAGTATTACTTCTGGAAGGAGTCTGCCCTTTACAACAAGTAAAGGAGAGTGATTTTGTTTGAACTGAATTCTGGATTCTTCCGCCTAGGGCGTGTCGGCTCATGCAACGGCTCCCTGGCAAGCTACCAGGCCACGGTTTTGCCGTTCACGTGCCAAACGACGACAGAAAAGAAAAAGAAAAAAAAAAAAACGATTTCTTTACCGAGTCAATTTCCCCAGATCTGAGCCTATGGTCTCCCGACATCGTTACAGATTTACGATACGCGACACAAACCACTCGGTCTTGAAAAAAGAAAAAGGCGCACACTTCCTCATTTTTGAGGAATCGCTCTGAAGAGGCAAACTCCAGCCGAGCACCCTAAAGGCCCGGGGCTCCATTCAGAGCCAACCCGCCATCTGCCTGCCCGCATTCTCTGAAGCCAGGCTCCCCCGGCGTCTCTCCCACGATGCACTGCGGTGCGCTCCCGTCGCCTCTTCGCTCCGCCTCGGCGCGCGGGTGGTCAGTGGGCGCGATCGTCTCTCCGGACGGCGGAATCCTCGCGGTCCGAAACGGCGGCTGCGCTCCTGCTATACGCCCGCTCGCCCCCGCGCTGGAGCCCCGATGCTACAGCTCCCCTCACACGAGGGACGCTTGAAAGCTCGTTACTCTTCCATGAACCTTCCAATATTTCCAATGGAAATAAAAAGGGTACGAACATTAGCATACTGACCACATACTTAAAATATCAGCGTAGCAGGGCTGGACGCTAAAACTAGGCTATTTTCTAATGTGCTCCTAAGCTGAAAAATCTAGGAGCACGCTAATGCTAATCCCAAATAGATGTGCTCCTAGATGTGTTTTTCCAGTTGGCGCACATCGATTTTCTGGGGCGAACGCTCCTAAACTGGGAGCACTGCAGAGCTCTGCACAGAAACACCGAGCAGCACAGAGGCTCAGAGGCGCAGGAACAAAAAAAACGACAAAGTCCGAACGCTACAGTGATGCCTCAGGACCAAAAGCGCCATCGCACGACTGATCCCACGCATTCAGGCCGTTATATAAATCCATGTTTCTTTAACAGGGGCGCGCTTCAAAACAAAACTTCCACAGCAGAGGTGGGCGACTGCATTCCGGCAGGGACAGAGTGTGGGCAGGCTGTCATTATGACCAGTTACACTGGGCTAATTATCTGAATACACATGTGCTGGTTTATTCATAGCCTAGACCACAGTAAGACGTCTCATGCTGGAATACAGGAACAGTCTTCACCCGTCATTCATGAACTTATCAAGAAACGGAGCCAGGATATCAGTTACTAAACGGCCGGGCGAATTAAATGAAGGCGGAAGCCGGCATGAAATCCAGGAGCAGACAACAGCCCTCCTCGCTCACCCGCTCTAAAGCATTCAGGAGCAGACTAGCAGCCACGCCCATAACCTGTGGGCTTAAAAAATCTGCCTCGAGAGACAGGGGGCGTGACGCCGCAAGAGAAAGGTGACCTCGCTCCTCAGCCGCGGCCGCCGAGCCCCGGGGATTCTGGGAGTTACGTAACCGGCGGGCGGCCCGGGGAGAGGAGGAGGGGGGGGGGGGTCTCGGGCGCGGGAGGTCACGGTGAACTCGGCTCCCGTCCCGCCGGGGGGGGGCTTCGGTTTCCCGCCCCGCCTGAATTATTAACGGAGGCGCCCCCGCGCCCGCGAACCCGATCGGGCTTCCGACCGGGAACCGGAGAGCTCCGGGACCTCGGCCATCTTCCAGCTTCCCCCCCCTGCGGTCCACCGATCGGCCCGCTGCCCTAGCTTCTGCTACACTACAACTTATTGATACCTGGACAGCCTTTTCCTCCACCTGTTGGTTATGTGTGCATTTGTGTGTCCATGCACAATCTGTTTAACCACTTATGCTGTGGCATTTCTACATATAGCTACATCTTGGTTAGGTATTAGCAACGATATTCTTTTGGCTTATACATTTAATGTTGTAGCCTGTGACAGAACATAGTATATAAACCCAATGGCAAGGTGAACGTCCTGGGTGGCACAGGTCCAGGCTTCTTAATCAATTCCTGCTAAACGCTGTAAAGTAGGAAGGGCTAATCCCCTGCACAGAACACGGCCACAGCAGGGGGTGTGGCTTACAGCACGGACAGGCCGGGTGATGACTGCGCTGTACAGCACCCCTCCCCCCTCCCCCCCTCCCCCCTCTCCTTTCCCTCTGACTCACTTTCAATCACCACCTGTGCTGGCCTACATGAAAACCAGTGTGAATGCCCATTGGCTGTCCTGCACCCTGACCGGAAGGGGGGGGGGGGGGGGGGGGGGGGGGAGCCACAAGTGCTTCACAGGGAGAGATAAGACCCATCCTAGCCCTGCCCTGCGCACACAGCTAACGGTGTAAACCTGAGCTCCAGAAGGCACGGGGAACAGACCTCGGCTGAATACGGTGCCACAGTTACCTCTCACCCCCGTACGAATCACGGGCGGGCGGTGGCACACCCTCCACTCACCATGGCCCTCTTAACGGTTTGTTCTCGGCAAACTGGAAAAAAGCAGAGCGTCTCCGCGGAGCAAACGATGCCCGCTGCATGCAGAGAAGGTTCGCGCCTTGCCAGGCTTACTGCTGAGGATGCTGCTCACGGCTCAGGCAGCAGCAGAGAGAAGGAGGGGGAGAGGGAGAGGGAGGGGCATAGTGACATCACAAAGGGCCGGCCCGCTGTGGTACGTGAGGGGGCTCACATCCCGCCGCCGAGAGCAAGCGGGAGGCGGCTCAGGCTAGAGCTCACGGCCCCAGCCGCACGGGGCTCTGCGCTAACCCCCTGCGCCGCAGGCTCTCAGGGTCCCGCCCGCCAACCGCGGCACCGGCGAAAATAGCCGATTCATTCACACCGACCCACCACAGACCACGCGGTGCACTGCACCAAAAATATATTTCAATTCAACAAATAGAATAATATTAGATTTCAACTATTTCAGGTTTGTTTCTTTATAACCTTACAGTAACTGCATATTAATCAGCTAAAAAAAAAAGTGCAGCGTGTGCCCAAACACTCCCGGGTAAGGTGGAGCAGCCTTTGACGTTAACGTTGAGGGCCAGAGAGTTTCTGTCGAAGAGCAGCGGAATTTTTCACGATGCATCGAGTCCGTACTCGCACAGGGCGCACCCTTCTGTTCACGCCGGGCCACAGGGAAACACCAGAGACGCGACACACTGTCCTCCATCTTAAACTGGACTTTCCATTCCCTCTATTAACAAACCCACCGCCTCCGACGCAGAAGAAACCATGAACGATAATTCATATCGCGTATACAGACTGCGCCCTGTGCATGAAGCCTGCGCCCCACGTGACTTTTCCCATTGCTTCTCTAAGCCTTAGAAAACAGCACAAGAGCGCTGTAGCCTGTTTTTCAGATTTTTAACAACCAAATATGGGAATGTAAAGCCAACTTGTACCGCAATTCAAAGCATTTGTAAATGATTGGTTACATGTAAATGTACTGTAAGCGCAAGTGCATACGTACAAAGACCTACACACCATAGCACTTCCTAGCAATCTGTCCATGTTCAAAACTTCATATTTAGACACATGGTCAGAAGAAAATACGATTTTTTGTCATTTCATTTTTATTTTCATGGGATGCATGGAAGTAAATGAATCTTCCATGAAAATAATATAGAAAGCACTGGATTAAAAAAAAAAAAAAGAAGAGAAATGTAATAATAATTTTTATTAAATTATGAATGTTGACATACTGAGTACATCAGCATAGCAGGGCTCAACCCTAAAATTATTTTCCATGGAGCACATGTGCTCCCAAGCTGAAAATTCCAGGAGCACACTAATGCATCCCAATTAGTGTGCTCCTAGATTGTGTTTTTCCAGTTAGCGCACATCGATTTTCAGGAGCAAATTCTGCTAAATTAGGAGCACTGCAGAGCTCTGCGTAGACGCACTGAGCAGCACAGAAGCTCACCTGTGCAGGAACTCAAACGCAGTGTGGCCTTGAGGGCTTATGGGCTGAGCCACTGCAGGGCTCTCTGAAGGTCGGGGGGCTAAGGGGCTTTGCGGTCACGATCCGCGGTTCGATTTTAACCTGCGCCGCCCGCGGGCCACGCCCCTCGCACGGCCATTCCGCCGGCTGACCGCAGAACGAGGGGCGCGAACACGCTTTGTCCCGACCAGAATACGCCCCTCCCCTCCGAGTCGGTGCTCGTTGCCGGGCCCGTCAACCCTACCCAATTCCTCTCGGCGGCGGCGGCGCTCGGGGGGGGTAACCCAACCCCGGGGGGTTACGTTTGAGGCCGAAACCCGGCCGGACGCCGAGCCCACGCGGCCCCCCTCTCTCTCTCTCTCTCTCGCTCAATTCAGACCAGTCGGGTTTACATACCGCGGGGCCTTCCAGCTTCGCCAGCGGACGCGCAGCCGCTTTACCGCCAGACACCTCCCCGGCAGCCCCAGCGCGTGCTCGCGTGGCCGTCTCTCCTGGTGCGGGGGGGCCGAGGAGCCGCAGCCTTCTCTGGACGAGGCTCGCGGTACAGTGACCCGCCGCGGCACAGCGGCTCCTGCGGCTCAAGCCCCTAATCCTCTTCCCTTCCCTTCGCTGTGCGCGCGCGCGCGTGTACCGACCGGCCTGCTCATGGCTGCGCTCGCTCAACGTCACCCGCTGTGCAGGGGTCTCCAACAGGCTTCAGACCAGCAGGGACAGTGTGGAGCAGAACACGCTGTGCTTTACATTCACATTACCCTCACGCACCAGAAACAGAATGTGCTTCTTCATTACATTACTGCCATTTAGCAGCTGCTCTTTTCCAGAGCAACGTGCACACAAATCCTGCTTTTTTCAACACACAGCATCCATTTATACAGCTGGATATTTACTGAAGCAATACCGGTTAAGTACCTTGCCCAAGGGTACAAGAACAGTGTCCTACCTAGCAATGGAACCGGCAGCCTTTAGGGTACATAATATTACACTACACTGTCCCCATAAATATATATAAACCTTATAAATGGAGTGAGCCCGTTCCGATAAGTCACAAAGCTCAAAAGCATCATCAATATTACTTCAGGCGGCCCTTGGTACAGCCTGTACTGCAGTGCACTGCACAGCATGACTGCTGCAGAGGAGGAGAGTGACTCATGCAGACTGCACGTTGTGTAACACACCTAGCAAGCCCCTGATGTCTGCAGCTGGGGTTCACTCAAATGGGGGGGGAGCGGGGGGGGTTGGAAATGCCAGTCACGCACAACGGGATCCTGTGTGCATCCATCCGAGTGTCCGTCTGTCGCTCTGACTCGCAGTGAGTAAGAGCTGCCTCCTGACTCACAGAGGAGGGGGGAGCCCCCCCCCTGAGCACCCCCTCCCTGAATGCCCGGTCTCATTTAGGCATGGTTTAGTAACCGTGAGTCTCTGCTGCACCCCTGTCTGAAGACTCGCTCTTTCCATGGTCCGAGTCATACCAGTTCCTCAGACACGTTTCGAGAGTTGCCTAGCTCTTCCTGTGCGGTTATTTCATCACTCAGATTTCAAAGGAAACCCCAAATTTCCACTCTACGGTTACAGAAAACGGTGGGGGGGGGGGGGGGGGGGGGGGGTTGTGTGCGTGCCTCCAGTCACCTACGCCATGGAGACGACGCGCCAAGGTTTCCGCGGGCATCGCTCGACGCTGCCCGGCTTCCCCCGTCCGCTAAACCGGACGGGATCGGGCTTCCGCCCACTCGGCTTCAGTGCGCGCCAGACGAATCAGTGGCAAGACCAGCACTTTACTTAACTGCAGGTGTGGGCGTGATTAACGGTCCGCATGCAGCTCAGCAGGGAAATCTCACAACAGGTGTCATTTTCCCCCCACACCAGACACTGGTTGAACACTGAAACCGTAAATCACTGTTCTTTTCTCCCCCACAGTGATGTCATTTCCCATGCCCAAGTACTGAATTCTACCCCCCCTGCAACCCCAAATTATTTCTCAGTAGTGAAGAATTCATTTTGACAACAGAACTGCAGCAATTAAGTTACTATCAAAACAATCACCAAATTCCAATCTCCCTTTTCAAGCCTGCACTCTTTCCTCCCTCTCCACTGCCGCACTGTATTAACTGAGCCATACGCATCGGGGCAATAAAAGGACTACAGTCTCCATTGGAGTTAGCTCTCTGGCAGCCGCCATGGCGCTCATTAGCACATCAAAAGCTTCCACTGTTCCTGTGGTACAGGGAGGAGGCCCCGAGTCAGGAGATCCAGTGATGAGCGGGGCCTCAGCCAATGACAGGCAGGCGAGGGCTGAACAACGAGCAAGCTCACAGGCAGCATGCAGAGGCTGCACACAAGCCCGGTACGGGAGGCGATGCAGTACCCCCATCCTCTTTTCTTTCCAAAGGAAGCTATACATTTTTTCCCCCCACAGAAGCAGACAAGGTCAAGTAGAAACAGCCTACACTGTATTCGGATGTTCAAAAAAAAAAAAAAAAAAAAAAGCCCATGATTTGTCACAGAACTGCGTACATCTTCTTAAGGTCATTGAGAGAACTACTCTGGTGTCCTCCTCCCAGAATTCCCATCTTTAATGTTACATAACATCCCAGGCTATTACGTCTTCTCCCCCTGCGCAGCCAGACAAGACCAATGTTTACTGTCCACATACAATATGGCCACAGAGGCAATTCTGCAAGCTAAATTAACATCACATTGGATGATGAGGTATTCTGGAATTATACAAGTCTGTGGAAGTACACACAAATGTACACTGAAACAACTGCAAGCAGCCGAGCTTCTAGACATAGCATCAATTACCATAGTAGATGACATTTACGCTAGCTTAGTGTGTATAAAATCATCAAGTGTTTTATGGTACTAAGCACGTGTAAGTGAGATGCTCTCCAGCGTGGCTGATGCGCCAGTGGTCACGTTTCCATCTCTGCGTCACATTTTCTCAAACCGGGCGACCACGGATAACAACCGGCCAGTGGAATGCGGCATTTGGCTAGCAGCCACGCCTTCCAAAAATGGTCAGAAAAGCAGTTCTCTGGACAACAATCGAATGGAGCCCATAATGTCCTCTCTTTTCACGCAATGTTTCGCCAATGCTGGTTATTTAGCTATAAATCTATAACGTTAGTTACTCTGATACTCAGTCGCCTGAACGGAAGGGCACGTCGAATGTTTCCTAACGCAGCTACGTAACAAACCATAGCTGAAAATTTCCCATCTTAATCTCATGTACATCATTAGCTATAATATATCTTGCCAGGTAGCAAACTAAAGTAATCCGTATCTTCATCGCAGTAGCGATTAACATTAAAACATTAAAATCACACAGACTTACACAGACTAATTAATTAGAGAGCTAAAACATAAAATGTGCTGCATTTCCCGTCATAGTAGCTAGCTAGCTACCTAATAGTGTAATGTGTCAGTGTTCACCGGGCCTGGTAAGCTACAGTCATAAGTAGCCAGGTTACAGCATCGGATGGCTAACGAGCTAATTTTGCAATAAAACAGTAAAGAGTGACGACGCCTGTAACCTAATAACTAGCAACTAAATTCCTAAACGTGCTTCAAGGCCAGTGTGAGAAGCTGAATAAACTGGCACACCCCTTTCTCCGAGGAGACAGAGAAACAAATACAATACTTTTACTTGGCTAATAGACAGCTAACTATCAAAGAGTTCAGGCCAGTGAGAACGTATGTTTGTGCAGTTTCCTCCTTCCTTCATTGAGTAGCTACCCACTCGCTCTTGACTCACCTTATCTCGATGCAAGACGGCAAGGACTGATGCGCTGCTAGCACATCCACCCGCTCAAGGTGATCTCTTAGCTTACCGGCACTACTTTCAAAGTAGGAATATTAGATATCCTTCCGAGAACCCAGGAAGTAGAGCATTAAATAAACCTCGGTCGATTGTAACGGCTATTGGTCGGTTGCTCAATTGGTCTGAATCATATATATTTCTGTACTCGTATAGTTTACGTGCAATTCGATGTTTCCACCCCGTTCACCATTGTAAATGGCAAATGTCTGGTCTATAAAGGAAGGTTACACTGCAGAGGAAAGTTGCGCTACGGAAACCTCACTGACCAATTGCAAAGCTTCAATAAGGAAGCATGGGTCGTGCATGTGACGGGGAGATGCGGCGTCAAGTACAGTTACAGTATATCCTAGTTTGCAGAAGTTACAATGATTGTAACGTTGGTTGTAATACACTGAGGAAGTGTTGTTCTATACTGGCTATAACTGGCTTCCTTTAGCTAGCTATCGAGGCCAATACTGATTGATGGTCAATTTCTGTAAGGAGAACAATCTTTCCTTTTTGGTCACACAATAGTATCGCTAAGTCGTTTTCAAAACGCTTCAGAGGTATTTTCCACCAATTTGCACGGGGTTGACAGACGTTAGCCGTTATTCACAAGTAGTAGCTACAGAAAAGAGTTACAATTAAAACGATCTTTTCACTGTTTTTTTCTGCGTCCGACACTAATCATCAACTGCAAGTCACTTGTGGACACCATTGCGCCATATTTCGCTCTCCTGGTTTGTGACAATGAATCGCCACTAAAATAGAGCTTGTCATTTTAATCAAGTGCCCGTGCGCATTGACTAATCGTAATAATACAGACTTCATATTGTTCTATTTGTTGCGTCAGTCAGTCCAATATTGGACTGGGTCTGCGCAGTATGAAGAAGAAGAAAAAACAGCCACGCGGCAAGAAGCACGTACAATCCGTCGTGGTCTCCGGCCAACAGTTGGTTTGGACAGAATGAAAATGCGGCAACTTACGCTTGTACAAATAAATTAGAATATTGTACGTTTTAAACTACAAAATGTGTCCGAACTTTTAAATTAATTCTCATTTCTCATGTTCACATTAACCGTACATTTTAGACCGTTTTAACCTAGGTAATTCCCTATTTAAGTCAACCAGATCCATAGCCGATATATTATCCATTCAGACAGGAGATGCTGGGCTTTCCATTGCTCGGTGTAACCAGTCACACCTGTAGGATGTTTAATTATTAATCTGTTTTTTTTTTTTTTTTTTTAATCTTCTCTAATGATAGTAGGACTATAGTATTATGAATTGAAATGTTCGACTCCTATTTCTGAACAAAGAAGCCCAGTTTATTTATCACAAAGGTTATTTATAGAATGTAAATCAGATGATTCAGGTCCCAAAATGCAGACACATCTATAAGGTTGGTTGGTTGGTTGGTTTTTATTTTTTCAAAGTGTCATGCACCAAGGAGGTGCCCAGCCCACAAGAGCTTACAAGACACTACAAACATAACAAACAAGAGCAATAACATAGCATAATGAGAGCAAAAGAACAAATATAATGCAATTCCATTCATGTCAATCAATGTCAGCCCAAATATAAGGTATTTATTAATCCAAATACCTCTCTTTCAAGCTACACAGACCTTGCAGTTTCCAACGCTTACTTTAATTTTTAAACATTACACTTGAATCTCATCAATGCATCAAAACCCTCACAATTCTAATATGTGATACTTCACCAAATGGAATTTTCAAATGGCACATTGAAAGGCCTTTACCACAGAGATCTCACATGATTCGCTGGTTTTAGTTCAGTAGTTCCCATCCAGGTGTCCACTCACCACCATAACAATTAGGTCGTATTGGGGATTGTAAAGAGAAATAATGTGTACTGTACTTTCATTTGCTGTTCTGTCTGAGATCACCAGAATGTTACACTAATAGTTGGGCTTCAAGACTTTCTCTATCTGGTTTATTTTAATGCTGTAAGAGCCAATAAGGGATGTTTTATAATACAATGATATGCTGCATCATAAATGTGCGCTTCTGGAAAAGAACCATGTCATGATGAATATTTTAGGCTAAATGGTGCATACTATGGCAAAATGACAAAAATGGAATCACTACGCCTCAGTGACCCCACCTTTAAAAATCCCACATAGTGGGATAGTGAGATAGGAACAGAGTGGATCATGCTTTGTCTTTGTGTTGGAGTCCTCTTAACGATGTGCCCTCTTAACTATTTTAGAGGGGAAATGCAAACACTCTTGTTTATTGCAGAATGTAAAAGTCCCTTCAATGGATTAATGCAAGAGAACATTGCCTCTATTAACCAATTACTTTATTACAAGTAATGTAAACTGGAGGCTGTTAAGGTGCCGATTAGAGGACCCAACAGACTTTCATGAAGAGAAACATACTCAGTTAATAACTTTAACCATATGCAGTATCCAGGTTTAGATAAAGATGTAGATTTCAGGCAATTTTTGTAATCTGTTTACGTATTGAATCACCCACCATATTGTTTTTTTTGATTATATTAGTTATATATCATATTTAAACTGTGCTTTTCTAATTATAGAGTGAACGGTTGTATCTGGAGGTTATCCCTCATTGGATAAAAGAACCTCTCAGGAGCAATCTGTTTACACTATGACAAAGTACTTTGGCACGTACATTATAAATAATGATTTACTTTGTGTTGTTAGATCAATAAGGTAGTTTAATAAAATTGTCTCTTATTATGAAAATTTCAGTTCATTCTTCAAAATATTGAAGTTACCGGCAGCATCGAAATAACCATTTGAGAGTCAGTATCGCCCTCTAGTGTCCACAGTACTTGACAGCAAGGTATTGCTCGCCACTCATAATGGTGGCAAACCGCGATGAATGAATAACGAATAGATGTTTACTGAATACAGATCATTAATTGCATAGTCACATAAATGGACGCTTACAAAGAACCATTTAAGCTGAACTCTGTTGCAGGAAGCCGACTCGGTTGTACTTATAATACTGGTATCAGCTCTATATTTACATATTAGATAAGCGTGAAAAATAACCCACAGTTCAGATATAATAATTTAGGTTTGTCAGCACTGTCATTCCTGAAGGTCAGCCATGCTCAGGACAGAAATGAGATAATTTACTGTTTTCCCCCCCCAAACTGTTAAATGCAGCAACTAAATTGTAATTGTGCAATAAAATTAGCATAAATATGTTATGTTTAAGTTTTTATCCTGCATAGGTTGTGTTAACTTCTCATCAGATTCAACTAAACATGCAATTTAACCAGAGGTGGCCAAACCATTGCATACCACTATAATTGGACCTCATAGAGTATATGTTTTGCCAGTCTCCACTTTGTTATAGTGACAATTTAAATGATAAAATAACATTACTTACTGTACTTTTCTGTATCACCACAATGCATAGGACTTAAATTCTTATTGAACTTTTCTGGGTGACAATTTGGTTACTTTGTAAATTTTGTGAGTACAGTGCTTTTCTCCAGGTACTCCGGTTTCCTCCCACAGTCCAAAGACATGCAGGTAGGCCGATTGGAGACCCTAAATTGCCCATAGGCATGAGTGTGTGAGTGGTGTGTGCGCCCTGCGATAGATTGGCGGCCTGTCCAAGGTGTATTCCTGCCTCCCGCCCAATGCCTTCTGGGATAGGCTCCAGCACCCCCCGCGATCCTGCCCAGAATAAGCAGATATAGATAATGGATGGAGTACTTTCAATTCCATGTGTAATCAAGTCTAATTTAATTTTTGGATTAGGTTCATATTTTACTATAAGTTAATAGCCCCTAATTTATTGCTACTTTGAGGGCACAGTAATAATTATTTATGTATTAATAATTAGTAATTATAATATGTGCAGTGTACAGTATAATTCAATGCTTCATATAATTTTTGTCTAATGAAAAAATTGCCAATATATTCCTGCTCACTTATTCATACCTCTTTCGATAATCTGCACGGAGGCAATGTTGCTCTCAGATTTTATTCACTTTGCTTTCCAGCCCATATGCATACTTATACATACGCAGTAATTCTGACCTAACGGAAAATCTATTCTAAGCCACGATGGCACAACAGAGTGTGTCCCAGAAGAGCTTGTCCCAGATGCTGTTGGTTCAGAGGCAGGCACAGTCTTCATGCCAGCTTCTGGAATTGTGTCCATGTGGTTCTCCCTACTTCCTGTATGGAAGTTACACTGAAATCTGGCCCTTGTGGCCAGTGGTAATTCTGTTTTTCATTCTTCCTCTCCAATCAGGATTGATTTAAACCTGGGACACCAGGTAAGCTGAATCTCTGGCCAAACGGTGGCTCTAATCAATCAGTGAACTATGGGTAGGAAAGAAAGCCAGCAGTAGTACTGGTCTTGGTGGCCAGATTTGAGTATCCCTGCTGTAGTTTACAGCCAATGTGCCCCACACACCCCCGCTTCACCCCTCACCCCTTCCCAACGTACCTAACGTTGCTGCTGTTCCCACTGCCCATGCTATCCGTTAGCCGATGTTTCCTGCCATGCCCGCTCTGGCCGCTCAGCCGAATATCCCAGAGGCTGCCAGACACCTGCGCAGGTGGCAAGATGAAATCTGCCCCTGTGTCGCCTCATTACAGGACGGAGTGTGGCGCAGTGGGTAAGGAACTGCGCTTGTAACCGAAAGGTCGTAGGTTCGAATCCCGGGTAAGGACACTGCCGTTGTACCCTTGTGCAAGGTACTTAACCTGCATTGCTTCAGTATATATCCAGCTGTATAAATGGATACAATGTAAAGTGCTAAGTAAAAGTTGTGTAAGTCACTCTGGATAAGAGCGTCTGCTAAATGCCTATAATGTAATGTAATGTAATTATGAAGGCCTTCCCCCTCCTGTCACAAAGCATTAAATCTCACTTCGCTCAATGATGACGTATGGATTCCAGGTGAAATCCAATATCCCTGCTCAGAGCTCCTCCGAGGCAGTCCCCTGAGACCCATGCAAATCAGCACAGCTGTGGCTCGAATTAGACCATATCAGGGCCAGTATTTTTTAAAAATATAAAACACACAAAACACATGTTTGTATGCATTTCTCCATACATTGAAAGATGCTGATTGATTGACAGCGTGAAGAGCAGTTTCAATTGAGCTGGAGGCTGCTGTTCACTTTTCTATATCCCCTTCCCCGATGCCTGGTCTTTTATGCTATTATGGCATGGCAAGATCCATCCCTAGCTTGCTTTGACCGGGCAGTTTGCCTCATCATCTGCATGTAAGTACATCTAGTACTTTTCTAGGTTAATACCTTTTAGTCCTGGAGCCTAATAGACACACACAGGTTATATTCTTCATGACTTAGCCAGTTCTAAGTCGAGCTGAGTGGACAGAAGCTACCCTTTTCATGTTCCCTCACTGATGCCATGCCTTTTATGATACAGTTGTAATCACTTGTACCTTGCTTTGAACTCACATTCCTGTCTGTTTCATTCTATTTTGTACTTATTCCTGGTCCATAGCTTTTAGGTTCTCTCTAATCTATATGTACATTCTTTCTTTTTTTCTTTTTTTTTGAGAATGTAGGAGGGTAGCATATTTTTGCTAACAGTTGTTAACTACATGCAATACATTTTTTATGATGTATCTTTCAGAAAGGTAGTGTTGGAAAAAAAATGTTCTAATGAGGTACCAATTATGGCTTTTTATTATTGGTTATTAACTTCTAAAAATATTAATAGCTACAAAGTGAGTCTGTTGAGAAACCAAGGTTGATGAATATAAGGAACCATTCCAATAAGTTATTAAAATTAAAATTAAAATTGGTTAATTTTGCCTTCACTTTCAAAGTTTGGAATATTTCAGAGTTCAGTATTCCCAAGAGATTCACATATGACTTTCAACTGTACTTTTTGGCAGTTGATTAATGTTAGTTCTAAAACTGAGCAAATTCTATCCTATTGACAGTGTTCTATATAGTTACAATTATATGACTTGCTATATTTGGTTGTTTGGATGACATTCTGTTTTACCAAGAACTATACACACATTCTATTAATAGCTATAATCTGTATTCCTTTTTCTAATCCAAAAAATAATGACCACGACATGTAAAAGATCATAAGCATTTAGTGATTATTTTAAAGTATACTATACTGTTTCTATTTAAGTTTTTACCGGAAACTAGAAACAGAGCTGGTCCTTGAGCTGTGCAGGTTTATTATATGAAGCTGACATTACAAACAACACCTGAGGCTGAAAAAATGGGAGCACAAACACATAGTCACAAATATGCTTGTGCATGCACATCTACACATATATGCACAAACACTCAAGTGCATCCACACATAAAAACACGCACACGCACACCTACACACACGCACAGAAACACACACTCTCACACACACACGCACGCACGCACGCACGCACGCACACACCACACAAACACACATCCGTATGGTACAGGGACGTGCCGCATAGCAGGGACTGAATGGGGAGCTGCTAATCTGCCTGGCCAATGGCAGGTCACTCCTATCCAGGGTAAACACTGATTAAGGCCACAGTGCTGCCATTGACGGACAGCCACGTCTCCCAAAATAGAAGGTTCACCTCATACAGCGGCATTATCACTTCTACAACTGCTCTTACCAAGGATTTGTTTGATTGGCAGGTGAAGTGTATTATTGGGTATGTGGAGGGGCGGGGCTTCTGAAAAAAATGTGGCACTGAAGTGTTAAGTCATGTTTGTTTTGTGCTGAAGGATCGTCTGACTGTATTAGGCCCAAAGCACAGTGACGCTAATAGGCTGGGGCGGGCCTGATCCCCCCTCTCCTCCCATCTCCCTGTCTCTGTTCCTTTCCTTGTCCCCCCAAAAAAGTCACAAGTACACACATGCCCACAAAGCTCAGCTCCGGAGACATTTAATAGAACTGAAGCTCTTTGTCTTTCCACTGATCTCGTCTTCATTTCTGTACCTCTCTCCCTATCTGCCTTTCTCTCTCCATCTCTCTTCCCTCCCCTCCCCTCCCCGTCTAGCGTTGGCCCAGTCAGCTGTGAGTCACGTGACCGGCCGCTCGGCTCCCACTGAGCATGCTCGGGCCCGCTCTGTGTTGTCAGGCAAAATAAGACAGCAGAAGGAAGGGAGGTCCGCAACAGATAAACACACAGCCTAGCCTCGGCGGCGCGGCGCATTTCCACAGAGCGGTGCACACGAAGGGAGAGCCGGGCGAGGGAGACGCAGGAACAGAGAGAGAGAGAGAGAGAGAGGCTGCTGCGGCCCTCAGCTGTTTTTTTTAATTCAGCCATTCGTTGTTTTTTTATGAGTGTAGGAGGAGAAAGGAGAGGAATACGCATCCAGGTGCACCCTTGAAGCGGAAAAGCCAGTGACCTCCTTTCTGTCTTCTGAGAAGGTAAGCGTGGCAGGGGAGGCGCAGGGGCTGGAATTATTCTAATTGCACCTTCATGCGCATTATATTGATGGGGTCTCTTTGGGTCTGTCGGACTGCTGGATGTGGGGGGTCGGTGTGAGGGGGGGGGGGGGGGCAGCGCCCAGGGCAGGATAAAGACATTGAGGAAGGATGGAAGCAGAGAGAGGGGGACAAGCTGGAGGGCAGGTGGGGGTTAAAATGATGGATGGAAAGTAACAGGAAGAGTAAATATGCTGACGGGAATTTGAATGTTTTTTTATTATTGTGAAACAAATTGTTAAAATAATTGATATAATAGTAACAAAAGACAACAATTTGACAAATGTTGGGTGAAAATAAGAAGCATGCAGAGAACAAACCTCAGACAGAGAGAGAGAGAGAGGGGTGGAGGGGCATGGGTGAGTTAGGGTAAGAATCTTTCTATTGAGTCATATCAAACCCAGACACACTGTGTTAGACAGCACTAGATGAAACATACCCTGCTATGGAGCCTCTCCTTTGTATCTTATGAAAGATAAGAAATGTGTCTTGTTTTGATTCACCTGTAATTTATACAGTCATTTTAGCACTGTCATAAACACTGTAGCTCTTCAGCTTTTGACACACAAACAGTGCTATAAAGTGTGTGAATTTTTTTCATGTGCACCTACTACATACAACTGTGCGCAGTAGTGCTATTATGCTTCTTAATTTATGGTTTGAATTTGGATACTCCTCAATAGCTCTAATACAGAAATAGCCTCTTCATATGATGAGTCCCTATCACCACCATTAACATCATCATCATTGTCTTTTTCATCATCTTCTATATTCTTTTCATCTTTACCTTAATTTTCATCGTCATCTTCAGAGAATGTTATTTTAATGTTAGTGCCATCTCACTATTTGTCCGAAACAGGGATCTGTACACTGATTTTAAAATATCCTCTAGCTATGCATGACCTTTTGAGCTTTGGAACTGCCACACAGGACCCCCAAGTCATTAAAGGAGCGCTGATATTTTGAAAACAAAAATTCTGTATCTGCATTTCATTTTTGTTCCAAATGATTTTTTTCCCACACCATTATTCCGTGCCCAGAAAACGATTTGCACAAGGCCAAGAATTTATGAGACCTTTTCATCAGCAAACATGCAGACATTCACAAACATCACAGAAGCCCTCTTTACATTTCAAATCCAAATTACATCCTGAAATACCAACAAAAATTCTAGAAACATTGTCTAATTTATTATTCTCCCTCACAAATTGTTTACTTTGGACATGTCTGATATGCTTGTCTATCAATATGTGAATGTCTGTTTCACAATGCGCTGCAGCTGAAGCATGAATTAAATAGCGGACGTGACAACAGGAGATATGTCCTGGAGCAGATCTGTGCTGTGTTCCGGTAGCAGTCAGAGAAGTGGCAGCAATCCTGCTGTTCGAAGGCTGATATAATCAGGGCAATAAAGACAACAGAATCGAGCTGCAGATGTGTGATGCTCAGAAGCATGTCAGACGTTCGAGAAGCTCTGATTGAGGCCTGTGCCGTGTAAACAAAGCCTCCGCGATTTGCCCTCACCCAGTCGGTACACACACGCGCCGAAATGGCGAGATTAGGCCGTCTGCCTCGCGGAAAAGCGAATCGCATCGTGTCACACTGCATGAAAACGCCAGCGGAGCATTTCACATTACCTTGTTTGACCCCGAAGTGAAAAAAAATAAACAACATTTCATTTGTTACTTTTTAAACATGATGCCACAAAGGGTTCAACAATGATTTATGTGCAGGCATACAAAACAAATTGTACAAGCATTTGCGCAGCCATACTCTTTTTATAGACTTGCATGTATACAAAGTAGAAGGTGAGACGACAATGTTCATTCAGATATTTAAGAATCACTGAGAATTTTTCTGGATATGGCATAAACAAAATAACGATAAAGAAGCATTTCTAGAAAACAATAAATAAATAAATAAATAAATAACCCTCCATGTTTAAAAAAGCCCACAGAATCTCTCCCACACACATTCCACAATGATTAATGAAATGGCGACGGAAGACAGAATTGGTTGTTGCTAGGATACCCAGGATAGAGTGCAGATGATCATAAAAAGGGTGGAAAAAAGACTACAGCTATGAGATCAGAGATGGAAATGTTGTACATCCATTACAATACATTCTTCACTGTCCTCATTTGATCCAGCTGTCCCCGGGAAATGTGATGTGAAGTGTGAATTGTACCTTTAAAAAAAAAAATTTTTTTCCCTTTTTTCTTCCATGAATGCAAGGAACCAGGGGTTGCCACGGAGACAGCAGCAGGGGGAAAAAAAAGAGAGAAAGGAGGCCCCCCGTGGATTCAGCTTCCTAGTTCCTAGCCCTGCCTTCACACTACCACAGCTGGAATGGGTGGGAGACACTGGCCTCTGTCAGAGAAACACATATGAATTGCAGATGGCAATGGTAGGTCTGTTCGATCATGTGGTCTGCTGCTGTATTCATTGTTCCATTCATGTAAATTTAGTGTTGACAAATATTCCATGACGAGCTTATAATGTGATTTGAGGGGAAACTATACAATATACTGTATATATAAACATGTAGACTAGGCATGTTGCCAATGTCTCCTGTTCATTGTCTGCTTGCTTTACAATAACTACTTGAAGGTACACAAATGATCTGGCATTCAGAATCTGTAAAAATATAGTGGCTCACAGCTCATGAAATAAAAATAAAATAAAATACAATTCTCAATCTAACAATTGAGCAATATACATATCTTGGACTGTTCATTTCACACAGTTTTTGAGTGAGGGTTTGAATTTGGATACGATTGCCCAATGCGTCATTATAGTTGAAATTCAGACTCACATTCTTTTTTCCAAAAAAACATTGACTGACACTGCTAGATTGAAATTATTTTAGGATGGCCAAATCTGTCATTGCTAGTGTCTGCATGAAGTTATAACAGTATAAAGAAAAAATAAAGCAATGTGTCTATTCCCTAAGGGACACAATCCAAAGTGTAATCTGACATCTCTGCGCAATCTGTTTTTGGCAAATGCATGCACTGGTCGATCAGACTATTTCTGGATTTACTTGATGTATGATTCCTTTTATATCTATTTAAAAACCAGGCGTGGGCGCATTAAGGGTTTCAGTTAGTCTCTGCCCCAGATGTATCATAGAAACCAGCCTGGACGCTTATGCTATCCATTCTCAGGTGGATTGATTATTGAGAGAACAAGAGAGAGAGAGAGACAGAGAAAACTGAGCTGAATTTGTTGGTGAAACAAGTAGTGTTTTCTATCTATTACAGAACGAAGTGCACCATTCTGGGTGACAAACATTTGGATCATGTCTTTCAAATGATTAAATTTCTGTCTTCTCTTAAATGTTATAATGATTATATTCACTGATACATGTTTGAATTTTTGATAATATAGCATAGTTATTTTATATTTAAAACAATCTTATAAATTCAAATTGGTCACGGCTTGCATTGCTTTGACAGTCCTGATGGTGATAGTCCTACCAATAGTGCATCACTGAACTGTGTTGAGTTGAACTGATTCAGAAGAAACAGGACCTTTTAAAATCCATGTGTCTGCAGGACATAAAGGGCCAGTTCTGGGCAGAGGATGAATCTGATGGAGACAATGACTCGGAGGAATTCCTGTACGGGATTCAGGTGAGGATGCTGAATCAGTTTTTCTCAGCTATGGAGAACTCTGTGAAGGAAGAGAGTGAAGGAGAGCTTTAGATCAAGGACTTCTCAACCAGTGGCATAACAAAATTTTCATGGGCCCTGGTGCAAAATTATAGCTGGAGGCCCCACCCCCGGCCCATCACCCTCAGACACACACCCTCCGCCATCATCACACAGGCCTAAATGGTACACCGCATGGCCAAAGATATGTGGACACCTGACATCCAAAATCTCATCCAAAATTTGGCATTAATATGGATTTGGCCCACCCTTTGCTGCTATAAAAACCTTCACTCTTTTGGGAAGGCTTTATGCTAGCTGTTTGAGCATTGCTGTCGAGATTTGCTTCCATTCAGCCGGAAGAGCATTAGTGAGGACGGGTGCTGATTGGGCGACAAGGCCTGGCCCACAGTTGGCTTTTCAAATTATTAAGAGTTGGATGAGGCTCTGTGCAGGCCAGCCAAGTTCTTCCATAACGTTCTCGACAAACCCATTTCTACGGGGACTTCGCTGTGTGCCCAGGGATCCAACACATGATTGCTAATTGAGGGCTTACAGCTATGGACAGAGTCAGTGTGACTGGCTGGTCCTGTCAGTGTGCCATTTGCTGCCTATGTGCACTGGCACTAGACATGATGTTCTCATGTTCATTTCATAAACCATAGAAAACCAGCACAAACATACCAGTGACTGTCTTTACAGTTCTATAATAAGAGGACGGGTGTAGCACAGTGGGTAAGGAACTGGGCTTGTAACCGAAAGGTCGCAGGTTCGATTCCCGGGTAAGGACACTGCCGTTGTACCCTTGAGCAAGGTACTTAACCTGCATTGCTTCAGTATATATCCAGCTGTATAAATGGATACAATGTAAAATGCTATGTAAAAAGTTGTGTAAGTCGCTCTGGATAAGAGCGTCTGCTGAATGCCTGCAATGCAATGTAATGTAAAGATGGGGTTTTAGTAGTTTGACTCAGCAGTAGTGTGCGATAAAGGGAATGGCTGGCATTAGGCGGCCCCTTAGCAGCTAGGAGCCCTAGTGCAGCTGAATATCCTGCCAGTAGTTACACCTCAACTCTCATTAGATTTATGCTCATTGAAACAATTGGAAGCTCAATTATTTTCAAAAACTTTCAGTCTGAGTTCCTGAAGAAAAGAGGTGTATTCCCTAGCAATGCGTAGTTACAGTAACCATCCTGCTCATATGATTTACTAAGTATCATGACCAGTGAGTCGTCACGGTATCTGTTTTGCACCAATCATTGGTGTGTTATTAGTTTTGCACGTTCTACGGTCTTAGGAAATCAGGCCCACAATATTCACTCCACTCTCTCACGTAGTCCAACAACATAATCAGACCACTCTCACAATATTCGCCTCACTCTCTCACACACAATAACAGAATTCACAGATGCCACTGCCCTTCTACACCCACTCTAGATTTATTAAACATTGACTTCATTAACACACCACACTTAGATCATCACGGATTGCTACATAAGCGCTTAATGAATAATAGCTAATGCTAACTCTGTGACACCGGCAAAAATTCTAAAAATCTGTGCTTGATAAGGTTCATTTTTCTTTATTAATAATAGTCAATGCTCTCCTACAATATATAAGTAAGACATTTGATTTGATATTGCTCTGTTAGGGCATATCTCCCATTGTGAATTTTTGGCAGTAGCACGTTAGCTTGAGAGATGAACATTGTTGAACGGTTGTAGGGAAGCTGTGCAGCTGACCTATACAGACACCCCCAGTTGGACGCCGACATCGAGGCAGTGAAGGACATCTACACTGACAGCGCGGTCTCTGTCAGGTACAGTACACGCGTCCAAAAGACATGAGCCCAAACTCCACTCCGCCACTCAGTTTTTGGTTGTTTTGTGTAAATGGCTGTCATCTTTAATTACTGTAGCAATTGTGCGAAGTTAGATTTGGTGGCAGGGAGGAAAACACACGTTTATCTGATTCCATTTCATTTCAGAATCTGTAACTGAAATGTTTTGGACATTTTGTTAATAAGTGTGGGGAAAGTTGCTATAGAAACATGATATGTCCAGACATAACCTGATGTATATGCTTTGGTTCTTGGCAGTATACTTACATCTCAGAATCCATGCCTGGCACCAGCACCCCCTCTTAGTCTCAGAAAATGGGGGACTAAACTTATGAGAAACTCAGAGGTCTAAAACTTGTTACGGGTACAGATGGCCTAGGCATGGGGATGACTTAGTTTTCAGAGTATAAATAACTTGGATTCTATTCCTAGAAACTTGGAAGTCTGAAGCTTGTTACTCATTACTCAGAGGTCCCTTATGAATGGCTTGGATTCTACTGCTAGAAACTTAGAGGTCTGAGATTTGTTACTCAATACTCAGAGGTCCCTTCTAACTTGGAATCTAGCGTTAAACCTCAGAGGTCTCTTGCAACTTGTAGCTAGCTCTGAGTGAGGTGTGAATCTGAAATTCAAGCATACATACCACAGCGCCTGAAACACCGTCACACCTAAGAACATACCCACCAGCTCTTGTGGGGTTTATAACTGTATCCTGGGTACTTGTGATGTTTCAGAACTGGAAAGGAAGATGCAGATATGGTGGAAGCATGATGGTTTATTAATAAAATTAAGTGAAAACAAATATGAACACGTTCAGTACCAATAGCTGTACACAAGATAGCATGCTGGCTAATAATAAACATGAACATGTTTACCAGCAAAGTACATAACCAAATTATTCTGTGTGGACATGAATGTGGTACCTGGAGAAGGCAGATTCTCCCAAATGATGACTATGGTACCTGGAGAACTGTTAGGCAGATTCTCCCAAATGATGACTATGGTACCTGGAGAACTGTTAGGCAGATTCTCCCAAATGATGACTATGGTACCTGGAGAACTGTTAGGCAGATTCTCCCAAATGATGACTATGGTACCTGGTGAACTGTTAGGCAGATTCTCCCAAATGATGACTATGGTACCTGGAGAACTGTTAGGCAGATTCTCCCAAATGATGACTATGGTACCAGGAGAACTGTTAGGCAGATTCTCCCAAATGATGACTATGGTACCTGGAGAACTGTTAGGCAGATTCTCCCCAAATGTTTTATTAGACTTAAATGCAATCCCGAGCAAGCCTTCCACATTACACACTTCACTCTGTATGCCCAAATAATGTCTCAACAGGAATCCCCACCACCAAGAGACCCACGCTCCTAGTCTCTTCCAGGAAGTATACTGTAGACACAGGGGAACCATCACAATCTAGTGACTGTGATAAGATACTTTGTACGTTGGACATAATCTTACGATTTTACCTGTCATTTTCTTAGATACTTTGCCATGGAGGCCCAAGGTGGTGGGCTTTCTATAACCCAAACACTTATGTAGGCAATACATATCTATCTATAAATACATTTTACTTTCCCCTCCATGCATACTTGGGATCACAACCTCCCTATACCATCTAATAACAGCTCAGCATGCCTGTCTATGTGTCACCATCTCCTGCATTTCGGTTGATATTATTCACAATCCACCACATTTATCATATCGTTCCCAGTTATTTACATGCACATACTGTACATATGATGCTTTCTTTTAATGTGGGTATTGGTCAGTCCAGGTACTTGTCGTTTGAAACAGGAGTGGTCTTCTTAACCCCTGGGGGTTTGAATGAGTGTTGGGTGAGGGTTGTGAGACTGTCCTATCTCCAGGCCGTGGACAACTTTATTTCTAGCTGTGTTTATAGCCTTCTGATCTTTATGACTCCACCAGAGCACAGGCAATGAAATGATCAAAGTTCAGAGGAAGTTAAAATGGCACCTTGTACAATAAACACATTTTTTGTAACCCTGATTACATACAGTAAGTTGAAATTGTGAAATGCCAAAAGACTTTTGTTGATTCATATCTCTCTCCAATTCTTGCTTGACAGGGAGTATGGGACGATTGACGATGTGGACATCGACCTGCAAATCAACATCAGTTTCTTGGACGTGAGTTGCCTTACCTCTCTCTACTGTATCATCCACATCATTTTCCTTATTAGTGGTAAAATCCCAAATGCTTCTGTGTGTATCTGCTTCCCCTCAGGAGGAGGTTGCGACCGCCTGGAAGGTGATCCGCACCGAGCCCATCGTGCTTCGCCTCCGCTTCTCCCTCTCCCAGTACCTGGATGGACCTGGTGAGCGCCAAACGGCCTTTCTGTTCTCCCTCAGTAAAACCATAACTCTGCCATAACTCTGCTCCTTCACCACTTCAGAGTCACGCGGCTTCGAAGTCAACAGCTGACGTCTGCTTCTGCTTTGTCTGCAGAGCCGTCGGTGGAAGTGTTCCAGCCGTCCAATAAGGAGGGCTTCAGCCTGGGACTCCAGCTCAAAAAGTGAGCCCCTATAATGACCCTCCACACACAGGTCTGAGCACCATGCCACTGTTAATAGCCAAGTGAAGCATGGATACCATAATGACTTTCTGAATCATCAACACTTGGTGCGCATTTGCTCCATCCAGCTAAACTTTTCAATTAATTTTAGCATGTGGTGGCTACTAGCTGAAGTGGAAGTTTCAGTTAGATATACAATACATTGTAAATGGTAATTGTGAGTTTAATTACTGGTAATTTGCAGGAGTAGATAATAACTATTTTTGTATATTCTTTTTTGTATTCACTGTGTTTTTTCTGTATATTGAATAGCTAATAATTTCATTTTGTATTGTTTTGACCACTTCCTTGCTTTTGAAAATGCAAACCCAAACTGTAATGAAGATAACACATTAGATTATTTAATATGTTTAGGGAATATATGTATCCCTTAAGAATTGTACAGATTCATTACTTCTGTGGGTAAGGATTTTGGACATTTGTAAAACACTCTGTCTCATCCTGCCTCATTCTCCCAGAATCCTCAGCATGTTCACATCACAGCAGTGGAAACACCTGAGCAATGAGTTCCTGAAGGCGCAGCAGGAGAAGAGGCACAGCTGGTTCAAGGCTGGGGGCACCATCAAGAAGTTTCGTGCTGGACTCAGCATCTTCTCCCCCATACCAAAGTATTACCTCAACTGCACACTTTACAACTACAATGGCTGTTATCATATACTGTACATGTATATAATTACAACATTCTGTAATCTTTTCCAGATATTACTAAGAAATAGAGATTCTAGATCTGTTGTTCTTATTATATGACAGAACTACTGTTACAATTAGATGCATTGTATAATAATGTAGTACACAGTATTAGCCATTACTACAGCAGTAGAGATGGTGGTTTCAATGTAACAGTCATAATCTGAAGCACTTTCTAAAGATGTAGTTCCTATTGTTGTGCTACTACAATGAGTACTCATTGCATCATCAGTTCTAGAATTCTTATACAATACATGTTGTATTATGTCACAGAATTGATGCTGTGATAATTAATTGTTGTTGCCCATTTTCCTGGTAGTAAATGGGCCTGGATATAGTGGTATCTACTGGAAAAATATGGTTTAACCCTTTGAAGACTAGGTTTTATGGAATGTTATTTTTTCTTTCAAAATTCTAAATCATTGTTCTAAGACTCCATTGCTTTTAATTATCAGTGGTCATTGTTACATCAGCATTAAAATGTTCAGTTAAGAACATTCTAATTGCTTATTTCTGCTTCATTCTAATCACTTATTACACCTTAAAGGGTTAACCATGTGATTAGAATGTTATTTACCAAACATTCTAATGCTGATGTAACAATTGCTACTGGTAGTTGAAAACAATGGAGTTGTAGAAACACTGACATATAGTTTTTGAAAACATTCCAAAAAAAAAAACCTACTCTTCTAAGGGTTTGAAAGCCTAAAACTAAAATACGGACCATGCATGTCTCCTGTCTCTGGCCCTCGTCCAGATCGCCCAGTTTCCCCCTGATCCAGGACCCGGGTCTGAAGGGGAAGCTGGCCGTGCCGGAGCTGCGGGTCACCCGGCTCATGAACCGCTCCATCTCCTGTACCGTGAAGAACCCCAAGGGGGAGCTCTTCAGCTACCCCCCCAACAGCCAGGTAAGCCCTGCCCTGCCCTGTTCCATCCCACCTCCGCTCCTCCCCCAAAATATGAGCAAAAACTAGAATTAGCGTTTTGTTCTCCATCCCACATTTATGGGCAGCAAAGACTGCAGGCTAGTTTTATTCTCAGAAATACTATCTGTACTCTGCATGTGTTTTTGCAGTATAATTATTATTAAAGCTGACATCAGGATATTACAGTTTCCAAGAGTGGTTTTTAATTTTGATAAAACACATATTGTGTATATTGTATATTAAATCTACAAAACCGAACATAAATGCAATAAGACGCCTGCCTGCCGCTCCTTCTCAATTCAGTACTCGTATCTCCCGCAACCTTCCCTTCCCTCCTGGGCTACATTGCTGGCACCCTTTTCCCATAATGCTTTGTCTTCACTTGACCCATCAGACTGTGGCTGTCCCTGCGGCCAGGCCTCCGGCGCAGATTACCACGAAGCAGCTGATTGAATTGTTTTTTTCATCCCAGGCGGGAGGCCACTGCAAGAATATTCCTACCTTGGAGTATGGCTTCTTAGTGCAGGTAAGCTCCCGGTTAGTCAAGCATGCTCCGCGGTGTAATTTATCCACCTACCTAATGCCCAAATGACTGCGCTTTTACTGTTTGTGTCCTGGTGGCATAGGCTTTGTCTTTACAGGCAAAGCACAGTATGGTGGAGCTGTAAATAATTGATAGTATTATAATCAAATTTCCATACATGGCTTAGTAGAGTGTCTTGCACATTTATCTTGTATATTTATTGTTACTGAATACACTGTAAAAGTACAATTTTTTGTGGTATTACAACATTGTGTTCCAAAAAGTAACTATATTTGATAATATAATACTATACTTATATTACCTATTGCAGAATTTTCAGAATTATTGCATTGCCATGAAATGTTCAGAATAATAGACCATGGAAATGTGAAGTAAATTTTGCACCCAAATAAGGAATTCCGATTCCATCACCTTGTCAGACTAAGGGGGAAATGAATAGGGGTAGAAAATTATTGATGCCAGCTCCGACACAAGCACTGACTATTTTTCTCAAGATCTTTGGATTTACTATGGATGTCTTTACTTGTTGAAGTTGTATGTAAGAGTTTTGAAGCCTGAATATATTTATTTTTACCAGATTGTGTTGATAACACACATAATTAATTAATCCTGCGTCGTTTCTCATAGTTAAAGGACGAAATGATTGGTAAATGGGAACCAAAATCATATTAATTTTATCCATAAGTGAAAAAAAATAGAACTGAAAGTAAACGGGAACCACCAAAATTCTTCAGTAATCAATTGCGCAGAATAAAAAGGGCTTCCTGTTATATATATTATATCCACAAGGTGGTGCAAGAAGGGCACTGTATTGCAATAATAATTAAAATTATATAATATTAAAATGTTAATTTTAACAGTTCTATCCAAGGAATATTTGAGTTCCATACCTAAATCTGGCCAGCCAGTAAAAGGAACCAGTTACAGTTGTCTAGCTAATGTATAGTGGATCACGTGTTTAAACATATATAGTTGGGTTCATGGTGGACAAAAAATTATAATTGTATTTCATGTAAAGTTCCCCATTCAAGGTCAAGTCAAGTCAACTCAATCATTACTATCCCTGTGGAAAATCTGTTCTGCAGACAAGGTCAATAAAACAAATAAACAATTCTGGCATAAGGGGACAACATGAACAAAAGAAACATTTGAAATTCATCCCTTGCCATAACTGATCACATTTCATCCATTTTAAATGAGAGCAGGGGAGGAATCTGGAAAAAGGTGAATTCAGAAAGCTTTACCTCCTGGAACGCAGCCATTGTAAGCCAAAGCTCGGACCCCCTCCCCCGAGGGAAAGTGGAGAGACTGCGAGGAAAAAGGTCACTTTTCTTCCCGACAGATAATGAAATACTCGGAGCAGCGGATCCCCACGCTGAACGAATACTGCGTGGTGTGCGACGAGCAGCACGTCTTTCAGAACGGCTCCATGCTCAAGGTACAAAGCGCCGCGCGAAACGCGATACAGAGGCACTGACTGCAAAGACGCGAAGCTGAAATGAATGCGTGTCATCAAAGCGCGATTGCGCTCAGCGATGGTGTTATCTTTCACGGAGCGCTAGGTTTTGAATACATTAGACCCTAAAGTTATGGTAATCTCGCCTCCTTTTTTATTTGGTACAAAACCGTAGACAAAATATGAGCAGAGGAAAATGAAATCTGAAGAAGATGCGAGCTGAAAGCCGTTAGTGCCCTGCATATACATGAAATATGAATATTTTTATGCCCCGTGGTTTGGTATGGAATACAGACCTTTCCAGAGCCAACTGTGGCCAATAGCACTGCAGGGTTATGAATAATTGACAACTGTATCACCCAGGCAAGAGAGGATGTCAGTAGGCTTAATAACTGAAGTTGCAGGAATGACGACCACTATTGGGAATTTTAAACAGGATTAAAAAGGAAATTTAATGCACTTTAATTACCTGGATGATTGTCACCCAAAATGAAGCACTCCTGAAATGGATAGTAAACACTACTTGTTTCACCACTTGTGTTTGTGTGTACGTGTATTGTGTGTGTGTGTGTGTGTGTGTTTGTACGTATGTATGTGTGTAACTGTGTGTGTCTCCCTCTGTCCATGTGTTTGCAGCCGGCAGTGTGTACCAGGGAGCTGTGTGTGTTTTCCTTTTACACGCTGGGAGTGATGTCAGGAGCAGCCGAGGAAGTGGCCACTGGAGCAGAGGTGATGATCTCTCTCTCTCTCTCTCTCTCTCTCTCTCTCACACACACACACACACACAACTAGATTCAATCAAAGCATTTAGCCTTTGAAGGCATGATAAGGGAGTTATATCAATCCAGACTTAAGTGTTTTTGGATTCAAGAGGCCTAGATGTAGCTTACTGTAGCTTGAGTCTAGTTTAAGCAGTTATCCTTAAGTAATTTCTTCCTGAAGATCACACCGCAATAGCAGACAGGCTGTGTAGGCTACTGTGAGTGCAAGTGTCTTCATTCCGGCCCAAGCATTCTGTGATGCCTAGTGGCACTGCATAATAATATACTTTATTATCTTTCACCCAAGTTTCTTTCATATATACAGTGTACTGTTTGTGTTGAGCATGTGTTTGCTTACTGATGGTTCTCAGGTGGTGGATCTGCTGGTTGCCATGTGCAGGGCAGCTCTGGAATCCCCCCGCAAAAGCATCATCTTTGAACCCTACCCTTCTGTGGTCGACCCCAACGACCCCAAGACCCTGGCCTTCAACCCCAAGGTGTGGAGTTCATTGCCTTCCTTTTGCTATACCAGCATTGTATTTTTTAAACTGCAACATTTTGAAGTATACTACAACTCTAATGTTTAAGTCAGATAAATTTCAAATGTGTTCTGAGATCAGTTCATAATTTGATTGACTGTAAGGAAAATATCACAAAGCCCTTTAACAGTAAGAGGCATGCAACTCTTCCACTCTTCTTTGGCTGCAGAAGAAGAACTATGAGAGGCTTCAGAAAGCTTTGGACAGTGTCATGTCCATCCGGGAGATGACACAGGTAAGAAACATAAGGAGGATGCACATACTCCACTGTACATCAGTAAATACAGCTCCCATCTCACAATGAACCAGGCATATCGGAAAATAATATATACCGAATGTACACAAAATTAAGATGAATAGAGCTTCAAAGATGATGATCATTCCTCTGACTGGCTCTTGAGGTTGTACAATTATTTAGTTTTTTTGCCGTGGTGACAAATCAGTGAGTAATATATGTGTGCATTTTTGACAGGGGTCATATTTGGAGATAAAGAAACAGATGGACAAGCTGGATCCTCTGGCACACCCCCTGCTGCAGTGGTGAGGAAAGGACTGTGCCTCAGCCGAGCCTGCTCTTCTACACGGCTGTGTCTCTCTGAAGGACTCTTCTCACTCTCCTCTCTCTCTTCCAGGATCATTTCCAGCAACAGGTCTCACATTGTCAAGCTTCCGCTGAGCAGGGTAGGTCAGGCCCCTCGTGGTCGTGTCTACTGCTACATAAATGGAGTCTGACTCAGGAGAGTCTCGAAAAATGATCTCAACAAGAATTTTAGTCTTATGTTTAGACTTAAAATTTTATTTCTATTACTTTTTCTAAATAAGACAAAAAGATGAGGTGCCTATAAGGTGCGACAGTTATACTCATTTTAAGATTTGCCAGTTTCACTTGTCAAGAATAAGTAACTTAAAACAAGCCAATATTTTGCACCCAGGAGAAAAATAAAAAGTCTTCAAGTCTCATTGCAAGATAGACGCTTGTTAAGACCGATTTCTGCAGTGCTGTCACGATCATCTCATCTGAGGGTGTTGGAGATGAACTAGCCTCCGGCTGACACCTGGAACGTTGGTTGAGTAAATTTTGCCGTCCTGCCAGCGGGTTCAGCTGAGTAATTGTGACCCCGGCCAGAGAGGAAGGCCAGAGGCCCGCGGGTTTTCGGCGGACGCCCCCGAATGTTCTGCTTCCGTTTGCACTGGTCCTGTAGGTCGCCCTCTCTGTCTGGGCAGCCCCCCCACACCCCCTTTAATTTTGTTCAGTGTCTCACTGGGTTTCTCTTCATTCTCTCTCTCTTTTGCCTTCTCTTTCTCTCTCTCTCTCCACCCTCCCGTTTCCACAGCAACTGAAGTTCATGCACACGTCCCACCAGTTCCTCCTGCTCAGCAGCCCCCCAGCCAAGGAAGCCCGCTTCCGCACCGCCAAGAAGCTCTACGGCAGCACCTTCGCCTTCCAGTGAGTCCCCCCCCCCCACCCCCACCATGCAGCCCCACCCACTGCTATGGTAGCGCAGCGAAATGGGGGTGGCCATCAGACGTCGCCGAACGCTGAGGCTCTCCATCCGTTGCCCGGGGGTCGTCGGGGTCGCGAGGGCGGGAACGCAGGGGCGGCGCGCTGCAGCTTTTGTCTGCGTCCATTGGCCGGGAACTAATCAGGAGCTTAAATGTTGCCTCCGAGCGAGGGAGACTGGCATGGTCTCCCCAGAGAATTTATTTTACACTCCGTGTCTATTCTTATGAATACTGACCCTGTTAAAAATAACAACGAAACAGTCATTTTGACCTCAGCTCTTTATTTTAAGAATAATAGAGAGTGGAAAAAAAAGATGGGTATACTTGAGTCCCAGCGGGCTGGCTTTTTATATAATCCACTGCTTATTTTCTCTAAATAGCCTGGGAGATAGCAGAACCAGGTGACTCTGGGCAGCGTTCGCTTGTGGTCGGTTGCTTTGTACCCAGCAGCCTCAGCCGTCGTCCGACACAGGGCCTCCCAGGTTGGCCAGATAAACGGCAGTTACATTCCTGATCAAAGAGGGTGCTGGGTCATTCCCACAAAAGGCCAGATTTCCCAGAAATCAACAGCGGCCTTGGTTATTTGCGGTTGCTTTGCTCTTGTCCTGTTTTGTAGCTGATAGAGTTGTTTGCTTGTGCAAGGATGAGAATAAGAGCTAGACTAAATTTGCTTCTGTCCTTAAATTTGACTAACACAAACACAGTTTGGTGAGTTAATGTTGGCCGTTGCTAAACTCGCCAAACTGTGTCTGTGAAGAAAAAAACAAACAATCAAACCGACGATTACATTTAATTGTGAGTTACAGTTATGAGAAAACGTTGATTGAATCCAGGCCTGTGAAAACAAACAGATAACATTTGTGCCCTTCCTGTGTACAACAGCAGCTGTAGGCCTCAGACGAAGTCTCGGTCACACATGATGCCGCGTGTTAAGGAACTGTTTGTTCTGTGTTCACAGCTCTCCTTATTCTCTTTCTCTCTCTCCACACTGCTCTAGTGGGTCCCACATAGAGAACTGGCACTCCATTCTGAGAAATGGACTAGTCAATGCCTCTTATACCAAACTGCAGGTATGTAGCACTCGCAGTTAGCACAAATGAGACGCATGCACTCTTGGACAGAGCCTGTCTTCCTACCTCAGGCCTGCTGTCCAGCTGATCCATTTTGACAGCAACGGATGCCACGTTCCTCCTCGGGTCGTTTGTTATTTTTCCTTTTTTGTTTTTGAATCGGACAGACACACCGGTAACCGCCCAGCTTGTGTCTGGCGCTGGCCCTTCCCGCACTGACGGCAGTGGACGCCGCGGCTCTCCCTGTCCGCGGAGGACGGAGGCCGCGGTGTTCACTGGGTTGCCGGGGTTACCTGTCGGTCTCGCCGACGGCAAAGGTGGACCACTAAGAGCTGCAAACACACCGTGCGCCCCGAATCCCTCGGTTTGTAGGGCCTCTTCTGCTTCGTCCTCTGGTCTCGACTTTAGAGGATCTCATAGCGAATAGGGCCTCAGCTTTTGCCAGCATCCCGGTTCCTAGGTTTTCAGTGACAAGGGGGTTATTATTGGACAAATGGTAGCAGTATTCCCAAAAGAAGACTACTGACCAGACTAGTCTGTAAACAAACTAGCATACGTGTACTTGTGTTCTCTTTCTTAATTTTATATTCTTTCGTACAATGAATCATGAGTCTTCCTTTGTTTGTCTATGTGGAGTGGACACGTGTACACACCCTAATACTCATGTCAATACTCTTGACAAAGTTTGGTCTTCTCGCTACCCTGTCTCTATAATTGCAAACATAACTACATTTTATGTAGTGATATTTTCTTGGGAAAACTAATATTTGCACCATTTTTGTATAAACATTGAGATAATTGGATCACTGTCTTGCTGAAAGATTTGTGGCCAAGTTTGAGCTCCCTGGACCAAGGTTTTTGGCCAAAATGTCTTCTTACTTGCTGAAGTTCATGATTCCATTGACTTGAACAAGAGCCCCTAGGTTCAGTAGATGTCAGCCCCATAACATCAAAGATCCACCATCATATCTCACCAGGCATGGTGTTCTTTTTTTTAAGTAATTTCTTTCTTTCAAAGAATATAACTTTCCTTTTTTGAGCATACAAAATAGCTCATCCCTTTTTTTTATACAGCCTTCTCTGCTCATTCTTATCAAGGGTGTAAATAATTTTGAAAGGCACTGTAATTGATCTGATCATCTCAACAATTGATTAGAGTTGTGTGATTGTGAAATTCAGTGTTTCATTATAGAAGTTCTATAATGCGGTGTAAATTGCAGTGGAACCTTAGTATCCTGTTAATGAGAATGAAAGAAGAGACGGTTTTTGTCCTTGGGTTGCAGAGCATTAATTTACCCTTGTCATAATCAACAGTGTTTGGATTAAATCCAAGATAAATAACCGTGTGAATACACTGGAGCTAAATCCCACGCCACTGTACTGAAGTCACACCCCCAACTTGCATTGTTCTCATAGGCAAAGCTGTTAACCCTTTAAAGTGTAAGATCACAAATATGCAATTAGAATGTTCTTAACTGAACATTCTAATGCTGATGTAACAATAACTACTGGTAACTGAAAGCAATGGAGTTCTAGACCACTGACTTAGAATTCTGAAAAAAAAAATCCAAGAAACCTACTCTTCAAAGCTATTAATTTGTCCCCCCCCGGCAGGTCCTTCTTCTGGCACCATTTCTTCTGGAGTCAGGCTCTAGGACACAAACATTTCAGAGCTTTGTTTTCTTGTCCTGCCTGTCACCCTACACCAGCATTTCACACCATCGGGTACTCTCATTTCTCTGTTTTTGGCTTTCAACTTTCATCTGAAAATGGTCACCTCCCCTCCTTTCCACCCCATGGTTCTATAGATCAAATATAGGCCATGGCACCTTACCTTTCACCTTAACCTACATCTTCTCTCCATCTTCTACCCTCCACCCATTCCTTAAAACTTCTCCCCCCGTTCACCGTGAGTGTCTTTGCTTGTCCATAGTGCCTTGCTAGATTTAAGGTTCCGGTTTTAGACAATAAGATGTTCCTATTGCAAGAAGATCCCCTTAAACAGGCTCTCTGTTTGGTCTTCATCCTTGTGTGTGGTCATTTCCTGTCCTCTCCAGGCTTTCCCTTCATCCATCTCCCCTGGTTTTATGGCTCATCGGTTTCCCGGGATTCAATTACCCTCAGACACTCGCCTGTCCGATGCTTGTTACAGAAAATCATAATCATTGCAAGGTGTTCCCTGGCATCATAACCGACTCAATGATATGACTGCTGATGGCGCCAAAGGCAGAGTCAGATGGAAATGTGTCCTAGTAGAGCCACTGTAGTTTTTGACGAACGGCTAATTGCAGTTCCGGAAGGCGATACTTGATGCGCGCAGGCTCCGCCTCTTCCTCTGTGTACGTCTGAGTCTGTCTCCTTTCACTCTGAGTGATTCTCCCCTCCCCCCCTGCTCTTTTGGAACGCAAGCTACACGGGGCAGCGTACGGGAAGGGCATCTATCTGAGCCCCATCTCCAGCATTTCCTTTGGATATTCAGGTAGGGACACGGCCCGATCGCCCTCTGTTAACCCTTTGCGGTCTCTAGCCCTCACTGCTCATGCGCTCAGCCGACGCCACCGCCACGGGCGTGGGTAACTGTCCCTGCTTAGTGCTGCTGAAAGTGTGTGTGTGCATGTGTGTGTGTGTGGGCGAATGTGTGTGTACGTGTGTGTATGTGTGTGTGTGTGTGTGTGTGTGTGCATGCGTGTGTGTGTGTGCATGTGTGTGTGTATGGGCGAATGTGTGTGTATGTGTGTGTGTGTGTGTGTCTGTGTTTGTGTGCTGGGGTGAATGTGTGTGTGTGCATGTGTGTGTGTGGGCGAATGTGTGTGTGTGTGTGTGTGTGCATGCGTGTGTGTGTGTGTGTCTGTGTTTGTGTGCTGGGGCGAATGTGTGTGTGTGTGTGCACGCCCGACTGTGAGTGTGTGTGCGTGTGTGTATGTGTGTGTGCTCAGCTCGGACAGCTGAAGAGGGAGAGTGCGATGCTGTCGGCTGTGTGTCTTTTCTCATATTTGTGTCTGGCTCTTGGTGCTGGTCACTGGTCTGTGACTCTTTCATTGGGGTTCTCTGGCCCGCTGCCAGAGGGCATCAAAGCCTGCCCAGCGGTGCATGCCAGGCATGCCAGGCACCTTGGCTGCCGCTGCTGAGGTTTATATGGGGAGCGGAGCTGGAGTCAGGCATCGGGGGAAGTGGGGGGGGGGGGGGGGGGCACTGCAGCAGGCGCTTGTGCAGTATAGTCTGTGAACCTGTGTGCCAGTGCTGGTCTGCCACACAGCAGGCACGCAGCGTGGTGACAGCTGACATGACAGTGTGTAGACAGTGTGTATCAGTGTGGCCGTGTAGTATGTATAATGGTGGTGTGTAAGTGCAGGTGTGCAGTGTGTACGATGGTGCTGTGTAACCGCACGGGTGTACTGTGTGCAATGTAGATGTGTAAGTGCTGGTGTGTAGTGTGTGCAATGTTGGTGTGTAAGTACTGGTGTGTAGCAAAGCAGCAGTCTAACGCAAAGCATGGTGTGTATTACTGCACAGGCACTGTGAGGAAGATCCTGTGCGTCCATGAAGGTTTGTGTTATGGTGGACAGTGTGTGACACTGCCGGTCCGCGGAGACAGATTAACCTTGCTTTTGTTTCACCTGGTCACTATGGCAACGTGTGCTGTGTGTCTAGGGATGGGGAAGGGACAACATCGCATGCCAACCAAAGACGAGCTGGTCCAGCGTTATAACCGCATGAACACCATTCCACAGGTACTGCACATTGTAGCATACTCCTGCACCACTCAACAATATAACTGATATAGCATTGATTTTCAGACTTTCCTTATCCATGTGCTATTTATTTGAGGACGGGAACAATTTGTATCGCAGTAACCCAGGGTATTTTATATGGTAGAATGGATAAATAAATAACCTATTGTGCTGTTTTTTTCTGACAAAATGCTGCGAAACCAGATTTGGCCATAGTGCACTGTGCTGGGTACCAGTATGTTTATGAGCTTCTGTTAAAATCTGTCTTTCTGTGCAACTTGGTCTTTTCCCAGAGCCGTCCAATACAGTCCAGGTTTCTTCAGAGCCGGAATTTAAACTGCATCGCTCTGTGTGAAGGTAAACGATCTGAACTAAAAGTCTAATGTTGTAGATCAGTTAACAAAAATAGAAAAATGAACACAGTGCATCCTGATCAATTCTCGTCAAGATACGTGAAGCAATCCATAGGGTGGCCAACTCTTGAGCGTTATACAAGTCCTCTGTGTGGATAGTGATCCACTGCCACAGTGCCTTCCGAGCTATGATCCTTTCTCTGCTTGTCACTCTCCCTGTTTTTTTACCTGTCTGAATAAAGCAAAAAAAATACAAAAGGTGGGAACATGCTGCTCTCGGCCCCCCTCCCCCCCAAAAAAACAACAAAAAAAAACAATGTGAGGCTGCCATGAGTGGTGTAATCACTTATACTTTCCCACAGTAATAACATCTAAGGACCTGCAGAAGCACGGGAACATTTGGGTGTGCCCTGTGTCTGACCACGTCTGCACGCGGTTCTTCTTTGTGTGAGTACAGCGTCGCCGCTGGTTTCCTGCTTCCAGACACCACTCTAAAAATCTTCCTGGAAGAAAGCTGCATGCGTTCCCCCTGATCCGTCTGCTTGTCCGTTTGTCTTCCGTTCAGGTATGAGGACGGCCAGGTGGGAGACGCCAACATCAACACCCAAGAGCCCAAGATCCAGAAGGAGATCATGCGCGTCATTGGGACCCAGATTTACTCCAGCTGAGAGGATTCGGAGGAGACGACGCTCGTTTGTCCACCAGGGGGCACCGGGAGCACGCGCGTGGCCTGAGCCCGCTGGGCCGTTCGAGCCATAGCGCGGACGAAACGGCTCGATTTTCGCTGGCTTGAGGGGAGAGCGAGTGGAGCTTTCTGTCTGTTTCCTTTCACTCTCCTTCTCTTTTATTTCGCCCCTTCTATTTCTCATTCCGTCTTTGACAGCCCCTAATAGACGTTTTACCATCTGCCTTTCGAAAAGGCCCCGGGTGAATGATTGATAATGGACTTCCCTTCAGATGAAATGAGGTTGACAGGCAGAAATATCTCCCGTTGAAGCTGTCTGTTTAGGGAGACTCTAATGAGACTTTTAAATAGGATATTTGAAATCCCGTGGCCTACTCACGTTGGTCTCCCATTGAGAAGGAAGAACAGATAAGAACATTAAGCTCGATCCAGTCTGTACACTGGTCTGCTGTCCTGTTCACCTGACCTGACCTATCGACTCGCCAACCCCCTGCCTCCGAGACTCTGCCCAGTGCTCTCTCATCCCCCCCCCACCCCCCCCCCCAAGCCACTGTGCCATTTTACTCAACCTTTCATTTTACAGGCAGTGGCCGGTAAAACTGTCTTCGTCATTTCAAACGGCGGATGTCTGAAATTCACTATATTGGAAAATAATTCAGAATGATCCAGAATGCTTGTACGAGCCTGCCGTTGCTGGCCTGAGGATAATGGGGTGAACAAGCCTTTGTTTGTCATTTCATTACTTTTTTATGAGGGAGTGTTTTGGCGACCTTTGGTTCGTTTCATATTCCTTCGAGTCATTTAACGTGAGCGCAGATCTCAGGCGCGATCAGCCGTGTCCTAAGCACCGCTTTGCAGTTATTTTCCCTAAATTAAAGCTGATTTCCCTTTCCTGCTTGAATAAACACGGAGCTCCTTGAATACAGAATTGGAGCGGGCTCGCTCTGCATATAGCATAATCACGTCCCTTAAAGCAGCTCCTCACACGTGACACGAAGACGAAACTTATTCTGACTGCACAAGAACAAAGCGAGGTTATTTTCAGAGCGGGGCCTGTTCTTAATGGCTCATATAGGAGATACAGAATGTCACAGTAAAAACGTGTATACTTCCATTGTTTCTTCATTTATACCCCAAGGATCTTTCTGGATGGTTTCGGCAAAATTTACATACTCTGTCAAACTGGGCACCAGTCTCAACAGCTTTTCTTCCTCTGTGGAGGAATGAAAAAAAAATGGATAAACTAGAAGCTGTTTGCTGGATTCCCAACCAATTAGCATTAAAGTAGTTTGAAGGATTCCTATCCAATCAACACCGAGTTCCTCCACAGGCACCTGTATATTATAGTTATCCAGCCGGTATTTCCTTAAATGAGGGACCATGGGGCTATTTATCGGCATCTCTGATTGAAAACTCATTCCTAACAGAACTCTGGAGGTTTCTGAAGTGCTTTAATTCAAATCAGTTCTGTTTACCTTGGGGAATGACCGTCATGTATAATTTACCTAGTTAGTTATGCTCTAATGTGATTGATGGTTTGTATTTATGTTTGCGTGTTTTATACTTTCCATTGCACTATTGCAGAGTTTTCCACACTCAAAGAGACTTGTCTTATGAATGACTAAATGACATCACTTGGCAGCCATTTTGTGAGCTTGCTTGTGGTGGCCGGTACAACTTCAGAGAGGCATTAAAAAGAGTATGAAAGAGGTTTTGGATACCTTGAAGAATGTTTGGTGGATGGTAAGGCAAGAAAACAGTGTATTGCTTAGACAACAGGGAATCAAGAGAAACACTGACACCCAAACATATCTCTGCTTTCCTGATATACTTCCTTCCTGTCCCAATAGTTCACTTGGACCATCAGTGTCCACTGCTTTCCCAATGGTAATACTGTACTTTACGATTAATTATGTATCTGTTAAACAGTGGTTTCTTGTCTTTTTTCCTGTCAGTCTTGTGCTTGAATGAACGGGATTCAAATGTAATCCTGAAGGTTAAAGTAAAATAAATAAATAAATAAAATAAAGATTTTGCACAATTTTATACAATCTGTCCAACGTGTTTGATTTATTTTGATTGGTAAAAACTGTACTTGGGCTTCAGAGACTGAGGAAGGCATCTTTCTCTATGAATGCCTGAGTGACAAGACCCAAAGCTATGAACCTTTCTCTTTCTCATGCTAACATTTCGTTGTATATTTTTATGAAACAAGCCTGGCACTCCCCAATATTACAAAATAGGCCAAATAGCCCCCCCCAATAATATAGCACGGTGATTAGATATTATTGGGGGTATTTCATGATGTGATTGGGATTTACTGATCAATAAGCCTGGGTATTTGTCACAGAAGTTGCAGGTGCCACAGATTCTGTGACTTTCCTCCATTTTAGGGTTCTCTGTGATTTTTCGGCAGTTTTGGATGGTAACTGTCAACCTTACTGCAGCCAATGGTGTTTTTTTGTTGTTGTATAGGCCTAGGCATTTTAACAGTAGCATGTTGCCAAATGCTGGGAGAAAGTGCAATATTGTATACAGATTCTAGAATGTGCTGGGATCAAGATTGTTCTTGTCAGTTGTTGCTATCAGAGGTTTTTTCTGTTGTTTCCCACTGCTGTGGATGCTCAATTAACGTTAATAAATGAACGTTAGAAAAAGTTTTCTTCCACTTTTTTCAGTTTTGCATGATTTTCAACAACTTGGCCTTGACTTCAGCCAATACATTTTGTGACAAATACCCAGCTGAACTGATCAGTAATCTGTAGTCTCTGGGGCATGCCTCCAGAACCGCCTACAGGGTTGCAGTTTTCTGGGTCTAGGCATTTCAACCCCTTAAATATTCAAACTGAAGTTAGTGCCCGTCACTTACATCACAAAATCAAGTTACCATAGGAAAACAGCAGTATGCAGTATGTATTAAATCCTCTGTTGCTAATCCAACTATCTAATTCATTTCTGTTGTAGCATGGTAAGGGATAGCAGTACATTCCAGATACAGGTATTTGAAATATGTATTTGCATGTATGACATATTAACGGTTTCTAATGTCTCATTTATATAGTTTATACCTTATTGTGCCCCTTCAAAGAAACCTGTCCCTCCACCATTTTGACTTCAATAATCTGTCTCTGCTGTATGTGTGTGCGTGTTTGTGTGTGTGTGTGTGTCTGTGTGCGTGAGTGAGCACGAGTGTGTGTGTGTGCCTGTGCATTTGTGTGTTCACGAGCACATAACTCTTCCCACCCAATAAGACTTTTTCCCATTATCCTCTCTTGTTCTCAGAGTAGAGTAACATCATGGATAATGAGCTGTATTTATGTAGCATCTCATCTCTGTATCTCAAATTCAGGTAACTCACCTTAACCACCATCAATGTGTACTGCCCACCAGGGTGTTTCTCTGCAGCCATTTTGCATAAGAATGACTCACCATGGCGCAGCTGTAATGAAAAGGGAGAGGTTTATTAAATCAGTGAAAAAAAGCTAACTTACAAGGTTTTTTTTCAGGAGACTGGACAGCCTCCTACTATATATAATAAGTCCCACGGTACCTTTAATGGGTGCAGCAGGGAGGACTTAAATTTAATGTCTCTGTCAAAAGGTAATGACTCCTACAGCACAGTGTCCCGGTTTCTGAAATCTGGAACTGGGTATTTGTTTAATTCTCCATAAGGAAGTCTGCCCACTACTTGGTTTTCCAACCAAATGTAAAACCCTATGCTTCAGCTGTGAGGCAGAAATAAATGATACATACAGAACTGAATCATTTTGTTGTGAGAACAGAGTTGCTGCAGTAAGATTATGATCTGTGGGGATCTCTTGATCCAGGAGATCCAGAGATCCAGTCAGTGGCACCACACCAATGATCCACTGTGGGGAGCTCTGGTATAATTCATCAGCTGTCTCTGTTTTCCACCAACTCACAAAAACACAAGTACACAAGCATGTGTACACACAGGCTTATTATTTACACACATACGCACAGACCCACACTCTCTATACACATTGACACATAGGCATACTCTACACATACGAAAACAAATACCCATGCACACATGCTACACACACTTAAACAAGAATAGCACACACACAAATTAATATTTCAATGCACATACAGCCCTATACATGCACACAGACAAATACAAATGCAAACATCTGTACGCTCAACACAAGCAACCGCATGTAGTGTGCACAGGAGCTAAAAAAATGCACAGGAAACTGCTCATTTCACCTGATTGAGAAACAGCGACCCGGTGACTTGGGAGGAAAGGAGGGGGCTAAGGTAGAGACCAGGCCCCTCGGATACCGCGGCACGCCTTCTCCCCAGCTCGGTAATCACTGTGACCGTTTGATTCCGGCACAAAAGGGGCAATTAAAGGGAGTTGTTTAATCAGACGCGCTTTATTGAGCTCTGCTCTCTTAACTTGCAGCTCCAGCCTCCCGTCCTCGCCGTCTGCAGACAGCGCTGACAGAAAAGGTCGGCAGTTTAACTGAGCTTTAAGGGTCTCAGCCAAAAAAGACACGGCGTCCGTCCATGCCCATATTCAGCGAACGCCCCCTCCTCTTGCAAAAAAGATCACGATCCCTGATTATAAGCGTGGGTTTTTTTTTTGGAATGGGTCCAAAAGCCTGTATTTCTGTATGGGTCCAAAAGCCTGTATTCTAGAACTCCATTTCCATTACCAGTAGTGATTGTTACATCAGCATTAGAACGTTCAGTTAACAACATTCTAATCATGTATTAGTGATGTCACAAATTAAAAGGCTATAGAAAGTTCAGCCTAGACTGCTAATCTAATAGCCCCATTACAATTAAGGGCAGCACGTCCAACTCCTTGCGCCGAAAGAGGCGATTGATTTAAGAGTTGACCTTTTTCATTCATAATTTCTTCACAAGGCAGCTCATGTTTGTGTCCTCAGAGCAGGCCCAAGCACTGGGCTAAAACGGGGGGCTGTAGAATCTACGGAAACCAAAAAAAAAATGCACAGGGTCATTTCCGCCTTCCTCTTGAAGGAGAGGGCTGCAGAAAGAGACGTACAGCTTGTTAACAGCCGCAGACTGAAACCGAGCAGCACAAGGCCTAATGACCTGGGCGAAACCACATGAGGCCCGGCCCATAAACACAACAGCTGGGAGGGTAATGTTTTGAAACACGGAGGCTCTCTGTCCTCCTTCATTTCGGAGTGTGCCAGGAAAACGCGCCATATTCCGCAGATGAAAAGGGCTTGTCATTTACCCCCTAAGTCTTAATTATCGCTCTGAGTTTTCCTTTTGCTTCCCGCGGCCACATTCGCGCTGATATATGGATCCATCTGTACACTGTATAATTCCATTTTTGCTAAGTGGCACTTTCAACAATGGCTCCAATGATACGTCTTCTGCAAAAGTGACAGCCTCGCAAAGCGGATAAGAACAAAAGACGGTTCAAGGAAGGGAAAGTCGTGATTAAAATTCCCGAGGTGCCGAGCCTCAGCTATTTCACATCATCCGCACAATTCCAGTTCATCACGCCCGTCCTCTCTCTTTCGTCAATGTTTTAGTAATTTGTATTTGTTTCCTCGCTCGTTTATCCTTTTCCTCTGGGAAACCGCGGAAGTTATCCGGGTTTCGCGCGGAGCCCTGACAGGGAAAAAGCGGTCGATGCAAATTTCATTTGTTTATTTTGGATTACCTCTCATCTCGTCTGAGACGATCTAAAGTCATTACTTGTACCCTCATCACGGTCGCGGTGTCATCGTTTCAGCCCCTCCCCCCCCAAACTTAATAGCCGCATTCTCCAGAGTCCCCTGACCTACACGACCACGTCTCCACGCCGCCCGCATCAATCAGAAAGTCTAATCTGAGAGACGCAGCCGAGCCGCGTACCAACATCATATTTTTGATGACCTCCGGCGGCTCCACGACTACCCTCTGTATCAGTCTCTATCCATGATGTTACACCGTCAAAACAGAAACGAAAAGTTGCCATTTTGGGTCTTTTTTCAATCAATTTTGCATTTACGTTTTAGCCATTTTTACAGAAGCTCTTGTCCAGAGTGACTTACACGGATTACATTAAATCAAGTTATACAGGTGGATATTTACTGAAGAAATGCAGGTTAAGTATCTAACTCAAGGGTACAGCAGCGGAGCCTCACCTGAGAGTCGAATCCACACTGCCAGAGCTGCAAGCTCTGATCTCTAAATATTACGTCACACTGTCACCCATGTACCTTTCATTCAAAATTCTTGCACACTAGAAACCTGATACTTTGATAGACAGTCAGGCAGATGGCCATTTTACTATGTTTCTCGTTTCCTTCCTTCATAGAGCTATAGATCTGTCATTAGCTGTATCTCACACCATATTTGTGTCACAATAAAAACTGTCAATGTTAATTTGACATTTTTTATGTCATTTGGGGTGGTAGATCTACATTCCTGTGACATGCATTCACGACATAAACCAACAGCAAAAATGACATAAAAATGACAGTGAAAATTAAATATGAACATGGAAATACAAAACTACATTATAGCCCTGTTTTTAGGTTGTGTGCTGTGTTTCTATTTCACCTGAGGTCCTGACTAATACTGCACACCTTGGTACAGATGATACGAAATACATCTTCAGTACGACACAGAAGTGAGGACATTTTTATCATTTCTGAGGATGCGAGTGATTTTCACTTGTTCGTGGGAGTGCTGCAGGATGTTAGAGAACATCAATGGCAGGAGGAATGGGGGTATAAAAGCCAGTGTTTGGGGTACAGGTGGGGGACACCAAAAGCTCCCAGTACCTAAGAGGAAAGGAGACTTACTGCAGAGGATACTACATGGGAGGCCGGCAACAAACACATGGCTGGTCTGGGATTGATTCTGGTTTGAGACGGAGGAAGGGTGTTTGTTTTCTGATTGCCCTGAAACACTGCAGCATCTATTTGCGAACTGTGGCTGGAAGGGTGACCCCTGTGTTTTGTCTGCTGAAAGTGTTTTGTTTATGGCTGGAGGTGGTTGTTTCTTTTGAGGTGTACGTTGGGGGTTATGCACGGATTTCTACAGCGGCACATCATGGCTTTGCAGGACTGTCTGGAAGGGCAGGCACAATTTGCTGTTTGGACAACACACAGGAATAAGCATCAGGGATACAGGACCAAAGATGCCCGTGCAGCATGGTCTTAGGGGGGAATGTCTCTGTGCACTTAGGGCAGAGACGTGTTAAAAAATGAAGAACGATGCAGCAACACTTAACAGGAGGTGATGTATTGGGAGAGGCGTTTGTGTGGGTTGTGTGGGCTGTGGGCTGTGTGTTCTATTTATTTATTCATTTATTTTTGGGTTTGAAGGAAGGGGGTGGGACTGAGGGGAGTTACGATGGTAAATTATAAAGTATTTGTTATATAATAGTGAAGGCTTTTGTATGTTCAATGAAGGAACATCAAAGGGCTCTCTGTCTTACTGTCTCTCACTCTCTCTCTCTCTGATGCTCTCCATATAATTCCATTTCACTATTTTTTTCACATTCCTATCTCATATTGCATTTTGCATTGCTTTTTTCATAAAATGTTTTATTTGTGTTTTGTTTCCTTATGTATACAGTTCAATCTCAAATTTCATATAATCCAAAATACTTTATTGGTAATTATTGGTATAACAAGATGCATCACATGTTGCCAAAGCTCAGAAAAATGGCATACACAATTTAACATAATCACAGATCTAGTCATACAGTGTACTGAAAAATGCACTCATTTTTACATGAGTATGTATATCTTTTTATTGAATTTGGTGGTCACTGGTTGTCCCTCTGCTTATGGCAAGCTGTAACACAATTTGCTGCTAATGTAATACACTTTCTCTGTTCCACTCCTCTCTCCTCCCCCCTTCTTCCCCCTCCCTCTCTCTTCATCTGTCTGTTTCATAGCCACAGGTTCCGCTCCCTCTCTTTCTCACACACTGTTTATCTGTCTGCCTGTATCAGTTTTTCATAGTCATATGTTCCTCTGTCTCTCTCTCTCTCTTTCTCTCTCTCACACACACACACACACACACTGTTTATTTGTATCAGTTTTTCATAGCTACAGGTTTCTCAGTCTTTCTCTCTCTCCCAGCATGCTCTTCTCTCGCTGTCTCTGGGCCGTCTGCTTTGACACGCGGTGGCTCTGACCCCACAGGTGATTGGCGGCTGTGGGCCTCATTCATCCGCTTCCTCTCTGCGGTGCTTCAGTGGAAACATGAAGAGGGCTGTGCTAGCCTGCTCGTTTCCTGATAAAGAGCCAGGCCTGATTTATTCTCCACCATCCCTCAGACTCCTCCTTCTTCTGCTGCTCTTCCCTCCCCCCCCCCCCCCCCCCCCCCACTCTTTCTTTGCTAAATTTCCCTTGAGCTCCTAACTCTTATTTGTCCTCCCGGTGACTGTGGCTGAGGGATATGGGTTGTCTGTTTCCCTCCTGATAATGCTCACAAATTCAATTACCCCCCTCCTCCCCCCTCACTGACACCCCCATAATCTGACTAGCTCCTCCGCAACTGGTGTTGAATGTATGTGTGCGTATATGGCAAAGACAATCTCGGGCAAAACCACAGCATGCCGCAGACAGTCTCGGTTACCTTTCTCCTTTCTTCAGTCTCTCCTCAGTCTTTCTCCCTCCCTTTCTTTCTCTATTGCTTTTTCTCCATTATTCCCTCTCTGGCTGTCTGCCTCTCTCTCTCTTTCTCTCTCTATGCCTCTCTTTCTGCCTATGGTAGTTGCATGGGGTGGTCTTTTGTTGTAGGTTGTTTTTTTTTTGAAGTTCTGTAATTTCTGTGTTTGTACAATGAAACCCCTTCCCAATAAAGGGAGTTTTATAATCTAACCTCTTTCTCTCCACCGCTCTCTCTCTCTCTCTCTCTCTCTGTCTCGCTCTCTCCTGGGCGACTGGCTCAGAACGCAGTGACCTGAGCCGGAGTGACATTCAGGAAGAGCTCCCCTGCCTGCAGAGCTGACATTTCAGGCCAGCGCTTTGATGGTGCCTTTGAACGGAGATCTGTGGACGGAACAGCCAGGCTGTCTGGGAGCATGACGCATCCCCCACCCCACCCCCCCACCCCCCTCCACAGCCCGCGTCCAGAGCTCCTTCAAAGCCGTCCACATTGCCGTCTCCATGTGCCCCTGAACAGCTGCTCTTCAGGACGCTTCATTGCCCCCCCCCTGCCCGAATCCAGTGTGCCTTGCCTCGCCCTCCGGTAGCTCTGGACCCCTGGGAATGATGGAGTGAGCCAGAAATGAACCCCGAAAAAAAAAATCGCAATGCACCTAGCTTCTTTTGTGATGTCATCGCTCACTGTTGCCGTGGCACTCCAGGATTGCGTCACCCTTGATACCGGTGTGGGTCAAGTATTATATCTTTGCACCTTGACAGCGAGAGAGAGCAAGAGAGAGAAAGAGAGAGAGACAGAGAGAGAGAGAGAAAGGGGGGAAAGGAAAGAGAGAGATTGAAAAGAGAATGGCTAAATTAAAGGTAACTGGGACTGTCCGAGGCATGCTGTGCAGTTGTCTGTGATTGTCTTTGCCATATGCACTAATACATTCAACACCAATTGTGGAGGAGCTAGCTGAAGGGAGACATCCTATCACTTCCCACACTTGAGCTTAATTGGTCTGTGTCGGATATTCACCCATCATTTTAAGATGACAGTTTCCAACAGAAATATTTTGTTCTTTCGGGACCTCTCAGGCTGATTTGTCTCGATTACAGCAGACGGCTCGGGGAAGCTGTAACTCTCCGTGAGAGAGAGGGGCCTAACAGACAGCAGGGGAGGTCAGCCCCCCCACCGACACCCCTTTCACAACAGTAGACCGCTCGAAATCCCTCATCCCTACCGTTGTGGGACCTGGAAGCTTGCCAGAGACGGCGTATTGATCGACCGCAGGGGCAGCGGCTCACCTGCTAATTGAAAGGCTCTTCTGGCCCCTGCGTGGGGGCCGTAAAGCCGCAGCTACACTGCATTAAACGGCCCCCGCGACTTAGCTCTGCAAACCTGCGGGCGCTTCGACTCCCCGGAGTCCGCATATATGCATCTGTGTGCGTCGGTCTGACAAGGGGGTGGGGCAGGGAGCGGGTCTGGGTGGGGTGGGGTGAGGTCTGTCACCTGGAGGCGAAACCTTCCTCTGGTGACGGACCGTTTCTTATACGGGCAGGGAGGCGGGTGGGGGTGGGTGGAGGGGGGAAGCCTGATGAGGTTGTGCATTGGTGGATAATGTAATGCCCGCATCGCTTCTCGAGCACCTCTCTCCCGCCGCGCCCTTTACGTTTGCTCGCTCGCTCGCCTGAAGGGCACCCGCGGCGACGCGTCCCCGTCGTCCTCCGTAGAGCCCGTCAGGGCCAGGTTCCGGGGGGCCTCTCTCCGTCGATACCGAGCGGGAGGGAAGGTGCGGGACCTGGAGGGACGCCGGATCCCGGCGCCCCGCGGAGCGCTCCTCTGAAAGAGAGGTTAATTGGATTGTAATTAGAGCCAACGTGATTAATTGATAGCATCTATAAATTTCAATTTTCCTATTGTGGGCCGGACAAGCGAGAGTCAATGCGCGGTTGGAGGGAGAGAGGAGTGTAGGAGGCAGAACATCTTTCCCAGCTCTTTTGTGAGAGAGGGCCTTTATGTTATTGCCTTGCCGTGCTTTTATATAATGCTTTGCTTTGTTGCATACAATAATGGCTCCTCCGTGGGGCTAATTTGTCCGGGATTTACAGCAGTTGCACTCGAGAACTAAGATGCGAGGCTCTGTGGAGGTTGCATAAAGTGACTTGCAGGCCATGCTTCTGTGATTTCTCCATTTGATTCTCATGAACGGAATCCCGCCGTCCATTTTATGCCGTGCTTAGCAATATTAGTGTTGTGCTCGTTTGTTTTGTTTTATTGAAAATAAGGGCCTTAACTAGGGGCTACTGTCTGAGACCTCAGCAGGTGTAATTATATATTTAAGTGCAGGTGGGCAGTGAATACTTTACAGTGCCTCACTCTGGTAACACGTTGTAGTGCAGGCTCTAAATATTAATGAAATATCATTAAACTGGGTACATGTAGTGAGCATTAATTAATTCTATTGAAAAATTTTCTTTTTAAACTAAAAGCATTTTTAACCAAAAACCTATATATATATATATTTTTCGTCTTTCTCAATAGAAAAAAACTTAAAACAAATAAGTGTAGTAAAATTCTAGGTTTATCCAATGAGCATTTTTTTCAGTGTACCTATTCTAACATTGGCACTAAATACCCCTTGAATTATAAATCGTGAATGTTCATCAAGGATCTCTGATATAAATACAGCAATTCTGTATTTGACTGCTTTTTCGGGACCTGAACTAATTTTCAAAGGGTGAACAGTCTCTTTACTTCAGGACAGACACTGCAATAAATGTTAATAAGACTTTAATAATGCAACAATTAATGGTTAATTAAAGAAACCTTGGTATACATTCTGAGCATCATCTGCTTTGAGAGTTTTTTTTTTTGGTCAACATCAAGGCAAAGAGAAGTTTCTTAAATCGGTGAATTATTTATTTATGACACGAGTTTATAAAATTTTAATCTTCGGTGTCATAAGTCAACAGAAGCTCTGGCCTCGTTATTCAGTAACAAAGCGAAGCAGAAACATTGCATGCTCTGGGGCCGCTCTGTGCCTCGTTGGTACCGTCTGCGCGTTAATTGAAAGCGTAATGCCTGTGCAATGTCTGCTGGTGCCGGAGCAGAAGATTGCACTGAAGGTTGGGTTAAACCAGCCGCCGTACAGCACCTACCTGTCAGGCCCAGGCTCGGTCCAGAGGCCCTACGCCACAGCTGGAGCATTTTTTCTACCCTTCGCTAATGGCGCGTTTCTGCTTCCTTCTCACATTTTCTATCGAATAAAGCGGGGCTTTTTCGTTCCGAGCGCGAACCGCAAGCAAAGGAAGTGAAGGAGCTGGGAGCCGACGACGCTCTTGGCGCCCGGACACCGGCGTGGCTGTGAGCCGCCGAAATATCTGCAGCCGATGCCGAAGAGGCGGCGGAGCTTGAGACGCCGGGTACGTTTCCGCGGCCGCCTGGTGCCGCCACAGCATCGAAGGCGTGTGTATTTGCGTGCGCGTGTGTGCATGTGCATTTGTGCTTGTTGTGTGGGTAGTTGTCTGCTGTGTGTGTGCGTGTGTGTGCCTGTTTGTGTGTTCATTTGTGTGCATGTGTGTGTGTGCGTGTGCACGTTTGTGTGTGCATGTATGTCTCTGTGTGTGTAGTTGTGTGTGCGCGCACATGTGTGTGTGTGTGTGTGTGTATAGTATGTGTCTGTGTGTGCATTTGCGTGTGTGCATTTGCGTGTGCATATATGTGTCTGTGTGTGCAGTTGTGTGTGTGTGTTTGTGTGTGCGTGTGAACATGTGTGTATGTTTGTGTGCGTGTCTGTATGTGTACGTTAGTGAGTAAGGGGAAAGAGGTGAAATCCATCTGTCAGGATGATAAAGATGGGAGAAACAATGAGATTTTGTCCTGGGAGAGGCCAGCTCAGATAATGAAGGAAATCTGCCAATCAGATAAGGTTCCCCTGGCCAGTAGCCCCGCTCCATGCCCCCTCTTCCCAACACACCACTGCAGTAATAATTTCCCCTCAATGTCCTATCTTAAAACTCCGCCTCGACCATCGTCTGATTGGAGTAAAATCACCTGTGGCTCGCCGGTCAGTTCCTGGTGCCAAAGCTTCAAGACCACTCCCAAAATGAAGTTCAGGATCAAACAGAAGCAGCTCAGGCCCTTCATCAAATGCAAACTACAGTTCTACTGCGGCTTATTACAGCATCTCTGCCTTTGATGCCTTAAAATGATTCAGCAAGGGACCTTTGGATGGACACGACAACCATGTTTGGCAGGGGTGGGGGGAAGCTACTTTTTTTCCCCCCCCTCTATTGCCTCTGCCAGCACTACTGGAGTAACAAACGACTATACATCTGGTCTGAGCTTTGGCTCACTGTGTGACTCATTTCCTTTAAGCAGTCATTAGCCATTAACTGCAAACACAGCATGCATCCTTATCCTCTCCCTGAAAAGAAAACTTTCTACGATCCCTGATTTTGTTGTCCAAAGGCAAGGGCGGCCACACTGTTATAGCATGTCATGGAAGCCTTGGCTGCTGGTAGGCTACGAGGCTCTGAGCTTCAGGAAGAGGCCGGACCTGTCTGTCACCGAGCCGTCGCGAGGCAGGGAGGTGCAGCGGTGAACGTCAGGGGTCACAGAAATGGACGGAGATGAGAGGGATTGGGCGGGGAGGGCTTCTGTGACAGCGATGAGGGGGCGAGGAGAAAATGGCCAAAGTCAGCAACGGGGCTAAGGACGCACGCTTTGTTAGCAGTAAATGAGTCACGCTGGCTATGAGTTTGAGGCTATGAGTCACACAGCCATCCCAGGCTCAGAACATATATATCCTCATTTAATCAAATCAGTCAGATGAGAGCCCAAGTTCTCATTTGTACAAAATTGACAAACAAATTGGAGAGATAATGCAAGGGATCGTGTAGCCAATAGGCTGTATGGTAGACAATTAGGTGGGCAGTGTAGCGAGATAGTTTTTCTTAAATTTGACCAGGGCACTGGGTATTTACAAAATTAAAACATGCCAAGGGACCTATAATGACCACAGTGAGTCAGTATCTTGGTTTAATTTCTCACCCAAAGGACTACACCTTCTACGGTGCAGTACCTCAACAGGGCTCTGGGTCAACAATTGGTTTCAATTAGTCCAGAGGGAAGAATACCTCCTACTGGTTCGCTAACACTCCATCTACTCATTTTTCCACGAGGTGGGAGAAACCCTGGGGTTATCACATCTTTAGCAAAGAAAAATGGGGATGCAATAGATCAGCTAGGAAATAAGCTGGTTCTCCTACATCCGCTATTTTTTTATGATAACAAAACCAATGAATTTAAGGGGGCTTAAAAGCATACACGTACACACAGGCAGAAAGGTGAGGCCTAGAAGGTTGCATACTCCAAAAAAATGAAATAAAAACGGACTAGTCTAGAAACTTGGACTGGCTATTTTAAATCACACCCATATCGTGTACAAAGGTTGGAAATTTAATACATATAAAAAGCCCATCTTATTCCTCTAACAATAGTCACCCCCAAACCCCCAGGGAGAAACAATCACAGCCCATAGCAAGGCAGTTTTTAATAATTCTCACTGTTCCCGGCCTGCACAAAGAGAACCATAATCAGTTTTGCTTGAATGTACTTTGTCTAATTTATCAAACAACAGTAATTTCCTGCAGTGTGCAGATAATGACATATGATTTCAGAACCTCATTGAATTCTTGAGTTGCATCGACAAATAAGAAACACATGAATATAAATGGATTAAAAGCCCACACAAAAGTGCTATTTCATTATTTTGATGTCATTCATCAAAGTAACGTCATTACAGGTAATCTCCTGTGATCGCAAGAAAGCCCGCCGACAAATTGGGTTAAGCCATTCAGACGGTGTTTTCTTCATATATGGATTATCATTATACTCCGTTAGCTCCCGTAATTTCCCCAAATGCCAGCCCATGTAAAGACGCACACGCAGACACGCAGACACGAATCGGCCGACGCCACGCGCGCTCTCTGGCAGCCGGCGCACGGAAGCAATCCCTGCCGACGAGGCCGCGGCCGGGGCTAACGATCATCAATCACGCCTGATTCCCTCTTCGTCCAGATATTATTTGTTTTTTTTTTTTGATCTCGCCTTCGTCGCGATTGTTATTGCGGTTGATGCATTTCCTGACAGCTCGCGTTCTCCATTACAGGTTTGACAATTAACGCGCGGGAACGCAATTACGGTGACGACGCGTCTTAAACTGGGGGGCCGCGGACGCCGAACGCGTGCCGACAGGGCGTGCATTACGACGGTTCTCTCCGCTCTCTGCTTCGGCGAATCGGAGCCCGCCTCGGGGAGGGACGCGAGCGTGGCTAAACGATGCCGTCAGACACCTGCTGGCGTGGAGAGATTTTGAAATAATTAGACGGGTGGACGTATCGAATTTCTATTTCAAATTCAGACTTCTTTTCCTTTTTTGTTCTCGTCCTGAACGTACGTGTTTCCTTTGTCAATGGCGGAGAACCCGTAAGCTTTTTAGGTTTCATCCAGCCGACCATCAGGTAAATTTCTCAATTGTTTCGGCTATTGCTTACTTCTGGTTTCAAAGATAAAAATCAACTAAACAGAACGAAAAGCAACCATTATAAGGACAATGAATATAAGGCTGTATTTGACTGTTCTGGCCCTCCTCTGGCTTCTTGTTTCATATGCTCTACCCTCTGAAATTGTTCCCTCTCTCCTCTGGCCTGGCACTCCTTCTCTGCCGTTAATCTCTCTCCTCACGACTTCGCCCTGGCTCCGTCCCCCGCGCTCATGCTCAAGCCGTTTCTCGCAGCGACGTTCCTGAAGGCCGGGGACAGAGGCCCTGGCGCGGGTAAACACGGACGCCAGCCCGCATTTCACGGGCGGCTGCAGCGCTCGCGCGTCCTTCTCCGCTCCGCCTCCGGGGGGCTCCGGACACCCGCAGTCACGGACAGAGTCGCCAGGCTGGTGTTTGTGTCGGAGGGTTTCGTTCTGTCGTGCGTGTGGGCTGGGGGGAGCCGGGCTGGTGATGGGGGAGTGGGGAAGGGGGGGGGGGGGGGGGGGGGGGGGGGGGGGGTGGGGGGATTACACGAAGCTCCGCCCTCGCCCCCGTCCGAATCACACAGCCCTCTGGTCAAATCGCCCACGCACCAACACCAGTAATGAGAAAGGAGATACTGCACTGTAGGACAATCCTTGCGATTTATACACAGGGAGAAATATATTTTAAACCCTAATGACATTCCCGCCCGCATTCGACAGCCTCGACAACCCCCCAACTCCTTCCATCTGTCCCAGAAATCAAATTCGCGAGGAATTTAGATACCCATTTAAAAAAAGAAAAGGCTTTTTCATGGGCTTCTGAATCCAGAATGGGGGGCAGAGGGTTCACGTCTGCTTCATATAATCTTAGACTCGCTCAGAGCATTCTATTCACGGGAACTGCCCGGGCATTGCGTTTGACTGAAGAACGACCTTCTACACATGCAGTAATGCATAATTAAGTTATTACGACTTCCATCTCAGCAGTAGCAGCAGCCCACCCCCACCCCCCCCCCCCCCCACCTGCTCAAAAGAAATCTAGTTGCAATGCCCCCTCCCCGCAGAAAATGGATACATTTAGTTCTGCTCTGTACCTCATTGTCCTACAGTGCAGTATCTCCTTTCGCTGTGAATTTATGATACAAAACCTCACATCTGCATATGCTTTCAACAGGAAAAATATTCTAGATTTTCTTACTGATTCCTAGGCAGATGTTGATGAACAAATTCCTCCCGGATTGATCTTCCACAATGCTTCTTCAAGTTAATTAATTAGGAAAAAAAAGTGGGCAAAAACACAAAATTGATTTCTGCTGGAAATAGATTTTTTGCTATTTCCATTTTTCCTCTCCCTCTCTCTTTATAAAGAACACCTCCATCTGCGATTGTTCTATTTTCCATTTGATGAATTCAGCTCCCAGCAATTAGTATTCCTCGCAAACTGAAGGTGCCGTGGATACTCAGCATGGCCGTGTAAAAACTTACTGCACAAATGTCCCCTCTTTATCTAATTGTTAAGTACCTTTCACACTTGCCTTATAAATTAATAATGTCATTGCCAATGTCAGGGTGTTGCGGACATGAGCAGGGTTAAAGCTTAGTGACTTGTCTGTCCCAGGACGTAGAGACAAATCACACCTCCTTGCCTCCTCCAATGTCTTGTCCCTCTCCTTTTTCCCTCTCTCCTCTTCTCTTCTCCACTCCTCTCTCCCTTCTTCACATGAAAGCAGTCTGTTCTCTTTGTGCGAGAGTGTGGGGGGAGCAAGGTTAATTAGACAGAGGGCCAGAGAGAAGGGTATTTGATAATGAGAAGGAGCTGAGTAGAAACAGATGGCCTGGAATTGATTAACTTGAAGGAGAACTTCAAGGAACCCGCTGGACCAACCATTAGCGTCGACATATTCTAGGAGGGGTAAAACCCGGCTACGGTGCGGGAGGCAACGTAACCCCGCCGATTTCCTTAATGCGAGACCGTAACTTTGAAAGGGCAGAGGGATCGTGACCGTTCACTTCAGGGGGAGATCAAACAAAAGGAACCGACATTAGGTGGACTCGCCATGACTCACAATAATTGAGAGCAACCTCCATTACACGAGACCGCTGCGAGCTGATGGCGAGGGAGTCAGAGGAGGACCAGATGAAACAAGAAGAAAAGATGACAGAGAAGAGCTGACGTTAGGAAGAGCGGGAAAAGAAAACAACCACAGACCACCTACCATCTGTTCTCGTGATAGAAGAACAAAAATATTTCAAGAGTACAAAAAACATATAAAAATAGCGCCAGATATTGTAAAGGCGTGTAAATTGGTGCTCAACAGGCAGGACAACCATATGTGAATTTGAAAGGGATCCTTACCTGGGTAAATTCGATTGTGACTAACTGAAAAAAAAAATAAGGCGAGATGGAGCACACAGAGCTTTATGCTAAGCACACGATGCTTTTTCTCAGGTGAGTAACTATTGAACTTCCCTGGGTAAAGATTCATTTTGTATTCAAAAATGCACCCGTTCTTCACCACCCTGGTAATGGGCGAAATTTCAAAGTGTGGTACTGCGCTCAGCAGGAATAGTAAACATTGCTGAACAACATATCATTGTAACAGAATACTCTACGCTACAATTTGCATTAAACCTAAACAATGCAATCCACCCCCCCCTGCACCTCACGGGCCCCCCGAACCACTGAAGTACGCTCAGCGACTCCCTGCATTGGTTTCCTGAATCATGAAGTGGCCTGGCTGGCAGAGTACTGCACTGCAACTACCACTTCAGTCAGTACCCTGACACGGATCTCCCACTTACGGTGCAGCACAACCTGGTGCAAGGCTTAGATACAGGTGAAGCCGGACACTTTCTCTGGCAAGCACAGATCTCCCACTGTTCATTAACAATCAAGATCAGGTTCTATCAGATCAAGATTTAAGACCCATGCATTCACATTCCGCCTCTTATGTTAGCCATCTCCCTTGTTATTGACAAGCAGGCGTCACTCACAAGGATGCATGGATTATTTCCATTTAAATGAAAAGAGAGATGGGGTAGTCACCGGGACACAGACACAAACTGATGGATTTGGGATCATAACTGTATACAAAGAGATATGATTTAGCGTTGCTCTACAGGAAGAGAGATGTCTGCATGTAGCAGGCTGCCAGGCCCAACATGAAACAAAGCTACGAATTGGATTCAATTGCAAGTTGATAACTACTGTTAGGAAAATTGGTTTTGTTGTTCAATGAACTCACCGAAACGTGCTTAGAAACGTTAAAAATAGTTTAATAGAGCTGAGCAAAGGAAAGAATCTTCTCACACAGCTGGTCCTGAGGCTCAGTGCACAAACCACCCTAAACAGAGACCCCTGCCACAATCTTAGGGACAGTGACTGACATGCATCACATGGACCACCAAAAATTGTATAAACTTCTTACTTATTTGTTTATTTACATTGACTTAATTATGTATTATATGACTTTATTTGTCATTATCCTCAGCATCATTATCATTATTTTAGTCATTACTATTGATTTTCTGTTATGTATTTTATTTATCTTTTTTCCATTATTATTTTTCAGTCTCCAGTCAGGGAAACGTTCTTGTTTACATGTATGGCTACTGTAAATTTGTTTCTAGTCTTTGAAGTAAAGTGTTTTTCTTTATTTTTTTTTCTTTAATAGTGTATGCTCTGCCATGCCAATAATGCAAATTGAATTGAATTGAAATCGAAGCCAACAATTTATCTGAAAATAGAAGTGAAATGACAAATGCTGATTGCATAGCTACAGCGCTGCACATGTGCATATTTTGCTTAATCATGCTCCCAAGTGAACTGGTATATTTTTCTTGGCAAATTGGAAGGCCGTATCATATTTATAAGTGCTAATTGCCACCAACTCTGCTATCGATTTGGGAGAGCACAGAGAAGCATGTGCTCTAATTCGAAGCATGTGAATTCAGAAATGGCTTCTTATGACATCTTATAAATTTGCAGGTAAGGTTTGCACAGACAGGAGTTGGAGGAAGACACTTCATGTGCAGCATAACAGGCAAACTTGTGGACACCTAATTTGACCAGTGGGGTCAATGCATGGTGCACAATGAAACAATTATCTTGGCTGACTGAAATTCTCCCATGCCTGAGCGATGCTAGAACCAATGGCTGTCAACTTGCGGTGGTCCTGGCCGCAGTTGTCAAAGTTATAGCCTGAATTCGATACCAGACCCTAGAGACTACTCATTTCTACTGCAGATGGAATTTACAAAACCAACCTAAGCCACACACGAACGATGCTTACCCAGTGAATTAATTCACCTCACAAAACTAATGAAGAATAGTTATGGGTTTCTTTCACATATTGTTTTTTTGTTCCTGAAAGCTGCTCGGTGGTAGTCAATATGCTCCAGAGAGCAGTTTGTTAACTGAGTATGAGGGCTTTCTGTGAAGCCAGATTACGTATGACTCAACAACTTTAGTTTGAAATGAAACACTGTTAAGTCCTGCCAGTTTCCTGCTCAAATCAGAATTAGATTAAAATGAGCCTAGAATTGTCCTTGTTAACATGGTATTTTCTTGCCAGCAAGAACAGGCTTGGCTCACATCTCACCAATGTGCTGCCATACACACAAAGTGATTATGCGGTGGAACACATGTGAACAGATTGGCAACAAACTTGCTCGTTCAGCACACAGTATAGAGTGTAGGTGGGCACAGAGAGCTCTGGCACTTCAAAGTGGAAACGAGTGTGGCTTTGTTGATGTGTTGATGTGAACCTGGCTCAGTATGCATCAGAATGCTCTTCCCACTCAGCCTCCTGCATTGAGGCTGCAGTTCAGCAGCCCCCCCCCCCCCCCCTCCCCAAGGCCTTAATGCCACATTCTGACATTCAGCCTCAGGTGTGTGCCTGGAGAGACCAAAGTTCTGCACAGCACCCCCCTCCAAACATACACACACACACACAACTTCACACACACATGAAAGTGCACACATGTGCATGCACATGCACACACACACACATGCGTGCGCACATGCGCACACACACACACACACACACACACACACATGTGCACGCGCATGCACACGCACACGCACAGTAAAATTCCCAATGTTAATTCTACTCTAACAATGTTAATTTAACTCTAACAGATAGCATTTAGTCCCACGCAGAGAGGGACCAAATGCTATCTGCTAGAGTAGATTTAACACTGGACATAGCTACTACTGTGCGCGCGCACACACACACACACAAATGTAGAAAGATCTGCAAGTACTAAGCTTAAATGAATGGCTGTGGAAAAATGGCTGTGGTCTCCCTGAGACACAATGTGTGGCCAGCCATTTCCTGCTCCTAATTATATATAAAAATAGAAGTCCAGATTCAGTCTGATTGCTTATTATACAGTACTTAACAACCCCATGGATGTTCTATTTAAAAAGTTACTGAGGAAGTGTCACTTATACATTTCAAATTCTTATAATTAATGTCCACATTGTCAGATCTTTTCAAGGGGGGTCATGGATTCCCTCATTCTTGAGGTATCTTATTTGTGTGACTGCTTTGACGAGAGGAAAGTAAATTATTTGTATCAGGCTTAGTGATCCAAATCCAGAATGAAAAAAACAAAGCAAAACAAAAACAAACTTCCAAATCCACGGAGCCATGTATTTATAGGGCATTCATAATGGGTAGTTTCTTCTGTCATAATTCATTTTCAGAAAAGGTTGGAAATGAAATTATGTCAAAAAATATGGCCTGCCCCTGCACCATATGCCAAGGTATGCTTCAGAAGATCCATGGGCAGCAGAAAACAGCAGAGTTTCTGTGTTCCTGACTGCTGGTTTTAATTTTCTCCTTATTTTTCGCAATAGATTTTGGCCCAAAGGACTAGGTGGGCTGACTTTACCATGTAATCAAATGTTTTAACCGATCAATGAAGTGCTGAATAACAGCAAAAACCACCAAACCTGTCAGGCCTCCAAAGTCAGAGTTACAGATCCTGAGATCACCTTTTAATTCTCATCACGCTTTTCATGTTTCTACTTACGCGTTCGCTGCAGAGACTGTGCTCACCTGTGTGATCAGACTAATGGGGCGTCTCATTACCATCCACAAAAATACTGCATGATTAAAGAATGCATGATCAAGTGATAAGAGACTACAATTTCGAAATGAAACTAAACAAAACCTAACATGCTTTACTACTGCCCGAGCTGAATAAACCATAAACAATAAAGCTGTTATTTCCAAATGTGTAGAAAATGTATTCCGAAGGAGTACAGCTGCAAAAGTGAAAGTTTGCAATTCTTTATCTTGAGAAGAGACAGAGAACACTGCTCCTCTCCCTGAGGGCAGACCCAGTATTAACAGAAGCAGGGAAATAGTTTTACCCACTCAAATGCATTTTTAACAATAAATAAAATCCTATTAATGCCGGAGAAGTCGCACGAATTTGAATGCGACTTGCATTTGGGTTATTTTATTATCAAAGTAACCACTCCATTGACCAACCAAATTAAGAACGTGTTAATTGTACGGATTCTTTCATATTAGTGTTTTCAATGGTCTGCATTGCTGTAATTGCACACTATGGTGTTACTGTATGAACTATGTATGTATGAACTGAAATTGTATACTACAATGATTTGCATAATATTTTCATGAATTATCAACCTGATCTCATTGTATTTTTTGTGCATCTAATTTCTACCTGATTTGCATGTTCGTGTTTTTACTCGAATGCATTTGGGAGCAACTTTGGATAAAATAATTAGGTAATGAGGTACGCGGCTCTTCGGAATTTCAAAGAGCCTTTCATGCCGCACGCACACGCCATTACCGGCGCTGCTGTGCCAATTCTACCCACTTAAAGCCTGGCGCCACCGGCGTGTCTCTCCCTGTCCCCAATAGGACCCTAACAGCGGCGAGTCTAACTGAGAATCTCCTTTATTTCATTTTTTAAACATAAATCTCTATTTCAGCGCCACTCTAAAACAAACCGAAAGGATGCACAGACGCCATTATAATCAGGAATAGCATGCGGTACCTGCATTTCCCCAGTCAGTCATTCCGGCAATATTCACAGCTGTGAAGAAAGGTTCCCCACTGAGAAATGACAAAGAAAAGAAAAACAAATCACAAAACCAATAAGCAGCGGTGAAACTGAATTAGCGATGCCTTTATGGAAATGGGAGCTTCTGATGGCTCTGACAAAGAGGCCTGCTGCGCCGTTATAACGCATTTGACAAATAAACTCTCTGTGCATTTTTGAAATGATCTACAAAGTGATTAAATAAGTAGGCAAAATGAAAATAAATCAACGAAACCAGGAAAATGAGGTACCCTACCAGATGTTGCTATCGCCCTGACTTTTAAAGGACATTTCACTTCTGTACCATATAAAGATGTTTTGGCCTTTTTAAAATTATTATTATTATTTTTTTTACACTGGTTGTAATTATGTTGCAAATGATATTTTTGTTTCCCCCCAAATTTGTAATGATCTATATTTACCCTTCATGAAAGCCTTTTCCAAATTAAGGCCTAATCAAACTTGAATAATGTACCTAAGTGCTCAGCTTTAGACATTTATTGGGGTTAATTCTGCCTGTGCATGCATTTACTGTATATGCAGAAAATATACAGTAGCTTATTCCTCTCCTAAATTTTTTTGTTGTTGTTGTTTGTTTGCTTTTGAATAACAGCATTTCAGGAACAGCTCGTGATACTCCTCTGTTTCCATGTGTTCTTCTGGATCTGCCAACAGCTCTGCATTTACTGAGCACATGGTAGTGCACAAATCAGGACCACGGTCAGCAACAGATTGGCTGCTGTGTTTTTATCTGGGCCATGCCTGGTTAACAAGTTACCTTTCTGGTGTGGATGATGTTCTTTTTAAGGAGTGGTTATATTAAAACAAGACGTGTACAGTTAAAATAAATAAGAGTCGTTTAAGGCATATACATACATATATACATATAGAAATGGAATACTATGCAAATGTGAGCTTTTTACTTTTCACTTTAGTAGGAACCACTTAATGTTCTCTTTCTTCACTCACACCAGCCCTTCATTCTTGGTCTTCATCTTGACTTGATAATAGTACTGCTTCTGTAAAGTCTACTGAGATTAAAATTGGTTCACAGAACACAATTTGGTGTTCTGTCATGATCGAATATTGTGATATGTAAGAATGTGTATAATATTTTTGAGTCTTTAATAAGCCAAGCTCTTCTTTTACACAAATGTTTGGATTCACACTCCACCCCATGGGCCTCCGGTCCTCCTGTCCTCTGATTGGCTAACCCGAGCTTATTATGCAAATTGGGCATGGGGTCTTGTCAAGAGCCCATGAGCTGACGTCACTAGGCAGAGTGGCAGCTGACACGGGGAGAAAGAAACAGATTGAGTACGAGAGAAGCAATGAAAATATATAAAAGATAAATAAGGCGAAATCAAAAGAATAGGACGGAGAGAGGGGAGGGAGAGTTTGTGAGGGAGAGCGAGTGAGAGAGAAGAGCAACGTGAGAGGAAGAGAGAAAGGAGTAGAGAAGGGAGAGCTTGAGCTTGAGCTTGTGCGCGTGAGATAGAGGGACAGACGAGAGAGAGAGAAAGAGAGAGCGAGAGAGAGAGAGAGAGAGAGAGAGAGAGAGAGCAGTCGGGCCCATTGAAGAAAGATGGCTACAGTCACTGCGAACGGAGTGCAGCAAGAGAATGGATTCAGCACCACGAACAGCGCCGGCAGGATGAACGGGCTCACAATCGGACAGAACACCATTCCCATGAAGGACCACGACGCCATCAAACTGTTTATCGGACAAATACCGAGAAACCTCGAGGAGAAAGATCTGAAGCCCTTGTTTGAGGAATTCGGGAAGATATACGAACTCACCGTGTTGAAAGACAGGTTTACAGGAATGCATAAAGGTCGGTTTCATTACTGTAATATTGTTTTTGGGCCACTTCGGTCTGAACTGACATATTCTTTGACGGAATTCATAAAAAAGTGTTTCGCTTATTGTCCGAGGCTGAGTGGGGGTTGGGACGGCGAAGAGAAATGTCGTACATTTCATTTCAAACTGAAAAGTTGTAGACACTTTAGAGACGGTGTGCATGCATGTGTATGAGGATCGATGGGCCGATTCCACAACCACGTGAATCCAGTCATTTAAAGGGCTTTGTGTTTTCTTGTGTTTACAAAGGATAGTTATGACCACTGTACTATAGAGGCAGAGTATACAGTAAACCAAATACGAGTAAAAGTGGCCCAATTGTGCGCATGTATTAGTTTGTCTACTATTGCTTTTTGCACAGGGAAGTGAATATACATAGTCGAAAGTTAGATACTAACTTAAAATAGGAAGAAGAAGGTGTACTTGAAGTTCACCACTGCATTGTGTTGTGCTCTTGGATTTATGGACGGGATTTGTAATTTGGTGAATAAACTCCTGTAAATTGCTTAGGCAGGAACAGGAAAGGGAAAAAATTATAGGGGTTCTCTGTTCTGCCAGTTTTCATACCCTCGCTTTTAAGGAGCCAATATTCTAAACCCCCCTCTCCAATTTCCCTGACTGCAATATTTGCAATTACATGCAAATTGAAACAAAGCTTCTTTTAGAAGTTGAATTCCGAAACCGTTGCTGTCTCTGACAAAATGGCGTAATTTAGTTGTCAAGCGAAACGCGCCTTCGCGAAAATCCCAAACCTGCACTATAACTGCTTTTAATGCGCCCGTGCAGATCCCAGAACATAGAATAGCTCCTCGTTTCCAAATGTCACCGAAGATAGATTTGATTAGACTCTGCAAGCATTTATATATATAACACTACGACTAGAAATCCTTTAATATGAAAAGGCAGATATCCTCGCGTTGCTTTCATTGAACGCAGATTGCTGTTTATATGAAAGCACAGTGTTGCTTTTTCACGGTTGTTAAGAAGTCATGCAGATAATACATGGCCTACTGTAAACCTATTTCTAACTATCCAGTATCATTTAACCAGAAAAACATATAACTTTTTACAAGCAGATAATGAGTTCACACTGACAAATATGTGCACGACACTTCAGGTGTCATCCATCAATAAATTATGGCTGGAAGACACCTCAGGTGTCTTTCATCAATAAATTATGGGTCCGTAATAAGTTTCCAATCATAGCATTTGGATCAAAATTTGAACGCTTTCCAAAATAATTTGTCATATAAATCTGACTATTTGACAATTCTGAAATGTCGTCATGTATGCAACACTCATTTGAAAAAATGCCGTCAACACCGAACAAAGGACGTGTGTGAACAGATCTCCAAGTATTTGCGGGGCAGAACATTTAATGACTGTAGTGATAAAATAATTGTTTTGCATTCCCCTTACGGTAGGCATATAGTGTAAAAAAAAATCATTTATCGCTTTGGACACTTTTAATAAAATAAGCATTTGTTGCTTATTACCGTATAAACAATTTGCCATTCGACTTGATTTTGATTGATAACATGTCCACCAATATTTAGTTGTGATTGCAGGATGCATGCAGTATTTGCTTATTATTTCCTAGTCCCTCAGGCCCTACCTATATATTTGGCAAATACTTGACTATTTGGCAATATGTCACAAAAATGAGTTACCATCGGCGCACATTATTCTTCTGCTTCATCATTATCATCATCATCATCACCTTCTTCTTCTTATTCTTCTTCTTCTTCTTATTATTATTATTATTATTGTTATGTGCCTTACAGAAAATTCAGAAAGATAAATCACAAGTATGTCGATTTGGTACAGAGCTGTCTCTCGCCTATCAGTAGTGTCACAACTCTCCTTTTTCTTATTGCGAAACAGCCTTCTACTCCTCAGAATACAGGTATCAGACTCGCCCCAGGGGAGCTAAAGCCCGATAAGAATAAAAGTACCTAGCCTATATTTAATAGACTCCCGTCCTCTGGAATCTATATGGCACTATGAGGCAGGAAAGTTATCGGCACGTAGCTCACGTGCGTCGTGTCCCGGAGGTCTCTACTGCCTGTTAAGTTTCTTTGGAAAGACTGGATGGATACATTTTAGTATGAGCAATTAATACAATGTACTGAATGCTATTATTATTTTGCCTCCTTTTATGCCTGATCATTGGGTATGTTTCCTGATGAAAAAACTTATTCAGAACTATTTACCCCGCTTATTCTACAGGCTACATAACTGTATAGGCATACCACCTTCAATTATAATGGAAAACTATTCATTTCACAACTAAGGTTGCGCCACATGTGTTCGTGTGTATGTGCGTGTGCGTGCGCGCGCGCATTTTGGGGCGAGGGCAGGCACTCCCCATGATCGTTTCGGCAATAACAAGCGGGGAGAATGGTTTACACAATGTGATATTCCGCAATACGAGGTTCGGTCTGTTCCAAAATACCGCGTTTTTAATAATATGTTTATGTTTCATTTAATGTGTTTAAATTTGAATTCGTGACATTTTAAGCGTGTAAATTAGTGTATATTGATTCTATTGTGTATAATATGCGAGTTAGGTTTCAGTAAAGGTTGGCTACAATAAAACCGAATGAATATAATGCAATATTTAGGTTTATTATTTGACAACGGGTGAATACGTGTACAAATCAATTCATTGTGAGATTGGAATCTGATGAACGCGAGTAGTTATATACCACAACGTGATCCAGATTGTTATACCTGCTAACTTCATATTGTTGTTGGTTTATTTGTCTTGTTTTTTCATGAATACTGCTTTTATTTTGGTTTCAAAGGACTTCTTGATTGTGCAGTCAATCACCATTTTACCTTGTTTTGTTTTCTACAAATATGATTACAGAGAGTGTTCCACACAGTATTGTCGTAGGAACCAAATAACTGAAGGTCCGCCTAGCAACAGGTCACACGCAGCATCCGGGGAGCTTCTTGCAATATTGCAACAATAACGATCAAACAATCAATCGTCTTACGAAATATAAAACGAATAACAATCGCTCGCTAGGTATATTCGCGTCACATGAGTTTTCTTTACAGTGCCTTTTCATAGACAAATGTGGCTTTGGTTGCCTTAAAAACGATCACTTTCCTCTCTTTTCATGCTTTTTACAGGCCTGTATATGGAAACTGGAACAATAAAGAGGGTTTAGATGCAGTCAATAACCAGATAAAATCTTGCAGCGTACAGGAATAGGAAATTGAGTCACTGGACCATTATTCTACAGAAGCACGAGATAGTGCCGCAAGGTTCAAGCAGCTAGTATAACTTAAACTTGCCCTTCACTGGGAATAATGTATATATAATGAATATATATATATATATATATATATATATAAATTCAGAGTGAGATACATATTATGTTAGTTTTCCATGAGTGGCATTGGCCTGGTCCCCTCTTGTCCCCACTTTAATTTTTAAAGATAGGGGGAGTGTACATGCAAAGACATATTAACATTCCCTCTGGCCAGAGTAATATGGGTATGCCAAATGTGTAGGTTTGGATGTCGGTTGAGTTCAGTTTTAAATAATTTCACCAGACAATTGAAAATATACTGTGCCAGTCACCCAAGGAGTTCCCCAAGGTTCGGTACTTGGTTCACTTTTGTTCATTATATGTTATTTGCCATCATGGTCTCATGTTTCACTGTTATGCTGATGATACCCCGGTTTACCTGAGCACCAAATCAGTTACTGGCTTGCATTTGTTTCTTCTTACTAATTGCTTGGCTAACATTAAAAAGCACACATTTTTTTAAATTACAATGTGATAACTCAGGGGTAGTGCTAATTGGCCTTCAGATATTAATTCAGAGTAATTTAAGTTTTGACATTTTAGCCCCTCCCTCTCTTTGCTAAGCCTTGGTGTGATTTCTGATCCTACCCTATCTTTTGATGCCCATGTCAGAAATGTGGGTCTCATTCTATCACCTCTGAAAAATTACTCACTAGAGACCTTCCCTGTCATTTACCAATGCTGAAGCTGAACCCTGCTTTTATGACCTCGAGGCTGGATTACTGCAACAGCCTACTCTGCCGCGTTACTGGCAGGGTTTTAAATTGCTTGCAATATGTTCGAAAATTCAGCCGCCCAGATTCTCACGAACCAGATTTAGGGAGCGCATTACCCCTGTTCCTTTTAAACTGCACTGGCTCCCTGTCAAGTTCAGGATCAACTTCAAGGTCTTGCTCCTGACCCGTAAGGCTTTAAATAGGCTGGCTCCCCAGTATATGACAGACCTGGTGCAAAATTATTCTCCCGTTTGCTGACTCCAGTCTGCTAATTCCAACTTCCTTGTGCCAGACAATGCAAAATTTTGCTCCTGGGATGACAGGGCTTTCAGTAGTGTTGCACCATGTTTCTGGAATCATTTGTTATTTTTGTTATTGTTTTACTTGATTCTTATATATTTAATTGATTTTAGTCGATTGCTGTGTCTCTGTGCTCTTTATCCCATTTGTCATGTGGTTGAAATTTGATTTTCATTTGCTTTTTTGCTCTGCACATTCTCTATACTTGTTGTGCAGTGCTTTCAGTATGAGAAACATGCTATATAAAGAACATGGATTATTATTATTATTACTATTATTGTTGTTGTTGTTGTCATTATTTTTATTATTATTATTATTATTATTATTATTATTAGTATTATTATTATTATACAGTTTATACCTTTATAATAGCAAAGAGACCTCACAAGTGTGTAGATCTGAGAGCTGTCTCTCGTTGATCAGTTTATGTCCAGCTTTTAATGTGCAGTCACAGGTTGTTCACACGCGACCGCAGAGAACAGAGAACTGGAACCCTGTGAACTCCAGTGAGCAAAACAGGGCATTATTACAAAGTGAATAAAAAGGAAATTAAAAAGGAAATTCCTTTTTCTTTCTCTATGCACCAGCGATCTTATTCAATTGCTCTTCTGTACCTTGGATGATAGCTTTACTTCATAACCCAACCAAGCACTGGCATGGGAAGAGACAAACAGAAAGCAATACCGGGAAAATAAAAGCTTAGCCATAATTTTTACACTTTCAGCCATTGCTGTGAATGCAGAGGGGAACAGAGCTATGTACTTTCTCCTGGTGCTGCCATGCTTATTATTCATATTTCTATAATCTGAAGCTTCATCTCATACTATTCCGGAAGTTCTCATTTTGCTGTGGACAGCCTGGACGAGACAAAGATACCATCCACCCATTTAAAAATGAATGTATAAAATGGTGTTTTAACATTATTAGTGGATGTTCATTCTGGGGACGGTGATATGAGGAGGTCCTCTGTAGCATTCTCGAGGATCTTGAGGAATCACGCAACATCCGTTTAGCAGGACTGCGTCAGGGATTCCTGCTGCAGCGCATCACTGCAAGCGCTGACCAGTTTGCGACTGACGCGCTTCTGCTTGTAGGTCTCAAGCATTAACGTGTGAGACAGGGGGGTCTTTCCTGGTGCCCACAGGTTATTATAGCAGGCTGTGGTCCGTGAAGATGCTCATAGGCTGCAAAGTAAATACATATGCATCATTCACCAGAAAAAGAAATAGAAGTGCAGCAGTTTTTATAGCTGTCAGACATACTGTACCATACATTTTTGTCTTAGTTAGCCAGTCAAGTGCAGCAAGCCTTATCGTCAGTTTCATCATGTGTTTAATAACGTTTGTGCTAGCTGATTTTCTGAGGCAGTTGTATGTCAAAAAGGAAAGAAATATAGAGGAAATATGTCTGTGGTTTAGCGATATGTGGCTGCAGACCAGCAATTTAGTGTTGGTGCCAATGATTTATATTACACTTAATTAAATGCCATCAAAAATCTTTACACTGCAGCCTTTGAAAGTGAATGGGCTCTGATAGTCCTGCTGTTCTTGGCACTGTGTGCCCTTTTCTGTCTGGGTGGCATCTTGGGGAAAGCAGCTACATGAACAGAGAGGCTTATGTAACAGACTCGGGAAGGGGGAAAAATCCAGCGAAAGTTTACTTTAGATCGTAAACTTCAGTTGCAAAACGGTGTGCACACATCAATTGTGCTGCAGTCCAAATAAGTTCAAAATGATGGAATTCCCTGTTGCAGATCAATATGGCTAACCATATCATTACACAACCTGATCTCACGGGTCCAACTTAGCAAGGTTGTGCAGCGGTGCATGAAAACCGCTCAGAAAAAAAAAGACTCTCAATAAACTTTGCTCTCGGCTTGTTTCTCCAGTCCAGTGAAACATGTTATGTTTGCCCAATGTCTAATGAAACATGCTCTTTGCATGTTTGCCCAGTGAAGCTAGCTGTTGCCATTTTTTACCCATTGTCCAGTAAAACTTCCTCTTGGCGTATTATTTTGGTGTTCAGTAAAAGTGGTGTTGTGTGTGTGTTGGCCTGACACACAGTGGAACGTGCTCAAAAGCAAGTTCTGGGTAAATCAACACAATCCAGATAAGAAGAGGTGACAAGCTAGAGAAGAGAAAAAAAATTTGCTGAGGCATTCTACCTCCCGTCTATTTATGTGGGAAGGTATCTGCGGGGGAATCAGGACCTGTCACTGCTGAGCGGGAGATGTCTGGGGTCTGGAACATGGCTGCTCTTTGTTCTCTGGTGTTCGCCCGGCTTGTAGGGGAGCTTTCTCCTCATGATAGCAGGCTGATTGGAGAGGAGGGTGAAGGTTGTGGCGAAAAGAGACTGGCTTGGCGGTACGCCTGAATGCTGCACTGTGATCTGGGCTTGAGCGGTGGAGTGTGTGTGCGTGTGTGTGTGTGTGTGTATGTGTGAGAGATTGAGAGAGACAGAGTGAGAGAGATTGTACATGTGAGAGAGAGAGTGTGTGTGTGTGTGTGTGTGGGGGGGTGTGTGTATGTACATGTGTATGTGTGTGTGAGAGACAGAGAGAGAGAGATTCTACGTGAGAGAGAGAGTTTTTGTGTCTGTGTGTCTGTGTGCATGTGTGTGTGTGTGTGAGGGAGAAAAAGAGACAGAGAGAGATTCTGCATGTGAGAGAGAAAGAGTTTGTGTGTGTGTGTGTGTGTATCTGTGTGCATGTGTGAGAGAGAGATAGAAAGACAGAGAGAGATTCTACATGTGAGAGAGAAAGAGTTTCTGTGTGTGTGTGCGCATCTGTGTGTGTGTGTGTGTGTGTGTGTGTGTGAGACAGAGAGAGATAGAAAGACAGAGAGATTCTACATGTGATAGAGAAATAGTTTGTGTGTATGTGTGTGTGTGTGTGTGTGTGTGTGTATATATGTGTGAACTCCCATGGGAAGTCCTGGCAGCAGGTGTGACATGCAGTAATTGGAAAATATGCTGCCCGGTGCAAAAAACCTTCCGGAAGGGTCATCCACTGTCAGCTCGCCCGGGTGCATAACAGAGCAGCCACTCAGGGCTTAATGAAAGCTGTCACACAGTTGTTAGCATCACAGTTTACCCATACATATTCAGATGAGCATTTTGCTTTCTCAACTTTGAGCGTGGTCTCTTGAGATGTTAAAGGTCATGTCTTTTTTTTCCTCCTCTGCCATTTCCAAAGTTTCTAAGACGGGAAGATGAAAGCAGCACTTACGGCTTGCTCTCCCAGCCCCCTTTTCTTTTCTCATTAATAATTATGAAATCGACTTTTCTTCAGATGAAAACATCAAGTTATGTGGAATTAGCATGAGGGAGTGTCTTCTCTTCTGAAGCGGGCTTTTAAGAACGTCAAGCGAGGGTTTTTTTTTATTTTTTGAGAACCCTCCTTTCTTGACTAAATCACTCGAAGTAAAGCCCCTCTCTGTCTCTGTCTCTTTCTCCCTCTTATTTCCCCCCGTCCGCATGCCCTCTGCAGGATGTGCCTTTCTAACATACTGTGCCAGAGAATCAGCACTGAAGGCCCAGAGTGCCCTGCACGAACAGAAGACCCTGCCAGGGGTAAGTGCCCTGATTTCTCTCCGCGCTTCTCCCGTTCCCCGCCGAGGGGCGAGTGCCGTTATTTCCCTCCCTAATTTCGCTCTCTGCCGGGGGTAAGTGCCGCAATTTCCCCTCCCCGCTCCGGGTTTCCTGTCTCTCGCCATCTCAGGTGCCCCTGGTTATCTTTTGTAAATCCTCAGAGACTGAACGAGGGGGGGGGGGGGGGGGGGGGCTGGGGGGGGTTGTGGGTAGGAAGCTCTCTGTTTCGGGTTAATCAGCTACTTGAAATGCGGTGGATCTCCCGGGTAATTTATAGTGCACATCATACCGGCCTTCGTTGCACTTAAAGCCCCATAGAAGAAGGCTCCGCGTCCTGTGAGCCGCTCATCAATGCGTACCTGCACGGCGGTGGCTGTCGGGAGGGCTAGATAAAGAAAAATGAGAAACAGTAGACATGCACTCATCCATAATTCCGCTCATTGAAATGTATAATTTACTTAAGTTTCACAGACGTATGCAAATGCGCTTTTGAACCGATATCCACGTATGGGACGTGCTACTGAGGCAAGTGAATTCTTAGAGACCGCGTACATCAACCATTCAATTACGAGCGAAGGCAGTCGATACTGATTATGTACAGAGTGCATGTAATGTGCCTCACGTAATTGACAAATAGTTTTCTGTCCCGGCAATGGAGATGTTCAACAACAAGTACTGATCCTTTTTCACAAGAGAATTACCAAGGGAGTGGAATAGTAGTGGAGTAGTAGGGCAATGGTGATCTGTTTGTTTTCTCCTGGTTAAAATAGCCGGTATAATGCCTCTGTGGCTCTCGTGGAGAATCTTCCGGGCTTATGTGTCACAGCATGGCAGCGGTCTCTCAATCTGCATCAATTCTGAGCTCAGTAGCTCACCAGCGTCGTCCGCGTTCCTTTCTGCACATGCTCAGAGACAACAAAGGAAACCGCGGCTGCCACGGCGATAACTGGCTCCGATTCCCGCCCCGATTTTCCTTTCTTTTTTTTTTTTTTTTTTTTTTTTTTTTAAACCCATAAACACGGCTCCCCGCGATCTCCGAAACACTTACCGCGTTCCGGCCGACGATTTCAGGCTTGTCAGAAAACCGTTATAATCCCTCCGATCCCCCCCATGCCCCGAAAATCATACCATTCCGGTTTGATCCGGAAAAACGTGAACCGGCATCTCGGGCTTGCGCGCGGCCCCCGTGTCCCCGAACGTCCAGGTACGGTTTTTTTTTTTTGGTTTTACACAGAGGAGCTTCAGCGTCCTATCAGGCAGGCTGCAGCTCCTTTTGAAAAATAAACCCCAGCCGCCCTAAACCTTGACACGAGCGGCGCGGGGGGTTCAGTCAATTATGACAATTATGCAGCCAAGTGCTTGGCAGCGGCCCGGCGGAGGGAGCGCCGGGGCCAGCCAGAGACCTGGATCGGGCGGGCTTTGAACAGCATCCTGGACCCTTCATAAAGGGAACTGCCACAGTAGGCAGCAGAGGGACAATAAAAGCTTTCCAGCTCTTTGTCATTTTTCAAAGCGAAATGTTTCCATCTTTTGTGCGAGTGCATTTTGAAGGGGGGACCAGAGCTAATTTGCGGGAGGTGTGGGGGAGGGGGGGGGGGTGATGGGGTGGGGGGAATCTGTCCGCGAAAGAAAAACTGATGGATTTCTGTCACCTGGAGAGTTTCTGTTTACTTCTCCGGAGACTTGTTAACTGTTCTCTCCTTTATTTCTTTGTTTATTTTTTTTTTCCGGGTTCGCTCCTTCCATTTCTTTTTTCTGCGGGCTGCCGCCGCCAATTTCCTGCTCGGCTATTATTTTTTAATCGACCCGTCCTGTTCCGCGATAGTTGCGGTAGCTGGCGGCGAAAGAACCGAACTTTGGGAAGTCCGCGCCTCCTCCCTTCGAGCGTGCGCACGCCAGTCGTGTCGACGCGCGAACGGGCTCGAGGCGATTCGTCGCAAAGCGAGATTTAGCCGGCGAATTCTGGAGCTACCTGTCCCCATCCCTGTGGCGTATTCTGTCGCGGGTGTGATTAATGAAACCCCTTCAGCGTAACGCACGGCGGCGGCGCTCCGTTAGCTTGGCGGACGCCCGGCTCGGCTGTTCGGAGCCGAGAGTTTCGCATTTAAACGCGTCCCGTTCCCTTCCCTCGCTGTTGGTAGCGAGTCATTCACTGCCCGGGCCAATTAGATCCTCGGGTTCAGACATAACAGCCCCTGCAATTGACGCAAGACCGAAACCCAATTAAAGCACCGAGGGGAAAAAGCCAGAGCTTTTCCTGGACCCCCCGCCCCCCCTTACCCACCACCCCTCACCTGCACCTGCACGCCCGCTCTCTCCCCACTTCCCCCCTCAGTTGCGTGCACTCTCTCACTGCCTCTTTTTGTTTGCCTGATGTCTGTGTCGGGGGTGCCGCCGCCGCCGCCGCCTCAGCGTCCGCGGAGCTCCACGGCGGGGCCGTTTCCGCGTCTCCCCCGGCTGAGACGCTCGGGCAGGACCTGAGCGCTTTATTAATAAGGAGTCAGCCGAGCGTGGCCAGCCACATTAGCGGGGGAGGTGGGGGGAAGGGGGTGGGGGGGGGGGGGGGGGGAGGGAGGGTATGAAAAGTTCTGGAGAGGGAGTTTCGTAACTCTTCTGCGCAAAACACAGAGTGGCACATTTTTGGGCCTTGTCTTCCGCTAAGTTAAGCAACGAGACCTTTTAGTGTCTCTCTTTTTCCCTGCTACCCTGTCTCGCTCTTTCTCACATGTCAGCACCCTCCTTTTGTATACACCTCAGGATAACTGACACTGCTGTGCACCTGGGCTCTTTCATGAAGCAGGATAACTGAGTTAGCTGGACAACTGCACTGAGCAAGACCCAAAAACCCTCCAAAATTTGGACCATGGACTGAAGTAAAAAAAAGAGCTGTTCTGGGTTTGCTCTACATCGTTATCCAGTTAACTCTGTAATCCTGCTTCATGAAATAGCCCCCTGCACATGGAAATGAGCAGAGATTATGCTAATTATGCTGTTTGGTGTAGACTTAGTAGACTTAGTTCTAAACTCAAGCCTAGATTTCAGCAACATTTGTATTTGAAATACAAGCTTTCTTCGCTAATACAAAGTGGTTTGGTAATAGCAGTTATCAACCATAAATCAGCCAAATTCGCCATATATTGAGAATTCCAGGTAATCCCATTACGCTCGTCCCATGTCTTTTCCCTTGTTCACGTGTTAACGAAGGGACCCAATTAAAATACAATAGCTGCTCTGGCAGTTTCTTCTCCTCCTCCTCCTCCTTCTCCTTCCTTTCAGTCATTTTCTAAATTAAATTTTCTTCACATACAGTAATTCCTCCGCTCATTCTTCTTTATCTTACCGCAATGAAATTTTTTTAAAAAAAAGCTAATTGATATTCATTCATGGGCCAGCGTGACTCTCGGTGCTTCGAACGGCGACTGTGGCGTGACGTCATCGGGCCTTATCGCCCGGGACACGAGGGGGGGCGGGGGCGGGGGGGTTCCCGTCCGCGAGGTCCGCGGCGGTGAGAGCGGCCGGGAGGCCCAGGCTAATTACCGAAACAATGCCGGGCCGGGCCGACTCGTCGAAAAAAGAAACGCCGCCCTTTCGCCGCTCAATTTGCCCTCCGCGCGGGATTCGTCAGACCTCGGCGCCCATGAGTAAGCTCCATGATGAGAAAGGAAGGGAGATTTCGGATTGCGGGTAGGAGGGGGGGGGAGTCTCTTTTATTTTTCTCAGCTCTGGGCTGCGAATGACATATCGTCGTGATTTTCTTCTCTTTCGCGAAAGGGGGGGAAAAGACCCGATGGCCTGTTCTTTTTTCCCCTCTTTCGTTGAGATGAAAGTGCTCTACCATCGAAAGCGCGGGGCCGGGGTCTTCGCGTGTGAGACATCTATAGCGTGCCCGATTTTTGTCGAAGTATCTGAGCTAAACATCAAATCATTTGGCGGTGCAACTTTTCGGCGAACTTAGCCTAAGCGGGCACCGTTCGCGCCAGACTGCAATCCTCTGCAGTGCAGGGTTCTCTTGATGAGCAGATGAGGTAAGCCAGTGTAATTCGGGGCAAACCCGCTCTGACATTTACGAAACGCACGTCCGGCGGGCAGGAGGAGTAATATGCGGGTTGGGTGAAGGTGGGAGGGGAAGGAAGTGTTTATTTAAAGGCTCTGTCGGGACGACCGACCCGCTCTCCCCGGATCGGAACGCCGCAGCGATACTGCAGCAGAGTACGGCGCCGTCCAATCAGGCGGGACCCGTACGGAGCGGGGGGGTACGAGGCAACAAGTCGCAGGCGCGGAAAGCGGCGTGTCTTTGCAGCCTGATCTCGGGATGGGAAAGAGGCAGTGCTCGGCCCTGAAGGCCCGCGGTGCACCAAGCCCTCGTCTCCTGATTGGTCGGGGAGCTGGTGGCCGTGGGGATAGGGCTAGGCGTGATTACCTGTGTGTTCCTGACCGCGAGGGGCCTTGCATGGTTATCTGCGAATTCTGAGGAACGCTTTGAGTCCTTTTTCCAGATGCCATCTATCTTTTGCATCCATCAAGCTGTGCTGCGCTCAGAATCTCCCAGGTGGGAGTGATGTAATATATTTGTTATATATATATAGCTTATGGGGAGCACTGTTGCCTCACAGAAAGAAAGTCCATAGCTTGAATCCTGGCCTGGGCTTTTCTGTGTGGAGTGTGCATGTTCTCCCTGTGTCCGTGTGGGTTTCCTCCGGGTACTGTGGTTTCCTCCCACAGTCTAAAGATATGCATTTTAGGTTAACTGGCCCCTAGGTTGCCCCTAGGTACAGTATGAGTGTGTGAGTGAATGGTGTGTGTGCCCTGCGATGGACTGGCAAACTGTTCTGGGTGTATTCCTGCCTCTCGCCCAATGCATGCTGGGATAGGCTCCAGCACCTCCTGCGACCCTATACCCAGTGGGTATAGATAATGGATGGATGGATAAAAACCTATATAGAACAGACCAAAAGTATTAGGTCACCTGTGGATTTTTAAAAAACTTTTGGTCCAGATAAATTCAATTTATTTATGTGCATTTATTGAATAAAAAAAATGGCTTTAAAACCAAAACTCCTTTGGCTTTAATTAGAGTTAAACAAATTATTGGAAGCCTGTCCAATCACTTTGCTAAGTGGGTGGTGGAAGGGTAGTTAAATTGATTAAAATTTTATATATCTTAAGTTTTTTTTAAATCACAAGCAGGTTAATGCCATTGGCCTCTAGCGCAAGTTAAATAGGCACTAACATTGCAAAAAATATGGCAAAGAAGAAGGAGTTAGATCTGCTGGGAAAAGTAAACACATTGTGGCAAGAAGGTTATTCCTAGCGAGAAATTGCAAAGAAGCTTAAGATTTCCCGGTGTTCAGAACATATTCAGAAGGGTCCAGCTGATAGGCAGTAATGTTAACAGGAGACGATGAGGAAGAAAAGCATAACATCAGAGGCAGAAGCCAAATATGGTGTGGTGTCTAGCAAAAGAAACCGTCATTAAACTGCACCACAACTACAAAATGAACTCACTTCACTCACTAGAGAGAAACCGGTTTCCCTGCAGTGAAACAGCTACTACAATCTGTTGGTCTAAAAGGATATGCATCTGCCTTTTCTCCAGATTTCTTTGTGTGTTGATGGTGCTTGGCCCACTGGAATTTCTTCTTGTTAACAGCACCTAGCAAGGGTTTTTTCAGACATACACATCCTTTTAGACCAGCAGATAGCCACCATTTCACCGCAGTCAGGAAAACTGGTTTATCAGTTGTTGCATTAAATTCTTCCTGCAGTTGTTGTGCAGTTTTATGATGGTTTCTTTTACTAGGAAACACAAGGTATTTGTCTTCAGCCTCTCGAGATTCCTGGTCTTCTCCTGTTAACATCACTGCCCATCAGCTGGACACTTCTGAGTTTGTACTGAACATTGCACCTGGAAATCTTAAGCTTCTTGGTAATTTCTTGCTGGGAATAACCTTATTGACGCAATATGTTTACTTGACCCACACTCCTTCTTCTTAACCATATTTCTTGCCACTTTAGTGCCTATTTTACTCACACTACAGGCTAAACGTTTTAGGCTACCAGTGGTTTAAAAAAAAAAAAAAAGGTAGATGAGATTTAACTCAGTTTAATTACCCCTCCACCTCCCTCCCATCCCTCCACCTCCCACTTTGGTAGACTTCCCATAATTTGTTTAAAGGTAATTAAAGCCAAAGGAGGAAAGTCTTGTCTTAGATAATTTTCTTAAGTGAAACTCATCTTTTTGTGGTATTGCAGGTAGAGACTGAAAGAAAAGTCTATACTTTGATTTGTTATTCAAACTCAATGCAGAACAGATGAAATTCAGTGAAGTAAAAATGCATACTTTATTACTGAAACACTGCACTATTCTTTTCTATTTCTTTTGAAGGTGGAGGAGGTATCATCATATTTGTAGAGTATCACCAATTCTACGTGTGTTCCCGGTACAGTTAAAAATGTAAATGCTGCAGCACAGGGCCTTGCCATTGCCAATCTTCCAGCTCCCCTTCAAAAGGGCACCCTCTCTCACCGTCTCTGCTTCTACCAGGTAGAGCCATAGCACTGTAGCAGTGCACGGATTGCTGGTCTAATTCCTGTGCTTCTGTCTGTAATGGGGCAGAACTGCTAAATGTGACCGCTGGATTGTTAGCAGCATTGCTTCAGTGGAATGGATAAAGAAGGCAGGGCGTAAAATTAGCTTGAACACCAACACTTGAGATACACAGACGCCCTTCACCAAGCTGACTCCCCCCAGCCCACCTGCGCATACACACACACATGCATACGTGCACACGTGGGCACACGCACACGCACACGCACGCGCACACACACACACACACACACACACTTGCACTACACATGCTCGAAGGCTCCCGTGCCACATAGGTGGGGGAATATAAACCCATTCTTATTTTCCAAAAAGACAGCAATCGCTCAGAGATATCAAAGTTCTCTGCTTGAATTTGTAGAAGGTGGCACTGTTGAGACTGGCACCTCTGTTCCAAACAACAATCTGTTGAACAGAGGGTCCAACAAACAAAAGAGCAAATCACCCACAGGGCAGTGCCATCTCTGTTCCGATTCTGAAACCCTCCTCCATCCTCTCACCCGTGGCAGAAGTCCACATAAACAAATGAGGTTCTTCACTGCACTTCGCCATTGAGTGATTAGAGAGTGGTTCCAAAGTTTGAAAAGGCTTTAAAACGATGACTCATGAGCGAGAGAGTTAAGACACGGCCGAGAGTGGGTTTGCATACTTGATATTTAGCGTCGCAAGGGCAACCGCTTCCTACACAGTGTCCAGAGGATTAACTGTAAAACTCCTCTGGTCACTCCCCCTTTGAAAAAAGCGACCTTGCGTTTCGCGGGGATCATGGGTAAGACCTTGAAAGCCGGGGAGGACGTGGGAGAGCGCTGGCGTTGGGGAGGAGGGCTTGATTTTCTCCCCTGTAACGGTGTCTCTCCGTACACAGATGAGCTGGGTTCTGTGTGCGCTTGTTTGCATGCCTGCGAGTGTGAGCATGTCTGTGTGTGCACGGGTGCGTGTGCATGTGTACGTAGACGTGTATTTATTTATTTATTGTTTGTATGCGTGAACGGATTCAAGAAAAATAAATGGAGTGGGGAAAAAAACCTGCAAACAAACTACGGTTCACAATCCACTGGTATACACACAAAAGTTCTGACCCAAACTGGATCTTTGTACGGTCAATGTAGTGCACTTCCTTTTTCCGTATATAAATGTTACACAAAAGAAACACTTAATTAACGCGGGCCCATGACCTCACTTATCTTATACTCACCATGAATGTACACATTGACGCAATGCTTGCCTTCCCAACAGAACCCGACGTGTGTACAGATGCAATCGCGTGTGTGCATGGGCTCTTTGTACGTGCGCGTCTGCATGTGCTCTTTGCGCACGTACGCGTGAGCGCGATGAGAATCAGGAGGAGTCGGGATCTCGCCCCGAGGGCAAAAGCTCCCGTCGGCTCGTTGCCGTGGCGGCAGGGAGCCGTCGCTCCTTCTCCTCCTCCTCCTCCGCAGCGCCTCTTTAAACCCGAGCCCCCCCCCCCCTCGCTCGGACCGCAGCTCCAGTCCGAGCGCCGAGGCGCCGAGCTCGGCCATCTCCTCTCCCCTCAGACGCGGGTGAGACTGCCACGCCGGCCTATCTGCGCCGCACACAGGCTCCGCACCAGGGCCTCTGCCAAACACCAAACAAAACGTCTCCGCTCGGCAAATTTATCGCAGTGCCATTTACCCCGGCCTTCAAATCGATCCAGGAAATGATTCCAGGTGGTTCCTTGGGTGAGGAACGCATTATATAAATGAAAGCTGAGCGTCGCTCGGCGTCCGCGTGTGTGGGACATGGGGGAATACGGCGTCGGGTTTTTAAAAGCAACTGTTTTTATGCCTCTGGCAAATATCACCTGAGCGGCGATGCGTGCTTTGGCGATGGCGCCAGTGCAGCGTTAGGTTGATAAACGAAAAGTACGCACCCGCATATATTACGTGCACGGGTGTGCACGCGTGCGTCTGCATTTGTATCTTCACGCGAGCGGGTGTGTGGGTTTTGCATTTGCTGGGTGTGCGTGTGTGCGTGTGGCGTGTGCGCGCGCTCTCCCTGCTGCGGTTTTGGGGACGGCCCTTGACACGCGGTGCTCAGGCGCTGCCCCCGCGCCCTGACCGCAGCGCTAACGAGACAGAGAGGCCCGGGGAGGCGGCTCCTGCCCGCCTCAAAGGGGAGAGGGGTAAGAGAGGAGGGGGGGAAGAGGGGGGAGTTTCTTAACCTTTATTTATGCAGGGGAGTTTGACTGAGCACACACGCTCATTTACCGCAACACCTCGTTAACCTCCCTCCCAGAAGAAGATAAAAAAAGAAACCCGATAATAAAATGCCCAGCTACCACAGTCCGCCTAAATCTTGTCTTCTTTTACCATACAAAAAGCCCCCCCCAAAACACCATATTCTTTCAAATGTTGTCACATCATGCATCATTTTAAAATACTCATATTCTACAATAAGGCATGCAAAACATAACCTCTAAACATGCGCAGTACATCCATAGACCCACCACCATGCAGCATATTCCCATGTGTGACCCAAGTTCAATATCCTGCCTGTCCATATAAGAAATGCACGAGTACTACCCAGTAGCATTGCTGGAACCTGTACTTTTGTCCACAGACAAACAGAGAAGATCCCCCCCCCCCCCCCCCAGCCGCAAACACAACTCAATAAACCAATAAACATTTGTCTCAACCTTTCACGTGACACAAAACGGTGCAACACTGTTTTCAGGCCTGCACAAAAAAGGGCATCCTGCACCCACCCCGGGATCAACACAGGTCACCCACACCTTAGTGGCCATGGTTCCACGCTGGACCCTCCACTGCAGACCCCCAGTCCTCTTAGGGAGGGGGGGGGGGCCTCAAATAACGCCCTCCTCCTGCACTCTGCCGTTGTCTGGTCACCCGGCTCAGCCTGCCACTGATGTTCCCTTTAAACACACACTGCATAAAACTCCTTCTCTTTCAACCTCCTGAAACATCCACAAACCTGGAGAAGTGGAGGATAAAAGCTTACCCTCCCCCTCCTGCCACTCCTCTGCTGCTGCTGTCACGGTAACTGTTGGGAACTGGGTGGGGGGGGGGGGGGTGCGGGCTCCCCTTCAGGGGGAGAGATAGACAGAGAGGGAAACAGAGTGAGAGAAAGAGGGAGAATGAGAGAGGGAGACACACAGAGGGAGAGAGAGAGAGAGAGAAAGAGGGTGGGAGAGAGATGGAGAGAGAAAGGAGAGAGAGAGAAAGAGATAGAGAGTGAGAAAGAGGGAGAGAGATATATATAGAGAGAGAAAGAGGGAGGGAGAGCGAGAGCAATAAAAGGAGAGCGGGAGAGAGACAGAGCGATAGAGCCGGAGAAGGAGAGACCGTTCTCTCTAACGGTCCTCCGCGGGGCCTTCCCGCCGGGCTGACGTGAGAGCTGGGTGTCAGACGAGGCGTCGGGAACACTTTGCCACGTCCCCCCCCGACTGCAGCCCTCTCCCAGGCCGAGTCCATTACTCACAGCATCATTCCACCTCATTGTCTCCCGGCAATATATACGGCCTGCGCTCTCACGAAGATCCGTACTTCACGCCCATGGCCACGACGCAACCGCACGCGCGTTCCCGCAGTGACGTCACCTCCCTGTCTGCAGCGCGTCGGCGGACACGTCGAGTCTCCTCCTTTCTTCGTTTTCACTTTTTTTTTTTTTTTTGGTCCGGATTTAGTTTGTTTCAAGAGTTCCCAGACAAGTTTGCCAGTTCCTGGAATCATCAAAAAAAGTGAGTGAAAACAACCCCCCCCCCCCTTACCAAAAAAAAAAAGGCAGTGACACTTGGTTAAATTTGTTACTCAATTTCGAAGACAAATCGTGTCAGCGGCGTTCGAGCACAAGCCAAATTTAATGACGAAGCGCGACGCGGTCGGATTGGACCCGGGGCCCTGAGTCGTCTCGAGGCGACGGCGTCGACGCTGGCCGTGGGCTGTAATCACTTTTAAGGCTGCGGACGGCGCAGAGCGACGGCGAGCTCGCCTTCCAGCTGTCGCAGCCTCCGCAGCCCGGCCTTCCCGTCCTCCCCCTCGCGTTCCCTATAAAAGGGGAGCCATAAACGTGTATACTCCCACCTTCCAGTCTGACGGGCGGCGGTCGGGGGCGGGGGCGGGAGGCGAGGGGAGGGGAGGGAGGGGGGGGGGGTGGGGGGGGGGGGGGGGGGGGGGGGGACTTGAGGGAGAGGCGCGGGGTCCTTGGCGAAGGCAGATTGAGTTTCAGCTCTTACATTTAAACTGTATCATTAAAGGAGGTGGAGGAGCGAAGCCGGGGCCCCTCCACAGCTCATAAAGCGCGGCGGGCCCCGGCGCACGGCCGGGCTTTATGGGGGCCGGCGCACGTGCCGCGCGGCTCGCGCGGGCTAGCGGGAAGGAGCTAGCAGCCGCCGCGCGCGGCCCCGCGCGACCGCGCTAATCTGTTTCTTTTTAAGGGGGGAGGTTTAAAATGTCTGCCTCAGAGGCAGCTTATTTCCTGCGTTTTTCTTTCCCTTCTCCTCCGCATCGTCTTACTTAATAGGGCCGAGACTGATTTTTTTCAGTCAAACTTTTCCGTAATGCCTGTTAAATTAATGAGAAACCTGCGCCGTTATCAGCTCTAGACAATACTCTCCGTTCGAGAACGACAGGTCGTTAAATATTATGACACATTATACCTTTAAATAATTTGATGGGTTGTCTGGCCCCAGCAATAAGCATTTTCTATAGCAAAATTCATCCAAACTACTGAAAGATACATTATATCAGTGAACGTTCAGTGTGGCATCTTGTATATATTATACTGCTACACCATCCTGGAGGGTTTACTTTATTTAGCTTATGACCTCATCTTAGTTTCCCTCAATCTTTTTTCCCTTCGCCCTTTGCTAGCTCCTTCCTTTCCCTCAATCCATTTTCTATTTTTTCCCTCTTGAATAAAAAGGGTATTTGCCCTAATTTTGCCCTCCCTCCACGGTAAGTAATGCCTCTTTTGATTAATCCTGCGGCAGCACCAAGGCTCGCGACCGCCGTCTGGGTTTTAGCAGCCGAAGATCGGCTCGGCCCGGGCGAAAAACCGGCGCCGACATCAGTCTCCCCCCCCCCGCCGCCCACCTTTCCACCGATCCTGCGCTCCTTCCCGAAATAAATCTCTCCCCAAATCCCACTTAAAAACCCGCGTCGGCATCTGTCCTTTAAACACCGTTATCTGCAATTACCTCGCCGTTAGAGATCTGGGGCCGCGCTCGGCGCCGCGGAAGAGCGCAAGCTCCCGAAAAAAATATTAAACGTGACCTTGTAAATATAACCTACTTGGAGAGACTTGTTTTTTTTTTTTTTGTCATTTTTTTTTTTCTTCCCACGGAAGTGTTTTTTTTTTTCCGCGGCGCTTTTTTCTTTAGGACGGCTCGCCGGTGGCGCCGGGCGGCGAGGACCGTTAGCGCTTCCCGCTCCGCTCCGCGCCGCTGTCTGCCCGTCGTGTTCGCGCGCGGTTTATTCCGGGCGTGGGGGGGGGGCGGTCTCAGCGTCGAGGGCTGGCATTAAGACGGTGACACTTCCCCGCGCCGGATGACGCCTCTGGCGGCGCTTTGAGCCGCGACGCTCGGGAGAGAGAGAGCTGGGGGGGGGGGATCGATCGGCCGAGGGATCCGCGTTGTTACCTCAGGCTGCGCCGCGGAAGTTGGGGATGCGGGGGTGGAGCCGGGGGGCGGGGTTAAGGAGAGGGGGGAGGGGGGAGGGGAGGGGAAGGGCGGGTTGCCAAGAAAGTTCTCTGTAATGTGGCGTGTTTAGAACCCTCCGGGAAAAAAAATGGCGGTAAAAAGACAGCGGGACAATGCGCTCGACGGGCGGCCTGAGACGGGACTCACCGCCCCCCGGCTCTAACGAGCGCTCAGGGCCCGCGCCGAGGCGGCGGCACGCGTGCGGGAGCAAGGATCGCCACGCCTGCTGGCTTTGCCTGCGAGGTGGGGTTAGGGGAGGGGGGGGGGCCTAAGGGGGGTGGAGGGGGTGGGGGGGGCGCCGGGCACCGCGGGGGGGGACTGCGACGGGCAGAGCTGTCAGCAGGTAGCCCTGCGGCTGATCTCCGCTGATTGGCTCCGAGGTGAGATAACGCGGGGCGCGGAGTGCGCATTCAGGGGCTGCAGGCTCAGATAAGACACGGATTGGCACCCCCACAAAGAGAAGAAGGGAGGGAAGAGAAAGAAAAGGGAACGGGAGAAAGAGACGGAGGGAAGGGTCGAAAGAGACATGAAAGGCGCACGGAGAGAATGCGGAAGGTGGCGTGGGGACACGGGCGTGATGGATGAGGGGAGGACTGCGTGTATTTTACATTTGAACTCCGGGGCATGTTTTCGAAGTTCACAGCGATGAGTCAGGCACACCTCTCAAGAAAAGTTAAACATTAATTATGAAGTTAAATGCCAGCTTTGCTGGGCAAACATAAAAATATTGGTAATAATTTTTGTGCGCATTTTCGGATGCGCGTTTACGAGTACGTCGTTCTGAGCAAATGGCATGCATGTGCGAGCAGAGCGAGAGCGTTCAAATAGCGAAGGGTGCAGGTGGTCTCATAATGGTGCAGGGCACATTTTCTTGGCACAGTAAACACGGGTAAACTCGTACCCTTGGAAGCCAACTTCTAAATGAACCAGTGCTTAATGCTACAGAGTGATCGCCTCTGCCCCATATCAAAGGATTTATTTTCTGCAGAGAGGGGTTGTCTTTCAAGATGGCAAGGCCCATGTCTGTGCAGCACGACGGTCATGACACTCATGCTACTCGAAGGTCACGGCCTTTGAACCCAAGACTCAAAGGTCACCAGATTTGAACCCAATCAAGCATTTATGGGACATGACGTTTTTTCCATATGTTGATTGATTTTGGTGTGGAAGATTGGTTCCTATATTCCTCTTGCAGAATTTTCAGTGCAGACTCTATAACGTAGTGCTCACAGACTGAACAGGCAGAGTGTCTCCTTACACCATTTCAAGTGGCTTCCCAGCTAACACAAAAAAAGTTGTCACAACGTTGTCACAAAATTGTCAAAAGCTGAGGCCATGTGTTGCCACGAGGTTTTTAACAATGTAAAAATGAAGGTTGTGACAACGTTGTTCCCGCGACATTCTACAATGTTGTCTGAACGCTGTGTGACTGCTTTCTGTGAGGTTGCCACAGCCTCCTGACAACATCGTGACAACGTTCCACGCTGTTGTTAACGCAGGCCTGTGTCTGGCTAGCCACATTGATGTGTTCTTTAAGTGTTCCATAACCTGCGTATGAGTGTGACTGCCTTGCCGTGTGCATTTGCGTGCTATGCTTGCGTCTCGTAGCGCACGTACATGTATGTGCGTGTGTCTGCTCATCGCTGTGCATGTTGCGAGAAGAAGAGTGGCAGCTGATCATCGCACGAGCCCAAGCAGCTGGGGTTTCCACGGCAACCAGAGGGACTAAGAGGGTATCGGGACAATGCGAGTCTGTAGGGGGGATGCGGGGGCGGCGACGGTGTGTGCATACGCTCTCGAGCACGTGCGTATTCGTGTGTGCGGTGGTGGTGGGGGGTGGGGAGGGGGTCGGGATGGCATATTTACACAGTCGTATTGACGGCATTGATGGCGATGGCGCGCCGTGGATGGGCACAGCTGGGGCCCAGCGAGGGGGGGGGGGGGGCAGAGGCGAGAGGACACTGTCAGCGACCAGGCCCGAGGAGCCCCGCGGCGCGCTAATGACTGTAAATAAAGCAGAGCCTGAGGGCTCCGCCCAGCGCCACCGCCGCCCGCTCGCTTCCGCACGACTCGGCGGACCCTCCGACAGCGCACGGAATGGCCGCCGCCTCCGCGCTGTCCGACGAGAACCAATCCCTGTTTGGCTGAGATCTTCCCGTGGCGCTGAGCACGGAAAACAACGGCCGCTAACGCGCGCGAGAGAGAGTAGGCGGATGAACGCCCGTGAGAGCTTCCCGTGTTCTGCATGTGGACGCGCGGTCGTCCCGGCACGCCGTCGGTTTCAGCGCGCTTCGAGGACGTATAAATGAGGGTTTTCGCGCGAGGGAACATCGGCTCTTTTTAAAAAAAAATAGAATTAAATAAAGAACGTGCCACAAGTGATTTGACGTGGGGCCATCTCCTCTTAATTGCAGCTCTTTAAAAGCACTCCGTGAGCGCTGGAATGGCATCAATTATGGTTTAGTTAGATCAAAGTGCAGAAGATGAAAACCTGCCAGACTCCAGCTGAACTGAGTGTCTCCAATCAATTACCGCGCTCGAAAATAAGCCCCCGCGCCCAGATGGGGTTAGCGATTCGCCGAGGCTCCGTCCTGGTGCGAGGGCACCCCATTGCGTTCGTCCGTACATTACGGGCATCCAGCAGACGCTCGTATCCGGGGCAACTTACGCAGCTTTTTTTTACATTTTTTTATTACCTAGCATCCATTTGTACAGCTGGATACAAACTGAAGCGCTACAAGTTAAGTACCTCGCTCAAGGGTACGACAGCGATGTCCGACCTGGTAATCGTGCACGCAACTTTTCAGCTGCAAGGCCAGTTCCTTGTGCGTTATACTACGCTGCTGCCCACACATAAAGGCAACAGCAGTAAATAACTACATAAGATCATACAGCGCATTGAATCCTGAATGTAAGTGACTTTATTCTTCCGTGCAATAGAGGTTGGCATAACTCAGCTCACACTCCACCAACAATTTTGCCCTTATGCGAATAAGCCTCTGTCACAATAATAAGGACGATATTAAAAGCAGGAAGTTATAACAAAGTTACAGGAGAAAAAAAACTCTTCTGCTTCCTCCGACGGAGCCAGACAAAGAGAAATAGCGGCCTCCTCGGTCCCCTGGTGCAGAGGGATGTTTAATCAGGTGTTTGAACCGGGAAGGTGAGGTCACCCCAGCAAACTCATTATATCTGAATGAGGTACCGTGCAAGGATAGATGAGGACAATCAGTCTAAGTCATCTCCAAGCATCTCCCGCACAACACACATTCCCAGTGCAGTAACTCATGCACACACACACACACACACACACACACGCATACACACACACAAGCACATGCACACATACAGACACCCACACACACGCATTCACACACACATACCCACGCACGCACACACACGCACACACACCTACGTGTACACACCCAAACACACATATACACACACACACAAGCACACGCACACACACAGACACCCACACACAGGCGCGCACACACACATACCCACGCACGCACACACATGCATACACACAGACACCCACACGCACGCATTCACACACACATACCCACGCACGCACACACACGCATACACACGCACACGCACCTACGTGTACACACCCAAATGCACATACACACACACATACAAGCGCACGCGCACACACAGACACCCACACACACACACAGGCACGCACACACACATACCCACACAAACACACACGCACACACACACGCGCGGACACACATAAACTCACACACACATAAAAACACGCCAGTTCTCTGTGCTGAGAACTGATAAGTCCACTGTTGGGACAGAGCCAGGAATCTGCAGGAAGTATATGTCTCCAAATTGATAAGCCTAGACAAAGGAAATGAGACTGTAATGGATAAAAGCACATCACTCCAGCAAAATAAATATATAACTCTAGAGGCATGATTGCATTATTAAGAGTCAATAGTCTGAAGGTTCATTAGTGAGGTCTTCACGTATAAATACATTAATAAAAACGAAATGTATTGTTTAATCAATATTTTCAGCTGTCAGAAAAATGATGATCACTCTCTGGTCAAATGAGAAAAGCAAAAATAAAGAAAATCGATTCAGTTTGTTATTTAACTCCTCTACTGAGTCATTATTTGATAAGGGAATACCTTCTTGGATGTTTGCTGAAGCTGTGCGCACATTTCAACAAGTCGTTTTTAAGAGGAACCTGGTTTATAGCGATGTGAATAAAATTCCATGAGGCAGAGGGCGGCTTATCTTAACCTGTTTGGTGAGTGGCAAATTGTTTGTGCATATTAACATAAGATTACATCAACATGCTTTGAGTACGTTCCTTGATTATGTGTTTCTTCATGATACTGAATTGCAAGAGGAATCCCTATCTCCGAATAGCTCAAGTAAAAACATGGTTTGTGGCAATATGTCCGAGGTGAAATATACAGTGAGCTTCTGAAGAGTGTTTCTGATCTGTGGTTTGAGGGGTTTTCTTTCATAATGGTGAAAATTCTTTGGTCATCAAGGCCTTTGTAGAGGCCTTCCTTGGCCTACCAGGCCCTTTGTGATTACTAAGCTGACCTGTGCTCTCTTTTTTCTGATGTTCTGAACTGTTGCTTTTGGTAAGGCTAAGGTTTGGCCTATATCTCTGACGGTTGTCTTTCTCATTTCTCAGCCTCATAATGGTTTCCTTGACTTTCGATGGTGCAACTCTGGTCCTCATATTGACAAACGCCAATAACAAATTCCAAAGGCATTCAAAGGCCAAGAATCAAGATTAGATACTGTAAGCTCTCTTATACCTGTATGAAGGAAGCAACTGAACATACCTGACCAATCAGAAAGACCTGTGAAGCTGTTTGTCCCAAACATTATGGTGCCCTTAATTGGGAGCGCTATATATACAAAGCTGTAATTTCCCTTTAATAGAAGTTGAGAATCTACACATTAACCACATATGAATTTTTCATTAAAAAAATTAAATTGTTGAGTACAGAGCCAAATCAAGAAAAGAAAAGTTCTGTCCCAAACATTATAGAGCTCACTGTATGTAAATGACACACATGAGCAATGGGTTTGCGTATAATAAGATACTGTGATCAGTATAGCGAGGAGAAATATGATTCTGTTGACGTTACAACACATCATTCTGAACTGGTCTCATTAACCAGGCACAAGTTGATATTCAGTTTGTACAGTTTGTATATATCAAATGTTTTTCTTTTCTTTTTTGCTATATGCCTTTTGAGGCTGTTTTTGCACTGATAATCAGGATGACACTCATTTAACATAAGCATTAGCTAGACTTCAATTGTGATGCCAGACATTGCCTGATATTGCTAGCTAGATATCATTTTAGATATGATTTTGTCAGACAAGCATATTGATTCAATTGATGTTTGACATTTAAGTTTTGTTTAATTTAAGTTTACTGTGTTTGAAATCCAATGGCTGTATTTAAAATGGCAATATAACACATACCTAGCATAATAACAAGTAGATAACACATAAATAACAATAATATAATAATGTAGTAAAGAATAATTAATATGTGATAAACAAATAAGAAGTTTAGAATCTGACAGCACCCTTGAAGTGGTGTGGCTCTGGCAGGTGCAATGCAGTTTTTCTGTCTGGGAATATTAACCTGTGCCTGCACAATGATGCCAGGGCTCTCGAAACAGTGTGCTGCGTGGCTTGGAGTCCGTGTGAATTTTAGTATGTTTTTATTTGAGTGTTGGTGCATTTCAGTGCATGTGTATTTGAGCATGCATGCATTTATGTACTGTCCATGCGCATTTCAGTGCAGGCACATTCGAGAGCGCACTCATTTGGGCATGCGTACGTTCGAGCACGCACGCATTTCAGCGCAAGTGCATCTCAGGGTGTGCGCAGTTTGATCACGCGTGCATTTTGAGCATTTGTCCATCTGACCGTGCGTGCGTGTGAGCACGTGCGCATTTCAGTGAGCGCGTATTTGAGCGTGCGCGTATTTCAGCGTGCGCATTTGAGCCTATGCAGCTCTGCCGCTTTTTTTTTTACGGAAGTGCGTTTGCCCGCGTGGCGCGAGAGAGAGAGCGGAGGGGAGCTCGATGTCATAATAGCCGTTAAGCGCCATGCATCTGGGCTCCCGGGCAAGGTGGCGCGAGACGTGCGGAGGGTGGGGCGGGGGTGCGGGGGGGTGGAGGGGTTTGGCGGATGGGGGGGTGGTGCGATGGGTGGGGGGACTAACGAGGATGTATGGTTCCTTCAGGATCCATCGGCGGACATTTTTCACCTTTGTTTTTCCCCCCCTGGTGTCTGGGAAAGCTGCGCTTCTTCAGCGCGCTGTCATTACGCGGCTATTACGGCGCTCTCCAGAGCTGACAGATTACCGGCGGCGCGCGCCCAATCCTGAGCAGCCGGCCCCCGCTCACCGCCGCCACCGCCTGTAATTGAAGCAAAGCCTTTATCTGGGGTTTTTTTAAGCCATGCCGGCGCGCTCTGTCTCTCCCCACCTCCGCGTTATTTATACCCGTCCTGGCTCCGACCACTAAGGCCCGCCATTTTGTGCCTTCGCGCGCTTGATTAATTAGGAGATACTTTGTCTTTGGCGTTTTTCTTTTTCCTGTACCTTTTTTTTTTGTTTTTGTTTTTTTTTTTTTGGCTCTACTTTCGGTAAGAAGGTTCCGGACTGTGAGGGGAGAGCCGAACCTTTCAGACCTCGCCCTCAGGGGGTGGTTTAAAAAGACGTCGTCTCGTCGCGTTTCGAGACGTCCTCACACGGAGGCGATTAACGCGGGCGGATTCGGGGTCACGTTCGGTAGAGTCTCCGTGCGGGGGACGGGATTCGGTCGGGGGGTCGGAGGCGGCGTTTCCGCGCTCGTCCCATCAGCCGGATCCGCTCCGGAGGGAAAGTCGCGGGGCGAGTCTCTCGCTGGTCAGCCGCGGTTACGGCGTTCGTTTTGCCTCTATGGTCCCTGTGCTAAGGGCTACGTTGGCCCGCGGCGCTGTCTCGGTACGACTGAACTGTGGGCGCGTGCTTTCGGGACCCCCCGTGTGACCACAGACGCGCGTGTGCACGCCAACTCCTCCTCAGTCCTCATTAACAGATGACCGTGAGCATGAGGTGGAGGGGTGGGGGTGGGGGGGTGGGGGGGGGGGGGTTGAGGCGGGGGGCGGACAGTCCGCCGGGTCTCGCCGCACGGCAGACGCATTAACGCTGCAGCGGTCGCCGCGGCGACGCGGCGGGCGGGCGGGCGGGCGGGCGCGGAGCTGCTGCGGCGAGGGCGACATGCCCAGCTGCGCCCGGGTGTCTGGCGATGCCATTTCTGTCGCTGCCTCCCAAAAGCCAGACGAGACACGGGGGGTGGGGGTGGGGGGGGGGGGGTCTAAAGTCTCCGGGCACTGCGTCTCTCTCTCTCTCTCTCTGCAGCGATTTCCAAATCAATTCCTATTTTTCATGTTTAAAACCCGTCACAGCAAATTGATGCTTTCCTGAATGGAACAGTTTGAGTTGCAGGTCAAAGGGCTGCGATTATATTTTACGGTAGCGGTGACGCAGGACTGTTTATTTCCCGGGAACTTTTTTTTAAACAAGTAAATGATCTACGTTCAGTCTCGTCTGCTTCATATAATCAATTTTAAAGAACGGCAGGGTAAAGTGAAAATCTTTGAGAACATTTTAAGGTTTTGAATAGAAGTGCAGAGTGATTTTTCATTTTTTTATCGGTCCACCTTGTAAAATCGAGCAGCGCCGCCGCTGGCATTGAACTTTTACTGCCCACAGGGTGACCGCCTGCCCCCCTGGTGCCTCCTTACTGACCGCACGGTCAACGAGCGAAGCCTCTGAACCGTGGCCGGTGGGGACGGAGCCGGGCCGGGTCCTGCGTGTCACACACGATCACGGAGGCCGCCGCCTCGAACCCAAGAGGCTCCGCCTTCGCTTCGGGGCCGTCGCTCGCCGGGTGTGGAAACGCGAGGGGCGACGGAACCCTCAGAGGGATGTTTACTGTGGCGTTCGCATCGGCGGCGGCGGATCGAAGGCGGGAGCGTGCGAGAGAGGCCGACTATCGATTGGCCATCGGCATGGAGACGCCCGGGCCACAGGAGTGCGTCGGATTGATTCGATGACCGTTTGCCCTCCCCCACCCCCCCCCCAAACACGCAAACAAGCACACACACACACACGCGCACACACACACACACACACACACACACACACCCACACACACACACACACACACACACACACACACACACACGCACACAAACACACACCCACAGCAGCGGTGCCCTCGAGGTTTGAAAGGCGGCGGAGGTATCAAAGTGCCGTTAAAGGGGTGGCTGACCCGCGTTCCTGGGCTCGGATTCCTCCCATTCTTCGGCCAATTAGCGGGTCGCTCGCGCCTGCCGCCGCGGACGCCGTCGCCGCCGCGAGGACAGGCGAGAGGGCGACCCTCCGCGAGCGCTCTCGTTACGCCACGTCGCCTCTGCGGGTGCACGGTCGAAAACCCGGCCTGCAGAAGCCGAACCGCTCACGTTCTGTTCCGCCGTTTCCATCTGAACGGAGCTGAGCGATTCTGCGCGTCGCTAGCGCTAGCTTTAGCTCCCGAATAAAAAAAAAAAAAAGGATCCCATTTTCGAGGCCGGATAGAAGGGCCGCTCCGCGGAGACCCGGGCGACAGCCGCCCCCCATCCGCGGCGGGGGGGGCTCGGGCCACGTCGTCGAGAAGCGCCCGCCTGGCGGAAAAAAAAAAAAGGGGGGGAACCTTGAAATTTTCGCATTAATTTACGGGGGCTGTGCGGTGCGACTCTCTCATTGTGGAGCCGGAATTAAAACGGAATCCATTGGCGACGGTCTGCGCGAGCGGGGATAATCGAGGCGACGTCGCCCGTCTCAAACGGAGCAGCGGGGTTTTTTTTTTTTTTTTCGTGCGAGGGCCCAGAAAAGTCATTTCATTTTCTTTTTTTTTCCTCCCCCCCCCCCCCCCCCCCCCCCCATAGTGATGAGGAGACTGCAGCACGAGTGCAGAGGGCATTAGAAAGATGAGTGGGGCTGATGGGACTGGGGGAATTACCTGGGAGAGAGGGGGCTGCGCGCTGCACTGCAGGGAGGCCCAGCGATGCCGGAGAACCACTCAGGAGTGATGTATGTCAGGAGTATAAAACACACACACACACACGTGCACACACACCACACACACACAGGCACATGCACACACGCGCGCACACACGCAAACACCACACACACAGGCACACACAGACAAAACTCATACCACAACACATGGACACACACACACACACACAAACACCACACACATACATATGCACACTCACACACTGAACTCATACCACAGCACATGCACACACACATGCGTACACACAAATAAAGACCACAACACACACACAAACACAACACACACCATGCACACACACACAAACACACACACAAAACTAATGCCACAACACACACACACACACACACAAATACATGCACACACACACACCCCTCTGCCTTGTCTCTACCACCCTCACACTCCTCCGCCCCCCCCCCCCCCCCCCCGCCAGCCCTGACAGTAATTTGACAGCCCCGGAGCTGACAGATTTGAAGGGGGCCGGCGTAAGCAGTTGTCAGGCCGGCCATGTCGGGCAGCTGCTGACTGGCTTTGAATCCGGCGGCGTCTGATCGGCACGCGGCGATGCGCTCGGGGGGGGGGGGGATTGGGGGGGGGGGGATGAGACGGCCGCCGTCGTCGACGCTCAGCGGGCAGACCGAGCTCCCCGGGTCTAGCACGGTAAAAACCTCCGGCGCCCTGCTAGCCGCCCCCCCGCGCGCCGCGACCGCGAGCGGCTGCCGGCGACTGAAGACCTTTTCAGAATCCCCCGAGGCTTTCCATTTTATTAAAAAGAGATATTGAAATCTGCAAATAAATAAGTAAATAAATAAATGAATAAAATAAACCCCGCGTAAATACTGATATGAGCGCGAGCGCGTTCCGCTGAGCGCTGCGCAGCGCCGGCTGATCCGGAGACGGTTTCGGCGGGGAGCCGCGGAGAGACGCCGCCGCCTCGGCGCGAATGCGGAGCGCGAGGCGGGGAAACGAATCGACGGAACGGTTCGTTTGCGAAGACGAAAGTGAAGGCGGAAGAGCTTCCATTAAGGCCGGCATGCTGCGCGAGGGTTTTGGGGACCGCCGCGGAGGGGTGTGGACCGGCTCGCGTAACCGGCAGGCAGCGTTGGGTAGGGGTGGTCTCCCAGAGGCCCCTTGTGTGCCCCTGGCTCTGCATTCCAAACATCAACACCACTGAAAGGACCCCGTGGAGAAAGAACAATGCACTACACTCAGGACATATGCATTAACAAGGATTACAACAAAGGAATCAGCAGCATCATTTAAAAAGTACATACAAACATACAGTACACACCTACATACATGCATACAAACATACTGTACATACATACATAAAGACATACATGCAGTGCACACACACACACACATAGATACATACAAGTATATATGCTATACTCCATATGAATTAGAATAAAAGGTGATGACGTGTGTAAGGAGTCTGTACACCAGGGAATTGGTCGAGACTCTGTTTTCCCCAAGAGGCTGAAGAGCTACACTCACTTAGGTTGACTGCATTACATCTGTTGATGATGCTAAAAGAAACATTCAAGTAATTTACTCATCGTATATTTGTAGGGAGCAAATTGAGTTGGCAAGTAGCAAGCATTATATACGTACGCTTAGCTGACTTTTGGTAGACTAACTTAGCTAGCCAGTCAGCAAACAGAATGTATGTATTTGTGGGTCTACTTCTGCCATACCTACTCAGAAGAGTGACATAAATTTTTAAAAATTTTGATTGATGAGAGACAACAACCCCAAACACAGTAAAATCCCACTGTTATTGTGGAAAGAGGACACTTCTCAGGGCTTAGTCTGACAAAGATGAATAACTGACACAGTTCTTTTGTTTAGACACTTTATGCATTCATCAGTAGGTCTAATGACTAGTAAAATATGTTGTCAGCGGAAATGCTCTCTCATTGCTGTGGATGTTCTCTTAATTACTGTGATCCTGAGCAGTCTCCAAAGACAGGCTAGTGTATAGCCATTAAAAAAAATAGCCAATAAAAATAAAATAAATAAATAAACATGCATACATGGATATATGCATGAGCAATTTTGCAGCTACTGAGAAGAATCAAATCCCCTGGACATAACCCGGCCCCAGTGTGGCGAAGGAAAGTTGATCTGTAGGAATCAGAGTTGGCACGTATCGCAAAAGTCAAGGATTGGTTTCCCAGTGTCTGTGCATGTTTGCCGATCTGGCTCTCACAATGCAGTCGTTCCGATCATCCCCCTGTTTAAGAGGTGAAATGAATGCCTGCCTCTTTGTGTAAACCGGTGAAGTGTGTTGATCGCACGGGCAAAAAATAAATAAAGTTAAAAATGGCCGCCGGGCATCACCCAGGGGTTATACATTAAAGACTGATGAAGTCCATTTACGCCTCCCCTGCTGTAACCTGTTGTGAAATCTTTCAAAATATATAATAATAATATTAATAATGATATTTTTTAAGAGCTCATAAAAACCAGATTATAACCACAGTTACTGCTTTTGCTGCTACATAAGCGAACGCCTGGCCGAGATTTCGCTCGCTCCTCCGTGCGAAACATCCCCCCTGTGTCTCTTCAAAAAAAAAAACAGCGGAGCAGCGAGAGAGGTTAACTGAGCGATTGAGGGTGCCAGCGCTGCAGGTTGTAAATATCACCTTGAGCATTCACCCGCTCCCACGCTCTCCGAACAGGCTCCGGTGCTTTGAAACAGCAAACGGAGAGGCCTCGTTCAACCGTCCAATCACAGTAACCTCTTCTCCTTTAAAAAAATGTGTTTTTTTTTTTACATTACACGCATTTAGCAGGTGCTCTTATCCAGATCGACTTGCACAACAAATTTTTTTTTTTTTTGCATAGAACTTACATAGCTTCCATTTATGCAGTATGATATATTAAAGCAGTGCAGGTTATGTACCTTGCTCAAGGGTACAACGGCAGCGTCCTACCTGGGAATGGAACCTGCGACCTTCAGGTTACAAGACTAGCTCCTTTCCCATTATACTACACTGCGGCCCCGAAATACTGCTGTCTGTTCACCTGGGCGTATCTATGAGTATACTCTAGTATAGTAAGAGTATTTTTTGCTCAGTAGTAGACACATAATTAGGAGAGTGCCACCCCTGTGCCGCCCTGTAGCCGGGCTGCAGCCGTCCCGCGGTCCGCTTGCCGACCCGGAGCCCGGCGCCCGGCCTGGCGGCGTGGTGGTGCGTAAGCCGGCTTAGCCCACGCCTGCGGAGGCGGCGCCATCTCTCTCGTCTCCGGCCATATGCCCGGGATAAGGCTGCCCTCTGGGGAGAATGTGCCACACGATGGGCACGCTGGCAGTTTCTTTTCTTTTTTTGCACGAGCACGGGAAAAAGGGTAAACGTCAACATCTTGTGCGGAGCGCCGTTTGTTAGCATCGTCGCTCCCTGACCTCTGCACTGTGTGTTGCTGGCACAGGAACTTTAAACCCCCCCCCCCCCCCCCCCCCCCCAGGCAATAGCCCCGGTGCAGGCTGTGGGGCAGCAGGGAGGGGGCAGTAGTGAAGCAGCGCGTGGAGACGGGAGGCAGGGGGGAAGGTGGGCGGGGTGGCTGGGGGGGGGGGGGGGCTCTTGGCGGTGGTACAGTCACCCGTCTGCGTGACCTTTAAACAGCCGGGCCTGGGGTTCCAGATCTCAGGTAGGGGGCCCTGGTCCCTGGAGGAAATGGAAAGAAGGAGAGAGAGAGAGAAAAAAAGGACGGGAGAGCAGCTTGCGTCAGAGATAAGAGTCTGGAGCCTAGTACATCTCTCTTTGATCAGATGCATAACTGCCTTTGAGGCAAAGCCCGGATCTGCAGAAAAAAATGGGGGGGGGGGGGGCAGGGGGGACGTTGGCACGGTCCCCAGATCCAGCTTACGCTTTACGGTGCCTGCACCATCGCTCACAGAGCCATGCCATATACCCCCCCCCTCCCCCCCAAACCCCCCTCGAGCCCCCCCCCCCGCCCCCCCCACGATCTTGCTAATCACAGCACACCCCATCTTAAGTGTCTGGCTTTTGATTGGCGACCTTGTGGAGGGAGGTCCATTATTCGGTACTCTGTCCTCGCTCATTACTAACAGGCCTCAGAACCGTGGCCGGGCCGTAAGATCGGCCTCTTTAAAAGACTCGTTTACCGTCGCGTCTCGTTCAGCGCGCGGGAAAGTGAATGCGTTCTGATTGCGGGCCGGAGAAGAAGAAGCCGGCCGAACGGCGAGATTACGTTACTGTCGTTAGGATTGCATTGTGCGCACCTGGTCAGTCCCAAAGCAGACGAATCGCTTGTCCTTTCTCTCTCGGAAGGCGTGGAGTTAAAATAAGGCTGCAGCGTCCTGAAAGAACTCCTCAGAAGTTCTCTGAATGGCTGAAATAAAGATGGTCAGCGGAATCGTTAAAAATCGTAATGATATTTAATGGTGAGGATTGTGAGTGGCCTCCCTGTACATGAGTCTCTGCAGTGTGCCATTTTAATACCTTGGATTGGTTCATCCTCATGCCCTGTCCACTCCCACTAATCCAGATTCTGCAAAGTACTTAAATAGCTGATATTTAATACATTCCTTATTTTTTAGGTCATTTTTAATGCTCTAAAAGACCCAGGGTGAGACCAGACATTTGGAGACATGACTAGAAACGAGACGTTTGAATAAATTCATAAACTGCGTAGCACCGGTGTATATATGAGCGTGTGCGTGTGTGTGCATGAGGAGCATGTGTCTGCATATGCATGTGCGTACGCAGACGCACTGTGGTCAGACTATAAACAGAATTTAGAGTCTGTGTATGTGCGTGTGCATATTTGTGTGCGCGTGTGGCTTTGTGTGTGTGTGTGTGCGTGTGCGTGTGTAACTGCGAGTGTATATGTATAAATGCGTGTATGGGCGTGTGCATACTTGTGTGCGCGTGTGGCTTTGTGTGTGTGTGTGCGTGTGTGTGTGTGTGTGTGTGTGTGCGTGTGTGTGTGTGTAACTGCGAGTGTATATGTATAAATGCGTGTATGGGCGTGTGCGCACACACACAGTGTGTCACAACATCGGTCTGCACGCACAAAGAGGGGTCTTTCTTACTTTAGGTCCCTGTATCTCAGCGGATGCTCCCGTGTGATATTTTCCTCTGTTCCCTGAAAGGCGTAGCTCATATCTGCGGTGGGTTTCATTTCCATATAATTGAATTCTGTTGCCGGTCCCACATCTGCGGGAGGATTCGGTTAGGCTGAAAGTCCTCTTTGACTCCTTTTGCCTCAGCGCAGATCTGGCTTCAGCCGGTGCCGAAGCCGGGGATACCTACCCTGCTCGCCGCATTTATTGGAAATTAAAGACGTAGCCGCTAATGAAAAATACCCAATATTACCTCCGTCTGCAACGGCATTAGCGTATTACCACCGGCGCAATTGCATTAACGCGGAGACGTAGGGGGAGATGGGCGGAGGAGGGAGAGAGGACGCACACATTAGCATAAATATGAATTTCAGGCGCCGCCGAAGCACTTGAATGAATAAAAACGTAATGAAAAAAAGTCGTTTTCGCCGTTTTCCTCCGTCGTTTGTGGGACCCGGGGTGAACGAGTCACGGTCGACGGCTTTCGGAGAGAATCGGAGAGAAGTGGGCAGGGCAGTGAGCGTAAGGAGGCGTGGGCAAATTTGCGGCGGCACGAATGGCGGCCGACTCTCTCTTCGCCCCCCGCCCCCAAACCCGCGGCGTCTTTGCGGAGAGCGCAGCCGGTCCGCCACACCGGTGGGGGATTATGGGAACAGCGCTCGCGGTCAGCAGTGAGCACGCTTAGCGCTCACCTGTTTCACTGTCGTGTCGAACCCTGAGCGGGCCCTCGCGTTTCTCGTTCTGTGGCCCCTCCCCTTAACAAACCAGCATTCTGCTACTTTCTGCCGAGGATTGTGGGTCCCAGGGTGCTTCTGTCACTCCCAACTACACTCCCCCCCCACCACAAACCCCCCCCCCCCCCCACCCCCCAATCCCGTCAGCCATTGAGCTGTGTGTTGCGTGTGAAGCCCCATCAAGGGCATTGATTTGTGTGGGCCATTATCCCGCGGGTTGAATGGGTCCCTTCGGGGGACTGGGATAGGAGAAGTGAAGTCTACATCCATCCCCAGCCCTCTCACAGCTGATTCCAATATAGATTCCGCAGTGTAGCCGCCACGGCGAGGGGAGGGTCTCAAAGATGCAATCGGCGGTACATTAAAAAGCAGGTAGCACTCAACCGTCCCTGGTTGTCGGAAAAGAGGGAGAGAGAAAGTGAGGGGGTCGGAGGGTGACGTCTGCACTGCAACGCTTTCATTCCCCGTCACTCCCCCCCTCCTCCCCTCCCTCCCCCCCCCAGGAGAGCTCCTCCCACAGGGAGATATCAAAGCGCGTCAGTGAGCACAGAGCTCAAACTCTGACCCAAACTCCAGAGGCTCCACACAGAGTGGCATTCTGGGGAGGGTTTCTTCATAAACTAAGCAAACAAAGTCCCACTGAGACTCCCATGGTGCTGTTCCCCCCTTTCATTTGAATAGCATTAAAATGTAGTGGAAAAAGAAGAAAAAAGAAACAACCAGTCCCATAGCACAAAAGCAGGGGAGAGTTTTTTTTATTTATTTTTAGCAGAACAGACATATATCTTCAGCATGCTTCAACAGTGCGTGTCAGTGAGAGTGTGTCAGGTCAGTTTACATTTCTACCCATTTTTTCATTTTCTTACTTTGAAAATCACATTAAGTCCCCCGATGGTACAATAATAAAACACTTATTACCCAACGGTACGTGTTATATGCATTCAATTTCTCGCAGCAGTAATAATTTGTTCTGTTGTTTTAATCTAAGTGCTGCATTCAGTGTGCTGATTAGTGGTTTATTTTTGCTTCCAACAGATTCTGCAAACCCTGCGAGGGTTTTCTCTGACAAATTTCGCTGCTAACCCAATACCACTCTTTGTCATGTATTTTTGCTAAATAATAAGATAAACTTAACTTAGCCCTTATATATGCAAAAATGTACCCATATGTACAATGATGTGTTATGGGACATGAAATAGATTGATATCCAAGCTTGATATCTTGAATACTGTTCCAGATATCTGTAGATAGAACCAAAACTATACGGTATTCCTTTTACAAGACAGAACCTATAATCCTGTCTATTCTGACTAATCCTGTCTATAATCCAGAGCCCTTGGTTTTCTCAGGTAAAAATGTTCTCTGAACTACTTGGAGCTTGACTTCAGGATTATTGATGTGAAAAGCCGGTTCCAATGGCAGGCCTGTCTCCGGAGCAACGATGATGGCAGGCCCGTCTCCATTGGACCGTCTGCCTCTGGGAACGATGAAAGCAAACGCATTTATCTGCGGTTCCAATATTAAACTCAACTGATTTCATCATCTCAGGCGAGCTGGTGGAAGAAAAAAAAAAAAAACTAAAAATAATAAGAGCAAAATCCAATTTGATAGAGGAATAATTGGATTTACAAACATCTGAGGAGAGATGTGATCCCAGATTATTTATTTAATGAAGTCTTGTGATATTGGGTATATGTAAATGACTAAGAGACTGAAGTTTGTAATAAATCTCATGATAGATTTGTTAGAAAGTGGCGAAACCAATACATTATTAAGCCCTTAGTGGCATTCACTGGGGGTCTGATCTGACGTGTTCTGCTTGATAAAATCATTAGCAGACTGATAGTTTCAGCGAAGGGATTCTTCAACCAGGAGCTCCGTAGCAAATGGATCCCACTGAAGTCACCATAGCGAGCGGCCTGTCAATCAGCCAATAGCAGAGCGCTCCCCGTGCGAGTAATAAAGCTGGGATCAATGACGCGGAGATCTGTAGGTTCCCAATAACTTCCATCAATCTCAAGGCCACGACGAGGCGGGCCAGCTCATTGGCCCATTCCTGAGGGGGGGGAGGGGATTTTATGAACCTAAGGGATTTATTGGTGGGCATGGCTTCAGGAAGAGAATAATGGGAGAAGCTACCGTGTGCTTTCATTGACAGAATCTTAGTGCAAATGATTCCAATTGAGTTTGCTTTCCCTTACAAAACATTACCTGGTTCAGACGAGCAATTTATCAAAAGCATTTGCCACCCATCTTGGAGTGGACGAAGCCTCAGACTCTCCTATGTCACTCATACAAAGTAAATATCATACCATTTAACTCATTGGGGTTGAGTCTTACTCTTTCCCTATAACGTGCTCTTTCTGCTGGTTGGCCCTGTTCGCAGGGCATGAACCCCCCCCACCCCCACCCCCACCCCCAGGACTGCCCCAACCCCCACCATGGTTGTTTTACCACTTTCCTTGCTCATAAGACCAGCTTCATAATTCCTGATCACCAGGAGCCCAATAAACAACCCAGCGGAATCCCTGCAATTTTAATGAGCGAGCAATTTCTTGTCCCTCTACAGCAATACGGATCCCCTACCCCTCGCCTGTCTTGGGTTCCGCGAAATCGTGTGCGCGGGTATACGGGGGCGTGGGTTTGTCTGAGTTTATTGTGAGGATCGGCTTGCTCCTGTTCCACTGTGCATTCCCTCTCACGGGAGAATCAGCACTTTATGTTTTCTCCTTTTTGTAGAAACACCCCCCCCCTCCCCCCCCCCCCCCCACTCCACCAACATCACCAACACCACCAACACCATCCACAGAAAGCCGCGCAGTTGTTATTGGGGAAGCGACGGGGACCTATTTTCAGAACGCGCTTCGTGCTCACCGTCACGTCTCTCAGCTGGAGGCCCCGGCTTCGCCGAAAACCCCATCGACCGAATTTGGGTCTTTTTTTACATCCTTTCAGCCGTCTGGATTTTCACCGCAGGATTCGCGTTGTTCCTGGAAAAAAAAAAAAAAAAAAAAAAACGTATCAGGGAAGCGCAGGGCACCGCGGTGTAAAAAATCTTAGGGCCGGCATTTTGCCAATCGCATCACGCATGGCAAAACAGCGCGCCCGGCAAGCCCGCCCCTGATAACAGGAAAAGAAAAATGTTGAGGGTGAACAAAGAAATTCTGCGGTGTCCAATTTCTTCTCCCCCCCACCCCCTTTTCTTATTTGCGTCTCTCTCTCTCTCTCTCCGCGTACCCAGACTCATTAAACGTAGCAGCATCACTGAGACAGTCATCTTGTGAGAGGACTCGCCGGAGACTTTAATGAGAGAGCCATCAGATATTACGCAACCCCCCTTTGAACGTGAAATCCTCCCTTCTCTGAAGAAATGGGGGGCAAATCAGAATTAATGAGGATTCTGGTGGCGGAGCCACAGCTGCTGCAAAGGAGCGTGTTCGAAAGTTTTGTTCCCTTATTTTCCTCTCGTCGAGGATGCCGAAATAAGTTTTTTAAAGCGCGGAGCGGGAGGATAGAGTCGCGCATGTTATTTTCTTTTTTTGGCGAAATTTCTGAAGGTTGGACGTTTGGATTTGGTAGGGGGAAAAAATCTGCAGGTGATGCTAACGCATCCCTGTTGTCAAGAAGCTGTCAGCGGTGTGCCATTGTGTTGTTATGTGTAATTTATGGCTCGGGAAAGACATTTTAAAAAATGAGTTTTCCACCAACGCACGTGGCTGGCCGTCGCCGTGTGCCAGCGTTGCAGGTGGCACTTTTCTGATAAGGCGCTGATATATCATTTGCCAAGGTCGTACTTAATTAGCCTATTTTGTCGAGCATACTTGCGCAAGGTCAGTTTTATCGGCTGAAGAATGCAGACAACAAACAACAAAAGAAAATAGATTAGTCACGACTTAGCCGGGCTAACAGGCAGGCAGGTGGACAAGGACTGCGGAAAGTGGTCGATTCGGAAGGTGAGCCCCTCCTTCAGACCTTCTCGGGGAAAAAAAAAAGACCCGCTGTGGGTTTTTTTCCCTGGTATTTTTCCGTCTTGACTTTCACAGGCAGTTTGGAATGACCGCTTTGCGGTGCAACAGGGGAGGACTGTAAAGGTTTATCAAGTCCATAATGGGTGAAATGTACAAATAAGTTAATGAATAATTTGGGGAAATGTAATTGTTCCTGGCCGTCGCGGGCGCCACGTTTCGTTCCCCCCTTTTTTTATACGATGACAAAGAGCAACATTTGCCCGGTCTGATTAACCCTGCCCAGAGTTCTGCGGGGAGTCGTAAGCACCTGTTTTCCAGGCAGTAAATACAAGCCTGAAAGAGATGAATCAATGGCCCCTTAATGGCTTAGCAATCAGCTGCCATTTAGGTTAATAGGCTTTCTTGAGGACAGGGATGGCTAATGTGCAATTTGGAGGTCGGAGCTCCGGTCCCAAACCAGCGGAGTCGCGCACGCGGCGTTCGGTCGAGGGACGGCATGCTGGGAGAGCTTTTTCCCGCCCGCATTTGTTCGCCGACGCGAAAGCAAAGGACAGCCTAGGATCACTTTCCCGTAGCGTTGGCCCTGGCGTCGACGCCGTCGCCAAATGAGTTCCTACGGCCTCTGGAGTGACCTCCTCGGCTGAGCGAGGACTGCCGGTCATTTTGGGCCTCAGAGATCTTGAAAATGAATCATTTTGCACCAAGTGAGCGTCTTGACAGCGTTCCAAGCGTACGCGCCTGTGCGCGCTACGCGGCGAATCAGAAGCAGGGCTCTCACACGATTGTGCGTGGCGCGGCGTGCCGGCTCCTGATGGCGGATCGAGCTGATTGTGAGTTCACAGGTAGCGCGAGCCTCGCGGATCGGCATCAGTCCCCCCGTCAGTCTCGCCTCGTACCTGCCCGCTTCGCTTTCGCTGATCTCCTTTCTTTTCATCGAGACGCACTCTCGGGCTGTGACATTTCCGTTTCCCTGGAGACAGAGCGCGCCAGGCGGTTGCCATGGAAACTCCCTGCTCTTGAAGGCACAGGCAGCAGCCCCCCCAAAACCCAATCCCACCACCCCCCCCCCCCACCCCTCGCCCCCCCATCCCCCACACACGCCCACCCCCCCCCCCCCTTCAGAGCCCGCAAACTGCTGTGGAGACGGGGAAAGAAAAGGCACACCTGCTGGCTCCTTGCTAATTGGCTATTTCTCCTCTCTCTCTCTCTCTCTCTCTCTCTCGCTTGCTCTCTTTCTCTCTCTCTCGGTTTAACTTTTCCTGCTTTTCTCCGCTGCTGGCGCGGCGTGTTCGACAAGAGCGAGTCTGTCGCCTCCTTCCTCCCCTGTCATTTCCTCTCTTCCTCTGCGCACCTTTGTTCTCATCCGTCTCAAATCCATTCCTTCCTGCTCCCCGAAAGTCCCGTCTGATAGCCGCGCTCTTCCTCGATCGATCACCCGTGATGTCATCTTTTCCCATTTAAAACCGCGCACAGGTGTCCGGATCCGGCGAGGTTCCCTGAACCGCGGCAGCTCGCGGCGCACCTGCTAGCATTTATCACGCCGAGCTTCCGAGCAGAGAGGGGGGAAAAAAAGAGAGAGAGAGACAGAGAGAGAGCATATTCCGGCATTCAGGCCGTGCAGTCTGCCGCCGCGCCAGCGCTCCGGTGACCTCTGTCCAGAGCGCTCAGTCTGAATAAATTTTCGCCCTGCTAATGGGGACCCTCCATCGCCGCCCACGTTCACCCTTCTCCGCTCCCCGAGCACCCGCAGGGCCGATAGACTGTATTAATCAACCGCAGGCTCGCGTTCCTCCGGGAGCCCGCAGCCTCGGTCCGACATTTTCCGCGGGGTAGCCGGGACAGGGTCGCGGCAGCGGCCTTCGAGAAACGCGCGCGCGATTCACACGAAGAGCCGGGACCTCGACAGCGCGCGGCAAACGCGGCGCGTTCACTACCGATGGCCTCGCAACCGTTTTTTTTTTTCATTAGGAGGGCAAACAGACATGAGGAGATCTTTGTTTCCTCCAGAAAAAAAGCAGGAGACTGTCTGTGTTTGCGGGAGTCATAACGTGGGCAAACAAAGGAAGTCGAGGAGGGCTCTGACAGGGGAAAAACAACAGGGACTAGCCACAAAAAAAAACCATGCGCCCCTAAGGTACATGCAGACTATTCCGATGCATTCCACGCTGCAGAGTCTCTGTCCTTTTCTTAACATAGGGAAAACCTTTCATAAAGGGGACAAAGTTGATACAGGTAAAGTCCTGATATTTATATCACTGGACGGCGGGGTGGCCACTCCCACTTGGTCGCAGCTCGGCAACAAATGGCTGTAGGTGTGACATCACACCATCCGACTGCAAAACTTCAGTCACATTTTTAAAAAATGAGATCGTAAAGCATATCTGCCTTATGCAAGGTAAGTGCACTCTTTGTAAGAGATTGTGATCGCAGAAGTCACACTGGGTCACACAGTGCGACCCCCCCCTCCCCTCACCCTGAATCTCCAGCAATTGTGTGTCACGAAAACTCTAGCAAATGTGTGTCACACCTGAATATACCTCATCACAGCCTGGAGAGAATGGTAACTGTCAAGGAGTTTTTTTTCAGCTCAACTGTTAGCCTTTAGTCACCTTGTTCCAAGAAGTCATTCGCAGTATAAAATTCTTAGCGTGGCCATGGGTCTGAATTATGCAGGGCATTTTAAACCTGGAAATGCATTACTGCCTGAATTCACCTGCAGGATTACCGGGTTGCTTGTGGAGCGTCCTGTGGGCTGCGAACGCAACACCAGCAGCAAGCATTAAGCAATGACTCTTACGGAACAGAGGCACGGTAGCCCGAGCTGGCCTCAGGGACGACTGCGAGGGCAGGGGCTGCCGTCCGGAAAGACGGGCGCGTTCCCTCCCGCTCTCGCCACCCGTCCACCGCCGCTTCTCCGCCGAGCTCGAAGGTGCCGTTCAGAGGTCGGTTCGGTCCAGCCGTCCGGGCGCCCCGAATCAGCAACTCAAAAGCCGCGCGGCGTCCCGTTCGGAGGGGGAGACTCCGGGAACTAACGTTCCTTTCGCCTCAAAGCGAAAGACCTCTCCTCGCAGGAGCACATCCAGTCTCTCGCTCTCTTTTAAAATTCCTCAAAAAGAAGCAGGGGCTTTTTTTTTTTTTTGCTCTCCAGCGTATCGCTGCTTCCAGGTTGCGCCAGCACACGGGCGGTTCTCTGCGTCGATCAAATGCAAAACCGATCTCAAATTTATTTTTTGCTTTCCTGGAGGGAAGCAGTCGAAGACTTAGGTCCATACGGTTATGCGAACGGCCTTTGAACGGCTGCCTTCAATGTCGAAGATGTATGGAAAGATGATCCTTCTGAGGTAATTAAAGAGCTGAAGTTTGGAATTGTGAATTAACCGGCGTGCAATCGAAGCTAAAAGCACAGATCTCGAGGCAATGCTTCGGAAAAAATTCTTTGACTTGAAAAAAGCATCAAAAATCCTTCGGCAACAAGGTACAATATTGATGACCTCACTGTCAGGCTTCGGTCCCTGGGTCCTCACCTTGTTCACGGAACTACCTTTGCACTTGAGTTACTTTACTTGAAACTAATAACCTGCCAGTGAAATAGCACTCCTTAGGACTGCCGGGAGACATGAGATATTTGGTCTCCTCTTCAAGGACACATCTGGACATTACTCAGACAATGTAACGCTTGGTCTCCCATTGATGTTCCGCGCAAAAATAACTGATCTATAAATCAGCCGGTAAAATCCACAGGAATTAAACGTGACTTGGCCTGCAAGTAAATTATTTGAGGAGAAAAACCAAGCTTCTAAGACAGACAGCTTTCCTAATCAAAAGCATTAAACAAAAATGGTTTAAAAAAAAAGATATATACAGAATTTCAATGTGACTTTCACTTCCCTAGATAGCTAGCTTAATGCTGAGTGAACTGCACGTAGTGTAACAAAGCTGAGCACGGCTACAGAAAGATATTTTCAGAGGAACCGGATTGTCTGTCACCCCCCACACCCCCCCCACCCCACCCCACCCCACCCCACTCAGCTCCCGTGTCAGATGTCCCCGGCGGCTAAATTGCTCGAGGTCCCAGGGCAGCCGCTGAGCCCTCCCTGTCACGGCACTTTGTGTAGTTTACATGCCCACCCCCCGGACCTCTCTGCAGATCCACACCCCCCCCCTCCCCTCCCCTTTCCCCATCAGGGCTGCAGGAGTGATTGTAAGTGTCCGGATGACAGATGCCCGCATTACCGCCAGCGGCTGCATCCTTTCCTTCACCGCCTTCCATTTCTCCCCCCCTCAATACTGCCAACCCCCCCTTTCTCCTCTTTTCCTCTTCCCGTCCTCTCTGCCAGTCTTCACTCCGGTGCGGGCAGGGTGACAGATAAGACAACTCGGCTTCAGTAGAGGACAATCTCCCACCTGGTCCGTCAACCGCTTTCAGAAATAACTGACAGCCTTCCTTGATCCACCCCGATGGGTTTGTCCATCCCTGCTTCCCACACGCATATACAAGGCCCAATACAAATTCAGCATAGTGTGCACTCAAGAGGAATACCAGAGTCCAGTTGGGACCATATGTACTCTGTAAGAGTTCATTTAACACTGAGCATTTTACCTTAAACACAATAATAGCTTATCCATTTAATCTAATATTGCCTGGTCATTTTTCTACAGCCTAGAGAGTATCCATCACTGCTTCAGGCATGGGCTTCAGCATTCGAATGGTCTCCTAGCTACACAGACCGCGCTATTCAAATGGACACGCGGATACGACCGTTTTTAGCTCATCCCCTTTACTTTGCCTTTAGCATGCAATGGCATTATCTTGCCTGTTATTGTGACGCAAGGACTAATTTTGGATTTGTTTTCATGTTTATCAACTTTTTCTCCCTCAACGCCCCCCCCCCCCCCCCCCCCCCCCGTCTTATTTTTAGATGGTCACGCCTAATTGGAATGAGCTGAGCTAAAACAACAGCCTGAATTAAGCAGCATTAATGCTAATGTGCAAAGTCACAGCGGAGGGTATCACGGTAATTTAATTTAAGATCCTTATATTATTCTGTCATTAGCATTAATCTATATATATCATACATCAAGGAGTCTGGAATATGGCAATATCAGTGAACAAGGTGCGTGCCGCAATGCTCCAGCACACTAATCTTTACCTACCCCACCCCCCCACCCCCCCAGCCCCCCTCCCCAAAACTGTCAGTTTGCCTTGAATAGGAAGTCAAAAGAGAAAAACGAAAAGCAATCAACACACATCAGAAACGGTCCATAAACTCTCTTTCGGTGTCATGCCCAAATCATCGAGTGATTTATTTATTTGAATATCTTTTTGACAAAAATAGCGCTCATCAGTTAGTATAATGCACCTGGCATGCTTCGCAGGTCTCAGAAGTGATTGGTGGCGGCGGCGGTGGTGGGAGGGGGTGAGGGGGGGGCGGGGCGGTTGAAAGCATCACGCCGCGGTTCTTTGTCACGGTTTATCCGGGCAGCGCTGGGAGAGAGCCGTACCGCCGGATCGCGGCGCGCGCCGAGTCGTCTGCCTAATCGCTCGCGTCCCCGGTGAGGAACGCGGCTGGGACTCGGCCGATGGGCGGAGCAACTCGCAGTCACGCCCGTCTCCCCGCTGACGAGTCCCGCGGCACCGCCTCTGCGTGATTGTCTGTCTTCGTACCCGTAGCAATCTCCCGCTGCCACAGTCCTCTTCCACACGCCCGTCCCTGACAGCCGACGCCCACTGCCCCCTTCCCCACCGACGACCCCCCCTCTCACTCCGAGCGCCGGGCGCAGCCATAGGCCGATAGCGTTACCGGGTGGATTTTCATTGGCTGGCTCCCAGTGGCCACCCAATGAGGCTTCCCGCTGTCGCCGTGCGAGGTGCGAACAAGTGTGTAGAAATTGGTATGGGCGAAGGTAGCTCATACCTCCCCGCGTTCCTCCTGTTGTAAGTTTCTGTGTTATCTGCGGCTCCCCCCCGCTGCATAAGGTGTGTAGGCGGGCTGTCAGCAGCGCTGCGACAGGGACGCGTCCCGCCATTGTTTATCATCCGCCTCCCAGCCTCGTATCTCGCACCCGATCTCCTCTCCAGCGAAGCGTGTGACTTTCTGTGTTGCTACCATAACTTTGCGCTGCCTCTAGCTCCTGCGTGCTAGCCAGCGCGCTTCTGCGGCGTGCACTCATACAGACACACACACACAAGCACACACGCACATGTGCACACACACGCTCACACACACTGGCACACACACAGGCACGCTCACAAACACACACACACACACACACACACACACACTAGCACACAAACAGGCAAGCTCACGCTCACACTAGCACACACACAGGCACACTCACACACACACACACACATACATGCACTCACACACATGTGCTCACACACACACTAGCACACACACAGGCACGCTCACAAACACACACACACACACACTAGCACACACACAGGCACGCTCACAAACACACACACACACACACAGGCAAGCCCACGCTCACACTAGCACACACACAGGCGCACTCACACACGCACACACACACACACACTATGCCAAGTCTGATGCAAGCTCGTGCAACAGTACGCAGAGTGGCAGCACTGCTTTTCAGGCTCTGCAGTTTTATCTTGCGACTGCAGTGAGGCATTACACAGTCAGAGCACTCCTGTGGCAATTGGAAAGTAGCTTTCCATGTTTGGATTGTGCACCCCCGTGCCGTACTTTATTGTTTTAAAAGCTTTATTGATCTCCAAAAAGTGCCTCCTCTCCGCAAGCATGTTTGGATTCATTGGATATCGCCTCCCCCGTCCCCTTCAATCCCAAAAAGATGAGGTAATCGCTATTTCCCAAAAGTGGACGGTAAAAGCTGTGTAGGGGGAAATTCAAAATCGACAGTTAAGTTTTCCCAAGCATTTTTAGTGTGATGCACGCACAAGCAATCACGACCAAACTACCCCCCACTCCCTGCCCTCCCCCGTGCAGCCCACCCTTCCAATAAAGCAGGGATATGGGAGGCTGGAGACCCTGTGAGTTAGCTCTGCTGTTTGCGTATAAGACCAGAGAATCAACTACGCGCGTCACTGTCTGTGGCTGCGACACGATCCTTATTGTCACAGCGCTGCTCTGATTGATTACAGGGTCTGATTGTCCCTCAGAGCCCAGACTTAACCTGTGCCGACTGCTGCCAGGCAGGAGAGAGAGAGAGAGAGAGAGAGAGAGAGAGAGAGTATACGAATGTGACGTACAAGCATTCCTGCCGTCTTGCATCTTGTCTCCGGTTCTTTTTAAAGCGCCGCTAGCCGCACGCTGCTTTCTCCTGTACGAGTTCCCGCGTGGCCGCGGTGCGACAGCTGCAAAAAAACAGGGGCGGAAAAATCCGGCAAACGCCAAAGAGCCAGACGCGGGGCCTCGCTCGGCTGCGCCGTGTCGCGTCAACGGCGCTAAATTCACCGCCGTCCGAGGTTAAAAAGCTGGAGACGAGGGGCCCGGCCTGAACCCGCGCGCCCGTCCCCCCCGGGGGCCCATAACCGTGACCTCAATCTCTCTCAGAGGGGTCAGAACAAGCGCGGAACAACCCAGCCTTTTCATTACTGAATTTTAAAAACTGCATCACCAGAAATAGCATCCCTTATAATGCGGTCCGTGTACTTCCATATTTCGAGATTGCTTTTGTGCGTAGTTAAGTACGCCGTGTCCCCGCGGAACCATTTATGCACCGGTAACTAAATGCGCATATCGTGGGGTTTGCATGTAACATGTAGGTGTAAATAAATTACATTTGCACTTTTGTTCGGACCACACTGGGCTGTAGAAGAGCAGGACAGGGATCTCACAAATCAAATGTAAGATGTCTTGGAGCTGCCATAACATTGACAGAACGTTCATAAAACCATAGAAACATTCATGCATACACACGCAGATGCACGCACACAGAAATACAGACAGACCCATGTGCACACACACACACACACACACACACACACATCAGCGTACATACACAGAAAAGTAAACACAGAGGACTATTAGCACATGCTAATATTAGCTCACATGCTAATGTCCCTTCACCCCCCATCCCCCCCCCCCCGTGAGCCCCAGCTGTGCTACTGTGTTGAGGCAAACGCTGGTCTTCAGGGCAGACGCACTCACTCTCTCTCTCTCTCTCTCTCTCTCTCTCTCTCTCTTTCTTTCGCCTTGTCGCATTTGTCTGTTCCCATCTCCCTCACTTCCTCTGCTACACCCCCCTGCCTCTGCCTCGGGAGTAATTAAATCAGTGTACGCCTCTCCAGACCGACTGGACTGATAAACACTCACACAAACAGACACGCAGACACACACATACACAGGCATGCACGCGAACACACACAGGTGAGCACACATACCGAGCTGTACATGTACACATACGTACACACACACACACAGGTGAGCACACATACCAAGTTGTACATGTGTACACACACACACGCACACACACACACACACACGTGTAAACATGTAAACACACACGTGAGCACACGCAGACCCCGAACGCCCCGTGCTGTCTCCCTGTACTGCAGGTGAAGAGAAGTCTACGGCTTGGCTGTGGATAGGAGCCTCTCGCTGGCATTGGCTCAACCCGTTGGAAACCTCCACAAAATCAGAGTCAGACAGCCAATGGGCTGCCAGCCCTGTTTTGGCAGGCCAGCTCGCTGCCTTTTAAAAAAAAAAATAGCACGCCAAGCGCAGGAGCAGACAGCCTTCTGATCGCTCATTAAACCATCATACTTTAGCTCTCATTAAAGAGAGCTCCAGAGGAAACCACGGAGTACATATACGGGGGAAGGATCCGTCAGCCGCTGTGTGGCGGAGCCGAGGCGTCTGAGCCGCTAAAGCGTCTATGATCTCTCGGATTTCGACTCTTTAAGGTGTTGATTAACTTGGCAGCATATTAATTAGTAAGGTATCGAGCAGCCTGAACAAGAGGAAGAAGAAGAAAAAAAAAAACTCCTTCAATTTGTCATGTAAGCAGTTGTGCAAACTAATTAGCATTTTTCTGAGTAAAGACAAAATCGCTTATGTTTAGGAATTAGCAGGAGCATAATGATGTTTCGAGAGTTGGTCCTCCGGGGGCTTTCAGCAGCGGAGGGCCCGCGTTCCGACATCCCGGGGAACGAAGGCATTTGCGAAACGCTCCTAAAGCGCAGCGAGTTGTGACACCTGCGTCAGAGGGCGGCCCAACGCTAGCACTGGTGATGTCGAGACGTTGACTGGTGATGTCGAGACGTTGACTGGTGATGTCGAGACATTGACTGGTGATGTCGAGACGTTGACTGGTGATGTCGAGACGTTGACTGGTGATGTCGAGACGTTGACTGGTGATGTCGAGACATTGACTGGTGATGTTGAGACATTGACCGGTGATGTCGAGACATTGACTGGTGATGTCAAGACGTTGACTGATGATGTCAAGACATTGACTGGTGATGTCGAGACGTTGACTGGTGATGTCGAGACATTGACTGGTGATGTCGAGACGTTGACTGGTGATGTCGAGACATTGACTGGTGATGTGGAGACATTGACTGGTGATGTCGAGACACTGACTGGTGATGTCGAGACACTGACTGGTGATGTCGAGACATTGCAGATTTTGAGTCTGTTTTCGAGAGCCATCCCCACTCCACTGTGACGAGGGCCTTGTGCCTCTGTCGTTCCTCCGATACCCAGCACACCTTCATATACGAATACCCGAGTAATCAAAGAAACGGAAGTCCCCTAAAGAGTGAGATTAACAGTGGCCTAGGATCAATCAACATTTGTCCTAATCTCTGATGTACAAATAAACACGAGATTATTTTATTTGGGAGCTCGGCCAGTTAATAAACGATCGCCGAACCAGCCAAACCGTGCTTTTGCGAAGAACATACTATCTCCTGCAATCAACTGCGGGTCGAAGCTGGGGACAATTTTCGATTGAACCCGGCCCAACGTCGGGCAAACACAATCTCACCCCCCCTGCACAGATGTAGGAAAGGTAAATTGCCGCGAATGTGGGATGGCTTCCTTTGACCCGCTTCTCTTTTGTTATTGTTGGCTGGCTGTTCCGGGTCCCTGCAGTGCGCTGTCCCAGTTTTCGCCTCGGCACCTATGAGGCACGCGCGCGACTACGCGCCAGCCCAGGAGAGGACGGAGCGTTTTTATTGCACGAGACGACAATCTGCTCCCTCCGTGAGGGTCGCGGCCCGTCTGCCGGCTCTCTCTTCCCGGCCCGGGGAGGGGGTCCGCGGCGGTCTCGCGGCACGGCGGTCAGGGTCGAGCGGCGGAAAGCCGCCGACTCCGCGCTTCCTGGGACGTCTCCCCGGCGACGCGTTCGGAAGAACCTCCTCGCCACAGGGGGGGAACGGAGACGGAATCGATGTTTCGCGGTCTGGGTTTGCTGTGACACTGTTAGGTTTCTGGATCCCCGCGTCCCCAAGCCTGTTTTATTCGCGGTTCAGGGCTTGGAAGCCGCCAAGGGCCTTGTTAGAGAGGCACCGACACTGTGCACGCTCGGTGTAGCCAACAAAAAAAAACCTAGCCAAGCCTTTTATTTTGAAAGGCTTTTTGACTTATTGACTTATTGACAGAGGATGTAGTTACGGTTTAATTTGACCTGAATTCGGATCTCACTTATAGCTTCATGGTAAATTATAGCTTGAAGGCCAGGCAAAAAATCTTTATTTTCGAAACCCAAAATTCTTCTTTCAACTTTTTTCCCCTCACAAATTAGGAATCTGCAATTGCACCGTATGAATCACTACTGTGCCACCCAAGGATCACTGCGCTTCTCTGATTCTCCTGTCTGCCACCTAACAATGACTTTCTTCACTCTGGAGGCTACGCAGTTCTACTGTAAAGCAAGTTCTCTTCCTGAGAAAGAGCTGGCGGCCTCTGCACATTGCAGAGAGGAGCCAATAAAGCGGTGTCCTGCGCAACTCGACCAACCTGAACCCGCCCTTTCCCTGGTGGGATGAGCACAACTGTGTCCCACTGCTCCTGACTCCCAGCACACAGCTGGCTAATGACACAGCCTCGGGTCCGACCCGCGATGCCTGGGCTGTGCAGCCACCTGAAGCAGCTTTCTCTTCCGCGCGAAAAACTGCGTTCCTGGGGCACGGCCCCTCACAGCAGGCAGTTCTTAGACAGTGCTCTTTGGTTCTCGCCTTCTCCTCAGGCCGGTTGGTTTTCTCGATGGTTCGTATTTGGTATCGGTACCGAAGAGAATCGTCAGAATCTCTCCCTCTCTTCAGCATTCCGAAGGGGTCTTCCTTTGTTTCCGGCATATTCCACTGACACGCTCGCGCTGGATTAAAATCTTAATTAACTTTGAGGGCTACGCGCTGGCTCCCTGTGGCTGAACGGGGGGGTGGGGGAGCGGCGCAAGCTCTCGTGATCTTACAGAACACCAGCCTGCTGAGGAGAGGCCCGCCATCGCAAGCCTTCATGGCTGCTCCATTACGGAGAACAAGAGGCTCCTCCTTTCAGGACAGGACAGAAACACACTGCTAGTCTGGACACCCAGAAACAGCTCTGCACTGAGAGTCAGCGGAAACCGGTCCATCTCACAGAGGGAAATAAGGGATAATGATATTAAACTGAATGACATTACACAGAGACTTGGTGACCTGACATTATTGAGTAAGTGCTGGAGAATGAAGACTTGAAGATATAAAGCAGTAGAGGCTCATGGGTGTGAAACGAAGGAGGCAGAAACCTCACCTTTGAACTAAGCATTGGTCTAAACTAGTTGCTTGATTAATATACTTGTAGTACTCCATTGTGTCTCATGCTGCAGGGTTCTTTTCAATGATGGGGTACAATCTAGTAAAGTCAAATAAATCAACATGGTGTCATCTCTCAGATGCCAATGTGTCACACATTATTATTATTATTATTATTATTATTAGTATTATTAGTATTATTATTAGTATTAGTATTAGTATTATTTCACATGAACTGGTGCCAACAGTGACATGGTGAAAGGTGGTTCATCAGCAGTGATGTTCTGCTCACACACTGTGCTTCTGCATCCACCTGCCTGCAGTCCCTGTGGTCCACATCTGGCACTGAAATGCGCCTCCCACCAGACCTCCATATGGAAACGGGCTGCTGGGCCTTTCGCTGATTTAACGCTATTTGTATGCTTGAAAGGTTCCCCATATCCGCAACTTTCCTGACCACTGACCTTTCCCAGATTTCTTTGCGCACAGTTGGCTGAGGACATCCTGTGGAGGTATAAATACTTCGACTGCTGCTGCAAAAGCTTCGCACGGAGTCACTCTTCAATAAGATATTGCAGATTTAATGAAGATTCTGGGTAGGTGGAAAAGTTGTTCGGAACAACTCCGGGGAGATGTTTTCTGAACCTGTTGACACCTCTTAATTTACATTCGCAGGAGCGCTCCGCTATCTGTGCCGCGCTGAGCTGCTTTGACGTGCTCAACTGATAGGCTTTTGCCCAACACCGGAAATCAAAAGCAGGCGAACATGGCGGCGCGGTGTAAATTCGGTAGGAAAGCTGTTGATACGAGGCTCTTTACTAATGCATATAATCTTTCGCTCTTTCTGCGGCCCGGGCACTCAGCTGAACTCGTACTAAAGCAGATGAAGCATCGCTACTTCTCTGAAAGCACAGCAAATGGCCTACCTGCAGTCCAGTGAATAAGACAGGGCCCACACGCTGTGTTAGCTCCCCGGTGCAATTCATTTATTAGCAGAAAATATATGTTTCAAGCCATTATGACCATAATGGCTCGAAACATCACTTCTATTTGCCGCTAATAAATTAATTGCACTGGGGAGCTAACACAGCATGCGGGCTCATCCTTCTAATTCAGGTTACTATTCTGTCCGGGCTGAGCTCTCGGACATGCACGTTTGTTCTTCTTGGATTCCAGGGTTGTTCTACCTGGAATCCAAGCCAGAATCTCCACAGGTCCCATATCCAAATCACCGGTACACACCATTTTCCACCGCCGTCTGTGGTTGGTTGGTCGGTTGGTCAACAGAAGTGTCCCACCCCGTAGCGGCCACATTTTTCACCCCAGGAGGCTGAAATTTGGCATGGAGGTTGGTCATGACCGAAGGTACAGCTGAGTAACTTTCAGGCCGATTGACCGAGAGGGGGTGTGGCGGCGGGCGTGGCATATCACATAAAGGCGCATAACTCCCGATTGGATTCACAGATTTGCACAAGATTTTGTGGTCATGAGGTTGGTCAAAGAAGAGGTCACGTGTGAGGGTGTGTGCGTGGATGCATGCACACATGGATGCATGTGCGTGTGCGATCGCAGCTACTGCGGACTTGCGCTTGTTAGACTGTGGTTTGCATGCTGCATGGTGCTGTTCCTTAAGAACAAAAACTTGCGCAGGGCTGTACTTCACTTTTCAGTCAGTGCCATTTGTTGACTGCTCAAGGTTTCTCCCTCCGCCTCTTTTTCGATTCTTTGTGCTTTGCTTTTCAAGCATAGCATTTTCCCCGCTTTCTGATTTTTAACTACAACAAATACAACACTGCACTGCGTATTGAAGGGTCTGTTGATTTATTTTTCTCAATCGTCAGTCCTAGTATTTAAATGCCCAATTTATTTTGAGGCCAGGGGCATAATTTGAACGAAACGTATTTCCATTTTTTTCCAGTCGTATGTACGTTCTTCATTGCTAGCGATTTTTATTCACTGGCCTTTCTGCCAGCCAACTCAAATGTGCATTTATGCATCTCTAAGGTCAACTCCACTCATTTAAAATACAAAATACATACTGGGCTGTGGGTCCCAGTATTCATCACTTCCACACCACTGGCACAATGGTGTGATTTATTGTCTGCACTGCGCGTGTGTTGCTCCTCTTTGTTACTAGAAGACTCTGACCCTGTCCTGCTGGCGGGGCAGCTGTGCCAAAGAGATACTTAATCTCAGAGGACAACTGCCTGCATGAATATGTTTATGTGTTCCACTGAAGAGAGGCTAACCCACCATGCCATGACACCGCAGCGCTAGAAAGGAGAGAGACCTACAGCACAGCTTCCAATGAGAGAGAGAGAGACCTACAACACACTGCCAATGAGGGAGAGAGACGTACAGAACAGCTTCCAATGAGAGAGAGAGAGACGTACAACACACTGCCAATGAGGGAGAGAGACCTACAGAACAGCTTCCAATGAGAGAGAGAGACCTACAGTACAACACACTGCCAATGAGGGAGAGAGACCTACAGAACAGCTGCCAATGAGGGAGAGAGACCTACAGCACAGCTTCCAATGAGGGAGAGAGACCTACAGCACAGCTGACAATGAGGAGAGAGACCTACAGCACAGCTGCCAATGAGAGAGAGACCTACAGCACAGCTGTCAATGGTAGAGAGAGACCTATCACACAGCTCCCACAGCCAGTATGAGGGGAGAGATCCACATCTCTCCAGTCTAACCCTTAGTGGAAGAAATCTACAGCACAACTGCAACAACCAGCAATGGTAGTGTGACCTACGGTGCGGGTGGAGTTGCCAGATCTGGTACAGGGGGAGATTAAAAGGATTTTAGAGAAGAATGAGAGAAGCGACACTGACTAAAACAGAGCCAGAATGTTAAGCTCCACAAAATCACAGTCATGGCCATGCAGAAAGCAGAGAGAGCAGTTTAACCTGTGGTCCGGTTTAAGGCGCGGTAATGTGAACTAGGCAAAATCTCCAATAATCCCAGTTTAGCACTGACCCCTCCCATAAACCCTCTTCCTCCTCGAAGCGGAGTACACTCGTCTCATGGGATTACGCTGGCCAAACAGACTCCCTCAGAAATCAGCAGGACCCGCCCCCACCTCCCCCAGCCAACCACGGCGCCCTTTGAAGTGAATGCGTTTAAGGGCACACACCGCTTCTGTTTGCATAGACCCTGATTTATTCAGCAAAGCCGGGCTGTCCCTTCTTGGCCAATTTCGCCCAGCCCCCTAAAAGCCTGTGGAAAACACTGAACCAGATGACGCTATGCTGCTGTGTTAGCGCTGCTCATCTCTGGCAAAGTCCTTCCGGACTTGAAAATGACTCAGTGAATTCTTTTTCTCAAGGAGAGGAACGGTGTGTCCAACAAAATCAATTGTATTTACAATCTTATTCCAGCTTGATTCATCCTCATTGTCCCGGCAGTCAGGAACTGTGATGTCCTCAATGAGAGATGTCAAACTGGCTTGTAACTGAATCAGAAAACAAGCCAATAAAGCCGTTCGGCCCGGGCATCGCTCAGCCCCTCTGCAGCTGAAGGCTTTGCAGGCAAAGGCTTTGATGTATTTTATTTGCGAAATAATTTTCCGTCGAGGCAACCGAGAGCTCTTTTCTCTCCTCGGGGCCAGCGAGGCAAACACTCCGCTGGTTCTGACTGGAATTGGACAGAGAGAGATATTTTTTTACTCAGCAGACCAAAAGCAGCCCGATAAAGAGTCGGGCACGTGCTAAGTGCGATAATGCTCTTGTGGCGGTTCGGCGAAGTGTATCGGGGAAGCGCGAGCGAAGAAACGACATCGAGGAAGCGGCGCGGAGAGCGGCCGGGATACCCAGCAGCCACCGTTAACGCGCGAAACGGGCGTCGTCTCTAGGCGTGGGCTGACGCAGATGCGGAGGCCGACGGGTCCTCCGGAGCCGGAGTTCCTCTCTTCGTCCCTGCCGCCATTTGCGTCTGCCCGCTCCGCACACGCTAACCCGTGCACTGCTACGAAGTTGAATTAACACTGAATATTTTACTCTGCGGCAGCAGGGAAAAGGGTGAAATTTTCATTCACCCCCCTCCGCCCCCCCTCCCCTCCCCAATTCAAGAATGTGGCCAGTAGCCTATTTTAGCATAAACAAGTACAGCGCACTTTGGCACGCACCGCTGCCAGCAAGGAAATTCATCCTGGGAGCTTTGTGTAATCCTTATCTCTGTATAAATATCTAGTGTTAACTGCGGGGCTTTATTTCACTCTCCCGTTCTGAATGTAAGTGGTGACTAAGCCATGCATTATTCATCTAGGTCAGTGGTTCTTAACCTTGTTGGAGGCACCGAACCCCACCAGTTTCATATGCTCATTCACCGAACCCTTCTTTAGTAAAAAATAAAATATGACTGCAGACTAGACTGAGGGGTGGACCTCTGCGGCGGAGGCTCCACCGAACCCCTGAGACCGACTCACCGAACCCCTAGGGTTCGACCGAACCCAGGTTAAGAACCACTGATCTAGGTTGTGTGTTTATGCAACGGCTTTGAAATTAGATATGGGGCCTGATTAACTGTTGCGAGGATGAGCTATGTTTATGGTGGCAAAAAGAAAAAGGAAAAGGGGGCATGCTGAACCATCTCCTTGCTCCAAAACTGTTGAGGTGGATTTGTGCTTAAATGGGGGTCACAGGAGGTGGGATGAGGTGGCTTTGAGAACGTTCCTCACGTATTTATCATCGAAGTGGCACGTCTGTTTTGCACGTTTAGATTTTTATTAATTTGTCTTTTCGTCGTTTCGCTTTATCAGGCTCTTTTGACCTGTTGGTTCAGGGTGCTCAGAGTGAACCTTTTAATCCCACTTTCTTTTTCGGTTTGCCGTTCTGCTATTGGATTGACATTTAATGCATTTTACACCAAGGGTTGAGCCTCCCACTGTTTCGCCAAAGTTCAATTCTACAAACCTCTCGCGGCACCAAAAATACAACACAGCATAAAGATCGGATTGCGACGTAAGTACTGAGCAAAACAGAAAAAAAAAAGAAAAACATTTTCAGAAAAAGGTGCTTTCATTCCTGTTTGATTTGATTGTGTCTTATTTATGGAAGGTTCTAGACAGTGAGTGGAAAAAAAAACCTTTTGCCATTATGTATTACTTTACACAGGCTACCACAGTACAAGTGGGATGGATATGGGTAGACAACATGAAGGTCTTGTATGATTTTGTTACTATAAATCATTGAGTTCATCCTTTTCTCAGTTCTGATTTGTTGCCCTGACCTTTTCTGGACTAATTGCAACACTTACTGTATTATTCAGTCTATACACCGGCAGCTGTATGGACTACAGAAGTGGCTGAAAAGAAAGCCAGAAATATAGATAAAACGATTCCCAAGACAATGATTGCAGAGTTAAGGAGGAAGTGTTTAATCGTTTGCTCAGGTGATTCAATTCTGGGTGAAAATGGGACCTTGCCAACGAATCAGGGTGGGTGTCTGCATACAGTATAACCTTCAGCTATTGGCTGGCAGCAAAGATCTATACTGAGCCAATTACAGAGCAGGAGGGCACAAAAATTATGAGCATCTGAGCTTCTGAGGACAGAAAATACTGTCGAGGAAAGGATAGAGGCAAAAAAAAAAACGAAATACAACGACCAACTTCACCTTTCTAAAGATCAATCCAATCACATTTGCAGAGTTTAGAATCTCAAACAGGAATACCAGCAGATGGACACTCATATTTTGAACATTTATTTGAAAAATGAAAGCACATTTTCAATTACACCGTTAACACTGGATCCAGCTACAGTAAAACCGGTACCATTTCATCTTCCCCCAAGCCACTGCACCTGCTGTTCGTAATTTTTATTTACCCAGAATTTTAAAGATGGTGTGCCTATTGTGCTGTCTTTGGGCAGTGTGGATGCGTGAAAGGGAAGGACGTGCCAATACACCTGAACACAGTGGCTCCTGAACTGTAGGTCAGCTCCGATTGGTGGTCTTAAGGGGTTAAGGTCTTCACTAGACAAAAGTGAATGAAATAACTTACACACAGTAAAAGTTCAAGTGTTAATTAAACTCTAATATTGTTAATTCAACTCTTTACAGATAACATTTGGTCCCGCTCTGGAACGTGTGACCAAATGTTATCCGATAAGAGTTGAATTAACACTGGACATTTTTCTGTGTATAGTACTTTCCATTGACATTCATGCTAGCCTAATTAAACACTCTTTACTGTATGGTGCTTTGTACTAGTTAGAAGCAGTTGTTACAGAATTTTAAAAGTTTTAATCCTGTTGGTGAATATGTATTAGGCTACATTTTAATGAGGGGCATGTCTTCACTTCAGTCGTAGAAAGTCTAGGAACTCTTTCCCTAGTACATCTTGTTGGAAAAAAAATAGAAAGCAATTTAGAAGATCTGGCAGTGGTGTCTAATTTCCTACAGTTGGCAAGATGTCTAGAATTGTTATTTGTTTTACTCTTAGCTGGCTGTTAGTGTTCAAATAGTCGGCATCTATCCACACTGATCTTTAATAATTCCTTAAATAAACAAAGTTGATTAAAGAAGTGAAAATATGTGTGGCCATGCTGAAGCTGAATATTGTCTATCTTGTTTCATGCTCTGGGATTCTTTAGTCTTAATAGCTATCCGGTCAGTCACAGATCAATATAGCAAGACTTTAATATACGGTTTATGTATCAATATATTCATTTTTTTAAACAGTTAACCCATCTTTCCTTCGGCCCAAGCATACTTAATCGGCTGCGAAATGCATTGCAGTGCAGATGCAGCCACACATTACAGAAATGAACCCATTTTGTCCCCACATCTCACATGGCCTAATCAAATCATTGGCCTTCTTGAACCAAGATGACTCTGCTGTAATATAAACATCAATGAGATCGTGTATCACTGCCATGTCCCCGTTCAGCGGGCACTGTCTGCGCTCTCCAGGGCCAGCCGGGTCGCCATGCCGACCCTCTGCTGAGCGCTAATGCTCTGCATCTCCCACCTGGCGTTCACTCCGAGTCGCAGAAACCAAAGCGATGCGGCCAACAGCTGAGCAGAGATACGAACACACAAGCGGAGGCCTTACACCATTGTGCCCGGCTTCACCTTGCATTGGACGGTGTGTAGCACAGTGGGTAAGGAACTAGACTTGTAACCGAAAGGTCGCAGGTTCGATTCCCGGGTAAGGACACTGCCGTTGTACCCTTGAGCAAGGTACTTAACCGAAATTGCTTCAGTATATGTCCAGCTGTATAAATGGACACAATGTAAAATGCTATGTAAAAAAGTTGTGTAAGTCGCTCTGGATAAGAGCGTCTGCTAAATGCCTGTAATGTAATGTAATGTAATGCATTCTCTCCATCATAACAAGCCAGCAAGGGCAAGGCGGATGGACGCCAACCAGCTGTAAAAGTGCAGCTGCCCGTAAAGTGCGGAAATACTCTTGCGAGTTGCGCAAGAGAACTCCAGGTGCGCGTTGTACCTTTTCGCTGTCGTGCGTTTCAGTATGCAGGGCGGAGGTATCGCATCACGCACAATAAACATGATGCCTTTTGGAATAATAATGGGTCGCGGGTGTTTGTCTTATTCCTCCCGGTTCGATACGTTTCCTGGCGGACTGTAGCTCGTTAGCATCTTTGCGCGCCGTGCTAATTAAAGAGCTCCCGCGCCGGCTCACCTTAAACGGAAAAGCGGCGGCGTTCCGCGCGCCTCCGTCGCTCTCGGCCGTGTAACCGTTAAATAATTGTTATGGGAGGCCGACGGACTGCCGGGCGACACGAAGGACCCCGCCGCGCTCGTCTCCGTGACACCGGCAGGCTTAGCAACCGCGCCGCGTAAAACGGTGTCTGGAGATAGAGCTCCATATTGCATTCCGTTTCAAGTGTAACAAATCTCTTGTAATAATATCATAATAGATGTATTATTCATTAGGGCCTGCGATGATGCAAAGAATGAAATATACATGGTGTTTCAAAGCAACGGGGTGCTGTTGGGTGGTTTGGGCGATGTCGGTTTTTTTTCGCGCGCGGGAGATATGGGCGGCGGCATCCGTCCCCCGGCGATACCATGAGCTTCAGGGTGGGACAGTTAATTGACAGCTTTGAAAATAAGGAGCGCATCAGTCCAAACGGGAATACAGTTCCCTCCGACAACAGGGCAGGGAAAAGGGGGGGGCCATTTTAAATAAACATGCTTTCATTTTAAACGAGGAGTCTGTCCGTCCCCAGATGTGACTGACAAAAGGGGTTTGGATATTTCTGTTCCAGTTGTCAATGAATTAATTTTGTGAAAAGCTGCCAGCAAAGCAATTTCTCCACTTACTTCCCAACGGGGGTGGAGTAGACCTGGGGTGTAATTGCAGGCCAGAAACAAACTGCATCTTGCTTTGGCTGAAGCGGCAGTAAGATATATGTATGTGGGGGGAGGGGGGAGGGGGGACAATGTGAGACAAGAATGGAGTGTTCATATACATATGGAAAAACATGGAGAAGCAGAAGCAAATGTCAGCCCAGACAGAAAAGCTACATGAAAGATGTACACAGAGAAAACGAAAGTAATTTTTTTTTGGGAATGCAACCTGGGCTGGCTTTTTTGACGGTGAAAGGGAAGACCGTTAAAACGCATACGCGGAGTTGTGAGGTTCCCCATTAAGACGTCTCGCGGAGTGTTCGCGCGTCTCGCGGTACCGTTATATGGACTCCGGACCTGTGCAACCGGAGCATATTGCGAATCGAGGAACAGCGATGCTCAACTTCACAGAAACACCCGAAGCCATCAGTCCCTCCGCAGCACACACAGAGCTGTAACTGCCAATCAAAGCAGCCTCGGGCGCTGCCACTGACTCGCTTGCATAAATTAGCATGCATTTGCATAAGAATCCATCGTTTAAGCAGCCTCACTTGGCTCCTCCACTGAATGACATTTTCTATCGTTCTGCTTCTCTCTCTTTCCTTCTCTCTTTCCTTGTTCCTCTGTCAGTGCTGATAAGAGCAGGATAATTTGTAGGGTTAACTCTTTGCATGCCGTGGCATTTTATATTCCACAGTTCTACATTATCTGTAATTGTGATAATGGGGACATGGTCTGTTTACCCTATTCTGTTTGTGACATGTAAGGGAGATACTTTGGATACATGTTCAAAAATTTCATCTTGCTAAAGTCATTAAAGTACAAAATCAGAGCTACAAAAGGAGATGAGATTGATTAGTTTGAGTAAATATTTCTGGTGATAGGACTTATTGGATATTCTGTTTTTGTAAAACACAGTTTTGAGAAAACTGCTGTTAAAGTTTTTGTTGGGAATTTTGATTTTTCTCATCATAAAATACACCCACAAACCTGGAAATATTAGATGAAATTATTATATCTGAGTAGTCCCTGACCCCAGTGCTTGTTATGATTTTGAACAGGTTTGATTATGATAGCGGTTAAACCATAAATTGATTAAAAAATATAAAAAGACGCATCTCAAGGTTAACCTTTGATTTAGCTCTAAAACGTCTGCCACCTCCCTAATTGTTTTTGCATGACTGCCCCATCATCATGTAACTTCAAAACATTGACAGCCGCTCTCCCTATTGAAATGTAATGATAATGCTTCAAGGTGTTTCCCTAAATTTTGATAGTCATAATCAACAGGTACTTACTTCTGGCCAGGCAGATATTCCATAATAGCTTGCATAAGAATCCTTGGAGGAAAATGGCTGTCGGCTGTCTCTTTTGTCTGCCCGCAAATTAATTTGCATCTGAATCTTGGACTAATGGACCTGCTGTATATCTTCAAGTTGCAGATAACACTTGTTTTTGTGCTCATGTTTGTCAAGTGGGACATAAAGAACAAGACCATGCCGTTTCAAATGCTGGTGGAGTTGATTAAAGGTGTTTAGACACGTGCTGTGCGAGAAAATAATATGGATCAGTATTTGGGATATAAAACATAACCTCTTTCCACCTTTATTTCAGAAATTGATTAGGGAGATATACTCTGCGGCCATCCATCATACAGATCTAACAACAATTTTAAAAATTCCCCATCCATTGCTTAATTGAGCCTACATTCTGATCATGCATGCAGTCAGTTGTCTGGTTGGTTTGGCAATGATAAACATTAGCTGCACAGCTGTTCTGACTTTGGGTTTGGCCATTAAGTTTCTTCAGTCAGAAAGATAAAAATTATGAACAGCATTAAGGACAACTCTAGTCACAAACCACTCAGACAACCAGTCCTGTGGACATACGTAAATCTCTGGAGCGAGGCAAAAGTTACATTGGACCGATAAAAACTGTTGACATAAACAACAGAATGACATTAGTAACCTACTCGCTAGCGTTAGCCAAGTCCACTCACTTTTTATCTCTTTCGGGAAGTGGCACAAAAACGAAAACAATACTACATCATATCACACACCAATGAGCAGAGGTGTCAACAACAGAAGCAGAAAAAGGTGCATTTCAGCCCCATTGAAGTAAGAAAACTCTTTCTGTCGTCATATTTTCACATACTTACACAACAATTAGAATTCTGAAATTTAGGTGCATGGTAGATTTGATTTTCAGGAATGCAATTCAGGAATGCAGTTCAGGCAACGTTTCCTGCCTGTCCTGTGAAACTGTCAAGTGCAAGATGGTTTGCGTCAGGTCTCAAATGTCTACTGTCTGATTTTTCATTTTATAAGTTTATTTTTTGTCGATATAAGTTATTGGAAATATTCCACGCATCATCCAGAAATGCATGTTATTGCACCAGTGATAATTTCAGTTTACTTATGAGTCGAGGGGCTTTGGTTGAGATGCCCCATGGAAAAATAGGAATAGGGTAACAAAATATTATTGCACTAGTTTCTACTAATCTAGGGGTAAGCTTGTTGATAATCAAAACACTGTAAAAAGCCAGATTTTTAGCTCCTGGTTATTTTCGGGATAAATGCAAATTGGCTTTGAGACCATGTAGCAGAGGCGGAATCAAGCCTTCATGACTAAACTTCATAAAGCTATTTAATGGTTGCGATGATAAAGCATATCACTGTTAAATAATCTTTTTTTCTCATCCTTATCAAAAGAATGAGAAAGATTCATGTAAATAAATTAGACACATTTTTTCTTCGTAAAATGATCCAACTGGATGGAGTGATCAGCATTGCTGATCTTCATACCCACTTCATAATCTTAAAAAAAAAAAAAACTCTTGTGATTATATGTAGCAACCACCTCCTATGCAACTCTATACCAAACTAGAACAATAAATGCGGCATATACTTGTTCCTCCACCTCCAAGCCTCTTAGATACTGCTACCCCATAAAACACTACTTCTGAAGGACAGGTCCTCTTTACTTTGGAAATAGGAGGCAAGTGTCCAAGTTTCAGTTGTAAAAGACATATAGCAGTGCCCCCCTACTATTGAAGAACAGTCAAGAATGAGTGCTAAAAGTTGCACAGATGGAGATAGGGGGTTGGAGCGGGGGAAGAGCTAAGATGAATTTTTCAGAGCGGAGGATCAATCTGACATGAAGGACGGATTTCTCATCGCCTGCAAAGAATAAATAAAAAGAAAGAGGAAAGAGACCCTTTGCCCCCAGCTGGAGTTTAGGGAGTCAGTAATTGGCGAGCCTCTTCACTTCCATCTCTGTTTGAAGTGGGGAGTGAACACCTAATGAAGCTTTTATTTATTTATTTTCGTTTTTCTGCATGTTACATGATGCTTGTCTGATAAATTATTGAAAGTGCGCTTTCATCCCAAAAGCAGGCCATGTTTAAGGATGAGATGCGCTTGTGGCTGGTCCAGGGCACAACAATAGCAAGACTCCATAGGTTAATGAATCCGTGTGGGAGGGAGGGTGGACAATAGGGCACGGACCTGGGGATTGATTGAGCTCGGCGAATTACCTCCTGCATTTCAAGTAGCACCTCGGCCGTCTGAGAAAGGCCAGCTGGGTTCTCGCTTTGGTTGCGCTGTGACCCGCTAGCTGAGGTAGCGGCGTTGCCGGGCTGTTGTCAGCCAGCTTAAATGAAAGATTAATAAAAGCGCGCGAGGGTAATGCGCAAACAGAGGGGTCTAACGAAGCAGAGAGAAGTGGGGATCGGGTGGAACGGGGCCTGCCGGGCCTCAATGCTTCGCCAGGCCGCCCCGCCCGCTCCTCCCCGCCCCCCCCCCCCAGGTGGGGATGAGTGGCATAGCGCCCCAGAGGACCTTATCGCCCGCGCGCACTCGCCCCCCCTCCCCTCCCCCCGGCCGTAATTAACAGTCGCACCAGGTGGACTTCGTCACTGCCGCTCCTCACAGGCTTTTTTCAATTACTGCTGTGCATCCAGTCTCCCCGTGTTTCAGGAGTTTTCCCACCTCCCTCACTGACGATCCCTACTTTTGTCAAAGAATGAGTGAATACATACGTCATGTTTAAGTAGTTTTGTACACAAACCACAAATTACTCCCTTATCTAAAAAAGAAAATGTGTATGTATATACAACGGCTTGGCTGAATACTCGATTCTGATTGGTCCAAGGGTATGCATTCATTTTCAATAACGACAAATCAATGCGCAACAAAATCCAACATTCTAAAGCAGTTAAACAGCATTCTTTCAATTTTGAATTAATGTTACATGTACATCCACTTCCCTTTTCAAAGTCCAATTTCACAATTAACGGCAACGTTAGTTACTGTAGCTCTGTAGCTTATAGCTTGATTTAAGCTTGCCAACCATCCCGCAAAATACAGAATCGTCCCTTATTTGGACAGTACAATGGGCGTTCCTTATTTAACCCATGGCTACAGGACTAATTTTTTTGTGAACGATTGCGTTTATAGTTTAACCTCTGTTTTGAATTTAATTCAATTGTTAGCTAGCTAGTTAGCCAGCATGCTGCGGGACCATTTTGACCAGCTGAATTTTAATATTGGTTAGGTAACAAGTGACGGTGACCCTAGCATAAAGATAGCTTGCATTGTAACCTGGTCTCAGAGGGTCTCGAAATATGCTATGTCTACACTGCATGATCACACCATTTTAAAAAGCAAGAGCCAGGGAGATACATTTGATTGAGTTATGGTTTCATGTAATTCTCTTAAATAATGTAATGACAAAAATAACCAAAATTGGTGCTAATTGTATGGCATAAAAAAGAGAAAGAGCTATTTTTCCTGATAGAATCATTGTTCTCATAGAATTATCTACCAGAGGTTTTTGCTCAACAATGGTGCAAATAGAACTATCAACCAAAGTTTTGCATAGAAACGGTCCAAATAAAACTATCAACGAGAGTTTTGCTTGACAACGGTAAAACAATATACCCAAAGGGCCATGGAATAATATTTCAATTTCAGCTGATTAAGTCAATACAAACCAATAAATATAAAAGTATCTAATATATATTCATTGTTGGTAACCGTTGTATAAGTGGAATAAACCACTCCGGGCTGTCCTGTTATTGGAAAGTAATGTACAACGGGGGTGGTGATGCAGCTGAAATGTTGTGGTTCATTCCATATATACATATATACATATATGAATATGTGTGTGTGCGCTAATAACTATACATGTGCACAATTGCAAGTATTTTAAGGCCACATTTCATTTATGGACCTGAGTGGAATATAAAGTACAGTGGACATGACAGCAGCGCCAGTGTAGAATCAGTAATTGACATTGCCTCTGAATAGGTTGCTTTTCCCTTCACGCTGGTAATCTCGTGGACTGGGGCCCGCGGTTTTCCCCTGTTATCAGGAGCCCATTGACTGCCGGTGCCCAGAGAGATGAGGACGGTCCTGAGCTGTCTCCACTATCCACTCGCTGTAAGGCTGCAATGCTCCAAAAGGCCTAATCTGGAAATAAGATGTGCCTGCCAGGGAGAGTACACCTTATCACCATCCACCAATAATGCTTGTTTTTGTTAGCATTCACTGTGCCGCAATAGCCGCCGTTTTTTTACTTTGAAAGCTGTCAGACTTTATCTGTGTAATTATTTGCCGTTTGTTGTTTTCTGTCACGTCTGCTTTGGCAACATTGCTTTTGTGCCATCCTGTTGCCGCACCCTGTGTGAGTAAAATAAGTGCGCGTGCTTGCGTTCTTACACGAACGTGTATCAACTCTTGTCTGTGAGCACGTGGGGGTGCACATGCAGGGTTGCCAGTTTTGGTCAGCTGGCCCGAGTGAAATTTATTGCATTCACGGGTCAGTGGGGCAGGGGGCGGGGGATGGGGGGCTTGAGTTGATTACAGAATGGGGGGTGGGGAGTCTTTGAGATTGTGAACCAGGATGGGGGGGGTGGGGGTGGGGGGGCGGTGCGTGTGCTGGTAGCCAATTGACTCTCTGTAATGTTATGAACCAATCTCTCTTCGTCTTGCAAGCTGATACATAATTTGTGTAATCAGGGAGTGGATTTGTTTTCAGTTGTTGTCGTTTTGTTTTGCCATGAGATGTGTTTGGGTAGCGCAAGACCCTGAGACAGAGCCTGAAATCACGTGCCATGCCAAAAGCGTGAGACTTGGAAACCCTGGTACACGTGCACAAACGTTTGTACGTGCATACGTGTGTGTATCTGTATGTGCGGTTCCACATGCAAGTGCAGGTGTGCACGCGAGTGAGTTCTACCTGAGCTCTGGGACCTCAGCCGACAGTACCTAGCCTCTGTCCTGCTGGAGACTTTGGCTGTGTGGGGGAGGTGGAGCAAGGGGTGGAGGTGCAATCAAAAACCAGATGACAGTGGTTCTCGGGAGGTCATTCACCCGGTACTCAAGGGTGTAAAACCACAGATAGACACATGCACTGCTTATCATAGCATTATGTCAACATGCTCCCTTTCTAGACTGTAAGAATAAACTGTAGCAATAACCCCTCTGTGGCATTTTGTTCATGCCCCATACCTCTGTAACTGCCCTCCCCCCTTGATTTACTCATGGCTTTATGCCTTCACGCTACCCCGCTATAGTATGTCATTTTGTAGCGTTTATGTAATGTTTATCAGATGGAGCGACTTCATTTTTTCTTTTTCGTTTTTGAGGATTCAAACTTTAAGGAAGCAGCTAACTTCGTGGCATAAATGAAAAGCCTAAAGAGAGTGTGCTTTTTAATAAACGGCGTTCGGGCTCCGCGATGCCGGGGCCGAGTCGGAGAGCCAGTTTTTCATTACGCCGTTTCTCAGCGCAGCACAAAATAAAGCACCTGATTGCTTTTGAGCCGAGTTTCAATAAAAAAGCCAATGGAGCACTTTGTAATGAAAATGTGTTCCGAAGATGTAGAGAGCATATTCAAAACAAAACACTCATTTCGCATAGATGTCACGGGCAGCCTAATTGGAATGCTAAGTTGTCTGTACAGGACTGCATGTGTTACCTTTATTACAGTGTTATTACCTAATAATACCTACTCACTTCTTCTAACAAGATCCCACAAGGCCAATACTATCCTTGTTATTTGACAATCCATTAGATGATGTCACCTTAATGCTGCAGTCACCTTCAACCCATTGTTCACTGCTAAATGAACCACACTGTTCTCTAAAATATTGGCTTATTGGCTTATAAACTGATCGTTTATTACTACTGGTTTGATTTCTATAAAGCTTTGTTGATTTGTAACCACCAGCATTTTTAAATGGTCCATACATCATTATCTTTCACATCCATCACGGTCGCACAAACACGCGCACGGTTTTAGCAGCAGGATAAAGTGTGAATTAAAACCCATTTAGAATGCAGTGAATATAACCCGGCATGAAGCGATTAGCCTCTGTGCTCCGTCTGTACTCATCTTTGAGGTTTAATCATTAAGCTCTATTGGCCGGACTACGATTCCCATCAAACAAAAGGAGTAGCTGTAATATTACCATTTTGGGAACTTTCTGTTGTGCCTCCTCCCCCCGCAGTGGAGAGAAGCGGCACCTGGCGGGGGTCTTCATCACGCCGTTCTGTGAGGCAGACCAGGTTGACGCTGACACGCGACGTCTGCTCTTCGCCAATAAACCAATGGTCAGTCACTTCTCAGAAATGAGAGAACCTTTACTGGGAGAGCTGCATGTAAAATTGTTATGAGCCAGACTGCAGGATTTTTGGCGGAAACCAAATCCCATCAACGGTATCTTACCGTTACAGACTTTTTTTTTTTTTTTTTTTAGAGCTGAGGGTTTGGGGCTGAGTCGACCTGCAGGGGGGACATGAACACAAAGAGCGTATCGGTTTTCAGGAAGGACGGTCTTATCACGTATGATAAGGGGCGGCTCTGCGTTTGTATGTGCTGCTTCTCGCGTTACCGCTACGGTTTGCTTTATCTAGTCATTTTTCTGAGCTGCTTACAGCAAAGCCAGGACCACAGCAGGACATCCGTTCGCTCTCCATGCTGCTCAGTTCCAAGCTGTGTGGGGAAAAGTGTGCATAACGTACCTAATTTACCTCAGCTGTTGTTTAGATTTATTTATTTTTTTAATTTTCAAGTTTTTATACCGAGTATGCTAACGTTCTTCGTGACGTGGTCCCCAACTACAGTGAAGGGTTTTTTTTTTTGAAAACCACGCATAGCTAATCAATGCGTTAGCATTGAAAAACGCCCTTATGAATCTGTCACCTCGCACGTTGACTGAGTGTTGCTGTTTTGCTCCTTTTGGTTGTTGAATTCAATTTCCTTCGTAGCCATTATTTCCAGACAGAAAACAGGCTAATGACAACCTCATTGACAATGATGAGCTCGATTGCACAGCTCCGAGATTCAATCCAATTCCGGGAGGAAGCGCGTCCATTCATCTTCCGTATAATTGTGGCGCTCTATCAATCCGCAAAACGTTTTATTTATCAGGCGGGCAGTCCGATGTGACAGTTTTTTTTTTTTTTAGGAGAGGGCCCCTCGTTAGCGTCCTCGGCGGAGACGCGCCGCTCCGCTCCGCGCGGTGACAGCATCACAGAGCCGTTCCGCGTTTCCCGGGCCACACAGAAACGGCGGTGGCGGTGGCGGTGGGGGGGGGGGGGGATGGGGGATGGGGTGTCCGCTGTCACTCTTTTGTCATTGTGGCGGCTGCGCCTTAATTAAAAGCTGAAGGACAATTAAACAATGACAATTTCCAGAGTAGGAAAAAAAAAAAAAGCAGGTGGAGAGAACGGAGGATGAAACGTAGCCCTAGCTGCCGAGCTTGCGAGCGATCCCTGCTATTCTTCAGCTCGCGCGAGAGCGGGCGCGTGCGTGTGGGTTTGGTGCGTTTGTGTTTAGGTTTGGGGGGCAGGGGAGCCGGGGTAGGGGTAGGAAAGGGGGGGGGGGGGGGTGAGTGAGGGGAACGATTTGTTTCCAAGGCGCCGACAGACAGGAGCACTTTGACGGGAGCCCGGAGCGCGAAGCAGCGCTCTGATTAAAGACGGCAGTCTGCCATCGGCCTCGCGCGCGTCGCGGCTATTAGCGCTGCTCAGGTCTCCAGCGCTTGTGTGTGTGTGTGTGTGTGTGTGTGCATGTGCGTGTGTTTCTGTGTGTGTGTGTGTGTGTGTGTGAGTGTTTCTCACATACATCACCAATATTAGCGCTGCTCAGGTCTCCAGGCAGGCCCCTTCCACAAGCACGCGCATGTGAGCGCTTCTGTGTGTGTGTGTGTGTGTGTGTGCATGTGTCTGCGTGTGCCTGTTTCTGTGTGTGTGTCTGCGTGTGCGTGTTTCTGTGTGTGCGTTTGTGTGAGTGTTTCTGTGTGTGTGTGTGTGTTAGTGTTTCTCTGTGTGTGTGCGTTCCTGCGTGTGTGTGTGTGTGTGTGTGTGTGTGTTCCTGCGTGTGTGTGTGTGTGTTCCTGCATGCCGGTTATCTGCTCTGTTTGTTTTAATGAGCCGCCGTATAATGCCGTCGCTATCCCGCCATATGAAGAGCGGCGTTTGTGCGCACGGGCGTCTCCGCGGATACAGTCGCCGTCGCCGCTGTTTAACTGCCTCTCACGCCTGGTGTGGGATCCAGGCCTCGCCCTCGCACGCCTGGTGTGGGATCCAGGCCTCACCCTCGCACGCCTGGTGTGGGATCCAGGCCTCACCCTCTCATGCCTGGTGTGAGGTCCAGGCCTCACCCTTGCACGCCTGGTGTGGGATCCAGGCCTCACCCTCGCACGCCCGGTGTGGGATCCAGGCCTCACCCTCGCACGCCTGGTGTGGGATCCAGGCCTCACCCTCGCACGCCCGGTGTGGGATCCAGGCCTCACCCTCGCACGCCTGGTGTGGGATCCAGGCCTCACCCTCGCACGCCTGGTGTGGGATCCAGGCCTCACCCTCGCACGCCTGGTGTGGGATCCAGGCCTCACCCTCGCACGCCTGGTGTGGGATCCAGGCCTCACCCTCGCACGCCTGGTGTGGGATCCAGGCCTCACCCTCGCACGCCTGGTGTGGGATCCAGGCCTCACCCTCGCACGCCCGGTGTGGGATCCAGGCCTCACCCTCGCACGTCGGTTTGGGGCTCAGTTTTTCTGCGTCCCTCAAGCAGCGCAAAGCAGAGGTAAGGGGAGGGAAATCAGGCCGTGTGTCTGCGGCCGAAAACGCTCGCCTCTCTCTCTCCCCGACTGCGCCTCAGCCACGGGCGCGAAGAGTGCCTCGCCACGCCCCGTGCCGAGACCCTTCGCGTCCGGGCCGCCCGAACCTGTCCCTGGAAACGCACCGCCCCGTAGGCTTTCTCTCCAACCCCAACGCAACGCAGCTCACTCCACAGCTAGAGATCGCATTAAGCTGCTGATCAGGAGAATCAGGTGTGCCGAATTAGGGTTGAAATGGAGACCTGCGGGACGGAAGATCTCCAGGAGCGGGGTTGGGCAGGTCTGATCTGCGTCTGTGGACCGACTGGCCTGCAGTCATTCACAGATGCCCAGTGACCTCATTGCTCGTGTGTTAGTCCTGTCACACGGCTGCAGTCACAGAGCCATAAGATGTGCTTGCAGTGACTGGTAGTACCCCCCCGGCCGCCCCACCACCTTATTTTTCCCCACAACTTCTTCAGTCGTTTTACAGCATCTATAGTTTTTACGTTTGCCCTTATAAATGTACATATACTTTGGTTCTTGAAGCCCACTGCACAATATTGATCCAATGTTAAAAAAAAAAACAGTAGGAAATATTAGCCTTTATTCAGATTTAGTGTTCCACTTCAAAGCTGGCAAAGAACCCCAAGTCGGTCCGGAACATTTTCGGTGCGGAACAGCGCGCTCTCCTGCAGAATTGAAACCCGGAGAGGTGGAAAGAGCCCGTCTACGAGGCTGAGTTACTGCCGCGCGGCGGGAAGAGTCCCGCACTTTTGGAACGGGGGCCCCCGCGCTCCCCTCCCCCTGGCACCCCCGACCGTGTCCTGCAACGCAGCCGGGAAGAGAGGCCGCTTTAGAGAGCTTCATAAAGCCCGCTGTCACATTGACTAATTTGTTAGTCTTGTCTCACTTTGTCGAATCTTCGCCCGCCGCCCCCCCCCCCCCTCCCCCTTTCCCCATCCCCCTCCCCCACCCTCATTTCCCCACCAGCTCCCTCGACTTTGGGGAGAAAAGAAGAAAGCCATAAAAGTAATGTAGTGCGGCGGACTCTCGCCGCGGTGATCTACGCGCCGATCTCTCCGCAGCTGGGGAGAACCGGTGGGGCTTTATGAAGCGGGAGATAGCGCGGCGGCGAGATTTCTCATCCGCCCCGACCGTCCGACTTTCTCTACCAACGCCGCACCCCAACCCCTCCCCCAACACACCACCCCCCACAAACCACCCCCCCACACCAACCCTCCCCTCCCCCCACAAACCTCCCCCCCCCCAGATTGGAGACCTGCTGGGAGGCTCCTAACAAAAGGAGAGAGGTGTGATGGATACGCGGCGCCCGCTCTCGCCTCCGCCGCGTCGGTCGCCCCTCCAGAGGACGGGCGGAACGTGCGAAACGAGCGTGCGAGCTTACCCAGAAAAATGAAGGAGTAAAGGGGGGGGCGGGGGGGGGGGGAACCGGCCTCCGCGGGGAACAAACTGCCAGGTAATTACTGAGCGCGGGACAGAATTTAGAGACAGAAACGAGTAAAAAAAAAAAGAAAGAAATAAAGCCTCTCCCCGTTCACGGGCTCCCCCCGCTTGGGAAAACAGTGTGTATGTGTGTGTGCGTGAGTGTGTGTGTGTGTGTGTGTGTGTGTGTGTGTGTGCGTGTGTGTGTGTGTCTGTTTGTGTGTGTGTGTGTGTGTGTGTGTCTGTGTGTGCGGGTGCATGTGTGTCTGTTTGTGTGTGTGTGTGTCTGTGTGTGTGTGAGTCTGTGTGTGCGGGTGCATGTGTGTCTGTTTGTGTGTGTGTGTGCGTGCGTGTGTGCGTGTGTGCGTGCGTGCGTGCGTGTGCGTGTGTGTGTGTGTGTGCGGGTGCATGTGTGTGTGTATGTGTGTGTGCGTGAGTGTGTGTGTGTGTGTGTGTGTGTGTGTGTGCGTGTGTGTGTGTGTCTGTTTGTGTGTGTGTGTGTGTGTGTGTGTGTCTGTGTGTGCGGGTGCATGTGTGTCTGTTTGTGTGTGTGTGTGTCTGTGTGTGTGTGAGTCTGTGTGTGCGGGTGCATGTGTGTCTGTTTGTGTGTGTGTGTGCGTGCGTGTGTGCGTGTGTGCGTGCGTGCGTGCGTGTGCGTGTGTGCGTGTGTGTGCGGGTGCATGTGTGTCTGTTTGTGTGTGTGCGTGTGTGTGTGCGTGTGTGTCTGTTTGTGTGTGTGTGTGCGTGTGTGCGTGTGCGCACATGCCCTCATCTCTAATAACAAATCTGCCACAGCTAAAAATAGGTCCCGCCTTCTACCCCCTGCTGGGGTTCCAACAGGCTGCCCCATCTTACTTGATGGCGGAATTGTCCTTCATCAGTTCTGCCTCCAGACAGTGCGGATTTTTTGTTTACTCCAATTTCTCCTCTGCCTGTGCAAATGCCGAACGAAGGCACAGCCGCCCTCTCCCTAATTTTCGGCGCGGCGTCTGCGGGGCGGGGGAGCAAATTTGGGGAAGGGAGCGCCGTCGTCTGCGCCGGCCCCCGGCCGCGCCGACCGGCTCGCTTATTTGTTCTGACGTGAGGAGGAAAATAGGAACAGGAGGCGCTCTGTGTACTCTAGCCTCTGGGTTTGTTTTCGGAGCGCTCTCTAACCGCGAGCCGCCGTTCCTCCCTCTTTCTGTCTCTTTCTCCTTCCCTCTCTGCCTCTCTCTCTCTCTCTCTCTCTCTCCCCCTCTCTCTCTCTCTCTTTTAAATGGCACTCGAGAGAAAAAGTCAGATTGCGTAAAGCGTCTTTAATTGAGCTTAATAGGCTGTAAATGGCATCGGTAACACGTGCCGACGTCTTGACGGACGAGCGGGCGTCGGCAGGGAAGAGCGGCGGCGGTGGGGGAGGGTGTGTGAGGTGGGGCGGTGGGTGGGGTTGGGGGGGGGGGGGAGTGGCAGCAACCTGGGTCTCTATTTTAGAGGGAGGGGAAGACGACATGAGCTCCCGACGCCCTCCCCTTTTGCGCCATGAAATTAATTAGAAGAACTGCGATTGGAGGGACGGCTGAGAAAATAATGAGTAAGAAGCCAGGCCGTTGTGATTGAAAAAAACGCGCTGCAACTGACCCCTGTTACGACCGATGGTCAGAAGCTTAGAGCTATGAAGAGTAAGAGACAGTGGCACTAAAAAGCCTGTTGCTGCTAGGCTCTCCATCTTGCTCAAACCTACGGACAACCTGCAAATCTCTTGAAAGAATACAGAGGGTGTTATTCTAAAACCTCCCTTCTTGAGGTATGGCATGACATTCATAGCATGAATCAGGTGCTTTGGTAAAATTTACTGAGACACAACTACGGGGGGATAAATTGTTAGAAAGAGAAGCTCCTGTTTTTCCCCAGAGTTGAGCGCACACATCTGTCAGTCCTGCATGGTATTATGAAAGTCTGGTGCTGACATGTAGCCAGTTTAAAAATGTAAAGATTTTTTTCCCCCCTTGTGCCCTTTCCACACACAGACACACGCACACGCACACGCACACACACACACGTACTCAGGCAGCACACACACACACACACAGCTACACAGCCGCGCAGCCACAACCAGAACAAAGATGTATTTATCATAAAAAAAAGAATGAAAAAATATAGATTGGCCGCAGGAGATATTTAAAAAAAAAAAAAACACAAAAAAGAGCGGAAGGCTCACAGAGAGCGGTGAGAGGGAGAGGGAGAGAGCTGAGGAGAGGAGAGGAAAAGGGAAAAGGGAAAAGGGAGGGGAGGGGAGGCGAAGGGGAAGGGGGAGCGGAGGCGGCGGGCCCGAGCCCGGGCGTGCCTTCGATTGCAGAATTCCCCGGCAGGACAGGCCGAGCTGCCGATTTGTCAGCATTGATCAAGCCATTACGGAGCTGCGGCGGGAAGCGTATCGGCCCTGGAAGCCGAGGGGGCCGCAGTCAGACAGAGACGAAGCGAGGGAGATATCCTCGCCTCTTTTTTTTATTTTCGGCTCCTGCTTCCTGCCCCTCAGGCCGGGCGAGCCGGGTGGGGGGGGGGGAGTTGGGGGGGTCTGAGCCCCGGCTCGGGCGCGTAAACGGAGACGGCCACCCGTGGGCCCAAATGTCAGCTCTTCGCCGCGTCTCCGGCCCGAGGGGGGAGACGGCTCCGCCTCCCTCGGCCCCCCGATAAATTCACATAATTAACTTTGCCTCGATCTGCCGGCTAATCTGCCGCTCGGTAATAAGGGATTAAAATGTCACTTAAGCCACCTGCTGTTACTGAGCCCGCAGCCACCGCTCGTGAGCATCCGCGTGTGCGTCTTTGCATCTGCGTGTGCGGCTGGGCTTCTGCGTCTTTGCATCTGTGCGTGCGTGTGTGTCTTTGCATCTGCATCTTTGCATCTGTGCGTGCGTGTGTGTCTTTGCATCTGCGTGTGCGAGTGTGCTTCTGCGTCTTTGCATCTGTGCGTACGTGTGCGTCTTTGCATCTGCGTGCGTGACTGTGCTTCTGCGTCTTTGCATCTGTGCGTGCTTGTGTGTGTTTGCATCTGCGTGTGCGAGTGTGTTTTCATGTGTGTTTACACACGCGTGTTTGTGTGCGGGCATGAATACGCCTCTGTGGATGTGTGTGCTTGAAGCTGTTTGTGTGTGTGTGTTTGCGTGTGCGTGTGAATGTGTGTGTCTGTGAGCATGTGTGCCAAGGCTTGAGTGTGCCTGTATGTATGTGTGCATGTGTTGTTTGTGTTTACGCCTGTGCATATTGTGTGTGTGTGTATATGTGTGTGCATGTGTGAGTGCATACGTGTGTGAGTGTGTGTGTGTGTTTATATGTGTGTGTGTGTGTGTGTGTGTGTGTGTATGTGTGCGTGTGTGTGTGTGTGTTTATGTGTGTGTGTGCGCATGCTGGATTAGGGATCGCTGTATATTGACTTTCTACCTGTGCTCAGCTGGCTCCACCTCCTGCTGTCTGATTTTCAGTCATTAAGAGCAGAACTGGTTCACGGTTTTGCTACATTTAGAGCTTTTCCTCCCACACTGTGGTTGAAGCCATTAAAACTAGTTTTAAAGGAAACAAACTTTTTTCTTCTTCTGTGGATTGCGGTAGGGCTCCAAGCAAAGAGAACACACTGATCACAAATGACAAGACATAATCTGTGACGCTTGGAGACAGCAACGAGCGAGAGAGAGAGAGAGAGAGAGAGAGAGAGAGAGAGAGAGAGAGAGAGAGAGAGAGAGAGAGAGAGAGAGAGAGAGAAAGAGAGAGAGAGAGAGAGAGTCCTTCTGAAGAGTGACACACTAATGATGAGCTCTTAAAAATGTTATCTTTTAACTAAGTAATTGATGAGACAAAATAAATATTTAACAACAGAATACCTCAGAAAAGAACACTGAACAAGTGCAGAACAGCAGAATTACTATAAAACTGGAAAAACCAGGCCAGAACACAATATAAAACCAAATTAGCATAAATTAGCAAGCAAAGATTAGTAAGCAAAGCTAACTGGACTGGAAAGCTGAAAAGAAAAGAAAAGAAAAAAGAAAAGAAAAACAGAACAAAACAAGAACACAGAACATAGAAGGTAGGCCTGAACTATATTATCAATAAATAAGATACCTTAGTAAACAATATAGTAGCTAAACAAACAAAAGGCTGAACAAAAAGAAGTTAGCTAGCAAGCTAAACAACATTAGCCAAACGTCAGTTAAAAAGTTGAAGAAAGTGACAGTTGGAGTGCCTCCACACTGTAACAATTTTTGGTTACCATGGCAACGGTTACCATGGTAACGGAGCAGCCTGCAGGCAGAAGCACAGAGATACAATACCCTGCAGAAGTCACAAATGCTCAGACCAGGAAGCAGTATAAACTTTCTGTACTGAAAAACAGCCCTGAATCCCTGCACTGTGACTATGCTTACATAGAGGACAGGAAGATCAAAAACAACTTGATCTTCCACACAGAACACCCAACAGCCTGGCACACAGCTCTGTGTAAGCACTTTAAAAATATTAAAAAAAGAGGCATCTGCCATGGAAGACAGATCGTTATTGGGGATCAATCAGATGACAGCCCCACAATATTAACCATTAACATATACCACAATGGAACAGTGTTAGTTCAAGGCAGTGAGGCCAGCTTGGACTCCTTTGAGGAGATATTTTTATTTTTGAAAGAGGAGGCAGACAAAATTAAGGGAACCCCTGAACCCCTGATCAGCCCTGACCCCAATGATTCCCCAACCACCAACAGCACTGTCCACCTAACCCAACCTCCCAATACACCCCCTCTGCCTGCCAACGCCAGCCCAATACGGAGCCCAAAGTACAGTGAGCAAATGCGGGAGACCCTGGCCCTGCTGGAGCAGGACTACACAGAATTTAAAGAATTCACCATGGCCCGCCTGTGTGAACACAGCCTCTCCCAGGAGCTACGGGATGAGGTGTGCCAGGTGAAAAGAGAATGCAGGATGGCAGTGAGTGATGCAATGGCTGAATTAAAAGAGCTGCAGCAGGACAATGAAGCTCTTAGAATGCAGCTGGCCAGCCTTAAAGAGGACCTGAAGCACAGGGACAATGTGCACAACATGGAGCTGCAGAACTTAAAAGAGCAGCTCCACAGGTATACACACAGCACAGCCCTCCCCGACACATACACGCTCCCGGACACACAGCCCCTCCCCATAACACAATCCCCTGCTGACACACACACACACCGTAACGCAACCACAAACCTTACATTACAGCCCCTCACTGACACACAGCCCCTCACTGACGCACACACACATACTGAGACACACACACCCCCTAACACACAACCTACTACTAACACACAGCCCCTTACAGACACACAGACAAAGCACCCCAATGCCGAGGTGGTCCTATTAATGGACTCCAACGGGAAGTACCTAGACACACAGAGGATGTTCCCAGGCCGGCGGGTCAGCGCACTGCGCTGTGCGAACACAGGACAGGCCCTGCAGCAGCTGAAGAGGGACACACTGGGGAGCCCGGCCTGCATCGTTATACACACCGGCACCAACGACCTGCGAGCTCTACAGCAGCACACCGCTCGTGCTGTGATGAAGGTGGCAGTGAAGGCCACACAGGAGTTCCCCGACTCCAGAGTGGTGGTCTCCACACTGCTGCCCCGAGCAGACACACCCCCACACATCATTGCAGCAATCAATGCCGAGATCACCAGAGGATGTGCCACCCTACCCAGTGTACACCTGGTACACCACCCTGCCCTGGGCCCTTGGCACCTGCATGACGCTGTGCACCTGAACGGACCAGGAGTCAGGATCTTCGCCAAGTCCCTTAAGGACATCGCTCTGGGCCGCAGCCCCGCCAGCACCCCCCACCTCCTGCCCAGCAGAGCCCCATACAGCAGGAGGCCGCAGCCCCACCAGCACTCCCCACCCCCCCACCTCGCCCCCAGCAGAGCCCAGTACAGCAGGAGGCCCCCCCTTCTCCCAGCCCCACCTCACCAGCGCAGCAACATGTGGGTACCTGCTGCCCATCAGCGCCCCGCCCAGCCCAACCACCCCAGGCTCCCCATCCACAGGCCCAGAGCCCACCAGGAGCAGCAGCTCAGCTATGCTGCAGTCCTGAGCCAGCCAACCTGCCGACACCCTCCGCCCCCTGCCCCCGCCCCTGCCCCCGGCCTCGCCCCCACCACCACCGAGCTGGGAGAGATTAAGAGCCTCCTCAGCCTCCTCTGCAGTAAACTGATGGGTTAAAGGTCACCAGAGCGGGTAGGAGGGACACTTACTGTCCCATAATAATAATAATAATAATAATAATAATAATAATAATAATAAAAATAAATAATAAATAATAAATAATAAATAAAATTACATGTGCTAAACAGAAAAAGAAAGGATAATTCTGTTGTTACATATATATTATTTGTTTCACTTTTAATAGTTTAAATTAAATATTAAATCCCTCTCAATCAGTTTGTGGAATGTTCAGGGTATGCGCTCCTCGACCTTTGGGCTCAAGAGTGCAAACCCTGAGTTTATGAAGAATGTAAATAGTCACGATATAATTGTTTTTTTAGAAACATGGAGCCGTGTAGACACACTGACTCACTGTCCCTCAGGTTACAAAGAAATTATAGTGCCATCATTTAAATTAAAGCATGTCAAGCACGGCAGGGATTCAGGGGGAATCATAATATGGCTCAAAGAAGACCTGGCACCCGACATCACCCCGATAAAACAAGGCCCAACACATATATGGTTGAAGATTAAAAAGGGAATAGTCATGTGTGATCCTGATGTTTACCTGTGTGCGGCCTACACTCCCCCTACTGAATCACCTTATTACGATGAAAATTTTTTCCACACCCTCCACACAGAAATCAGCCATTTCCAAGCCCAGGGAAATGTGCTACTGTGTGGAGATTTAAATGCAAGGACAGGAATAGAGCCTGATTGTATTAGCAATAATGGAAATAGCCACATATTTGGACATACCCCTCTAAATCTTATACCAAATGTAACACAGAGAAATAACCCTGACCGTGCTGTAAACAAAAATGGTAGGGAGTTAGTGCATCTCTGTCGAGCCTTAGGCCTGTACATTCTTAATGGCAGGATCAGAGGGGACTCTTTAGGAAGGTTCACTTACTGCTCAGCTCTTGGGACTAGTGTAGTCGACTATGCCATCACTGACATGGACCCCTCTTTCATCAGTGCATTCACTGTTAGACCACAAACCCCATTTTCAGACCACTGTCAAATCAATGTGTACCTAAAAAGAATTGGACAACCCAAGAAAACTGAAACACAGCCCTCTAAGCTGTATAATCTCAATCAAACATACAGATGGGCTGCAAACAGCATGGAAGAATTTACCAAAGCAATCAGTTCGACTGAAATAACTAACCATATTAACAGTTTCATTTTAACATCATTTAAACCTGACCAAAGTGGTGTAAATCTAGCAGCTAAAATGATAAATGAAATCTTCCATCAATCAGCATTTAAAGCTAACCTCAAAAAAACTAACAAGAGAATAAATCAGAAACAAAATCTTGAAGAAAAATGGTTTGATGATGAATGTAAATCTACTAGAAAAAAGCTAAGACAACTATCAAATTTGAAACATCATCAGCCACAAAACCCTGACCTGCGCCTCAAATATTGCGAAATCCTTTCATTATATAAACAAATGTTAAAACAAAAAAAACAAAAACAAATTCATGAAACTCTAAAAGAGATGGAAGATTCCATTAACCAAAATCAGTTCTGGGAAAAATGGAATAACTTAAGTAACAAAACACCTGAAGAATTAGCCATCCAAAATTGTGAAATTTGGAAAAGCCATTTTAAAAGCCTATATACAGAATTCTCTCAGGATGATTTCAATTTGGAACAAAAACTAATTCAAGAAAAACTGAAGATACTTGAATCAACAGTCAAGGACAACCAGAATCCCCTGGACAACCAAATTACTCTAAAAGAACTAAATGAAAAAATCCAAAAACTCAAACCTAAAAAAGCTTGTGGCCCTGACAGTATCAGAACAGAAATGCTTAAATACAGCACCCCTGAGCTGCAGAAGGCCTTACTTAAGTTATTCAACCTAATATTACAAACAGGCTGCTTCCCTGAGATCTGGAGCCAAGGGCTTATATCCCCAATCTACAAGAGTGGAGATAAATTCGACCCCAATAACTACCGAGGCATTTGTGTGAGCAGTAATCTGGGGAAGGTTTTCTGCAGTATTCTTAACGCCCGAATACAAGCCTTCCTTACCGAACACAATGTCTTGAGTAAGAGTCAGATTGGTTTTCTTCCAAAACACCGCACAACTGACCATATTTACACCCTACACACCCTAATCAACAAACATGTATACCAAAAAAATAAAGGAAAAATCTTTGCATGCTTCATTGACTTCAAAAAAGCATTTGATTCAATCTGGCACGAGGGCCTATATTATAAAATCCTACAAAGTGGTGTAGGGGGTAAAGTGTATGACATAATTAAATCAATATATGTAAAAAACAAGTGCGGAATAAAACTTGGCAAAAAAAGAACTGATTTCTTCACGCAGGGGCGTGGGGTGAGGCAGGGCTGCAGTTTGAGTCCAACATTGTTCAATATATATATCAATGAATTAGCGGTGTTACTGGAACAATCTTCAGCTCCTGGCCTCACCCTAAACAACACAGACGTTAAATTCTTGCTCTATGCAGATGACCTGGTCCTGCTGTCACCCACTAAACAAGGATTACAGCAGAACCTGGATCTGCTAGAGCAATACTGTCAGAACTGGGCACTGACGGTAAATTTGAAAAAGACAAAGATTATGATCTTCCAAAAAAAGCCCAGATCTCAGGAAAACAGATACCTCTTTACTCTAGGAAACACCGTCCTAGAACACACACTAAGCTACGATTACCTAGGACTAAAAATCAGTGCGTCAGGGAGCTTTGGCCTAGCAGTGAATGCATTAAAAGAAAAAGCCCGCAGGGCTTTTTATGCAATTAAAAGGAGATTCCATACAATAAATATTCCCATTAGAATCTGGTTAAAAATCTTTGACTGTGTCATTCAGCCTATCATGCTGTATGGAAGCGAAATATGGGGTCCACTCAGTCAGCAAGACTACACCAAGTGGGAGAAACATCCAGCTGAAACCCTGCATGCAGAATTCTGTAAAAACATACTAAAAGTACATAGAAATGCCCCTAACAATGCATGCAGGGCTGAATTAGGCAGATTTCCGACTCTCATTCAAATTCAAAAAAGGGCATTAAACTTTATTGAACATCTAAAAATGAGTCCAACAGACTCCTTACAATTCTTGGCACTCCAAACCCAAGAGCTCAGCCCAGGAAAGTATCCCCTCAGTCAGCTGGTTCTGAACCTCTCTAGACTAACATTAACACATACTAATGCAAACCAGCTTCAGACCAGCACTGCTTCACAACAGCCCATTAGAGTCAACCAAATTATAAAACACATCAAAAACTCCTATCTGGACCACTGGAACAAAGAAACACAATCCCAAAATAAACTGAATTGTTATCGGGCCCTAAATAGAAAATACACACAGGCAGAGTATCTCTTCTCTGTCAGAGATACAAAGCAGAGACGGATCCTGACCAAGTACAGGCTCAGTGACCACACGCTTGCAATTGAAATAGGCAGATACAAAAACTCATGGGTACCAAAAGAAGAGCGAATATGTGGTCACTGTAAGACAGGAGAGGTAGAAACAGAGATGCACTTCCTCCTTACTTGCACAAAATATTTACAAATTAGAAAAAAATATTTCGAAAAATTATCCCAAATTATAAATAATTTTAATTACAAATCAAAAGAAGAAAAATGTGCAATTCTTTTAGGGGAAGGATCAACAGCCCCAATTGCAGCACAGTTCATTTCAGCCTGCCATAACCTGAGGGACAGTGAGTGACCACCCACCCCAAAGAAACATTGTACATACTTATTGATTTACTTCTGTTGCTGTTATTGTATATGCTGTTATTTGTATATATTGTTACATTTATCATTATTATTTTAATATTACTCTTATTTTACATATTATATATGTATGCTTTGGCAATAAATATGTCTGTATTTCATGCCAATAAAGCAACTTAAATTGAAATTGAATTGAATTGAGAGAGAGAGAGAGAGAACCTTGGCAAGGAGATATGCCAAGCATAGACTGGACCTGGGAATTTAAATAGACACTTGTGAAGAGCCAACAAAAAAAGGAGGTAAGGTGCAGTGGAGAGAGGAGAGCGGGCGTCACTGTTTAAAAAGGGTTTTCTGTAATCCCAGAAAGTAAATGACGTAGAAAGATAAAACAGAAGAAAAAAAAACGACAGAGAAAAAGAGAGAGAGCGGGAACATCAACAAGATAATGACCTAGAATCCAACATGCTGCTTGTTCTGGAGCTGCCCTCCTGTTCTTGGTTGCCTGGCAACTTCCCCGTGTATTAAGAGTTGTCTAATGATTCCTGTTGCTGCACTGGTTTGGAGATTACTATAGGGCCCCCTCCCTCCACTGGCAACCAGGTGGCTGACTGATCGCTGGGCTGGAGGGGGGGCATGACCTCACCCTGCATGTCTCACCCCCCCACACCCGCACCCCCCCCAGTCTTGCCTTAACACAACTAGACCACCGCGATGCTAGTCCACCATGTCGTGCACACGTTTCCCACTCCCACACCCTCCTCTTAGCCCCGGCAGCCACACACCATACACATGCTGACCATTTCACACAACTTCCAAATGCTCTGTCAATATGGAGCACAAGGCTATGTACACTGCCTTCATACGTATCTAAACTCAATTTCATGCAAGAAGACATTGCTGCAGTTAGCGGTTATTGTTGCTACTGTTTTTGTAGTCTATTCACTACTGCCCCTCATTCAGGGGTTTTATTGCTTATGACGGAACACTTGTTTATTGCATTACAGTATTGTTTTCGCGTCTGGAAAACAATCCCCCTACGCCCCTAAGCTTTTTTTTTGTTGTTGTTTGTTTTGTTTTTACAAATGCGCGTATGAGTCATTTAAATAAAGAGCACCTTTTACGTGTTATTAATGTATGCAAATTAATATTTACAGAAGCGCCGCACCGCGCTGTTCAGGTGCACAAAAGAGCTTTTCAAACCTGGGATTCAAACCTGAAACAGTCCAATTACCAAACGGGGTCCAGACGTTTAGCGACTACTGCGCTACGCTACGCCACTTCTGTCAAACTTTTCTCGTTGGCGTGAATCACTTGAACACATCCCCCCGAGCACAGCGAAGCTCTCCCTGTGTTCAGGCCCGGCGAGACTGAGGCACGCTTGTTATGTGTTCTTTTTTTTATTATTCTAGCTCTGAGCACGGCACGCAGGCGTAGTTCCCCTCGGCAAACATCGGTTTTTTGCTTCGCTCCCACGAGGCCGGGGCCACATCTGTGTCTCTGGCCTCGCGGGAGCGTGTTTTTTCGGCGCGCGTGTCAGGCGGGATTAAGCCCTGTCTGACGGACGCGCGCGCCTGCACGCGTGTGTGTGTGTGTGTGTGTCACGGCGCGTCGCTCGGGGCGCGTCACCCGAGCGCGTCACCCACGCGTCCGTCTCGCGTTCCGCGTTCGGCTGACGTCTGGGCTTGCGTCGACCGCCCCGTTCTCCTTTCGACAGCCTAAATCCTGATGGATCCACTCCTGGAGAGCTTACGGTTGTGACAGAGGGCCAGCGGTGTAATAAGGCTTTGGGCTTGTAGCTCAGAGTTTGCAGGTTTGGGTCCCAGGTCGGCCATTGTAGTACCCTTCAGTAAGGTAGTCAACTTGCACTGCTTAAGCAAAAGCTGTGTAAATATACTGTACGTGTATAAAAACGTGAGCCGTGCAAGTCAATCTGGACCAGAGCATCTGCTACAGTAATTGCCTAATGTGCCGGTAAATGTAATGTAGAGATGTAAGGAGGGGGTGTCTAGGGATTCCGTTCCATATTTCTTCTCCCTCTCTTTTCAGCAACACCGCATTACCTTTTTTTTTTCCCCGCAGTCTCTCCTTTGAAAGGAAGGCTTAATGTTCTTTTAGAGTCTCGGTCGGGGGTTCGGAATTGAAATCCTGGGGGTACTGTCCACTACATCGGCAGCCTTTCAGGAATGAGGTCATGATGTTTTGGTATTGTTCCAGAATCAAAGAAGGCTCGGGAACAGGCCGCCTTAAGGGGGACTCTTGAGTTAGAGGCTCGGAAAGCGTGATGTCATGGCAGGGGACGCAGGAGGCCGCCTTAAGGGAACTCTTAGTGTGAGATTTGGAGCCGGTGATGTAATGGTATTTGTCACTCGGTGCCATCTGATACCCAGCGTGACTCCTGTCATTGAAAACCGCAAATTCTGCTCAACTGTGAATGAAGGCGGGAGTCTCCGCGGGCCCCCGTCCCGGGTAAATCAGACGTTTCGCGAAACCCGGCCCCTCGCTGCTTTTCGCCTCCCCCTGCCGGGGGTTCGGCGCGCGTGTGGAAGAGCGTGCGTGTGGAAGAGCGTGCGCTCACCCCCGTCTTTCCCCTCTCTCTCTCTCTCTCTCCCCTCAGATGAACCGGCCTATCCAGGTGAAGCCAGCCGACAGCGAAGGACGAGGAGGTAATTAACCTTCTTCTGGTCTTTCCGCACCCCTCACCACGCGTTAACGCCGCCGCCTCAGAAGGGGGCGCGCGGGCCCAATTCGCGGCGCGGCCGCTAATGTAGGTCGCCCCGGCTCGCGTCGACTCCAGCCCGCCGCCGTCTGCGCAAGGAGGAGGAGGAGGAGGAGGAGGAGGAGCGCGGTCGTCTCCGGTTCGCCCCGGTTCAAAGGCGAGCGGCGGGCGGGCGCGTGTGCGCTCGGCTCCCGACCACGCCCGGAGCGCCGGCTCACCCCAATTACACAAACGAGCTTCTGGGAAACCCCCCCCGTCCCCCCCCCTGTCCCCCTTTCTCACCACGGTTTCTAACACTGGGAAGTCGCGCTTTGTCTGACGCGTCACAGGTCACGGCGAATACCTCGATAGTTTAGCGGTGCCGTGCGTCGGGGAGAAAACTTCGTCGGGAATATAACGCGGGAAATTATGACCGCGCGCGGTCCCGGACGGAACGGAACGCGCGATAACTCTCGTCGTGCAAAAAAAAACAGCTCCGTGAATTAAATGGAATATAGATCTGGGAACGCGGGGCAGGGAATTAAAGGGGAATATATCGTCCGGGTTTCTTCTACAGCGGTCCCCTTCTCCACCTCTCTCCCCTGGAGCAAAGCCCAAGGGTGATTTACACTGCCAGGTTAGGTTCAGGCAGCCCATTTCCTCGCCACACAAATCCCATTTAGATCCTATTTTTGTCACGGCGCCACTTTAATTAATGGCCATCTAAAAACAGGCAAAGTCTGACCGACAACGCTTGGGTGGGAGCCAGTCTGCGTCTCGCGGAGATAAATTGGACAGAGGGCTTAAGAGAGAAGGATGGATGGACCCTCGCTATCAATTACTACTCTTTCTGTACGGGAGAGACGGGGGACGGAGAATTACAAGGGAGCCGGTGAAATACAGGCTTCTCTGCGGCCGACCCAAGACTCGGGCTCCTCCGCAGTCTGCGGGGTCTGTGAGAGAGATGCTGTATTTCAGAGGGGGGTGGGGGGTGTGTGTGGGGGGGTGGGGGGTGGGGTGGGGAAGGGACAGGTCAGTGAATGAAATAAGACCGCGCGGACAGGACGGAACAGAGCCATCGAGCGTTAACGGCAACAGGTAGCCGGAGACCGGGGGGGGGGCGCGGAAATGAAGCCCTGTCGCGGCCGACAGTCGGTAATGAGATTTACTCGCCCGCTCCCCGCGGAAAACAAAGCGGGCGCGAGCTCGCGCCGGCGCGTCCGTCATCGCGGGATCGTTAGGGGGGGGGGGAAGGCGCGGGGCGGCGTCTCTCCGCCTCCGACGACGACGACGACGGGACCGGAAACGAGCGACGCGGCACCGGGGGGTCCGCCCCGGGCGACGCCCGACAGATTTTTGGCACCGTCTGAATGCGTGAACGGCGAACGCGCGGAGGGTCCCGCAGCCATTACATTACATTACATTACAGGCATTTGGCAGACGCTCTTATCCAGAGCGACGTACAACAAAGTGTAGAACCATAACCAGGAACAAGTATGACGGCCAAGGGACCGCCCCCGTCTCCTCGGCGGTGTCGTATTCCTCAAAAAATGCGCGACGTCGCCGATTACCCGTCGCGCGTGCGTCTCGCGGGCGCGTGCCTCCACAGACATTAGCGCCCGTCAGCGCGTGTTCTGACGCACGGCGGAGCTCCCCGCTCCCTCTCCCGGGAGGAGACGTCCTCCCTGGAGGACGGGGAACGCGTCAGCTCGGCAGAGAAACCGCGGCGGTGGCACACGCCGCGCTGGGGACGGCCTCTCTTTCAACCAGACGCCGCCGCGCGACGCTCGAGTGTTTTTTTTTCCCCCCCCGCCTAACGCTAAAGGAAAAAAACCCGATCCTGTAGCGCGCGGGCGTCGAACCTCAGTCCTGGAGGGGCCGCGGCGTCTGCTGGTTCTTGGGGGTCCTTCTCGGCACGAGCTCTTCGTTTACGTCATCGATCGGCTGAGGAATCCGCGCCTTCTTTCTGGAAGGCCTTAATTGACAGCTGATTTAAATGAAAACACAAAAAGCCCGCAGACGCCGCGGGCCCCCTCAGGGATTCAGTTTGACACCCATGCTACGGAGTGACTCATACGCTTTTAATGTTCCCTGGAATGTTCCGGAGATCCTGCGGGACTCAGAGACATCCTAGTCGAGTGAATCAGCTTTTGATTGTTTTCATCTAAAGGAGGGCGATTCAATCAAACGACTCTTCACTCTGTTCCTTAAAACGTAATCGCGATTTTAAAACGGGGCGTTCGGTGAGTGCCGCGGTCACTGAAATTAACAGGAAAATATTGGGCAAGGGTGCCAAAAAAAAAATACAAAAAAATATGGAGTGCTACTTGTTTAAATTCGTCACTCACAGGAGCACAAGTTATCAGACCGTGAAAAAACCCCGATCTCTGTTTGGAATTGAAATCCAATCTCGAAGGCGTTCGGACACTCTCCGCTGTTTCCTAACCGAACCAGACACTATCAGGATGGCCTCCGGCCTCAGAGACGCACCTTAAAGCCAATATATACCACCGTCCGGCTCTGAGCAAACCATATGTCTTTGGCTGCGTTACAGCAAACTCCCAGCCTGAAAAGAAAGATAAACCGGGGGAAAGGAGGGAGAAAGGCGTGGAAGAAAGAGAAAGGGAGGGATCAAAGCTTGGAGAGAGAGAGATGGATAGAGAAGGAGGCAGGCAACCAAATATCTAATAAAGCAACAGAAGGCTGCCTGGTCTCTCTCTCTCTGTCTCTCTCTCTCTCTTTCTATCTCTGCCTCTATCCCATCTCACTCTGTCTCTCTCTCTATCTCTGTCTCTATCCCCTCTCTCTCTCTTTCTCTCTCTGTCTCTCTCTCTATCTCTCTCTCTCTGTCTTTCTATCTCTGCCTCTATCCCCTCTCTCTCTGTCTCTCTCTCTATCTCTGTCTCTATCCCCTCTCTCTCTCTCTCTCTGTCTCTCTCTCTCTCTCTCGCCCCTCGTTACCACCAGGAATCCCTTCCCTCTGACCTTGTCTGCCGGTGTTTCGGCGAAGGAAGGATCAGGCCAGATAATCTGTGATTGGAGATGGCCGCTATCTAAGCACAATCTGTTTGTTTTCTCCGTCCCCCTCCTCCCGCCGGAGCCTTGGAAAAATATGGAAGGCGTCCAATTACCGGGCAGATGAGGAGAGACGGCGGGCGGGACGCAGACCCCATTCCCTTTCATTAGGCCAGATAACAAAGAGTCCCTCCCCCCTCCGCCGGGGGCCCGAAGGATCTGCCGGGGCTTCGTCTCTGTAACCTCCGCGGAAGAACTTTTTCTCAGCCCCCCTAACTCCCCCCCACCACTCCCACCCACCTTCCCACCTCTTTTTGACCACGTTTGTCCTTCGCGAACCGCCGGAAACGAGGGCCCCGTTGAAAGGTTAGCGATTGACGGGGCCCCACGCTGTTCTGCGGCCTGCTGTCACGCCCCGCCCCAGCAGGTAGGAGGCGCGGGGGTGCTGTGGAGGGGGGGGGGTGGGGCGCTGCTGGGTAATGCTCAGCTGGAAGGACCGCGGGAGGGCTGTCTGTCAGCGCCCCGGCCTCCGTAGAGGACCGCGTTCTACTTTACATGCAAATGACTGATCCCTGTATGCCCCCCGGTCGCAAACCCCCCCCCAAAAAACTTCCAAAAGTCAACGAAGTCTTTAGAACTGCGGGCTCTACTGGAAACTGTAACGCGCATGTTTGAGGCTGAGGACACCACAACCGAATGTGTGTCTGCGGAATTGAATTACTTAAGCGCGAGTCCTGTTTAATCTCTCTGATTACAGTAAGGAATGGATACGTCCCAAAACGTGAGGAAAAAGAGGTTCGAGTACGCGAGAAGGCGAGGCCATCATTGCTCAGTTTAGAGTTTCACTGCCGACAACACTGGTAGTGCATTTCAAATAGCAAATCCGAATATTATTATCTTCACCGATAGCATCAATATGGCCAATCTTTGCATTTTAATTGCGGTATTTACTTACTACTTAATGAGCTAAAGTGATAATGGATACGGCTAAGAAATTAGCAATGAGAAGTAAGCGCAGCGCTAAAAAGAAATGGCCGCGGCAGTATCTTAATCACCACGCGACAAGGCGTTATATCGATCAGCGCTGCGAACACCACTCCGAGAGAGCTCTGTGGCGAGCTCGAGGTTTTGAAACGAGACTTATCAGAACCACAACCTCGATGATTTGATGCTGGAAAATGATTCAGCAATAAAAACCTGTTCAAAAGGAACCTTTATTGTTAAAGAGCTTCTTGAGCTTTTCGAACCAGCTCTGCAAGCCCTGGGAATGTGAGAATTGCGGATCGATTTGAGTCTGGAAAAATCTGTCGGGCAGGTTAAATGAAAGGTGTGACACTTGCTCATAGGGCAATACAAGTTTAGTGTATTATGAAATAAACTAATAAAGTTTTTTTAATAATAAACAACGTATTTTATTTTCAAAGGAAGTATCTCAGCTCAGTTGTTTGAGCACAAACCATCCTACATATAAAATTTGTTGAGCAAACAATTGAGTTTTGTAATGGATAAACAATTTTAGTAATATAATGTACCAAAATATAATGGAATTTTTTTAACGGACTGCTGAATTTGCTTTGTTTGAATTTCTGAAATCTAAAGACAACTATCACAACATTTTTTAATTTTAGAGCTATTAAAGCGGATTAGACAAAGCTTTCAACAAATGAATAAATTAAACCGATAATACATGTTAGTGATCAACATCAATAAAAGATCTCTACAATAAAAGTGATAATTTCACATGATTATTTTAAAAACAGACCATCTGCACGACAAGTTTATCAACAGTGTTGTAATCTCACACCTGACCTGTCACCAAAGACAGAAATGAGGTATGACATGGTCCAACAGGGACCATATGTACTCTGTAACAGAGTTGATTTAACACTGAACATTTTACTGTGTGGCACAACGTACGTCCACTGTCCGATAGTCTAGAGAAAGAATGCAGCGGCTCTGCTGATGATACATTAACATGCTGTCCGAATATGTCCACCAGATGCAAAATAGTAAAACACTGGCCCAGATAATCTAGCTTTAACACGCTGATGGTTCTGATGTTATATAAAGTTATCTTTACTTAGGGCGACCACATTCACATTGTACATTTTATGAAAATGAGAATGCCTGTGAAGACAGGTGACATTTCTGTCCACATTACCACATTTTGTACTTGTATTCTTGTTAAAGTTCATTCAAAATGTACATGTCATTTTTAAGTAAACTGTCAAGCCAAAACTATGAGTCAGAACAGGCTAGCCAATAGGCTAGCCAATTAACCTCCATGGGTGCAAAGGATTTACAAGTAGGAACTGATAACCATAATGTTCATTTTAACTAGTTATGTCACTGGACAGCTAGCTAATGCACTACTGTTGATGAAATACTTGAAGTGTAGCCAGCTCACTGGTTCATCTGTGTGTGTGTGTGTGTGTGTGTGTGTGTGTGTTTGCATGCGTGCGTGTGTATGCGTGTGTGTGTGTGTGTGTGTATGTGTGTGTGTGCGTGTGTGCATGCATGTGTGGTTCACAACAACACAATCATTTTCTTGAATAAAAAAGAAAGAAACAAAAAAAAACTAGGAATAAGGAGTAGCACTCAATCCGGAAGAGAGAGGCATCAATCTTGACAGCATATGCCTTCTGCCCGAAATCAATTCAATTTTCATACACAGGGTCCCGAAATGAAAAAGCTCAGCGAGACAAGCAATTGTCAGATGTCAGTAGTGTTTTGATAACTTTTTTTTATCGGCCTTTATTTGCATTCACAAACCTGGCCATCTACACTCCGCTTCAGCCTGGACATGGCTGGAGACTGACATCGCTTCATTTCCCAGATGATTGCCCCCGCCTTCCGTCGAGACATATCAAACGTCAAGATGCAAAAGCCGGTATATGAGGCGGAAAGAGAGGCAGAGGGCTCAGGAGCGGGCGTGGTTGTAAGACTAACGCGCATGGGCTATCTCACTCGCCAGAGTATCCTCACACAACCACGCGATAACGACCGCTCTAGTCGATCAGATTTCTACGGTCCGCTTGGATCATCTGCAGCGCAGGTGTCACAGTGGCTTATGTCTGACACATACGCAACTTTTAGGTTTATTAAATGCCAAAATATCGTACAGACGCATTTACTTATTGCAAAGATATTCATCACTTTTTGTGGGGAAAAAATAACAGATATAAAAGACTTCAAACATACAATAAACAAGAGTGTACTGTAGAATTAGAACAATACGGGATGAACATCACACACTTTAAAGAGGAAAAAACAGGCAGAGCTCTCATTGCTTTTTCATTTATTTTACTTTGCAACTTCTTAAAGTAATATTCTAATTCGATTTTGAAAACTAAGGATGTTGATATCTTCTGACCATTTAAATTGTGTATATACTATTTTCTGTATAGAATAGGTTTATCAAATATATTACTTTTATATCTAGTATTTTGTCACATATAATGATATTTTTGCTGCTAAACTGAATTCTTCATCCAGTGCATCAAAAAAAAAACTGCTCAGTGTCTACCCAAAATATTTTAATTCGTGGACATTCATAACATAAATGTATTATAGTTTCTCCTGCCTTCAGGCAAAACACGCAGCTTATTTCTAATTCATTTTTAAATCTTAAAATAACCTGGTTGACTGCATGGATATATTAAGTGAGGGATTTAAAAAAAAATACTTTGCTGTCTTTGTTCATGACACATTATTTTCTACACAGTAAAATATCCAGTGTTAATTCAACTCTAGCAGAGGACATACACTATATGACCAAAAGTGTCTGGACACCCATTGGTCTGGAGCTGTTTTTCACATTTTTGGGCTCTGCCCCTTAGGTCCAGTGAAGGCAAATCTTAATGCTGCAGCATACAATGACATTCTAGACAATTCTGTGCTTCCCCAACAGTTTGGGGAAGGCCCTTTCAGCATGACAATGCACCCGGGCACACAGATAGGTGCATACAAATATGGTGTTGCTCAGAACGTCCGTGCCCAACCTCACTAATGCTCTTCTGGCTGAATGGCAAAAGCAAAATCCCTGCAGCAATGCTCTAACATCTTGTATAAAGCCCTCATAGAAGTGTGGAGGTTGTTATTGTAGCAAAGGGAGTACCAACTCCATATTAATGCTCATGATTTTGGATGAGATGTTGGATGTCAGGTCTTTGCATACTTTTGGCCATGAAGTGTATGAGTCCAATAGGGACCATATTTACTCAGTAAGAGTTGATTTGACGCTTAACATTTTACTGTGTCCTTAGCTTCCATGCTGCTTGCCAGTCGATATACCTGCATGTTGAGTTCCGATATGCTTTACAGTTAGGAAAATCAGAGTCAGTGCAGTTTTCTAATGCAATCATGAGTACATTTTTTGTTCTTGGTTGATACTCCATCCAGCTACTGGAATTAAATAGCTTGTGTCTCCCCACATCTATAACACACTGTATTATTTATGTAAGACCTGAGCGTATCGCATCAAAGATTATAGAATAATCTTTATCAGGAGCAGGAGCAGGTCTATTTTTCTAAAAATTCACTGTCACATACACAGCACTTATCAAATGATGTGACTCCTGGCGAGTTACATCCTCTCAGAATATGTGCAGGATGGTATTTCAGCAGTCTAAATGGAAAAAGGAATGCATCCAAAAAAAGCATCTGAAAAAATCATACGTGCACTGTTATTTTGTGCAGTTAATCCAAATCCACTATGTGGCAGGTGAACCATTAGGAAAAAAGTGTAATCGGGTATTTGTTAGTGTACAATTTGAAATTGGTTTGTCAATTAAATATAGTTTTTTGTTTTTTTTTTGGGGGGGGGGCATAAATACTATAGCCCATTTTGTATGCATTTTGTCTTTAGGATATGTTTATTGGAGACCTATCCACTGCCTCCTGATTGAATGTTGCATTTAGGCTACCTACTTATGTTTTCTTCAACTGAATTGAATGGGACAACAGATTTAAAAAAACCTGAATCCTGCCTTAAATCATCTGTAGCAGTATGACTGTAAACTTAATTGTTTACCATTTTGACTGTAATTGAAGTAAGCATGTTTTGCATTAATAGCATTGTCCTCTACTGTAAAATCCATTTAGACTTTATGTGACTCCACTTTGCCCAACTTTTTTTGCTGAAATTACGCCACTGGTAGGGTAAACGTGACACTATTGGTTACTACTGCATCTATGTAGCAGGCTAGCTAGCTAATAAAAATAAAAGAAATCTTGCCTGCCAAGCAGAAAATGAGCTGCTTGGAAATATGCGCATTCTGAAAAAGAAAGTGTCGGAGCATGAAGTTGGTCCATTTTGACATCCAACGAGGTCATAGTTACATCCCGTCATGCATCCAGTAGCAGTTTCTAAACAGCTTTACAAAAATTTTGACGTCTGACATTACACACCGTCCTCACAAACCTAGCTTGTCTCACTGAACCTCTAGCAGGCAAAAATATAGGAAATGTCAGTGCACACAGCTTTAATCATGCTATTTGTTTTCCTTTATTTTGAAGTTATAAGGCACTTTAAACACTCAATAAATGCTGCAGATTTAAAAATATATATTTTATTAAATGAAACTGAGGGACAACACTAAATTAAAATAAAATAGCTGTTGTTAGAAAGCTATTGGCTACTTGATATTTAACTTTCGTTACTTGCTAGCATTAAATATTTTTATTTTCCCATCGGTTGCAAGCCATAGCCACAAATCATTTCTCCCAGATTTTTTTGTTTGTTTATTTGTTTCTTTTCACATTACGTTTCCCTCTCAACAAATCTCAGATAGTTTTTAACTACTGCCACCCACTGCAGGGCACACGTCTGTATACAGTTACAAAACCTGATGCACTATTGTACTACCGACATCGTGTAGTCGAACTGAGTTGACGTGACATCGCATAAGCTAAATCGATGAAGGGTGGGATGTCACCTGCTCCACCGAAATGAACCAAATCATTTGAAAAGGGTGGGAGGAGGATCATTTCCCATATAGGCCGTCGCAAGATGAATGCAGGTGGGGTCAGTCTCTGGGCTTTTGCATCACAGCCCCGTCAAACGTCCGCCGCTATACCTCGGTATTGGAGCACCGGCGCATATGTCATCCTGACTCCTTCCGTATGTAAATGCATGATTCTATTTTAACTCAGTATTCATCGATTTCTCTCCTCGCTTTCAGCCCCCACCTCCAGACTGAGCATCTCTCTATTCACGGCGTGCATTGGAAGTCATTTATTCATAATGCACTTTAAAGTCCGCGAATGGCTGAGAGACCATTTGTAGAGTGAAAAAAATGCACAAATCCAATAAGCATGGCTTGGGAGACAGGTGCAAAGTGGACTAATTAATTGCAATCCATACTCCTGGCCAATGTGTACGGTTTTCGCAGGGCTTTCTGGGGATGCATTGAGCGCGCTGGGTGTAGTGCCGAGGTCAAAAAATGAAAAGACAGTGGCTCCAAATTCAATTTACAATGTCTTTCCTGGGAGAGGAGAAAAAAATACTCAACGGACCGTTCTCACTCTTTTCCAGTCTTGACTGTATATCATTTGTTGTGCCGTTTTTACGGACGCGCCCGAAAGCTCTTTATCCGAGTGATGACAAGTTAATTGATGCACGTGGAGCTATCGTCAGAGCTCCTGCGGTAGGATATATGCTTTCTGAATTTATGCACCGCAGTTGTACAAAGGCCTGGTATTGAGACATAAATACTATAACATCCAAAATAAATATAAAAAAAACCACTTTGATTCATTTAAGGTTGGAACCAGGATGGCCCAGATGCATCGAGCTTCCTGGTCTCATATCGCTGCAGGGAAAAGCAATAAATCGCATAGCCGCGGAAAGAATACATTTTAGTTAATAATAAAAGATGAACTCTGCTTGGCACCTGCTTCCGCACCCATTGCGATGTGAAGCCAGGGGTAGTAAATTAAGAAACTTTCATCCCTGTCCGTGTCCCAGTCAGCTGAACGGGGGATGAAAGCCAAACACTCACCTGCTAAAGCTCGGTGATCAAATAACGCCAGACAAGAAGCGGAAGAACATTTGGGTAACGGGAGACAGAAGATATGGGATATCTCCCTTATTTCACTTTAGATTTGCTCTTGCTTACGCTTAGGAGCATAAATCCCATGACTCATAGTGCAGTAGCTGATTGACATATCCATACACTATATGATCAAAAGTATCAGGGCACCCCCTTGGTCTGCAGCTGTTTTTCATGGTTTTCCGTAGTTCCGGTGAAGGAGAATCTCAATGCTGCAGCATGGAATGACATTCTAGATGATTCTGTGCTTCCCCAACAGTTTGAGGAAGGCCCTTTCCTGTTTCAGCGTGGCAATGCCCCCGGGCACACAGCGAGGTCCATATGGAAATGGTTTTGTCGATAACAGGGCCTGACTGGCCTGCAGAGAGCCCTGAACCCCATCCAACACTTTTGGGATCAATTGGAAAGCCAACTGCGAGCCAGACATAATTGCCCAATCAGTGCCCGACCTCACTAATGCTCTTCTGGCTGAATGGATGCAAATCCCTGCAGCAATGCTTCAAAATCTAGTATAAAACCTTCCCAGAAGAGTAGAGGTTGTTTTAGCAGTAAAGGGTAGACTAACTCCATATTAATGCCAATAATTTTGGATGGGATGTAGGATGTCAGGTGTCCACTTACTTTTGGCTATGTAGTGTAGCTGGCTTGTTTTCACTTTTACACTGAAGTGGGCTATGTCTGGCCTTTTCTCTGGTGGACACAGCACTCCACACCCCACCCCATCGCACACCGCACACCCCTGAGGAGTCGTGATCCCCTCCAGAGTGACACCGGCTCCTCCTCCGAGCGTCCACGGGGGCCCCTCGGGTACCCATAACAAGAGGAGATAAGCACTAATGAACAAGATGAGAAATTGGCTCATTCGCAGCCCTGACAGGTGAAGCGTGACTAAACGACCATCTAGGAGCTGGAAGTCCTCCAGCTCAGGGAAGGCCGTACCTTTCCGCGGCGGCAGCAGCAGCGGCAGTGGTGGCCATGCCAGCGCACAAGGCCTGTGGACTGCCACCGCCACAGTAGTGGGAGGGGAGGATACCGTGGCTGGAAAGTCGGAAAGGCCTACGGGATGGGGGACCCAACGCCATCCCTTGAGAAAGAGGCTCACCCCCCCCATCCCGGCCATCGTTTTTAGCAGTGACAGGCGGAACAGCTGCGTCTAATGGGGTCTGGCAGGTACAGGAGGCGTCACATCTGTCGAGACCCAGGCGAAGCACGCCCCCCTCCTCCGAGCCTACAGTCAAATGACTCGCGGCAAAGATCAACGGCGTCGTTTCTAATAAACTCCCTCGCCCTCCTCACGCCACTTTACATCAGTTCTGAAGGTGTTTTTTTTTCTTTTTGCTGGTAGCCATTTTAATCTAAAGCTTTGCGGAATCAGAAGTGAATAACGTTGGAGAAAATAAAGAAGATGAATGTTCTGACTAATTCCCGAACAGACGGGGAAATTAATGAGAAAAATCCTTCCTCCTGACTCTGTAGATGTCTGAGTTTTTGGCAGAAGATGGCAAGAGTTCCAGTCTGTTCTGGGCACATATAACACACCCCCCCCCCCTTCCTCCCAGCCCTCCCTTCATCTTGAAATAGGGTTCTGTGCCTGGCTATGACTGAGTGGATGGGGGGATGCAGGAATGGTTGGCAAAAACCCAATTGCAGACAGATCAGTTTTGAAACATGTTGACTTCTTGTAAAAACACCAGTTATCACATAGTGATGTCCGAAAAATGCTTTCTTACAATAGCATGTGTGAGAAAATAGTTAACAGAACACTAGATGGATAAGACAATTGACTTTATCGGAATTCTAAGGAAATAGCGAGGTCTTCAGAGTTTAGGAGCGCGGCTCATTCAGCTATTTGATTGTTTGTCGTCTTTTTTCTTTCTTTCTTCTTCCTGTTCTCTCCAGAAGACAGGAAGCTGTTTGTGGGCATGCTGGGAAAGCAGCAGAGTGAGGAAGATGTGCGGCGGCTGTTCGAGGCCTTCGGCCAGATCGAGGAGTGCACCATCCTGAGAGGGCCTGATGGGGCCAGTAAGGGTCAGCGCCAACACTCACCCTCCCTCCCTCCCTCCCTCCCTCCATTTCAACACTCACTCACCCTCCCTCCCTCCATTTCAACACTCACCCTCCCTCCCTCCCTCCATTTCAACACTCACTCTCCCTCCCTCCCTCCATTTCAACACTCACTCACCCTCCCTCCCTCCCTCCCTCCCTCCCTCCATTTCAACACTCACTCACCCTCCCTCCCACCCTTTCAACACTCACTCACCCTCCCTCCCTCCCTCCCTCCCTCCCTCCCTCCCTCCATTTCAACACTCACCCTCCCTCCCTCCCTCCATTTCAACACTCACTCACCCTCCCTCCCTCCCTCCCTCCCTCCCTCCCTCCATTTCAACACTCACTCACCCTCCCTCCCTCCATTTCAACACTCACCCTCCCTCCCTCCCTCCATTTCAACACTCACTCACCCTCCCTCCCTCCCTCCCTCCCTCCATTTCAACACTCACTCACCCTCCCTCCCTCCCTCCCTCCATTTCAACACTCACCCTCCCTCCCTCCCTCCGTCCATTTCAACACTCACCCTCCCTCCCTTCCTCCATTTCCACACTCACCCTCCCTCCCTCCCTCCATTTCAACACTCACCCTCCCTCCCTCCCTCCCTCCCTCCATTTCAACACTCACTCACCCTCCCTCCCTCCATTTCAACACTCACCCTCCCTCCCTCCCTCCCTCCCTCCATTTCAACACTCACTCACCCTCCCTCCCTCCATTTCCACACTCACCCTCCCTCCCTCCCTCCCTTTCAACACTCACTCACCCTCCCTCCCTCCCTTCATTTTAACACTCACTCTCCCTCCCTCCCTCCATTTCAACACTCACCCTCCCTCCCTTCCTCCATTTCAACACTCACCCTCTCTCCCTCCTTCTCTCTATTTCAACTCTCACCCTCCCTCCCTCCATTTTAACACTCACCCCCTCTGTCCCTCCCTCCCTCCATTTCAACATTCACCCTCCCTCCCTCCCTCCGTCCATTTCAACACTCACCCTCCCTCCCTTCCTCCATTTCAACACTCACTCACTCACCCTCCCTCCCTCCCTCCCTCCTTCCCTCCATTTCAACACTCACACTCCCTCCCTCCCTTTCAACACTCACTCACCCTCCCTCCCTCCATTTTAACACTCACCCCCGCTGTCCCTCCCTCGCTCCATTTCAACACTCACCCCCCTTTCTTTTCTTCATACCCAACCTTCATCCCTCTCATCTTCCCTTCGTACCCATACTAAGTTTCCGTCGCTCCCTCCGTATCACACCCCTCCCACCTTCCCTTCAATCCCTACCCTCATCCCACTCATCTTCCGTTCATACCAACACTCACCTTCCCTGATCCCTCTTCCTCCCTTCATACCAAACTCTATCACCCGTGCCAGTTCTCTGCTCCCTCATTTACTTCCTTTCGTTCCTTCCCTTTCTCCTCTTCCTTTCTCCTTTCAGACCCCCCCCCGTCCCTCCCCCCCCAAGTCCACATGCACCCCTCCCTCTTCTCTCTGTCATACACCCCCCCCCCCCCCCATTGCTTTAGAGCCAACCCGCATCTCGCCACTCGCTGCCCCCCAGACCGGCTGCTCTCTACACAAAGCACACAGGCCACAGATGCTCCCCGTTCCCCTATCGGCTGTGAAAGATGTTGACTCACCAAGACTGATGGGCTAAATTTAGCTTTAGCTTCTTTTTTTGCTCCCGTCTACCAGCCCAGCCAGCTGCCTGTCACTGTTTCTCTGACAGGCTCGTGAACGTTTCACTGGTTCACCTGAACAGCATGTATGCCAAAGGCCACACACTGTACTTTCATATCCCCATGTCCAAAGAGAACATGAGATGAGATGGCTTAACTGGTGAATACACACACGCACGTGCACGCACACACACACACACAAACACACACACGCACACACGATTATACGTGCACACACACACACACCTACTCACACACATGCACACACACGCACCCATATTCACACACGCACACACACGCATGCACGCACACACGCACACACGCACACACGCGCACACACGCACACACACACACACACACACACGCAGAGCAATGGTATCTCGTCTAAGGCCACGCCATGTGCAGATTTGTGTGCATCTGCTCTGCTCTGGCTCATCCCGGCTATATTAGCCAGCGTCGCCTGCAGCGCAGCGTCCCCCACCCCCCCGTTGCCTCAGCCTGTTGCCGGGTGTTGACTGACAGACGATGAAATGAAATTAGCAGAGGGCTGCTCCATCAGTCGGAAGCGCGCTCTCTCAATCCCTGTGAAAGTCCGCTGATGTTTGCCTCGCTTTGTTTTCCTCATTCCTTTGTTTACATTTTTTCCAGTCGACCCCACAGCCTTTAGCTTTGTATTTACTTCAATTTTTGCTTCAAACGTAACACAGGAGGTGTGCCAGTTGTCCTATCCATGTAATGTCGGATGAAAAGGCCAGTGGCTTTAATACGGGTCGCGCTTAGGAAGCTGTCTACAAAGCACCTTCTGAAAATTTTCCATTAGAACAAAGAAAAAATATTCCATTCTTTTCTCAGTCCAAGTCTGAGTGCACAAGTGTTGCCAGAGCCGCGCTGAGAGGGGTTCTGTCAGGAATAACGAAGAGATGGCTTTTAAGTCTATAATTAAGTTGCGTTATGAATGTCACACGCTCGTTCAAATGGGATTCATACATGCAGACTCTTGTACAAAAGGAGTTCAAAAGGCAGCGAAGAGCGCACCCGATGAAAGCAAAGCATGTCTTTTTCTGATTGTCCAATTCAGAATACTAAAAAAAAAAAATCTCCACACTCCACACAGATCATAAGTCTGTACTACTGCAGCAATTCGTCTGAGAACTTCTAAGCGGGGCCCCTTCACTTTTCCTTTCTCCGGGTCAATAAGACGATATGCCGTGCGAACCGATAGGCCCGTACAGGTCAGGTGTTCTGAGGTGCTTGTTTCTTTAGTGAGCGAAGTTTGCAGAACTCAGTTGAGCTTCAGTTGAGACCTGCTTTCCAGGTGTGCACGTCCATGAGGCTGCTTAATCGCTCGAGGGCTTGTTTGGACACTGTGTGTGAGGCGGTCGTGCTTTGTAAAATCGCCCTCACGTCAGGAAGCGGAGCTTCCGGAGTTCCGGAGCTCCTGTCCCTCGCAGGCTGCCTCAACAACAAAGGCTAAAGGGTTCCGCTCCCAAAGAGACGTCGGCTAAATGAAGAGGTAGCAGACAGGCCGCATTTCGGTCGGGGCGAGCCAAAAAATCTCGCAGTTCGGAAAAGCGGGCTGCGAAAAAAATAAATAAATAGATAAAAGCGCGAGGGGAAACCGTGGAAAGAAAAAAAACGCACACAGCTCCTCTCTCATCTTCTTTTGAAAATCCTCAGCTGCCCACATAGCCTCTGGGCAGACAGCAAACGGGCTGCTTCTTTCTGATATCGAGTTCTCCGCGAATCTACGATCTCTGTGATTTTCTGTGTGATCCTTTTTTAAGGGTGTAAAATGCGTCCTCTCTCGTCTGACTCATCCGCGGTGTTAATCCAATTAAAAGAGGCAACCGACTTTTCTTGTACTCTGCAAAATTGTTCTGGCTGCTATCTACGGAATGACACGTAGGAATCACGAATGCAATACATCGTGACTTACACTTTACCGTCATATTTTTTTTTTTTTAACATTTTACAGTCTGTTTGGGGATGGGTTGTTCTTCAAGCACTTAACTAACAGTGATATAAACACTTGCACTGCGATGCACAAGTTCTCCGGGGGTTACTGTAAAATGTTTAATCTTGTTGCTTCATCATTTCTGTGCCAGTTGGGGGTACTTCATGTATACATAAATATGAGAACATGTAAATAAGTTTCTTGACAAAAATTTCTACTGAGGTGGAAAACCGTAGAAACCCTGTTCTGATCTTCTTGCTGGAGATGATAGGTTCAGTCATTTTGACAGAAACGGAGGATGTTAGTTTCTTTTTTCTAAGAAATCCTGTGAGAGGATGAAACCCAACAGATGCGGGAATCTTTGGTTAGCTAATTACCTGCTCATTAACCACACACCTGTGCTGACTGACAGCTAGAGAGGGAACGCCTCACCTGAGGTGAGTTGAGTAGGCAGAACATCATGTACTGTTTGCAGTGGTGCTAATCGGAGAAATCCCAGGCTAGGGGTCGCAGGGGTAGGACTTCACCTCTAGCAAGCACCTCTGTGAAACATTAATCAGTGTTTTGCGTATTGAACACATCCCAAGATGAATTATACCTTATTCTCACCATAGGGTTGCTTTCACAGGTCCTCCAAATTGTTTAAAATTTAATATTGAAGGTTTCCATATTAATATACCGGCCTGCATTTCAATGTATAGTAGATAATGTAAATCTTTTCTGTCTAGTTCATGGTGCCACATCAGTTGGTTGAAGTTGGCCTCTCTCTCTCTCTCTCTCTCTCTCTCTCTATCTCTCTCTCTCTGAATGGTACATGGTATGATAATCTGGAAATGAGCACGGAGAGATAAGATGATTTGAATAATTCAGGTTCTGAATCTGTAAGTGAAATGCTTTATACATTATGTGGGTTACTCAAAACATAATCGCTATCTTATGGAAATTTTCCACCTTAGGAGCTAAAAAAAAAACTAGGCCTGATTTTAAAACCTCTCAAAATAAGACTGCATGTTTATTTTCAGTTTTGGTTGATTCTGGCCTAGGCCCCTCTTTTCAAAATCAGAGATGATATTAACGCTTTCTGAATAAAGCCCTGTTTTGTCTGTAATAACACACATGCATATATATGGGTAGATAAACAGATTATATTACTCCGCAGTTGTCATCATAATCTCTGTTGTGAATGGCTGCACACACAGATCACAATGTGTAAATATTAGACCCATTATTAATCGCGAGCGAGCCTCAGAATTTAAATGCTTTGGCTTCGGTTTCCCCCCGAAGCCGGGAAGGATTCATAAACGAGTGAGTGGCAGGATGCATCGTGCAGTCATGCATTCAATGCAGTCACAGTGATTTATTCAGTGTCCTGTGCTCCAGACATTAAGGACGGAATGCATTAAACAGAAGGCATTAAGTGAACGTAATGCTAACGAAGGCTTCTGCCTTGTTTACCGAGGCTTGCCTGCCCGGCGGTTCGCCTGGTTCGCTGATCCTGTCTCTCCCTCTCCGTTTGCAGGCTGCGCCTTCGTTAAGTTCTCCAGCCACGCGGAGGCACAGGCGGCCATCAACACCTTGCACGGCGGACAGACCATGCCGGTGAGTTCCAGCCGCGAACGTGTCTAATGCGCCGACCCGTCGCTCGGGGGGGAGCCGAGGCGGTGCCAGGTCTCTCTGAAACACTGCTGGTATTTCGCACGGAGACGAGGAGGCGGATGGGAACGCCATTCCTGGTGTGTATGCAGAATTTTGTTCATGCTAATTACCCTTGCACACTTAGCTAATTAGCTGTATACACTCATATATTTCGCCAAGTTAAAAGTATCATATAGGGACACCAGGACTGTCATCATTTGGCATCCGTGATCTAGCTGAAACATCAGGTCCCGTCAATGATCGGATAAATTAAATAAGACCAGGAGTTGCCATGAAATCCAGAAATAGATATAGCTCTCCCCACCTTCCAAAAAAGTTTTTATTTTTATTTGTGTACAGTATGTTATATCTGTATCAATGAAAGCAGGTTGAAATCAGAGTATACAACAAGAGATAAGGAACATACTGATAGACACACATGCAAAGAGCATTTTTATATCAGTATTCCTTTTGCATGCTAACAGGCAGACACACATGGCTGACCCCAGTACTGATACTGGAGCTCAACCATCTCTTGTCTGCAGAAACATGGGGTCAAGCCAAATCCAGCCACCTGAGGTCCAGTCTAGACAGGCCATCCAAAATGACATATGGAGGCACAAACAGACCCTGCGATGTACCAGGAGCCATCCAAAAAGCCTTTTTATTAAACTACATATCCATAGGCCTATCTCTGTACCTATTCTTGCACCTGTTACCGCCACTCCAGGGTCCAACTCTGAATCAGATTAATATGCAAGATGGCAGACAGTGTTTATCAAACAAGGTGTGTTCCAGCTAATTTGGACAGCGACGGGGCCACATGTCTCCGGCTGCAGACGAACGGGGCGACGGGGCCCCCCTGCGGAGCACGCCGCCTCCCGCCAGCCGCGGAGTCCAAACGCGCGCTCCGCGGAAAGGCGGCGGCTCCTCCCGCGGTCGCCCGGGAGCGCCTGCGCGTGCCTGCGCATACCAACGCCCGCGAATAACGGCTGTTTAGAACAGCGACGGCTCTCGGGGACGGCGGGAAACAAAAAGCGGGAGGTGGCTCATGCGACGCGCGCCGAGAGGAGAGGCGCATCGGCCGCCGGTTTTAATCGGAGCTAACGGCTAAGCGCGGTCGCGGAGAACGCGCCGCGCGCGGTTTGACGATCAACGCGGAACGCCGCCGGTCCTCGAGGGTAGAGCCGAGGATGCCGGGGAGAGGGGAGGGGTTACTTAAAATGGCGGAGCGGCGGACAGACGAACTGCGTCGCGTGCGAGAGCGCCGCTTACACAACCCGCTGAGCCCTGTAATAACGGCAGCCGTGCGAGTGTGAGAGAAGGAGGCAGTAGCGGAGCCAACAGTCTCAATCCACAAACACGCTTCATTGGTACGACCCAGCGCAAGTATTTGAAAACGAATGATAATAAAATCCGTCGGTTCATCTCGTATTCCTGACTGAATTCCGCGTGTTTCAGTGGAAGCCAGCGGTCTGTATACCGTATTCACCCAGCATTGGAACAGATCCGTGCTAAATAGTCCGTAGGGTACGCTCAGTGTCTTCTCGTTGGGGAGGCTTAACGAGCTAATGCAGTTTATCCATACGAATGCAAGTGCACGTCCATATACGCACGCGCGTGTGCAGTAGCCTGTGTGTGAAACCATCCATTTATGTATGTTTGTTTGTGAATTGTTTATTTATTCTGCACCGGGTAACTGTCCAATGGGAAGCCTTAATACGTGCTCAGATGTCTATGTGTATAGATGGGGGGAAAAGCAAGGTTCTAGAGCAAGAGATGGGAGACAGGCCGAGATAATGAGCTTCTTGTCTCCCCCGTGGACTGCCTTGGTGAGCGAAGGTTTAAAGATGTGAACTTGTAACCCACGGGGGAGGGGAAGGGGGGGGGGGGGCACAATCAATTAGGCGACATACTTATTACCTTTTATTTAATCAATTAATTTGCTTATTTCCTTCCAGTCTGAGTAGCGGTGTATATACTTTCCTTACATCGTAACACAGTTAATGCCTTCCTGAAAAACGGAAAATTTGTGTTTAGGCATGCGTTACACCGTAAGGGAATACCGCTTTGAAAAAAGGAGAAAAAAAGGAAAAAGCAACAAGACATTAAAATGCATAGTAAAGATGGTATAATGAAAGAATACCATTTGTTTTTGCTCAAAGATATTGCTACATATGATCGTACTGTAGTAGCAGGATACATGGTTGTAATATTGTGTCTCTGTGAGACAGTTATGTTTGTTTAATTTCACCTGATTCTTCATGACTACTAGCAGCATATTTCTACAACTCACTTTTCCTTTTAATGGATACTAAACACAAGTCGAAGTCCATCAATAAAAAACACTTCGAAGATATCCACAATGTATTCTTATATGGACGTCAGTGAAGAGCCAAACTAACAGCGGCTAAATTTACCTTTGGCGTTCTGTCACAAGTGCGAAGGCCAAGATCAAGCACTGAGACGACCAGCGCTGAAGCGGTCTGTTCAAAATGCTGCAATGCAGAACTCGGCGACTCCGGATAATAGGCCGAGGTGAGATCTGTAATCACCTGGACAACCGCTAAGTATTGGTCGGTGTCCGGTGGGGCGGGGGGGGGAGGGGGGGGACGACTCGTTCTTTTCAGCGGTTCGTTTCTGTCGGGCATTAGCGGGTGGTAGATGGCAGAGTGAATAGAGAGATGCGTCAGCGTGATTCACCGAACGCGATCGGTATCAACGCTCCGCCACGCAAAGATATAAAAAACAGGGCCTCGCTTTAATGAATGACCCTTGCCAGAGACCGGCTGTTTCCCCAGGCAGAGCAGTCTGTCCAAGTCTCCGGTTGAATTTAAAACTTTCTTTTGCCGGACTAAGATGAATAGTGTAAGAGTTGTAAAGAAATGTTTTCGTTCCTGATTATAGGCAAGATAATGCAGAGTTACTATTTTACAATCTTTAAGTCAGTCTGTCTTCCTAACTGATTTCCATTTTTTTTTTTGTGTGTGTGACTGAGATGCACCCTAATAAGAGTGTAGCAAGGGTCAGTTACAGTAAGCCCCTGTCTAAATTTTAAATAGTATTATCTTAAATGAACAAAGAGGTGGGTGTCCATGAAAAATCCAATGTAAACGGTTTTCAGTGGTCGAGTTTGTTACTCTGTTTTAATATTTCAGTGGAAATAGTGTTTGGATCACTGAGGCGTCGTATCCATCAGATGTCAATTGATCTGCTTTACAGTAAATGCTAGATGGGGTCCAGATGGGTACCTCTCCAAGCAGAGGTTATTGTTTTGTTTGCTCCGGAGGAATCTGTGCTGTAGAGCAGAGATTTTCGGGGCTAGTTCTTCACAGTTTTTGGCATCTAATATACAGCTGCTGTCCTAAACCCTGCTGATTCATTCACTACAGGAGAACTTTTAAATGGTTGAAATTTGTAGTCCGGACTTTCCATTCACTACATGTGGTATTGTAATTCTGTTGGAGTGGACCTTGCCTTGCCCATTTAATACATATGTGATGCCAAACCTGACAGAAAAACAGATTGTTTTGCAAAGCACGGAAGCCTGTAGACTAAAAATGCTAATTTCTGTCCTAATACAGCACAAAAATGCACTCCAATTTCATCATTTCATCTCGCTGTTTAATAGCTTGTAGGCAGAAATGCCAATTCCATTGAAAGGAATGGGCTCCTGCTGGCATGTGATAATTATTATTATTATTCTATATATATTTTTTGATTTAGAACTAGTCTGTTCAGACATCCAGCCGTGCAGTGAGACAGTATAATTGCAGTTAGATAGCTTTTAGTCGGTAGCTACTGAAAAAAAAATATATATTTTTTTCATAATTTAAAAGAAATTCTCGCTCTGACATAGGTATATGATTCACTACATGTGTTCAGAGTGGCTAATGGATCACTCTGAAGCTCCGTGGACATCATTTCATTTGCATGACGCGGCATGAAATCCATCCGCTTTTCCCGCTTGCTGCTTTCGAATTTACTGTCAGGCTATAACACAGACGAAAATGCCCCGGCCCCTGATTTGCATGTCATTAAAGTGATGCATAAAAGGTATTACCATTAAAATAACACCTGGCCAGGTCTAGTCTTAAGCAGGTGGAGTGAATAAAAATTGATTATCTGGTGTGTATAAATATGACTCTCGTGTTACTGATGTAGTGGAATATGAGCACATGGAAATGATTATAAATATACTACACCATGATCATGTTGCTGTGCACTCTCAAGATAACGGCTAGCCTTGCCTTTTTAGAATTAGTGGCCCGGCTCCCTGGTTCCCAAAGCAATGTTTTTTATGTTTTTTATGGTACAGTACAGTTCCATTATCTAACATGAACTGATGCTTGGCTAACATGAGCTATCCCTTAATTGTAATAAATTTGTTCAAGAGGGGGTTGCAGGGTGTGAATTTTTTATAAGTAAGGCAATGTTAGCACAAACAGATTCTTCATGCATTAAAAATATGTTAAATGTCCAGCTGCCATACTTGATTGCGAACTTGGCTGTGATGTCGTGATATCCATTTATTATGTCAGTAAGCTGAATGAGTATGTGTACGTATATTCTGTAGAAACTATTGAAACCTTATAAATGGCTTAATGTTTGTTGATCATTAGTGGGGTGGTGCAGTCAAGTGTTACACATAGCTGACTCACTTAACAACAGCAGTACCTGTGGTTAAGTAATCACTATTCACACCTCACCATTGGTTTAGTATCATTTTTTGATCATTACTTAATGCTAGCTGCCAAGAGAGCAAACAACGTTTGTCAGTATTTTTAGTTAGCAAGCTAGACAACAAATAGTAACTAATTAGCTATAGCAGCTGCAGATGAACCCACAAACTAATAAAGATATAAACACATATAGCGATTTCAGCAAGAGACAAACCAGGCAAGTGGTTCACACATTTTCGCACTATTTTGAGTCATTTATGACCATTAAACTTAATTTAATAACAATAACAAAATAAACAGCAGCTAGCTAGTTAGCCAACATTACACATCCACGCAAAAAACTGCCGATGGCCTCGTTGCAAGTCCTCTTTACTACAGTACCCGCTCTCACAAAGTCCCTCAACCACACTGATGGACGGTATGGCTGTGAGCTCCCGCCCACTTGCAGCACCACTGCTGGGGTGCACTGGTGCCCGGTGCCACATTACTGCAACTGGGGGGTGATGACTGCAAACTGTTGCTGGGGTGTTCATGTTCTGGTGGCAGCCAACGGCTACTGGTGGGCACAGACCGAAGTGGGCGGCTGCTGCAGGCCTCAGTGAAGAACTGGCTTTCAAAATTCTGCCCCTGGTCAGAGTGCAGCTCTTGAGGCACCCCATATCAGGAGAACTTTCCAACCACCAGTCACTGACGCATCTTGGGGGAACCACGTAGTCCATAGCCACCAGCACATAACCGGTCCCTCTGTTGGTGATGGAATGGTGATGGAATGTCTATCGCCACCCTCTCCATTGGTGCCCCACTGTACTGCTGCTGGAGTGACACCCTCACCTTATCCCTTGCCCCTTCTTTGCTGTCCCTCCTGCATCTGCCCCAGTAGAATTGCTGGTTGAGCCTGTGTAGAGTCTTATTCATCCCGGAGTGGCCGACCCTCGGGTGCCCCACATACTGTAGCACTCTGAACTGGAGGCACCGGGGCACCACAAACTGTCCTTAGTTAGTGTCCGCCCTGGGTTCCACCATCCTCTATATAGCAAGCTTTGGTCAAGGAGTCCCATTGGCACACCAGTGCCTTCACCCCTGTAGAGAAAGCAGCCAGACAAGACAAACAGACCACTACCCCTTCTGCACCCACTGCTGGCTGCATCTCTTATGAACATAACGTGAAAGCCACACTGGCTGCCGTTAATTGTTTGGGGGTGTTTTCCCATTCAGGGGCTGTCTTGGACTCATGGACCATCTCCTGTGCTCTCTTTAGTCCTCCCTTTGCTCAGCGTGTTTGCAGTGACTGCTCTGTTTACTGGCACAAGGGCAGCATGACAGACCATCGGCGTTGCGGTGCTTCTTTCCTGAGCAGCACTCAAGGGTGAAGTGGTAGTTTTGTAACAGTTCAATCCAACAAGCTATCTGCCCTTCTGGATCTCAATAGCCACTGCAGTGCGGCATGGTCCTTAAACTTGCAGCCATGTATATACACTTTAAATTGCTGCACTGCTGGCACTACTGCCAAAAGCTCCCACCTAGTGACACAATAACTGTGCTTCTCTTTGGTGAGCACATGACTGAAGTACGCCACTACGTTCTCCCCATCTTCTGTAGACTGTGACAACACCTCCAAATACCTACAATATATGGTTAGCTTCAGTGTCCAAAATAAACAGCTTGTCAGGGTCCACCATAGCTAAGACCGGGGCTGTAACCAGAGCAATGCAGAGGTGGCAGAAGGCCTGGTGACAGGTCGAAGACCTCTGAAACCTTTTTGACTTTTCAGTGAGAGTGTGCAGCAGTGCAGTGGTGCTAGTAAAATCCTTGATAAAGCGTCTGTACTACAATGCTAGGCCCAGGAAGCTGCAGACTTCTCTCTGTGACTTAGGAGTGTGCCATTTCCTTACTGCATCTACTTTTGCAGGGTCGGTACCCCCCCTTCCTTAAAATGGATCAAGAGGCTTGTCTCTCTCTGGAACAACTGACACTTAGCTGGATTTAGTCTGAGGTTGGCGTTGCTAATGCGCTTCAACACTAACTGCAGGTTGGCTAATGCTACGTATGTAATCTAAATAGACTACGCTTGCCATAGCTGGCATGCCTTGCAACACTAGTTCCATTAGTTGCTCGAATGTGGCTGAGCTATTAACCCGAACAGCATCACTTTAAATTCCCTCAGTCCTCCCCCCACAGCAAAGGCCATCTTGGGTCGCGCAGTGGCAATGAGGGGGACTTGCCCGTTTACATAGATCGAGTGAGCAAAACCGGGTGGACCCCCTGATGCTATCTAAAGCGTTGTCAATTCAGAGAAGCGAGTTGAAGTCTTTTTTAGTAGCTGCATTTAGCCGCCTGTAGTCTACACAGAACCAGCAGGACTGCTCTCCAGCAGCGCTTCCAAACAGTTTCCAGCAATGCTGGAGAGGCCCACGGACTTTGCGAGGGGCAGATGATGCTGGTTGCTGCTATTCCTTTCATCTTTTCCTGCACTCCTGCTCTCTAGGCCAGCGGGAGGCACCGTGGCGGCTGGCGGATCGGTGGAGCTGCACCTGTGTCAATGTCATTTTTAGTAATGCACCCCCTGTCTTTGGCTGCAAACAGGTACTGGAATTCAGATAGAGAGCACGTAGCTGGCTGTACTCTCTCTGGCTAAGCCCCACACTCACACAGGTCTTCTACAGGCATCCTCAGGCTAGTTGAGCCGCCCACTGTGTGCACTGTGTCACATTTTACACCAGGAGGGGTTTGAGGTAGCAGCCAGTTTTTGAGTGCGTACTGCTTGGTTGCATCAATAATTATCCCAGAACTGACCAGAGTCCAAACCTAAAATGCATCAGCAATTTCAGCTAGAATGAACTCTTGCTCAAAAGTGAAGGGCGATGTGGACCTGCTGCCTCAAGTGGACAGGACGAAGCCCCCTCAGGAACATGTGGAGGGCCAGGCTGTCTCTAGCTGGGCCATTAAGCTGTGGGTCAGCTTGCTGGATCAGCCACTGCATGTCTGTAGTGTACTGGCCTAGCTTCTGCCCAGGCCTCCTCACTCTTGAGTACTGCTGTTCTGACCAGTGCCGCCTGGCCAGTGCCGAACTGAGGCTCTCGAAAGACGGGGGCTCGTCCTCACTGACGTGCAGGATACCTGCAGTGCCTCACCTTCCTGGGATGCCGTCAGTTTGACGCCCCTCTCCTGCTCAGTGCAGTCCAACACCGTTGCAACGATGTTAAACTGTGTAAGTTAAGCTTGCCAGCTCCTTTTTCTGTCAAATCGCCGGTGCACATGTAGCTGACTCTAATGGAGGGTTTCCACATGCAGGCTAGGCTATCGAAAGGTGCTCTGCTAGCTGGTTCATTGCAACTCAACAGGGAATGGGCCTCTGGGGCGAGCTGAGGGTTCCCCTGACCTCCCATGCCGCAGTCAGGGGCTCTGCTTGCCTCCCCTTTGCTAATAGCTAAGCCCCGTGGCCCCAGCCCATTAGTCTGGCGAGCTCGACGGAGGGTTCCCCAGCCTGTAGCTTCAGGGCCGGCAGCTCCACCTCCCGGAACTAGCGACCACTGGTAGGACTTAGTAAGCTAAGTCCCTAAGTCCCTAGCCTGCAGACTACAGGCTCCATTAGCACCAGGCAAGATGGCGAGCTTGCAGGAGGAGGAGGCTGCCAGGAGAAATTGAACGTTTCACTCATGAATTTTTGCTTGGAGTCGCCTGGCTGCAAAGCCATTAGTCCCACCTCGCAGTTAGCCCTTCCTCACTGTGGGGAGGCTATCTGCGCTGCTCTGTTCTTCTGCTCACTCATCCCCTCTGGCTGTCTCTCTCGAAGGCGAGAAAGTTCCTCTTCGATTTAAAGGTCTACTTCTGACACCAATGTAGCGATTTCAGCAAGAGACAAACTAGGCGTATTGCACTGTTGAGCCTCAATTATTAACGCCAAAACAAAGCAGCTTAGATTCAAGCACAGGAAAAACAGGAATTAGCCGCATGCTGACTGCAAGCTCTTTTTCTACCAAACTTGTAGCCCATAATGCAAATCTGATATACCAAAACCTGCAGAATCTCACTGGCCATTTCCCCTGTCCAATCCTGGACTAACTATCTCAACATCAGGAAGTGATTTATGACCATTAAACTTTACACAATAAGCAGCGGCTAGCTAGTTAGCCAGCCGCCGTTACAGAACTTTATGAAGTGTTTGGTGGCACTATAATTATGATAGTTTGGCAGCACTAGAATACTCTAACGAGCTTGCTTCAGCTTAATCATTTTAAAATGTTTTCATTTTGTTTTATTTTCTTATTAATTCATGGCTACTTCCAAGTTTTAAATTAGACATTTATCTTCTGTACGCTCTGCAACCTTGCCAAACATTCAGGTTTTGCAAATCTATGCAAAAAACATTTGGCATGATTTATTACATCACAGTTTCACGAAGTGTTTTAGTAGGATCAAGAACGGGATTGAGCAAAATCAAAGAACAGGCGTGAGTCTTTTAAAGACCGCACAAGAGCAGAAGTTCTTACAGAATTCTTAAGCTCCAATAAAAGTGTCATTGGAACTCTAGATCTCACATGTCTCTGATTGGTTCAGAAAGGCCCAGTGAGTGGTATGTAATGGAATCTTGGCAATACAAGTCAGTTTATCTCCTGTTTGCTTCTAGCTCTCCTATTACAGATGACTACCAATGCTGTGATTTGCCAGCTTGCTGTACTACAGCCATTACAGCCTCTGAAGAAGAAAGCGATGTTGAGCCAGTGATGTAATATTAGTTGGCTTTCATCGTGGAAATATAATTCCTTTACAGGAGAAAAATGTGCATGGTGCTGTATTCTAATTATACTTTAAATTGATGTTTATGTATAATTTACTGATGTAGATTAATGTCACCTCATGCACATCCCATAAGAAAGCAAAAATAAATGTCCTTCTGAAACTTATTGATGGGCAATCAACAGTAAAGGAGGCAGCTTGGTCCATACTGCTGGAGCGCTTCAAAATCCTATTTCTTCATGTGCCCAAGACAGAACGTAATGGCGATGGCAGATGGCAGATACTGTGGGTACTTCCGTGAGCACTGCTGAATCTTTGGTATGCTGAAAATTCTAATTCCAGCCTCTTCATTACCTGCATTAGAGGCACTATATGAGTGGATTTCTAATCCCACCATGCTTGTTCACTGCAATAGACACAGTGTATGAGTACATTTTTAATCCCACCACCCTTGCTCATTGCATGCACTGTATGAGTGAATTTGTAATCCCAGCCCCTTAATTCACTCCCTAAGAAGCAGTGTAAGACTAAAGTTCTAAGCCCAACCTGTTAATAGATCTGCAGTTCTGAGCCCGTCTGACTGCACAGCCTTCTCCTGCTTCTCCTCCTCCCCTCAGTGCTGCTCTGTGAAGGATGGGAGCTGTGTCCCGAGTCACGCTCGTGCGCGCAAAGGCCTGCCTCGGGCCTTCACAGCTCTATTCCGGGAATATATTTTTCACAGATAATAAATAAATAAACACGCAGAGATACATAAAGCAGAAATTGAATGTGATCTAAATGCCAGCTACTCTGCCAAGGGAGAGGGGCTGCGGGGAGATGTCTGCTCGGCAGTGACCTCATTATAGCCGACAGCCCCCTTCGCTCCACCGCCCCCCCCCCCCCTCTCCGATAGCCGGGGCCAGAACGGGGCGAGGTCAGGGGGTTCCGACAAAACGATATTAGAGGGGACAAAGCGCAGAGCATGAAAATGGCCGCTTCAGATTTGGCTAATTGAAATGGGATCGTCGGCGAGGTACCAGATGGGTCTCTCTCCCGGGCCTGCGTTGGGCCGCGGCTTCGCCGACGGCCTCCGTTACGGAACGCGCTCGTCTTCGGCGGCTGGATTCTGAAGTCCCGCCCCTCATAGCAAGCGACTCCCGGCCGGATCTGGGCCGATTCTGGCCCGAAGACAGCACTGCCGGGCTGGACTTGGCACAAATCTGGCCCAAAGTCATTTGCTATCTGGGACCATCCTTACTGTCGGCTGTCTCATGTGCTGTGCGTGGGCTGGGGCTTTAAATTTGGTTCTAGGGGCAAAGACAGCTCATCCAAGCGGACATTTTGTATGTATATTCGTTAATGGTGTATATGTTTTTTTCTTTCGTGTTTTTGGTATTGAGGTCTGTAACTGTCTGTTTAATTGCTTTTCAATGGGAAAGTTGGAGCTTGCGGAGGTTTTTTGGTGAAAGTTCCTTGGGCATGGTTCCAGCCCTTTGATGTGGGCTCCGTGAAGGTCACCATCCCTTGGCAAGCGTGCCGCAGACTGGACACTCTCATTGCTCCCCATCTCTCTGTAATTCATATACATCCATTGTGTCCCAACACTTTCAATTTCCATCTCTAAAAGCCATAAAAGCTTGTCAACTGAAATCAGAAGTGGAATTTATGCTGACCCTGCCAAAATGACACATTACATGGGACGCAAATGCAAGTTATGATTATGGATTCCTTTTTTTCTTATTTATTGTGTCCTTGCTTTTATGGTCTTGCCAGTTGAATACTCATTGCTTCCCGGTTGACTATGCTTTTTTTCCCGCTAAGCAGCCGGTGATGACGTAGCGGATTGAAACTTTGGTGATTTATGGCCCTCGTGGTCAGTAATTCAGCCCAACCCGGCCCCCTTTTTCCGGCGTCTGGGGACCAGTGGCTCCACTGTCTCATTAGCCTTGACACACAACATGATATCATGCGTGGAATGGAGATTTCATTAAGCATCATCATTTACAAAGTTGTCTGTGGTCCTTTTTTGCTTTTTGGCATGAAATTCGGGTTCCATCGGCCTCTAAAACAATGTATGCAATTTAAGAAAGCAGGTGACAATTTGACAGCCCAGCTACACCCACCCACACACACAAAACCTTCCACAACCTCCCATATCCCATTACTCAGTGCTGCAGTGTACACGCAAGAGGGACTTTGGCCGAAATTATTACAGTTTATTGTATCTTTTTGAAGTGATGGGAGGGAACTAAGATCCATCTGTTATGAACGTGAGTTCCTCTTACCTTGCTCTTGAGTCATGTCTGTTCCCTCCAGCCAATTGGACCTCCCCACTTCATTATGTGCCCACCCCCTTCTTCAGTAAATGTTCCTGTATCAGGACTGGGTATCACCGGGAATCTCTTGTGAGAACAGAGTGGTCATTGCAGTGTTCTCGTGTGTCACCAGGGGGCCTCGTCGAGCCTGGTGGTGAAGTTCGCGGACACGGACAAAGAGAGGACCCTGCGCCGGATGCACCAGATGGCCGGCCAGCTCGGGATCTTCAGCCCCATGACCATCCAGTTCGGAGCCTACGGAGCTTACTCGCACGCTGTACGAGAGAGCGGGGAGACGCACGTACACGAGCGCGCGCACACACGTGTGCACTCACAAACATGCGCACGCAAGTGAACACGCACGCAGTCGCAAGCGCAAATGCGTGAAGGCATTCACACCGAAACACATGCTCGAACAAACGCAAGCCTGCAAAGATGCACACACGGGGACACACAAACGTGCGAACGCGTTAACAAACACTTTTTTTGTAAAAGACTGCAATTTCGTACAGTTATTTCTCTTTCAAGACAAATCTGAATTTGTAATAGAATATGAAAGAAAATTGGATTGCTTGTAATTGTTCACATGGCAGACTACCAACCGTGCTTTCCAGTGAATAAAGGGTCCCTTTGTAATATCAGTGTGCTGAGCAGCCTGGCGGTGAAGAGCCAAAGCTAAATAAGCCTGGTAAACCAGGGATGTTAGAAGGGTCTGCTTTGTGCAAATGAGAGAAAGTACAGTTCAGGACTACTGATGCAGGTACCGCCTCATTATATAGTCGTTTCTCTTCTTCTCTCCCTTGCTCTCTTCCCTCCCTGTTTCCTTCACCACGCTTCAGCAAATGATGCAACAGCAAGCGGCCATCATGGCCGCCTCCCAGGGCTCCTACCTGAACCCCATGGCGGCGATCGCCGCCGCACAGATGCAGCACATGGCGGCTTTCAACGTCAACGGCCTCGTGGCTGCCCCCATGACACCCTCCTCAGGTACGCCACTTCCCTCCGATTGGTCAAGAGAAGCCGCAGCTGGCGTACTGGTGAAAAAAAAAACTCACGCATGCTGGGAAATCCATAGAAGGGGACACATGACTTGATTCGAGTTAAAGGGTACCAAAGTGTGTGTGATGCAGTGCTGGAAAACGAGGAGGAGAGTAGCTGGTTTTGGAGAGAGACGTGTAATTGTTTCTGTTGTTTTTTCTGTTGTTATTTGTCAGCTTTGCTTGGCAACACTGTGTAATGGCATGCCAATCAAACCTTGAAATTGAAAAAAATTGAGGGAGAGAGAGGGCGAGCGAGAACACTTTAGATTTCACTTGAGTCGTGTGACGTGACACAATGAACTGTAAAAGAAAAGATTTATATCTTCTAATATACTTTGAACAAAGAGAGATCAGGGGTGCTGGAGGAGGGGGGGCGGGGAGAGAGATGCGGGTCCCGAACATCTCGGCCTGCTGAAGACGGCTCCGTCACGTCCCGTGCCCCACCGGCGGGCCTCGACGGGCCCGCCCCGGCGGCTCGGCGGCGAACGCCGACGCACGCGCGAGAGAAAGCAGGCGGAACCGAACCCCGGGTACCCGCTGCGGGGGGGAGGGGGGGGGGGGGGCGGCGCTCTGACGCTCGCATTCTGCCAGCGCGCCCCGCGGCTAGCGGCGGACGCGCGTGCAGTCAGACAGGACGGGAACACCTGTCGGTGCTCGCTCACCGGCGCGAGCCAGCCGGGCCCCGAAGGCTTGGCGCTCGTCGCCGGTCCTCATTCTTTAAAATTGAAAACTGGAAAAACGAGGGAAGGAAAGTTCGCCGCTCTCTCTCTCTCTCTCTCTCTCTCTCGCGCTCGTTGGAGAGGGAAAAGAGAGAAGAGAAAAAAAAAAGCCATAAAGAGGTGACATTGCCGGAGAGCGCAACGGTGAGGAAGGGAGCCCTGCCGAGGGAGGGTAGCCGATGCCAAATGACATACGCCCCCCCCCCGCCCGTCCCCCGCCCTGCCAGTGCAACACGAAAACTACAGTATTCCGGTGGCATTCTCTGTTTGTGTGTTACCGGGCACGGGGCCAATCTGATGTCTTTGGGAAAAGACATCATTTCAATAAGATACAATAAGACGAAAGATTTGTGAAAGCTGAGCCGGGGACTTGAAAATTCGTCCGTTTCACCCCCTGCCTCTTTTCCGCAAAGGGCCTGGATGGGCACACGCAGGGCAAGGTGACTGTCTAAAAAACGGTCGGGGTTCGAGCGAATTACACGGAAAGGCTCGACGCAACCGTTTCGAAATTACCCAAAACGTATCTGCGTTAAGGGTAATACCTATCAACTTTAATCCTACATGTCTTCAAATGACCTTCGGGGGGAAGAAAATAATCCCTTATCGTGCCAGCGTCCACAAGGTGACTAATCTAAAATGTGACCAGAGGGAACGGAAGCTATTAATAGCCAGACGGGTCTAAACCCTCGCGTCCAATTAAAGCGGTATTTACGACGGGACGTGTAGCGCGCGTATGAAGTGCGGCTCCTTCTCGTAGCGTCCTTAGCCGTGAAACCCGCTCCTCTGTGCGTCCTCCAGGCACCAGCACACCCCCGGGCATCAGCGCGGCGGCCGTGCCTAGCATAGCCACTCCCATCGGGGTCAACGGCTTCAGCGCCCTCCCGCCCCAGAGCAACGGCCCGCCCACCTCCGAGGCCATCTACACCAATGGGATTCACCCTTACCCAGGTGAGGCTCCCGCCCCCTTTCGGCCGCTCGCCGGTCGACGGGTCTCTGGGGTACCGCCATTTTAAAGGCCGCGTGGAAGCGCGCTGCGCGCTTCTATTAATATGATTGGCAGAAGTGTCAACGGTGTCATTACTTCGTTCTTGCGTGACTGTGTGAAGCTCTGATTTCCTCTTTTCTTAACGACAAGCTGCTGCATGATTTTCCTTTTTTTTGGAACTGACGAATGCATTGGATTCCTGCATTATGCAAGACAACTGCAGTGATAATGAACTACAAAGTGTTTTGTTTGGCATGCTGTTAATATTTCATGCAAATATCTGGGGGAGGGTGGCGTTTTACAGAACCGTGAAATGTGATACCAGCAGTCTCTCTCTCTCTCTCTCTCTGCAGCACAAAGCCCTACAGTTGCAGATCCTCTCCAGCAGGCTTATGCTGGCGTGCAGCATTATGCAGGTCTCTCCTTTTTTCCACTCAGCTCTTCTCCTCATCCTCTCATCACCTGTTCCTGATCCCTATGCGTCATCTTCATCTCCTCACCTTCTCCTGTTCTCTCCATCTCATCACTTTCTCACATCTTATCCTCTCCTCTCCTTCCCTTGCCTTCATCTCTTCTGTCTCTCTTTGTCTCCTCTCCTAATCTTCTCTTGCCTTCACTTCCTTATCTCTTTACCTCTTCTCATAATCTTATCTTTTCTTCACCTCTTCTTTCTCTTTTCTCTCCTCCCCCTTCTGACACATAAGCTAGCACTCACTACACCTCTACAGAGACATGTCAACGTGATTTAGTTTTTATAAGTAAATCTTCAGCTTTCTTTCAGTATGTCCCCATGCAAACATGATATCCTAAAGTCTATGCACTTAGGGCTTTTGCATTTTTATCTCCACTGATAACTTAATTTTGGACACCAAATCCTGGAAAACGTGGATGTTTTTCTGTATAGACCAATAATATGAACCGACTGTAGGGTCTTTTCAGTGCATGTTCACAATTGGACACATTCCATTTGCTTATGTGTATTCAAAATGGCTGAGATAGAAAATGAAGCAACCTTAAAGCTATAATGCTATTTGGTCGCTAGCCTGGGAAGGGAAATAGAATCATACAATGGAAGCTTTGTGAGAATGAGGACGATTGCTCAATTCAGGAAAGTAAATGTGAAATTCCCCTTTTATTCTCCCTTGCTATAGCAGCCTACCCCGCCGCCTATGCGCCAATCAGCCAAGCGTTTCCGCAGCAACCAGCCATCATTCCCCAGCAACAGAGAGAAGGTAAGACAGGCCCCTCCCACCTTAGATAAAAGGTGATAATTGCAGTGTTCCATTCAGATGTGTTTTGCAATAAATTAGCAGAGTAAGATAACTGGTTGGAGTGTGAGAAATGTTCCCCTGATCATGACTTAATATGGTGCTGTAGTTTAGCTGAAAGGGGAAGAATTAAGCTTCCATTTTTAAACAAGAACTGTTCGTACCCTCTGACTATTGAACTGGCAAAGATATTTTTTCAGGGACAGCGACTAGATAGTCAGTGATGTTGAACTTCTCAGTCCAGAGAGGCAGAATTGCTCTTTGCTGTAGCTGGTCACACTTTGTCGAGTGCTCATCTGCAGGAGAGGACCTGTGAGACTGAAGGTGAATCGCTATCCGTGCAGGTTTTTCTTCTGATCTGGCGCCCACGCTCATAAAGTGTCTGAGAGTAGTTCTCATCCAGCGTCAGGTTTCCTGCTCACCCGCTAACCCTCCCCATTGTGTGCCATTACGCTAAACTTATCCTAGCCGAGCACTCCAACTCTGAAACAGCGTATGAATACGAAATGCGGTGCGGCGTCACGCGGCCCTCTGTGTTGTAATCATAAGGGCCATATGCTGTGTTAGGCCGAACAAATAAACAAACAAAAACAGCCTTCTACCATGTCCTCTAATAGTGAGAAGGACTGCTAAGCTTATGTAAGATGCCCTCCCGCTCATTCCGAACGGCCATTTTCAGCCATTCTCCAATTACTCCAGGCAACGAGGCGGTGGATAAAGCATCCGCCCGATGCCATCGAGCGCTTTATTTAAACGCGGCTAGCACTTCCCTCCGCCTGAGAGCACTCTATCCTTTAGCTCGCCTGTGCATTCTAGTCGGAAAGAGAAGCTTGGAAACAGCCCTACAGACAAGGAGTCAGAGCAGACAAGCGCGCTTGTGTCAACGCAAATTCTCCGTCTACATTATTCCTGTTGGTTGTTTTTTTTGTTTTGTTTTTTTTGCAGGGCCAGAAGGCTGCAACCTCTTTATTTACCATCTCCCGCAGGAGTTTGGAGACGCCGAGCTCATGCAAATGTTTCTGCCTTTTGGCAACGTCATCTCTGCCAAAGTGTTTGTGGACCGGGCAACCAATCAGAGCAAATGTTTTGGTGAGTCAAATGAATCCGTAACGAAAAGCATTTGTGGAGGGGAGAAGAGAGCAGGGGAGAAAAAAAAACTCGACAAAAAAGTCAAGTTGTTGTGTTTTTGGAAAAATCTCTTTGTGTTCCAGTTTGTTTCCTCCAATTACTTCCTTTCCTGGCTCCGCCTGCCCATCCTAATCAGTTTGCAATTAAGGTTTTAAACTTGGCACCACGCGTTAGCGAGCAGGGGCAACCAGGTGAGAGCTCGGTGGAGCAGTGCCAGGAGGAGCTCCACTGTAACCAGGGCGAGTCTCCTCGGCAGATGTCTCTGAGACGTTGAGGTTTTGGGGGACGTCACAGCCAGGACGCCCCCCCTCCCAGAAACATGCTCTTGGAGCTCTGCTCTAGCCCCGTGCTTCCGAAATTGTGGGTAAGGGGTCTGCTTGTGGGTTGTGGGTTTCTCATTGGCTCATGAAAAAATAACTTTCAGTGCAAAATTAACTCTCCTTTGACATTCATACCAGTCAGATCAAACACTGTGCTTGCTGTACTGGTCCTGTGCTCTGACATTTAAAAAAACATTTGAATCCTATATTTGGACTGAATGTTCTGCTACATTTTGGTAAGTTGTGAGTCAGAGAAAATATATTTTAGGCATTAGGAATTAGCCAGGATGTCTTGCAATTCAGTTCTGCTCTTTCATTGACTCCCACGGATTCACCTGAGTTACTAATATTGTTAATACTGATCATATTGGTGCAATTTCTACAGCCGTTACTTCCTTTTTGAATTATATATTTTTCCATTCAAATAATGCAATCTATTAAATTTGTTTGAACAGTGGCATCATTATGATGCTAGATTGCTGTTTATATTTTCATGGAACAGGTGCTTGCTTGGCTAAAATCTCTGTAAGTGTAATGGTAGGCCGTTGTTCTCTGGACCAAGGCAGTAGTAGTGTTGAGGTCAAGTCGCCTATCTTCAGACCCGAAGTGAAGCCGCAGTTCATGACCCTTGATTTTACTGTGCGGATTCAATGCCTTAAAGACACCTTGAAGCACAGTATATTCAGTTCAACAAAACAAAAGCTTACTACAAACGAACAAGGTTATGGCAAAGAATTCCTAAAGAAAGTAAATATGAAATTAACAATATGTTCATATATGTGAATGATATGCTGTTTTCTCTTTTTTAATTTTAATTTCTTATTGTTAATGGATTACAAAAAAGAATCATATTTTAAAAGTAAATTGTGTGAACAAAATATCTGTTTAAATTGCAACTGTATACATTTCCAAAAAATGCAGTACATGAATAATTGCTGGATCCACGGTCTCATAGTAGTGAACGTAATGTACATAAAATATGTTTATATTGAGAAATTTGGATTTACAGTTGTTGTATCAGCAGTATCAGACATAATCTTGGCATTTTCCATTCTCAAACAAATGCAGTTAGCTAAATATTTTATGTGAAAATAGTTTCAAAGCTTGATTTATAGAAAACAAAATGTATGCTTGGTAATGAATATTAAATGCATATTAGTAAGAAACCAAGGAGATATCACTATCATCTGCAAATGTTTATACTGCTGGTAAACTAATTAGCCATCGAGCATGAGAGAAACTGCAAGAATATGCAAGGTTGCACCTTACTATAGGAAATGAAGCCTTTAAAATTCCTAACATTTCATAATATTCACAGTATCACAGTATCACAATTCCCTCCTCACTGAGTATCGTCTGACCAAACATCCATGCCTATAATTGTTAATAATAAATGAAGCTTCGTTGTGGCTTATGTTTGTGTTTAATTGTTTCAGCTCTGAGATTGCAGCACCAGTGAGGAGGCAAGGGGAAATATCTGACTTATTTTTACTTCCATCAGCTAAAGCCTTGGCTAAAATAAAAAAAGTGTGACCTCTGCTTTTCCCCCTTTCCTCTTTGCATCGCCACCCTAAGGTGATTGAGAAATAAGCCGAAAAAAACCAGTGCAAAGATGCCCTTTTATTAAATGACCTGCGCCGTGACCCCGCTGTCGAAAAACACGAGGAAACGTTTCATCTGTGCCCTCTCCGTTTCTGGTCGTTATTATTGCGTTATGCGACGCGACTCGGTCGTACCTCGCCTCAACTTTGGACCAATCGCAGCCGGCGGTACTTACGGACTTGGCCAAATGTCATTGGCCGGCAGAGATCCGTCGCATGGGGTGTGCGCGACACGTATTCCAAGGGAGCAAATTGCGGGGATAAACGAAGCGAGCATCTGGGCTCCTCTCGTTATCTGCTGGCAAGTCAGCCGTGATCAGCGGCCGCTGGCTGATGCAGCAGTTGGCGATCCCGCCAGAGTTAGCGAGGGTGAAAGTGACATTCCCGATCTGATAAACAAGATGGAAAACCCAGAGAAAAGTGCTCCGAGGCTGGGGTTGAATTTCACTTTTTACCTGCGAGCGCTTCCTACCCCGGCTTTAACCTTCACCCTGCAGGCTTTTTTTTTTTACTTTACCGGCAAACAGCAAAATTGCAGCTTAAAAGCTTTTCAAAGTGTTTTTTTTTTTTTTTTTTTTCTCACCGCGACCAATAAATGTCCCTATTCTCCAGAGCTTTCCACCGTAATGTCCTTTCAATATCCTGCCATGTATGTGCTTTAAAATGGCTCCTTTTTTTCCATAATTTGTATTCCAGCAAAATCACACCTTTGTGTACAATTTGGGCAATTTAGTGTCTTGCATTGCCTTCCAATGCTGAAAGCGGAAGGTAAATGATCTGCTGTTCGGTGGAAAATTGTGTTCTCGATTTAGACTCAAGGACTTAAACCCATAGCATAGAATATGATCGGTCTCATATTTAGCCTGTTTGGGAATAACAGGTATTTTGCGCTTTTGTATAGAGGACTGAATTCTGTGTTGGTATTCGCCTTGCAGGTAACTGTTATGTCAGTGCAGCAAGTATAGTTTATTGCCAATCGCAGCACATAATAAGTCCTGGAGAGATAGAGGATTTTTATTTGTATTTTTTTTTTTGAAAGTAGCACTCATCTGCCAACTGTATTTTATTTTTGAAGGGTGTCCAATAAAGGAAAATGGTTGCGCTGATTTTTTCATTAGGACGAGCGGTTCAGCTGGAATCTGATTTGTTTTGAGACATTTTTTGTAGGAGGAAGGTAACTACTTCATGTTAAACAGCAGTGTGTGGCAGATTTGAAAGTCATTTAATGGAATCAGAAAATGTAATTTTGTTAAGTATATATTTTTTTCCTGGACTGAAAAAGAGGTTGTGTTAAGTTAAAGTAGCTTTATAAATAACTAACTAAATATTCTAACTGCCAGAAAATTAAAATATCTGTGAGCCAACTCAAAATGAGACTAGCAGTCAAATCCGTAATTTGACACACAGCCAGTGTAGAAGCGTCTCTTCAAACATGGCGTAAAATGGCCCCTATAAATAATCACACCGTGTCAGGTTATCCTCGTGCTCTGCTTTTGTAGGGTACACACAGTGCGTAAATAAATTTAATTTCAGATCATTGAAAATGTATGCACCATTTTATCATTTTACTTTTATTTTTTATATAAACCCCAGCCTGTCCGCATTTCGTTATTCATGGAATAATCACAAAGAATTTATGAGAAGTGATTGCATCAAGGTGTAATGTAAAAAATGTTCCCAGTAGTTTCTTTGTGATACAGACACAGATACTTTCTACCAATAAAGGGAAGTGAGTTTCACTGCTTCGCTGCAGAGGATGATTCTCTCCATTGATTTCTGCCTCTGGTAAAACATCTCAACAGCAACCGCAGCTGAAGTAATAGGACCTCCAAGTTACAGTAGACCCCTGCAAATATTGTGATATTTGATATGATTGAGCGTGGGACCAACCATAATAGACAGTTTTCATGCAGGGAATATTCCAGATACTTCAGAGGATATCTGAACAAGTAGGAATATGTGACTTATACAGCTCTGGAAAAAAATTAATAGGCCACATCAAATTTTCAGTTTCATAGTTTATGGGTATATGTACTGTATAAAAGTACATATACCCATAAACTATGAATCTAACTATTGACCACATTTGATTTTAAGTCCAAACAATATTTTCATTCAGGACATCTATTTGCAGAAAATGAAAACTGCTCATAATAATGATAATACACAGTGTTTTGTGCAGAATAATGCAAACTACACCGGTTTGTACCTATAAAAAAAATGATAAAAATAATAAGGGTTCAACTGTCAACATTTGGTGGAGTAACTCTGATTCTTCTTCAAAAAAATATGGGCCTGTCTCTTAATTTCTTTTCCAGAGCTGTATGTGGATAGTGATGCTTTAAGGCATGTAAAACAGGAAGTTGGGATCAACTACAGATTAGTATGAATATTCTCAATAACTGGGAGGTAGCAGACATAAAAATAGGTAGTAGGGCTGCTTGGTTCTTCTAATATGTGATCAGTATTTTTTCACATGTAAATTAGACAAATGCCACTAGCTTGAGTTCAAATTTCTAATGAAAAATAAATGACAATTTTTTTTTTTTTTTTTAAAGACATCAAATTTCATGTTATATGTGCAGTCAGGTTCATGTAACTGAATTTCATTACTGTAATCTGAAATGTTTGAAATGTATCTTGGAAATAGCACGTTTTACATTTCTGCCATGTTAATAAAAAATGAAAAAATATATATAATAAAACTTAGTCATTATATTTGTCAGCTGTCTGAAAACTGACTACTTTCTGACAGCTTCCAATGTATTAATTGAATTTCAGGTTATTTTGTTCAGTGGCTGAATTGGAAGTCGAACTGACATTTACCCTAGTATACAGGATTATTTTCATTGTCCACAAAATTATACTTTAAGTTGATTGAAATTGTTCAAAGATAGTTGAATAGTTAGATAGTTAGAATATTCGCTAATAGTATGTTTACTTGGGCAATGTTGTTATTAGAAGGAATACCCAGCCTGTTTCAGAATCACTAGTGTTTTGCTCAGAAAAAGCTGTTTATGCTCTATATCATGACATTGCATTTTAAAAATATTCTGGCTAACAATGTTGCATTAAAATACATGTAAACATAATCATTATAAATACAATTTATTATGATGCCTTGGCAAAAGCATAGTGTTTTTACATCACTGTCCAACTGTTGAATTATTTCCCTGCATTCACGTGCTTACAGGGAAATTAGAATAATAAGAACTGCAGTTGAAAATAGACTGGTCAATAAAGGGACTAAAATGTTGATAGACAACAAATATGCTCAAGAATCCGATTTGAATTTCAGTGGAAGCGGTGGTTTTCCACCCCATTGTGAGACAGTTCTCAGCTATACAGTGCAAGGCTATTAACTTGTGCTTTAGTAATTAAATTTAAATATTTGTATTTTCACGAAATAGGTAGAAGAAAAGAACTAAAAGTTCCACCGTGTTTTGGCCAATGGGTTTAAATATGTCAAGGTTTTTATAAATCTTCAATAAATGTGTATCCCCTGCTAATACCCCCTATGAGCACATTCATTTAGGTGCATTACTATGAATTATTATGAAAATAGCAATCTTAAGGCAGGATTCCGGAATTCTCCACAGCACCACATTATTTTAATCCTCTTTATTTGCTCTCTCAATATTGACATTTAGGGAGGGAATCATAGCCAAAGTCTTTGAGTGGAGTGAAATGGATCTTCTTCAAAGACCTTATACTGCCTCCTGTTTTAGGTTATATAAAAGCATTGTGTACACACACAGATACTGGGGGAAAATAACCTGTCTCGCTTAATTTGAAACCACACAAGCATTTTCTTTTTGTTTACTTAAAGAGGAAGTAGCTTCAGTCAGGCACAGGTTATTGGTATCCGCCCGCTCTGTCATTGTCATATCTTGTTGCCGCGGTGACGGCTGCAGTAGGGACGTTCGGACTCTCGCAAGCTGAGGCTTTCGAACCTCCCCAAGCTTCCCACTGTGGTACGTGGTATGGTCAGATGGAAAAATGGCCTAGATCCAATCAACACTTGTCCGTAACTTTAACTTGTAATTAAATAGAAGTGTTACTTATTGTCAGCTCAGACACTGCTTGATGAGTCAAGGTGATGGTGATCTCTGTACTTGTGAAATTGGGAGCCAAATCTAAGGACACATGTTGATTGAACCCAGGCCTAGGTGTGGAAATTATACGAGACTTTTGCTACTTTTACAAAATGACTTTCCCTTCACTTGCCTTGGATTGCTGTTGGCATCAGATCTGAGGCCGCAGTGCCTCCTTATTAGGTAGCAGAAGAGAAATGCTCCTGTCTGTCTCCAGGCTATTCTCCAGCACGAGCCCTCCACAGTGCTTTGTGTGGTCTACTTGTGGTTCCTCTGTGTGGCCCATGTGAACTAATTTCCTTGCCCCTCCCAACGGGCTCGCAATTAATGCTTACGTTCATTTGTTTCTTTACAACTTCACACTTCGCATTTTCCTGCGAGCAAAACTACTCCTAATTGTGTTTTTGAAGGACAAGGTATTACTTGCATGTATTTATGTATTTGTCAGATTATGAATCTGAAACGTGAAACTTCCAGAAGCATGGAATCAATCAGCATGATGCACACATCTGAACTTCTGGTTCAATGTGAATGGTGAAAAACTGCCAAAAAGTAATGCTGCATAATGAAAGTACTCCCTAATAGCAATGAATACAGTGGATTTTTATAGTCCAGAACAGCAAACAGATGATTTTGTTCTTCTAATGGTTTTATATGCTCTTATAATGGTCATAATAAATCTTAGCATAATAATGTCCTTGTCACAAAGTAATGAATTTGGTCATATCGAAATTCTTAATTATTTATCTCTTGATATTGAGATAACCCCTTTGGTAAGGCCAGAATCTCTACCGAAAAATCTTGTACTACGTCGGTAATGTCAAAAACCCATGGTAAGAATCTAGTTCCATTTTGGATTATCATTATTTTGTGATCTCAAGATAATCAACCCCTGTAATTATCGTACAATGGCCACAACCAGACACAGTATAATTGAGCTCTATGTGCACAGGAGCTACTATGAAGCAGGCATGCTGCTCTTAAGGACAACAGTGAGGCATTATGGGTGTGCTGGTGCAATTAATGTTGAAGGCTTATATTTTACTACTGAATTTCAGCTTGGTGTTCATTTGCTTTGTTACTGGCTGCTTCATACCTATGTTTTGTTGTTCCTGTTGCTGGGGTGATATGAATCCTAAGTAGTTTGCAGTAATGACCTTGTAAGTCACGGTGGATAAGACCTAATGCCATATGAATAAGTAATAACATCAAAGGAGCTATTTGAAAGTGAATACATATTTGCAAAAGAAGAAGGAAAATGCCTTCATTTATTTTCATTCTTACAGATACTTTTAACTATATGGAAATATTTGTACTGTTAGCATGTTTGCACAACGCACCACCACGCAAACAATGAAAACTCTATTGCAAGGATCCTTCTGTCACTGACATTGTTAAAACTCAAATATGAAAAACCACACTGTTCAATTGTGACCTGAAGTTACAGAGTATGAACAATGGTTTTATGAAATGTTTTTTTTTAGCAGCTGTGTTGTCCAGCTTTGGCTTCATGCTTGTGTGTTACAAACATTGCAGGATGCTTCTCAAACGCCTGCTTTGTGTTTGTTCTTAATTTTGGCGAAATTGAGCCGATATTTATTTACTTATCACTTATTTATTGTCACTTTCAAAACATTTGGCATCCGCGTTGATTAAGCTAAAATGCTGTGCAAATAATGAGATGTAATGGCAGCTTAAATTTTGATAAGAGCAAACTGCGACGCAGGGAGATTGAAGGGCCTCAGAGGAATGGATGTAAAGCACTGGAAGTTATAAAAGCTCTTCTAATGTAAAAGTATTTTATAAAAGACAAACAGAATCTGATTGAACTCGCTGATTTACACAGCCGAAGGATCACAAGTTGACAGAACTGAGTCTGAGCCAGGCCGTTGTAGTTTGTTCCTCTTTTTTTTTTTTCCTCCCAACACTAACCTTTTTGGAGGCCGACGCGAAAGGAAAGGGCGAGATTTATTAAAGTCGGATCTGACGGGGGGATTGGTACTGTTTGACAGGCTTTTGGCTGCCTGGTTTGTTTAAAGGGTTTGTAAAAAAAGCACGGGCCTTATCTCTCCGGGGCTGACAAAAGCCTGCCCTCTCCCCCCCCAAATTAAATTGGACCCATAGCGGCGTGATCAAATCAGCCGGCGAGCGGAAAATTTGAGCCGTCAATCACCGAGGTGTCTGATAAAAGCAGCCAGGAGTCGCGGCGTGGAAAGCTCCGGCTCATTCCGCCCTGACACTCAGGTAATAACTCAGATTCGAAGAGCGCGGAGCCCACTGTGGAGCTGCGCTGCGCCTGCGGACGGCCTGCTGCGCAGACTTTAACCCCCTCTGCCATCACCGTAGGACACACCCCCCACACACACAAGTGGTCTATTTTTTTTTCCACACGTAAAGTTTAGTACTCACAAAAATGAACTTACCAAACTGGAAACATGCAGAAAAACAACCAAGACTTGCATTTTATTATCAAAGCTAAGGATAAATGTTTGTTTTATTCTGAATTCTTTCTCTCCCTCTCTCTCAATCTCTCTCAATCTCTCTCCTCTCTCTCTCTCTCTCTCTCTCTCTCTCCCTCTCTTCCCTGCCTTCCCCTTTCAGGCTTTGTCAGCTTTGACAATCCCTCCAGTGCACAGGCTGCCATTCAAGCCATGAACGGCTTCCAGATCGGCATGAAGAGGCTGAAGGTGCAGCTCAAGCGGCCAAAGGATGCCAACCGACCTTACTGACCCTTCTGCCATCCACACCAGGTAAGGCCAGCGGCTAGGCCAGGCAGGCCTGGGAAGACACGGGCGGGAAACGGCTGCTTTGCTGATGCTAGCCTGAAGAAATTAGCATTCGAAAAGGCTGCAGCGTGGCAGTCAAACTGGTGATCCTGAACCACGCCTCAGTCTTCACAATCACGTCAGATTGGGAAGATTAACTTAGTTTGGATTACTGCTGGATTGGATTATTTTTTCCTGCATATTTCAGTAATGAGATTTCAGATGATGATGATGATGATGGTTTCATGATAAAGCTTCGCTCAGAAGAAAGGAGAGTGGTTTCATATCCTTTACAAGCAAACCTATTCCACGCTCATAAATTAGTCACTGTGAAATATTTTGTCACACTTCAAGTTGAATAAATTATACTGTGCTGAGCTTCCGCCTATAAACTTTCTTGAGAGTATAAAATAAGATTTCATTAAATGAGCCTCTGCACCATTTTATTGTGTAGTCAAATGTTTGCACACTTAAAAGGGCCAGATATTGATCGATAGCCACAACAAAGAGATAAATAGATCAATACTGCTATGAATAAAAGAAAACAATATTAAAAATCACTATACTCGTAATTGAAAGAACTCCTGTAAAGGAGACAATGCGTGGAGCACTGAGAGCCCAAGACCGATGTTTGATTGAGCGCTTAATGAATGCAGTGAGGGCAGGGGGAGCTGTTCTGGAACACAGAGCACGGTCCTGACGACCGTCTTCTCGAACGAGCTGACCGCACCGTGTCGCAGCTTGGCTTGCTCGCTAGCCCGAGCCTGTTCTCCAACATGAAGACCAAAAGGTCACGCTTGTCTGTGAACGTGTCTTGTGTTCGATGTCTCTTCTATTCATACCCCTTGTCTGGTCGTGCCAATTTTTTCTTTAAATCTTTTTCCCCCTTCAGGTGTCACATAATCCTTCAGCAGAGTTCAAAATATAAATTTTACTGGATGGAAAGTAAATAAAAATGGAAGCAGGATAAAAACAGCACAGTAAAAAAAATCAGTCTTCAACTTTTTTAATTCCATATGCTTTCTTGTGTTTTATTTATATTCTGTTGTTTTGTCCTTGTTGTTTTGTCCTCCAATACATCCTTGCACATATAATATATATATATTTGTTATATCGAATGAGTCTTTGCTGTGCTAAAGGACAAGGGCCAGCAAATGAAACTGAAAATTTATAGGTCTCCATGTGCCTTAGCGAGGTGCACATGGAGAGGGAAATTGTGTGAAGAATAGAAACAATTGTGTTCTACTCCCACGCTGAATGCTAACGTGATAATCATTTCACCAATGGCATTGTGCTGTTGGCAGCAATATCATATATACAGTATATATACAATGCAGGCCAAAAGTATTAGGCCACCTGTGGTTTTAAAAAAATACTTTAGGTAGTGAAAAATTCAATTTCCTCAAAATAGCCTCCTTTGGCTTTAGTTACAATTCAAAAAAATATTGGAAGTCTATCCAATCAGAAGTCTATCTAATAATTTTGCAAAGTGGGAGGTGAAGCTGTGGGAGGGAGGTGGAGGGGGAAATTAAATTGAGTAAATTCCTATCTACCTTAGGTTTTTATCACCACAGGTACCCTAATACCTTCAGCCTGTAGTGCAAGTAAAATAGGCACTAAAGTTGCAAGAAATATGGCATAGAAGGCATTAGAAGTAAGCATATGGTGGCAAGGTTATTCCCAGCGCGAAATTGCAAAGAAGCTTAAGATTTCCAGGTGCAGTGTACAGTTTTCACTTGGAAGGGTCCAGCTGATGGGCCTTCTGGGTGGAGGGATAGTTAAGGAAACTACCTCTCCACCTCCCTCCCACCCCTCCACCTCCCACTTTGCAAAATGATTGCATGGACTTCCAATAATTTGTTTTATTGTAATTAATAGCCTAAGGAGGCTATTTTGAGGAAAGTTGTGTCTAAGATTGTTTTAAGTACAACTAATCTTTTCTGTGTTATTGTAGGTAGAAATGGAAAAAAAAATGTACTCTGGTTTGTTATTCAATAAATACTCATAAATTAACTGTATATATGTAGATAGTTCATGTGTATAAAGCCCTAATAAGGTGGTATGGTGTTAATGAAAAATGCAGTTTACAGTATTGCAACTACACAGAATCATACGGATAGGTTTCATATCCCTTCAGAAGAGGTGAGCTGCATCTGAAATTGAAATTTCTGACCTTTCATCCCTAGCACGGAGTGCGGTGAATGCATAGAGTATCCGTTAAGGGAGACCTGTAAATGCCTGCTGACTCAAACTCAAATGCTGCTGATTTGTTGCAAGCAAAATATTTGGTTACTTTTTCCACACCTTTTCCACATCTTTTTCATTTCCATTTTTGTACATCGGTAAATTTATTTATTTTGACAGTAACAATGAGCTTTATATGATCTGTCAAGGAATCCCAGAAGCTGGGTGCAGTGCGTTGGGAAAGGGTTCAATTTTATTGAAAAGGAAATTCCACCACGTCTTTTCTTCTTTTGCACCCAACCAACCTGCAAACCAGGCAGGGCCAATCATAGCTCAAGATGGGCTTCCCATGGTCTAACCACCCTACCAGTCATGGGTGACATACTCCCAGACCTGTAAGTTGAACCCATGGTGTCATTTTATTTTAGATGACGTCATGTGGCGGGACTGTGACTGCGTTGCATGACGTGGCGTCGATTCATTTCAGTATATATCTATATATTACATATTTATCTATATATATTATTTGACAATTTGTGGAGTGCAGGTGATTGACGCCTTTTTGATAGTTGATAGCTGTTGTAAATTTGAAGTGCTGATTGGTTGGTCATGATCGGACGTGAACTTTGACCCTTTTTGGCTGTCGTAATGTGACCTTGTGTGTTTTCATTTCTGTGAATTTCAATGTGTATGGATATTTGATATTCTATATATACACCTTTAGCGCTTTTCAATTCTTTATGCTTTTGCTCTAGTGCTATTGTTTACATAAGGAGCCAATGCCCAATTTTGTATTTCAAGAATTTAATTCTTTGCAGAAAAGGACCTTTTTAAATAAATATCTCTCATGTGGATGAGGCTGAACGTGACCCCCTGTCTGCAAATGCGAGGTACTAAAACTGGAGAATTAAAACCCATTCAACTTCGTCTATATAAACAGCGTGAGCACAAATATTTACACACCACCTCTACATGTAATTAATCTGCATTTGGAGTAGGCCCTGCTTTTGTTTGAGTAATACGGCCATCAGTTCCTGTTTATCTAGGAAGATGTTTACCAATTGCACTGTGACTGCGGGCTATTGGAGCCGAGTCCTAAGCAGACCTGTGCAGCAATGAGTCCAGAACACTCTGTTGCCTGTAACAGCAGCAATAAAATTGCTCACACTTAACATTCGCTTTTTTTCTTCCTTTGTTGCTGGCAGGGTATTTTTATTTTAAGTGTATTTGTATTCAAATAGTCTCATGGCTCAAGGACAGTATTTTTGCATGATAAATTTCACATAAAAACCAGCAAGTCTTCAGTACAATAACATAATCATTTGCCTGTTGTTCTAACTTTTACACACTGGCCTACCTCCGTGTATGTCAGTGTACAGCCCTGATGAGAACTGGGAAGTTTAGTGAAAAACACTATGATCCTTGACATCCAAAACTGTGACCATATGCAGAGGAGAACACCAGTCCAACAATTCTTTGTGATTGAATTCAAACGTGTGGTTTTTTTTTCACCGCCATTCTAGTTCGGTGAATTCAGCGATCGCCAGAACTGTGAGTCAAAATCTAGATTGAATCCAGGCGAGTGTGCCCTTGCCTGCCATTTTGGATTTTTTTTATTTTTTAAAAAAAGGTCCTTTTCGTGCAAGTTACACTTTTTTTTGTTCCCAAGGGCCAACCCTGATAAGACGACATTCTCATTGACCTCTTTTGCCCTATTCTCCAAAAGCCTCTTTAAAGCCGACCCCTCTAGCACTGCCCCATGGGTCGGTGCGGGGAGGGGACTCTTTGGCTTCTGGGAAAGAGCGCCGGTCTATTGGGGTTCACCCGTTTCTCTCTCGTATTGGTCTCTCTCGTAGATCCACGACAGGTGCGTGCTGGAACACTTGAGCATGCTCCTGCAGCCCAACTAAGCATGCCCTGCTGGGAACGCAGTTTACACCCGTGTGCAATGAACATATATGTGGCTGGGAGAATATACGTATGTTTTAACATTGAGACTAGTGCTCCATCTGGAAATAAATTTTTAAAAAAACATTCATTAAAAATAAGTTTTGTTTATGTTTGCTGCTTTTCCTGAGAAATTTCCCCCTAAAGCTTTCTTTAAAAAAAACGTCATGTTACCGTTATGTGTTTTAAAGCGACTGTGTTTTTGGCTTTTTTTAACGATGGAAGATCGAGTTTCACTACTTCTGGTGTTTTATGAAAGTAGCAGTGCCTTGATTAGGCCCGTAAGCATGAAAGGGTAACAGCATTAATTGCATTCCTGGCTTCCTATAATTTATTGGAAAATTAGAATTACCTTCATACTAAGGAGGCTGTTCTATTATAGGTTTGCACCAACTATACTTTCAAAGGACAGAGCAAAGAAGTGGCACAGGATGATTTCCTGGTGTGTTCTTCACTGAATTCTGTCTCAGCTGTCTCTCCTGCTCTCAGTATGTTATTGAGCTGATGCCTTCGAGTTTAATTGGTAGACGTACCGCACTGTCATCCATTATTTTTATTCTTATTCTTCTTAATATTATTATTGCTGATATTTGTATCCATTTCTTTTATATCTCATGTATATCGCCTCTTTTCACAGTAGTTCCAGAAAACCAAGCATTGAAGGCCAAGAAATACAATACAGTCGCTTTAAACAATCTGTGCTGGGTTAAGTGTTTCCTGTACTTTCTAAGCATAAATGTCTGTCCCGTATGGTAAAGCTGGTCACGGTACACCCATTTCGCTGGACTGAAATCATTTCCTCTTTCATTTCATTTTTTAACATTATTGCCCTTCTCTGTCTGGTTTGGTTTTTTTTTACCAGGAGTGCCAGTGTGCTGCATAAGGTTGGTGGTTCTGATGTTCTGATGTTGTCTCTCTCTTTCAGGATGAAGGACCTCGAAAAATATTTCCACAAGTGCAGTATAAGTAAAAAAGACTTTGTGCTCTGCTACATATCATGAAGGAAGGGTGGTCGCTTGATTATTCGGGGAAGAAACCGAAAGATTCGGCAACCGAGATGTGGTTTTTCCAAACGTGCATTTTTTTCCCCTGCCAATCGTCCCTGTTTTGCATTGGCACTTCAGACAGAGGATTTTGCCAAGACCAAGTTTTTGCTGCTGTTTTTTTTTTTTTTCTTTTTTTTTTTTTGGAAACAAAACGGAAAACCTTTATAGATACATTATGCTCAAAAGCATGCATATGCATACTGGCACATAAAAAAACAAACACACACACATACATACAAAAACTAAAACACACCCACACACACACACACATACACACACACACCAGTACACACACAAGCACAGACATGCAGAAACGCTCACACGTACACACGCCAGACCGCTGGCTTTTTATTTTTGTGCCTACACTGGTGTTTTCGATATCTCCGGCTGCACAGCTGACAGGGAGAGCTCTGGAAGACAGGAACAAAGAGGAGAGGAGGAGAATCCAGGATTATTTACCCGCATCATTCCTTAGGAAATAGGGACCAAAGGACCAAACGCTTTTTAAAAGAATATATATTTAAAAAAAGAAAAAAAAACTCTTACCTTGTAGCTGCAAGTATTACAATTTAATAGTAGTCAAAGTAAAGGAACCATGAAATCAATGTCCAGTGGCCTAAGAATGGATGTGAAATTTAAAAAAAGATAAAATAAAAAAGATTTAATATGAAAAGTAAGGGGGGGGGGGGTGCTGAAAATGATCTGGTAGCTGTTTTCTGTACCAGGTAGTTTAGAGAAGTAGCTTAGAAAACTAGATTTTTTAAAAATCAAAAGATATAAACTTTGTCAAGGAAGGAGAGAAAAGATGGGGAACAATAGTTTTGTCTGTCCTGGTGCATCATGGGACATTAATGAGAGGCCACTGGATATCTGTCTCATTATGATGTACATTTCATCGCAACTATCTGAGAGTTGCAAATGGAGGGAAAACAAGACTGAAGACATTTCAGTATGCCTGTGCTGGGCAAGGTGCAGATTTTTGTGGCTTCCCATAAGCCTTTGTGTTCAAGCGACAATCTACTGAGAAGACCAAGCAAAATAGAGAAGGGTTTATCTATGGGTTTATCTATTTTTTTGTACCACAACAGGGAACTTGCTTGAAAGTCTTGAAACTTATTGAAAACAGAAAAGGGTTCCACAACTGAGGCAACGGATGCTGAAGAGAAAGACATGAGTGAGTGAGGCGCTTGATAGCTACTGAAACTGCCATAAGAGCGGACTTGGCGAGATTCCAGAAAGAATTGGCTGCTCTGGCGTTCGTGAAACTCCTGGCTGAGCAAAGTGAAAGCAGGATGTTTGGGTGAGGGGAAAGGCGCGGATGTTTATATCAGCTGAAATCCATTCCAGGTCCATCAAGTTGCTATAAAACGGCACAAAATCGATGCTTGTTTCTCCTGCAGATATGTCCAGGTCTAGCTGCGAAGGCAAATGTTTTATATATGACCAAAAATAAGCATAAATTGCCCTGTCCTGTATATGAAAACGTAGGAAGCTCACAAACAGTGTTGGCTGACAAGAAAAAAGTTTGAAGCGTGAAAGCTTTTAGAGCTAATTCAGCTTTGTCATTATGTTATGCAAATGGTATTATGAAGATGTTCCCTGACCTGCTTTCTTCACACTTTATGTAACGAGCCTATGGAAAAAAAGCACTTCCATCACGACAAGATGTTGATTTAATTTGAGCCTCTCACTAAATCTAGGCCATTCCACAGCTGAAAGGTAGGAAACGGTTCTGCTCCACCATCCATCCCGTTCAGAACACAGCAGTCGATCCCCCGAAATGTTCACTAGAGTTGAGCTAATGTCTTTGAACCTGAGGAAGTCTGATTGGTATCATTAGCTTGGGATGGATTTGAGCTGTCTCAGGTGCCAAATTTGCCATTTTATTTTGCGACAAGCTTGGAGGGGGGTGGCTGGGTGGGGAGAGGAACAGCTCTTCTGTCATTTGGGAAGCTTCTGAAAAAACAATTCATAAAGCCAAACACCAGCTCTATGTACACCCCTCATAGTGTTGCATCAGTGAGGGGGGGGGGGGGGGTGTTGCTGCTACATGGCAGCATGCAAATTGGGAGAAGGATCAGAAGAGACTAGGGGTGGAGCACATTCGAACACATTTGAAGAATCCCAGACCGACCTCCACCCTCCAAGCTAGCCACAATCTATGCCATCAAGTTGGGTTCCACTGAAAAACCAAATCCAAGCTAACAGACGTCCGGTCTCTATTTTTCAAACACAGTGTTTGCTTACTGCTGGTGCCTGCAACGTGCCACGGCAATGTTAATAAGCAAAATCGGTCGGTACACAACGATGGCCCACTGCCTCCCACCCAGCCTGCTCTTGTTTACATCTGGGAGTTTCTCTCCAAAGCTAAAAAGACACATTCCCAGTTACCATGGCACTGTTTGAATGCCCTGGCTATGCATCAAAACAGCACCTGGGAAAAGCGGATGCACCACTACTATCATCCTCTCACTGTTTAAAGAAAACGTGGTGCCAAGGTCTTTTAATTGTTATTTTTCTATGATTGCATTTTGTTTTATATTCATGTGTGTCTCACCTGAAAAGCCAGCTTCTGTATCTCCTTGATACATAGTCTCAGATATTCTCCCTCTCTGCAGTTCTCCAGCTATTTAGACCTCTGCAAAAACTAACTCACTGAAAAACCTGGCTTGGTGACCACTTCCCAAACAATATTTCAAACTTAATGGAGATGAGGGTTCACAAGGGCTTATGAAACCATTTTAATCAAATATCCAATATTAGCATGGTCCAAAATGTGTTTTTTTATATCACAAATGCCTTCTGTTCTCTACAAATCATTGTCTTGGATCTTGAGTATGTGTGATAGATACCGTTGACGACTAACCTTCAATGTGGACAGAAGTATGATCAAAATGCATTATTAGTCCTAAATTCACTAGTTTATCTGGTGGTATTGAAACTCACTCGCTGGACACTAATAATGTTTCCGGAATGATCCCTGGCAACCATTGCAGAAAAGATTGATGCTTGATGATGATACACCATATACACCCTATATCTAATGGCAACTGCATTTCAGTTCAGGAACTTTAGTCCCTGAATTTTTCAATTGTCAGCAATTCACAATGAACCTGAGCATCTGATGAATAATAATATGCTTTAGTTTTGGAGTAATTAGCATGTTTAGCCTGTTTATTGGTACAGCACCCCCAAGTGGTCAAATTTCACTAAACTTGGTGTGTGTCCCCCAGGTCTCATGGTAAGCATGTGTACCGAGTTTGATGCCAATAGGCAAAATGGTTGCAGATATATGGCCATTCTTCCTTTATGGCACCTTTGTTGCCAAATTCATCATTATATTGCAACCATATTGTTTGACCACACCGCTACCTTTTACCAGATCTTAAAGAAAATGGTCCATAGATGTAATACCCAAAATTTCTGCTGGATTGGGCAATAGCTATGGGAGGAGATGTCTAAATGGGTTTTTGACAAAATTCAAGATGGCTGAACAGCAATTTGGCTAACACCAAGTTATATGATTTGCCAGTTGATCATTAATTGCAATGCTCCACAACAAGTTTGGTTGAAATACCTGCTTTTGTTGCAGAATAATCAGCATATACATTTAGTATAGTGCCCCAAGAAATTTAATGCAACCTTGCATACCCCTTAGGCACCCTGGCAAAAAAGAAAAAAGGATACCAAGTTTTGCATCAATACAAGAAAGCTTTGCAGAGATATGGCTGACTTCCTGTTTGGTACTTTCACCTTCAAAATAGTTTGTTTACCACAGCTATATTGTTTGACCTAGCAACTATCCTTTAGTACCTTTTGGTTACAGTACTCTCAAGATGATGCCTGCCAAGTTTGAGGTGATCCATAAAGTGGTCTAGGAGATGTCTTTTAAATAGTTTTCAAAAACTTCTAAATGGTAGAAAATCTAAAATGGTGGACATTATGACGCTGAACCATTTTGGGAGAGATATGATTGCTGAATATCAGAAATACAAATGACAGTTATAGTTCCACCAATTAGCCAATCAGTGATACAATCACTCTGTGGTCATACGGATATTCCCTCTATGAGAGTGCAAAGTTCATAGGTCTAGGTCTGATTAGGTCCAAAATGGGAACAGATGAAAATTGCTAACAGCATTTCCGAAATGGCAGTGACAAATAAGTACAGATATATGCTCCTGATGAGGAAATCTCCCTCTCTTATCTCTATATAAGTTTTCAATTTCTTAAAGGCAACAATATAGTCTAACCTAGCAATTTATCTTTAAATTCAAAATGACCAAAAATTCTATATGGAAATTGACAGAGGTGGATGTGTTCAACTCAACAGGACCTAAGAATCACAGAGAAAAAGGAATCATGACTCTTGGCCAAACAGTTCAAAAGTCTAGCATTAACAGCAAAAAATCTAGCATGAACTTTGACTGTGACACTAAAGAGTCAGTGGAACTAACCCTAAACTTTGTGACTGAGTACCTTAGCCTGTCCTCTATCAATGAAAAATCCACAAAGCAGTTCTATGGACTGACATCAACACCTATGGTAGAAACTATAATTATAGTGGGAAAATCTAGCAATTACAATAGGTGACTTCGCATCATTGGTTCTTGGCTCCTAATAACGATAGTATAATAACAGCAACATTAAAAGTTATAATTATAGCTTTGGTCCTTGGGCATATGTAGGTGTTTTCTCTCAATGTACACCATTTGGCAAATGAGCAAAAACATTCAAACTGACTGTAAAGTTTATCAGATGCAACAGGTTTATTGTTTAAATATTTAGTTTCTGAAGGAATAGATTATTACTGTGCAATTGAGTCTGCCAGAAGAGTTGATTTGGTGATGATTCACTTTGTCAAACCACCTTTGTTCTGATGCATAGCCTTCAGAAAAGTGAATAAGATTGACCGGTAAAGTGGGCATTGATCAGTAGTAATACTGGATATTCTATTAAAACTGTCCAGGAAGTTTTGTGGTGGAAAGAGACAATGTTTGGTATCTTCTTCCGAGAATGTCGCACAGAGGGGTCGCAATGGAAAGCAATCGACAATGCACTCTTTCGCTGGCCAAAAAATAATTTCCTGAGCCTTGCAGTAGCTTACAAATATGCCACTGAGCATTTTCCATTTCTTTTATACATAATCTTCAACACAAAAATGTGGCCCACCATGCTTTTCATTACATAGAATGTTCCCTTTCTGAGATGTTGCCTTATTGTGGCCATTTTACAGAATAGACTGACTGAAAAGGCAAAGCAAAGCATATTGTACAGCATTGAGGAAAAAAATGAAAGTAGGGTACTGGCAAGCACTGTAGATGTTCCGAATCAAAATTATGTGCACAGAATACAATACAAATCCACTGCCCTTGGATTACATCAGCTCTCTGTCAGTTACGTGGCCGTCCTTCACTTCAGCCTGCAATTATCAGCAAATTTTTAAAAAACTACATCAGTTCAAAAGATGGCCAAACGCCACCCAATTTCTGCAGTTCTTCTATATAAATCTTCAGGATGTTTGTTCTAAGCAGAGTCGCACACTTGTGCGGTCTCAGTAGTATGGTTTGAAATGCCACACTGGAGTTACCTCCTGAATCTCCTGATTTAGATATCCTCCGAGAATATATGATCCATTTACACCTAACACAGAAGAAACTGTAAGCAAGGACGTACAGGCAGGTGAAAATTCATGCTTTGAATTATGTCCCAAAATTTAATTGGAGAACTATTTCATTGGAGGCACTCTTGTCACACTTACCCCCAGATGAGGCCATTTAATCGTGTGACAGACACATATCCGAATAGCAGGTCTGTCAGAGTGGGTGTAATAACCTTGTATTACAGTCTGCGTATGTGCTCATTTCAGTTGTTTGTCATTTTGAAAAATGTATGAAGTGCAGGCCTCTCAGGGTGTACATTGTTTCTGTCAGAAGGCAGACAGAAGGCAGGCAGTGAAAGCAGTGCTTTCGTTGCTTTCCTACTTCTCCTTAGTCATACTTGAAGTTAAGGGTCACTGAACTGACACAACTGTGGTGTACAGCATATTAGCTGCAAGCAGTAATGCAAGCTTTGTAAGTGACTTGTTAAAATGAAAACAGATAAAGGGACAGTACTTTAGGTCAGTTTTGGTGCAGAGGAGTGCTTTTGGTTAGTGTCGGTGCAGAGCTCCTTGACAAGTTAACATGAGCTGCCTGCATGCTGAAAAAATGGCTAACATGCTTACAACACATAGCATAACCATATAAGGGAAGGCCTCTGATCCATTCCTCTGTTTAGTTCAAACTGTAGGTAACAGTATATGGGGCTGAAATAAGTGATAATGTGTGATTTGATGGTGAGCATTAACACAGCTATGGTGAAAAGTGTTCAGGAAAATGGTCTTCTATGGGAGGGATTATTATGAAAGAACATGGAAGGATTTTGTTTTGCACTACTGACCAACATGGACTGTAGTGATGTATGTCACATACCAGCATTGACATAGTCATCAACTTGAAGCATGCTTGGTATGACCAAACAAACACTTTCTCTGAGTTTAATCAGCTTATTCTTAGTTCGAATTTCCACTGATATGTACATTTGAATTATTAAGTTGGATAGTGTCTTCTTTTATCAGAAATGCCCAAGATCCTCTCTGAGTGCATGGCAAAACATGGAAGTGAATCTAATTAGTGTGAAATACTGTCTGAAATGTGCCTGTTCATGGGGTTCTCTCTTCTAGAAAAGTGCCATTCTTTATGACTTATTTAACTGTCTTATCTGGAGGTCCAATGTATGTTCTTAATTTCTGTATAGAGAGGACAGCTGAGTTTATCGCCTATGAAAAAATTGCCAAATCACAAGTGTATCAGTATGTTTCAGGTTTCAGCAAGTGACAGTTTTTACAGTGACCCCTAAACTGCAAGAGATATCAGAGAGACCTGGACAGGAATGGTTGACATGTTTATGTATTTGTGTGGGTTCACAAGAAGGGCAGTGGTAAAAATATATGTTTGCCTGTATGTATGTGTTTTTCCTGCCCCATACAAAGATTGGCAGGTTGAGTTTTAGTGGGAATCATCTAATATCCACAGTTTTGAGGGATCTAATGCAATGTTAACATTAAAAATGAGAGTAAAATTGAAAGCACAGTAATTTTCCCAGGATTTCAAGTCAATCACCGGTTTGATAAAATATGGATGGAAAGATGTGTGCTCTGGACGTATTTCTCGGCTGAAGTATGCCTGCCCTTAGCAAGCTGATGGCAAACTTGTCAGACCATTTCCATTATGTGGCTGGCTTGCTGTTTGCTTACATTCCATTTTTTGCAGCTAATATCCTGTGAGCTCTGAGTTCAGTCACAGAATTACAAGCCCAGTGGATCATCCCTCCAAGTCTCCTCCTTCCTGAACACTGAACGTGCTCCCTAAAATAGCCAGAAAGTAATTGTCAAGGAAAGGAAGAGGGACATTAATGGTGGATGGCTGAGAGCTAATTAAAGGAACCTGTTGGCCAGGAGAGGTTCAAGGGAAAGGGAGAATTAATGCCTCCTAATAGTTGTTTAAGGGAAGACTTTTTTAGTCATCTTAGAAGGCTTTACAGAAATCTTTCCCACACCAAGGCACCATGTGGATGTTAACGACGTGTCAGGGGCCCCAAAACAGTTAGGGAAATTTGGTAGTAGGTGCTGAACTGAAACCCCATTAAATCACTTTGATACTCAGGGCATCAGAGACATTGATGTCATGATTGGTGGGGGATTTCAGAGCCTTGCCCGTTTCGGTTTTGTCTCGGCCGTGGATGATAGCGCCTTGACTGGCGGGATGCGGTATGGCTAGAGAGCCTGGGATGGGGGGGGAGGGAGGGAGGGAGTGTGGACTTCTGTTAGTTTTCGGGTCCCTCCACCCTAAATTAGGGTGTCGGGCCCCGATTTTTGACCCGGTCAAGTTGACGGTATTGCAGAGAGTTACAGGAACTTCTCACATCGCCTTGTATTTATCAGGTCATTGTGTAATTTAAGACTTAATACAAAAGGAAGAGCAGCATTCTTATTATGAAATATGAGTAATGGAAAATATACAATCATGTTGTGCAAGGAGTCTGAGGTTTAAATCCAAGGAACAGCAAGAACTAAACTTTGTTTTTGACTTTCATGAGAGAAAGAGGCAGGTTGCAAACACTAAAAAAATAGCTGTCTTGAAGATCCCCCAACCTCACCCTCATGAAACCCTCATACCCACCCACCCCAGTGTGTGGAACACACCATGATGTCAATCCAAACTATCCACAGCAGTACGGGGTGGATTTGGGGCTGCACTTCTCTTTCTTTCGACCCGCTCTGAGTGCACCATGCCTCGATGGAAGACTCGATTTAACTGTGAAGAATCAGTTATTCTGCATCGATTGAACGCACACCAGGAGACAGCCTTAAATAGGCCTGTGTTTACAGTGAAATGTCACAATATTACTGACAGGTGTCAATGTAAGTGGGTCAATTCAATCGAAGCCGGTCAAGCGAGAGCGTTCCACCCTCTAAGATGATGCAATGCAGCCCCCCGCCCCCCCGCCCCTCCCCTCCCCTCCACTCACCCAACCCCCCGACCTCCCCCCTTTCTGTTCAGCCCTTTGAGATACAGCGGCCCAGTGACAACTGAGCCCCGTGGCTCTCAACAACCTGCCCATCCTGTGCAAAAGGGGACACGGAAGGGGCGGGATCCGAAAAGTGGAGTCGACTCTGTCAGCAGAACTCTGATGCGCGCGTAGACCCCCTCTACAGACGTTGCGCCAGGCATGATGTCCGTCTGTTGTTAATGCCTGGCTAAAAGTCCAAGCCTGCCGCAGGACCCTGGATGGACTAACATTAGCGTGCCATGAAAAACCATGCAAAATCCTCCTCAGCCTGCGTCTCAGCCTGCCTATGCTTTTCCAGGTTACGCCAACTTCAGTACTTGTGTATATATAATATAGCTTATTTTTTAATTCTGTTATCAACCTTCTTTATAGACTGTACTATAAAACATGTTAAAAAAAAAAAAAACGAAGAAAAGAATAGTTATTATTATATTTCACTGAGTTTAAGAGAAGGAAACTATGAAATAATTTATCACAAAAAAAAAAAACATTAATAGAGAAAATGATTTTATTTCTTGTATATTGATGCACCAATGTTCAAATGATTTTATATCCTGGAGTTTGAATGATTTTCACAGTTATTATTCATTTTTATTTATTATTATTTTATTTTTTTTATTTTTTGAAGCTGGGAGAGACCCAGTTGCTCACAAAGTTTATTCTGACATTCTCCGACCATAAACATTAAAGGAATATTGTTGTACTATCCTAGTATGAACAAGTTTTAAGAGGTTTAGCGTTCAGTATTTAGACAGCAAGATCTAACATTTAGGAACATTTAACATATTGAAACTATCATGTGAAAACCATGCAGAAAAAAAAATTGGAAGAAGCATAATTATTTACCTGTGGCATAACTCAAGAACGAAATCTTCTAATTCAAAAAGAGACTTTTTCAATATTCACAAACAAAATGATTTAAATCTCCAATCTGAATTTTTTACAAGAGTATGCTTTGAAAATGTAGCTGCCAGCTGCTATGATTGCAAATCATGTGTCTCTAAATCATGGTTTCTCTTTTAGTTGTTTCATATTTTTCAGCGGGAGTACTGTCTCACTATAAGAAAAGAAATGTTTATCTTATTTTTCCACATGCTCTTTATTGCTTTGTTATGCTTACCTAAGATAATTATGTGCCAATAACAATGAATGCATTTTTTCTGAATGAATACATTTTTATATGCTTTTTCCTACCCTGGCCAAAAGATGTTAGCAACTGTTGTCAGTTTGTAAGAGTGCAATGGCAGTGATTGCCTCAGTCCTACTACTGATACCAGTTTATAATTTCAAAGTCACTTATTTCCATTCTCATATATACGGACCAAATTAAGAGAAAGTTGACCAGAATAGCATAGTGCTAATATTGTATGGACTAGAAGCCCTGAGCTTTTCTTCAGGGAAAACAAACAAACTGACAGACAGAAAGGCAGACCAAAAGTTTAAAATCACAAGAATACACATTCCCAGCTTCACTTCATACTTATTATTTTTTTCCTGTTATTTTCCTTGGCCAAATAAAAACTGTCACATTTTCTGGAATTGTTTATTTATCTATGTATTTATTTATTTATGAACTTTTGATTTGAAGCATACTAATATATACCTTTTAAAATAATTTCTTGAAAAAACGTTTTATTTTTTTTCCTCAAACAGAGCTGTAATTTGAAATAGTATTGCTAAGGGCCTGTTTTTCCCTGATTTGGAGTGGTTTCTCCCATAGTGCTCCTGAACTCTGTAGTTCTCTAGTTCATTATATTCTGCTTAGACTAAAATAAAGCACAGTCCTGTAGAACGCAATGAGTCAAACTGATTTATTTCTTTCCTCAGCTCTGCCTGCTCCGTTCAGGGTTAAAACATCTCGTAGAAAGTGCATGTGATAAAATAACTGGTTTATACAGCTGTAAAATGCCTAGTGACTTTTTTGTTCACTTTAATTAGAAAGAGAATGTGTTTGGAATATGCCATTGTATTAATTGAGATAATAGTGCTAATCCAATCTGAATACCAAATTAGTGAAGGAGGTGAGTAGCAAATCGTTTAAAAGGGAGAATAATGCATAATAAATAGGATGGAAATTGGGAGTGGGGGAATAAATCGTGAATTGATTAAAATTAAGCAGATAGCTCAGCCCAGGCCTGAGTTTTTGTTTCCAGTTTAAACAAAACTACAGAAGCTGTGGGTTTTTGTGGGGAACAGGGATGAATAATATTAAAGAAAGGAATTCATTGCATACATAAGGATATGTTTGTAATGCTGCAGACTTTTTATGAAACACCTCTTCTCAGCAGCCCACCTTGCAGCAGAGGCACCATGAATGGGGATGGCTGAGGAGACCCCCCCCCCCCACCTGAACAGGAGCGGGAGATAAGCCGACACCCTGGGGGGGGGAGGTGCACAGGCCTGCCCCACTTGTGCATTTAACAGCGGGAAACCTGAAGATCCACCCAGGGTGCTTTAACAAAACCGCTGCCATTTTGTTTTCTTCAGTAGACTTGTAAAAAAAATACCAATTCCACACCCCTCACACCACACATCCCATCTGTACAACACAACTGGCACAGTGGTAGTGTCAGGTAGGAGAGGGTGTGGACTGGACTGGTCTACCGAAAGAAAAGGCAGTCAGTAGGGCGGTCTATATCAATTGGTGTTGAATCTCCAGTCAAAAGAGATGAGCGCCTTAAGGAGAAAGACAATGGCCATGACTACCTTTTCCCCAAAGCACAATGATATATGCGTGCAGTTCCAGCAGGGGTGATGAGGATAATCTTTCTATCTCAAAGTGAGTACTTTGAGGAGTGGTGACCTACATTTACCACAACCATGCAAACGATGTAGCACCTACTTGGGTTGTGGCATGATGGCTGTTCTGCAATAGACGGATTTGTTTTTACCATTTAATACGATGGAATGATCATGCGCACGGACCTAATGAGATTATCAACAGTGATATCTTTGACATTGGAGCTTTAAAGGCCGGGGTCAGTGTAACATGAATAAAGAATACATGTCAAAGATGCTCGGTTACACAGATTAAATACTTTGTCTAGGAATGAATTCCGGTGTCTGACAGTATGGCTTGTTGAAATATAGAGTGGCCGGCTGTGTCTCTCAGAGGGCTTCTGGGATACAATACGAGCCTCTCATATGGGGGGGTTGGGAGGGGAGTGGGGGGGTAGGCCACCACAGAACTCTTTATTATTCGCAGTTCGAGCGCATCTGCGCGTCTCCCGCGATGAGTTCTCGGTCCCGACGGCAGACGGCCGCTCCGCGCGGACCGCCGAATGGCTCCCGCCAAATCCGGAGTGAATTATCGCCGGGGAGTCGACGGCGGCCCGTTACCCCGGGGGGGTTTCCGCGCCGTACTCTCCCTTCCGTGACCCCCACCGCTCCTCGGTCTCGGTCAATACTTAATCTGTTACAGCTCCTCGAAAAAAAAAAGCCGCAAGAACGCGAGAAGGAAGGTTTTTCATTTTCCTCTTCGGTGCGGAAGGGAGGCGGGGCACCAGAACCAGAGGATTTCCATTGTTTTCGTGATCAGACAGATTATCGGGGCGAGACACGTTGAGGAACGGAGGCTACGGGAGCGGGAGCCTGGGTTGAGGTAGGGGCAGGCGCTGTTGGTGCTCTGTGGCTAGCTTAGCTATGGCCCGTGGGTTCACTGTGAAGCTATCATTTCTCTGAGAGAAGTTTCTAGCGAGGCCCGAGCAAACTGAGAGTATGGACGCAACTGAAACTGATCCTGAGCACCCAGCTATTTCACTGCCTTTTCAGTTCGTTGAAGGATCATGCAAAAATGCCGCCAGACACGCAAAATGTGTGTTCTCAATGATGCAATACATGTCTAAAGATCATCAGACATGTATGTAATAGAATTTTACATTGAAAAATTCTATTACGTTAATATATCTTGAACATCTTATATATTTAAAATATAATATGAAATTAATTCTATACAGTGCAGTCTGTAAGTATACTGTATGGACAGTGAAACCATTTTTGTTGTTTTGGTTCTGTACTCCAGCACATTGGATTTAAAATGAAACAATGAATATGCCATTAAAGTGGAGACTGTCAGCTCTAATTTGATGCTATTTACATCCATATCAGGTGATCCATGTAGGAATTACAACCTTTTTTTTACTAACTCTAATCTGGCCATTCTGCTCTTGAAGCTTAACAGTGATTTGAATTTTGTAGTGAACCTTCTGAGATTATGCTGGTGTTGTCTTTTCTTTATTTTTGTCTTTGACACATCTGTACTTCAGTCATCCACAGTGGTGGCTCTGGGGGGGGGGGGGGGGGGGGGGGCAAGCCAGGGCTATAGCTCCATTACCATCTTCGCAACAGACTCTTTATGCAAATTCCAAAACCAGCGATGGACTAGCATCAGATTTTTTTGCATTTTTGCGCATGAACTAATGATGCAACAACATTGTTTGATTTGAAATCCAAATATGACCAGTACAAAGAAAAAACAACCATGCCACGAGTGTCCCAGTACTTTTGCATTTAACTGTATTGTATATGTGTTTGTATGTGTGTGTTTGTGTGTGTGCGTGTATGTGTGCGAGCATGTGTGTGTGTATGTGCGTGTGTGAGTGTGTGTGTGTGTGTGTGTGTGTGTGCATGCACGTGTGTGTGTGTGTGTGTGTGTGTTTCAGAGAATAGAGGAATGAACAGTACAAAGACACCAGTGCGACAGACACCATGGGACCACTGAAAACAGACATTGGCATGGTACGTGCCATGGCATTGCTGGGCATTGAGAGCATGGTTACACTGTGGTACACTTCAGCATTGCTGAAAATGAGCAGCGCAGCACGGGGAAGTAAAATCCATAGCACTGCTGGAACTGAACAGTCCTTTTATGGTGCTGCAGGCTCTGGGACAGTTCCATGTGTGAGAATCAGGTGACTCTCAAGCTCGCACTCAGTGAGGTTTCGCCGTAAAGTGATAATGAGAGTCTGAGGGGTGAGGAAGGAGATGGAGAACAAGGAGGTCGAAAGACCTGACAGGCGGCATTCTCTCTGCTGCTGCTCTCGCCTTCGGTCTTTGTAGCACTTACAGTATTAGTCCAATTTTGGTTTTAAGCCACCAAATTGGGAAAAATATTTATTTTTATATATATATATTAATTTATTGATTTATTTATTTGTTCTCAAAACAGTGCCAGTCATTTGGATTGAATTGGTCAATTGGATTTTTCATACATTTTTTTTTATTTTTAATTATTGATTAAACTCCAAATGCAGTCAAGGGTGTCCCGTCAATGTGGTTATTGAGTGAAATGATCCTTTCTCCTTTTATTCATTCCTGATATACAACCAAAGTCAGTGTTATACATCATTGCATTTTTCAAGATTTTCGGAAGGTTTGCTAAAGAAATATAATTTAGAAGTAATCTTGAAATCAGTGCATTAGCTATGGTGCCATATGTAAATCTGGGTCCCCGCCAATTGACCTGAGTGCTCTGCCAAAATTGCTTGTCATTTGGCCTAGCACTATTTCATTAGATGTTTTCTGTTTTTATATAAATCACATTTGCTAGAATTTCTACACCATCAAAAGTTTAAAAAAAAAAATGAAGACAATACTATACCCTCCATACAGAAAGCCAAATACAGAGAAACATAATGGTGAAATGATACTTTTTTTAGATCAAACAGAAGTCGCTAATTATGCTGTGTATTATCATCGCAGATTATGGTTTGAAGCCAAATTTTACATAGTGATGATGATAATATTTTTAAGTTACTGAAAGCAGAGGTAGAAAGATAAATTCAGTGGCAACAGAACAACAAATTATTTAGAGTGTACAAAAGGATACCCTAGGGTGCAGACCGACTTGAGGACCTACTGAAAATAATCATGTGATGAATTTTATTCCAAGTGAAACAATGGGACCAATGCCAAATAACTATTACAGCTAATTTTCTAGAAGATTGCTGGTATGGCTGACTGTTGACTATATGAAACAGTGCTGTTGCACCTCAATGTTATGCATATTTTAAGCTAGCTAGCTACAAACTGTATAGTCTAGATCAGTGGTTCTCAACTCGGGCCAGAAATCAACCTTTGGAGTCTTTACTAAGGACCTTGATTAGTAGAATCAGGTGTGTAACTGCCACACCCACACCGGCCCTTTCTGGCCCAGGTTGAGAACCACTGATCTAGATATGCTAATGTTTGCGCTAGATAAGTAGCATTAGCTAATGCAACTCCAAGGATAACTAATCGCTCTCACAAGATGAGTACTTCATATCAAGATAATTCAATTCATGGGTTTGAAATTAAAACAGAATCATTTGTGGGGACAGGAAATTCAAGTTTAACTTGAACTGTAAGCAATTACACATATTTACTGAAGTAGAGTAGATGGTTATTGATTGATCTGTCAATTGAACATTTTACTTAGGAATTCTGTGTCATCATGATCCATGCCAAATGTGATGTCCTCTTGAAATATTTACCTGACTGACAACAATTTTGACATTTATCACTTTTCAAGGGAGCCCAGAATTTCCTTAGAATTTATTAGAATATTATCTTTCTTTTTGTATAGTTTTAAATTAAAATAATTAGATTTTTTCTCCTTGTTAAAATCAGTATGCAAATAATGCTGTTTTTTTTCATATAAATAGCGCACAATTATAAATGATCAAATGTCCTTAGCAGTGGCTGACATTTGTCCTCCAAATCTCATTCTGTCCTTAATCCACTCATTTCCTTTCACTAAAACGAACGGAAAACAAACCTTGCCGCACGCTGCCTATGCTCTTGGTACGCTAGTACGGCTTGTAAGCTGTAGAAAATGAAAGCTATCTGTAAAATAAAAACGTACACAGACACTTCCACCTTTTGACCTAGAGGCAAAGACGAGAGAAAAGTCATCAAAAACTAATTTCATGCAGGGCAAAGTAGTGCAGAGCGGCTCGGGCCAATTGAAGTGGCTTTACTTTAAGGAATATAAGGACACTTTATACAGAGCTACAGATTAAACAAGCCACTCTCCATAAAAGGCCCAGAGCTTTAAGGATCAAACCTGCAGCTCTCATGGCTGTGACCATCCCCAGCATTCAGGCGTATGCCCACCAGTCCTATGACAGAATTTTTTTTTTTTTTTAAACTATCTGTTTTAAAACATCTGCACGATTGATTTGTAGTACAGTCAGCTGTAGTCACCAGTGCTATCTTTCTTCAAAATGATGTTCCAAATAGTTGGTTTTTGGTTAGCCTAAGGTTTGGCCTTTGCCCCTGACTGTTTATTTTCTTATTTCTCAGCCTCATAATAGCTTTCTTGACTTTCATTGGCACAACTCTGGTCCTCATGTTGACAAACGCCAATAACAGACTCCAAAGACAATCAAAAAGCTAGGTCAAAACTAAATACTGAAAGCTCTCTTATACCTGTACGAACGAAGAAATTGGACACACCTGACTAATCAAAAACACCTGTGACGCCATTGGACATTTTAAATGAAAATGATTTACAACGGTTTATTTTGCTAAACGCAACAAGATATTTGTCAATTCTCTTGACCTTGCTGATCATCTCTTGTTAACATTACTGTCCATCAGCTGGACGCCTCTGAGTGTGTACTAAACACTGCACCAGGAAATTTTTAAGCTTCTTTGTTCTTTCTTTGTGGAGAATAACCTGGCCGCAATATGTTTACTTGGCCCTGCACATCTAGGCCTAATGCCTTCTTCTTTGCCATATTTCTTGCAGCTTTAGTGCCTATTTTACTTAGACAACAAGCCAATGGTATTAGGCTACCTGTGGCTTTTTTTAAAAATTTAGATAGATAAGATTTCAGCCAATTTAACTACCCCTCCACCTCGCTCCCAGTCTCATTTGCAAAATGATTGGATAGACTTCCGATAATTTGTTTAATTGTAATTACAGCCAAAGTTGGATATTTTGAGGAAAGCTATGTCTAAGATTATTTTTAAGCAAAACACATCTTTTATATTATTATAGGTACAAATACAAAAATTTAAAAAAAAGTTTATACTTTGGTTTATTATTCAATAGATCCACATAAGGTTTTAAAAAGAAGTGGCCTATTACTTTTGGCTTGTACTATATATATAAATATATCATTTAAATCAGTTTTTTAAAGAATTAAATCAAATTGAGCCAGATGTTCCCTTGATTTAAAAAAATTACACATTATCAAAAGTAAACATGTGGACGGTCATAGGAACTTGAAAATAAGAACAAATGTTCTACTGAGATAACAATTATTGCTGGTTTGATGATAAGTTACTGACCTACATCTAAGGACTATAGCAACAAAATGAGAGAAGTCTATTGAACAAAGAAGGTTGCCTTAATAAGAATAAGATTCCAATCAATAATAATTCAGGCTTTGAACATGTCTTCTGAATAGACCTTCATTCTCCATGCATTCCACTGTGTTTACAAACAAAAATAGGCTCTCAACTTTATTAAGGTCAAATTTATGACATCATCTTTATTTGTCTATACTACAGTACTATAATTCCACCTGTTCTTTCTGTACATTCTCCTTATCTGTGTATTCCCTCGCCCTCTAAACCATTTTCCCCATTCCCAAAATCCTTTCTTCTTTCCCCTCTCCCTGGTGCTCCCTACACTCCTCTCATCTCTGGAAAATGATCATTCCCTTCGTACCTCCCCACACCATTTCCCTTTGAATGCACCCCAGTTGTTCAGTCCAATTTGAAGCTCATGACAGCGAGTTTTGACAAGTCAAACTGTCATCACTACAAAGGAAACGCCATCAATTTCTGCCTCAAATGTTTGGCAAGACAGGGCATTTCAGTTTGATTGCCCCTCCCCTCTCCCCTCTCCCCTCATCTACATCAGACAGATGTCAATGCAAGGCATTCTGACAACACGGAAATTTGATGCCGACCTGAACGGGCAAAGTTGGCCATTGCTTTTACTCCTATTATGTATTATAAGAGCTTAATCGATATCCTATCAAAAGAGAAATACAGCGAGACGTGTCCTACAGGGGCCTTTGTTGACATAGGTTAGGTTGTCATGGTGACCGAACAGGTGTAGAGAGCTCAAGTGAAAGAGATATCGACAGAAATTAAGGTGCATTGACGAGTCTCGAGCCTGTCAGGCATTAAGGAGAAGAGGAGCTAAAGCACAGACACGCGGTAATGAGAAAAATATGTACAAAGTCAGGGAGACGGAGAAGAAAAAGCAAGGCCCCGCATTTAGTTTTAAGGTCACCCGTGTTTTCGACTTCCTGAAAACCAAAATATACGAATGGAAGCACAGAAAATGCATCTTTTCCCTTTTTTCTCTCCCTTCATTCACTCCTTTCATCCAATATACTGTCTGTAGCCCTTCCCACATAATAAATCAGGAGTAGTCTGATCCAAACACATATAATTCTACTTTATACTGAACTGTCAACAGGAGTCCAGAAAGACAAATAACTGCCCATCAGCATGAATAAACCTGACTCGTTTGGCTTGGTTGACTGGACCAAAAAATAAAATGCATCAGATGTTTTACAGGTGGTGAGTCTGCACATGTGCATTTTCAGATGGTTACTGTGACATCTGTGCAGAAATGGGAGCAAGCATCCAAAGTAACTCATTAGAGAGGAAAAGACAAAGGCCCCTTGTGCCTGGGGTTTAATGCTAAATGCAAAACTGGTGGATGTCTGAATTTGGTCAAATGCAGCCACCCCGCTTAGCATTCAAAGCCCAGCTAGCCTTCCCTATAAAAGATTAACGAGTCAGGGGCTCCGATGCTTTTAATTGATCTGTGCTGCAACACCGCGCCCTTCTTCTTCACCTCTTCCAAATGTCATCGTTGGCAGACATTGTCCAACTGTGCCGAGACTTTCAACTCATGACTGCTTTCCATAATAGAGAGAGAGAGAGAGACAGAGAGAGAGAGAAAGAAAAAGAGGAGCACACACACACGAACACACAAAAACACACTCATGCACACACACGCGCACGCGCACACACACACACACACACACGCACACACACTCCACAAGGGGTGACCAATCATTTGTAGCATTTCTCTTCTGTTAGTGTTGTACAAAGGATAATTATAATTGTATGGCAGACATAATAACTTGGCACTGATTTCTAAACCGAAGTATAATTTTTTATATATTTTGCCACAAATTAGGAATTTAAAGTAATTTGAAATGTTGGAAGAAGCCAGTAATTTGGGCAAATGTGTAGCTTCTGTGTGGGATCGGCTACTAATTACATCTTTCATCTTTGCCAGTCTTATGACCAGACACTGAAAACATTTGCAATGCGGAAGGCTCAATTTCAAATTTAAACAGTCTATGAATCAGTTTCACTGCAGTGTGCTTAATTTACAAAACTCTTTCTTTGGCCTCGGCTGTTTGATAAAATGCTACAAATGTGCTGCATTTCTATTGATTTTATATGAATTCTGATTGAACAGTTTTCATAAATTCGAGATGACATGTGCGTGCAAAGTGCTTAGGCAAGGTCCATTTTTTCATATCTCATCTCTCTTATGTCCTCTTCTTCATTTCAGGGTAATTTAGCAGGTGGTAAAAATATAGCGAGGCAATATAAAAGCAAGTGAGTGTAAAGGTTTGGACTCAAAGGAGACAATGTGCCCCATAACGGCAGAAAGATGATGCAATTCAGATTCGGGGGGGGGGGGGGGGTTGGGAGAATAAATATATATATATCCTGCATATGTTTTCCTGGTTAACAATTTTAACAATTCTGTACTCTGAAATTAATTATTTTCCCCCTAGAAATGACATTAGCATTAATCATTAAAGCATTAGAAACTGACAAAATAACCTTTATTCTGCAGTTATTTTTAGAAAGAATTTTTAATCAAAAGATGAATAAGATCTGTGAGAAGGGGTCATTAAGGTTTTCAAACTGTCTGTATGTCCAATTAAGTAATTAAACCAGCTGAGAAACAAAGGCTGGAAGATGCCCTAGCCCTTAGGACAAAAAGGTGACTCATTATATATTTCAATGCTACTGTAAGCTGATACATGTAAATAACTATGATTACACACACACACACACACACACACGTACATGTACCTGTGTGTCTGTGTGTCTGTGTGCATGCATGTGCGGCGTGTGTGTGTATTTGTGTGTGTGTGAGTTGCTGAAAAATTAAGGCACACTACAGCTTAAGAGATTTCCATTGTCCATGCCCAAAATAGATATTCCCTTAATTCCCATTCATCAAATTACATTCCTTAGAATTCTGTTCTGAATATTGGTGAAATTAGAAATTTTCAAATAAAATTTCCAGTAAACTGTTGGAATTCCACTGGTGTCTAAAGGGATATTCCAAATGATTATTTTGACCCTGTACTGATCTGTATTAATATGAGCCTGATTAAAATCTGATATTGAACTATTATTTTTTCCAGCTTTCACCTTAAATTCTTTATGACAGTGGAAAGCAGGTCACAATAAACTGTTACATAAGAAGAAAATATAATTTCCGAATATACTGAAGGTTATAGCATTTTTAAAAATGTTTACCTTAATGTTTACTACAATGCTGATTAAGGGCTTCCTCCTGTTTTGTTAAAGGCACACTTCTAAGTGGAACATTGCTAATTTAATTAGGTTCAGGACTGTTTCCTGTCAACATTTAGCTAGTATAAAACTACAATGCTAAATTAAACTGCAGTCTCTCTCTCTCTCGCTCTCCCTCACTCTGTCTCTCTCTCTCTCTCTCTCTCTCCCCCTCACTCTGTCTCTCTCTCCCTCTCTCTCTCTCTCTCTCCATCACTCACTCTCTCTCAATCTCTCTCCCTCTCTCCCTCTCTCTCCCACCCTCCCTCTATCCCCCTGGCTTTCGGCAAGCTCCGTGATAAAATTTGTGTTGGTATTTTGTGGGTCAGTGCGATTTAACCTGCCACTTTTCAGTTCTGACACTTAATCTATTCTCATAAATCATACAGAAGCCCTATTATTCTCTAATTATCTCACCCTAATCACACACCACTCTCTCTCTCTCTCTCTCTCTCTCTCTCTCTCTCTTTCTCTCTCTCTCACACACACTCACACACACAGACACACATACACACACACACACGCACGCAAACACGCACGCACGCACATACACACACACACACACCAGGTTCAGAATACCAAATGGGGCCACAGACTAAGATGTGAATGCAGGACACCAGCATTAGCCTGTCTCCTCCCCTGGTGACTGATGTGTCGTGGTGACCGAGCCCAATGACAGACAGAGCCGAGAGATCAGCCAATGAGGGCACTGCCATCAAAAAGAACCCAAACACTTTTGACTGCCGCCTTCAACTTCCAAGCATACAAAAGCTGTTTATTTGTTTGCTTGTTGTGTCAGTGCAGATGCGTTCAGTTCTTTGAATCTTTTGTGTTTTCCTCTGACAAAAATGTCTGAGCCATTTGAAGGCCATGAAAAACTTATGAGGAAAAAGATTGCTTTTGAAGAGGAATATTGTAGCGTAGCCTTCTCCAGTCTTTATAACTGAAATCAAATTGTCCAGATAAGTTTGAGCCTCTACCACATACTGCATAATCACAAACTATTAGCCTAATAATTTTGCGTACTGCACTGTACTGATACATACATCAGAATTCCTTAGTTTCTCTTTTACATTACTCAGGTTTTACAATTGCAGCTTATTTGTAATATTTGCTCATTTCTTGACAGACATTTTTAGCACTGTAATCTATTTGCAGATCAAGAAATACAGCATTATCAAATTTTTCAAAGTGCTATATTGGCCTGACAAATATAAGTTCTTTAGTTGCCCAAAAGAATTAGAGTATATTATGTTATTTGCTTGCATGGCAGACAGTTACATAGTTGAATTTCTAGTGGAGCAGTGGAGGCAGAAATAGTATGTGACCCACAGGACCGACACTCAGTATTTGAACCTCAGCACCGCACGCTGAAATTATGAAAAAATATTAATGGGAACGACCTTCTTCGGAGATATTTCTATGGGAAAAAGCCTGTCGTTGGCAGTTACTTTTTTCCTGCCTTTTTTTTTACTGCGACACAGAGAGATTGCAAGGATGGGTTTTTTTTTTTTTTTTTTTACTTCCAAAGCTGCCGAAGGAGGAATGATGCAACCCGCAAGTAATACTTTTCTCGTTCTTTTTTTTTTTTTTTTTTTCAATTTCACGATGATTGGTATTTGAATTTGAATTGCTTATGCTAATTTTTCCCCGCATAAGCAGGAGGCCCCATTTTTCAGCAGGCGGGGAGCCGAACGGGAGGAACTTGTCAGAAGTGACATCAGTCAGTTTGGGAACGGAGGTCTGCGGCAGCGCCTCAGCATCCTCAGCCGCTGTTATTGCGGCGCGGTGGCATTGTGGGTAATGCTGCTGCCTTATAGCTCCAGGGCCGGAGGTTTGAATGTCTCTGTCTGTGAGATAATTTGCTCTGCCTCTCTCTGTGATGAACATCTCTTCTCTCCTGGGTACGGCCCTGCCCTGGCCCGTCACGCTTGCTGGTGTCTGGCAGAAATCAACTCCTTACAGGATTTTAAAAAAAAACAAAAAAAAAAACCTATTGATAATGGAGAGAGCCATTAATCATTGTGTTCTCTCGTTCTTAAATAGTCTTATACCCAGAGATTAGATTATTTCAGCTTGCAAAGATAATATTCCATAGTGTGAAATATTATATTTTATTGGCAGTTGATTCTTAATTATTGGACCTGATAAGTTATTACTGTATATATAAAGCAGCAGCAGCAGTAGTTATTAGTCATTGTAGTAGTAGTAGTAGGAGTAGTAGTAGTAGTAACAGCATAGCTGTGTAGTGTAATGTATAATACATGACAGAATAGCAAAGGAATGGCTATTGTATCAAAAAACGAGTACATAGATTTAGCTCATGTTCAAATGGAAACACTATTAGAATTTACTGTTTTCTTTTAATTTCTAGAGATTTATTTATTTCAACATTACTACATTGTTTTATATTAATAGTCTTTTGTTCTCTGCAAAGTTCCTTCTCATTATTAGTACATATATTAGTACTAGTTTGCAGTGTTCTCTCATGGGTCCAGTACACAACACGTATCTTAGCAACCTGCACAGCTACAGAGGAAGATCAGAGGAGCCACTTATTAACCTGTTGCTATGACTACAGTGCAAGGCAATAATTCACATGAGAATTTAACTCTTTATGAAAGGTCCTACACATTCGAAGCATTAGCTAGACAGAACTTCAAATTTTTATGGCAGGCTCTGTCAAGGGTAAAATACTAAATGAGTTTTCTTTTGTCTAAGCTGAATAAGAATGTATTTGACTGAAATGTCGCAAGTCACTCATTACCATATTTAATGAAGATGAACCTTAAGACAAAGAGAAGGACACACACACAGGCGCACGCGCACACACGTATATACATACATATATACACAAATACATTTGCAAAAGGGCAATTTATCACACATTCTTTTGTTATGAATGGATGCAGATGTTTCCATTTTTTTCCCCATCATGCCTTTGAGAGAAAACGGAACACTGACAAATGCTCTCCATATATAACGCGAAGCGAGGGTGCAAGCGGATTTGAATTGATGTTATTCCAGCGAAAATCAGTGCATTTTTTAACAGCTGCAATTAACGCCCAACACGTCAATTCATCACACGATTTGCATGAGGTAATAGCGGTGGCACCCGCTACTGATGCATTTTTATTACATTTCAATTATGAATTGAAACCAATTAGGGAAGTCATTCTATCAGTCCAAAAGGGGACTCTTTGCCTCCCTTATTGCAGAGGAATACTAATGGGAACACTGTATGCATTTATTATTTATTAAGGGTTTGTCCTACAAACAATGACAAGTCTTAGAGTGCATGCCTTATACAAAAATACAAATCTGATATATTTAATGAAATAATACATTAGTACCAAGTTAAAAATCATATAGAATGACATTACTGTCTATAAATGGCAACCTTGGTTGTTTATATTTTTTATCAAAAAAATATTTTTATCTGTAAATAGTTATATCTAATTATATTGATGTGGTAATGTGTTCTCACCAATGCTCTGTGTTCATAACATAACAGAACATAAAATGACATAACATAACATAACATAATGACAAGAACAGGCCATTCAGCCCAACAATGCTTGCCATTTTCCTACCACCTTAAGTATACCTAAAGCTCATTTTACCTACAACTAGATAGTATCTATCACTGTATCAAGCCTGGTCTTGAAAACCCCCAGAGTTCCTGCCTCTACTACATGACCTTCATACCAAGAAGTGATGGGGTTTAAAGTCAAGCGAGGTCAATGGTATGCCACATTTTACGCATGTAAGATTAAATATGAAGGAAAAGGGAATCATTTTGCAGGTTCTCCTTGATTATGTTCGTGACGTTGTAAGTATGTGTCCGGCATTAATACGGCCGTACAGGAACATCGATTCCCACGCTCCAGTATTTCCCGAGGTCAATCCCCAAAATTAACACCTCACATAATTCTGCCTTCACTGCTGAGAAAAATCTCTATGCGTAGATAGAACTTTCAGAAAAATAAATCTGCTTAGCGTCTGTGTTTAACCAGAGTGATATGTGACCCCATTATTTTTATCATAATCAGTAGCATTGCACCTTCATATCCCTGTAACAGTGTTTCTGCTAGTCTGGCTCACACTACTCCGTGTGAGACAGTACCCTGTTGGAGCTCCACTGTTCCATTCTGTTCAATCAAGGTTTTACCATTATTTTTATGATAAATATATAAATAGTCATCAGTGTCATCCATTAGCTCCGTGGCTAATGGTAGAAAATGGCAGAACGGTGAAGACTGCCTGGCGAGTAAAGCGTTTGTGTTCCTGAGGAGCTAAAAGAGACGAGCTCGGAGACCAGCCGAGTTCATAGAATCCGTGTGCATCGTAATACTGCCCCCTAGAGCGCAAAGCAGAAAAGAAAAAGATGAAAGAACGAGATTCGGATTCAAAATGTACCCTACCCTAAACAGAAATCCCTCAAAAAACACTACCATTAACCTTTTCAAGGGATGCCAATCTTTTTCCTGTAGATTACAGTCGCTGTATGGCAAGACTGTATTTGCAGCTACAACATCAACAACCTGAAAGAGACTCCAATCCATCCACGCTGTCATCCAGTTTGTAGTCTGGCTCAAAGTTACCACATTCACACTTTCGAAATGAAACAGAATCCACGTGGCCTTTAAATGCCCACAGCAAAATATATAGTCCTCTCTGCATCCAGTTCTTTAGCGATGGGTTCGAAACGCGACCATTCATATAAAGGTAGCTTCCTGGTTGTCAGGATGGCATTTTCACAGGACAGCGGGTTCTCTCGGGGTGCCACGTTTCCGGCGCCAGGTTCCGGACATCTCCGTGTTCCGCGTTCGCACCCGGTCCGATCTCGCCTACGACCAGGCGGATCGGACGGGACGCCGCGTCCTCCTGCGCCGTCCGGCGCATTTATAGAACTCCTTTGTGCTTCCAGGGGGCCCACGTGACAACAGCCCGGGGCAGGTAGACACGGAGAAAAGAAGGCAGACCCCCTCCCCCACCTGACGACAATAACTTTGCGATCGCTCCCGTTCATTAGAGCCTCTGCCCGCCGCGCGAAGGGGTTTGCGGAGGCTGGCAAAGTCACATTGCTTTGCCTTTATTAAGATTCTGCCAGGCCGTGCCCCGGCTGTCACAGTGATTCACACAGTGAGGGAGGGACACTTTTCATTCAGACAGGCCTTCGTGATAAAGATACAGCCTCAGCGTGCTTTATCAAATAAAAGGCGCTCAGGTGCGTCTCCCCCCCCCCTTCTCATCTTCACCCTGCATTATCAGATGCATTCCCCACTCGCTCCCCCCCTGCCCCCCGCCACTCCCCCCACCTCCCCAGCGCCCGCCCCCGACTGTCCTCCTTTTCATATCGCAGTTATTATATTTCTTTTTTAAGCCCCTCCGTACCCTGGCATCATGAAGGACCCCATGGCCTCCCACGTAGCTGTACTGGAGAGCGGGGTCCGTATCTCAGCAACGCACCTAGCAACCGCTCCTCGTAACCATGTATTATAACCTGTTGCCAAGGGAGACACAGAGATGGAGCATTGATTTTCTGAAGTAAGATGTAAAAAAAAAAAGAATTAAATATGCCTGGAACCAGCATATGTGCTGGTATATAAATTATATATTTATTTATTCATTTTCCTAGTCATTCATTCACATTCTCTGAGGTTGGCTTTTTGGTAGCCATTTTTGATGGAGATTTTTTTTTTCCCTTTTATCTGATGCTGACTAAAACGGAGCCTCCATTTTTGTACCAAGGCCTTTTTTCTCTTTTTTTGCTGAGTCAAAGGGCTGACGTGTTCTCGTGGGTCTCTTGCACAATGATGAATGTGACCTTAATAATGCATTTTTAAAGCTTCATCGCTAACCCCAGTAACCTTGGAAAAACAAAGACAAACCTAAAAGTAACCCATATCGACTACTTTATTCATTATTATTGCAATTATAGCAATAACAGGAATAGTCTTCTGTCTTTTGGGTCAAAATCATAAAGGAGGTGCTTTTATGGTTTGAAGGTTCAACCCGATATTTTTAGGTGGATAAACTGAAGGAGCTATGACAACAAGCCCAGAGTTTGGTGAAGGAGTATACAAATCAGTTAGCAAATGGTGTGTAGATAATCTGTTGAGTGCCTCACTTTGTACCAATGGCTGCTAGACCAAAACAGGTTACTGTTTAAAAATACACACTGCTGTCTAGTTCAGTGGTATTGGTTTGGAATGTTTGTCCTTATCCTGTGAAAACGCACATGCACACACATATGAACACTGTATACAAACATACATACATTAGCAAAAGCAATTTATCTCACATTCTTACACACACATATCAGCTTTAAAATACAGTACACACAAGCTGACTTATTGTAGACTACGTGTTCTCTGCGAAAAGCCTGTTTTCCCCCGATCTCAAACAATAGCCTGCCACAGCCAGACAACCCCCCCACCCCCGCCAACCACCCCCCCACCCCCCCACATAATGTTCCTGTGATGGCCCAGCAAACCACTGCCTCATAAACGTGCTCGTGCAACGCTCCCCGTTTTTTGTCACCCACACCTCATTCACAGCCGCAAATCTGCTCATTATGCTCAGAGTCTGAGCCACGCTGTTGACGCGGGTGCTTTTTTGGAGGGGGTGGGGGCTGGGAACAATGAAACAGCGCTGATACGATGACATACTTTTTTTTTGGGTTCTTTCCTTTCCTCAGGCTCAGATTTGATTAGCTCAGGTTGGGAGTCTTTTGCTCCTGATCCTAGAAAAGCAGCGTCTTCCAGTGTTTCATCTGCTTGTCTCCGCAGAATTCTTTGATTGCTGATTGGCATCGAAACTTACCTGGAAAATAGGCCAATATGCAACCCTTTGAGACCAGTGCCAGACAGTATATAATATTTAAAGTGATGTTTTCCACCTCACTTCACAGCAGCCTGGACATTAATCAGCACAATAATAATCATAAGTTATAAGTACAAGCCAGCCAATTCATCCCCCCAAACACACACACACGACTCGCAACAGCCAATATGAAGGGAATGTGAATTATAAAACAGATAAACAGATACAGATAATGAGCTTTGACATGAGCCACACTGCTCTATTATTCTTTGAGGCTTTAAGGCTAATACAGTTGCTCACAGTTTGTTTGCTAAATATCTTTGTTGTTATGGGTCTGATTAGCGTCTACTACAAAATTGGTCATGAGCTCTAGCAAGTGCCAAGACATTTTGTCCAAAAAAATCTACCAAGAAATGGTCGAATGAGCACAAATTTACTGTTTCACAACGGCAATCTCAGTCTCCAAACAGTTTTGGCAGTCCCTAAGTGCAGACCAGTGGATCCTGAAAAAAATCAAAAATCCCCCCTAACATGCATCCAATGAAACACAGCAGAAGACGTTTCTGTAATGTTATCGTTGCAAAGAGAGGGTGCACAGAGTGTTGAAAACAGTGGGGTAAATAATTTTGAGACACCATCTTAGAAAAAACATTACTTGTTGAACAAAATCTTTTTCTCTGAGCTACTGTATTAGTATTGAAACAACTCCGTTTTTCAGCATACAACATAACTTATTACCTGTATTATTTATGTTATACTTATTTGCTCATCTGTATCAAGGGTGTGAATAATTTTAGACAGTGCTGTACTAACAGTTTTGAACTTAAAAGAAATTACCATGTTTGTTTTTATTCTTGGCAGAGCGCCTGGTATTACATCTTAACGTATACACTTGCAGGACTTCCACAGAGAGTTTCTTTTTTTTAATCAATAAAGATGGATTGTGTGCGGATACTTATTTAAATTGGGTGAGAAGTACAGCGCAGTGCAGAAACGTTCAGAGCGGGAAGTGACAGCCTGGTTAGTGTGTACGGAATCGACTGAAACCTGACGGAGAAGATGCCGGAAAACAGGCCGAAACCAACAGCTCGTCTCCTTTGCAGCGTGAACTCCGCCCTCGAGATATTCGCTGCACCGCGGGCTCACTCTGCTTATTGCTCACGGTCGGTAGTTTTATTCGTCCCGATTTTATGCCATTTTGCTCCCTCCTCTTGTTTTTATCGTTGCATTATCTCTTACACCTCCATGATAGACGGGTGCGTTTTTCTGGGCTGCTAAGTTACAGCTGCTCGGGTGGTGAGACTCTCGCGGAAATTGCATGTTTTGAATAATTCGCCATCAGCAGTGTGTGCAATGCAATCAACTTAAAAGAGAGATTTGAGAACCTGAAGAGCCTGGAGAGTCATTTTTATGGGAATACAGCATTTTTATACAGTACGATTACACGGAATCAGAAACAGCGACCATGTAGCCAGGAGTTCATTTTGGGGACGGGAGGGTGAGGGTTTGAGACAAACTCTCGGCCGAGAGGGGGATATTACTCTGTACATGTGTCTGTCAATATGTAGAGAAATGTAGTGTAGGCTACATCCTTTATTGTGCGCAACAGATAATGACAAATTTTTCCTTTTACATTTAATCCTCACTTTTCTTCCAAATATGCCTATCTTCCAAATTTTTCACATTGATTGAAGTTTTTGGGTAGAGGGGGGCATGCTGGGAGTTTTCAGGGGTGGGTTACATTTGTCACTGGAAGGGACACAGGATTGACTTGTTCTGAGAATTAAACTGGTCAATCAGTAAAATGGCTCACTACCATAGGAAAGAAATGATTGATAAAGGTATTGGTGTTGTTACAGCATATATATATAGTTAGTACACATCACGTCGTTTTTACAGGGGATCAAGCAAGATATCCAGCTAAGTCTGAAAGTGGAAATTGACCAATGCAAGTCATAGGTATGTTTTGAAACACAATATATACCTATGTTCACATGTGAAGTCGGTCACTTCTTATAGAGACCAAACCCTCAACGTACATTTTATGTTTTGATGCTATCAGACGTCACATAGCTTCAAGATGAGACATCTGATAACACTGAGATAACAATATTAGAGTTTTCCCATAGAGAACATTATGGTGACGCATTGAATTGTATTTTGTATAAGAGTGCCCTCTGGCGGCCGTGTGAGACATGGACAGTTTTGAGGAAATGAAAGTAGACTGGCTGGATGTCCTTTTTAAACCCCAAGTGTTCGTTTTTATTTTAATTACAAGCCAAGGGAGAGAAATCTGAGCATTCTTTTAGCTGGCAACAGGGGATATCCCAATCTTGTACTTGTGAGTGAAGCTGCAATATTAAAACAAAGACAAAACTACAGTTGAATTATTCCTTAGAAACTGATTAGTTTCCCTCAATGGATTTGGCACATGTAGTCAAACAAAGATTAATTTCCTCACATTTAACACAATTTTTGATCGTTTTACACAATTAAAATGACATTAAATGTATTTGTTTTAAGAGAAATTACAAAACTAAATGAAAAGCTTTTGAACACTTCAGACAAAAAGAAAAAGTTCCAAATTAATTTCAATCAATTTTTTTTTGATCACATCAACCTGGCAAGTGCTCAACTGTCATCATACTGATATCAACAGGGGTGGTAAAGATCACAACACAGAACATGCTAATTGCTTAATTGTTCATTATATCAAACAGCATCTCATTTCATAGAAAACTTATCGGCTAAGAAACATTTTGTGAAAGTTTTAGAGATCAAACAATCAATGGAGCAGGTTCATGTGAGATTTGTTGGTGTTTGAGGTCATTCAGCCCGGTTTGCTGGTCTACTGTAGGCTGTATTGTTACTGTGGAGTAAGGAAGTTTTTTCCTGAACTTGTCTTGTCATTTCCTTATTATAACTGCATTTTCCACCATTCAGTCTTCTGAAAAATAGCTTCAGGGGAAGAATGCAGCTCTTTCCGGAAAAATGTACCAGAAAATGGTGTTGTGGATGTGGTCCTTCACAACAATGCCATCCGTCTGCAAAGGCATTTGAGGGGAAAAGAACATCCAGGACAACAAAATATTCAACGATATCGAACCCTGCAGTCAATCTATTATCGATGTGTCCAAAAACGAACCACCATTTTTTCATTCTACTAATGAAGAAAATCTGCTTTAAAGCACACATGCTGTTTTCCCCCTAGATGCATGATCAGATATGCATGAACGTGTATCCTTGTTTTCTTGTGTGGTTTTCCTCTGAAGAAAATGTGCTGAGATGTATGTTATTGTGTAGTCTATATCTTTGATACCCATAGTACCCTAAATTGGTAAGGTCCATGCTTTTAAACATTTCTCGTAATATACAAAAACGTGATGAATAAACCTGTTCAGCAAATTACATAAAAATGTTATTGAACATTCCACACTATGAATTCTGATGATTTCGTTTTTGTACTCTCAGGTATTGATACAGCTGAATATTTGATCAGGTAAATTCATTGCAGTGTGTATAGTTTTGATGGAGGTATTGAATTTTTACTAATATGTCAGCTAAAATAACAGCATTTGATTCTGCAGCGTACAATTCGTTTTTGAAAAATCAATGTCTATTTAGGCGGCTGTGATATTTGGCAACAAAAAGCTGTACCGCGTGAGCAGGTATTCAACGTTATGCTTCTGAGGATTAAAAAAAACAAATGTGGAATAGCAAGCAGTATCACGTTAAACAAGGCTTATATTCCTCGCTTTATATGACTCTTGAAATAGATGAAATATAGTATAAGAGTATAAATATAGTATAAAAGTTCCAACAATAACATTGATATAACATCTTTAAATAACACTGAATCAAACTTTAAAATATAAATGTGGCCTTGTTTTCTTCTTGGACTCTCATTGGTCTCTCTACATCGTTGCTTGTGTATGGGTGGAAGTGTCTTCCACAAGAGGGCATCCTAGACCGTGGTTGTCTGCACGGCATCGAAAAGCAGCGCGGTTGGTAACTTTACTCAATAAAGCTTAAGCCAATTAAGCCAAGCTTGTTTAAAAGAAAGGTCAGTGCCAATGTATGAATGTTATAGTTTTACACCTATAAACAGCTAACATCCACAGATGAGATAATTATGTAGCATCTTGACGAGGTATTCTGTTTCGCAATCCTTCTGATACAAGATGTTAATAATAGCCTATTAATTTGAATACCGACGATCTTTCCTGTATTATCTGAAAAAACAGCAGTACCAATTTGCGGCGACATGAGCGTGTAGGTCTACCTATGGAGCTCCCTGGTGAGCACGGTCAGCTATTGGAGACAGAAGTGAGCGGTGTTTTTAATCCCATTTGAATGGAACATCACTGGTATTTTTGAAATAAACATTTTTACTTGTTGATGGGTTTGATGGAACAAAATTGTAAGCGATTGCTATATTCATTCTGTGACGCGTTCTTAATACTAGGCTAGAGGCTACACATCTCTCATACTGAATGCTTTGTTCAGTCATTTCAGGCTGCACAGCTGACTCTGGCCAAATCGACAACATTAAGCACCAAGTTACTCATGACTATTGACTTCTGTGTTCACGGCCTTCCCTGCATAGATTCACTGTGTTTTAACCAAAGTCTAACCTAATTGCTTTAACCTAAATCTCTTAATACTCTGTCACCACTTTAATGATTCTGTCTTAATACTCTGTCTGCCCAGTGTCTTCCAGTAGATGGCTACCCCTCTGAGTTGGGGTCAGCCCAGGGTTTCTTCCCATTTCTTTGAATTTATCCTTAACGGCCGCTTGCTATTGGGAGCCTGGGCCTAGAATGTCTATGAAGTCCTATGAGACATTGGTCGTTTGTGAAAAGCACTATATACAAATGAAACTTAATTGGATGGAACTTAGTTCTGATAACTGTCAATAATTCAACATCAGCTTGCCTAACTTTGCTGGTGTTTCTTGAGGGAAAATCATCACCAAACAACATTGTGTTATTCGGTCCATTCAACCATTGACACTCTAGGAGAAGTTAGGAGCATTACAGATCACACGCAGTAATTGAAAATGCACTTTTGCTGATCATATTTTTAAGAGGAGAGATATAGACCTTTGTTATCTGTGTCAGGATGAAACGAAGACACTGCAGAAGCTCCACCCTTGGGTTTCTCGCTTCTATTTGCAGAGGCGATTGTTTAGCTGAAAATAGGCGGGGCAGAAAACTTCCCTCTAAACTGATTATTGGCCTCGCCCACAAGTGTGCCAACAATAACAAATAATCCATTGGCAGGTAAACACATAGCTTTCTCTTCACATCATGCTAGGGAGATCGAACAATAAATTCAACTTTCAAAATCAGTTTTAATCACTTATGGAAAAATGCATCACTCTGTTAACTACTGCATTAGCTTTTAGCACAACTCACAATAAAGGCTGTCTAACAAACCTTCTCTGCAATTACAGACCCTGCACATTGTAGCTCTTATAAATATTCCCCCAGTGTGGGCGCTTCGAACGAAGAGTACACATATCCGCAATTTTAAACGACAATTTTGTGGTGAAAATAAAAATAATTTTATTTCTCACTTAAATAGGCTAATTGAGGAGATCTGACTATATATGAGAGTATTTATTATTCGGTGAATTAATCTCTTTATTGTTAATCAAGAAAAATGAATTCAAACAGGCTGAGACCAATGATCAGTTTGAAGAAAAGTTTTCCACCCCATCTATTTTCAGCTCTGTCAGTTTTGTGGCTGCCCAGGGCAGAAAGGTCAGGGATGCTGCCATTTTACCTGGGACATTTCAGAACACAGGATAGAAACAAACAAAATGGCTCATTGTCCCATTAGGATTCAGCTCAGGTACCGTCTATTAGTTAGCTGGGAACAATGAAAACCTCTGAAGTGTGTTAAGTTGGTAAATATTTTGGAGCGGAAGGAGGCTCTATTAAAGGATGGCATGGAAATGATGGATAAGTGGAACATGTGCTGAAGAAGCAGCCTCATGAAGCAGCTAATTGATCAATTAGGGTAAACACAGGCTGCACTGAGTGGAGGAGGAGGATGAGGAAAGATAGTTTTTTACTGTGTATTCAACTGTGTGAATCGCAGATTCTAAATCAGAACAACAGCGCTTCAGAGCTGGAGCACCTTGCTCTGCGTAGACCGCGGTCCTCAAGAGCATGGTGAGCAGCCAGGTGTGTCTGGTGTGTGTGTGTGTGTGCGTGTGTGTATACTTGCATGTGTGTGTGAGTGTGTGCGCGTGTGTGTGTGTGTGTGCATTTGTGTGATAGCGTGCCGACGATGTAAGTGTCACCTCAAGCAGAGAGCGAGGGCACGAGGCCGCGGGGGAACGGGGACGGGCTGAACAAAGCAGGCTCCTGAGCTGTCAGTCAGAGGGGCAGGTCTCCGCCCCCTCCTCTCTGGGCTCCCTTCATCGGAATAAATCATGCTAATTGCCCTCCTTACCGTGCGCGGGAGCGCTGGCCCGCGTCCCGCCCCGCTCCGCCGGCCTCGCCAGGGGACGCCACACAATGCCGCCCGACGCTGAGTCACTCCGACTGACGACCGCCGCAGACAAGCGTCCGTACAGGAGGTAGGTGAGGACCCGAAACGGCGGTATCTGCTGAGATCGTGTGCTTCACGTGTGCGCCTGTAGCGTGTACAGAATGGACACGGTCCGACTGCCACAGCTGTACAACACCATTTCAGTGTTGAATAAAGCCATGACATATCAGTCTTTTAGCCTCCCCTTAAGTAAAAACATTGAGCCTCATACGCAAAACTTTTTTAAAAAAATTATTCTTACTTTTGTTCTTAAAAATGTTCCTATGAAAAACCAATATGGGATTCATGACACGTGCAGACCATTGTTTTTGTGCATATCTCAGGTGTGTGAGATGATGAATGCTGACTGTTTGTAAATTTTATGCCCAATCCTGTTCATGCGATTAGCATAATGGAACAGCCATGAACAAATACAGATAAGAAAAAAATGATGAATGTCGAAACGTTCTTGGAAACGTTCTTACACGCGGCGACCAAACATGATCGTACGCATGTTTTGTGAATGAGGCCTGTTGAGTGTTGACCTTCTCTGAGTTTAGATCTTCACATCTCTCTTTTTAACTCAAAGGGCTGAAAAAAGAACACAACCCATTACCATTTGACATGTTCTGACAACAAGCCTAAGGAGACTCTTTTTTTTTGTCCAAGCATGATTTTCATTGTATCTGCAACCCAGTGTGACATAGACCCATTTGACACAGAAAAATGTGTCAGTTTCGCAATATGCTTGGCTTTTTAGTTTTTGTGAAGTGTACACATATTCTTTCATGCCTTACACTTGTCACGGAAATGCCTGGATTTCATGGCTCTAAGTCACTGACCAGCATTCAAGTAGCATTCTGCTGCACCTAATCACCAACTAAGACCTGGTGTAAAACTAGATGGAAGTCATAGTAGCTGTTAGAGGCTAATTTAAACCATTCTAGTTTCCATAGTTCTCTGCTCATTTAGCTTGCTAGCTAGATGTTGCGTAGGGAATCTAAGCTCTTCGGCGTCACGTAATACATTAAACCAAGCGTGTATTCTTATAAAAACCAAACATTTTGTGAAACTGACGCACTTTTCTGTTTTGACCAAATGGGCCAATATAATACCTGGGCCCAATACCAGGTAAGAAAAATTTGTTATGATTTTTTTTTGCCAGTCCTCCTCTCTCTTCTCTTACACAGCACGTTTAAACATTTCATCGCCATCACACTGTTTCGCTAATGGTGTTATGCAGCAAAAACATTTTTGTGTTTATTTAACTCAAAACAGATTTGAAGTCCGAAGGGATAGTAATGCATTCCAGTAGCGTAAAGTGTGCTCTCTCAGAGTTGATTTAATGCTGAAAATGTGTTGTATTACAAGGGCTCCAGAGAGTCACACAGAGAGTCGGTCTTTGGTCACACACGTTGAATCTCGCAATTAAATTTTATTCATAGGAGCATGAGCAATGTTCCACCGGGAGACGGGGGGTGGGGGAGCAGGTGGGGGAGGGCGGAGGGGGGGCGGGTATCCTTGCTAAATTGTGTGTTAACGCATTCCCGAAAGCTCACCGCGAATAAACGTTAGCGAAACCGGCGCCGCGGGATCGGCGGAGCGGCGCGCCAGCGGCAGCCAGTCAGCCGGCCCAATCGCGGCGCGCAGGCGGGCCGCCGCCGCCACCGCCGACGCCGCTCGCTCCGCTATCTGTCGCCGCCACGGCGCAATTACAATATTTGGCTAATTCCGCGCGGCTCGTCCATCACTTTAGAGGAGCGCATTTGTATGCGGGGGGAACAGGTCGGCCACCGGCGATAACGCGCGAATAAAATCAGCGGGGCGCCAGGAGACGGCCCCCCCGAACGGAGCCGGAGCCGAAACTCCATTGCTCAGCCGCGACGGGCGGGAGGGGGGGGGGGGGGGGGGAGGCTCTTTGTTGGAAGTCATATGCCGTGGCTGACAGATATTGAACATCTGCACAAGAGGACAACCGCGCGCATCATCGTATTTATTAAATAGGTCATTACCGCTGAATGATACATGGACGGGTGTCAAAGTTTGCGCGGCGTGGGCGCGCGAAGCGCTCCTTCATTTTTATAAATAAACTGTTGACTCATTCCTCCCACCATATCTGCGCTGACTCTTAATTAATGCGTCAAAGCGCCAGTTAATGCGTCGGAATTTTTTTTTTTTTTTTTTTTGGCGTCTCTCTAAACTGTTATTTATGACGCTTATTAGAACACCTAACCCGGCCATCAATTCATGTCAAACCGCACGCCGGGCCATTTGGGTGCTGTGACGTGGGACCAAACGTACTGGAACGTCCGTTAATTCTCGGGCGATTTATATTCGGGCGTTCGAATAGACGACGGGGGCCCTTCAGGGGGGTCTCCGTTATCGGCCGCACGAACTAGAGCAAGGTCGGGAGGGAAAATAAAACTCAGAACGTACGCGTCTCCAGCGATAACTATCTGGAAGAGGGCCGACGCAGAGGGTGACGCTTTCTGAAAAGCGGTGTTTTTTTTCTCTAGCTTTTTTAGCTTCACTTTAGCCTTATTTAGTTTTTTTTTTTTTACCCAGACAAAAGTGGGAGACATCTTGGCCTCATTCTTTCTCCTCCCACTCCTGACAGATTGTTTCTCTTCCACGTCGTCTCGGAGCCAGGGACGCGACGCGGCGCGCACGCACGCATCCCTTCCACCGCCGCTCCCGCGGACCCAGACGCTCTTATTCGATTGTCGTTTTATTTTTTGTATTTTTTTTTTTTCTTGCCGTTTGTCTGATTTTCTTCTTTTCTTTTGAAGCTCGGGGACGGAGGCACAATGCCTGAATGGCAGATTTAACCGTTCGTAGTTCGGTGGGGGTGGTTTCTGTCAGACGCCTCATCTGTTTTCCTCTGGCGCACTATTGTTAGCGGAGAGCACCCAATCTCGCATGCAGCTGGGGAGATCACGTCGTGTCGGAAGACAATTGTGATTTTTCTCTCTCTCTGTCTCTCACTGTCTCTCTCTCTCTCTCTCACTCTTGTCTCTTATCTTTCTCTCTGTCTCTCACTCTCTCTCACTCTCGTTCTCTCTTTCTGTCCGTATGTGACTCTCACTCTCTCTCCCTCTCCCTGAGAATGCACACATATACGCACATCACAAACACATCATTCTGGTGAACACTGGTGGAAGCAGATGGTCAAAGTGTCGACCAGCTGCCTTCCCCCAAGTTTCAGCACTGTGCATCTAATCAAGGTTTGATGTCCCAGGCATGTACCTAATTGTAGCGTCACTGAATCACTGAACCTACAGAATTGCCTTGGTGGTGGGTTTTGAAATTGGAAATGCAGCTATTCATAGGCAGATTTAAAATATAAAGGCATCTGAAAAGCAACATGGGCTGAGGAGAGGCAGGAGACAACAAGACAGCAGAAACCTGTGCTTAAATTGTACTGCTATTTCTGTCCCCATTTATGTGGAGAATGTGATATACCGAGTAGAGGATTATATTTATTCACTCACTCCCCATGCAAATTAGCTGTGAGCTATTACCTGAATTCTCATGTGTGATCATCATACTGTACAAACAAAATGTTGTTAAATCGTTTGATGCCATCAGTGAAGCTTTGTATACTGGGACCTGAATTCTGCAGACACGGCCTTTCTGTGTCCTATGATCAAGTCCCATTGTTGGTCTCTTACTTTTTTAGGGAGTTTTATCTCTCTCTTTCTCCGTCTCTCTCTCCCTCTCTCTCTCTCCCTCTCTCTCACACACTCTCTCTCTCTCCTCTCTCTCTCACACAATCTCTCCCTCTCTCTTGCTCTCTCCCTCCCTCTCTCCCCTTCTCTCTCTCTCCCCCTCACTGTCTCTCTCTCTCTCACACACACACTCTCTCCCTCTCTCTCTCCCTCCCTCCCTCTCTCTCTCCCCTTCTCCCTCTCTCTCTCCGTCTCTCTCTCTCTCTCTCTCTCTCCCTCTCTCTCCCGGAGGGCTGGAGCGGACGCAGGGTCAGTGACGGAGCGATGAGCGGGCGCCGGACTGGGAGCTGCAGAGCGCATTAACGCCGCTCCGCTGTGTAACGGCCCCAGAGCGCGGAGAGATAATGCCTCTCTCTCTCCCGGCCTCCCTCCTCCTCGCTCATCCTGACAGGCCGGCTCTCTCCCTCGCCGCCGCGGCCCCAGCCCCCGTCATGGGCCGAGCCCGTCTCGCCCCCTCGGCTAGCGCGCGGCTCGCTGAAAATTAAAGTGCTTCCTCTCCTCTCTTCCCTCTCTATCCCTCTCTCCTGTTTCCTTTCAAAAGCGTGTATGAGCGTGTGCATGCGTATGTATGTGTGTCTGTGTGTGGTTGGTGTTTAGCAAAACAGAGCTGTTTTACCACTTGTTGAGGCTGGTGGTAGCAGCCTAGCGTTAGCCTAGCCCCCAGCTCGATGGTCGCCCTCAGTGCGGTGACGGTGTTTTATAGCACGTGCTGGTGCGGCCCTTTTTTGCCGCCTGATTAACGTGGAATGTAAAAAGGAGCTGGTGAAAGAGAGGCTGACGTGGCCGACCCTGCCTGCTCAAGTCACAGTGTGACTAGCAGCTAGAGTGGCCACTTTAGACTTAGGACGAGCACGCTGAAAGCAAATGGGCCCGCCAGCACCACTTCACTGAAAGTTTTCCTTTTTTTTGTATGTCTGTGCCTGATGCCATGGCAACAGACGTCTGTAGCAATTATTCATTTCTCTGTAGTCATTATTCACTGTGTAAAAGACCATTTTACGGGGAGTCCTACATACCTGTGGATTATGCTGTACCCATTATGTCCAGTTTCATAAGATATTCTTAACTGTGAGAACAAGAAGCAAGCTGAAGACACACACTGGGCCTGGATGCCATTTTGTTTCATAAATCCCCCACTGGTTAATCTCTCATCTCTCTCGCTTTCACACTGGCTTTCCATCATCATGAGAGCCACATCCTTTTTCATCAGGACTATCTCTTTTTTCAAAGACACTGTGAACTCAATTACTTAGAGTGAGGGATTGATTTAACGGTCATGAAATTAGAAAAGAAATCTATATTCAGCTTTAAGCACCAACTCCCCCTCCCCCATCAGCTGGCTGTCCTAGAGAGAAATGTGGCTTGCCTTTTCCAGAAAAGAAGACAGGCTTAAAATTGAAACAATTGTCCAACTTTGGTTACTCTGACATGAAAGATGTAGGAGCAGCTTGCAGCAAGTGATAAGAGTAGCTCTTCTTTCAGGCCACCAGCACCCCTGACCAAACAACACAGGCTTTCATTTTCCTCTCCTTTGCTCCCCGCTCTCTCTCTCTCTTTCACTCTCGTTCTGTCTTGCTCACTCTTTCTCTCGCACTGATTGTCTTTCTCTCTTTCTCTCTTCTTTCTCAATCTCTCATTTCTTCACCGGCTTCGCCGTCCAATCAATTCAGCGCGCAGACTTCTATTATTCAAAGGAGAATATACAGCAATTAGCCAAGCCTGGCCAAGCGCGGCAGAGCATAGATCAATAGCCCTCATTCCCCGCGCTGAGAGGGCACCGGGCAGAAAGATAGATCTTTAATGAAGCTGAAAAATAAAGGCAGATGTACCGCGGGTGCGTGGGTCACGCTTATTTGGGCGCTTATATTTCACCGAAAGGAGGCGTTCCGAATGCGAATGAAAACGAAAAAAAAAAATCTACACGAGCGCGGAAAAAAGTTTTAAATCGGAGGTCAGTTGGCTTGAGCAATGCGAAAGACTTCATAACACGCTGCGTTAATAGTGATCTTTAAACTATGCGCAGCTGTGACTGTTAGCATCCAGCGGATTTTACAAGCATCCTCGTTCCAGATCGTGAGTTTTCGAGTAGTCCTGAATTGCTTTGTAAGGTACTTTGAACCATCTGTAGACCGATAGGTCCATAATTAGAAAAGCCTGTATAGTTTTGATGTTAGGAAGAACATGTGTAAGCATGTGTATTCACTGGCTGATTTTCTTCATGAGGGGTAAAATAACATTGACTGTTAATCAGATTATACGTATACAGTTACTTTATACCTGACTGTATAATACATCCAAGCTTGCCATATGTGTCATGCATGCATTAATCCAAATATAGCCAAATGTTTTTTAAAAAATCCAAAGGCCTAATGCACATAAACCTGTAAGTAGCAGTACAAGCAAACTTCCTTTTCCAACTTTGCCTTTGTAGAGGTGATCCTTTATTATCTATTTATCTATTATCTAGGCACATGTATTACTGGGTGTTACTGCTGTATTGGAAGCGTACATTTTTTTCAATTTGTTGTGCGCTATACCCTAATGTGTTTTGTAACCTCCAGGTTCTGCTAAAGCAATGCAGCCCATAAGAGAAACACTCAGGATTTATACGTTAATAAATAAAGTAAGAGTCGCTATAAACAAGGCTTTGCTTCCATTTGACAACGGGCACACTACTTTAAAGTCTTCCAGCCACGTTTAGACCCTTCTACCTTTTATCACCGTCTTTCCGGGACGTAAATTCAGCTCCGTAAATGGCAAAGTGTTTAAATGAAGTATTGTTCCTGTCCGGTGGGTATTAGTTGGCAAAAGCGCCGGCGTAATCTGCAGGCGCGGCTAACTCGCCGCCAGCCAGGCGGTGTTTTATGCCGGCGAGGCTCTCAGCCTTCGGGGTTCAGCGTTTTTTCGGTTCTCCTGCTGCTCGGTCGTCTGCATGCGTGTCTCTGAGGGGCTCCTCGTAATGCTTTATGGCGGCTGAGCTCGCGCGTACCGCCAGGGTTCTGCTGACTGCAGCGCCCTGCGCAGGAGCCACGCTGCCTCTGCCCTCGAGGCGTCGCGCGTAGGGCTCACGGGATTCGGAGCTGGCACGGTGGGCCTTGTTCACACGTGCACGTGCGCACGCACGCTCCCTGCAATGCAGGGTACCATGCGTCGATCATGCCCCGATCGTGATCATTTTCAACCAATCCACTATATTATCCTTTTAATTTCACACTTTTGCTGAAACTGAAATATAGGCTTGACCAGAGAGGCATAGTTGTGTGTCCGGCAGCTTTGAGTTTAGTAGCGGCTTCTGCAAGCATAAGTACAGTTTGAGCAGGGCAAGCTGGACTACCAACATCCGTTATTTCCATTGAACAATCACCATTCTGCTCCAGTAACATTCCAGTAACTGTTTCTTTAATGAAGAAGCTAAACAGTCATAGAGGACCCAAGACAGACCAATAGAGGACCAGTGGCAGCAATACCACACGCATGCTAGACTGCGGCAAATATATCGTTGTTTATCTAACCCAAAACAGACACGGCTGCCAGGAAATCAACAGAAGACAGTAAAAGGGAGCGAAGTATGCCATGTCATGTTGGAGCTGGTAGAAGTTTTATATGCCCAGGATGGTTTCTGTAACTTAGAAAGCCTTCAAATAAGCTTGAGAGAAAACAACAAGCTTGATGCTCAAATTAATCGTAGGTGCATTGAGAGGTAGCGACACGTTTGCGACACCTGTTTGAAGCTTTCTTTGGCATAGCTCTAACAGCTCCACCATACCAAACTCTAAGTCTGAACAGTGCCCTCACAGTGCTCTGTGATGCTGCTTGTTTAGTATAGTGTGTTCTAGGCTTCACTGCAGTCAGGACGGCTACAGCCATGCCTCCTGACGTGTCAGTGAAGCATTCTCCAGGGTTCTCTTTCCTCTTGGGTACCTGATGGGCTTTGGTTTTACTATTTAACAGCACAGAGATAATATTCCCTAACGCTGTATAAAAGAGCCTGAGAATTGTGACTCAGATAAGAAACCCAGTGACGCAGCATTTGGCTAGGGTCTGGTAGCCGCAGTCATAGCTATTCTTGATTATAGTGATACAAAGTGATACAATGTACATTGATGTCCTTGTTTGTATGTTTCGGATATAGTTTGCAATGGAGTTTTTGTCACTATTAACATCAAATCCCTTGTCTTATTGTGAATTGCATCAACTCAGAGACTGCTTGAGGACAAATTCATTGATATATATTTTTTATAAACCAGTGATGCAACAGCTTCTTATTTGTGTTTCAGTTTCACACAGCAAAACAAGTTAGAGCTGCCCTGCTCCACAATCATGTATACACTTGTCTGCCATTTTATTGTGCCGGATGAGTTTAAATTGGGACGTTTTAGGTCAAGGAATTGGAGTATAATTTGTATGATTTGTTCATAATGTTACATACTGTACGCTAAATTGAGTCCTTGAAACTTGTATATGCATTGGTAAATTGTTCAAAATTGTATGTAATATTGTATGAATTAAATACTTGTAACCTGTCCAGATATGGTCTGGTCTGGTAAATCCTGCTACATTCACTTCCATCTTTTCTGTGTGTTTACCGGCGTTGGTTGTTCCTCCGTGCAGCACCGCACGGCAAGCTGCGCCTTCTTCCCCGGGACTCTAATTCGCTTCTATAAATACTTCCTCTAAATTCCTTCCTTTAATTTTGGCTATTCAATTAAAATGGCCGCCGAGTGAATAGTCACGGTGTAATGGATTATGATAAAAGGAAGCCATTCCAGCAGCGGCGCGAATGTCGGCTCAACGGGAGGGGCATTTCTCAGGAGGGGCACCTGCTGGTGTTGAGTGTACCTGTCCCACATTTTTTTAAATTAATTATTTGCTAGAAGCCTTTTCCAGGTATGACTTAAAAAGCACACACCCCCCCCCCCCCCCCAGCACCCCCAGCCCCCCGCTGTGCCTGCCCGTTTTTCCGGTTTAATTTTCCGCCGCGCGTCCCCAGCCTCCCCGCCCGGGTTTCCCCCTTCGCCGGGGCGGCTTTTGAACGGCGCACGGACCCAGACGGCGCTCCCGCCAGCCGGATATTATTCACGCAAACGCTGCCAAGCGCGGGGTCGGCCAGGTTAAACCTGCAATCAGCATTCTGAGAATAACATAATGCTGAGCTTCTTCAGGTGGATGCACTCTGGGCAAGGCCTCGCAGTCTCACAACTTTCAGCCTCGTTTGCCAGAATATTCCTCTTCCGATCGTGGCGGCTGCATCAGAGCCCCCCACACTGCAGAAACAGGGCACTGTCCACCGCACCCCGGGTTGGTGTATCGCACTGCTGGGTCAGATGCTTTATTTGAAATATATTTGTGATTCATTAACCTATGGGACACCAATAAATGTCTTCAATTTTATGCATTTGATAATTGTTAGCACCTAGCAGATGTACAGGCATCCTCATTCCAGATCGTGAGTTTTCGAATAGTCCTGAAATGCTTTGTAAGCCACTTTGTACCATCTGTAAACCCATAGGTTCAGAGGCCCACAATTAGAAAAGCTTGTTCAGTTTTTATATAAGGAAGGACTTGTGTAAGCATGTCTGTTCACTGGCTGAATTTGTTAATGTGGGGTATGTATTTTACCGAGGTTTTTTAATTACATGGATGTGTCCTGAAATTGGGGAGCGGGTTTGAACGGACAGGGTCTGCAGCAACATTTGGCTTTTTTATGGTTATTGCTTTTCCAAATGTTAAAACCAGTTGGGTCAGTAATTCGCTTTTCACACCAATGAATGATTTGCACAGGGTTTAAACAAGCTCATTGTAATAAACAGTGATCTTCACTGCCAACGCTATCACTGTGCGGTTTTGTCCCTTCTGTTGTGGTACCCAGCTCGGCACAGTTTTTGACGTGTCGCTGGGCAATTTCTACCCTCCAGGAGCAGAAATCCATTCTGTGGACTCGCAGACCAAGATACAGACCGACCCCCGAAATTGCATGAGCTGCATGATTATGGTGTGGAAGCACAATGTGACAATTTCGTTGCTATGGTAAAAGGGAGAGCGGGAGACCGAGAGAGAGCGAGAATTGTACTGTTTTTGTGCTGGTAGCCAAACTGCAGCCGAAATGGTCCCCCATCACTTCCCTGTCCTGATCTGCTGTTAAGGAATAATCAAGGCTGTCTATGAGCTCTCCCCGCTTCTGACAGTCCCCTGCACCACAAGAGCTCTACAATAGGTGCTTATTTGATAAGACACTTTTCTAGATGGTGCAGCCGTGACAGGGCCTCATTAAATGGGCTAAATTAGTAGGTTGGCTCCCCCACTACTCCCTGGTTCTGTCACGGGGGAAGTCTTGGCCTTTGCAGGGTGCTGAAAACTGCAGCGCTATATTCTGTTCTGTTCTGCTGCGGTGCAGAATCAAGCCGGTCACCGCGAATAGAAAACTGCTTTTGATAGGTGAGGCTCTGGTCGAAAAATCCATTTCAAGCTTTACCTCTGAGCACAGCGAAAAAATGCTGATGTTTTAATTATGTAGTCAGCCACAAAATGACAGAGGTGCACAGAGATCAGGAGTCTAATATATATATGTGTGCGTGCGTGTGTCTGTGTGTGTGTGTGTGTGGTGTAATATACCCATTGAGATTTGGGCAAATTCGTGCACTACCAGCAAATGCTGACAAATGGCTGTGTGTTATTGTATACCTCAGCTACAATGAAAAAAGGGCTTGCAGTGTTGAACCCATGTTGGAAAAAGAACATGTTAGGTTGATTTTGTGATTTTGGGGTATCTCATTAGTATTACAATCTCTGTTATTTTCTATTCAGCCGCCTCGGCACAGTTCCTGTTTACTCTCTGTGTTCCACGCAATGATTGCCTTGTATTTAAAGATCTTGTTTTGAGGCTCTGCTCAAGTAAGTGCTTTTCCAAGTCACGGCAATCATAGCAGAGGCCACTTTATCTAAATTCATCAAAGGACTTCGCTTCAATCAGCAAAGAAAAAACCTTTAAGTGAACTGGCACTATTAGAGAATGCATGAATATTCCTTCGTGTTGAACATAAGCCTGCTGTAGAAAGTATTCCATCTTTTAGTAAGCTGATGACATAAAAACTTTTTTCTAGATATACGCTTTTCTCCAAAATTATATATAATGTGGAGTCTTTAATGGTTTTTCTAGTCATCACATTCAGTTTGAGTACAAGAGAGACAAACACTTTGAAAATTGGAGAGTTCCTAGGTGGTGACAGGACCAACACCCCAACGCATCTTCTATGGACAGTTTAGAACATAAACCTTGAAATACATCACATGGTTATAGACCATGGAGGACATGCGGAGACGCTCTGGGAATATTAATCACACTTTATGTGGTAAGATTTAAATGCATTGTGACTGTTTTCTGCATACATTATGAAGAATATCTGCACCTTTGTGATATACCCGGGCTAACCTAAATTTCGCTGTTTTGATTCCCTGGTAGGACTCTGCCAATGCACCTTTGAGCAAGGTGTTTAACCTGAATTGTTTCATTAAAAATATCCAGCTGTATAAATGGGTACGATGTAAAAATGAGAAAGTTGTTTAAGTCGCTCTTGATAAGAACATCTGCTAAATGCCAGTAATGTACTGTAATATAATGTAATAAATACAAAACATGTTCAAAGGCAATGCAGCCAAGTCTGCATTAAGGGTAATTATGATCTTTACCGAGCATATTTTAAGTAACTTGAAATTATCTATAATATGCACTGTCAAATTACCTTTCAATGATGAAGTGGCCTGTTATTAATACTGCATGTGGGTTTTATGTCGTACTTGTAGTTCATGTATCACATGTAGTTCATAAATGTTTAGTTAAACTGTTTATTGACATTATTATTACTTACTTTTGCCACATAGTAACGTAGATAAAATACTCAAATAATAACCATTTTAATGTTTACACAATAATTCAGAGCAATACATATGAAAAACAGAAGTCCATTGTTGACAAAATGATTTTTAAACAATTGTGAGGTTTTAAATTGGAACTTAACTACCAACCCACGATAGGTTTTTCATCCCTAACCCTAACCCTAAAAAAAGAAGCCATACTTAATTATTAGGTTGCAGTGCATTCATCACTGGTTTTATAAAAAAATAGGCCTTAAAACAACACATTTATCATCAGCTTTGTAACATTTAAATCCCATACGCCCTTCAAATAGAAAAGGACAGAAATATCTTTCCATGGCAAGACCTTTTTTTTACCTTCACTCTTATCTATGGTCTGAATATCTACTGTGAGGTTGCTGGCGTTTCCTCATCCTTCAACGGGGACTGGACAATGCATCCAAATTAAAATCTCCCATAAACCCAGGTGCCTGATTGCTCGAGAGCCGGTGAGAGTTGTTAAACCTTGATGGTGAAGGACTGCTGGATTCCCAAGGTTATTTTGTATGCATTATTTTTTTATCTTATCATCTAGGAATTTTCCCCAGCAGGTGTGTAAGCAGAAAAGGGGGAGGGATTCGTAAGGAAATTTGCAGTTTTTTTAGTCTTGCAGGATTAATGCCCATTTATAGATCTCCAATAGAGCAGCCAATTCTCATTACCAGGACAAGACTTCAGCATGTGTCATACAGCAACTCATTCAAATTACCACAAAAGAACCTTGACTGACCACTTGACTGACCTTGACCTTCCAACCACTCTTAAGCCATTCTTGTGTGCTTGGATTTATTTACCTTGGCCATACATGCCATGTTAAGTATTTTCCCTGATTAATGTGAATCATTTTTACAGATCCAGTCTATTAAGTAGAATAAGAGTGAAAAGGGCCTCTTACAAGCATAGTGAGTAATGTAAATACATTTAAATGATAAAGTGGCATTCATAAATATTTATTGAAAAATACAATGTTGCATTGATGAAAATAAAAATTCTAGCTCTATACACACATGCTGTATATGACATGAGATTGACACAAAACCTCTTATGTATCTACTGAGGAGTGACATATTAAGGAACATAATGGATTCTACAAATTAATATTTTGCATTTATTAATGATTAACTATGATATTTATTATGAATTGCATGAATATGTATTACTCATTTTAACAACTGAGAGCTCATTTCCTTATTAATGTTAATTAGGACATTATCTCTGATCTTTTGGCTTAATTGATGGTGCGTTGCTGATCATTATTTTACCCTTGCAGCTCATTAGCTGCTGTATTCTTTGCAGCATTTATTAATGTTGATAAACATATGCTAATGTGTGACACATGCTCAATTCATACTTAAGTAATAATTAATCACGTATATATATATATATATATATATTCTGTATTGGATTACATTGTGATGGACTACATTGACCTGCGTATCTGCAGTCATAATGGACTAATCCCAGGGATGAGTAAACCTCATCGCTGCTCTTCATTTTCACATGCTGGCTGTAGGCCCACTACTTTTGTTTAAAAACTATGTAATATAAGCCGGGAAATTCAGCCTCTGCCAGTCGGAAAAGGGGGCCATGTCATAGACCCCATAGCGCAAGGGTACAATGCTAATGGCACTTCTTTTGCATTATGATAATCGCGCTCAAGCAAAATTGCCACATAATTTTTTTTTTCCTGATTCTAATTATTGAGGTCTCCATTTCTGGCAGGAGCAGGGAGCTTCGCATTTGCAGGCAATTAAACTCTTGCAATTATGGGCTTATTGTGAGGCACGGCTGTAAAGAAGATTTTTTTGGGTATACGGAACGCACGGAATGATTGCTCTCGTGCGTAATTATAAACACAACAGTGGAGGTCTGAAAATGGCACAAGATACTGGGTCGACATGTGTTTTGAAGGAGGTTAGTTGCACTACCACGGTACCAGTGATCCTAAACACTGTTTAACACAAAGCATGTGTGGGCACATCCAGAGAGGCAATGCAAGCCCAGCTTTATGCATTTCAGTGAGTGCGTGAACGTGCATGTATCAAATCTACAATCAAATTACACGCACACACACACCCACAATCACACACTTAGATTTATTTAAACTCTTACACAGAGTTTAAATAGAAACAGTAACACTCAAATACAAATACACGCATGCAAATACGCGTACGCCAAAACACGCACACACACTGTAGGCACACGGCTAACCACAGACGCGCGCACTCGCATAAATTACACACACACAATGGACGCAATTACGCATGCACAAACGCACTCGCACGGGGAAAATGTTAACTTCAGCACTCGGCGTTTGACGAGCATTAGCTCTCCCCCCTCGTAAAACGCGTGTCATTGGGAGCAGTGACGCGGCGCGAGCGGGCACAGCGGGTTGTTCAAAGTGCCCGAGTCCAGCGCAGCCTGACCGTGGCCATCTGGAGGAACACAGACAAGCCTCGCTTTAATGGGGCCATCTCGGGAGACACAAACACATTGATTACATTCTGTGTTCAGTGCCACGATATATATCCACATTCAAAGAAAAATGCCTTCGACTGTGCTTTCAATAATTATGAGCGAACCACTGCTTCTGAGTGGCAAATAGGTTTCTGACGTACCCGATTTCTCTTTGTTACTTTGGTTTGATGTTCCTATAGATGTTCTTTTATTGTTTGTCGAATCATATCTGAAAATTAATTTTCTGTGGAATAATTACTTTGGATGAATTTTGATGAAGCCATACCCCTTTTTAATACATTAACTAGTGAGTTAATTCCCCCTGGGTCTTTTTCTTATTTGCAGTAGGGATCACTTGTACAAAGAAAGTTAGTTTCTTTTAATCTAATTAATAAAAGTTTCAGGAAAAAATCAATTACAACATGCCTGAGGCTGAGCTTCTGTTGACTGGGGAAGAGCAGATGTGCAGGATGTGTTTGTCGTTATTGGTCAAGGCCAATTAGAGTGAAAATACTCATTACGCTTAATCAAATACTGTAGTGCCAAGAGATTGGCATCATACTTTGCAGGATGAAAGAAAGGGGATCCGCTTCAACGTTCAGTTACGTTCAAATGCATTTCATTTTCACTTTTCAGTTCGGGAGCAGAGATTCAATTTTAGCCGTTATCCCCTGAGAACACAGACAGGCAATAGAATTTTCTTTTTTTAGAAAAGACTGGAATAAAACAGCTTTTACAAAGACAGCAGAGGTGATTTCGTCCAATGATAACCAACTGTTGCCCACATCTGCATGCTAGATTTTAATTGTAGAAATACCGTTGATTTATGCCGTACAGCTGTTCACAAGGAACTTTTAATGTCAACACTTGTGATAATCAATCTCTCCAGACAGAGCGTAGCTTTCTGGATAATAGCTTATGAAAGCCGTACACGCGAATGCGCTCAATGTGTCTTATCCGGCTCTCAATTTCTTCCCCTCTCCATCCCTCCCAGCCATCTCTCAGTCTTTCTCTCTCAATCTATCCCTTTGTCTCGCTGTGCCTAAAATGGTTTCTCATCTTTCTTTATGCTGGCTTTTGTTTTCTTTCCTCTCCAGCTTCTTTCTCTGTTTCATGATTCTTCCTTCCCTCTGTTTTCTCTTTGTCTAGTCTCATTTCCCTCTCTCTCTCTTCTCACTTTCTCTCTTCATTTCTCTCTGTCTATCTTTCCGTCTTGCTCCCCCTCTCTCCATTCTCCCACTGCCTCCCTCCACTCTATCATCTGTCCCTTTAGCTTTCCATCTCTCTGTCTCGTCCCCTATCTCTCTCTCTCTCTCTCTTCATATATATATATATATATATATCTGTAAATGAAAGTTTTCTGCAGTCCTGTGTGTGTCACATCTGCATTGCAGTGCTGGAGGGAGGGCAGGCGAGGGAGGCGCGGGGGGTTGTTCTCTGTCCTCTCCTGCGATGGCATGTTAATTACGCTCCTCGTCACCTTCCCTCCCTCCCCTCCCTCCCCTCCGCTCCCCTCCGTCTCCGGTCGCCCCGGGAGTGGGTGCGACGGCACGCAAACGGGGAAAGTGTATTGACATTTGTCTCGCTCTGCATTTTCGGCAGCCTTTTCTGGCCCGCGTGTCCCGCCCCAGCCACCTACGGCTCGGCGAAGAGCTGTCAGAAATAGAGAGAAGGTCGCGGCCGTTTCGTAGTATTTTCCTTTTTAATGTAACGCCCCCGCCCCCGCCGTTTCTCATGACACGGGGTGACTTTTTTTCTCACATTAATTTCTGTCGTGTTTGCATAATTATCCAAGTGGCTTTTCCTTGTGTCATCTCTCCCTGTCTTTCTATTGGTCGCTCTCTCTTTCTCTCTGTCTTTCTTGCTAGCTTTCTTTATATCATTTTCCCTCTCTCTCTGCCCGTTTGTCTCTTCTCTCTCGCTCTCTTCCCCGCTTTCATATGTGCGGTGCGAAATGCGCTTTCCCGCAGAAGCAGGCTGCGAGTTTGTAGAGCAGAACTGTGGAGCCTCAGGAGCTCTCTGCGTGCAATGAAATGACAGCCTCGGGGCCAGCATGGGCTGATGGCCGTGGAGTTATAACGGTGGAAACCGCGCTAGCGGCAGGTTAGCACAGTGAGGGGCAGGGCTGAGCCTGCCTCTGTCAGCAGCCCCACAGCCTCCCTGTCCCCATTTTAATCACTCTGCAGTGTGGAAACGGCTAGCAGCTTCATTTACTTCATCATCACCACACATCGGGCCTGGCGATACAAACTATGGCAAGCGCGGAAGGACAATTTGTCACTTAATGGGTTTTCTCCTTGCTCGGATAACTAGAGAAGAATTCAATTTAAAAAAGAACCACCTAGGAAGTGTGGTCAAACCCAAATCTTTCTCAGGTAAACGAAAAAACGAATAAATTAAACATCAGTAGAACAGAGGTGTCAGAAGCATGGGGTTCATATAGTTCAGTTTAAAGTGGCACAGCAGTCCTCTATGCGCTTTTAAATTCTAGGCTTATCAAGATTTGATTGTCGGGTAAGTGAGGGTGCCAAATAGCTGCTATTTAATGACTTTTATTTTTTTTACATCTTGCACTGGCCTATTTTCTCTCCCTACTATCTCTCTTTCTCTTCGTCCCTCTCTGTTTCCCTCTCCCTTCTTTTCCTCTCGTTTTGTCATGCCGTACCATCAGCGGAGCACCCCTTAGGCAGCTGTGCTTCTCCTTATGACTGATGAGGGTAATTTCTCCCAAATAGCAGAATGATCACTTTGGTTTGTTTCTCATCCCCCTCCCCCCCCTCCCTCTCCCTCCTCTTTTTTAGCGCGGGGAGAAATTACAGACATTTGTTGCCGTGTCTCCCGCGGAGGGTAGAAATCGCTGTGGCAGACGGGGAAAGAGAGAGAGAGAGAGAGTTTGGCTTTCCGATCCCCCCCCCCCAAGTTGAAATAAGCAATAAACACAGCGGTGACAGGGAGGGAGCAGGAAAGCGAGACGAGGAGCTTTAGGAGACGCACAGAGGGAGAGAGAGAGAGGGAGAGGGGGAGACGCAGGGAGACCGTTTGTCTTCCACGGTGTTTATCAACCCATCTGGCCGTGCCTTCGCGCTCGCACATCCATCCTCGCGCTCGCCGTCGTGACTTCGCCCTCTGCCTCGCCCTCGCCAGTCACGGGCTCGCAAACTGTCGCTCTCTTGCGCCTTCTCCATGCCCAAAAAACCCAACCACGGTCACCAAACCCAGCTTTCCGCTCGCTCTTCTACTCTATCGATACGTCGCCTGCTAACTGAGGGCTCCCCAAGGTGGGATCTAATGCATCCTGTCAGTCTGAGCATCAGTGCCTATGAATCACAAACAAAAGGAGAAGATTCGCTGGTTTCTGGAATGTCTGGTTGTCATGAAGATCCTTCGTGTGGGGTAACATGTTCTGCCAGGCTGAAGAAGAACAAAGAAATGCATTTGTGATGTTACGGGTTGCTTCACCAGTTCTTTGTGGTGCCCTCTTTTCATCCACCACAGTGGTTCCCAACCCTGTTCTTGGAGATCAACCGTCCTGTGGGTTTTTACTCTAACCCTAACAAAGCACACCTCAGTCAACAGGTAGAGATCTCGTTTATCTGCTAATTAGTATAATCAGGTGTGCCATATTAGAAATCAAATGGAAACCTACAGGATGGTAGATCTTCAGGAACAGGGTTGGGAACCACTGATCTACCAAATGTATTTTTCTGAAGAAATGTAATACTGACACGCGTTTTTTTATGAAATAGCAGTAGCATGAAATACCTGCGACGGGACGTTGAGTAGAAAATGGGCTGGTCTGATGCTCACCCGTCTCCCCTCGCTAAGCGAGTTTATCATTATGGGATGTTACCCCCAGATTCCTCCTCAGCCCCGTGTTTCGGGATCAGCGGGCTGTCCTCGACAATTTTCCCAGCTGTCAGTCACCGACTGAATCTAATTCACCTGTCGTCCGGGGGGCCAGGCCCAAGAACCCGCAGCTGGGTGAGCGGGGGGTGGGGGGGTGGGTGGGCGAGGGAGACGGCGCCCTCGTCTGGCGGAGGCGAAGTCATTAACCTTCAGACGCTGCCCACTCGCAGCTGGCGATGGAGTCCACGCTTCACTGCGCTCCAGCAGAAAAATTTCAGCGTGACAAAAGAAAGGTTGGGGCGGCTGAGGGGGCTGTGCATTTTCACCGGGCCGCGTCATAATCTCGATGATGAGGGGCATTTAGCGGCACTCTATGTAAATTTCAACGGTTAAAACATCCAAAAGGTTAACAGCTAAGTAGAGAGCAATTTAATGCCCCTGACTTTGAGCAGTTCTTTGAAGGATGTTTTCAATTATAACGGCGCTAATTTAATTCATTGTTTCGCCGCTGAAAATGCACTTTGTAAGCCTCACTGCTTCTCTGTTTGAGAACTCGGGCTTAATCAGTCATGTACTTTGAGCACATGCACTGAAACGTCCTCTAAAGAGATTGACAAAGTTGCCCTGTGATTTGTGCGCCCGCTCTTAAAGCGACGGCTCCCGCTCGAGCCCGGGCCGCGTATCTAATAGAAGGCCTGCGCCTTTAAGAGGGAAACCCCCCCCCCCCACCCCCACCTCCACCACCACCACCGCCACCCACAGCCCCCTCCTCCTACCCAATCTCGCTGGCGGCGCACAAACGCTCCTCTTACAGGCGCTAGCGGAGCTGCAGCTGTCCCTCACGCCGCTTTATGGGGAAATACAGCAGATCTCCCGAGCATCACTGGGCACAGGACGGAGGGAGCCGGGCGCTCCAGCTTCCAGTCGGCGCGTCCCTCGCGGAGCTCGCTCCCAGGAGGGGAAGAGGCAGGCTCCACTCCGGTCTGAAGCTCCCCGAGGACGTGAGAGGCAGGGGCTGTGAACCGGGGGGTCGGGACCGTCCCGAAGGGTCAGGGGCAGCCGGAGATGAAGAGCCCCGTCGGGAATCAAGCCCTAAATGAGTCGGAGGCAAGCTGAGGAGGAGGGACGCAGGAGCCGGTTTTATTCCGAATGTCAAAAGTAAGTTTGGAGCTGCAGGATAAGCCATAGCCATAGTCAAGACTATAGACTGACCTCTTTATTTAAACAACAAAGGGGAAAGAGCTTTTATTGACCGTTTTATTGGACTCTTTAACCTTTAAACATTTGTTTTCTTCTGAGGGACAATAAATTAGCTGTTAAACTCTGTGTTGCTGAAAAAGTGCCGACCGACTGCAACTTTCAGGTCTGTTAAGTATTAATAATTTTCTTAGGCTGAGATTTATTTAATTAGATCTTTTTTTTATCTTTTTTTTTTTTTTACAAACGGACAGTTTTGAAGAGCAGTGTGTGGTTGCACTGACATCCATTTACAGTGGCTGAGCAATGTTTTCTGAGTTTTTTGCCTAGAGTGATTTTTCTCTCAAGGTTCAGGCAGAATACATCAGCAGAGCAGAGAGAAGAATTTTGAGAGAAAGTGTTGCCTACGTTCCGCTTCTCATTGGTCAACTTGGAGAGGACAGAGTGTGAGGAGACTGCAGGCTGTTCCTTTGGAGTCCCGCACCTTAAGTTGATCTTTCAACTGATCAGTTTACAGGGTGCCAGCCGCCGGCGAATAGACGCTCTTTGAGATCACTGTACTGGACTTGAGGAAAGCAGGGGAACCTCTGATGGAGCTCAGCTTGACTCCTGAAATGTTCTTACCCTACCAGGGACAGCCGTACTGCGGTCAGCCTGCAGCCTCATGCAGTGTCTCTAACGCACAGGCGCCCCCACCACCTCCTCTGCCTCTTCCATCACTCCCACCCGCCCCCGTCCCCGCCCCCGTCCCCACCCCTATTCCCGCCCCCGCCCCACTCAAACCAGGACAGGGCGGCTTCCGGAAGGTTTGCCGCACCGAGGAGGCGGGGCCGTGCCCTTTCCCCGGACTGGCGGCCGGGGTCCTGGAGATGCGGGTGAAGGAGGGGAGCAAGATCCGGAACCTGATGGGCTTCGCCATGACCCGCATGCAGGGCGGGGCCGGGGGAGACGGGGGCGGGGCCGGGGCCGGGGCTGGTGGCGGGGGCGGACTCAGGCAGGTGGTCTTCGCCGGATCGGGGCGCGCCGTCACCAAGACCATCACCTGCGCCGAAATCATGAAGCGCAAGGTGGGCGGCCTGCACCAGCTGACCAAGCTGCGCTACAGGAGCGTGCGCGAGGTGTGGGAGAGCCGGGAGGGCGGGGCCTCCGAGATGACCATCCACAGGACCGTCCCGTCCATCAGCATCCTCCTGTCCAAGGACCCGCTGGACCCCGGGGAGCCCGGGTACCAGCCCCCGGAGGCCCTCGGCTCGCTCTGGGAGCCTCCGGCACAGGATGAGGGGGAGGGCGCGGGTGCCCCCCCGACCGCCGACAAGAGACCCCTCAGCCCCGCCCCCTACGGCAGCCAGCCCGGGTGCAAGAGACCCTGCCTGACCGACGGGAGTTTTTCTGCTCCCTTCCCAAAATGACTGAAGTTTCTTTGGGAGGACAAAATGACGAAGGCCAGTTGGTGGTGCTTACTCGATCATATCAGTCAGACATGGAGAGGCGTAAACAAATTTTCTGCATTCTGAAGTGTGTGCGTGTGTGTGTGTGTGTGTGTGTGCGTGCATGCGTGTGCATGCGCGTGTGTGCGTACACTTTTGCCTGATTTCTCATTTATTTCTCATCTGAAGCAATGACAGAATGACACTTTCTACCTAAGACTTGACACCTTCTTATTCTCTCGGTTGCAGAGTTTCTACAGTTTCAGAAGTGTAGCACTCAACTTTGTGGTGGCCTGACAACATATCCATTTATCCATTAACTTTCTCCATGGTCTGCTCCTCTTTTATTATTATGCTGAGTTATATAAAAGCACATTCTTCAAACACAAAACGTAGGTTCTGAGTAGCTTAAATAAATGCAGCTGTATGTGTATAAATCTATTTAATATGACCAAGAGATAAATATTTTTTGTTGTGGTCTTGAATATCCACCTGCCATCCATACATTCAAATAAATTTCAAATTTGCCGATGAATGCACATAAATTATTTCTGTGGTAGTGGCTGTAATAATTCACCGGAGTGTGGATATATTGACATTTTCCCTTTGTCCTTTGATACCACGGGCTCAGTACAGATAGGTTTACTACACAGAATCCCAGCTGACAAAGGAAACGTAACGCCCCGGTCTTTTGATGCAAATGTGAGCAAAGAGACGAAGGCGCCGGTATCTGCTCGGATAAGCTGGTGCATCGGGAACTGGCTTACAGAAGTGCCAACAGCTGTTATAAACATAGATTATCATTAAGATTGTAACGGAACAAGATGCTTCAGGAATACAAAGAAGGCCCAGGACCGTTTTCCTTTATCTTCTCGCCCGAAAGGAGCGCTGCAGACTCAGCTAACCTTTAATCTCTGCAAAGTACCCAGTGCGGCGTGGAGCCACGCAGAAAAGGCCACAATTCACGGGCCGCCTGACAGCGCTCTCGGTGTCAGTGAAATGCACGCGCGGCTACCTTGCACACCTTCGCGAAAGCCCGTACTTGCTGATGCCGCGACTCAGAAACTATAACTGTGCTCTGACCCAGGCTGGCCAGTTCTTCAGTCTGAAGCAAGCCATTTCCGTATGGCTGAGGAGACGCCAAGGGCGACACCGCAATGCACTATTGATCAAGATGAAGGTTAAAGTTAATATGGGTGGGTGCTTAATGCACGACGCCCCCGGAATACATCTGGACCGTGCCGATAAGCTTCAGTGCGAATGAACGTGTTCTGCAAATGACCCGCAGTGTCTTGTGATGTTTCAAGCTTAATGAAAAACGCATTTGTTACCGTTCTTGGCTTGAATTGGTTTGAGTTCTCTGGTGAGTTAGGTCATTGTCATATTTGTTTCATGTGTATTAAAGATCTATTCCAATAATCTGTAGGAAGCATAATGTCCTCTTATTAACAGAATATTTACTCAGTATCTACACTGTCATATCCTCCGCAGACCCGGCAATTCGTTTTTGTCCCCTGTAGGGAACATGAGTCGCTGATCTTAATCTCAAGAACCATCCGTAGATTCTAACTATGCTGAAACCTACACTAAAAGGGACATGTAGGCAAAAATAAAATAAATAATATTTTTGAAAGTATTTTCACTGTAACATGTTTTTCTCATCCAAGGCAGTTGTATTTTAATTTTTTTTAATACTAAAACTTTTTATTGCTGGATCTCAGGGGACTATAGAATTGTAATGACAAAAAAGATATATGGGCAGTACATCCCATATCAGAAGCTGTGTGGTAACAGCAGTTTCCCTTATTCATGCCTTACATCCGTATTTGGGGTTTGTTCCTTCAAGAAGAGGAAGGCTGTGGGGTATACTTTATACTCAAAAGATAGATGTTTTTACAGTTAGCAGTTTGTGCCCAGCAGTTAATTTGTAATGTAATGTCTACATTACACAAATTACCTACAATAGCTAATATATAATGTCAGTAAGCATCAAGTGTGTCATTGAGACATTCATGCAATTGATATATGTCACTAATTTTCTCACTCTGAAAACCAAGCTGCAATATTTAAGTATGTTTTATTGAATAATGACGCATACATTTTAGCTGTTATCTTCAAAATATTTTAAGGAGTTGTCTGAATTATCAATGATCAATTCCACTGCAAACCCAGAAATGAACTCCTGCCTAAAGTGTAAAAAACATCTCATGAATTGGAACGAAAGACAATTTGTAACGGGGAGAGAAACACTGCGGCTGCAATAAGTTTGTTTCTTTTGGTCCTTCGGGAAAGGACGGTTGAGTTCATCATGTGGCTAACAGCTTTCGCACTGTGTGAGCGCTCTGTGGAAATCATCAGCACATGCCGGTCACATAGATATTTCTGGCTAAAAGTTATATCGACCTGCATCTTTTCCCAGGCATTAGGTATTCTGGGCTGAGTGCAAAATGCAGAGTGAATAGGATAATTAACGATTACTCAACAGCCTATCTGAGTGAAAGGACAGATAAAATTCAATGACAACAGCATTAGCCTTGGGCCAACTCGTTATTTGATTGGAAAGAAATTGCAGCTGCAGTAGAAAGGACAAGATTTGAGGTGCTATTTGTGCAATGCAGAATAGGTTCTTATCAGCACATTTGCATGTTCTCCCCTTCAGTTCAATACATAATGTGGAAATGCGGGAAGAAGAATGTAAAACAGAAATCCCAATAACACAGTGTCTCCAGCATACAGAGAGAGAGATAGAGAGAAAGAGAGAGAGAGAGAGAGAGAGATAAAGAGAGTGAAAGAGAGATTGCTTTAATGGCATCATTGTCAAAATCTATAGGAAATGCAGCAAACATGTAGGCCTAATATTGTATAACAAATCTACTGAAAATAGTGTTTGACACTGGCACAGGACAGGTACCATTGCCGTTGGTGGTAAAGTTAACTGCACTAACTGCACCTTGACAAATGTGCCTTTTAAATTATTATAATCTGATCTAATAATATTAATAATAATAATACTTATTATTATTATTATTATTATTATTGTTGTTATTATTTTTGCTGTTGTTGCTTTTAATCGTCATATTTATAACCATTGAAACAAAATCATAGCATACTTTTTATGAGTAACAATATTTACATTTTCCTATACGTGTGTAAAATATGTATATGTAAAATAATTATAAAACATTGTGTATAATCCAGAGTTACAGTGCATTCTTCCCAAAATGCACTGTGATTAAAGGGCAGGGGAACCTCTGCACAGCCTGATCTGTGTTCCAGGCAAGTTCCACACCTAAGATGCAGTCAATACCATTTATGAAGCATTTGTCACTGGCATTGCATGGCGTTGGAGCTATACATGTGCATTGGCTGGATCGGGCATATACAGCAGTTTGAAACATTGCCCATTATTGTTATCATCCTCATCATCATCATCGTCATTAGCATTAGTTGTAGCGCCGTGAGTATTTTAATTTTCATTTCATGGTTCGTTGCCCTCGCATTTCTATGGCAGGAAAATGGGTGCAAATCTCAAAGGACACTCTTTAGAATTATTTTTTCAGATTAGATTTTTTTCCCCGTCATTTCCAGTTTTCCTCTTCCTCTTTAATATCCGCCACAGCCACAGAGCCTGCATACATCGAGCGAAAGTAAATTCATTTTGAATTTATCATAAAAGTGAGCACATTATTCCCCCCCCCCCCCCCCCCCCCCCTCCCCGGCAGCAGATGAAAGCAAGGTCTCTCAGATGGTTCAGGAGTTCGCTATCTCCCTCCCACCAGATGGCTTCGTCTTTTCTTATCTAAAAGAATGGGCACTGCCTCCATTTTTCAACCGGCCTTATCTGTAAATCCCTTAAATTGAATATTTATTCCGCCAATGTTTTCTGCCTCTGTTCCCCTGCATGAGGCAACGCTTCCTCTCCCTGCCTATTCTTCTAAGTCGGAGCAAAATCTTCTTTCACCCTCCTCATGTACACTCAGTCATGTTCCAGAGTGAAAGAGACAGTGATTGATTCTGTGATTGCCTTGAAAGAAAGGGACATTAAGTTGGGCACACTGTGAAGGTGAACTAATGAATGCCCAACTGAGTGGAACATTCAGCAGTGGTGAAAAGTAATTTTTGAAAAAGGACATAAGATATTGCTCATTGTTCCTGTATCAAGGGGGGAAATGGAATTAACCAGATACAGGGTCAGTCGTAGTGTTTCTGAAGGGGCTGATATTGTTCTAGAAAACACTCTAATTCACACAGGAAGGATTTTTAATGCATATGAATGAGAATTTGTAGCACTGAAGTCAAGTTAAAAAGGACTGAATAAGTGTTTGTAGAATTAGCTGGTAGTATGTGGTAATATTTCTTATTTAAACTCCACTGGCCGATGGAACGTAACTTACAGAGTAAAAGTCTGATTGGGTGAACTTTAATTCTCAGATTTTGAGACAGGATTTTATAGACACAATGTTCATCTTTATTAAACAGGCTATTGTATCAGCACAAAGGCCCACTCGTTATATTAAAGACTTTTGTAAGAAAATCACTGATAGGGCATGGGTTAATTAAGTAATTTTTAGTAAATTCTGTTATCATTACTTGTTTTAATCCCAAAATGTAAAGAGGCTAGACTTGGAGATTACTACAAACAGATAATATTGCCATTTAGGATCTTCACTATATTTAGTCTGTTTTTCTGAAACAAAAATAAATGTAAAAGCATTCAATAAAACAGACTGTCCTACAATTACATTGTTGACCAGCCTCTAGCCAATTGACATTATTGATCAATCTCCACCAAAACTACCATTTAGCATGACATGTCACTATGTCACAATGAATTTGAGCCAATCTTGCCACCTGGTGGAGAGGGCGGAAAGTGTGCATGATGTGAAGGGACTACTGTAGAAAACCGGAAGAGAATTACTTTTACAAATAAATAAATTAAAATGATCATCAAATCTGGAATTATTTGAATGTAAACCTAAAGAAGCACCTATAATTGTTAACCATTTGAAAATTGTATGGGCATATCACTGAAACTGACCAATGAACAAATACCTACTCCTTTCATGGTCAGAATTTAGTTCTTGATAACTCACATTTAATTCTGTATTTCCATGCTCTAGTTTTGCATTAATTTCTGAGAAACTATTTAAACAATGCGGAGTAAGAAAATATTGTCATGTTTTCTTATGAATTATTTTCTTTTATTAATTATTTTCCTAGGTGATCCTGAGGCAAAACCTAAATACGTGGAGGAAATTCATCCACATATCTTGAGTTAAGAAGTGGTAGCATCAGATTTTGGTTTGTCTTGATGAAGGACTGAAGTTACAAGGAAATATGTTTGAATATCAGGTGACACAATCTGGGCATACCATTTTCTGCGCTTATTTCTGCAATGCCATTTCCTTAGTTTGCATTTATTTTGCAGTTTGTGTGTGTGTGCGTGCATTAAATTAGCAAGTCCCTCCCTGCTGGCCTCCTAGTCTCTGCCATCTCACCTCTGCAACTCATCCAGAATGCTGCTTATCTGATCTGCAACTTCCCCAGCCATGTTACGCCCCTTCTCTGTAATATGTTCAAAAGATCATCAGACCCTACACACCTACCAGACCTCTCTGTTCTGCAACCTCTCTGGGCATTTGGCACCTGAGCTTCTGCCAAATGATTGTAATGTCATGTATAACTCGAACAACATAACCAGCATAACACAGAGTCCAACAGAGGAGTTTGAGAACGCCTTCTCACTATAATAACCAAGATGGGCGACAGTCCATATTTTACATTTACCGATGTGATTGCTCAAATGTTGCACTAATTTTATTCATTTTGAGCTAAATACCAAGCGGGCCTATTTAGCCAGAATAGACACGCCATGTAAGAATAAAGATAATAGCCTGTGATTTGTCACTCAACCCAATCTCCGCCCTCGCAACCGTTGCTGTCCCCGCCGTTTGCGTCACATATTCTTCCAATGCGCAGATGCAATAGTTGTAAGTTCCGATGTCCTTCTGTACTGATTTGTTGTAGCTACCTAGCAATTTTTCGAAGTCGCCTTGGTAAAAATGTTCAGAGCAGTTGCGCGACTTTCTGTCTCCGGCGTCCGGACACTGGCACGATCGAGGCCTGCCTACACTGGTAAACTGACGCTGAAATTAGTATGTGCATGCTGCTTTCCTTCAGACGATTGAAGGCCATTACGTTGCTAGTCCGTTAGCTAGCCTTCTGACAGTGTTCCGGTGACATTGGCTAGCGGCCGTTAACATTGCCTAGTTTCTAAATTAGTGGAATGATTTTGGGAGGTCAAGTGAGGTTTGGAAACGGAGTGTTTTTATTAAAGGGTGCTTTTGCTGAAATTCAATAAAAAGCGTACAGATAATGTTTGATTGTAAGATATCTAAAAACACATGCACGGAAAAGTGACTGCAACGAAACCATACATCTAACGTTAGGAAGCTTACTAAGCAGCGCTATGCTACTGGTCGGAACATAGCTAGCGCATGCTAACGTAGTTTTCTTACCGAAAGTAAAACCGTTTCTGAATGATTACCACCAGCATCGAGCTCACGAACAGCCGGTTGTTGAGGAACACATGATTATAAAAAATACAGCGTTCAGTGTGTCTGCCATTGTCAAATGAAAGAACCGCACACTTACCAGCTGGTGTACGTTACGTCTTATTTTAATGTATTTTTAGGTTTTGCCTTGCTTTCTATGGTTAACTGTGCACCAGGTTGAGGCTTGCTGGGGTATGTTATCGGTCGTTAGCTAGCTAGCTAAATTGGGTAACATCGAATAACCGACTAGCAATCTGCGTAAAATAGCTAACTTATATAACGTACATGTAATATTCATATGTCAGCAGACATTTTTGAGAACTGAGAAGTTCGCAGATGTTGGCCGCTGTGTTTTGAGGTGATAAAGAAATTGCTTACCTAGCTAGCTAACTTTAGCTTAGTAGCTAGCTAACTTGACTTTTTGAATGGTTTCTTTGAATGCCCTTGTGATGACCCAGTTGTGAGTGAGGCTTTGGCCTAAGTTTGCTAAAGTTAAGCCGTTGGAAAGCTAGTGTTCTCTGAGAAAAGTGAAACTACGACCCAGAGTTACCATGCATTTAGAAGAGTTCTTTGAATACTATCTTGGTCGTCTATGCTTATTTTTGGAAGTTTTGTATAATGGTGGTGACCATTGTAACTAGGCTACATAATATGAAAACGTTGCATGTTCAAAAAAGGCTGTGCACTTTGTGGCATTGCGTCTCAAAGTTATTGTTAGCTCTGAGTGTGCAGCAAGCCACCTTGTGTCAGCCAGATAGCTAGTTCTTATTAATTGCCCTGCCTTGAAGAATGGCATTAAAACGGATAATTTTGTTTTGTTTTTGTTTTTGTTTGTTTTGTTTTTTCCTGGTTCTAGTGTTCGGTAATTTGTCAATGATTCCCACTCATTATAAGTGCAATGCAACTAATGTTATCTAGCTTATTGTAATAAGTATTAAGTATTAAGTTTTCTTAATAGCCATTATCCTGTGATAAAGCTCTATTCCGGGAGACCTAACTTAGTATTTCTATGAAGGGTTTGAAAATTGAAGGTTATGGGCTCAGTGGCTTTCATTTACTTGTATTATGTCAGACGTGGCTTTTTCTTGGGTAAATTACCATTCATTTTTCCAAGTTAGGTCAGTGGTTCAGGTTGAATTTATGTGCTGGGACCATTGTTTTGTTCATGAAGGTCACTTCGAAAGCTGGCACGTTTCCATCTCTATTGCATACCGTTTATCTACTCGCAACCGTAATGACAGCCAAGATTGTTGCGCTACCTGTTTTCTGTGAACACATCCTGCTGTTTCGAAGCGAAACTATTATGAATAAAGTCACCCAAGCAGCCCAATACATTTTTAGATCTGTTTTTGTAATGTATCTAAAAAAAAGGCTGAACAGATAAAGGGTAGAAATGCTCTAATGTCTGGTGCGCTTTTAAATGCATTCCCCTCCTTTCTGCAGCTCCTTTGGCCACTCGCTGTTACTCTCATGCCAAGGTGGAGACAGATGAGGAATTTGATGCCCGCTGGGTCACCTATTTTAATAATCCAGAAATCGATTCCTGGGAGTTGAGGAAAGGTAGGTGACGACTAGAGTTACTGCCCGGTCTTGCATCTCTGTGGTTCCTATGCTAAGCTGTTTATTCCATTTTAGACAGATTCCCTGGAAAGCTGGATGTGTAGCCACGAGAGAACTTGATTTAGAAGGATTTTCACTTAAGGCTGAAGTAAATCGATGTGATATCCGAATGAAATGTTGAATTTATTCCCCCCCCCGCCTCTCGTTTTAATTATTGTAACACAGTATTAACCATGGAGTACCCAAACTCTGATATCTGTTATATAGGATAAAGTAGAGCTTTGGGGGGGGGGGGTGTTATAACTGTGGAAATTCAGTCAATTCAGGAAATCAATTGCAATTCCATTCCACACAGTGTTCCATGAGTGTTTTTCAATTAATGAAATGGATTTCAATTTTATTTTCTTAATTGAGTGAATTGAAGTGAAATCGACCTCTGAAGTTAACTCTGCTTCTCGGTCACGGTGGCGCTGCACTCTTTAATGGGCTTCACAGCTTGGATCTCAGTGCTTATCCCCAGTGCACGTTGTCTTCCAGGCATGAACACCCTGATCGGTTATGATCTGGTACCCGAGCCAAAGATCCTGGACTCGGCCCTGAGGGCCTGCCGGAGGTTAAACGACCTGGCCAGCGCTATCCGCATCCTCGAGGCTGTCAAGGTGGGTGACGGGGCTCCTTCCAATGACAAACCAGCATTGGTTTATCTTCTCGGCATATTTTTATTATCTCCCGTCCCATTAAAAATCCCCTGCTTATGCGCTGAATAACTTTGATAAGCGGATTAATATCCTTGATATCCCCTACAGATCCATGGGAATATTAATAGGGAATTTCTTTTTTGTCTTCTTCAAACACGTCACACCTCAGGTCATGAAATGAACGGTGTATTAAATCTTTTTTTACAGTAACCGAGCTGGGAAATTATACAGCAGTGGAGCATGACTCATCCTTAACTCCCCTTTTCACACCAAAATAATTTCAGCACAATGCATTTCTGAAGATGTTGGATTGTCCATGGGTATGACAACAGTCTGTATGGTCTCAGAGCAGTATCATCAGATTTAGGATTTATTCCTTTCAAGGAGGGACTTGGTGGCTTTAATCTTCACACCTTGTAAAGCATGTTAATGAGAATATTTGATCACTGGCTAATTACAAGTCATGTTAATCCATCATACTGCACTGTTAGATATTTGAGGCCTAGAATACCATGAAATTGCTAAAAAATGAAACCTTATGTAATTTTCACATCTATTTGTTTGTTGGAGTCCAAGCCAGAAAGTACTTGTTGTCGATGTTTGGTTTTCCACTATGCTAGTGCTACTGAACCATGGTGCATTTGCATAATGCAGTTAATAGTGTATCATCGACTACTGGTTTGTATCATGTGCTAAAGATGTCATCATGTAATACTTGTCCTTTGCACATTCGTACGCCGTCTTACTTCCTGGAATTACAGTGGATATTGTGGAACGTGAATTACCCGCTCACCAACTGTGAAGTGGATTGCAGTTCATTTGCAAACAATTGAATATGGTTAATCTTTCCACCCTGTTCATTATTTGTGTTTCTTAATATGTTATTTTCTCTTTTTTTACACCATTCTACGTGTCTAACTTTTTGATTGCTTTTTTTTGTATTGCACCAGAACAAAACTGGATCTCACAAAGACATCTACCCCTACGTGATTCAGGAACTGCGTCCTACGCTGGATGAACTGGGCATTTCCACACCCGAGGAGCTCGGCATTGACAGACATTGATATTCCCACTATGGGTGCGTTGACTGTCACACCCTTCCAAACATTTAAAAACCTGTCCTTTGTATCGGAATAGATAGTCAATGTCAAACTTAGAGTACCAGATTTTAAATGCTGCATCTTCAGACAGGAAATATAATTTACTTTTATCTTGTCTGACATTAAAATATTTTTATGATGCACATTGTATTCAGTTGGACAATATGATTTTTTAAAATGTTGTAAAAACATAGTTTTATTTTCCTGATATGAGATGTCAGTATGTCCACTTTGATTAATTGCTATAAGGAAAGCGATATCTGCATTCATTTTGTTAGCATCTGTATCTACAGTATTTGTCTGAATTGGATGGCATTTTTAAGTACGGGCATCATATGCAGTGCTTGTAAAACGCATTGTCTCACCATGACCTGTTTCGTCTTATACATTGTAAGAGTTTATACTGGCAAAATTAGACATCAGAATTTAAATTTGTTGGATGCAGTCAAGGACTATATGCGATAGTTTTATCTGACATAAATGGAGCAAAGAACTCAATGAAATGTAATAGATCAGTCTGTCATGTCACATTGCAGGCATGATGGTAAAAAAGTAAGGAAACATAAAGCTGTTTCCTGTACACAGAATAAACATACTGCAATGATGTCTTTGTTGCAGTCATTGCAGTGTTTTCAAATTTTAGATTGTGACTACAGGCAAAATAAATTGGGTAATTGAAGTTTAGAAATGAGTTGATCGGTCATTTCCCTTGTATCAGACTATGCAGGTTTTTCCACGTTGCATTGAGTTCCACCAAGGTATAGCAGAAATAATAGCCTTCCAAAACTGTACCACATATAGTCAGTTGTCCTCTTACTAACATTTCAGCAATGAGTTTCACAAGCAGCATTTCCAGTACAAACGCCTTTCATGACAAGTTTCAAATGTAAAAGATCTCTTGGGAACAGTTTAAGACGCACTGAAAAATATTTTCCTATAATGCCACACAATGACATGACTACAATCTAAAATGTAGATCTTTTATGGGTATTTTGTTGTGATTTTGTGTGGTACCTGCTATTTATGTATCTGCATATACCATGATGGTTGACTTTAATGTCTGGATATATAATGGTGAGGTGGCTGGAAATGCAGACTATGCCATTCTGGTGCAGTCTATGGACGTTATACATTGGCTATGATTCTGTTTACTGGAGAATAACAGGAAGCATTGCTATCAGGGAGTGTACTTTTCTCAAGCACTTGCATACTGTAAGAAACAGGCTTACTTAAATACGAATTTCTAAATCTGCAGATATGGTTGGGCAAACATCGGTATTGATCCAGAAAACTGTTGGCACACCTTTGGCGCAATAATTCATCATTTTACACGTATTTGGTATTGACATTTTCAGTCTGTTAGAAATGCTCATTTCTTATTCGTAGGCATTTTATTGGGAAACAGAGTTTTCGATATTTGTGTTTGTTGAAGCATACTCTTCTGATCCGGTCCAACACAAACCTTGCCCTCACTTAATAAAATGGATTCAGATACATTGTTCATGTTGGATGTCACACAAAATATACTTACCAGCAATTGGTCCAGATGTGTTGCATGGGCAGTGAAGACCAATCAAACCTAATCCTGTTTTCACAGCTATTTTCTTGCAAGTCAAACTTATTTTTATTTGAACTATAAATCATTCATGTTTTCTGTTTTGATTTAAAAAATAATAATAGGAAAGGAAAAAGGAAATGAAAAAAGAAACTCATGATTCATTCTTTTTCTATTTTCTCTCAGGTCTTCCAGAGGTGTGTTGAGGTTACTGTGACATGGCTGCCAACTGCACTTAATTTGTCCCATAAAATAATGTTTATGTAATATTTTATTAGGACTTTGTGTCCTATTGTGTATAAAATGTCAACGGATCTATTAAATGGAAAACTGTCTTTAATGAGTTCTTAGTGTGGACTGTCTTCTTGGATCTGTCATTTCAGATGTGCTATTAAAATTGTGATTCGTCATTCGATCCCTTTTTATGAAGAGTTTGTTGTCATTGTTGTATGCATATTGGCTGGACAAAAAAGAAGTTGTTATTCGACCCATTGAGGGAAAAGTTGCAAGAAAGTGCATCTGAAAGAAGCTCGACATGATGTCCAGCACGGGAAGCACGATGCGAGGCTCATATTTTTCTTAACTCAAGGAATATTTTGACCCAACAGTGATGGCTCTCTGCAGCTTTTTTTTTTTTTTTTTCAACTTTCAGATCAAAAGGTTTCACAAGGCTTAAATTTAAAAAAAAGAAAAAGGAAGCCTGTGGACAAGATGAGCAGGATCTTATAAAATCCTGCTTTAAAATCTCTTCAAAACCTAACAAAAACTTTCATCCTTTGAGATTGAGCCAGTATATGGCTACATGTGGTGTTATAACCATATCCATAAATATGTAACCTTTTAAATGACTGTTTTCATGAGAAACTGACAAGAAAAAGTGGTAAAAGCAGGAAGCTAGGCTTTGCGAAGCCTTTTAGATTAGCTAATCAAAGCTTGAAAAAAAAAAACCTGCAGAGTTTACATTGGGTCAAAGTACATTTTTGAATTTACATTGGCTAAACCAGGAAATTTCTGTATTAATAAATTATGAATTTGTGATTTGTGTATTTAATTACAAATAATACAGCATTAAGCCTATTATTACATCTGTTACATGTCAGAGGAATCCTCCTAATTAACTCATTTTCAAATATAATTTTATTATAATTATTTTGAAGTAGTGACTTAAGGCGGAGTCATCACTGGATGCAGTCTCGTTTCTACGTGACGAGTAATTCCGGTAACTAGGACCCTGGGGTCACCCCTGCAACAAACGGAACTAGGAAGCATCCAAACTGAAGATAACGAGTGTAGCGGTTCAATGCAGTTCTGGTCAAATTAGTTCTGAAACTTGCTGATGTTCACTGATGCGCTCAGACAGTATTTAGCTTCACATGCCAAGGAATACGGTATGCCGATACGACGATTGCTCTTTTGAAACACCAAAACGAACGAGAAGATGGAGGAACAGGAAAGGGATACTTTCCTCACTGCACCCGAGTCCAAAGCGGTGTCGGTACGTTGCTAACATTAGCTATCACTATCAGTAGCAAACTGCTAACGTTGCGAAGCGGGCAGGGTAACGCGGCTAGCCAGTCATCCACAGTTTTAGCTATATATGTCAAGCAAACTAGCTAGTTCATATGGCGCGTTGTTATGTGCAGTCCTTGTCTTGTTTATTTGTTCAAATTGTTATTTTTTGTTTGCTAACGTAGACTATGTCTAATGTAAATAGCCAGCTAACAAACTATGGAATGTCTTATTTTGCTAGCTAGCTAGCTAGCTAGCCAGCAACACGGTACCTATTTATACTGTCAGTATATTCTGTAAAAATAAATGGCGACCAAGCTAGCGTATGTGTATCAGTCAGAAACTATGTTTGCCACACCTTGCCAGAGTGCACTTTTTTGTTTCGCACTTTGCATGTACTTGGCTACTAAAATTAACAATGTTCACTATACCTATCCCCATCAGTCTCGTGCAACAACAACGGGCATCAAATATTAGCTATCTGATTCAGTAAATGTTACATGGCAACTACTGTTCATAGGTCTGGTAACCTGGCGCAGTTTAGGATGTACTAGTAGGGTGACGTACCTAGATATTTAGCTCCAACTCCGTTTCATTTTCTGCTGTTGTGGTACACCGTCTGACACATACTACACTTCATCATTCAAAAGTATAGGATTTACCATCTTCTAGACAATTTAAACCAAGTTAGTTGCTACTGTTCAGAATTATTTTGGATTTTGGTCAGTTGCTACTGTTCAGAATTGTTTTGAAGTAACAATGCAGGCCATTTAATTTAAATATACTTAGCCCTGAATTAACAGACATGTCCCCTCATTTTCATATTTGTTTCCTTGGATTTCCAACCACTCCCCTGCTCTCCTACACTTGATACAATAAACTACGGTCCTGATTCATTGCGGTCATTATAGATCCCACAGAACTTTTTCAAAAGTGGGGTTGCTAACCTAGTATCTTGATCTAATTCCCAAAAAAGTGACTCTTATCTGGCTGCGTAATCAGATCTCGTTGGTTGCACAATCCCACCAATCCCCAGCCTGTCACTGCACATGAGAACTGATATCCCAGATAACCCTTTTGGGACATCTGGAGACTTAGTAAAGGTGAAATAAAATAATAAATGAAATATGATGTTGCTTGAAGTAGTGCTGTCCTTTTCCGCTTCCCAGAATCCAGCCGTCAGCACTGGTACACGACCCAAAGTGGCAGATGGGGGGCTGCGGCCTGTGGAGAAGAGAGGCCCCTACATCATGTCCAAAGCTCCCGCCATTCATCAAAAACTGCGTGAGTGCAGGGAAATGTGCACGTGGACTTCCCTGAAAGAAGCCAACCAGTCCCATTGTAAATGTACTATCGCCTTAAACTAGTGGTCGCTAATCCTGCTCCTGGAGATCTACCATCCTGTAGGGTTTCATTTCAACCCTAACTTGGCTCACCTGGTTCAACTACGTTACACTACAGGAATTTATCAAACGCTCTCGTCCAGAGCGACTTGCACAACTTTTTACACAGCATTTGCATTGCATCCATTTACACAGCTGGATGTATGCTGAAGTTATGCAGGTAAAGTACCTTGCTCAAGGGTACCACGGCAGGTCCGGGAATCAAACCTGCAGCCTCTAGGTTACAAGACCCATTATACTTAGCCATTATACTACACTGCCTGTCTATTAATGAGCAGCTCAACAAGATCTCTATCTGTTGAAGTAGGTGAGCTTTGTTAGGGGTGAAAACTATAGACTGTAGGAAAATATGGACAAAATCACTGACGTCACCCATTGGCTCTCCATGGGCTTGGAGAAAAAGGGTTTTGAAGCCCAGGAAATGTAATTAGCTTGTAATGGGCACCGCCATGTTGTTCAAATTGGAGCCAGAGACTGCGCGGTAGGGACATGAAGTCCAGTTGTCCACTAAGCGCATGAGATACAGTGACTTGGTAGTGATGCAAACCATCCCTGTTTATCTACAAAATATTACCGTCTTGTTCAAATAGCACAATAACTTAACAAATCGCCATATGGGGAGACGTTATCGCGTCTAAATTTTCTTGTGGGGAAAAAATGATTGACTTTGTATTTTGACCGTATTGTTACCATTGACTTACATTAAAACGGGTGGCTGAAAGACCTATGTTGTAGCCAGCCGCACTGGTGCTAGCGAGCAGCGTCTCTGAAGAAGACAAGGAAGCGAGCTTCAAAAACGCAGCCCGGTTTTGGCCGCTCGGTGAAAACTTACAGCATGGTAGATTTCCAGGAACCGCTGCTGTGAACTGCCTCAACCAACCCCGATATGAAGGTATGCCTGCCTCGGGCACAAGTGGAAGACGCCAACTTTATTCTTAGCTGCCTGTGGAAAGTTTGTTTCGCTTTCTGCTTTTGATGTCGACTCGTTTCGGTGTGCAGAGAAGCACAGGGAGATGGCCCGGAAGGTTCTGAAGAAGAAGGGGCTGATGTCCGGCGTGCCGGTGATGCAGCAGCCCAGACACGGCTCTAAGAGGTGAGGGGTTCAGGTAGGAACTGCATGGTGCTGCACTGACTGAAGGTTTCTCTTGAGTTTTTTTTTTTTTTTTTTTCAGTTTAAGGAGGGAGCGACCATTACCTTAAATGGCTGTCTTAACTATCAAGAAACAGCACGTGCTGCCTTAAAAAACCTAGGCGCAAGGCTTTAAGTTAACAGCTGTGTTAAAATGTGAGAATGACAACAGTACGCTATCCAACTACTTTACCAGCTAAATGTCGGACTGATTGTGAGATCAGTTAGACATTAAACTCCATTAAACCATCTCCATTAAACTCACCAAATTATACCTGGTGATATACTAAGGTTTTACAGTGGGCAATATGTAATATTTTACAACAGTGTTCTGTTGATTTATTCTTAGAAAATGTAGTTCCTCATTTGAATGACCTGTATAGAGACCTTTGATGTTTCCTTACAGCACATTACATGAAATTACAGATATTAGCTACATCATGAAAAGTGGACTATTCCTGCAGCAATTCCATTATTTTGACTGCTCTGTTGCATTAAAAATGTTCCTTCCTGAGCTATAACTTTTCCTAGTAGCAGTGTTTGTATGAAGACATTGTTTTGAGGAAGAGAGACTGCACTATACACAGCCATCAAAAGCCACCATTTCATGCACCAGAACTCCATGTTCTTGATCGTTGAGAAGGCTAGTAGAATTCTATTTCACAATGAGCGCGTGAGAGAGAATCATGTACTCTTTGACACATTTCCATTACATTTCACAAAGATACAGAAGACAAATAAGGAAGTGGTTGTGTTTTTTTTTTTTTTTTTTTTTTTTTTTTTTTTAAAGGAGAGTTACTTTCGCTTGTGAGCTGCTGGTTTTTACAAGCCTCAACCAATGAGGGTCTTTTTTTTTTTACGGGGTGGCCTGGTTACAGTGTTTCTCTAATTGAGTTTGTTTAATAAGGAGATTTATTTGCTCTGTTATTAGGATTAGGGCTGTATCTCTGCTATGCAGCTGAGAAAACCCTGTGTTATCTCCCTTTTAAAAACATGCTGAAGAACGAAGGGAGAGAAGCGTTCATTTGTATCACCTGTCACACGGAGTGCTGAGCGCGTGGTTTATTAGACGACTAGCAGGTCCTCTGGACTGTCTCAGTGTCTGTCTGTATTCATTCCGTTATGCAGGGACTGATGGGTCTGACAAAAACATAGGATTAAAACAAAAGAAACTTTAATAATGCCAAACGAATGATATGCAACATGCGTATTATGCAAATCAGTAAATGCGTAATTATTCTTTCCTACGACAATTTGTAGGGCCACAAATAATTATTTAATACGCAGGAAAGGAAAACCGACCCTAGTAAGATGTTTTGATCTCAAATTAAAGCATTGATTTTTAGGCAACAATCAAGCACTCTTAATTCCTTATTAAGAGAATTAGATAAATCTTTTCACAGCCTGTGGAAAGGTCAGATTGAAATTGGAATTAAAGTGTTTTTTATTTGGCAAAGGATTGACATGAAGTGGGTTACTTAGAATGTCAGAGTTATCTGAAATTTTGCTTTGCTGTTGGCCAGGAACGAAATTAGAAATAAACAGGCCCTTTCACGAACCAGACCAGCCTTTGCTGGTTATCACTGTACAGAAGGTGGAGCACTTGAGAAAAACACATTATAAGACCATAGAAGTGCAAACAGATAAGTAATTTCTTATCATGGTGTCCTTTTTTTATTTTTCATTTTTTGGCTTTTGTGTAGTTTTAATGTGAATTTATTTTTGAAAGAATTGGTATTTTAGACTAAAATATATAAAGTTATGCCATTTTAGCTGTAGACTCTGGTCCATAAGAGATTATGGGAAAGTAAGAACGTGTTTTGGCTTTCACTTCACGTTATATGCTGCCTGTGTACAGCAACATTTAGGCTGAAGTGGTCAAACGGGCTAATGTTGTTTTGCTGAAGTGAATTTGGCCACGCTTCCAGGTTAAATTGGCAAACTGCCATTTCACCCTGTAGCATTCTCCTGCCAGATGATGATTGAAGCTTAGTGGGGCTGGGCCTGATTGCTGCTTGTACAGGAGACCTCATGGGAAAAACAGGCTTTTTTCCTGGTGAAATTGTTTGTCGGTTCGCCAAAACGAGGTGGTCTTTCCTTTTGACCATGTCGAATAGTCAGACCCCATTATCGTCGTGCTTCTGGACGATGTAGTTTGGATGACGTTTTAAAACAAGGTCCTGACTCACTTTGGCCATCAAAGCTCTTGTGGCATTTATCACAAAGAGTAACAGGATTCCATGAGGTCCAAACCAGATTCCTAATCTGATCATCCCCACCTTTATTTGCATAATGGATCCCTCCTTCTCCACCTCAGTCAACATGTGTCGAGGGCTCCGGTGCATAAAATGGCTGCCGTGCATCGTTCTGGTGGGTGCTCTTCGTCGGTGGCAGTTGGCTGTTTTTACTGAAAGGTGCACTGTGGTGCTAGACTGAGAGGAAAGGTGCTTTTATTAACGCGGTCCCCTTTATAATGACACAGCTTGTCTTCTTTCTCCAGAAGTGTGAAGTTTAATAAGGGCTACGCGGCTCTGAGTCAGAACTCTGAGGATACCCTGGTGTCGCTGGACTCTGACAGGTGAGAGCAGCTCGACTCCTCGCAGACCGCCAACATCTCACATTGTCTTTAGCAGTACGTCGATCTCAAGAACTTGATGACAAGAACTAATGACATATGGTTAAATCTGAGATTATCTTTGGGCTTTTATTTATTTATTTATTTATAGGGCTACTGTGCTTTGTGTCCATTGGTGCAAACTAATTGTGCTGGTAATTGTGGTTTTAATCCCTGACCCCCTTGTCCCCCCCCCAACAGTGATGTTGAGCTGGAGTCTCAGTATTCCTCTGGCTATTCCTCAGCTGAGGTGAGTCCTGTGAACTTGGTGTGTACACCGACGCAGCGCAATTCTGTAGCAGGAGCGAGCTAGTCCTTACAGGTTTTCTAAATAAATTGGCCGTAAGATGTTATCGAAGGTGGATCTCCAAAGAAATCTGTGAACCATCATACGTGCAGCATGCAGATGACATCCACCCTCAGGGGAACTACAGCACTGTGTACACAAAATGGCTGTGCTCCCTGAATACATTTGACAGCGATGTGTACAGCGCCAGACTTTGGACTCAGTGAAGCACTAGCCTCTTCTTACGTTCATTTAGTACTTGGAGACACATTGAGGGAGCAGTGCTCTCTTTTTCAGGAGTGCCGAGTTTACAGACAAAACACAATAAACGTACTATTTAGCCAACACAGAATCAAACCAATCAATGTGCGTTAGTCTAAATATAAGAAAGGCAATGCAACGTTAACTGAAACATTCACAAGTAAATGAATTTAAGTTTTTCGTTAAATCAGATTCCTGAAAAGACTAATATTAAAGCATTGAGTTTTAGCGACTGTTGCTGTTTATTCTAAGTGTACGGAGCACAGTATCTAAGGGCAGTCTTCCCTAATTCTGTATGAATTGCAGGCGTCCAGAGCCGCAACAAGTCCTGAGAACGCGTCTGATAGAGTTCAGCTCTCTCAATGAATAAGGCTGTGGAGATAGGATGGAAGTTTATGGCAAATTGCCTAGTAGATGAACATGAGCCAAGGCTGCTTCCTTCTCACATAATAAGAAGGCCCACCCACTTTTTTTTATACACAATGCAGTGATGGGTATTACTGTATATGCGTCACCTGTTATAAATCTTGCCAACCGTTTCTCTCAAACCAACGCCCTTTGGGACTTTTTAATTTATTATGAAACGCAAAGCCTACCAATAGAACACTCATCTCTTGTCTGTTTAATTGATTTTGGGTGGCATTAGCCAGAAGGAGCAGCCGTGTGCGCTAACCAGGACATCACATTTGCAAAAAAACGACCGAACAGCGTGTTCCCGGAGCGCGCGCTCCACGTTCGACCTCTGACCCCGTTTCTCCTCCGGCGCAGGTGCACCCCGACCTCAGCCGGCAGCTCCTGAAAGACGGCTACCGCCTGGACGAGATCCCCGACGACGAGGACCTGGACCTGATCCCCCCGAAAGCCATGGGCTCCTCCCCGTGCTGCTGCGCCGACGTCCCCGCCTGCTGCGTGCAGTGAGCCCCGCCCTCCCACCACCCTAACTCCCCGCCTTCCCGTCCCGCGCCCCGCACTCCTTCCCTCCCACTCCCCCCCCCCCCCCCCCCCCCCCCCCCGAGCGGTGTCTCCCTCTGTTACGGCGGGGCGGACGGGCGGCCCAAATCACCCCCACCCGCCGCCGCGCACCGCCACCACCAGCCCCTCCCCCGGCCTGCGGCGCGTTCACCCGTCTCTCACCTTCTAGAACCGCCGCGGGGAAACCGAAGTGACTCGGAGCCCTGCCCCGCTGCCCGGAGAGCAGCGCCGTTACTCAGTCACTCTAGGGCCCGACCGGCTTAGAGCAAAGCAAACGGGGCGGACGGGACGGAGAAGCGCTCTGACTGGGTCACATTGAGGTGCCTCGCGTGTCCATCCCCTGTGCTGTACTGCTAGCGTCTGAGTGCGCCGCCGCTCGCGCTCCCCTATAGTCAGGACACGCGTTCGTAAAATACGACTCGTATGCAGCGTTGAAAAGCGTGCGGAGGAAAGGACTGCGCCGTGCCAGGCTTATACGACCCTCTGCAGCCGCCGTTTCTTTACGTGCAGTTTTAGTCACTGGCTTTGTCGTACCTCAGAGGAAGGTGGGATCTCATCCCGCCAGCACTTAAATACCGCTTGGATTTTGGCTTTAAAGTGAACCGTTAAAAGGTGGTGCATTTGCAGTGAAGTGAAGGAGTGCTCCGGAGTGGTTTATGCTGATGAGATGTCAGGTTAGGGGTTGTTGGCTTCTGAAATAGTGCGAAGCCTTTAAGTGCGAGAGAAAGACTGTCCCCGCTTTGAGGGGCCTGTAAAACCAAGGTCGCGTTTATTGGCGAGGGTTAATGGAGCCGTTTGTGAGGAATGAGGGCTCTGCTCAGAGCTTTTTGTGTCTTAGAGCACCCCGTAGAACAGTGGTGTCTAGGCTATGGTTCAGGAGACCCCGTAGAACAGTGGTGTCTAGGCTATGGTTCAGGAGACCCCTTAGAACAGTGGTGTCTAGGCTATGGTTCAGGAGACCCCTTAGAACAGTGGTGTCTAGGCTATGGTTCAGGAGACCCCTTAGAACAGTGGTGTCTAGGCTATGGTTCAGGAGACCCCTTAGAACAGTGGTGTCTAGGCTATGGTTCAGGAGACCCCTTAGAACAGTGGTGTCTAGGCTATGGTTCAGGAGACCCCTTAGAACAGTGGTGTCTAGGCTATGGTTCAGGACACCTCATAGAACAGTGGTGTCTAGGCTATGGTTCAGGAGACCCCTTAGAACAGTGGTGTCTAGGCTATGGTTCAGGAGACCCCTTAGAACAGTGGTGTCTAGGCTATGGTTCAGGAGACCCCTTAGAACAGTGGTGTCTAGGCTATGGTTCAGGACACCTCATAGAACTGTGGTGTCTAGGCTATGGTTCAGGACACCTCATAGAACAGTGGTGTCTAGGCTATGGTTCAGGACACCTCATAGAACAGTGGTGTCTAGGCTATGGTTCAGGACACCTCATAGAACAGTGGTGTCTAGGCTATGGTTCAGGACACCTCATAGAACAGTGGTGTCTAGGCTATGGTTCATACTTGCATAGTCATGAGAGTGGTTGTAGTGAACCCAGTAATACGCATGGATAAAATAACTTGCATGTGTTTTTTTTTTGCAGTCCATAAGTTACATTGCACATGCAGTTCTCTAGATGTTTAAAAACGTTTGAATTGGGATGTGTTTTAAGAGGGCCATTGGTTTGGGAAGTTTGGGAACCGTTACCATAGAGTTTATCCTGTGTTCCACCAAGGGAGAACTGCAGGTCTGAGATAGTACCTGAAGCCAAAGGCTCGGAGCAGAACGGGAGGGTAATCTGTCCCTGTTCGATGGCCTCAGGAGTTCTGTGGCTTCTCAAGGAAGTGTTACATTAGCGAAGACATCTTACACTAAAGAGAATCTTTACAGAACGGATGTCTTTATATGTATGGATTCGATTATTCTGTTTGTTTTGCATTCCTTTCGGAATGTGCGACGCTAAGCCTGCAGGGGGCGCCGCGTCTCCGAGAGCGCAGAGGAATTTCTGTTGCGCGCAAACGCTTTCCGTAAACGCGGGACGGGCTGCATTCCCTGGGTTTGGGAAGGATTCTGCAAATGCCTGAGGCCCGAGGGGCTTCCTGACAACAAACGCAAACATTTGTACCTCCTCGTACCAGGGGGCCCCCTGGCTGTTAGTAATGCAGCTCGTACTTGTTTAGCTGCATGTATGGATTCATTCAGTGTTAAGTTGCCCAACGCAGTTGTTTCACCGCGAGGCTGCGCGGAAAGCGCCAGTGGTCGGACAACTTCTGAACAATTTCAGTTTGCAGCTTTGTGACGGGGGGGTGGCCAGTTCCAGAAATGACTGTAATTGATTAGTCCCCCCTCACCCCCCTAAAAAAGACTGTGTGTGGCTGTACTGTGCTAAGGAGTGTCTTTTTAAAGTCTCCAATTGAAGACTTTGTGTGTTTATGCTAGCGTTTTTTTCCTCTCCTGTTAAATATGTGAATATTTTACTGGTCTCACGGTGCAGTCGGCTGCCTGCCCACTCTTGCCTGTACTATGCAACTAATGAGACAATCTATTTCTTTACATGACGCACGTTACTAGTTTGACAGATACTAAAGTGTTACAGAGTGCTGAACGCAATAACTTGAACTGTTCTTTTTATGTTACAGAAACACTAATCTTTGTATATTTAATTATTGTATATTGTTTTGCTATCACGAATAAAGTTTTATGTGGAAAGTTATTGTTTTTCGACATCCTTATTTAACTTTCATCCTTTGTTACTTCATGTAATTTGCATAAAAACAATAGTGCAGCACCATACTCATCGATGGAAGGTACAGTTTTAGGGTTCTGATTTGTGCCAATTTGCTCAGAGAGCTGTTATTGATGTGTTTCATGTTGTCTTGGGTATATTTATTTATATAGGCCTATATAGGACTCAATCAGGAAATTGAAAAATTAATAAAAATCAAAGTGGACCTTGAGAAATGTCATTCACTTTAAGGGGATGAAGATCTGAAAGTGGGGGATTAAATTTAAGTTTTAAACCAAGAATAGGTAACCCTGGTCCTGGAGTGCAAGAGATCCTCATTGGTCCAAAGCTATAACTACATAACTGGATTCATACTAATTAATCTGATTTAACGGATGCAGACGACCATGTGCTGGAGGTACTCAGCATTGCACCATTCTGAATATTCACGCTCGGGCTTTAAACCATGCATCAAAATCTTGGAGGCAGCTGACGTTTTGACATAAACCGACTACGTTAGCTCCGGTTTTGCTCAGGTTTTACCCGGATGTGGCTCTGAAGTGCAAAACACAAAAACAAAAAGAAAACGCAAAAACAAAAACTTTCGCAGATTCAACATACAAAAACAAAAAGGAGTGGTCCTGAGGTGCAGATGCAACACACAAAGACAAAAAGGAGTGGTCCAGTGCAAAACATTTGCACATCAGGGCTGTTCCTTTTTGTTTTTCTTTGTTGCATCTGTACCTCACGGTTGCTTGTTTTTGTTTGTTCGTGTTTTGCACTTCTGGACCACTCCTTTTTGTTTTTGTATGTTGCATCTACACCTCAGGGATGAAAGTTTTTGTTTTTGCGTTTTCTTTTTGTTTTTGTGTTTTGCACTTCAGAGCCACCGTACCTGGCTCTGTCCTAGTCGACTAGAAAACTTTAACTTTGCAACCAAATGCAGCCTGATTTTCACCTGAACGTCTGGATACCATTTCTACCTAACCAGGGGTCTAGATTCGGGCTTTTGTTCACTGGGCAGAAACGTCACTGGCACCCAAGAACAGGGTTGTCTATCCCTATTTTAAACCTTCCATGCTTCCACCCAGCTTTCTCTTTAAAATAGTTCAACTTCTCCCCACTAGGGGGAATAATCGAGCCATATCAATTTACAGTTGAGACCGAAAATAATTAATATATATTTATACGTTTTGCTAATATTAACAAAGAGATATTCAAAAGATAATTTTCACATTCTTATCGTAAACCTTGGACATTTTAATTGAATACATTTTGATTTGGTCTTTTGTCCATTAATTAATCTTCACAGTTTTAACGAATGTCCATGTAATTATGATGTAGGCAAAGCATGTGTCGTCAATAATAATAATAATAATAAGAGGAAGAAGGTTACATAAAGCATAAACAGACTAGTGAAATCAACTCATTTCTAGCTGTAAAATATATATTTTTATGTGTTCATACTGCATTTAATTCAAAGTTTGAATTGTTTAATCGTAAAATGAATTTGAAATAAGTATACATATTTATAATAAATATATGCTGTTCGGTTAATAGGTCAGATTAACTATTAACTTTAGCTTTTGGTTTTGATACACAAAAGTAGGTTATATTATTTTGCAACATCGCTTGCAGATATGGATACAAACATTTTCGTATCAAGGAGTTACTAGTGGATTTATTCGCTAGCCTAGCGCTGAAAAGTAAACATGCACTAGGCTACTGTATCGCTTGTGTATCAAATAAATAGGCAACCTTTGCCCACACAGATTTATAGGATGTATGATAATACATACATAATGCATGTTGTTTATGCTATTTACAGGTCACAGATTAAGCTAATAGCATTTCAATAACAATAATAGTAAATCATTATTAGCTATTATTGTAATAATTAATTCGTTGCAGTCCTCTTATTCCTCATTTTCTTCCTCTTGGTATTAGAATTATAATAATAATAATAATAATAATAATTATTATTATTATTATTATTATTAATAATAATAATAATAATAATAATAATAATCATTCTCATTATTGTTATTATTATTCTTATTATTATTATTATTATTATTAGAATTGGAATCATTTTCATCCCTATAGCATGCTGAATTGTGTTCGTTAACTTTAAGCTGACTAGTTGTGCTTCTGTATTGAAATGATGAAATTATGATGAAAATTATTGCACATTATTTTTACATACAATTTTTACACATTCATTTACTAATCATAATAGACAATGTAAAATGCACATTAATTTTTCTTTGCACTGCAATAAATTAAGTTGGTTTCAAATCCCAGTCCCTGGATTTTTAAGAATAATGGTAAGATTGAGAATAATAAAAATAAGGCGAACCACCACTGCACTGTAATTACAAAATCGCGGCGGTGTGATGCGATACAGATTCGAATACATGCTGTAATTATTCAACCAGTGAGTACAGCAGGACTGGAATTCTGGAACTTGTTGCTGTCACGGGGCGGGCCTTGTAGATGTTGTGTGCTTAGTCGGGGGTGTAACACAGGGGGAGGAAAATCGGGTAAAGGAGTGGGAGCCCCGACGCGAGGCGCTCCGAGAGATGAGGTTGGCTTTTTTCCCTTCTGATCTTCCTCTTTTTTATTACTAAATAACAGATTGAAGTTTCGCTTCAGAGCCACGCGGACACTGCGTTTCTGCTTGAGGAAGAATTTAAAGCTCTTGGAGTGAATGCACGCTTTCCTGGTTTGTTTGTTTGTGACCGAGAGTGTCAGCAAAGAGGGAAAAGAAGGTTAACCTGGGAAGAAGGGATGGTGGACAATTCTGGTAGCAGCAAGGCACAAATGGTGAGTTTCGTCCCCCTGTTTGGCGCTGTGCCCCAGCTCGTGAATGAGCTACGCTTCTGCGTGACACAATTATGTTGCATTCGTCACTTCACTTGTGATAAGGAACTGCATCAAAAGAAAACCTCCAAGGTATATTTGTAGATGCTTAAAACGTGTTTCCAAAACTATTTTCCTAATCGTAGAAACAACATCGTTTGACGTATGTACACCATGCCTCCACGTTGATGCCCGAATACTGTACACGTTTGCGTTTCCGAAGGGATACCAACGAACAAAATGTAGCAAGCTACCTTATTTTAAAGTGGTGATCTCGTCCATTAAACAAACTAAGGCGTCGGGCAAATCAGTTTAAGCGAGTTGGCTTGTTATTTGGACCAATGTTAGGGTTAGAGGCTTGCTTGCTACTGTAGGCTATTTAGCTATTTCATTCATTCGTGTTTTCTGGAACCGCGCCATATGCATGTAGCCTACTCCTCCAACTAATAGCTGCAGTAAATTCTTTGATCAAACTTTTTTGCATGTGTTTAAAAAGACGGATCATTTCGTGTTACTGTTCTTTCACTGCTATACTCATGTGTTTTAAAAATAGTAACATCCAGCTCTGAAAATGAGTACTCTTATTTCTAGTTTCTATAATGAAGTAGTTTCCCTGTGCGGCGGTCGACTAGAAAAAGGGGTATTTTGAAATGCAACCACGATGACTATTCGGTAATTATTGTGACACTTTGGAGCGAGTCTTCCTAGCCTACAAATTACAGTGAATGACAAAATAAAATGTGGCTTGTTGCAGCATTGATGTGGTTGTTAAATTATGTAGATATTTCCCAAAATAGAAAACGACTTTAAATTGTAAAGCTGTTGGTTTTAAACCGTGAAAATGTAGTTCATAATCCGCAGATCATGGATACCAGGCGATTCTGATCAATAGCAAATTTAGTTTTGAGAGAAAAGGTTAATTTTTTTGCTTGTCCTTTGAGATTAATCACGTGTTCTATTTTTTATTTTAAATAATTTATACACTCATTTCTTATTGTGTGTTTTTTTGTTTTGTTTAGAGATAGGCCTACAATTTTATCCCTTCCAGTGGATCGTCTTTCAGGCCTTGTGTTCAAACAGCTGTTTGCAAAATACGACTTTCAGTCTTCTTTGCCTTAGTGAACGAATTTGTTTCTTGAGTCAGCTCCCTTGTCGAAATCCTATCACTGTCTCACACCCTGTCTGACTCCCCGCAAAAGCCCATTTCTAGATAAATGCGTAATTTAAAAATGTTTTTGGGGAGTCAATGCACTTAAAACGTGAAAGAAACTCCTTAATTGGATATGCTTAAAGTGGGTGGATTCAGGATTACCCACAAACGAACTGTAGCCTCCTAGCAGTTTAGAATCATCTAGATGTTAAATTCGTTTTGAGTGTGTACAATATTGGCATCCAAAACCACTTTCGGTCTTTTTATTTTGACAGATGAGCAAGACTGAATTATTTGTACAGGACTGGTTATCTTTCAGTGCTGTGCAATTCAGCCTGTATCCATTTTCTCCTGTCTATTTCCACACTAGTCTTGCGTTACATCTTAGTTGTAGCCTTGGGCTGTATATACGTACGTAGCACATCCAGGTAAGTCATTTAGCATTTTATGTATTGAATCGGTGTGTGGAGTTGATGGTTTCTGACTTGCTGTTTTCCCTCCCCAGCCGAGCCTGTCCCAGGAGGGTGGCCTGGGAGCCGGGATTCCCCAGGGAGTTTCGGCGGGAGTGAAGCTGGAGGCCGTGATGGAGCAGCTCCAGAGGCAGCAGCAGGCCCGCCTGGAGATGGAGAGGAAGGAGCGGCACCTGCGCGAGGCGCGCATCATGTACAGCCAGCAGGTGGCGGCCCAACAGGCCATCCTGGCCGCCGCCCGGGCCTCGGGGGCCCCGCTGGGGGCCGGATTTCTGGGCAAGGCCCTAGGCGCGGCGGCTGCCGGAGGAGGCGGGCCCCTGGCCAGGGCGACCAATCAGAGCAGCGTGGATTCAGAACGCGAGGACGAGGAGGACAGGGGCCGGGACTCTGAGGAAGAGGAGGACGAGGGGGAAGAGCGGATGATGATGGAGGGAGAGGAGGGCAGCGAGGAGGACGAGGAAGGAGGGGGAGGAGGAGGAGTAGGTGGGGGGGGACTGGAGTACCTCCGCAAACAGACCCTGGCGCTACAGCAGGGCGTGGCGCGCCTGCCCCACCGCCCCTTCCCGCCCTTTTCCTCCGCGTCGTCGGGCCCCGCCCCCCCGCGGGCCCCCTCGCCGCCCGTCAGAGTGAAGCAGGAGCCGAAGGAGGAGGAGGAGAACCGGTCCCCCGCGGGACACCCCTCCTCCTCGTCCCCCAACGGGCAGGCGGACTGGAGCTACGACGAGTCGTTCAAACAGGTGAGGTCACCCCCGGCGGACGCCCGCCGCCGAACGCGATGTTCAGACGGCGCCGGCGGCGTCAGCAGCTGCGTCCTTCGTCGCGCATCATGTTGTAACATTTATTGAACGTTTTTTCGAGCTCTCCTGTTTGTACGTGAACTTTAAACTTTATAACTCAGATAAGTGCTGCAAGAGTTAATTTGCAGTGTTGTTTTTCTTCTTCTTCTTTTTCTACTTTCTGCAGTCGAGTCTGGCTTATTTGGTTTCCCTGTTTTGCAAAGTGGCGGTGTGGCTACACAACGAATTTATTTTTCCCCAAGGACATTTGATTCCAGCTTATCTAATGAGAGGGAAGATTTGTTATGTAACGTCCATATAAATGGAAACTGTAATATCACACACACACACACACGGCTCTCAGATAGCAGCTGGCAGGAGCGAAGGCTCTCCACATTCACTCCCTCACGTTCCAGGGCTGTCTGTTTCTTTTTTAAAAGTGCGATCGTTTACCTGCTGCTACTGCTGGATGCTAAGCGCTGATCTTCAGCAGAGGGCACGCGTACGCGCGGTGCGCTACGCTTTTAAAACCGCGCGTGGAGCTGTCACTTTGCTTTCTGCGCTTAAAAAAAGAAAAAAAAAAAGTTGGAAAGGCTTCCTGGCCGCCGGCCAGAGCAGGGAGCTACGCGCTCGGCTCTCTCGCTTTTCTCTCGTCCGCCTCCCCTCCCGGCTTTTTTTGGGTAAACTGGGGGGGGAGCGGGGTGCGGGGGGGGGTTGCGACCGTCAGCTCTGGCGCGGGTCCAGACGGCGGGGCGCAGGCGGGCGTGGGCGGGGCGGAGCGACGGCGGAGAGAGGAGTCGCGAGGGAGAGAGAGAAGTTCCCACGCTGCAGCGCCCCGCCGGTCCGTACGAAGCCGCGTCGGCTCGTTGCCAAGCGCACGTTGCCAAGCGCACGTTTGGCTGAAGATGAATGGCGCACCGCCCCCCCCCCCCCTCGCGTGTAGGTACACATGAGCACAGAGTAGTGGCGATGCAGCGCACCGATACTGGGGAGTTTCTCGGCACTCTGTGGGTCGGTCCCTACTATAGGCGCAGTCTTCTGGGCTGTCCCTCTCGTGTGTCGGAAGGTGGTTGTGGGAAATTTCCTGTCGTCTCACTTTGAGAGGTTTGGTCTAGACCTTCGTGTGAAATTTCTGGTTGGGTTTGCGTGCAGGTGGAGGTTGACGTGAGGGGGGGGGGGGGGGTGGTGGTCTGGGAGAGCGGGGAAGAGGGACACCTCGACGGTCCCGTTGGGGGCGGAGCCAGGCCGCGGAGCCGTATCGCAAACAAACCGACATGGACGGCGGGTGGGGCTTTATCTTCAAACTGAAACATGACTGTGGTAAAAATATCTCGGGGGCCCAGATCTGCAGGCACCAGGCGATCTTCAGCAGGGGGGGGGGTGGGGGGTGGTTGGGGATGGTATCTCCTGCGTGTCTCCGCTGAGGGGGGGCGGGGTGTGTGCGAGGGAGAGAGGGAGGGGGTAGGTATTGTGTAAGGAGGATCTGTCTCCCTTTTTTATTTCCTTCCTTTTATCTCTCCTTTCATTCTGTCAGCTCTTCAGTATTTAATGACGCTGATCTCTTGTCGCAGTTTCGGGTTGCGCTGTTAAGGGGGGGGGGGGGGGTGGAGGAAGGGGGGCCCGGGGGCTGTTTTGATGACATTGTCGACACAAGAGGCAGAGAAGAAGGGCAACAGATGCCACAAATGTCATTCTCAAATGGGGGTTGGAGAGGACTGTGTGTGTGTGTGCGTGTGCGTGTGCGTTTGTGTGTATATGCATGTATATGTGAGCGTGTGTGTGTGTGTGTGTGCCTGCGTGCACGTGTTTGCGTGCATACATGTGTGCGTGATGTGTATGTGTGTGTCGGTCTTTATGCATGCAATGTGTATTTTTGTTTGTGTGACACGGGGTAATTAAAGTTAAATGTTACCAAATGGCTCTTTACGTCAGGAGTTATGACTGTTGCAATGCTGACACAAAGTATCAAATGAGTTACAGGGAAAATGACAGTCACGGGAGGTTTGAGAATCTTCATGTGAGGTTTGAGATTCTAGCGAAGTGCTAAATTTATGAATTTGCTGACATTTGCAGATAAATGAGCACTAGAACAGAAAATGGCTGCTGTCTGCCTGGTGTTCCATTGTATTTATAAAAGTTTTGTTTCCCTCCAAAATCAAAATAGCAAGAAATTCTTTTTTAAATTGTAGAATTTAAAAAAGCATGGCCAAGAGTTGGAATGTAGGCCTATATGAATTAAAAACAAAAGTTTCGAAATGTTGCTTCTCCGCCACCATGAAAGCGCACGTGTGACGGAACACTGGAAGCAGTGAACAGGGGGAGGGGCCAGGAGTTTTTTTTTTTTTTTTTGTCATTGATGTATGTCTGCTGACCTTGCCTGTGCCCTAAACAGCAGAGTAAATAATTGTCGAACAAGGGAGTGGACAAGGGACCCCACTGGAGGGATTGTCAGGGAGGTCGTGAAGCGACGGGGAGGCCCCCTCTCTCCGGGCCGGTCCCGCGGTGGGACGGGAAGGCCGGCCGAACCCTGTAATCCCCCCCCCCCACCCTCCGTCCCCTGGGTCCCCTCCCCTGGCCACGCTCCGCCTCGCCCCCCCCCCCCCCCCCCCACCCCCCCTCGCAGCGCGCTAATCCCAGCGTGATTAATGGGGTTTTAATCACGCGCGGTGGACGGCGGCCCGCGCGGGCGTCTGGCTCGGTAATGGCCGCCCCGCGCTCGGGAGCCCCCGTCGAGAGAGAGAGCGAGGGAGAGAGAGCGAGGGAAGGAGGGAGGGGGGTCTTTGTCGCGAAGTAAACAGGTGGAAGAAGGGCTCGGTTTGAGCTGCGGCGGGAGGCCGCCACCGACCGGCTCTTTATTTTTAATCTCGCCCGGGGTCCGCGGACAAAGGCGCTATATTGAGGCGCGATAATGGGCGCAGTCCCGGCTGGCATTTCGGCATTGTTCCTCGCGGAGTGTCGCCTTTCCTGCAGATGTGCCGTTTTTCTGGCTGTGGAGGAACCCGGTGGGGGGGTGGGGGGGTGGCGGTGGGGCGGGGGATCGGGCTCTTGCCGCTTCATTAAGCTGAAACCCCGGTGCGGCGCATGAATTAGGGCCCATTTGTCGAACGCTGTTGCATAATTTAGTTGTCGCCCGGCAACACGTCGGCGACGGACCCGGGAAGGACGCGAAGGAACTGCGCAGCTGCGGCAGCTCAATGGGGATTATGTAAGCCTTTAAAAGAGGGAATTATTCGTCTTGTTTTTTTAAAGTTTTTTTTATTTATTTTTTTTTTTAAGCAGCGATTGTTACTACGGTGGTGCTCCGAGGAGCTGGCTGCCCGCCATGGCGCAACATGAATGTGTGGAAACGGTTTCGTATGACTCATTTTCTGTTGTCGTCTCCTTTGTGTGGAGTGGGTGAAGTACCTGGCCCTGTGAGGGTGACGTGAAAGAGTCATCGGTTACTAAGCTAGAAGCAATTCACACCTCTGAACAGCATTCACCTGTCACTGTGATGGTTTATGGTATTCCTCATAATAATAATAATAATAATAAGAAGAAGAAGAAGAATATGATGATGAATAAGAAGGAAAAGAAGTAGAAATAACAATTAATAAGTTATATAGAACTTTTCAAAACCAGGTTGCAAGTGATTGTTACTACATTTGTGTTTTGCATTTAGAGTGTTTATTTAATTGAGGTGGACGCATATTAACATGGATCCATTGTTTAAAGCAATGATCTGATGCCTGTCATGATGATCATTATCTATGAAGTTGATGCTAATTTCCACCGCTGTTCCCTAAAAACATATAGTCTATAGTGCGTGCAATTCCCTTGGCTGGCTCCCGGGTTGATCCACAAGGCTACTAGTGGATTCCTGTTTGGGAGAGAAGAAATTTCCCTAACAGGAGTCAGGTTGTGGTGTGCGGTGGCAAGAACAGCTTGGAATACAATCTTTTGCATTCGAAGCCTTCCTGGTTTTGAAGGCTTTGTAACTGTCACAATCACACTCATTTTCTTTCAGCGCAACAAGAACCTTTCACAAAAATTAACTAGAATATTAAACCTAAGAGTTATTATTATATTAAACCTAACATTATTTTAATTTGGTGGAAAGGTACATTTTACATAGCACGTCATTCTTCCAAGAAGTCAGCAGAATGGTCTTATCAAGGGTGACGTACATTTTTACCAATTACGTACAGCTGGATATTCACTGAAGCCATTTTGGTGAAGTGCAACAGCTGCGTCCCAGTAACCTTTGGCTGTAGGCATGCCTCCTTACTCTGCGCTACTGCTGATCCAATTAAAGAGCTGTTAAGAAAGAGAGCAGCCATTTTTGTTTTGCTCCTGCGTCAAGTCATCGAGACTTTTAATATGCAGCTAACCTATTTCGGCTTGGTTTCTGACTTAGCGTTCCAGCACACTGTTTTAAAAGCTGTTTCTGTGGGGTTAAATTAAACTTGTGTTTATTTTAGCACAGAGATAGTGGTTCAAATTCTTGGTTTTGCTAACGTGATGTAAAAGTTCATTTTAACATAGGCAATTTTTTAAACAGGCTCTGGGGTCCATGTTCATGCAGTTGATATGCATGCTGTGCTCTGGTGGGATTTTGTCTGTGTGTGGCTAAACGGTTTGTGGGCCTTAGCTTTGGCTCGTTAACAGCAAGCCCCTGCTAGCGTGTTTTGAGGGGGGTGGGTTGGGGTGGGTGGGGGGGGGGGGGGTGTGTTGAGTATTCCTGACGGAGAACTTTCCGATGGCATTCCCACAAAAGAGAGATGGATCTTTTTAAATGGTTTTCGCCGTGTGGGGTGTGTTTACGCGCCGTCGGGATGGAAACAAGGCGAGCCTTGCGCAAGAGACTCGTCTTTTTCGGGCCCCGGCGCGCGCAGAAACGCGGAACGCGGTCGCAAATTGGCGTAATCTGCATACTCTACGAAGGCGGCGCAGTTGCGCGCGAGTGCGAGCCTGCTCGTGGGTGTTCTTGTGCGGTCTTGCCTCCTGCTGCAGACCGAGGCCCAAACAATTGTGAAAGATCCCTAAACCGGGAATTAGAGGTGTCTAATTCAGCTCGGGAAGGGGGGCTGTGTGTGTGCGTGTGTGTGCGTGTGCGTGTGTGTGCGTTTGTGTGTGCGTGTAGGTGTGTGTGTGTGTGTGTGCGCGTGTGTGTGTGTGTGCGTGTGTGTGTGTGTGCATGTGTGTGTGTGCGCGTGTGTGTGTGCGTGCGTGTGTGTGCATGTGTGCGTGCGTGTGTGTGCGTGTAGGTGTGTGTGTGTGTGTGTGTGCGTGTGTGCGTGTAGGTGTGTGTGTGTGTGTGTGCATGTGTGCGTGCGTGTGTGTGCGTGTAGGTGTGTGTGTGTGCGTGTGTGTGCGTGCGTGCGTGTGTGTGTGTGTGTGTGTGTGTGTGGGGTGGGGGGGTGTGGGGGGGGGGTGTAGACGGAGGAATTGGTGGTGGAGGTTGAGGAGGGGGGGTCTAGGTTACAGTGCCCCACCCAAAGGAAACATTCCAGACAGAATTAAAGAGTTAACTCTTTGGATTGCTAGCTTTCCCCACCAGGGACTCCGAACAGGAGACAGGAGGGAGTGCCCACCCTTCAGTCCCCCTGCAGTTTGCGGTCCTTGAATTCATTAGGCTGAATGTCACAGGGGCCATATAAAAGGCAGAAAGGAGGACAAAAAGAGGACGTGTGTTGGGGGGGGAGGTGTTGAGGAGACACTTTCATTTAGCTCGCCTCCTTTTTCGGCTGACCCAAGGTGGCCAAACCCCCCGACTCACATCTGCTCCGTGTTTGGCTTCCCAAGGTGTCTGAGTCTTAAAAAAAGAAAGAAAGAAAATAAAGCAGGGCACTGTTTATGTTGGCTGCTTCAGTGAAGAGTCCACTCTAGCCTTTCACTCCAAAATGGACTCTCTCTATGTGCTGTTTAACATCGCGTGGAGATCAATGCAGACCACTAGAATTGAGAAAATTCAAAAAAATGAGGAAGAAGCTGTTAACCAACATAGTACTGCTTTCTGTTTACCTCCTGAAAATGAGTGGGGTTTTTTTTTAGCTGTTCCTTTTCACAGGATGTACCAGTTTTTTTTGGACGGGGAAGAGGGTGGGTTGTGTTGTAGCCACTAGATCAGCTAAGGATTGGTGGGAATGGGCTAATATAGGCTAATGCTCCCTAGAGTTCTCTGAATCATCTGTGATCTCTGTGGTAATCTGATCAGTCAGCAGTTTACTAACCGTCCCACCCCCCACCCCCCACCCCCGCACACACACACCCCCCACACAGGTGAAACTGACCCATCCCAATCAACCGAAAGGCCTTGGATGATTGGACTGATGAAACCACACCCACACGTGAAACCATTTTTCACCACACACAATGCGTACAGCTGTGCAAATTGGCTCCTTTGCTTGTTGTATTTGCTTAAACACAGGTTGGCATGGTTAATCTAAAAATATAGGGTCTATTATTGGGGGTAAACCAGTCGTTAAAATAAGCTAAAGGAGAGCAATACTTTTGTAGCACACAGAACAATTATGAGCAGTTTCCATCTGTGGGCATTTTGAATTAGCAGGAACCTTCTTTGGAAAGTTCTTTTCAGAAGAACTCACTTTATGACTGAAATGTAATTTTGTACAGTGAAGTGATGCTTCAGTTAAAACACAGCCAACACAGCAATCAAGAAACAGCCCTGCATCTAAATAGCTGCCGTATGTCTGAGCTGGCTGTTCTATTTCTGCCACTGGAAAGCGTAGATTGCTTTCTTGTCTCAGCGCTCCACCGATGTTTATTTCTGTAATTTTCCATATTGTTTGCCTCCGCCCTTTAACCAACCCTGGTCTGTAGTCGAGTTGTGCGTTGGCAAGGAGGCTGTCATTGCATTGGCCAATATTTAACATGGGTTGGAAACAACTAGTCTTTACTTTGTGTGCAAATAGGCTACGGTCGCTGGTTTGCTGCTGTGGCTGACCACCCAGCTAGGAGGGCGTCACGGCAGTGCTCCCTCACGAAGTTTCACTGAAAGCCATTGCTCTACCTCTCTCTCTCTCTCTCTCTCAGCTAGTTTTTTTTTTTTTTTTCCCAAGTTCTATGGTGGTCTGCTGACTCCTCTCTCGGAACTCCTTGTGGAAGGTGCCTTTTGAAGGGACAGGTCTTATCATGAAGTCAGACACGAGACTTTGTATCATCTTTCCTTAAGTTAGGTGGTTAAATTTACAGTCAGATCGTTACGAATTAAGCAACTGAGAATTATACAGTAGTTTGGTTCAGGTCAAGTAATTTGGACAAGAGTCTTTCCATGAGTGCTGATAACCATAGAACAGCATTAGAACTTTAGGAGAACTGTTGTATAAAAGCAATATCATATGAGAGGGCATACAAATATACTGTATATCAGGACAGCTGTGATTCGGTCAAAGATAATGTGTTAACAGTACCTAGAGTAGCCTTGGGTGCTGTTAGATTGTCCATCAAAATTAACTATTGTAATAGCCATTATGATATTTTTTTGTTTATTTTTGTTGTGAGAGGGGGCCTTGTTTTTTCCCCACTAAAAATATTCCGATCTGGTGCTCAGCTCTCAGGGGTTAAATTTTTGTCAAAGCCGTTTCTTTTTTTCTTCTTTTGTTGTGTCTGTTGCCGTGTAACAGCAAATATGTCTGTATTATCCTAATACAGGTCACAGACGGCGATAGGCCTTCGCCGTCAGGACGTACGGCAGCGGGTAGCAGCAGGGTGCATCCGTAGCGAAAAGCGCACGTACGCGAGGAGCGAAAGGCATCGCGCTATTGTTAGCGCAGATGCTAAGCTGGCTCAGCTCCAGGACGGTGGCGGGGGGCTAAGAGGTGCGCGCTGACCCGCCGTGTCAGAACCTCCCGCTCGCTGAAACCCCGCCGGCGTCGGGGCCGCCACGACCCGCCGTCTGGCGCCCCGCCGAGGGGCCCCCGCGAGAGTCGCCCGCCCGCCGGGGTCAGGGCCTGCTCCAGTTCAGCTCCCGCAGTTCAGGAAATTAACTGAAATTCAATTCGTGAATGAGGCTCTATTAGGAAATTTTCTATTAGGAAAGTTATTTCTGGAATGAATTTAAAATGGAGTTGTTCCAGACTCCATGCTCCTAGTAGCCTAAATCTGCTAGTAGAATAATGCCACAGGCCACTTCCCAGTCTCTTGTGCGAGAGGCTCTTGAGGGAAGAGCTTGTATGCCGGCACCCTCTTATCATCCTGCCTGTTAGCATTAGCTATTTCCCTTAGGATGTGTTTGTGAGTTTGATTGCTCATGTTGGTTAGCATGCATGTCCGTATTTGCTGTGTATCTCTCTACCTGTCGGTCTTTGGGTCATCTTTAACTTCGGTGCTTGCGGTGGTGTGATGGAAGGCAGCTTCGCCCGGGATTTTGTTAGCCTTGAGATTATCGTCTGCCCTAGAAAATGCTTTGACGCAGGTGTCACCTGGGCGAGCGGTGTTGCGTAATCTTTCAGACAAATGATGGCAATGTTGACTTTCGTGTGCGGAATGGTTTTCTTGGTGACAGTTCCACTCAACTGCCCATTTTTTTTCTCTCAGATTAGCAACGTAGGCCCTGCATTGCTGTACATGAAGGTATTTATGATTCCATGGTGCATTCCAAATTTTAAAAAGAGAAAAAAAGAGCTTTTGCCCATAAACTCAGGTGCATCTTTTGAACAGCCTACAGTGCAGAAATGGACTATTCTTGACAATGTTAATTGTTTTGAATAACTGATAAGAAAAAATAGTTTTTCAGGAGAGAGATCATGAGGTTCTGTCACCTGGACCTGTATTCGATATTGAAGTTGTAGACTAGAGCGTAAGCACAAAATTGCGTTAATCCGCTCTCAGGGTTAGACAACGTGCCTGGACCCCAGATCTCTGCTTGAAGAAGCACGTCTGTCAGCGCCCGTGAGTGTGTGTGTGTGTGTGTGTGTGTGTGTGAGAGTAAGCGTGTGAGTCGGAGGGTGTGTAAAATACTTCCAGAGTATGGGGGGAGAAAAGGAAGATCGTTATGTATGGGAGGGGGATGGAGGAATGGTGGGTGGGCGTTCTCTACGCACGATTGTTTGAATGCGCGCTTGTTCGCTACCGTCTTTTATCTTTTTTTCTTCCAAAGTGCTTGGACTGAGGTCAAAATTGATGTTTTTAATGATGTTTCAAAAAAATGAAACCGTTCATAAGGACTGAGATTGTGTACAGTGTTGTGTTTGGGGTGAATTGAGATGCAGGTCTTTCAGCAACCCCCCAGAACTGCGGGCAGTGCTCTGTTGCACAGGTCTCACCCACAGTCGGCTACAGAAAAGAACTTGGAGAAAGAAGTGTGGCTATTTAGCTACATTTAGCTATTTTTTGCGGTGTGAATTGTCTTCAGGGGTTAATACGCTCTCGCTGGTTACGCGGGTCGGACTGTTTCGAGCGCTGGCACACGTTGGAGAGAGACGCTTGAATTGAGCTGTATCTGTGTAACCGACCCCCTCCATCCAATCCCAAAAGATCTTATCCAGATGTTTTGATGAGTCGGACAGGATGGGTTGCCTTTCAGCTCGGTCGGTGGGAGTTTAGCGTGGTCCCCTTGAGGGACTAAGCGGGGAGGGGGGGGGGGGGGCAGGGGGGGAATCTGTGTGTAACACTCTTTCCAGTCTGACAGCTGCTAAGTGCAGAAGCGCATGGAATGGCATCAGCCAAGGGGAAATGTTTCCTTTCTGCTTTTTTGGGCTTCCTTGTGTAGCGCTACCTGTAGTGTGAATACGAGCCTTTCTCCCACAAACCTACAGCATTTATTCGATTATGTTGTCTCTTTCATAAATGTAAATTCCCTCCTTCCCACTCTTTCTGGGTCTCACCTTCCTTTCTCTCTCTCTCTCTCTCTTGCCCTCTCTCTCTCTGTCCCTCTCACTCTATGCTGGTAATGAACGGGGTTCGGTTCGCTCAGGGGCGGTTCTTTGGCTGCGTACACCACTCGTAAGCGCGCCGAGGTTCGCGCGTTCCGAGGGCGTTCGTCGATAACGGCGCCGCGGCCATCCAGGCGAGGTTTTTTCCTTTCGAAGAGCGCCCCCCCAAACGCGCCGCCCCGCTTCGCGCTCCCGCCGAACAAAGCTGCCTTTTTTCGCTGGTTTCACTGCGGGGCGAAAGCTATTGAGCGCCACCCGCTCGCGAAACACAATGAGAGCGAATCTGAAAACCCGCCTGAACCAATAGATGCGCTCGGAAGCCCCGGCGAAGCGGATGCTCGGCCTTTGAATGATGCCAGATATGCGAGGTATTTTTAGCCAGAGCTTTGATCCATGAAAAAAAGGCTAATAGTTTTGTTGACCTGAAAATGACAGGGCGGCCATAGCTTGGAGCAGTCGTGATCTTAATGGGATGAAATAAAGGGAGCGTTGTGGTTCTGATTGATTGCCCGGATTCTGTCAATAGACTCCGGCATTAAAAGTGCTCCTGATTATTTTTTTTAACAAATAATTTTTTATTTACTAACTGGGTTTTTATATTTTCAAAGTTCCTACTGGATGCCCAGAGAGAATAGAGCTTGCAATAGTAGCGCTCAGGGAGAGTGGTCTTCAGGAACTGTCCCTCAGTTACAGCGAGACTTTGACCCGCTCTCTAATCAGATGTTGACAAATTGCGCTCCTGGTTTTGCCGTATTTTACCCGCCATAAAAAAAAATAAAAAAAAACCAGCTTGAAAAGATTCGCAATTTTGAGATTAGCAAGCAGCCCTTTATCAACCTGGGAGGGTGTGCGCCGCTAATGCAGCTTTCCAGTTTCTGTGCACTTTGATATCAGTCCTGCGGTTGCAAACATTGCGTCAGAACAGGGAGGGGGGGACAGAGGGGCGGGGGGGCGGGGGGGGGGGGGGGTGGGGGGGGGGGGCGGGGGGGAGAGGGGGCTTTCAGCCCTGAGGAATGCAATGTCTTGGTGAAAGGGGTTTAGCAGAACAAACGCAGCCAGTTTGTTTGGCTAGCCGAAGCTGCCAATTACCAGCGTATCTGTTTACTTTGGCTCCCTGCTCCGACATGTTGATAAGCCCTTTCCCTAAACTTCTCACTTTATCTTCAGGTCTTTGGTCCCGCTAGTCCTGTCCTTTTTTTATTCTTTTTTTTTTTTTCTTTTTAAAGAGTGTTGGAGGAGTGTAGGCAGGAAGGGGTGAGAAATCCATTTGGCCAGCGTTTCCTCTCTCCTTCCTTCCTGGTTCCCTTACCACCTCTCCCTCCCTCCCCTCGTCCTTTCTGCAGGGATGTTGTCCCTCTGGTAAAAAGTCAGATGGAGTTCGGAGAGAGGTGTGGTGCAGTCCGTAGGGCAGCGACTTCCAGAGCCTGGAGCTTCTGTGCAGATTGGTTCGATCCATTGCATTACATTACATTTATTTGGCAGACCCTTTGATCCAAAGCGACGTACAAAAAGTGCATTTCATGGTCATAGACAACTACTAAACACAGGTTCAGTAAGATACAATACTTATTTTGTACAGCTATTTCTAGCCAAGAACACAGTTCAGTTCACACAGTGAACACTATTCAGACCTAACCTCTGCAAAGCCATCCCCGACCATGGCAACCCCTGGCCTATGTTCCCTTCTTGATGACCGATTTCTCCCTGTCTGAATAGAGCAACAACAAAAAAAAAAACCAAAGGGGGGTGGACAGTCCGTGCTCCTTTTACATTTTGGAAAGTCTGAGCATGCTATTGGCCGGGGCGTGGCTCTCTAAAGGCGTTCCTCAGGTAGGACGGTGCGAGACCGGGCAAGCAGCCGCATGCTCTCTGTCCGCGGACGTTCGGCCCGTTCCGCCATCCCGCCACCTCTCCCGGAGCGAGTCTCCTCGCACGCTGGTGAGCGTAATCTCCATAACGAGTAATCTCCTGCTGCACAACTGCACCACAGCAAAAACGTCCATTTTCACTATTGATTACATACACACGCACATGCACACAATGCACTCCTCTCTCTCTTTCTTTCTCTCTGTCTCTCTCTCTCTCTCTCACACACACACACACAAACATCATATCCCCTCGCTAGCTCGGAGGTAAACAAAAACCGTCGTGTTTGTGCGCCCTTGCGCACGTGCGGGAGCGGTTTCTATGGTTACCCGGCGCTGGGAATTGGGACGAGAGGCCGCGCTGACGCAGCCGTGAGACCCTTTACAGGCGCGGTCGGGTAAAGGGCCCCGCCCACCTGTGGCCTCCCGAACGATGAGGGGAGGAGCCCTACGAACGATTCCACGAGCCAAGCGCCGGGCCACAGCCCAATTAATTGTTTTGGATTAAAGATTGCGAGCCCCCCGCAGTGGTTGTTTTTCTAAGCGTGCCGTGAGTTTAGATTTCACCAGGGCCCCGCCCTTATCCAGTGGTAAGCCTTGCAACTGCCCCCGCTCTGTGAGTGGCTTTTCAGAACCAAGACGCATACGGTTCTTGATATACATATACAATCTTGATACGTGGTAGAAGAAGTGTCTTTTTGGTCAGGCTTTTTTTTCCCCCTCTAAAGACGGGGTGGGGACTGAGGGAAAGAGGTCATTCCTAACTCGAGCGTCTAATGAGCACTGTTGCAAAAGCACACGATTATTTTAATCATACTCTAACTCAGAAACGGCTCGTAGGTATTTATTAAGAGGATTTAGGGGGTTCAGAATAGAAAATCAAGATAAGAAATGACGTACGATCTGGCTGCCGGTGGGGGAAAAAATGTTTTTGCAGCTTAAACCCTGGTTTTTTTTTTTTTTTTTAAAAACCATTTCTGGTCAGCTTTGTAGAGAAAAGGGAAGCGGTCGGCGCTCCCTCTCGTGTGGCGTTCGAGTCGACCGGGCCTTTCGGCGTTTGTGTACGCGCAGCCTGCGAATCCAGCCCGCTGTGATGGATGGCGCTGTCTGTCGCAGCACGCTTAGCCCAGAAGCAGCCTTGAACGTAATTAAATTACCGCTCCGTGTCTGTTTTAGACATTTCCTTCGGTGTCGGCTAACTGACAACCAGCAATTTTTACGGCGAGAAATTAGAACGGTTGTATCGAGGGAAGCCTGGGGCACTGGAACAACAGAAGCATTATTCCGTAATTCCCTGTGTAAATATACGCTGGAATGCAGATTGGGTGAGTGTTTTTGCAAAGCCATCCTCCCTGCTATTGTGGGTTGAGCAGCAGTGATTTGGAGGGGGGGGGGGGGCGGTGGGGGGGAGCAGGTTGTAAAATCGCATTTCGAATGATGCGATTTACAGCTTTCTGCTCCCATGGCGAAATAGTTCTCGAGTGTTTCGATAAAGGCAGCGCCTGCCCGCGTGGGCCTTTGCGTGGAACCGCGGGAGCAATCGCATTGTTTTTTCCGATTGCGTTTCCCCGCCGTGGACCCAGTGGCGAAGCGCGAACGGGCTTTCTCCCGAACCTCTGGGGTTCCTCGCGAGGGAACATCCGAGCCTTGAAAAAAACGCTCTCGTCCACCGAAGTCTGTAAACGAGACGGAATCAGCGTTTGAGTGTGAAGACCGGGAACGGCATGAGCTGTCAGATCACATCCGAAGCAGGCGGGGATGGGGATGGGGATGGGGATGGGGTTGGGGTTGGGGTTGGGGTTGGGGGGGGTTCTGCGTTTGCGGATCCGGGGCTATTGATCGGACCACGGTTCGATTCCTGACCGGCCTCTGGGAACAGGCCGGCATTATGCAGCAGCGGGGACGGGCGTCCGGTCAGACCAGATGGAAGCCAGTCGGAGCTCAGCGCGACACATTAAGAAGCCTGTACGCGCCAACATCCATTTGCCGTCGTTAAACAGTGGAAGGAGATCGTGCTGTCATTCAGCATTGAGCCTATTGACTCTGCAGTGCGGTCCAACTGTGTACAGAGCAATCCTAATTTTTACCAGAATAGACATCGGATCCAGACCTTATGGAACCTGTCATATAGCTCACACAGCTAAATCTGTACGTGATTCATTCTCAATCAGGCATGAAGATTTTTAAATTTGCACATCTGCAAAATCAGCAATATGACCACAGGGTTTTGCAGGAAAATTATATCACTGGTTACAACTATTTTTGTATAATAGTTATAATTCATATTTTAAAATGGGTAGGCTACTGTGTTAGTTTATCAGAATTCTTGCTGATTTGATTTGTTTTTCAGTTGGAAACTGGTTGGAACACCCGGTTAGAGTACTGCCTGTTATATGGCTTTGATTAAACCATTAACATAACCAACAGAGGTGTTTGTGCTTTTACTGCAGAAGACATACTATTTATGTTCAGAGAGAGAGAGAGGCAGGGAGGGCGGTGATGGACTGAACTATCAGCTTGAGTTTTTTTCGTCTCTGTAAAATCCACCATCTGACTCCACTGTGAACTTGCAGGAGGCTCCGCCCACTCATGACTGCCAGCGTGCAAATGATCCTTATTATAGATTCATTAGCGGAAGACTGCAGGTTGACATCAAGGCCGAAGACAAGCTCTTTATTATATTCATACCAAAGCCTCCTGGCCCCCAAATGCCCCCCCCACCCCCCTTCAGTTTCCCAACAGACCTACTGGATTCATGCGAGCTGTGCTTTGTGAAACGTAAACATCCCATTGCAAACCAGCCATTAGCTCAATCTAATAACAGCTGCTTATCAATTTAGAGAATCTCTGTCAACATCCTGCCCGATGAATTCTGCTCTCGTCACACAGCTGGCATTAACCCTTTCGGTTCTGTCGCAGGTTCCTGAGCGCACTGATTCAAGCCTTTTCAGCTTTACCATTCTTTCTCAAGACAGTTTAAAATTCAATTTATCTACCGGACATCAATTAGTAGATAGCGAGCAAGCCTTTGTACATTGTGAATTGAATGTCGCTTAAATTCCGGAAATTGTCATTTTACATTCATCTGTGATGAGCAGTGTGAGGATATTATTATAGATTTAGCTGTATTACATGGCATCTCCTATAAAAAAATGTCAAGTAGCTCGCAATGGCACCCATGGACTTAAAAAACCATCAGTGCTCGCATCACAAAAGAGCTGTGCTCAGTAGAAGGTTTGAATTCCAGTTTTATGAGCGCCCGTTAGTAATAGCCCCTTTGGCTGCATTTTAAATCTTAATTGTGGAATTTATTTATGACTAACATATAAAAGCTCAGGACCCCAGGCCCTGTCTTGCTAGTCAGGACTGCCCAACCCTGTTCCTGGAGATCTACAGTCCTGTAGGTTTTCATTCCTGCCGCAACAAAGGAGACCTCGTTCAACGGCTAGAGATTTTGTTGAGATGCTAATTAGTAGAATGAGGTGTGCCAAATCAGGGTTGAAATGAAAACCTAGAGGGCTGTAGATCTCCAGGAACAGGGATGGGCCGTCCTGTGCTAGAGTCTATGTTTATGGGAGAAGGAACCTTGATCTTTTTCCCTCCATTTTGCTAACCTAGTAACTTGGGTGATCGGCTGATCCCTAGTTTGGCCACCCACCAATCAGCAAAGTGTGGCTGTAATGTGATTAGCTCCTCCCACGGCTTGGCCGGTAAACCTGCTAACGGTATTACTGAGTCAGCCGGCGGAGGAGCGAGGCTTCCGCCACATTAGCGCCCGCTGCGCCGCGGCCGGGTCCCGGACGCCCGGAGGGCGAGCCCACGCGTCTGAGCGGGGGGTAGAGCAGAGCGCTCGGCGATGGAAAAGAGCCCTCGAAGGAGAGGGGGGGGGTAGGGGGGGCACGTGAAGCTGGCCTATAAGTAAAAAAAAAAAAAATTGTTTTTGACATTCTTCGACTAACCAGGGCTTCCCCTGCAGGTGCTCACACGTCTGCACGTGAGCGGCAGGAGCGCGCGTTCAGGCGTCTTCGTTTGGGGCATCCTCACAAAAATGTAAACGGCTAACGCTACAAACAGGCTAACAAGCGGCTGCAATGGCCGGGCAACAGTTTTAGCAGAAGGTGGGGTGAGGGCAGGTTGCGGCGCTGTGCTGACGGCGAGCGGCGGTTTGGTGAATGAGGAGGTGTTCTCTCAAACCCCTTGAACAGACCATTGTCTCCCTTCCCCTTGCTGGGTGCATGTTGACCCTGCTCCTCCAGTGTTCACCCACCTGTCACTCATTGGAGAGCGTATGCACACTCAGGAAAAGCACAGAGTAATGGCTTCTGCGCCAGCGTACAAGGAGAGATCTCGTAAGGTTCGGCTTAATTTAGCACCAACGACAAAGGAATTTTTACAGAAATGCAATGCAGAAGGTTGTATAAAATGGTGTTCTAATGGAAAAAAACTGGAATAATTTCGTGTGATACCATTTCACACTGGCATATTTGCAGCAATATCAATGAAATGTATTTGGTTCTGAAATTTCTTCTCAATATGCTATTTTCCACTGGTGGTGTCGGGTGCGACAAGTATTTAAAAATGATAACTAATGCACAGGAACTTGCATGTAAAATCCGATAAGCGTCTTTAAAATTAGGTTTGATTTGTCGTTGGTTGTCTCTAGGCAGTTTTTCTTCTCCAAAATATGCTACCACTGGATTATCTTCTAAGAAAAATAGGTGCTCGTTGTGCTCCTTGTAATAGCTCAGTTTCGAATGGAATGAGACATTCGAATGGTCTCTGGAGTGTGAAAACGAAACTTTGTGACCACCAGTTACCACAGATGATGTCAAATCCACCAAAACTGAAGAATTTAAACCGACTTCTTTAAGAACAGAGATTAAAAAACATATTCACAGGGTACACGTTTTGAACATGTTAATGTAACGCTCAAAGTTTAGAATCGATTGTTGGAGGTTGTGACAGTCGGCTTAACCGGCGTTTGTTTGGCTTGGCGTCTGTCAGCGAGGCCCCCTCCTGAACTCTGAGGCTGTGGCTACAGTCAGTAAAATGAATGAGCTGCGGTGTCAGGAGTGAGAGGAGAGGTCAGGTTCACTGAGGGCTCGGGGGTGTTACTCTCCTGAGTGCACTCCACAGGAGAGAGCTGAGCAAGGGAGCCCAGACAACGCATACACACACACACACATATACACATATACGTGCGCGCACACGCACACACACACACACACACACATACACGCGCACACACACACACACACACATATACACATATACCTGCGCACATGCGCACACGCACACACACACACACACACACACACACACACACATATACGTGCGTGCACACGCACACACACACGCGCACACATACACACGCACACGCACATATCATTAGGTGGTGTGTTTTGCTTCCTTATAATCTATGTATACACACAAACAAACACACACACTCTTACACAAAAGCAGCTTAGTAGGTGGCATGTCTGTTTCTCAGAGCGCTCACACACACACACACACACAAGCATACACACACACACACACACACACACAAGCATACACACACACACACACACACACACACACACAGCAGGCCATTCCACCCAGTTGCACACGCTGACCCCCTTGCTCCTGCCTCCCCCCCGTCTAATGTTTGGACTCTGCTTGGTGCAGCTGGCCCGTGTTTGCTGTAAACAGAATATGGGGGCACATTCCCTGACCCTGCCCGGGAGAGAGCCGGGAATAATGAAGCTCACTGGGAGGGGCTGGGAATTCATGAAAATTAAACCACTTTCAGACCTGCAGATCCATCCATGTGGATAGATTGAACACTGAATCCAGACAGGCGCTGTCACACTTGTTCACATCTCCTTAACTCTTATTTTAACTGAAAGCTTACGTTAGAGTTGGCTCAAACGTATTTGCCCCTGACTTTCGTGATAATTAAATTAAGGTATAATCACTGATTGCCATTAGGGTATACGGTGCATTGTCACTGCTGCCTATACTCACTGTCAAGATTAAAGATTATAGTCACCGACACAGCGCGTAATTGGTGTGAAATGATTAAATGTCGTTTTCTCTTGGGAGCTGTGCAACCCTTGCCCCAAACCAAACGGGCCTCCGGTGGAACTGTGGCCTCCCCGCTTCACTTTCGAGATTTTTTGGGATGGGCTCGTCTCCTCTGGTGGACCTGTCCTTTCAGAGTGAATCTGGCTTTCCTCCCTGACAGTCTGACAGGTGTCGGCTTCATTGGGAACTCCTGTTCTCACACTTTGCCACTTTCCCAAGGTTCAGCACCGTGGTCTTTTGCCTGGCCTCAATTTTTGACTCCGGCCTGAGTCCTGCTGGACGGGGGAAAAGCGGGGGGGGGGGGGGTGTGAACGGTTAGAGCGAGCTGGGAGGGGTGGGATGGGCTTGGGTGGACGCGAAGACTCCAGGAATTTCATTAGCACAGCACCCTGAATTTTCCGTCTATGTGTTTGCTGTTCCTGACTCTGAATCTCTCTTCTGTCTCTTCTTCTCTGTGCAGAATGGAAATGCCTCCTGGACCGACGAAGCCGATGGAGGGAGAGGAAGAGGCGAGGCGTCCAGAGACTTCGCCAAGGTGAGCCCGTCCGTCACGCTGCTTCTCCTTCGCCGACCTGTTGCCGTGACAATGCTGGAATGTCCCATTTGCATCAAGTGCTTTTAAAATGAATGCCGTGTGTTAAATTGTAAAATTAGGATCAAAATTGTTTAGAAGAATTTTGTTGTTTATTGCTTTTGACTGTGTTTGTGAGAGAGTGTATTTATATGACTAATGCATTGAATGTATTTTGGTACACTATGTTGAATGTATTTTTTAAAGGCACATGACTGAAAAGTATCAACTTCATTACGACACAGGACATTGCATGTGAATGCCTGAATTTATTTAAACATTTATAGATTATGATGCTGTCCAGGAGGGTCCTCACCCAAATACATTAGTAACATTCTACACATTATGGATGAACTTGCCACCCCCTCCCCCATTTTGTCTATCTCGTTTGAGGTAATGAATGCACAATGGAGGCAGAGATACTCATCTGTGGGCTGTACGTACTTTTCCTTCTCTGCAGCTGTACGAGTTGGACCATGACCCAAACCGGAAAGAGTTCCTGGATGACCTGTTCACCTACATGCAGAAACGAGGTACTCCCGTGACTCTTCCGTCCCCCTCTCCCAGCTAAGACCAACACAGCCTAGTCTGACCCCTTCACCACTGACAGATTCTGTTGTGCCTTGAAGTACCTAAATCGCATCCAGTGAAACCATCTTCACCTCCAGCCTTTCAGAATTAGCTGTTTGGCCCAGTGTTTTTTTGTGTCATTTGCTTTAACATGATCACCAGATTGGAATTTGTCTTGAACGCGAAATGCAACCAAGATGTCTCTTTGCTTCTGGTGTGCATCTGTTCAGATCACCTGCTGCTAAAAAAAAGCGGTTTGAAGTTGGGAATTGCCTGTATGGGTGGTGGCTTTTTGTTAAAGCCTCTGTGTGCTCTATTTGCCGTGCCGGGGCGCCTCCCTTTACCAAGCCCAAGCCCGGTGCGCTCCCAGCTCAGCGTAAGCACGCCGGAGGTGCCGAGGAACCACGATCGGCCTCGTTTTTAAATAGGTTTCCTCAAAGTCCAAATCTCGGTCACCTCTAACCCCCGCCGCACGCAGGCTAATCGCAGTGTTCGTTGTCTCTGAGAGGCATGCTGTTTTAAACAAAGACTGTGGTTATCTTTTTGGTCTTTTACCTTTTACTAAAATCTGAGGGCTGTGCTGTTTATATGCGTTTGCGAGTACATAGGAGAGTTGTTGCCCTTTGCTTAGTCGCAAGGGTCCCCAAGTTTGCTGTCAAATTTTTAAAAAGGGAAACCATTTCAGTCAGAGAAACGGCTTCCAAAGGGGAATTTTTATAAATAACACATGCAGTAAAAAAAAAAAGAGGCCCACACATTCTCTGGTGAGTTTGCTCTTGTGTGCTTTGCCGGGAGGACTTTTACGTAAATATTGTTTTAAATGTCTGCCCCAGAGGAGTCAACATCATCGACCCTCACCCTCTCCCTGCGCAGTTCTGCCGCTGAACGTTTTTGTACCGTTAACAAAGCCGCTGTCGGAATTGGGTTTTTAGATCCAGGCTGACGCTTGCCCTGAGTAGTTTGAGAAGCTGCCGCTCGATGTTCTTGGAAAGCCCGAAAACGGTGAGCGGTGACCGCCAAGAGGAACTCGGGAGACCGTGCGCCGCCCGGCGTCTAGACGGTCACTGTTAGCACCTTCCCTTTCGACCCCGTCTCCTACAAGCAGTCAGAGATTGGGGCGGGGTGATTGATTGATTGCCTTTTGAAAGAGAAGGGGAATCACCAAATTCCTTCATCTTCGGGGCTCGGAGCGTCTTCGCAGGCGTGCCGGTGGGAGGAGCCGCGAGCTGACCCCCCCCTCCCCCCCCCCCCCCGATCCCTCCGATATCAGACCTCCGCATTTTTTCAAACGGTGCCACAGGACCGAAGCTCCGGCTGAAGAAGCGCCCTTTTGTCCTGGGTCTGTTTGGCTGTCGGCACTTTTGTTCCGCATCATTTACTTTGCCCGTCCCTCAGCCGCCTTAACTGGCGGCCTCCAGTGCTGCATAATCTGGGAAAAACACGGTACAGACGGCCCTCGCCATTCCTGTGGAATGCGCTGTGTAAATGACCAAGATTTGGGGAATCCACAAAAACTACAGTGGAGATGCCTGTGGCTTATTCCCAAAGGAGGTTTGTTCCATACACAAAAAGACAGCATTCTGAGAGTAAAAAAAGAAAACAAAACTGTATTAGCCAAAAATAATGACTGACGCGTTAGTGATGGTAAATCTATAAAGGGATCATGTAATAATTGTGTGTAATAATTGACTAGCTCTGGCTATGTGAGATAAGTAATACAAATGGGATGAAAAGATGAAAAATGTGTTTAAAAAGAGAAATGTGTGCTCTGAATTGCGTCGAGAAAGATGAAGAGCGCTGTGTGCTCTCCCTCTCGATGGCGACCCAGCGGCGTCCGCTACAAGCGTGTCCGCCGACCCACCCTACCTGGCAGCACCGTCTGACAGTAAATACGACCTCTTTAAAGGCCGAGACAAAACAACGGTGGCCTGACCCTTCTTTCAGAAATAAACACCGCCTGGCTAACCGCCACCGTTTCGTAATCCAGCGCTTTGATCACAGAAAAGCGAACTGGCCAAGCCGTCTGTTCGCTTGGGCACGAAAAGGTCACCAGTAGGCGCAGCCACGGCCCAGAAAGGGCGTTAGGCGGACGGCCTTCGCCACCAGATTAAGAACGATACTGTGAAACCGGTCGGTACCGGTCGGTTTCCTGCCAGTAGCGCTTATTCAACGCGGCTGGGTTTGTTTGTGTAAATCCTTGCGTGTGTGGTTCAGGCTTGTTTTATTTGTGTAAATCTGTGTGTGCATAGTTTAGTCTGGTTTTATTTGCTTTGCTTAAAGGCTGTAAGTCTTGCTCCTCAGGGGGGGCTGCGCCACGGATGTGGGTGGATGAGGGAGCCACGTGGCGCACGCCACGCTGTTTCACAGGTCATGTTTACCCCCCCCCTCCTCAAACTCTTTAAAATGATTGGTCGGGAGCATTAAAGTCAGGAACGGCGCGGAGTCCGGGCGCGGGGCGCGGGGCCCGGAGCACGTTAATCCTCCGGGCCCCTGCGAACGGCCCGTACTGCGGCCCCCTCCCGCCTCCCTGCGCTCACCAGCGGCAGGGGCGTGCGTTCATCATCGAGGAATTTCGCCAGCTGTCCGAAACGTAGCGGGACCGCGAGGAGGGCAGATTGATGGCTTTTTTAGAGAGAGAGGAGCAGCTTTTTACTGTCCAGCGGGGGCAGAGCGCGGAGCGGGCGGGCAGAAAGAGGGAAAAAAAAAAAAAACCAAACCGCGCACAAGTAATTTTTATTTATCGCTGGAATGCGGGATAAGATCTGTGTAATTTACGTTCTTCCGCCCTTGGGAGGGAAAAAAATTGCATTCCCACGAACAACTGGCCCGTGGATCGAGAGAGAGAGAGAGAGAGAGAGAGAAGATGGCTGACAATAGCAGAGATGGAAACCTTTAAATGGCCTGGTTTGATTGGGCCATTAACCCCCACTCCCCCAAAAGGTTTCACTTAAGCAGATGGGAGATCGTTTGCGCTGGCCTGCCCCCCTCTCCCCCCCCCCCCCACCTTCTGAAGCCGGAGATGGTGGTGGTGGTGGGGAAGGGGGGTGAGGGGGGGGCAGGGGGCTGCATGGGAGACCGGGGGCTCTTTATTACAGAGGATAAAAACGGCTGTCGGTGCTGTCCAGAGGACATGATTGATGACGTCGGCCATGACGGACGCGTTTGAGCGCTAAGGGACGTCCGCGGAAGGGGCTGGGCGTCGGGAGAACGCGCAGGCTTGGATAAAACGCCCACACGCACAAGACGTCCAGGTCGTTTAATCCAACGGTTTCACGCGCGGGTTTGGGGTGGGGGGCGGGGGGGGGGAACATATGGCGCTTAGCTTTGAGTGACATCACAGCTGCGGCGCAGGGGGGGATGGCGGTTTTTATTGTAGAACGGCCCCCCTGAAGTGTGACGGGGTGTTTAGGGAAGTCTCGGCGCATGTCGCCCTTCCCCGGTTAAGAGGCTTCCCTGGTCAGGAGGATTGGCGGGGGAGGTTAAGACCGGGGTGATCCGCCAAGCTGCGCGCGGGCAGGACGGAGGCCGTAATCCGGCCCCGCTGACAGGCCCCGCGGCGTAATCCGGACGCAGCCGTGAGGACCGAGGAAGGGGGGGGGGGGGGGGGAGAAAGGCAGCGATCGGCCCGTCAAATAAAAGAAAGTGGACCACACCCGGTAACCAGGGTGTTGACCGCTTTTGATTTGAATTACCACACTTTTTCCGGTCACTCTTTTTCTTTTTTTCGCCATTCTGATGTTCCCAGGCTGTTGGGAGGATTTGCCAGAGGAAAGGGGGGAAGGGGAAGGGAGGGGGGGGGGGGGCAGAGGGGAAGTAGCCATGTTGGCATGCCGTGGGAACAGTGGAGGCGCTTGGGACAGGGGGCAGGGCGACGGGGAACACGAGGAGGCTCCGAAAACATTTGAGCCGCACATCGACCCAAGAGCTCCGTTCACACCAGTTAGCCGATTGAAGTGAATTCACTCTGCATTTGCATTGCATGGCATTACATTATTTTCTTAGGAAGACCCACCGTGTTTGCAGTTCTTCATTCGACACCACCCGCGGTGTATTTGTACAGCTGGGATTTTTTTTTTCTGGTACAATTTAGGCAAAGTTCATTCCTCAAAGGTGCAAAACTCTTTCCCTTCTTAAGGCTGGAACCTGTTTCCCCAAGGTGCAGATTTCAGTGCTGTTGGAACTGAGCTACGCTTTCTGATCTGTCGCATCGAAACTGAGTTCAGGACCGCGCCGCGGTGTTTCTGTGTCTGTGTTTTTCTGAGTCAGGTCGCGCGACGCGCTCGTCTCCCGCTCGATCTCCTCGGCTGTCGAGCTTCCTGGACTGTCATAAACGGCTCAGTTTACCCTTTCACACGACGGAGGCCGCCCCCGAGCCGGGGCCACGCTTCGGGAATTTCGGAAGCGGGGTTTCTGAGCGCTCGAGCATCGTCGGAGCGGAGGGAAAACGCGCGGGAAGTGACTAGCGCTTTTTTCCCCTCCGTCGCTCCTGTCTTTCTCCCTGTCTGCCGCTCCCTCTGTTTATTGTGCTACGGTGGCCGCTGCTGAAACTGGATAACACCGCGGGGGGACAGGAGCGGAGGGGAGGAGTGTCGGGGTTTGAGGGGGGGGTAGGCTCTGGATTAAGGGGCCTCCTGTCCTAGCGCGGGTGATTAATGAGCCCCTAAAACCGGGAGCCCGGCCCTTTGATAAGGGGGAGAGTGGCGGGCGGCGGAGCAGGGGGGGGGGGGGAAGACAGGCGGCCGCGCGTTGTGAGAGTGGGAGGGTGAGGGGGTCTGCGCAAACGAGGGGAAGGGACGGCTGCCTCCCTTTCTCGCTCCCCTGTCTTTCTCTCCCTCGTTCCCTCTCTCGTGAGGGAGGGAGAGAGAGCGGAGCGGAGAAGGGAGGCGGCGGTCTCGTTTGCACGGAAACGAGGCCTCGGGTCTTTCGTTTCCCGCTGGAAGCCGGCCCATCCATCACGGGGAAAGGGCCCGGGCCGACAGGCTCGACCTGCCGCAGAGGCAGGAGCAGAGAGGCCTGCCGGGGGACCCTCCGCGCTGGAGACGCCGCCTGGATAGAATCAACCTTCTCGGGGTTGTTTTGAAATCGTTGAGTTATCGATTAGGCTCGAAAACCTGGGCCATGGCAACTGGGAAAAATGCAGGATGGAATCCAGAGCTTAAGCATGTGCAGGGAAACGTACGCGATCGCCTGCAAGGCAACACAGAGCTTTTCAATCACATTTATGCAAGCTGCTCTATCTTACGTATGCTAATTACATACTTTTTTACAAATAACAAATTATGTTGTGATAACAAACATTTAAACTGCAAAATTTCATTAAAGTTAAGTCAAAGTACTACAGCCACCAAGGTTATAACTGAGCTAATACCAACAATGAAGTAGTAAAATATAGTATAATAAAGGTAAAATAAATCCATACATTCAAGGAAAGACACCATGATGGCTAACTTTGATAGTACTAGCAATAGCACTACCAAGCTGTCAAGTGGCTGGTCACTGATTTACCGTAGTTGGTTTAGATTTTGTTGGCTTTAATTGAAACTGATTTTAGATTTGGCTTTTGTCGAAGATGCAGTTCTCTTGGATCTAGGTTTGGAACCCCATCCGTAGGGGAAGATCAGGGCAGCGACAGGAGTGGTGACAAAACTATAGCCGTGGGGTTCTTTAAAAATTGCAGCTGTCCAGTAGGGTGGGTTTGTAAGCTAGCCAGTGGGGAGGGGCAGTAGCCCAAGGGGTGTATGGTACCAGGGCCTGGACCTGTAGCTGTATGTGGTATTTGGGAAGGAAATGGCAGATTCTCTTGGATTTTAGCCACCAAGAAGGGGCAAGATGCCGGTCGGCATTACAGAAGGAGAAGCTGGAGAGCATTGTCAGTGGTTATGTGATGTAGATAGCTTGGCTGTGGGTTTTGAACCACAGCCCCTGCCGGCCACCACCACGATACGATTACCTTGGTTGACTAAAGACCAAGGTCCTCAGCTATGATGAAACTCTGAGCTCCACTGCGGTAACTCAAAGGGGTGCGGGCGGACTGCAGAGTGATTCGAACGCTGCGGCAAGGATTCTGAAGAGGCAGCTTTTCACTCCCTTTTATTTCGATTCTGAAAACACAGAATGTTCATCCCTGTGACAATATACTATAAAAGCAGACTTTTGTTCTCATTTTGTAAAACAATTATGGCTCACAAAAAAAATGTCGTGAGCCATAATTCATCCGCATAAAACTGCAGTAGGATGTTCATGCGCACCGCCAAGTTTGAAACTAGATGAAGCTTCTGTTCCTTTGGAACTGCAAGTGTGCGAAAACAACCTTCATTTAACGGACCCTTTGTCCTCTTCCAACTTACTTTTTCAATACTCAACTTGTTTTCAGGGGAACGTATTATCGACGATCCTGTTTCTCGCATTTTTAATTTACAGATGCAGCTGTCTTGCTCTCTTTCTCTCTCGTTCTTTTTTTTCCAGAATGGGTCCTCAGTTAGAGGACTGGGTCCACAATGCCTGCGTTATCAGCTCCTCTGTAATTACAGACGTACTGTATGGGGATTTGCCTCTCCTAATCTCCAGAGCTGGGAGGAACTTAATTACAGGGGCCTATAAATAATTGGAGTGAGAATGAGGAATGAGGGCTCGATCGGGAGGCTTGATAAGCTCCCTCCATGTCTCTCTCCGTCTTCATCTTTCAGAACGAATCAGAGACTCCTTCCTAGGGTGAAAGCCTGCAGAGCACAACAAGATACTTAATCCTTCCAAAAAGGGGAAGTTGTGTTGTGGAGTTAAAAGCAGAAGGGAAGCTAGGTAGTGTTCCGGGCGTTACAAAGGCTGGAGTCTCGATTGGTATATGGCAAGCAGACAGCAAGTGCTTTGTGCAAATTCCATATGTCCTGCCTTGATATTGATCTTCATAATTAGATTTTTCTCTCTCAGGAAAATTATTGGCAGTTTAGCCAGTGGCTTCAGCGTTTTTGTTTGCTTTCTCCAGGGCAATTCATATGTTACGTGATTATACACTTTTTTTTAAATGCAAGTTACCTGCAGTTATAGTTTACTAAAGCAATTCAAGCTGTGTACTTTGTGTCCCAGGATAACGCTATGTTGCATCCATTCAGCAGAAGCTCCTTCAGATTGACTTGCATAGTGAAGCAACGTTATAGTACCCTACGTACCATGCTAATCCACTCCACACCTCCCAGTCCCCTCTGCCCCCATCAGCGACAGTAAGCCTATGCTGTGCAAACTGCGTTTCATCCAGGAATCATCAGGCTCGTAAAAAATAAAACCACTTCCTGACCTGTGCCCGCCTTCCGGTCTGGGACCACCCCTTCCCCCCCCGCCCCTCCCCTCCCCCGCCGAGGGACAGCAGTCACAGGCCGGAGCCGCAGCCCCACGCGGCTGCTGACGCTGGCGTATCGATTACCCGCGCGGAACTAGAAATGGCGCTGGCGAGCTGATGGCTTTATCTGTCAATCCGCGCGCGTATCGATCCTAGCGATCGCTCGCAGCGGTATGAAAGAATGCCGGGGCGGGCGGGGTGGGGGGGGGGGGGGGGGCGGGGGGAGCCACAGGAATTCCCTTGAGACGCTGTCAATAAACACGTCTAAATCACTGTGCCAGGAGTGGCTGCTCGCGCTCTGTTTACCCTCTGAGAAATGAGCGCTTCCGTTCGTCCTCGCTGCGCTCCTCGGTGTCTCCGTGAGGTCGGACGGAAGGAAACGCAGATGTTGACATCTGTTGGCTCTCGAGGCTGGGCTCGGTCAAATCCAGCACGTGCTCGTTTGAAAATTGAAACACGACTGTGTTTTGCTTTCAAAGGCCACCATCTCACAGAACTTCCTGTTTTGGAATCAACGTTCGCGTGCCCCTCCAGAAAGACTAGCCGTGATTAGCATGGTTGAATTGCTGTTTTGCTGCTCCTTTTAACCCAAAATGGCTGCGGTGGCTTTTTGGAAATGTTCCGGCCGTGCCTGTGTGTGTTTTAGAATCCGACCAATTGGGTGTAATGAAAATGGGCCGTCGGTACAGCCCAGTGTAATAGAATCCGTTTTCTTCGGTCATTTCTGGAAAGCCAAGCTAAGTGATTGAGTCACGTGTTTACCCGCTGCTTAAAGACAAAGGAAGGGTTTTGAACAGAAACAGATCTGCAGAGTGGTTGTTTTCTTTTCTTGTGCGATTGTCCATTCCGGTGCCTGCCCACTTACTTCTGTGTCCAGTGAGGGAACGGAAGGGAACTTCTTCATAATCTGCATCAATGCGGTTAATTGTGCTCTTCCCTTAAGTAGCTTTGCATCGTAATCTGGCTTTAACCCCCTTGTAGGAAGATTTGGAACAGCAACAACTGCCTGAGGTGTCATGTGCTCGCATGTACGTGCATGTGGGTATATGTGTTTGTGTGTGAATTTAGTTTCAGTGGCCATTTCTCTTTAAGAGCGCTTTCACACATAACATGCAATTGCTAGCCAATCCCCTTCTGATGTCTCACTTAGGTGCGAAAAGGGGGTGGGAATGGGAGTTTTGTTTTAACGTTGGTTTAAATGCTGTCTGTTTTCCTCCCGTCGTGATATTCAGTGTCGTTTACATGTACAGGCAAGCAAGCGAGTGTAAATGAGTGGTCATGTGAAGGTACTTGGTTGAGCAATAGGACTGCCATAACTCAAAAGAAGAGTAATCACAACTAAATCATGCTGTCTGTGGTCTATTTTTCAAAGTGTGTGAGCCAGTGCAGTGCCCACACTGCCAATGCTAATATGAAATGTTATAAACTGAAAACTCAGAATCTTCATAATTGTTCAGTCATTTATCAGCATATAACTATTCCATGGTATGTTAGCTTATATTCTAGCTATTATCTGTCTTTTCTTACATATAAATAAAATGGGTATTTGGGCAAAAATGGTGCTCTGCTTTGTAGATTTATTGTAGGATTACGAGCGTAACTTGGCACGCACTGTGCGTGCTTCAGTAATTCTTAAACCAGAATAAACAGTGTTTCCGTGGAAAAGTACTCAAATTCTAATGCCTCCAATTGACTCTGCTTTCACGCTGGCCTTTCTGTGCAAACGAAGGGGCCATTCGAATGCTGATGGTGTGTGTGTGAAAGCACCCGACGGCTTCCCAGCTGTGGCAGACAGACATTACCGGCAGACAGGAGAGGCGTTTTGCTCTTTTGTTTATTCGGGCGTCGTCAGGGGCAGCGCACATCAAAGCCCTTTTAGGGCGCGCGGATGAGAGGCTGGCTAACCGTAGCGCGCCCCGAGGCACGCTACGGGAGCGCGGAGGAAGGCGTGCGCGTACGCCTGCAGGCCCCTCGTCTCCCCGATCCCTTCATCTGCAGTAAGATCGGGGTCCGAGATTATCTGACTTACTGCTTGGTTATCTCGTTTGCTTTGGTCTGTCCGTTTCGGCTATCCGCTACGAAAGGCTCCGTAGTAAATTCCCTGCGTTGAGCGTCGGCTGCAGTAAGAGAGTGGCGAATCAAAGCGGGGACGTCGGCTGGGGAGGTTTTCGCTTCTTCTCCGGTGGCGATCGTTCGTAGGGGCACGCGAGACCGCTTGCTGGCGCTCTCGACAGCTTCCCGCCGCCGGCGATTTGTCACGGCCGGCCAAAGCCTGCGCACCTCCAGGTAGGCAAGGGACTCGAGTTACAGCTGAAGTGCCCGTCTCAATTTACGCGAGGTCCAGCCTTTTCAAGCCCCCTCCCTGCCCCCTCCCCCCTCCCCCCACGGCAGGTGACCCATCTTTATGATTCGAGCGGTGGGACTCATGTTTCTTCTGCGGCCACGTCCCTCCCCCTCTCTCTTACAGATCTAATCAAGGTGAATGAGATCAAGGCTTTCTGGTGTAGGCTAATTGTGGACGAGCCCCAAATGGCTTTTAATGTCATGTGACTATAAATGCAGTGAGCTCCATAATGTTTGGGACAAAGATATATTCTTTTTTTCTTGATTTGACTCTGTAATCCACATTTTAAATTTGTAATCAAACAATTTGCACGTTGTTAGAGTGCAGATTCTCAGCTTTTATTAGAGGTATTTTTTCACCATGTAGAAATTACAGCACTTTTTTTTATACATAGACCCCCCATTACAAGGCAAACGGCTTCACGGGTGTTTCTGATTTGTCAGGTGTGTTCAGTTTCGTCAGTGCAGGTGTAAGAGAGCTTTCAGTATCTAGTCTTGATTCTAGTCTTTTGATTGCTTTTGGAGTCTGTTATTGGCTTTTGTCAGCACGAGGACCAGAGTTGTGCTAATGAAAGTCAAGGAAGCCATTGTGAGACAGAGAAATAAGAAAAAAACAGTCCGAGACATAGGCCAAACCTTAGGCGTACCAAAAGCAACTGCTTGGAACATCATTAAGAAGAAAGCAACGGCGAGCTCAGTAATCACAAAGGCGCCTGCTTGGCTAAAGAAGACCTCTACAGATGATGACCAAAGAATTTACTACATGATGAAGAAAAAACCAAAAAAGGTCTGGAAAAAGGCTTTTGGACAGATGAGACCAAGATTGACTTGCATCAAAGTGATGGCGAGAGCAACGTGCGTAAGCCAAAAGGAACCCCCCAAGATACAAAGCACCCCCCTCATCGGTAAAACATGGTGGTGGAGCTGTTATTGTTTGGCCATGTATGGCTGCCGTGGGTTCTGGCTCACTCGTATTCACTGATGATGTAACCGCTGATAGCTTCAGCAGAATTAATTCTGAAGTGTGCAGAAGCATTTTTTTCTGCTGAAGTTCCATCACTTGCCTCAAAACTCATTGGATTGAATTTATCCTACAGCAAGACAATGGTCCCAAGCATACTGTAAAGCAACAAGTTTTTGTAAGCCTGAAACTGTGAAAAGAGTACTGTTATTTCTACATGGTGAAAAGCAAAGTGTATAAAATACCCTCAAATGAAGGCTGAGAATGTGCTCTTTAACCATATATGAATTGTTTGATTACACATCTAAAATTGTGGAATACAGGGCCAAATTAAGAAGAATGTCTTTTTCTGAAACATTATGGCGCTTTTGACAACTCCAGCAAATTGGATTTGAAATAAAACAATGGATATGAGGTTAAAGTGCAAACTCAGCTTTTACATCAATATCAGGTGATTCGTGTAGGAATTACAGCCCAGTGCTTTAGCATATACAGTATATATATATATATATATGTATATATAAACCTCCTACCTCATTTTAAAAATAAGTTGGTTTATTCTGAAACAGGGCTGTTTCAGGGGTTGGACTAATTTAGGTGTTGGGAATTGCAGACAAGCTCCAAATGGCTTTTAATGTTATGTAACTCCCATGTGACCTCCCACCTATTTTTTTTTATTTGGTGTATTTTAAAATATATTGGTTTATTCTGAAACAGGGCTGTTTTAGGGATTGGGCTAGTTCAGGTGTTGGGGAGGTCCTAGAAGTGGACACAGGGAGGGACTTGAGGGGCCCGGCCCCAGCTCCTGTGAGAACGACGATCCGGGCCGGGCCGCTGCAGCAGCAGCGCCAAGCCTTGCCGCCAAGGTACCGCCATGGGTCAGGTCCACAGCCCGGTACCAGGATCTCGCACGTCACAAGTCGCGGCGCTGATCACGCGGCGGGGAGAATTTTATCCGTCAGACCTCCCGACAACTGTGGCTTCCAATTCTCCCTCCCCCTGCCCTCCCCGCGAGTGCCGGGGGCGCGGTCAGACGGGCTAAATGGAGCGCGGATATATACTCGTTACCACTTGATATGAAAGGCGAGGCGGTCATGCGAGCGGATCCCGGACTAAAGATAGCCGAATTCCGCCCGCTTCATCTGGCCCTTACCTTTTATGTCTGTGGGCCCCCGACATCGAAAATAAAACAAAACGGCGCTGGGCTGAGCGCCGCGGCGGCTCTGCTCAATGCAGCCCCCCGAACCCCCCCCCCCCCCCCCCACCCGTGCGGGCTAGCGCGTAAACCCAACGGCAGCGGCCGCGGGGAAAAATAAACACGCAGCAGAAGCAGTCCGTCTCTCTTAACTGCGGCCCGTCTCTCTCTCGAGCCGGGCAGTGTCGAGGGTGCAATGTTTGGGGCTGAGTTAGAGGGGTGGGAAGCAGGCCCTGTTTGGGCTCTGGGTAGGGGGTGGGGGTGGGGGGGGGCGGGGGGGCGGAGGGGCGGAGGGGCGGGGGGGTTCCTCCAGACACAGTGGAAGGACTCAGGCACAAGTTTGCAGGCCGTGTGCTGTGGCTCACGCTACTCTTCTGGCAGTGATCCAGTGGCTTCCCAGCTGGCTGTCCTCTCTCTCTCTGTCTCTCTCTCTCTCTCTCTCTCTGTCTCTCTCACTTTCTCCCTCCCTGTCCTTCTAATTCCAAAATGCTTTATTGGCTGGAAATACTTAATACAGTAATTGTTCCATACAGCAAATATACTTCATACAGTAAATATGACTCAGGATCATTGACATCCGACTTGGACATGTCATGCCTTTAAAATGTCTGTATGATTAATCATTAAGATGATGATATCCTTGCACAAGCTCATATGTACTCATCTCAGAAGTATTCCAGACGATCGTGACGATGCTGCCACGAGACAGTACAGTTACGAGATGAACGGGAAAATAAAATTGAACTGCCCCCCCACCCCCCGGCCGGTCAGCCGTGACTCAACCAACCATGTGACGTTTGGATAGACCAATTGCAGACAAGGGGATGTCTGTGAACTGGTGGGGTGTTTGGGCTTGGGCTTCCACGCACCGTGCCGTACGAACTCAAAACACTACGTTTTTTTTTGTTCGCCTCTTGTTATAAACGCGTTTCAAACAAAAGGGTTCGTTTTGAGTACACTGACGCCTTTACACAATGACCACCCGTATGCACTTATTTTTTGTAGCCACGTTTTTTTGTGTCTGCCCTTTTCAATGGCAAGGGTGTGTTCACTGAGCTTGTATTTGTTTGGGGTCTGTGTCTGCTATGTATCTCTTACAGAGTAGAGATACTCTACTAATGTAGTTTCTCTCCCTCTCCCTGTACGGAGTCGAGAGAGGGGCATGGCAAGCATGGTTTCTGTCATCAAATCAATTCTCCTATACATACTGTATATACATATATATATATATAAATATATGTTCCAGAGCTGTGTTGTCAAATCAGATGGGTGTACATGTTTTCTCTCGTGTTTAATGCGCTCAGTCTGCTGTGAATCCTGTTTGTTGTAACCATTCAGTCTTTATTGCATTTTCCCCCCAACTGGCTTTGATGATGGTCTCTTCTTCGTTTCTTTCGTGTTGCGTCTATCTGTAAGACCTCGGCAGGAGCCAGGGTGCGTCGACGTTCTCGCTGTAAAATTCATTTCCTGTCCTCTCCTCAATCTCTGCCTTAAAGAATGCTGTCGCTCTGCCTCTTAATTATTTAAAGAATGCTGGTAATGTGAAATAAGCCATATTTGATTTACCACAGTGGCGTCAGGCCTGGCCCATTGATTTATTATAGAGCCCTTTAATGTTGGCAGCTGTTTTACTCTAAAAATAGGTCAGAGGTCAGATGTAATGACCTTGTTTTTACAGAGAGGAAGAGTGGGGTGGGGGGGGAGCTCGGGGACGGGGGGAAGGGGGGAGCGGGGAGGGGGCTCTTGGGGGGTGGGGTTAAGACAATGCCATAATTAGCGCTCATCTACATTTCTTCGCCTGCCCTCATTCTGTCAGTAATGAAAAAAACATATCACTTTTTATTGGGGCTCTTTGTTTTGTCGAAGGCATTAGAATGTCTGCGTGTGCAAGTTCCTGTGTTCTCATGTGGTTATGTCAGAGGTCAGTAGTTGCCAGTAATGCATTACTGTAATGGTTCTCCCCAGTGGGATAACAGACTGCTGAATTCTGCCCCCCCCCCCCCCCCCCTTTCTGCTTTTTTACCTCCACCAAAGCCAAAGCCAGAATCTGCACACACAGCCCTCCTCTGTCCGGAGCTCCTAACTGCAGATAGGGCCAGGGGAGTGGTTCACCAGTACCACTTCCCACAGCAGTGACCTTTGACCCTGCAGCGCCATTAATCACTCTCTTCCTGATGGCTGATGGGAAAATCAGTCCAGGGCTAGGGAGAGGAAGTTCGTGGCCAGTTAGAGACCATTTCAGCGGAGCAGGCAAGGGCCATTCCCTGCTGCTCCCCCATGAGCGTCAGCCAATCGCAGCCCTCTCAGCTGCTAGCGAATCAGTAGCTTACCCCACCGGAGGCTTTCAGTAAAAACAAAAAATGCGGGACATTTCTGTGGTAGCCAGCATTGTATAACACAACAACCTTTACCTTTCTATGGCCCAGGGTTACAGTGCCCTGCGATATGTTGTACGTTTATGAATGTTTTCAAAGACAGTTTTACAATTAGCTCCTCAAAGCCATGTAATGCAATCTGGCCCTAGCTTTAAGCTGCTTTAAACCAGATACTGTTTCAGTGGCAAATGACTGATTACTATGAATTGCATCTTTGTATGCACCAATGTTTGCCTTGATATACGCAAATGTGGTCTGTACAGTCAGCGAAATGCCGTTTTTAAATACTTTGAACGTTTAAAAAAAAGACGTTTTATACACATGCTCCTAGCCGTTCGAAAAAATAAGCCAAATGCATATCGGATATAGCCCGATGTCATATTTTGAAATCGTTGGTGCCTTTCACGAAGCCCTGTTGCAGCGCTGGTTGTTTTTCGTCGTCCCGAGGCATCAATCAGTCGCCCACAAACATCGCACTCACCCCTCCGGGCTGCTCAATTAAAGCCGAAACGCGGGGGTCTGTCGTCCGTGTTTTCCTTTGTGCGTCGTATGTTTTTCCCTCATTGTCCGGAGGGATGAGTGCTCCTTTATGAAAACATCGCTGCGCTCGGCTTCCTGCTGACCTGCGCTTTAATTCACACATCAATAACCTCCGCCTGACCTCCGACCTCTGGAGTTGCACTAATTGTTTGATGTACGATTGATGTCCGATACCGCATTAAATAACTGTTGTTTCCAGGACAGGCCTTTCAATAGGCATTCCTGGGCCTCAGTGCCTGCTCTGGATGCTGGTGGTAAATCCAGCTCTGTTACTGGGCGACAAGGGGGAGGGAGGGAGAGAGGGAAGGGGGGGGGGGTTTGGGTTGGGTTCGCCACTGCTGTTAGCGGCACGCTGTCGATGCTAACGGAATAAGTGGCTGTCTGGCATCGTTCTCTCTTCAGAATAAAAAAATATTTTTGATGTTTTTAGCAACAGCGCTCACACGTAATCGGTTTTCCTTGCTTGGCCGTACCCCAGCCCTTACTTGTTAACTGGGTTTTTTTTTTTTTTTGCAATAACGTTTATTGGCCTTTTAAACCTTGTTGTCCTGTGCTGAGTGGATCAGAAGGTTCTGGAAAACAAGGCTATCCAAGCATCACAACGACTTGTGAGGAGTGTGTGAAATTGGTAGGCCGTACTCAAGCGTGCGGAGACAAGTTTGACACGTGTGACGCGTGCCTATCACGGTGCAACATTCTAGATGTAAACTTATCTCATATGTGTAGTACAACGTCTCTTGTGATGTTATTTATACATGTTTTCCCTCATTCTGTTGTTGTAGCCCTAGCTTCTCCTGGGTTAATTTTTTCTGGACTGAGTGGTAGTTTCAGTATGAGCTATGAATCTGCTAGCATAGTGTGCACTGAATTGGATGAATGGTGAAGGCAGTAGGATTTCCACTGAACAGGAAAATTCACTGTGAGGAGGGGGGAGTTTGCTGCAGTTTTTGATGCGTGTGTGTGTACGTGGATGTATTTGTGTATGTGCGTGTGCGTGCATGTGTGGGTGTGTTTATTTGTGTGGGTTTGTGCGTGCGTGCGTGCATTTGTGTGTATCTGTGTGTGTGTGTGTGTGGGTGTGTGCACATGCGTGTGTGGGTGTGTTTATTTTGCATATTTTTGTGCGTGTGTGTGTGTGTGTGCATGCACGTACCAGTGCCAGCATCTGTTAAGCCACAATTTGACAAGCGCATGTGTGAGCGTGTGGTTATATGTGTGCGCGAGCCTGGAACCAAGACTAATGGCGTAATTAAAGACAGCAGGGCATTTGGTCATCGCTGGAGTAAGCCATAAAATCAGGGGTAATCTCAGCACGAGCCTGGTGCTATTTGCAAAAGGCATTAATTGGTTTTGTTCCAGGTTTGGAGCAGCCCGTTGGGGGGGGGGGGGGCGGAGGTTGGAGGATTGCCTGGCATTACGGTACACAAAGCTGCCCCCCCCCCCCTCCCTTTTCGATCGGCACAGCCGCAATAACAGCAGCACAGTGTGGATTTACTGTGCCCAATCCCCTAAATGAGCTTCATTATACAAGCATGTCCACGTGCCCCGCCCCCAACCCCCACAGATTAGGATCTCTGCGCAGTCCTGGCACCATGCGACCATCCGAGAATTAAGTGTAGCCCTTTCCAGTCTGCAGCCACCACCAGCCCAACCACACACACCCACACACACACACACGCATACAAACACTCGCACACCTTCCACCCGCTTTTCTCCAGATAAACCGCTGGCAAGATGAATGCGTCTCTATCAAACTTAGGAGGCGGGCTGCAGAAGTGCGAGTTAGCATTGATTAGGCCCTGCTGCACCGTCCTTAAACTGGCCCTGGTGTCTTCTTTTAAAAGGGGGGCTGATACGCACAGCTCGAGGCTGTCTCAGGAACACAAAGACCTCTGCGCTGTGGCAGGCTGCTTTATTTATTTACTTGGCGCGGTCTCCCTTATCCGAGAGGATATTTACTGATGCAATTCGGGCTGTGTACCTTTGCTCAAGGGCGTAAACGGCAAAGCCCCCATCAAATCGGCCAAAGCCCTCAGGACGCAGGCCCGGCTTCACGGAAAAGCAACGACAGCAGAAAGGCCCGAGGCATTCTACCGTATTTTCTGTGGTATCTTGGCCCTGAAAGCTTCTTAAGGTCACATGGGTGATGTGTTATTTGTTTGTTTTTTGGGTTATTGCTGCAGGGACTCCAGTGAATAGGATCCCCATCATGGCCAAGCAGGTGCTGGACCTGTACATGCTGTATAAGTTGGTGACGGAGAAGGGAGGGCTGGTGGAGGTCATCAACAAGAAGATCTGGAGGGAGATCACCAAGGGCCTGAACCTGCCCACCTCCATCACCAGCGCCGCCTTCACCCTCCGCACTCAGTAAGGGCCCCTAATACCCATGATGCATCACTGTCCCTCTGCCTGTCTCCCGCACACTGCGTCAGTGTCTCTCTGCCTGTTTCTTCCACAATGCACTGGTGTTCCTCTGCCTATCTCCCCCACAATGCATTGGGGTTTCCCTGCCTGTCTCTCACACAATGCACTGGTGTTCCTCTGCCTATCTCCCCCACAATGCACTGGGGTTTCTCTGCCTGTCTCTCACACAATACACTGGTGTTCCTCTGCCTGTCTCTCACACAATGCATCACTGGTCCTCTGCCTATCTCCCCCACGATGCATCAGTGTTCATTTGCCTGTCTCTCCCACAATGCATCAGTGTTCCTCTGCCTGTCTCCCCCACAGTAGTCCTCTGCCTGTCTCCCTCACAATGCATTGGTGTTTCTCTGCCTGTCTCCCCCACAATGCATTGGTGTTCCTCTGCCTGTCTCCCACACAATGCATTGGTGTTCCTCTGCCTGTCTCCCCACAATGCATCACTGGTTGTCTGCCTGTCTGCCCCACAATGCATTGCTGTTCCTTTGCCTGTCTCTTCCACAATGCATCAATGGTTCTTTGTCTGTCTCCCCCACAATGCTTCACTGTTTCTTGACCTTTCTGCACTCCCTATGTCCGCTCATTGCAGAACAAACCCAAAGAGCAGATTTTATTGGGTAATCCTTTTGATTTGGGACCAAAGGTCCCAAAATTACCAGATCTGAAACGGTGGGTTCAGCTGACTATATTGCCTCTGTGAATCGTCAAGTCCATTAAGGCATACCTTTGATCCTGACAGTCCATCTGCACGGCCCTCTTCTCATGCTGTGAAGAGAGATCTGTTATCTTGTGTCTATTTTAGTCACTATAGACATTTTGTGCAATAGCTTATTAGAGTCATAAAGGACTGAACCCTACTCCATTTTGTCTTATTTTTTCCTTTTCTGTCATTAAATGTTGCATGCACATTACACAGAAAGGATGGGAGACAAAATGTAACATCTCCCCCTGTTCTTCCTATAAAAGAACAACAACAATAAACTTCTCTTAAAAAATTTTTGTGTATGTATTGTACGTTATGGCCAAGGATGGCAAGGAAGTTTCCCTCCTGGGATTAATAATGTGTAATGTAATATGCAGAGGTGGAAAATCCAGGTCCTCCCCAGTATTTTGTTCAAAAGGCCTGGATTTGCTCATTAGCATAATTATTCAGCCAGGAGACAGAACTAACTCCTGAAGTCAGCTGGCTGAGCTCTTGGGCGGCAGGGCTTTTACTCTCTAACCCCCTGCTCTTCCTGTCATGGCGGCGTGCCGCAGGTATATGAAGTACCTGTACCCGTACGAGTGCGAGCGGATGGGGCTGAGCTCTCCCGGCGAGCTGCAGGCCGCCATCGACAGCAACCGGCGGGAGGGCCGCCGGCCCAGCTACAGCGCCAGCCTGTTCCGCTTCTCGCCGTCCCCCGGCGCCGCGCCCCACATCCTCTCGCCCCCGAAAATGCCCCTCTCCTCCCTGGGCACGGGGGTCACGGGGGGCCACAACGGCCTGCGGGCCTCGCCCGGGCCGTCTCTGAAGAAAGCCGCCGGTGAGTTTGCGGCCGCGCCGACGCCGCCGCCGACGCCGCTCCCCCCGTCTGAAAGACCCGTAGAGTAGGGAGAAAGAGCAGGAGGCGTGACTCACGCCTTAACGCTCGCGGCGGCTGACCGTATTCCACGGAGGGCCCGGGAGTGTGCAGGTTTTCATTCCAGCCAATCGCCGCGCCTGCTGATTTCACTGGTTAACAGTCAGGAGGGCGCTGACTGGCGAAATCAGCAGGTGAAGCGATTGGTCGGAAGGCAAACCTGTATACCCTCCGTGGCACGTAATTGGGCACTACTGCCAGAACTGTACCTTGGGTGCTGCAGATTTCCTCTGTCTCTTCAAACAGGGCTGCCCAACCCTGTTCTTGGAGATCTGCCGTTCTGTAGGTCTTCGCTCCGACTCTAAAGCACGCCTCATTCAACGGCAAGAGATTTCATTGAGCTGCTAATGAGTAGAATGAGGTGTGCCAAATGACGGTTGATATGAAAACCTAGAGGTTCCCCCAGGAACTGGGTTGGGCACCCTGTCTTAAAAGGTTAATTACTGAGCTCCCTGAGCACATGGTCTCCTGCATTAAATACAGCCTTGTAATTGATCCAATTAAGGATTTGGGTGGCGGAAAAATCAGAAGCGCTTGAGACTTGGGTGACTTATTGCCGCTAGAGAAAAGAATCCATGTGGCTGTGTTGCTTATTGTTAAGGTTTGTAAAATAGTTTAAAAAAGGTCTGTTTAAAATGATCAAATAGCAAAACCAAAGCAAAGGCAGGAATCATTTCTGTGAGGCATCTAGGAGTGTGTTCATCCCAGTGGCATTGCAGCAGATAACTGGTAATTGGTCGAAAAAAAATGTTTTTT